>NW_027332168.1:0-2400000 GCF_040802235.1 Manis javanica | reverse complement strand
GTTCACCGTTCGTACACCTGAACCAAAACCCTGCCCAGTTTCTTCAACCTGACCCCTCACCACCGACAGCACCATGACTCATGTCTAACAAAAATCATGAAGGTCTGTATCGAAAATGACATCAGGTGAGAGCTGGATCCTGATTCCTACCATACCCCAATCCTCCACGTACAGCGAACTGAACACCGACACCTAAACCTAGACCTGGCCCCTGGACCTGAAACCTCATCGTCACCAATGACATCACCCACGTTCAGCGCAAACCTGATGTTCAATCACTTCCTCATCCACACATCAGAGCCTGATCCTAATCCTTCCCATAACCATATCTTCCCTGTACACCTTACCAAGCACCTATCCCTAACCCTAACCTTGTTTCCCGGTTGAATCCTCACTGACAAAATCGACATCCCCCATGCCTCACTGTAAACCTCCACCTCAATGTCGTCCATGCCATCATGTCAGAGCCAGATCCTAACTCTAAACATAGTCCTATACGTCTGGTACACCTTAGCAAACACAAACCCTAACTGTAGCCCAGGTCTCTTGACCTGACACAACATCACAATTGACATCATTCACGCTTCACCTCAACTCTGAATTACAATCGTACTCTCTAACTCACATCACAGGTGAAACCAAGCTCTAACCATAATCTAAACTCCCCATTTGCCTTAAAGAAATCGCAACCCAAATCCTAGCACTAGCCCATGGACCAAACCCTCACTGTCACCTTCGACGTCACCCAGGCTTCACCGTAACCTTGAACTGCAATCTCGTACTCACCCTCACATCAGAGACAGATGCAAACACTGATAGTAACCCTACACTCCCCATTAACCTTAATGAACATGCAACCCTAAAGCAAGCACTTGTCCCTGGACCTTAACCCTTAGAGTCACCATTGACACCACTGAAGGTTATCTTTAAAAATGGATTTAAATCTTGTCCTCACAGTCACATCAGAGACAGTCTCTAACTCTACCTGCAAACCTACCCTCACTGTACACCATTCCATACACCTGATCTGAAACCCTGCCCAGGTCTTCCAACGTGACCCCTCACCACCACCATCACCATCACTCATGTCTAAGAAACATCATGAAAGTCTATCTCGCAATCACCCTCACAATCAGAGCTGGATCCTGACTCTAACCATATCCTTATCCTCCACTTACAGCTAAACCACCACTTAAACTTAACCCTGGACTGCAACCAGGACCTGAAACCTCACTGTCACCATCGATGTTACCCATGCTTCACCATAATCCTGATGTTCAATCTAGTCCTCACCCTCACAACAGAGCCGGATTGTTAGCCTAAACAAAACCATGTGCTCCCTGTACACCTTTCCGAACACCTAACCCTAACCCTAGACCTAGCCCATGGAACTGAACCCTGACAGTCACCATCGACATCACCCAGGCTTCAGCGTAAACCTGATGTTCAATCTCTTCTCATCCTCACATCAGAGCCCAATTCTAACCCTTCCCATAACCGTATCTTCCCTGTACACCTTACCAAGCACCTAACCCTAACCCTAGCCCTAGCCCATGGAATTGAACCTTGACGGTCACCATCGACATCACCCAGGCTTCAGCGTAAACCCGATGTGCAATCCCATCCTCATCCTCACATCAGAGCCCGACTCAAACCCTTCCCATAACCGTATCTTCCCTGTACACCTTACCAATCACCTTACCCTAACCCTAGCCTTGTTCCCTGGACTTACCCCTCACCATCACCATCAATGTCCCCTACGCTTCAATGAAAACCTCGACCTCAATCTATCCCTCAACATCACATCAGAGGTGAATCCTAAGCAAAATGATAAACCAATCCTCCCTGTACACATTACAGGACACCTAACCCTAAACCTAACCTTGTTCAGTGGCCTGTACCCTCTCTGTTAAAATCGACATCTCCCATGCGTCACTGTAAACCTCCGTGTCAATCTCACCCTCACCATCACATCAGAGTCACACCCTAACCTCAAACGTAGTCCCGTATGTTCCATACACCGCAGTGAAAACCAAACTTCTCTCTACTGCTGGTCATTTGACATGACCACACAACATCTCAATTGACATCTTCCATGCTTCACCTTAATCCTGAATTACAATCATACTCTCTAACTCACATCAGAGCTGGGCCCTAATGCTAACCATAATCCAAACTCCTCGTTCATGTTAAAGAACTAGTATCCATTAACCTAGCCCTAGCCCATGGATCTGAATCATCACCATCACCATCGATGTCACTGAGAATTAACCATAAACTGGATCTTCAATCTCGTACTCACCCTCACATCAGAGACAGACCCTAACTCTAATTGTAACCCTATCTTCGCCATAAACCTAAACAAACACCCAACCCTAACCCTAGTCTTTGTCCCTGGACATTGTCCCTCAGCGTCACCACTGACTTCACCGAAGGTTCGCTTTATCCATGGATTTAAATCTTGTCTTCGTAATCACTTCAGAGACAGACTCTAACTCTCACCATACATTTACCCTCAATGTTCACCATTTCGTACACCTAATACGATACCCTGCCCACGTCCTTCGCTCTGACCCCTCACCACAAACACCACCATCAAGCATGTCTATCAAAAAGAGTGAATATCATTCTCACAATCACCCTCACTTTAGAGCTGGATCCCGACTCTAACCATATCCCTATCCTCCATGCACAGTTAAACCAACACCGAAACCTAACCATAGCTTGGCTCCTGGACCTGAAACCGCACAATCACCAACGATGTCACCCAGAATTCTCCGTAAACCCGATGTTCAATCTCGTCCTCAACCGCACTACAGAGCCAGATCATAAGCCTAAATGAAACCATATAGTCCCTGTACACCTTACCAAACACCTAACCCTACCCCTAGCCCTAGCCCATGGACCTAATACCTCACAATCACCATTGACATCACCCAGGCTTCAGCGTAAACCTGATGTTCAATCTCGTCCTGATCCTCACGTCAGAGCCCAATCCGAACCCTTCCCATAACAATATCTCCCCCGTACACCTTGCCAAACACTTAACCCTGAACCTAGCCTTGTTTCCTTGACTTACCCCTCACTGTCACCATCAGCGTCCCCCATGCCTCACTGTAAAACTCCTCCTCAGTGTACCCCTTCACCTCACATCAGAGCTGGATCCTAAGCATAACGATAACCCTCTCCTCCCAGTACAACTTACAGAACACCAAACCCTAACCCTAACCTTGTTCACTGACCAAAACCCTCACCGTCAAAATCGACATCTAACACACCTCACAGTAAACGTCAAGAACAATCTCACCCTTGGGCTCACATCAGAGCTACATCCTAACTTTAAACATAGTCCTGTATGTCCCGTAAAACTTTGAGAACACCAACCCTAACTCGAGTGCTGATCACTAGACCTGACCCCGCAGCATCATATTTGACATCATCCACGCTTCACCTTAAACCTGAATTACAATCATACTCTCTACTTCACATCACACCAGACCCAAATTCTAACTGTAATCTAAACTCCCCATTCGCCTTAAAGAACTACCAACTATAATACTAGCCCTAGCCCATGGATCTAACCTACACCGCCACCTTCGATGTCAACACATGCTTCACCGGTAACTTAAACTTCCATCTCGTCCTTACCCTCATATAAGAGACAGACCCTAAATCAAATCGTAACCCTAACTTCCCCATAAAACTTAAGTTACACCCAAGCCTAACACTAGCCCTTGACCGTGGACATTGCCCCTCACCATCACCATTGACAACACACAAGGTTCCCTTTAAACATGGATTTAAATCTGGCCCCCTACTCACATCAGAGACAGTTCCAAACTCAAAATGTAACCCTATCCTCACTGTTCACCGTTCGTACACCTGACCCAAAACCCTGCCCAGTTTCTTCAACCTGACCCCTCACCACCGACAGCACCATGACTCATGTCTAACAAAAATCATGAAGGTCTGTATCGAAAATGACATCAGGTCAGAGCTGGATCCTGATTCCTACCATACCCCAATCCTCCACGTACAGCGAACTGAACACCGACAACTAAACCTAGACCTGGCCCCTGGACCTGAAACCTCATCGTCACCAATGACATCACCCACGTTCAGCGCAAACCTGATGTTCAATCACTTCCTCATCCACACATCAGAGCCTGATCCTAATCCTTCCCATAACCATATCTTCCCTGTACACCTTACCAAGCACCTATCCCTAACCCTAACCTTGTTTCCTGGTTGAATCCTCACTGACAAAATCGACATCCCCCATGCCTCACTGTAAACCTCCACCTCAATGTCGTCCATGCCATCATGTCAGAGCCAGATCCTAACTCTAAACATAGTCCTATACGTCTGGTACACCTTAGCAAACACAAACCCTAACTGTAGCCCAGGTCTCTTGAACTGACACAACATCACAATTGACATCATTCACGCTTCACCTCAACTCTGAATTACAATCGTACTCTCTAACTCACATCACAGGTGAAACCAAGCTCTAACCATAATCTAAACTCCCCATTTGCCTTAAAGAAATCGCAACCCAAATCCTAGCACTAGCCCATGGACCAAACCCTCACTGTCACCTTCGACGTCACCCAGGCTTCACCGTAACCTTGAACTGCAATCTCGTACTCACCCTCACATCAGAGACAGATGCAAACACTGATAGTAACCCTACACTCCCCATTAACCTTAATGAACATGCAACCCTAAAGCAAGCACTTGTCCCTGGACCTTAACCCTTAGAGTCACCATTGACACCACTGAAGGTTATCTTTAAAAATGGATTTAAATCTTGTCCTCACAGTCACATCAGAGACAGTCTCTAACTCTACCTGCAAACCTACCCTCACTGTACTCCATTCCATACACCTGATCTGAAACCCTGCCCAGGTCTTCCAACGTGACCCCTCACCACCACCATCACCATCACTCATGTCTAAGAAACATCATGAAAGTCTATCTCGCAATCACCCTCACAATCAGAGCTGGATCCTGACTCTAACCATATCCCTATCCTCCACTTACAGCTAAACCACCACTTAAACTTAACCCTGGACTGCAACCAGGACCTGAAACCTCACTGTCACCATCGATGTTACCCATGCATCACCATAAACCTGATGTTCAATCTCGTCCTCACCCTCACAACAGAGCCGGATTGTTAGCCTAAACAAAACCATGTGCTCCCTGTACACCTTTCCGACCACCTAACCCTAACCCTAGACCTAGCCCATGGAACTGAACCCTGACAGTCACCATTGACATCACCCAGGCTTCAGCGTAAACCTGATGTTCAATCTCTTCCTCATCCTCACATCAGAGCCGAATTCTAACCATTCCCATAACCGTATTTTCCCTGTACACCTTACCAAACACCTAACCCTAACCCTAGCCTTGTTCCCTGGACTTACCCCTCACCATCACCATCAATGTCCCCTACGCTTCAATGAAAACCTCGACCTCAATCTATCCCTCAACATCACATCAGAGGTGAATCCTAAGCAAAATGATAAACCAATCCTCCCTGTACACATTACAGGATACCTAACCCTAAACCTAACCTTGTTCACTGGCCTGTACCCTCTCTGTTAAAATCGACATCTCCCATGCGTCACTGTAAACCTCCGTGTCAATCTCACCCTCACCATCACATCAGAGTCACACCCTAACTCCAAACGTAGTCCCGTATGTTTCATACACCTCAGTGAAAACCAACCTTCTCTCTACTGCTGGTCATTTGACATGACCACACAACATCTCAATTGACATCTTCCATGCTTCACCTTAATCCTGAATTACAATCATACTCTCTAACTCACATCAGAGCTGGGCCCTAATGCTAACCATAATCCAAACTCCTCGTTCATGTTAAAGAACTAGTATCCATTAACCTAGCCCTAGCCCATGGATCTGAATCATCACCATCACCATCGATGTCACTGAGAATTAACCGTAAACTGGATCTTCAATCTCGTACTCACCCTCACATCAGAGACAGACCCTAACTCTAATTGTAACCCTATCTTCGCCATAAACCTAAACAAACACCCAACCCTAACCCTAGTCTTTGTCCCTGGACATTGTCCCTCAGCGTCACCACTGACTTCACCGAAGGTTCGCTTTATCCATGGATTTAAATCTTGTCTTCGTAATCACTTCAGAGACAGACTCTAACTCTCACCATACATTTACCCTCAATGTTCACCATTTCGTACACCTAATACGATACCCTGCCCACGTCCTTCGCTCTGACCACTCACCACAAACACCACCATCAAGCATGTCTATCAAAAAGAGTGAATATCATTCTCACAATCACCCTCACTTTAGAGCTGGATCCTGACTCTAACCATATCCCTATCCTCCATGCACTGTTAAACCAACACCGAAACCTAACCCTAGCTTGGCTCCTGGACCTGAAACCGCACAATCACCAACGATGTCACCCAGAATTCTCCGTAAACCCGATGTTCAATCTCGTCCTCAACCGCACTACAGAGCCAGATCATAAGCCTAAATGAAACCATATAGTCCCTGTACACCTTACCAAACACCTAACCCTACCCCTAGCCCTAGCCCATGGACCTAATACCTCACAATCACCATTGACATCACCCAGGCTTCAGCGTAAACCTGATTGAACATCCTGATCCTCACGTCAGAGCCCAATCCGAACCCTTCCCATAACAATATCTCCCCCGTACACCTTGCCAAACACTTAACCCTGAACCTAGCCTTGTTTCCTTGACTTACCCCTCACTGTCACCATCAGCGTCCCCCATGCCTCACTGTAAAACTCCTCGTCAGTGTACCCCTTCACCTCACATCAGAGCTGGATCCTAAGCATAACGATAACCCTCTCCTCCCAGTACAACTTACAGAACACCAAACCCTAACCCTAACCTTGTTCACTGACCAAAACCCTCACCGTCAAAATCGACATCTAACACACCTCACAGTAAACGTCAAGAACAATCTCACCCTTGGGCTCACATCAGAGCTACATCCTAACTTTAAACATAGTCCTGTATGTCCCGTAAAACTTTGCGAACACCAACCCTAACTCGAGTGCTGATCACTAGACCTGACCCCTCAGCATCATATTTGACATCATCCACGCTTCACCTTAAACCTGAATTACAATCATACTCTCTACTTCACATCACACCAGACCCAAATTCTAACTGTAATCTAAACTCCCCATTCGCCTTAAAGAACTACCAACTATAATACTAGCCCTAGCCCATGGATCTAACCTACACCGCCACCTTCGATGTCAACACATGCTTCACCGGTAACTTAAACTTCCATCTCGTCCTTACCCTCATATAAGAGACAGACCCTAAATCAAATCGTAACCCTAACTTCCCCATAAAACTTAAGTTACACCCAAGCCTAACACTAGCCCTTGTCCGTGGACATTGCCCCTCACCATCACCATTGACAACACACAAGGTTCCCTTTAAACATGGATTTAAATCTGGCCCCCTACTCACATCAGAGACAGTCCCAAACTCAAAATGTAACCCTATCCTCACTGTTCACCGTTCGTACACCTGAACCAAAACCCTGCCCAGTTTCTTCAACCTGACCCCTCACCACCGACAGCACCATGACTCATGTCTAACAAAAATCATGAAGGTCTGTATCGAAAATGACATCAGCTGAGAGCTGGATCCTGATTCCTACCATACCCCAATCCTCCACGTACAGCCAACTGAACACCGACACCTAAACCTAGACCTGGCCCCTGGACCTGAAACCTCATCGTCACCAATGACATCACCCACGTTCAGCGCAAACCTGATGTTCAATCACTTCCTCATCCACACATCAGAGCCTGATCCTAATCCTTCCCATAACCATATCTTCCCTGTACACCTTACCAAGCACCTATCCCTAACCCTAACCTTGTTTCCCGGTTGAATCCTCACTGACAAAATCGACATCCCCCATACCTCACTGTAAACCTCCACCTCAATGTCGTCCATGCCATCATGTCAGAGCCAGATCCTAACTCTAAACATAGTCCTATACGTCTGGTACACCTTAGCAAACACAAACCCTAACTGTAGCCCAGGTCTCTTGACCTGACACAACATCACAATTGACATCATTCACGCTTCACCTCAACTCTGAATTACAATCGTACTCTCTAACTCACATCACAGGTGAAACCAAGCTCTAACCATAATCTAAACTCCCCATTTGCCTTAAAGAAATCGCAACCCAAATCCTAGCACTAGCCCATGGACCAAACCCTCACTGTCACCTTCGACGTCACCCAGGCTTCACCGTAACCTTGAACTGCAATCTCGTACTCACCCTCACATCAGAGACAGATGCAAACACTGATAGTAACCCTACACTCCCCATTAACCTTAATGAACATGCAACCCTAAAGCAAGCACTTGTCCCTGGACCTTAACCCTTAGAGTCACCATTGACACCACTGAAGGTTATCTTTAAAAATGGATTTAAATCTTGTCCTCACAGTCACATCAGAGACAGTCTCTAACTCTACCTGCAAACCTACCCTCACTGTACACCATTCCATACACCTGATCTGAAACCCTGCCCAGGTCTTCCAACGTGACCCCTCACCACCACCATCACCATCACTCATGTCTAAGAAACATCATGAAAGTCTATCTCGCAATCACCCTCACAATCAGAGCTGGATCCTGACTCTAACCATATCCCTATCCTCCACTTACAGCTAAACCACCACTTAAACTTAACCCTGGACTGCAACCAGGACCTGAAACCTCACTGTCACCATCGATGTTACCCATGCTTCACCATAATCCTGATGTTCAATCTCGTCCTCACCCTCACAACAGAGCCGGATTGTTAGCCTAAACAAAACCATGTGCTCCCTGTACACCTTTCCGAACACCTAACCCTAACCCTAGACCTAGCCCATGGAACTGAACCCTGACAGTCACCATCGACATCACCCAGGCTTCAGCGTAAACCTGATGTTCAATCTCTTCCTCATCCTCACATCAGAGCCCAATTCTAACCCTTCCCATAACCGTATCTTCCCTGTACACCTTACCAAACACCTAACCCTAACCCTAGCCCTAGCCCATGGAATTGAACCTTGACGGTCACCATCGACATCACCCAGGCTTCAGCGTAAACCCGATGTGCAATCCCATCCTCATCCTCACATCAGAGCCCGACTCAAACCCTTCCCATAACCGTATCTTCCCTGTACACCTTACCAATCACCTTACCCTAACCCTAGCCTTGTTCCCTGGACTTACCCCTCACCATCACCATCAATGTCCCCTACGCTTCAATGAAAACCTCGACCTCAATCTATCCCTCAACATCACATCAGAGGTGAATCCTAAGCAAAATGATAAACCAATCCTCCCTGTACACATTACAGGACACCTAACCCTAAACCTAACCTTGTTCACTGGCCTGTACCCTCTCTGTTAAAATCGACATCTCCCATGCGTCACTGTAAACCTCCGTGTCAATCTCACCCTCACCATCACATCAGAGTCACACCCTAACTCCAAACGTAGTCCCGTATGTTCCATACACCTCAGTGAAAACCAACCTTCTCTCTACTGCTGGTCATTTGACATGACCACACAACATCTCAATTGACATCTTCCATGCTTCACCTTAATCCTGAATTACAATCATACTCTCTAACTCACATCAGAGCTGGGCCCTAATGCTAACCATAATCCAAACTCCTCGTTCATGTTAAAGAACTAGTATCCATTAACCTAGCCCTAGCCCATGGATCTGAATCATCACCATCACCATCGATGTCACTGAGAATTAACCATAAACTGGATCTTCAATCTCGTACTCACCCTCACATCAGAGACAGACCCTAACTCTAATTGTAACCCTATCTTCGCCATAAACCTAAACAAACACCCAACCCTAACCCTAGTCTTTGTCCCTGGACATTGTCCCTCAGCGTCACCACTGACTTCACCGAAGGTTCGCTTTATCCATGGATTTAAATCTTGTCTTCGTAATCACTTCAGAGACAGACTCTAACTCTCACCATACATTTACCCTCAATGTTCACCATTTCGTACACCTAATACGATACCCTGCCCACGTCCTTCGCTCTGACCCCTCACCACAAACACCACCATCAAGCATGTCTATCAAAAAGAGTGAATATCATTCTCACAATCACCCTCACTTTAGAGCTGGATCCCGACTCTAACCATATCCCTATCCTCCATGCACAGTTAAACCAACACCGAAACCTAACCCTAGCTTGGCTCCTGGACCTGAAACCGCACAATCACCAACGATGTCACCCAGAATTCTCCGTAAACCCGATGTTCAATCTCGTCCTCAACCGCACTACAGAGCCAGATCATAAGCCTAAATGAAACCATATAGTCCCTGTACACCTTACCAAACACCTAACCCTACCCCTAGCCCTAGCCCATGGACCTAATACCTCACAATCACCATTGACATCACCCAGGCTTCAGCGTAAACCTGATGTTCAATCTCGTCCTGATCCTCACGTCAGAGCCCAATCCGAACCCTTCCCATAACAATATCTCCCCCGTACACCTTGCCAAACACTTAACCCTGAACCTAGCCTTGTTTCCTTGACTTACCCCTCACTGTCAAAATCAGCATCCCCCATGCCTCACTGTAAAACTCCTCCTCAGTGTACCCCTTCACCTCACATCAGAGCTGGATCCTAAGCATAACGATAACCCTCTCCTCCCAGTACAACTTACAGAACACCAAACCCTAACCCTAACCTTGTTCACTGACCAAAACCCTCACCGTCAAAATCGACATCTAACACACCTCACAGTAAACGTCAAGAACAATCTCACCCTTGGGCTCACATCAGAGTTACATCCTAACTTTAAACATAGTCCTGTATGTCCCGTAAAACTTTGAGAACACCAACCCTAACTCGAGTGCTGATCACTAGACCTGACCCCTCAGCATCATATTTGACATCATCCACGCTTCACCTTAAACCTGAATTACAATCATACTCTCTACTTCACATCACACCAGACCCAAATTCTAACTGTAATCTAAACTCCCCATTCGCCTTAAAGAACTACCAACTATAATACTAGCCCTAGCCCATGGATCTAACCTACACCGCCACCTTCGATGTCAACACATGCTTCACCGGTAACTTAAACTTCCATCTCGTCCTTACCCTCATATAAGAGACAGACCCTAAATCAAATCGTAACCCTAACTTCCCCATAAAACTTAAGTTACACCCAAGCCTAACACTAGCCCTTGACCGTGGACATTGCCCCTAACCATCACCATTGACAACACACAAGGTTCCCTTTAAACATGGATTTAAATCTGTCCCCCTACTCACATCAGAGACAGTTCCTAACTCAAAATGTAACCGTATCCTCACTGTTCACCGTTCGTACACCTGAACCAAAACCCTGCCCAGTTTCTTCAACCTGACCCCTCACCACCGACAGCACCATGACTCATGTCTAACAAAAATCATGAAGGTCTGTATCGAAAATGACATCAGGTCAGAGCTGGATCCTGATTCCTACCATACCCCAATCCTCCACGTACAGCGAACTGAACACCGACACCTAAACCTAGACCTGGCCCCTGGACCTGAAACCTCATCGTCACCAATGACATCACCCACGTTCATCGCAAACCTGATGTTCAATCACTTCCTCATCCACACATCAGAGCCTGATCCTAATCCTTCCCATAACCATATCTTCCCTGTACACCTTACCAAGCACCTATCCCTAACCCTAACCTTGTTTCCTGGTTGAATCCTCACTGACAAAATCGACATCCCCCATGCCTCACTGTAAACCTCCACCTCAATGTCGTCCATGCCATCATGTCAGAGCCAGATCCTAACTCTAAACATAGTCCTATACGTCTGGTACACCTTAGCAAACACAAACCCTAACTGTAGCCCAGGTCTCTTGACCTGACACAACATCACAATTGACATCATTCACGCTTCACCTCAACTCTGAATTACAATCGTACTCTCTAACTCACATCACAGGTGAAACCAAGCTCTAACCATAATCTAAACTCCCCATTTGCCTTAAAGAAATCGCAACCCAAATCCTAGCACTAGCCCATGGACCAAACCCTCACTGTCACCTTCGACGTCACCCAGGCTTCACCGTAACCTTGAACTGCAATCTCGTACTCACCCTCACATCAGAGACAGATGCAAACACTTATAGTAACCCTACACTCCCCATTAACCTTAATGAACATGCAACCCTAAAGCAAGCACTTGTCCCTGGACCTTAACCCTTAGAGTCACCATTGACACCACTGAAGGTTATCTTTAAAAATGGATTTAAATCTTGTCCTCTTAGTCACATCAGAGACAGTCTCTAACTCTACCTGCAAACCTACCCTCACTGTACACCATTCCATACACCTGATCTGAAACCCTGCCCAGGTCTTCCAACATGACCCCTCACCACCACCATCACCATCACTCATGTCTAAGAAACATCATGAAAGTCTATCTCGCAATCACCCTCACAATCAGAGCTGGATCCTGACTCTAACCATATCCTTATCCTCCACTTACAGCTAAACCACCACTTAAACTTAACCCTGGACTGCAACCAGGACCTGAAACCTCACTGTCACCATCGATGTTACCCATGCTTCACCATAATCCTGATGTTCAATCTCGTCCTCACCCTCACAACAGAGCCGGATTGTTAGCCTAAACAAAACCATGTGCTCCCTGTACACCTTTCAGAACACCTAACCCTAACCCTAGACCTAGCCCATGGAACTGAACCCTGACAGTCACCATCGACATCACCCAGGCTTCAGCGTAAACCTGATGTTCAATCTCTTCCTCATCCTCACATCAGAGCCCAATTCTAACCCTTCCCATAACCGTATCTTCCCTGTACACCTTACCAAACACCTAACCCTAACCCTAGCCCTAGCCCATGGAATTGAACCTTGACGGTCACCATCGACATCACCCAGGCTTCAGCGTAAACCCGATGTGCAATCCCATCCTCATCCTCACATCAGAGCCCGACTCAAACCCTTCCCATAACCGTATCTTCCCTGTACACCTTACCAATCACCTTACCCTAACCCTAGCCTTGTTCCCTGGACTTACCCCTCACCATCACCATCAATGTCCCCTACGCTTCAATGAAAACCTCGACCTCAATCTATCCCTCAACATCACATCAGAGGTGAATCCTAAGCAAAATGATAAACCAATCCTCCCTGTACACATTACAGGACACCTAACCCTAAACCTAACCTTGTTCACTGGCCTGTACCCTCTCTGTTAAAATCGACATCTCCCATGCGTCACTGTAAACCTCCGTGTCAATCTCACCCTCACCATCACATCAGAGTCACACCCTAACCTCAAACGTAGTCCCGTATGTTCCATACACCTCAGTGAAAACCAACCTTCTCTCTACTGCTGGTCATTTGACATGACCACACAACATCTCAATTGACATCTTCCATGCTTCACCTTAATCCTGAATTACAATCATACTCTCTAACTCACATCAGAGCTGGGCCCTAATGCTAACCATAATCCAAACTCCTCGTTCATGTTAAAGAACTAGTATCCATTAACGTAGCCCTAGCCCATGGATCTGAATCATCACCATCACCATCGATGTCACTGAGAATTAACCATAAACTGGATCTTCAATCTCGTACTCACCCTCACATCAGAGACAGACCCTAACTCTAATTGTAACCCTATCTTCGCCATAAACCTAAACAAACACCCAACCCTAACCCTAGTCTTTGTCCCTGGACATTGTCCCTCAGCGTCACCACTGACTTCACCGAAGGTTCGCTTTATCCATGGATTTAAATCTTGTCTTCGTAATCACTTCAGAGACAGACTCTAACTCTCACCATACATTTACCCTCAATGTTCACCATTTCGTACACCTAATACGATACCCTGCCCACGTCCTTCGCTCTGACCCCTCACCACAAACACCACCATCAAGCATGTCTATCAAAAAGAGTGAATATCATTCTCACAATCACCCTCACTTTAGAGCTGGATCCCGACTCTAACCATACCCCTATCCTCCATGCACAGTTAAACCAACACCGAAACCTAACCCTAGCTTGGCTCCTGGACCTGAAACCGCACAATCACCAACGATGTCACCCAGAATTCTCTGTAAACCCGATGTTCAATCTCGTCCTCAACCGCACTACAGAGCCAGATCATAAGCCTAAATGAAACCATATAGTCCCTGTACACCTTACCAAACACCTAACCCTACCCCTAGCCCTAGCCCATGGACCTAATACCTCACAATCACCATTGACATCACCCAGGCTTCAGCGTAAACCTGATGTTCAATCTCGTCCTGATCCTCACGTCAGAGCCCAATCCGAACCCTTCCCATAACAATATCTCCCCCGTACACCTTGCCAAACACTTAACCCTGAACCTAGCCTTGTTTCCTTGACTTACCCCTCACTGTCACCATCAGCGTCCCCCATGCCTCACTGTAAAACTCCTCCTCAGTGTACCCCTTCACCTCACATCAGAGCTGGATCCTAAGCATAACGATAACCCTCTCCTCCCAGTACAACTTACAGAACACCAAACCATAACCCTAACCTTGTTCACTGACCAAAACCCTCACCGTCAAAATCGACATCTAACACACCTCACAGTAAACGTCAAGAACAATCTCACCCTTGGGCTCACATCAGAGCTACATCCTAACTTTAAACATAGTCCTGTATGTCCCGTAAAACTTTGCGAACACCAACCCTAACTCGAGTGCTGATCACTAGACCTGACCCCTCAGCATCATATTTGACATCATCCACGCTTCACCTTAAACCTGAATTACAATCATACTCTCTTCTTCACATCACACCAGACCCAAATTCTAACTGTAATCTAAACTCCCCATTCGCCTTAAAGAACTACCAACTATAATACTAGCCCTAGCCCATGGATCTAACCTACACCGCCACCTTCGAGGTCAACACATGCTTCACCGGTAACTTAAACTTCCATCTCGTCCTTACCCTCATATAAGAGACAGACCCTAAATCAAATCGTAACCCTAACTTCCCCATAAAACTTAAGTTACACCCAAGCCTAACACTAGCCCTTGTCCGTGGACATTGCCCCTCACCATCACCATTGACAACACACAAGGTTCCCTTTAAACATGGATTTAAATCTGGCCCCCTACTCACATCAGAGACAGTCCCAAACTCAAAATGTAACCCTCTCCTCACTGTTCACCGTTCGTACACCTGACCCAAAACCCTGCCCAGTTTCTTCAACCTGACCCCTCACCACCGACAGCACCATGACTCATGTCTAACAAAAATCATGAAGGTCTGTATCGAAAATGACATCAGGTCAGAGCTGGATCCTGATTCCTACCATACCCCAATCCTCCACGTACAGCGAACTGAACACCGACACCTAAACCTAGACCTGGCCCCTGGACCTGAAACCTCATCGTCACCAATGACATCACCCAAGTTCAGCGCAAACCTGATGTTCAATCACTTCCTCATCCACACATCAGAGCCTGATCCTAATCCTTCCCATAACCATATCTTCCCTGTACACCTTACCAAGCACCTATCCCTAACCCTAACCTTGTTTCCTGGTTGAATCCTCACTGACAAAATCGACATCCCCCATGCCTCACTGTAAACCTCCACCTCAATGTCGTCCATGCCATCACGTCAGAGCCAGATCCTAACTCTAAACATAGTCCTATACGTCTGGTACACCTTAGCAAACACAAACCCTAACTGTAGCCCAGGTCTCTTGACCTGACACAACATCACAATTGACATCATTCACGCTTCACCTCAACTCTGAATTACAATCGTACTCTCTAACTCACATCACAGGTGAAACCAAGCTCTAACCATAATCTAAACTCCCCATTTGCCTTAAAGAAATCGCAACCCAAATCCTAGCACTAGCCCATGGACCAAACCCTCACTGTCACCTTCGACGTCACCCAGGCTTCACCGTAACCTTGAACTGCAATCTCGTACTCACCCTCACATCAGAGACAGATGCAAACACTGATAGTAACCCTACACTCCCCATTAACCTTAATGAACATGCAACCCTAAAGCAAGCACTTGTCCCTGGACCTTAACCCTTAGAGTCACCATTGACACCACTGAAGGTTATCTTTAAAAATGGATTTAAATCTTGTCCTCACAGTCACATCAGAGACAGTCTCTAACTCTACCTGCAAACCTACCCTCACTGTACACCATTCCATACACCTGATCTGAAACCCTGCCCAGGTCTTCCAACGTGACCCCTCACCACCACCATCACCATCACTCATGTCTAAGAAACATCATGAAAGTCTATCTCGCAATCACCCTCACAATCAGAGCTGGATCCTGACTCTAACCATATCCCTATCCTCCACTTACAGCTAAACCACCACTTAAACTTAACCCTGGACTGCAACCAGGACCTGAAACCTCACTGTCACCATCGATGTTACCCATGCTTCACCATAAACCTGATGTTCAATCTCGTCCTCACCCTCACAACAGAGCCGGATTGTTAGCCTAAACAAAACCACGTGCTCCCTGTACACCTTTCCGAACACCTAACCCTAACCCTAGACCTAGCCCATGGAACTGAACCCTGACAGTCACCATCGACATCACCCAGGCTTCAGCGTAAACCTGATGTTCAATCTCTTCCTCATCCTCACATCAGAGCCCAATTCTAACCCTTCCCATTACCGTATCTTCCCTGTACACCTTACCAAACACCTAACCCTAACCCTAGCCCTAGCCCATGGAATTGAACCTTGACGGTCACCATCGACATCACCCAGGCTTCAGCGTAAACCCGATGTGCAATCCCATCCTCATCCTCACATCAGAGCCCGACTCAAACCCTTCCCATAACCGTATCTTCCCTGTACACCTTACCAAACACCTAACCCTAACCCTAGCCTTGTTCCCTGGACTTACCCCTCACCATCACCATCAATGTCCCCTACGCTTCAATGAAAACCTCGACCTCAATCTATCCCTCAACATCACATCAGAGGTGAATCCTAAGCAAAATGATAAACCAATCCTCCCTGTACACATTACAGGACACCTAACCCTAAACCTAACCTTGTTCACTGGCCTGTACCCTCTCTGTTAAAATCGACATCTCCCATGCGTCACTGTAAACCTCCGTGTCAATCTCACCCTCACCATCACATCAGAGTCACACCCTAACTCCAAACGTAGTCCCGTATGTTCCATACACCTCAGTGAAAACCAACCTTCTCTCTACTGCTGGTCATTTGACATGACCACACAACATCTCAATTGACATCTTCCATGCTTCACCTTAATCCTGAATTACAATCATACTCTCTAACTCACATCAGAGCTGGGCCCTAATGCTAACCATAATCCAAACTCCTCGTTCATGTTAAAGAACTAGTATCCATTAACCTAGCCCTAGCCCATGGATCTGAATCATCACCATCACCATCGATGTCACTGAGAATTAACCATAAACTGGATCTTCAATCTCGTACTCACCCTCACATCAGAGACAGACCCTAACTCTAATTGTAACCCTATCTTCACCATAAACCTAAACAAACACCCAACCCTAACCCTAGTCTTTGTCCCTGGACATTGTCCCTCAGCGTCACCACTGACTTCACCGAAGGTTCGCTTTATCCATGGATTTAAATCTTGTCTTCGTAATCACTTCAGAGATAGACTCTAACCCTCACCATACATTTACCCTCAATGTTCACCATTTCGTACACCTAATACGATACCCTGCCCACGTCCTTCGCTCTGACCCCTCACCACAAACACCACCATCAAGCATGTCTATCAAAAAGAGTGAATATCATTCTCACAATCACCCTCACTTTAGAGCTGGATCCTGACTCTAACCATACCCCTATCCTCCATGCACAGTTAAACCAACACCGAAACCTAACCCTAGCTTGGCTCCTGGACCTGAAACCGCACAATCACCAACGATGTCACCCAGAATTCTCCGTAAACCCGATGTTCAATCTCGTCCTCAACCGCACTACAGAGCCAGATTATAAGCCTAAACGAAACCATATAGTCCCTGTACACCTTACCAAACACCTAACCCTACCCCTAGCCCTAGCCCATGGACCTAATACCTCACAATCACCATTGACATCACCCAGGCTTCAGCGTAAACCTGATGTTCAATCTCGTCCTGATCCTCACGTCAGAGCCCAATCCGAACCCTTCCCATAACAATATCTCCCCCGTACACCTTGCCAAACACTTAACCCTGAACCTAGCCTTGTTTCCTGGACTTACCCCTCACTGTCACCATCAGCGTCCCCCATGCCTCACTGTAAAACTCCTCCTCAGTGTACCCCTTCACCTCACATCAGAGCTGGATCCTAAGCATAACGATAACCCTCTCCTCCCAGTACAACTTACAGAACACCAAACCCTAACCCTAACCTTGTTCACTGACCAAAACCCTCACCGTCAAAATCGACATCTAACACACCTCACAGTAAACGTCAAGAACAATCTCACCCTTGGGCTCACATCAGAGCTACATCCTAACTTTAAACATAGTCCTGTATGTCCCGTAAAACTTTGCGAACACCAACCCTAACTCGAGTGCTGATCACTAGACCTGACCCCTCAGCATCATATTTGACATCATCCACGCTTCACCTTAAACCTGAATTACAATCATACTCTCTACTTCACATCACACCAGACCCAAATTCTAACTGTAATCTAAACTCCCCATTCGCCTTAAAGAACTACCAACTATAATACTAGCCCTAGCCCATGGATCTAACCTACACCGCCACCTTCGAGGTCAACACATGCTTCACCGGTAACTTAAACTTCCATCTCGTCCTTACCCTCATATAAGAGACAGACCCTAAATCAAATCGTAACCCTAACTTCCCCATAAAACTTAAGTTACACCCAAGCCTAACACTAGCCCTTGTCCGTGGACATTGCCCCTCACCATCACCATTGACAACACACAAGGTTCCCTTTAAACATGGATTTAAATCTGGCCCCCTACTCGCATCAGAGACAGTCCCAAACTCAAAATTTAACCCTCTCCTCACTGTTCACCGTTCGTACACCTGACCCAAAACCCTGCCCAGTTTCTTCGACCTGACCCCTCACCACCGACAGCACCATGACTCATGTCTAACAAAAATCATGAAGGTCTGTATCGAAAATGACATCAGGTCAGAGCTGGATCCTGATTCCTACCATACCCCAATCCTCCACGTACAGCGAACTGAACACCGACACCTAAACCTAGACCTGGCCCCTGGACCTGAAACCTCATCGTCACCAATGACATCACCCACGTTCAGCGCAAACCTGATGTTCAATCACTTCCTCATCCACACATCAGAGCCTGATCCTAATCCTTCCCATAACCATATCTTCCCTGTACACCTTACCAAGCACCTATCCCTAACCCTAACCTTGTTTCCTGGTTGAATCCTCACTGACAAAATCGACATCCCCCATGCCTCACTGTAAACCTCCACCTCAATGTCGTCCATGCCATCACGTCAGAGCCAGATCCTAACTCTAAACATAGTCCTATACGTCTGGTACACCTTAGCAAACACAAACCCTAACTGTAGCCCAGGTCTCTTGACCTGACACAACATCACAATTGACATCATTCACGCTTCACCTCAACTCTGAATTACAATCGTACTCTCTAACTCACATCACAGGTGAAACCAAGCTCTAACCATAATCTAAACTCCCCATTTGCCTTAAAGAAATCGCAACCCAAATCCTAGCACTAGCCCATGGACCAAACCCTCACTGTCACCTTCGACGTCACCCAGGCTTCACCGTAACCTTGAACTGCAATCTCGTACTCACCCTCACATCAGAGACAGATGCAAACACTGATAGTAACCCTACACTCCCCATTAACCTTAATGAACATGCAACCCTAAAGCAAGCACTTGTCCCTGGAACTTAACCCTTAGAGTCACCATTGACACCACTGAAGGTTATCTTTAAAAATGGATTTAAATCTTGTCCTCACAGTCACATCAGAGACAGTCTCTAACTCTACCTGCAAACCTACCCTCACTGTACACCATTCCATACACCTGATCTGAAACCCTGCCCAGGTCTTCCAACATGACCCCTCACCACCACCATCACCATCACTCATGTCTAAGAAACATCATGAAAGTCTATCTCGCAATCACCCTCACAATCAGAGCTGGATCCTGACTCTAACCATATCCCTATCCTCCACTTACAGCTAAACCACCACTTAAACTTAACCCTGGACTGCAACCAGGACCTGAAACCTCACTGTCACCATCGATGTTACCCATGCTTCACCATAAACCTGATGTTCAATCTCGTCCTCACCCTCACAACAGAGCCGGATTGTTAGCCTAAACAAAACCATGTGCTCCCTGTACACCTTTCCGAACACCTAACCCTAACCCTAGACCTAGCCCATGGAACTGAACCCTGACAGTCACCATCGACATCACCCAGGCTTCAGCGTAAACCTGATGTTCAATCTCTTCCTCATCCTCACATCAGAGCCCGACTCAAACCCTTCCCATAACCGTATCTTCCCTGTACACCTTACCAAACACCTAACCCTAACCCTAGCCTTGTTCCCTGGACTTACCCCTCACCATCACCATCAATGTCCCCTACGCTTCAATGAAAACCTCGACCTCAATCTATCCCTCAACATCACATCAGAGGTGAATCCTAAGCAAAATGATAAACCAATCCTCCCTGTACACATTACAGGACACCTAACCCTAAACCTAACCTTGTTCACTGGCCTGTACCCTCTCTGTTAAAATCGACATCTCCCATGCGTCACTGTAAACCTCCGTGTCAATCTCACCCTCACCATCACATCAGAGTCACACCCTAACTCCAAACGTAGTCCCGTATGTTCCATACACCTCAGTGAAAACCAACCTTCTCTCTACTGCTGGTCATTTGACATGACCACACAACATCTCAATTGACATCTTCCATGCTTCACCTTAATCCTGAATTACAATCATACTCTCTAACTCACATCAGAGCTGGGCCCTAATGCTAACCATAATCCAAACTCCTCGTTCATGTTAAAGAACTAGTATCCATTAACCTAGCCCTAGCCCATGGATCTGAATCATCACCATCACCATCGATGTCACTGAGAATTAACCATAAACTGGATCTTCAATCTCGTACTCACCCTCACATCAGAGACAGACCCTAACTCTAATTGTAACCCTATCTTCGCCATAAACCTAAACAAACACCCAACCCTAACCCTAGTCCTTGTCCCTGGACATTGTCCCTCAGCGTCACCACTGACTTCACCGAAGGTTCGCTTTATCCATGGATTTAAATCTTGTCTTCGTAATCACTTCAGAGATAGACTCTAACCCTCACCATACATTTACCCTCAATGTTCACCATTTCGTACACCTAATACGATACCCTGCCCACGTCCTTCGCTCTGACCCCTCACCACAAACACCACCATCAAGCATGTCTATCAAAAAGAGTGAATATCATTCTCACAATCACCCTCACTTTAGAGCTGGATCCTGACTCTAACCATACCCCTATCCTCCATGCACAGTTAAACCAACACCGAAACCTAACCCTAGCTTGGCTCCTGGACCTGAAACCGCACAATCACCAACGATGTCACCCAGAATTCTCCGTAAACCCGATGTTCAATCTCGTCCTCAACCGCACTACAGAGCCAGATTATAAGCCTAAACGAAACCATATAGTCCCTGTACACCTTACCAAACACCTAACCCTACCCCTAGCCCTAGCCCATGGACCTAATACCTCACAATCACCATTGACATCACCCAGGCTTCAGCGTAAACCTGATGTTCAATCTCGTCCTGATCCTCACGTCAGAGCCCAATCCGAACCCTTCCCATAACAATATCTCCCCCGTACACCTTGCCAAACACTTAACCCTGAACCTAGCCTTGTTTCCTGGACTTACCCCTCACTGTCACCATCAGCGTCCCCCATGCCTCACTGTAAAACTCCTCCTCAGTGTACCCCTTCACCTCACATCAGAGCTGGATCCTAAGCATAACGATAACCCTCTCCTCCCAGTACAACTTACAGAACACCAAACCCTAACCCTAACCTTGTTCACTGACCAAAACCCTCACCGTCAAAATCGACATCTAACACACCTCACAGTAAACGTCAAGAACAATCTCACCCTTGGGCTCACATCAGAGCTACATCCTAACTTTAAACATAGTCCTGTATGTCCCGTAAAACTTTGCGAACACCAACCCTAACTCGAGTGCTGATCACTAGACCTGACCCCTCAGCATCATATTTGACATCATCCACGCTTCACCTTAAACCTGAATTACAATCATACTCTCTACTTCACATCACACCAGACCCAAATTCTAACTGTAATCTAAACTCCCCATTCGCCTTAAAGAACTACCAACTATAATACTAGCCCTAGCCCATGGATCTAACCTACACCGCCACCTTCGAGGTCAACACATGCTTCACCGGTAACTTAAACTTCCATCTCGTCCTTACCCTCATATAAGAGACAGACCCTAAATCAAATCGTAACCCTAACTTCCCCATAAAACTTAAGTTACACCCAAGCCTAACACTAGCCCTTGTCCGTGGACATTGCCCCTCACCATCACCATTGACAACACACAAGGTTCCCTTTAAACATGGATTTAAATCTGGCCCCCTACTCGCATCAGAGACAGTCCCAAACTCAAAATGTAACCCTCTCCTCACTGTTCACCGTTCGTACACCTGACCCAAAACCCTGCCCAGTTTCTTCGACCTGACCCCTCACCACCGACAGCACCATGACTCATGTCTAACAAAAATCATGAAGGTCTGTATCGAAAATGACATCAGGTCAGAGCTGGATCCTGATTCCTACCATACCCCAATCCTCCACGTACAGCGAACTGAACACCGACACCTAAACCTAGACCTGGCCCCTGGACCTGAAACCTCATCGTCACCAATGACATCACCCACGTTCAGCGCAAACCTGATGTTCAATCACTTCCTCATCCACACATCAGAGCCTGATCCTAATCCTTCCCATAACCATATCTTCCCTGTACACCTTACCAAGCACCTATCCCTAACCCTAACCTTGTTTCCTGGTTGAATCCTCACTGACAAAATCGACATCCCCCATGCCTCACTGTAAACCTCCACCTCAATGTCGTCCATGCCATCACGTCAGAGCCAGATCCTAACTCTAAACATAGTCCTATACGTCTGGTACACCTTAGCAAACACAAACCCTAACTGTAGCCCAGGTCTCTTGACCTGACACAACATCACAATTGACATCATTCACGCTTCACCTCAACTCTGAATTACAATCGTACTCTCTAACTCACATCACAGGTGAAACCAAGCTCTAACCATAATCTAAACTCCCCATTTGCCTTAAAGAAATCGCAACCCAAATCCTAGCACTAGCCCATGGACCAAACCCTCACTGTCACCTTCGACGTCACCCAGGCTTCACCGTAACCTTGAACTGCAATCTCGTACTCACCCTCACATCAGAGACAGATGCAAACACTGATAGTAACCCTACACTCCC
Organism: Manis javanica; assembly: GCF_040802235.1. NCBI lineage: Eukaryota > Metazoa > Chordata > Mammalia > Pholidota > Manidae > Manis > Manis javanica. The sequence goes on along the minus strand of NW_027332168.1, from coordinate 2,376,314 downwards.
CATTAACCTTAATGAACATGCAACCCTAAAGCAAGCACTTGTCCCTGGAACTTAACCCTTAGAGTCACCATTGACACCACTGAAGGTTATCTTTAAAAATGGATTTAAATCTTGTCCTCACAGTCACATCAGAGACAGTCTCTAACTCTACCTGCAAACCTACCCTCACTGTACACCATTCCATACACCTGATCTGAAACCCTGCCCAGGTCTTCCAACATGACCCCTCACCACCACCATCACCATCACTCATGTCTAAGAAACATCATGAAAGTCTATCTCGCAATCACCCTCACAATCAGAGCTGGATCCTGACTCTAACCATATCCCTATCCTCCACTTACAGCTAAACCACCACTTAAACTTAACCCTGGACTGCAACCAGGACCTGAAACCTCACTGTCACCATCGATGTTACCCATGCTTCACCATAAACCTGATGTTCAATCTCGTCCTCACCCTCACAACAGAGCCGGATTGTTAGCCTAAACAAAACCATGTGCTCCCTGTACACCTTTCCGAACACCTAACCCTAACCCTAGACCTAGCCCATGGAACTGAACCCTGACAGTCACCATCGACATCACCCAGGCTTCAGCGTAAACCTGATGTTCAATCTCTTCCTCATCCTCACATCAGAGCCCGACTCAAACCCTTCCCATAACCGTATCTTCCCTGTACACCTTACCAAACACCTAACCCTAACCCTAGCCTTGTTCCCTGGACTTACCCCTCACCATCACCATCAATGTCCCCTACGCTTAAATGAAAACCTCGACCTCAATCTATCCCTCAACATCACATCAGAGGTGAATCCTAAGCAAAATGATAAACCAATCCTCCCTGTACACATTACAGGACACCTAACCCTAAACCTAACCTTGTTCACTGGCCTGTACCCTCTCTGTTAAAATCGACATCTCCCATGCGTCACTGTAAACCTCCGTGTCAATCTCACCCTCACCATCACATCAGAGTCACACCCTAACTCCAAACGTAGTCCCGTATGTTCCATACACCTCAGTGAAAACCAACCTTCTCTCTACTGCTGGTCATTTGACATGACCACACAACATCTCAATTGACATCTTCCATGCTTCACCTTAATCCTGAATTACAATCATACTCTCTAACTCACATCAGAGCTGGGCCCTAATGCTAACCATAATCCAAACTCCTCGTTCATGTTAAAGAACTAGTATCCATTAACCTAGCCCTAGCCCATGGATCTGAATCATCACCATCACCATCGATGTCACTGAGAATTAACCATAAACTGGATCTTCAATCTCGTACTCACCCTCACATCAGAGACAGACCCTAACTCTAATTGTAACCCTATCTTCGCCATAAACCTAAACAAACACCCAACCCTAACCCTAGTCTTTGTCCCTGGACATTGTCCCTCAGCGTCACCACTGACTTCACCGAAGGTTCGCTTTATCCATGGATTTAAATCTTGTCTTCGTAATCACTTCAGAGACAGACTCTAACTCTCACCATACATTTACCCTCAATGTTCACCATTTCGTACACCTAATACGATACCCTGCCCACGTCCTTCGCTCTGACCCCTCACCACAAACACCACCATCAAGCATGTCTATCAAAAAGAGTGAATATCATTCTCACAATCACCCTCACTTTAGAGCTGGATCCCGACTCTAACCATATCCCTATCCTCCATGCACAGTTAAACCAACACCGAAACCTAACCCTAGCTTGGCTCCTGGACCTGAAACCGCACAATCACCAACGATGTCACCCAGAATTCTCCGTAAACCCGATGTTCAATCTCGTCCTCAACCGCACTACAGAGCCAGATCATAAGCCTAAATGAAACCATATAGTCCCTGTACACCTTACCAAACACCTAACCCTACCCCTAGCCCTAGCCCATGGACCTAATACCTCACAATCACCATTGACATCACCCAGGCTTCAGCGTAAACCTGATGTTCAATCTCGTCCTGATCCTCACGTCAGAGCCCAATCCGAACCCTTCCCATAACAATATCTCCCCCGTACACCTTGCCAAACACTTAACCCTGAACCTAGCCTTGTTTCCTTGACTTACCCCTCACTGTCACCATCAGCGTCCCCCATGCCTCACTGTAAAACTCCTCCTCAGTGTACCCCTTCACCTCACATCAGAGCTGGATCCTAAGCATAACGATAACCCTCTCCTCCCAGTACAACTTACAGAACACCAAACCCTAACCCTAACCTTGTTCACTGACCAAAACCCTCACCGTCAAAATCGACATCTAACACACCTCACAGTAAACGTCAAGAACAATCTCACCCTTGGGCTCACATCAGAGCTACATCCTAACTTTAAACATAGTCCTGTATGTCCCGTAAAACTTTGCGAACACCAACCCTAACTCGAGTGCTGATCACTAGACCTGACCCCTCAGCATCATATTTGACATCATCCACGCTTCACCTTAAACCTGAATTACAATCATACTCTCTACTTCACATCACACCAGACCCAAATTCTAACTGTAATCTAAACTCCCCATTCGCCTTAAAGAACTACCAACTATAATACTAGCCCTAGCCCATGGATCTAACCTACACCGCCACCTTCGAGGTCAACACATGCTTCACCGGTAACTTAAACTTCCATCTCGTCCTTACCCTCATATAAGAGACAGACCCTAAATCAAATCGTAACCCTAACTTCCCCATAAAACTTAAGTTACACCCAAGCCTAACACTAGCCCTTGTCCGTGGACATTGCCCCTCACCATCACCATTGACAACACACAAGGTTCCCTTTAAACATGGATTTAAATCTGGCCCCCTACTCACATCAGAGACAGTCCCAAACTCAAAATGTAACCCTCTCCTCACTGTTCACCGTTCGTACACCTGACCCAAAACCCTGCCCAGTTTCTTCAACCTGACCCCTCACCACCGACAGCACCATGACTCATGTCTAACAAAAATCATGAAGGTCTGTATCGAAAATGACATCAGGTCAGAGCTGGATCCTGATTCCTACCATACCCCAATCCTCCACGTACAGCGAACTGAACACCGACACCTAAACCTAGACCTGGCCCCTGGACCTGAAACCTCATCGTCACCAATGACATCACCCACGTTCAGCGCAAACCTGATGTTCAATCACTTCCTCATCCACACATCAGAGCCTGATCCTAATCCTTCCCATAACCATATCTTCCCTGTACACCTTACCAAGCACCTATCCCTAACCCTAACCTTGTTTCCTGGTTGAATCCTCACTGACAAAATCGACATCCCCCATGCCTCACTGTAAACCTCCACCTCAATGTCGTCCATGCCATCACGTCAGAGCCAGATCCTAACTCTAAACATAGTCCTATACGTCTGGTACACCTTAGCAAACACAAACCCTAACTGTAGCCCAGGTCTCTTGACCTGACACAACATCACAATTGACATCATTCACGCTTCACCTCAACTCTGAATTACAATCGTACTCTCTAACTCACATCACAGGTGAAACCAAGCTCTAACCATAATCTAAACTCCCCATTTGCCTTAAAGAAATCGCAACCCAAATCCTAGCACTAGCCCATGGACCAAACCCTCACTGTCACCTTCGACGTCACCCAGGCTTCACCGTAACCTTGAACTGCAATCTCGTACTCACCCTCACATCAGAGACAGATGCAAACACTGATAGTAACCCTACACTCCCCATTAACCTTAATGAACATGCAACCCTAAAGCAAGCACTTGTCCCTGGACCTTAACCCTTAGAGTCACCATTGACACCACTGAAGGTTATCTTTAAAAATGGATTTAAATCTTGTCCTCACAGTCACATCAGAGACAGTCTCTAACTCTACCTGCAAACCTACCCTCACTGTACACCATTCCATACACCTGATCTGAAACCCTGCCCAGGTCTTCCAACGTGACCCCTCACCACCACCATCACCATCACTCATGTCTAAGAAACATCATGAAAGTCTATCTCGCAATCACCCTCACAATCAGAGCTGGATCCTGACTCTAACCATATCCCTACCCTCCACTTACAGCTAAACCACCACTTAAACTTAACCCTGGACTGCAACCAGGACCTGAAACCTCACTGTCACCATCGATGTTACCCATGGTTCACCATAAACCTGATGTTCAATCTCGTCCTCACCCTCACAACAGAGCCGGATTGTTAGCCTAAACAAAACCATGTGCTCCCTGTACACCTTTCCGAACACCTAACCCTAACCCTAGACCTAGCCCATGGAACTGAACCCTGACAGTCACCATCGACATCACCCAGGCTTCAGCGTAAACCTGATGTTCAATCTCTTCCTCATCCTCACATCAGAGCCCAATTCTAACCCTTCCCATAACCGTATCTTCCCTGTACACCTTACCAAACACCTAACCCTAACCCTAGCCCTAGCCCATGGAATTGAACCTTGACGGTCACCATCGACATCACCCAGGCTTCAGCGTAAACCCGATGTGCAATCCCATCCTCATCCTCACATCAGAGCCCGACTCAAACCCTTCCCATAACCGTATCTTCCCTGTACACCTTACCAAACACCTAACCCTAACCCTAGCCTTGTTCCCTGGACTTACCCCTCACCATCACCATCAATGTCCCCTACGCTTCAATGAAAACCTCGACCTCAATCTATCCCTCAACATCACATCAGAGGTGAATCCTAAGCAAAATGATAAACCAATCCTCCCTGTACACATTACAGGACACCTAACCCTAAACCTAACCTTGTTCACTGGCCTGTACCCTCTCTGTTAAAATCGACATCTCCCATGCGTCACTGTAAACCTCCGTGTCAATCTCACCCTCACCATCACATCAGAGTCACACCCTAACTCCAAACGTAGTCCCGTATGTTCCATACACCTCAGTGAAAACCAACCTTCTCTCTACTGCTGGTCATTTGACATGACCACACAACATCTCAATTGACATCTTCCATGCTTCACCTTAATCCTGAATTACAATCATACTCTCTAACTCACATCAGAGCTGGGCCCTAATGCTAACCATAATCCAAACTCCTCGTTCATGTTAAAGAACTAGTATCCATTAACCTAGCCCTAGCCCATGGATCTGAATCATCACCATCACCATCGATGTCACTGAGAATTAACCATAAACTGGATCTTCAATCTCGTACTCACCCTCACATCAGAGACAGACCCTAACTCTAATTGTAACCCTATCTTCGCCATAAACCTAAACAAACACCCAACCCTAACCCTAGTCTTTGTCCCTGGACATTGTCCCTCAGCGTCACCACTGACTTCACCGAAGGTTCGCTTTATCCATGGATTTAAATCTTGTCTTCGTAATCACTTCAGAGACAGACTCTAACTCTCACCATACATTTACCCTCAATGTTCACCATTTCGTACACCTAATACGATACCCTGCCCACGTCCTTCGCTCTGACCCCTCACCACAAACACCACCATCAAGCATGTCTATCAAAAAGAGTGAATATCATTCTCACAATCACCCTCACTTTAGAGCTGGATCCTGACTCTAACCATATCCCTATCCTCCATGCACAGTTAAACCAACACCGAAACCTAACCCTAGCTTGGCTCCTGGACCTGAAACCGCACAATCACCAACGATGTCACCCAGAATTCTCCGTAAACCCGATGTTCAATCTCGTCCTCAACCGCACTACAGAGCCAGATCATAAGCCTAAATGAAACCATATAGTCCCTGTACACCTTACCAAACACCTAACCCTACCCCTAGCCCTAGCCCATGGACCTAATACCTCACAATCACCATTGACATCACCCAGGCTTCAGCGTAAACCTGATGTTCAATCTCGTCCTGATCCTCACGTCAGAGCCCAATCCGAACCCTTCCCATAACAATATCTCCCCCGTACACCTTGCCAAACACTTAACCCTGAACCTAGCCTTGTTTCCTTGACTTACCCCTCACTGTCACCATCAGCGTCCCCCATGCCTCACTGTAAAACTCCTCCTCAGTGTACCCCTTCACCTCACATCAGAGCTGGATCCTAAGCATAACGATAACCCTCTCCTCCCAGTACAACTTACAGAACACCAAACCCTAACCCTAACCTTGTTCACTGACCAAAACCCTCACCGTCAAAATCGACATCTAACACACCTCACAGTAAACGTCAAGAACAATCTCACCCTTGGGCTCACATCAGAGCTACATCCTAACTTTAAACATAGTCCTGTATGTCCCGTAAAACTTTGCGAACACCAACCCTAACTCGAGTGCTGATCACTAGACCTGACCCCTCAGCATCATATTTGACATCATCCACGCTTCACCTTAAACCTGAATTACAATCATACTCTCTACTTCACATCACACCAGACCCAAATTCTAACTGTAATCTAAACTCCCCATTCGCCTTAAAGAACTACCAACTATAATACTAGCCCTAGCCCATGGATCTAACCTACACCGCCACCTTCGAGGTCAACACATGCTTCACCGGTAACTTAAACTTCCATCTCGTCCTTACCCTCATATAAGAGACAGACCCTAAATCAAATCGTAACCCTAACTTCCCCATAAAACTTAAGTTACACCCAAGCCTAACACTAGCCCTTGTCCGTGGACATTGCCCCTCACCATCACCATTGACAACACACAAGGTTCCCTTTAAACATGGATTTAAATCTGGCCCCCTACTCACATCAGAGACAGTCCCAAACTCAAAATGTAACCCTCTCCTCACTGTTCACCGTTCGTACACCTGACCCAAAACCCTGCCCAGTTTCTTCGACCTGACCCCTCACCACCGACAGCACCATGACTCATGTCTAACAAAAATCATGAAGGTCTGTATCGAAAATGACATCAGGTCAGAGCTGGATCCTGATTCCTACCATACCCCAATCCTCCACGTACAGCGAACTGAACACCGACACCTAAACCTAGACCTGGCCCCTGGACCTGAAACCTCATCGTCACCAATGACATCACCCACGTTCAGCGCAAACCTGATGTTCAATCACTTCCTCATCCACACATCAGAGCCTGATCCTAATCCTTCCCATAACCATATCTTCCCTGTACACCTTACCAAGCACCTATCCCTAACCCTAACCTTGTTTCCTGGTTGAATCCTCACTGACAAAATCGACATCCCCCATGCCTCACTGTAAACCTCCACCTCAATGTCGTCCATGCCATCACGTCAGAGCCAGATCCTAACTCTAAACATAGTCCTATACGTCTGGTACACCTTAGCAAACACAAACCCTAACTGTAGCCCAGGTCTCTTGACCTGACACAACATCACAATTGACATCATTCACGCTTCACCTCAACTCTGAATTACAATCGTACTCTCTAACTCACATCACAGGTGAAACCAAGCTCTAACCATAATCTAAACTCCCCATTTGCCTTAAAGAAATCGCAACCCAAATCCTAGCACTAGCCCATGGACCAAACCCTCACTGTCACCTTCGACGTCACCCAGGCTTCACCGTAACCTTGAACTGCAATCTCGTACTCACCCTCACATCAGAGACAGATGCAAACACTGATAGTAACCCTACACTCCCCATTAACCTTAATGAACATGCAACCCTAAAGCAAGCACTTGTCCCTGGACCTTAACCCTTAGAGTCACCATTGACACCACTGAAGGTTATCTTTAAAAATGGATTTAAATCTTGTCCTCACAGTCACATCAGAGACAGTCTCTAACTCTACCTGCAAACCTACCCTCACTGTACACCATTCCATACACCTGATCTGAAACCCTGCCCAGGTCTTCCAACGTGACCCCTCACCACCACCATCACCATCACTCATGTCTAAGAAACATCATGAAAGTCTATCTCGCAATCACCCTCACAATCAGAGCTGGATCCTGACTCTAACCATATCCCTATCCTCCACTTACAGCTAAACCACCACTTAAACTTAACCCTGGACTGCAACCAGGACCTGAAACCTCACTGTCACCATCGATGTTACCCATGCTTCACCATAAACCTGATGTTCAATCTCGTCCTCACCCTCACAACAGAGCCGGATTGTTAGCCTAAACAAAACCATGTGCTCCCTGTACACCTTTCCGAACACCTAACCCTAACCCTAGACCTAGCCCATGGAACTGAACCCTGACAGTCACCATCGACATCACCCAGGCTTCAGCGTAAACCTGATGTTCAATCTCTTCCTCATCCTCACATCAGAGCCCAATTCTAACCCTTCCCATAACCGTATCTTCCCTGTACACCTTACCAAACACCTAACCCTAACCCTAGCCCTAGCCCATGGAATTGAACCTTGACGGTCACCATCGACATCACCCAGGCTTCAGCGTAAACCCGATGTGCAATCCCATCCTCATCCTCACATCAGAGCCCGACTCAAACCCTTCCCATAACCGTATCTTCCCTGTACACCTTACCAAACACCTAACCCTAACCCTAGCCTTGTTCCCTGGACTTACCCCTCACCATCACCATCAATGTCCCCTACGCTTCAATGAAAACCTCGACCTCAATCTATCCCTCAACATCACATCAGAGGTGAATCCTAAGCAAAATGATAAACCAATCCTCCCTGTACACATTACAGGACACCTAACCCTAAACCTAACCTTGTTCACTGGCCTGTACCCTCTCTGTTAAAATCGACATCTCCCATGCGTCACTGTAAACCTCCGTGTCAATCTCACCCTCACCATCACATCAGAGTCACACCCTAACTCCAAACGTAGTCCCGTATGTTCCATACACCTCAGTGAAAACCAACCTTCTCTCTACTGCTGGTCATTTGACATGACCACACAACATCTCAATTGACATCTTCCATGCTTCACCTTAATCCTGAATTACAATCATACTCTCTAACTCACATCAGAGCTGGGCCCTAATGCTAACCATAATCCAAACTCCTCGTTCATGTTAAAGAACTAGTATCCATTAACCTAGCCCTAGCCCATGGATCTGAATCATCACCATCACCATCAATGTCACTGAGAATTAACCATAAACTGGATCTTCAATCTCGTACTCACCCTCACATCAGAGACAGACCCTAACTCTAATTGTAACCCTATCTTCGCCATAAACCTAAACAAACACCCAACCCTAACCCTAGTCTTTGTCCCTGGACATTGTCCCTCAGCGTCACCACTGACTTCACCGAAGGTTCGCTTTATCCATGGATTTAAATCTTGTCTTCGTAATCACTTCAGAGACAGACTCTAACTCTCACCATACATTTACCCTCAATGTTCACCATTTCGTACACCTAATACGATACCCTGCCCACGTCCTTCGCTCTGACCCCTCACCACAAACACCACCATCAAGCATGTCTATCAAAAAGAGTGAATATCATTCTCACAATCACCCTCACTTTAGAGCTGGATCCCGACTCTAACCATATCCCTATCCTCCATGCACAGTTAAACCAACACCGAAACCTAACCCTAGCTTGGCTCCTGGACCTGAAACCGCACAATCACCAACGATGTCACCCAGAATTCTCCGTAAACCCGATGTTCAATCTCGTCCTCAACCGCACTACAGAGCCAGATCATAAGCCTAAATGAAACCATATAGTCCCTGTACACCTTACCAAACACCTAACCCTACCCCTAGCCCTAGCCCATGGACCTAATACCTCACAATCACCATTGACATCACCCAGGCTTCAGCGTAAACCTGATGTTCAATCTCGTCCTGATCCTCACGTCAGAGCCCAATCCGAACCCTTCCCATAACAATATCTCCCCCGTACACCTTGCCAAACACTTAACCCTGAACCTAGCCTTGTTTCCTTGACTTACCCCTCACTGTCACCATCAGCGTCCCCCATGCCTCACTGTAAAACTCCTCCTCAGTGTACCCCTTCACCTCACATCAGAGCTGGATCCTAAGCATAACGATAACCCTCTCCTCCCAGTACAACTTACAGAACACCAAACCCTAACCCTAACCTTGTTCACTGACCAAAACCCTCACCGTCAAAATCGACATCTAACACACCTCACAGTAAACGTCAAGAACAATCTCACCCTTGGGCTCACATCAGAGCTACATCCTAACTTTAAACATAGTCCTGTATGTCCCGTAAAACTTTGCGAACACCAACCCTAACTCGAGTGCTGATCACTAGACCTGACCCCTCAGCATCATATTTGACATCATCCACGCTTCACCTTAAACCTGAATTACAATCATACTCTCTACTTCACATCACACCAGACCCAAATTCTAACTGTAATCTAAACTCCCCATTCGCCTTAAAGAACTACCAACTATAATACTAGCCCTAGCCCATGGATCTAACCTACACCGCCACCTTCGAGGTCAACACATGCTTCACCGGTAACTTAAACTTCCATCTCGTCCTTACCCTCATATAAGAGACAGACCCTAAATCAAATCGTAACCCTAACTTCCCCATAAAACTTAAGTTACACCCAAGCCTAACACTAGCCCTTGTCCGTGGACATTGCCCCTCACCATCACCATTGACAACACACAAGGTTCCCTTTAAACATGGATTTAAATCTGGCCCCCTACTCACATCAGAGACAGTCCCAAACTCAAAATGTAACCCTCTCCTCACTGTTCACCGTTCGTACACCTGACCCAAAACCCTGCCCAGTTTCTTCGACCTGACCCCTCACCACCGACAGCACCATGACTCATGTCTAACAAAAATCATGAAGGTCTGTATCGAAAATGACATCAGGTCAGAGCTGGATCCTGATTCCTACCATACCCCAATCCTCCACGTACAGCGAACTGAACACCGACACCTAAACCTAGACCTGGCCCCTGGACCTGAAACCTCATCGTCACCAATGACATCACCCACGTTCAGCGCAAACCTGATGTTCAATCACTTCCTCATCCACACATCAGAGCCTGATCCTAATCCTTCCCATAACCATATCTTCCCTGTACACCTTACCAAGCACCTATCCCTAACCCTAACCTTGTTTCCTGGTTGAATCCTCACTGACAAAATCGACATCCCCCATGCCTCACTGTAAACCTCCACCTCAATGTCGTCCATGCCATCACGTCAGAGCCAGATCCTAACTCTAAACATAGTCCTATACGTCTGGTACACCTTAGCAAACACAAACCCTAACTGTAGCCCAGGTCTCTTGACCTGACACAACATCACAATTGACATCATTCACGCTTCACCTCAACTCTGAATTACAATCGTACTCTCTAACTCACATCACAGGTGAAACCAAGCTCTAACCATAATCTAAACTCCCCATTTGCCTTAAAGAAATCGCAACCCAAATCCTAGCACTAGCCCATGGACCAAACCCTCACTGTCACCTTCGACGTCACCCAGGCTTCACCGTAACCTTGAACTGCAATCTCGTACTCACCCTCACATCAGAGACAGATGCAAACACTGATAGTAACCCTACACTCCCCATTAACCTTAATGAACATGCAACCCTAAAGCAAGCACTTGTCCCTGGACCTTAACCCTTAGAGTCACCATTGACACCACTGAAGGTTATCTTTAAAAATGGATTTAAATCTTGTCCTCACAGTCACATCAGAGACAGTCTCTAACTCTACCTGCAAACCTACCCTCACTGTACACCATTCCATACACCTGATCTGAAACCCTGCCCAGGTCTTCCAACGTGACCCCTCACCACCACCATCACCATCACTCATGTCTAAGAAACATCATGAAAGTCTATCTCGCAATCACCCTCACAATCAGAGCTGGATCCTGACTCTAACCATATCCCTATCCTCCACTTACAGCTAAACCACCACTTAAACTTAACCCTGGACTGCAACCAGGACCTGAAACCTCACTGTCACCATCGATGTTACCCATGCTTCACCATAAACCTGATGTTCAATCTCGTCCTCACCCTCACAACAGAGCCGGATTGTTAGCCTAAACAAAACCATGTGCTCCCTGTACACCTTTCAGAACACCTAACCCTAACCCTAGACCTAGCCCATGGAACTGAACCCTGACAGTCACCATCGACATCACCCAGGCTTCAGCGTAAACCTGATGTTCAATCTCTTCCTCATCCTCACATCAGAGCCCAATTCTAACCCTTCCCATAACCGTATCTTCCCTGTACACCTTACCAAACACCTAACCCTAACCCTAGCCCTAGCCCATGGAATTGAACCTTGACGGTCACCATCGACATCACCCAGGCTTCAGCGTAAACCCGATGTGCAATCCCATCCTCATCCTCACATCAGAGCCCGACTCAAACCCTTCCCATAACCGTATCTTCCCTGTACACCTTACCAAACACCTAACCCTAACCCTAGCCTTGTTCCCTGGACTTACCCCTCACCATCACCATCAATGTCCACTACGCTTCAATCAAAACCTCGACCTCAATCTATCCCTCAACATCACATCAGAGGTGAATCCTAAGCAAAATGATAAACCAATCCTCCCTGTACACATTACAGGACACCTAACCCTAAACCTAACCTTGTTCACTGGCCTGTACCCTCTCTGTTAAAATCGACATCTCCCATGCGTCACTGTAAACCTCCGTGTCAATCTCACCCTCACCATCACATCAGAGTCACACCCTAACTCCAAACGTAGTCCCGTATGTTCCATACACCTCAGTGAAAACCAACCTTCTCTCTACTGCTGGTCATTTGACATGACCACACAACATCTCAATTGACATCTTCCATGCTTCACCTTAATCCTGAATTACAATCATACTCTCTAACTCACATCAGAGCTGGGCCCTAATGCTAACCATAATCCAAACTCCTCGTTCATGTTAAAGAACTAGTATCCATTAACCTAGCCCTAGCCCATGGATCTGAATCATCACCATCACCATCGATGTCACTGAGAATTAACCATAAACTGGATCTTCAATCTCGTACTCACCCTCACATCAGAGACAGACCCTAACTCTAATTGTAACCCTATCTTCGCCATAAACCTAAACAAACACCCAACCCTAACCCTAGTCTTTGTCCCTGGACATTGTCCCTCAGCGTCACCACTGACTTCACCGAAGGTTCGCTTTATCCATGGATTTAAATCTTGTCTTCGTAATCACTTCAGAGACAGACTCTAACTCTCACCATACATTTACCCTCAATGTTCACCATTTCGTACACCTAATACGATACCCTGCCCACGTCCTTCGCTCTGACCCCTCACCACAAACACCACCATCAAGCATGTCTATCAAAAAGAGTGAATATCATTCTCACAATCACCCTCACTTTAGAGCTGGATCCCGACTCTAACCATATCCCTATCCTCCATGCACAGTTAAACCAACACCGAAACCTAACCCTAGCTTGGCTCCTGGACCTGAAACCGCACAATCACCAACGATGTCACCCAGAATTCTCCGTAAACCCGATGTTCAATCTCGTCCTCAACCGCACTACAGAGCCAGATCATAAGCCTAAATGAAACCATATAGTCCCTGTACACCTAACCAAACACCTAACCCTACCCCTAGCCCTAGCCCATGGACCTAATACCTCACAATCACCATTGACATCACCCAGGCTTCAGCGTAAACCTGATGTTCAATCTCGTCCTGATCCTCACGTCAGAGCCCAATCCGAACCCTTCCCATAACAATATCTCCCCCGTACACCTTGCCAAACACTTAACCCTGAACCTAGCCTTGTTTCCTTGACTTACCCCTCACTGTCACCATCAGCGTCCCCCATGCCTCACTGTAAAACTCCTCCTCAGTGTACCCCTTCACCTCACATCAGAGCTGGATCCTAAGCATAACGATAACCCTCTCCTCCCAGTACAACTTACAGAACACCAAACCCTAACCCTAACCTTGTTCACTGACCAAAACCCTCACCGTCAAAATCGACATCTAACACACCTCACAGTAAACGTCAAGAACAATCTCACCCTTGGGCTCACATCAGAGCTACATCCTAACTTTAAACATAGTCCTGTATGTCCCGTAAAACTTTGCGAACACCAACCCTAACTCGAGTGCTGATCACTAGACCTGACCCCTCAGCATCATATTTGACATCATCCACGCTTCACCTTAAACCTGAATTACAATCATACTCTCTACTTCACATCACACCAGACCCAAATTCTAACTGTAATCTAAACTCCCCATTCGCCTTAAAGAACTACCAACTATAATACTAGCCCTAGCCCATGGATCTAACCTACACCGCCACCTTCGAGGTCAACACATGCTTCACCGGTAACTTAAACTTCCATCTCGTCCTTACCCTCATATAAGAGACAGACCCTAAATCAAATCGTAACCCTAACTTCCCCATAAAACTTAAGTTACACCCAAGCCTAACACTAGCCCTTGTCCGTGGACATTGCCCCTCACCATCACCATTGACAACACACAAGGTTCCCTTTAAACATGGATTTAAATCTGGCCCCCTACTCACATCAGAGACAGTCCCAAACTCAAAATGTAACCCTCTCCTCACTGTTCACCGTTCGTACACCTGACCCAAAACCCTGCCCAGTTTCTTCGACCCGACCCCTCACCACCGACAGCACCATGACTCATGTCTAACAAAAATCATGAAGGTCTGTATCGAAAATGACATCAGGTCAGAGCTGGATCCTGATTCCTACCATACCCCAATCCTCCACGTACAGCAAACTGAACACCGACACCTAAACCTAGACCTGGCCCCTGGACCTGAAACCTCATCGTCACCAATGACATCACCCACGTTCAGCGCAAACCTGATGTTCAATCACTTCCTCATCCACACATCAGAGCCTGATCCTAATCCTTCCCATAACCATATCTTCCCTGTACACCTTACCAAGCACCTATCCCTAACCCTAACCTTGTTTCCTGGTTGAATCCTCACTGACAAAATCGACATCCCCCATGCCTCACTGTAAACCTCCACCTCAATGTCGTCCATGCCATCACGTCAGAGCCAGATCCTAACTCTAAACATAGTCCTATACGTCTGGTACACCTTAGCAAACACAAACCCTAACTGTAGCCCAGGTCTCTTGACCTGACACAACATCACAATTGACATCATTCACGCTTCACCTCAACTCTGAATTACAATCGTACTCTCTAACTCACATCACAGGTGAAACCAAGCTCTAACCATAATCTAAACTCCCCATTTGCCTTAAAGAATTCGCAACCCAAATCCTAGCACTAGCCCATGGACCAAACCCTCACTGTCACCTTAGACGTCACCCAGGCTTCACCGTAACCTTGAACTGCAATCTCGTACTCACCCTCACATCAGAGACAGATGCAAACACTGATAGTAACCCTACACTCCCCATTAACCTTAATGAACATGCAACCCTAAAGCAAGCACTTGTCCCTGGACCTTAACCCTTAGAGTCACCATTGACACCACTGAAGGTTATCTTTAAAAATGGATTTAAATCTTGTCCTCACAGTCACATCAGAGACAGTCTCTAACTCTACCTGCAAACCTACCCTCACTGTACACCATTCCATACACCTGATCTGAAACCCTGCCCAGGTCTACCAACGTGACCCCTCACCACCACCATCACCATCACTCATGTCTAAGAAACATCATGAAAGTCTATCTCGCAATCACCCTCACAATCAGAGCTGGATCCTGACTCTAACCATATCCCTATCCTCCACTTACAGCTAAACCACCACTTAAACTTAACCCTGGACTGCAACCAGGACCTGAAACCTCACTGTCACCATCGATGTTACCCATGCTTCACCATAAACCTGATGTTCAATCTCGTCCTCACCCTCACAACAGAGCCGGATTGTTAGCCTAAACAAAACCATGTGCTCCCTGTACACCTTTCCGAACACCTAACCCTAACCCTAGACCTAGCCCATGGAACTGAACCCTGACGGTCACCATCGACATCACCCAGGCTTCAGCGTAAACCCGATGTGCAATCCCATCCTCATCCTCACATCAGAGCCCGACACAAACCCTTCCCATAACCGTATCTTCCCTGTGCACCTTACCAAACACCTAACCCTAACCCTAGCCCTAGCCCATGTAATTGAACCTTGACGGTCACCATCGACATCACCCAGGCTTCAGCGTAAACCCGATGTGCAATCCCATCCTCATCCTCACATCAGAGCCCGACTCAAACCCTTCCCATAACCGTATCTTCCCTGTACACCTTACCAAACACCTAACCCTAACCCTAGCCTTGTTCCCTGGACTTACCCCTCACCATCACCATCAATGTCCCCTACGCTTCAATGAAAACCTCGACCTCAATCTATCCCTCAACATCACATCAGAGGTGAATCCTAAGCAAAATGATAAACCAATCCTCCCTGTACACATTACAGGACACCTAACCCTAAACCTAACCTTGTTCACTGGCCTGTACCCTCTCTGTTAAAATCGACATCTCCCATGCGTCACTGTAAACCTCCGTGTCAATCTCACCCTCACCATCACATCAGAGTCACACCCTAACTCCAAACGTAGTCCCGTATGTTCCATACACCTCAGTGAAAACCAACCTTCTCTCTACTGCTGGTCATTTGACATGACCACACAACATCTCAATTGACATCTTCCATGCTTCACCTTAATCCTGAATTACAATCATACTCTCTAACTCACATCAGAGCTGGGCCCTAATGCTAACCATAATCCAAACTCCTCGTTCATGTTAAAGAACTAGTATCCATTAACCTAGCCCTAGCCCATGGATCTGAATCATCACCATCAACCATCGATGTCACTGAGAATTAACCATAAACTGGATCTTCAATCTCGTACTCACCCTCACATCAGAGACAGACCCTAACTCTAATTGTAACCCTATCTTCGCCATAAACCTAAACAAACACCCAACCCTAACCCTAGTCTTTGTCCCTGGACATTGTCCCTCAGCGTCACCACTGACTTCACCGAAGGTTCGCTTTATCCATGGATTTAAATCTTGTCTTCGTAATCACTTCAGAGACAGACTCTAACTCTCACCATACATTTACCCTCAATGTTCACCATTTCGTACACCTAATACGATACCCTGCCCACGTCCTTCGCTCTGACCCCTCACCACAAACACCACCATCAAGCATGTCTATCAAAAAGAGTGAATATCATTCTCACAATCACCCTCACTTTAGAGCTGGATCCCGACTCTAACCATATCCCTATCCTCCATGCACAGTTAAACCAACACCGAAACCTAACCCTAGCTTGGCTCCTGGACCTGAAACCGCACAATCACCAACGATGTCACCCAGAATTCTCCGTAAACCCGATGTTCAATCTCGTCCTCAACCGCACTACAGAGCCAGATCATAAGCCTAAATGAAACCATATAGTCCCTGTACACCTTACCAAACACCTAACCCTACCCCTAGCCCTAGCCCATGGACCTAATACCTCACAATCACCATTGACATCACCCAGGCTTCAGCGTAAACCTGATGTTCAATCTCGTCCTGATCCTCACGTCAGAGCCCAATCCGAACCCTTCCCATAACAATATCTCCCCCGTACACCTTGCCAAACACTTAACCCTGAACCTAGCCTTGTTTCCTTGACTTACCCCTCACTGTCACCATCAGCGTCCCCCATGCCTCACTGTAAAACTCCTCCTCAGTGTACCCCTTCACCTCACATCAGAGCTGGATCCTAAGCATAACGATAACCCTCTCCTCCCAGTACAACTTACAGAACACCAAACCCTAACCCTAACCTTGTTCACTGACCAAAACCCTCACCGTCAAAATCGACATCTAACACACCTCACAGTAAACGTCAAGAACAATCTCACCCTTGGGCTCACATCAGAGCTACATCCTAACTTTAAACATAGTCCTGTATGTCCCGTAAAACTTTGCGAACACCAACCCTAACTCGAGCGCTGATCACTAGACCTGACCCCTCAGCATCATATTTGACATCATCCACGCTTCACCTTAAACCTGAATTACAATCATACTCTCTACTTCACATCACACCAGACCCAAATTCTAACTGTAATCTAAACTCCCCATTCGCCTTAAAGAACTACCAACTATAATACTAGCCCTAGCCCATGGATCTAACCTACACCGCCACCTTTGAGGTCAACACATGCTTCACCGGTAACTTAAACTTCCATCTCGTCCTTACCCTCATATAAGAGACAGACCCTAAATCAAATCGTAACCCTAACTTCCCCATAAAACTTAAGTTACACCCAAGCCTAACACTAGCCCTTGTCCGTGGACATTGCCCCTCACCATCACCATTGACAACACACAAGGTTCCCTTTAAACATTGATTTAAATCTGGCCCCCTACTCACATCAGAGACAGTCCCAAACTCAAAATGTAACCCTCTCCTCACTGTTCACCGTTCGTACACCTGACCCAAAACCCTGCCCAGTTTCTTCGACCCGACCCCTCACCACCGACAGCACCATGACTCATGTCTAACAAAAATCATGAAGGTCTGTATCGAAAATGACATCAGGTCAGAGCTGGATCCTGATTCCTACCATACCCCAATCCTCCACGTACAGCAAACTGAACACCGACACCTAAACCTAGACCTGGCCCCTGGACCTGAAACCTCATCGTCACCAATGACATCACCCACGTTCAGCGCAAACCTGATGTTCAATCACTTCCTCATCCACACATCAGAGCCTGATCCTAATCCTTCCCATAACCATATCTTCCCTGTACACCTTACCAAGCACCTATCCCTAACCCTAACCTTGTTTCCTGGTTGAATCCTCACTGACAAAATCGACATCCCCCATGCCTCACTGTAAACCTCCACCTCAATGTCGTCCATGCCATCACGTCAGAGCCAGATCCTAACTCTAAACATAGTCCTATACGTCTGGTACACCTTAGCAAACACAAACCCTAACTGTAGCCCAGGTCTCTTGACCTGACACAACATCACAATTGACATCATTCACGCTTCACCTCAACTCTGAATTACAATCGTACTCTCTAACTCACATCACAGGTGAAACCAAGCTCTAACCATAATCTAAACTCCCCATTTGCCTTAAAGAAATCGCAACCCAAATCCTAGCACTAGCCCATGGACCAAACCCTCACTGTCACCTTCGACGTCACCCAGGCTTCACCGTAACCTTGAACTGCAATCTCGTACTCACCCTCACATCAGAGACAGATGCAAACACTGATAGTAACCCTACACTCCCCATTAACCTTAATGAACATGCAACCCTAAAGCAAGCACTTGTCCCTGGACCTTAACCCTTAGAGTCACCATTGACACCACTGAAGGTTATCTTTAAAAATGGATTTAAATCTTGTCCTCACAGTCACATCAGAGACAGTCTCTAACTCTACCTGCAAACCTACCCTCACTGTACACCATTCCATACACCTGATCTGAAACCCTGCCCAGGTCTTCCAACGTGACCCCTCACCACCACCATCACCATCACTCATGTCTAAGAAACATCATGAAAGTCTATCTCGCAATCACCCTCACAATCAGAGCTGGATCCTGACTCTAACCATATCGCTATCCTCCACTTACAGCTAAACCACCACTTAAACTTAACCCTGGACTGCAACCAGGACCTGAAACCTCACTGTCACCATCGATGTTACCCATGCTTCATCATATTCCTGATGTTCAATCTCGTCCTCACCCTCACAACAGAGCCGGATTGTTAGCCTAAACAAAACCAAGTGCTCCCTGTACACCTTTCCGAACACCTAACCCTAACCGTAGACCTAGCCCATGAAACTGAACCCTGACAGTCACCATCGACATCACCCAGGCTTCAGCGTAAACCTGATGTTCAATCTCTTCCTCATCCTCACATCAGAGCCCAATTCTAACCCTTCCCATAACCGTATCTTCCCTGTACACCTTACCAAACACCTAACCCTAACCCTAGCCCTAGCCCATGGAATTGAACCTTGACGGTCACCATCGACATCACCCAGGCTTCAGCGTAAACCCGATGTGCAATCCCATCCTCATCCTCACATCAGAGCCCGACTCAAACCCTTCCCATAACCGTATCTTCCCTGTACACCTTACCAAACACCTAACCCTAACCCTAGCCTTGTTCCCTGGACTTACCCCTCACCATCACCATCAATGTCCCCTACGCTTCAATGAAAACCTCGACCTCAATCTATCCCTCAACATCACATCAGAGGTGAATCCTAAGCAAAATGATAAACCAATCCTCCCTGTACACATTACAGGACACCTAACCCTAAACCTAACCTTGTTCACTGGCCTGTACCCTCTCTGTTAAAATCGACATCTCCCATGCGTCACTGTAAACCTCCGTGTCAATCTCACCCTCACCATCACATCAGAGTCACACCCTAACTCCAAACGTAGTCCCGTATGTTCCATACACCTCAGTGAAAACCAACCTTCTCTCTACTGCTGGTCATTTGACATGACCACACAACATCTCAATTGACATCTTCCATGCTTCACCTTAATCCTGAATTACAATCATACTCTCTAACTCACATCAGAGCTGGGCCCTAATGCTAACCATAATCCAAACTCCTCGTTCATGTTAAAGAACTAGTATCCATTAACCTAGCCCTAGCCCATGGATCTGAATCATCACCATCACCATCGATGTCACTGAGAATTAACCATAAACTGGATCTTCAATCTCGTACTCACCCTCACATCAGAGACAGACCCTAACTCTAATTGTAACCCTATCTTCGCCATAAACCTAAACAAACACCCAACCCTAACCCTAGTCTTTGTCCCTGGACATTGTCCCTCAGCGTCACCACTGACTTCACCGAAGGTTCGCTTTATCCATGGATTTAAATCTTGTCTTCGTAATCACTTCAGAGACAGACTCTAACTCTCACCATACATTTACCCTCAATGTTCACCATTTCGTACACCTAATACGATACCCTGCCCACGTCCTTCGCTCTGACCCCTCACCACAAACACCACCATCAAGCATGTCTATCAAAAAGAGTGAATATCATTCTCACAATCACCCTCACTTTAGAGCTGGATCCCGACTCTAACCATATCCCTATCCTCCATGCACAGTTAAACCAACACCGAAACCTAACCCTAGCTTGGCTCCTGGACCTGAAACCGCACAATCACCAACGATGTCACCCAGAATTCTCCGTAAACCCGATGTTCAATCTCGTCCTCAACCGCACTACAGAGCCAGATCATAAGCCTAAATGAAACCATATAGTCCCTGTACACCTTACCAAACACCTAACCCTACCCCTAGCCCTAGCCCATGGACCTAATACCTCACAATCACCATTGACATCACCCAGGCTTCAGCGTAAACCTGATGTTCAATCTCGTCCTGATCCTCACGTCAGAGCCCAATCCGAACCCTTCCCATAACAATATCTCCCCCGTACACCTTGCCAAACACTTAACCCTGAACCTAGCCTTGTTTCCTTGACTTACCCCTCACTGTCACCATCAGCGTCCCCCATGCCTCACTGTAAAACTCCTCCTCAGTGTACCCCTTCACCTCACATCAGAGCTGGATCCTAAGCATAACGATAACCCTCTCCTCCCAGTACAACTTACAGAACACCAAACCCTAACCCTAACCTTGTTCACTGACCAAAACCCTCACCGTCAAAATCGACATCTAACACACCTCACAGTAAACGTCAAGAACAATCTCACCCTTGGGCTCACATCAGAGCTACATCCTAACTTTAAACATAGTCCTGTATGTCCCGTAAAACTTTGCGAACACCAACCCTAACTCGAGCGCTGATCACTAGACCTGACCCCTCAGCATCATATTTGACATCATCCACGCTTCACCTTAAACCTGAATTACAATCATACTCTCTACTTCACATCACACCAGACCCAAATTCTAACTGTAATCTAAACTCCCCATTCGCCTTAAAGAACTACCAACTATAATACTAGCCCTAGCCCATGGATCTAACCTACACCGCCACCTTCGAGGTCAACACATGCTTCACCGGTAACTTAAACTTCCATCTCGTCCTTACCCTCATATAAGAGACAGACCCTAAATCAAATCGTAACCCTAACTTCCCCATAAAACTTAAGTTACACCCAAGCCTAACACTAGCCCTTGTCCGTGGACATTGCCCCTCACCATCACCATTGACAACACACAAGGTTCCCTTTAAACATGGATTTAAATCTGGCCCCCTACTCACATCAGAGACAGTCCCAAACTCAAAATGTAACCCTCTCCTCACTGTTCACCGTTCGTACACCTGACCCAAAACCCTGCCCAGTTTCTTCGACCCGACCCCTCACCACCGACAGCACCATGACTCATGTCTAACAAAAATCATGAAGGTCTGTATCGAAAATGACATCAGGTCAGAGCTGGATCCTGATTCCTACCATACCCCAATCCTCCACGTACAGCGAACTGAACACCGACACCTAAACCTAGACCTGGCCCCTGGACCTGAAACCTCATCGTCACCAATGACATCACCCACGTTCAGCGCAAACCTGATGTTCAATCACTTCCTCATCCACACATCAGAGCCTGATCCTAATCCTTCCCATAACCATATCTTCCCTGTACACCTTACCAAGCACCTATCCCTAACCCTAACCTTGTTTCCTGGTTGAATCCTCACTGACAAAATCGACATCCCCCATGCCTCACTGTAAACCTCCACCTCAATGTCGTCCATGCCATCACGTCAGAGCCAGATCCTAACTCTAAACATAGTCCTATACGTCTGGTACACCTTAGCAAACACAAACCCTAACTGTAGCCCAGGTCTCTTGACCTGACACAACATCACAATTGACATCATTCACGCTTCACCTCAACTCTGAATTACAATCGTACTCTCTAACTCACATCACAGGTGAAACCAAGCTCTAACCATAATCTAAACTCCCCATTTGCCTTAAAGAAATCGCAACCCAAATCCTAGCACTAGCCCATGGACCAAACCCTCACTGTCACCTTCGACGTCACCCAGGCTTCACCGTAACCTTGAACTGCAATCTCGTACTCACCCTCACATCAGAGACAGATGCAAACACTGATAGTAACCCTACACTCCCCATTAACCTTAATGAACATGCAACCCTAAAGCAAGCACTTGTCCCTGGACCTTAACCCTTAGAGTCACCATTGACACCACTGAAGGTTATCTTTAAAAATGGATTTAAATCTTGTCCTCACAGTCACATCAGAGACAGTCTCTAACTCTACCTGCAAACCTACCCTCACTGTACACCATTCCATACACCTGATCTGAAACCCTGCCCAGGTCTTCCAACGTGACCCCTCACCACCACCATCACCATCACTCATGTCTAAGAAACATCATGAAAGTCTATCTCGCAATCACCCTCACAATCAGAGCTGGATCCTGACTCTAACCATATCCCTATCCTCCACTTACAGCTAAACCACCACTTAAACTTAACCCTGGACTGCAACCAGGACCTGAAACCTCACTGTCACCATCGATGTTACCCATGCTTCACCATAAACCTGATGTTCAATCTCGTCCTCACACTCACAACAGAGCCGGATTGTTAGCCTAAACAAATCCATGTGCTCCCTGTACACCTTTCCGAACACCTAACCCTAACCCTAGACCTAGCCCATGGAACTGAACCCTGACAGTCACCATCGACATCACCCAGGCTTCAGCGTAAACCTGATGTTCAATCTCTTCCTCATCCTCACATCAGAGCCCAATTCTAACCCTTCCCATAACCGTATCTTCCCTGTACACCTTACCAAACACCTAACCCTAACCCTAGCCCTAGCCCATGGAATTGAACCTTGACGGTCACCATCGACATCACCCAGGCTTCAGCGTAAACCCGATGTGCAATCCCATCCTCATCCTCACATCAGAGCCCGACTCAAACCCTTCCCATAACCGTATCTTCCCTGTACACCTTACCAAACACCTAACCCTAACCCTAGCCTTGTTCCCTGGACTTACCCCTCACCATCACCATCAATGTCCCCTACGCTTCAATGAAAACCTCGACCTCAATCTATCCCTCAACATCACATCAGAGGTGAATCCTAAGCAAAATGATAAACCAATCCTCCCTGTACACATTACAGGACACCTAACCCTAAACCTAACCTTGTTCACTGGCCTGTACCCTCTCTGTTAAAATCGACATCTCCCATGCGTCACTGTAAACCTCCGTGTCAATCTCACCCTCACCATCACATCAGAGTCACACCCTAACTCCAAACGTAGTCCCGTATGTTCCATACACCTCAGTGAAAACCAACCTTCTCTCTACTGCTGGTCATTTGACATGACCACACAACATCTCAATTGACATCTTCCATGCTTCACCTTAATCCTGAATTACAATCATACTCTCTAACTCACATCAGAGCTGGGCCCTAATGCTAACCATAATCCAAACTCCTCGTTCATGTTAAAGAACTAGTATCCATTAACCTAGCCCTAGCCCATGGATCTGAATCATCACCATCACCATCGATGTCACTGAGAATTAACCATAAACCGGATCTTCAATCTCGTACTCACCCTCACATCAGAGACAGACCCTAACTCTAATTGTAACCCTATCTTCGCCATAAACCTAAACAAACACCCAACCCTAACCCTAGTCTTTGTCCCTGGACATTGTCCCTCAGCGTCACCACTGACTTCACCGAAGGTTCGCTTTATCCATGGATTTAAATCTTGTCTTCGTAATCACTTCAGAGACAGACTCTAACTCTCACCATACATTTACCCTCAATGTTCACCATTTCGTACACCTAATACGATACCCTGCCCACGTCCTTCGCTCTGACCCCTCACCACAAACACCACCATCAAGCATGTCTATCAAAAAGAGTGAATATCATTCTCACAATCACCCTCACTTTAGAGCTGGATCCTGACTCTAACCATATCCCTATCCTCCATGCACAGTTAAACCAACACCGAAACCTAACCCTAGCTTGGCTCCTGGACCTGAAACCGCACAATCACCAACGATGTCACCCAGAATTCTCCGTAAACCCGATGTTCAATCTCGTCCTCAACCGCACTACAGAGCCAGATCATAAGCCTAAATGAAACCATATAGTCCCTGTACACCTTACCAAACACCTAACCCTACCCCTAGCCCTAGCCCATGGACCTAATACCTCACAATCACCATTGACATCACCCAGGCTTCAGCGTAAACCTGATGTTCAATCTCGTCCTGATCCTCACGTCAGAGCCCAATCCGAACCCTTCCCATAACAATATCTCCCCCGTACACCTTGCCAAACACTTAACCCTGAACCTAGCCTTGTTTCCTTGACTTACCCCTCACTGTCACCATCAGCGTCCCCCATGCCTCACTGTAAAACTCCTCGTCAGTGTACCCCTTCACCTCACATCAGAGCTGGATCCTAAGCATAAGGATAACCCTCTCCTCCCAGTACAACTTACAGAACACCAAACCCTAACCCTAACCTTGTTCACTGACCAAAACCCTCACCGTCAAAATCGACATCTAACACACCTCACAGTAAACGTCAAGAACAATCTCACCCTTGGGCTCACATCAGAGCTACATCCTAACTTTAAACATAGTCCTGTATGTCCCGTAAAACTTTGCGAACACCAACCCTAACTCGAGTGCTGATCACTAGACCTGACCCCTCAGCATCATATTTGACATCATCCACGCTTCACCTTAAACCTGAATTACAATCATACTCTCTACTTCACATCACACCAGACCCAAATTCTAACTGTAATCTAAACTCCCCATTCGCCTTAAAGAACTA
This sequence comes from Manis javanica, assembly GCF_040802235.1. Lineage (NCBI taxonomy): Eukaryota > Metazoa > Chordata > Mammalia > Pholidota > Manidae > Manis > Manis javanica. The sequence goes on along the minus strand of NW_027332168.1, from coordinate 2,350,573 downwards.
CCAACTATAATACTAGCCCTAGCCCATGGATCTAACCTACACCGCCACCTTCGAGGTCAACACATGCTTCACCGGTAACTTAAACTTCCATCTCGTCCTTACCCTCATATAAGAGACAGACCCTAAATCAAATCGTAACCCTAACTTCCCCATAAAACTTAAGTTACACCCAAGCCTAACACTAGCCCTTGTCCGTGGACATTGCCCCTCACCATCACCATTGACAACACACAAGGTTCCCTTTAAACATGGATTTAAATCTGGCCCCCTACTCACATCAGAGACAGTCCCAAACTCAAAATGTAACCCTCTCCTCACTGTTCACCGTTCGTACACCTGACCCAAAACCCTGCCCAGTTTCTTCGACCTGACCCCTCACCACCGACAGCACCATGACTCATGTCTAACAAAAATCATGAAGGTCTGTATCGAAAATGACATCAGGTCAGAGCTGGATCCTGATTCCTACCATACCCCAATCCTCCACGTACAGCGAACTGAACACCGACACCTAAACCTAGACCTGGCCCCTGGACCTGAAACCTCATCGTCACCAATGACATCACCCACGTTCAGCGCAAACCTGATGTTCAATCACTTCCTCATCCACACATCAGAGCCTGATCCTAATCCTTCCCATAACCATATCTTCCCTGTACACCTTACCAAGCACCTATCCCTAACCCTAACCTTGTTTCCTGGTTGAATCCTCACTGACAAAATCGACATCCCCCATGCCTCACTGTAAACCTCCACCTCAATGTCGTCCATGCCATCACGTCAGAGCCAGATCCTAACTCTAAACATAGTCCTATACGTCTGGTACACCTTAGCAAACACAAACCCTAACTGTAGCCCAGGTCACTTGACCTGACACAACATCACAATTGACATCATTCACGCTTCACCTCAACTCTGAATTACAATCGTACTCTCTAACTCACATCACAGGTGAAACCAAGCTCTAACCATAATCTAAACTCCCCGTTTGCCTTAAAGAAATCGCAACCCAAATCCTAGCACTAGCCCATGGACCAAACCCTCACTGTCACCTTCGACGTCACCCAGGCTTCACCGTAACCTTGAACTGCAATCTCGTACTCACCCTCACATCAGAGACAGATGCAAACACTGATAGTAACCCTACACTCCCCATTAACCTTAATGAACATGCAACCCTAAAGCAAGCACTTGTCCCTGGACCTTAACCCTTAGAGTCACCATTGACACCACTGAAGGTTATCTTTAAAAATGGATTTAAATCTTGTCCTCACAGTCACATCAGAGACAGTCTCTAACTCTACCTGCAAACCTACCCTCACTGTACACCATTCCATACACCTGATCTGAAACCCTGCCCAGGTCTTCCAACGTGACCCCTCACCACCACCATCACCATCACTCATGTCTAAGAAACATCATGAAAGTCTATCTCGCAATCACCCTCACAATCAGAGCTGGATCCTGACTCTAACCATATCCCTATCCTCCACTTACAGCTAAACCACCACTTAAACTTAACCCTGGACTGCAACCAGGACCTGAAACCTCACTGTCACCATCGATGTTACCCATGCTTCACCATAAACCTGATGTTCAATCTCGTCCTCACCCTCACAACAGAGCCGGATTGTTAGCCTAAACAAAACCATGTGCTCCCTGTACACCTTTCCGAACACCTAACCCTAACCCTAGACCTAGCCCATGGAACTGAACCCTGACAGTCACCATCGACATCACCCAGGCTTCAGCGTAAACCTGATGTTCAATCTCTTCCTCATCCTCACATCAGAGCCCAATTCTAACCCTTCCCATAACCGTATCTTCCCTGTACACCTTACCAAACACCTAACCCTAACCCTAGCCCTAGCCCATGGAATTGAACCTTGACGGTCACCATCGACATCACCCAGGCTTCAGCGTAAACCCGATGTGCAATCCCATCCTCATCCTCACATCAGAGCCCGACTCAAACCCTTCCCATAACCGTATCTTCCCTGTACACCTTACCAAACACCTAACCCTAACCCTAGCCTTGTTCCCTGGACTTACCCCTCACCATCACCATCAATGTCCCCTACGCTTCAATGAAAACCTCGACCTCAATCTATCCCTCAACATCACATCAGAGGTGAATCCTAAGCAAAATGATAAACCAATCCTCCCTGTACACATTACAGGACACCTAACCCTAAACCTAACCTTGTTCACTGGCCTGTACCCTCTCTGTTAAAATCGACATCTCCCATGCGTCACTGTAAACCTCCGTGTCAATCTCACCCTCACCATCACATCAGAGTCACACCCTAACTCCAAACGTAGTCCCGTATGTTCCATACACCTCAGTGAAAACCAACCTTCTCTCTACTGCTGGTCATTTGACATGACCACACAACATCTCAATTGACATCTTCCATGCTTCACCTTAATCCTGAATTACAATCATACTCTCTAACTCACATCAGAGCTGGGCCCAAATGCTAACCATAATCCAAACTCCTCGTTCATGTTAAAGAACTAGTATCCATTAACCTAGCCCTAGCCCATGGATCTGAATCATCACCATCACCATCGATGTCACTGAGAATTAACCATAAACTGGATCTTCAATCTCGTACTCACCCTCACATCAGAGACAGACCCTAACTCTAATTGTAACCCTATCTTCGCCATAAACCTAAACAAACACCCAACCCTAACCCTAGTCTTTGTCCCTGGACATTGTCCCTCAGCGTCACCACTGACTTCACCGAAGGTTCGCTTTATCCATGGATTTAAATCTTGTCTTCGTAATCACTTCAGAGACAGACTCTAACTCTCACCATACATTTACCCTCAATGTTCACCATTTCGTACACCTAATACGATACCCTGCCCACGTCCTTCGCTCTGACCCCTCACCACAAACACCACCATCAAGCATGTCTATCAAAAAGAGTGAATATCATTCTCACAATCACCCTCACTTTAGAGCTGGATCCTGACTCTAACCATATCCCTATCCTCCATGCACAGTTAAACCAACACCGAAACCTAACCCTAGCTTGGCTCCTGGACCTGAAACCGCACAACCACCAACGATGTCACCCAGAATTCTCCGTCAACCCGATGTTCAATCTCGTCCTCAACCGCACTACAGAGCCAGATCATAAGCCTAAATGAAACCATATAGTCCCTGTACACCTTACCAAACACCTAACCCTACCCCTAGCCCTAGCCCATGGACCTAATACCTCACAATCACCATTGACATCACCCAGGCTTCAGCGTAAACCTGATGTTCAATCTCGTCCTGATCCTCACGTCAGAGCCCAATCCGAACCCTTCCCATAACAATATCTCCCCCGTACACCTTACCAAACACTTAACCCTGAACCTAGCCTTGTTCCCTTGACTTACCCCTCACTGTCACCATCAGCGTCCCCCATGCCTCACTGTAAAACTCCTCCTCAGTGTACCCCTTCACCTCACATCAGAGCTGGATCCTAAGCATAACGATAACCCTCTCCTCCCAGTACAACTTACAGAACACCAACCCCTAACCCTAACCTTGTTCACTGACCAAAACCCTCACCGTCAAAATCGACATCTAACACACCTCACAGTAAACGTCAAGAACAATCTCACCCTTGGGCTCACATCAGAGCTACATCCTAACTTTAAACATAGTCCTGTATGTCCCGTAAAACTTTGCGAACACCAACCCTAACTCGAGTGCTGATCACTAGACCTGACCCCTCAGCATCATATTTGACATCATCCACGCTTCACCTTAAACCTGAATTACAATCATACTCTCTACTTCACATCACACCAGACCCAAATTCTAACTGTAATCTAAACTCCCCATTCGCCTTAAAGAACTACCAACTATAATACTAGCCCTAGCCCATGGATCTAACCTACACCGCCACCTTCGATGTCAACAGATGCTTCACCGGTAACTTAAACTTCCATCTCGTCCTTACCCTCATATAAGAGACAGACCCTAAATCAAATCGTAACCCTAACTTCCCCATAAAACTTAAGTTACACCCAAGCCTAACACTAGCCCTTGTCCGTGGACATTGCCCCTCACCATCACCATTGACAACACACAAGGTTCCCTTTAAACATGGATTTAAATCTGGCCCCCTACTCACATCAGAGACAGTCCCAAACTCAAAATGTAACCCTCTCCTCACTGTTCACCGTTCGTACACCTGACCCAAAACCCTGCCCTGTTTCTTCAACCTGACCCCTCACCACCGACAGCACCATGACTCATGTCTAGCAAAAATCATGAAGGTCTGTATCGAAAATGACATCAGGTCAGAGCTGGATCCTGATTCCTACCATACCCCAATCCTCCACGTACAGCGAACTGAACACCGACACCTAAACCTAGACCTGGCCCCTGGACCTGAAACCTCATCGTCACCAATGACATCACCCACGTTCAGCGCAAACCTGATGTTCAATCACTTCCTCATCCACACACCAGAGCCTGATCCTAATCCTTCCCATAACCGTATCTTCCCTGTACACCTTACCAAGCACCTATCCCTATCCCTAACCTTGTTTCCTGGTTGAATCCTCACTGACAAAATCGACATCCCCCATGCCTCACTGTAAACCTCCACCTCAATGTCGTCCATGCCATCACGTCAGAGCCAGATCCTAACTCTAAACATAGTCCTATACGTCTGGTACACCTTAGCAAACACAAACCCTAACTGTAGCCCAGGTCTCTTGACCTGACACAACATCACAATTGACATCATTCACGCTTCACCTCAACTCTGAATTACAACCGTACTCTCTAACTCACATCACAGGTGAAACCAAGCTCTAACCATAATCTAAACTCCCCATTTGCCTTAAAGAAATCGCAACCCAAATCCTAGCACTAGCCCATGGACCAAACCCTCACTGTCACCTTCGACGTCACCCAGGCTTCACCGTAACCTTGAACTGCAATCTCGTACTCACCCTCACATCAGAGACAGATGCAAACACTGATAGTAACCCTACACTCCCCATTAACCTTAATGAACATGCAACCCTAAAGCAAGCACTTGTCCCTGGACCTTAACCCTTACAGTCACAATTGACACCACTGAAGGTTATCTTTAAAAATGGATTTAAATCTTGTCCTCACAGTCACATCAGAGACAGTCTCTAACTCTACCTGCAAACCTACCCTCACTGTACACCATTCCATTCACCTGATCTGAAACCCTGCCCAGGTCTTCCAACGTGACCCCTCACCACCACCATCACCATCACTCATGTCTAAGAAACATCATGAAAGTCTATCTCGCAATCACCCTCACAATCAGAGCTGGATCCTGACTCTAACCATATCCCTAAACTCCACTTACAGCTAAACCACCACTTAAACTTAACCCTGGACTGCAACCAGGACCTGAAACCTCACTGTCACCATCGATGTTACCCATGCTTCACCATAAGCCTGATGTTCAATCTCGTCCTCACCCTCACAACAGATCCGTATTGTTAGCCTAAACAAAACCATGTGCTCCCTGTACACCTTTCCGAACACCTAACCCTAACCCTAGACCTAGCCCATGGAACTGAACCCTGACAGTCACCATCGACATCACCCAGGCTTCAGCGTAAACCTGATGTTCAATCTCTTCCTCATCCTCACATCAGAGCCCAATTCTAACCCTTCCCATAACCGTATCTTCCCTGTACACCTTACCAAACACCTAACCCTAACCCTAGCCCTAGCCCATGGAATTGAACCTTGACGGTCACCATCGACATCACCCAGGCTTCAGCGTAAACCCGATGTGCAATCCCATCCTCATCCTCACATCAGAGCCCGACTCAAACCCTTCCCATAACCGTATCTTCCCTGTACACCTTACCAAACACCTAACCCTAACCCTAGCCTTGTTCCCTGGACTTACCCCTCACCATCACCATCAATGTCCCCTACGCTTCAATGAAAACCTCGACCTCAATCTATCCCTCAACATCACATCAGAGGTGAATCCTAAGCAAAATGATAAACCAATCCTCCCTGTACACATTACAGGACACCTAACCCTAAACCTAACCTTGTTCACTGGCCTGTACCCTCTCTGTTAAAATCGACATCTCCCATGCGTCACTGTAAACCTCCGTGTCAATCTCACCCTCACCATCACATCAGAGTCACACCCTAACTCCAAACGTAGTCCCGTATGTTCCATACACCTCAGTGAAAACCAACCTTCTCTCTACTGCTGGTCATTTGACATGACCACACAACATCTCAATTGACATCTTCCATGCTTCACCTTAATCCTGAATTACAATCATACTCTCTAACTCACATCAGAGCTGGGCCCAAATGCTAACCATAATCCAAACTCCTCGTTCATGTTAAAGAACTAGTATCCATTAACCTAGCCCTAGCCCATGGATCTGAATCATCACCATCACCATCGATGTCACTGAGAATTAACCATAAACTGGATCTTCAATCTCGTACTCACCCTCACATCAGAGACAGACCCTAACTCTAATTGTAACCCTATCTTCGCCATAAACCTAAACAAACACCCAACCCTAACCCTAGTCTTTGTCCCTGGACATTGTCCCTCAGCGTCACCACTGACTTCACCGAAGGTTCGCTTTATCCATGGATTTAAATCTTGTCTTCGTAATCACTTCAGAGACAGACTCTAACTCTCACCATACATTTACCCTCAATGTTCACCATTTCGTACACCTAATACGATACCCTGCCCACGTCCTTCGCTCTGACCCCTCACCACAAACACCACCATCAAGCATGTCTATCAAAAAGAGTGAATATCATTCTCACAATCACCCTCACTTTAGAGCTGGATCCTGACTCTAACCATATCCCTATCCTCCATGCACAGTTAAACCAACACCGAAACCTAACCCTAGCTTGGCTCCTGGACCTGAAACCGCACAACCACCAACGATGTCACCCAGAATTCTCCGTCAACCCGATGTTCAATCTCGTCCTCAACCGCACTACAGAGCCAGATCATAAGCCTAAATGAAACCATATAGTCCCTGTACACCTTACCAAACACCTAACCCTACCCCTAGCCCTAGCCCATGGACCTAATACCTCACAATCACCATTGACATCACCCAGGCTTCAGCGTAAACCTGATGTTCAATCTCGTCCTGATCCTCACGTCAGAGCCCAATCCGAACCCTTCCCATAACAATATCTCCCCCGTACACCTTACCAAACACTTAACCCTGAACCTAGCCTTGTTCCCTTGACTTACCCCTCACTGTCACCATCAGCGTCCCCCATGCCTCACTGTAAAACTCCTCCTCAGTGTACCCCTTCACCTCACATCAGAGCTGGATCCTAAGCATAACGATAACCCTCTCCTCCCAGTACAACTTACAGAACACCAACCCCTAACCCTAACCTTGTTCACTGACCAAAACCCTCACCGTCAAAATCGACATCTAACACACCTCACAGTAAACGTCAAGAACAATCTCACCCTTGGGCTCACATCAGAGCTACATCCTAACTTTAAACATAGTCCTGTATGTCCCGTAAAACTTTGCGAACACCAACCCTAACTCGAGTGCTGATCACTAGACCTGACCCCTCAGCATCATATTTGACATCATCCACGCTTCACCTTAAACCTGAATTACAATCATACTCTCTACTTCACATCACACCAGACCCAAATTCTAACTGTAATCTAAACTCCCCATTCGCCTTAAAGAACTACCAACTATAATACTAGCCCTAGCCCATGGATCTAACCTACACCGCCACCTTCGATGTCAACAGATGCTTCACCGGTAACTTAAACTTCCATCTCGTCCTTACCCTCATATAAGAGACAGACCCTAAATCAAATCGTAACCCTAACTTCCCCATAAAACTTAAGTTACACCCAAGCCTAACACTAGCCCTTGTCCGTGGACATTGCCCCTCACCATCACCATTGACAACACACAAGGTTCCCTTTAAACATGGATTTAAATCTGGCCCCCTACTCACATCAGAGACAGTCCCAAACTCAAAATGTAACCCTCTCCTCACTGTTCACCGTTCGTACACCTGACCCAAAACCCTGCCCTGTTTCTTCAACCTGACCCCTCACCACCGACAGCACCATGACTCATGTCTAGCAAAAATCATGAAGGTCTGTATCGAAAATGACATCAGGTCAGAGCTGGATCCTGATTCCTACCATACCCCAATCCTCCACGTACAGCGAACTGAACACCGACACCTAAACCTAGACCTGGCCCCTGGACCTGAAACCTCATCGTCACCAATGACATCACCCACGTTCAGCGCAAACCTGATGTTCAATCACTTCCTCATCCACACACCAGAGCCTGATCCTAATCCTTCCCATAACCGTATCTTCCCTGTACACCTTACCAAGCACCTATCCCTATCCCTAACCTTGTTTCCTGGTTGAATCCTCACTGACAAAATCGACATCCCCCATGCCTCACTGTAAACCTCCACCTCAATGTCGTCCATGCCATCACGTCAGAGCCAGATCCTAACTCTAAACATAGTCCTATACGTCTGGTACACCTTAGCAAACACAAACCCTAACTGTAGCCCAGGTCTCTTGACCTGACACAACATCACAATTGACATCATTCACGCTTCACCTCAACTCTGAATTACAACCGTACTCTCTAACTCACATCACAGGTGAAACCAAGCTCTAACCATAATCTAAACTCCCCATTTGCCTTAAAGAAATCGCAACCCAAATCCTAGCACTAGCCCATGGACCAAACCCTCACTGTCACCTTCGACGTCACCCAGGCTTCACCGTAACCTTGAACTGCAATCTCGTACTCACCCTCACATCAGAGACAGATGCAAACACTGATAGTAACCCTACACTCCCCATTAACCTTAATGAACATGCAACCCTAAAGCAAGCACTTGTCCCTGGACCTTAACCCTTACAGTCACAATTGACACCACTGAAGGTTATCTTTAAAAATGGATTTAAATCTTGTCCTCACAGTCACATCAGAGACAGTCTCTAACTCTACCTGCAAACCTACCCTCACTGTACACCATTCCATTCACCTGATCTGAAACCCTGCCCAGGTCTTCCAACGTGACCCCTCACCACCACCATCACCATCACTCATGTCTAAGAAACATCATGAAAGTCTATCTCGCAATCACCCTCACAATCAGAGCTGGATCCTGACTCTAACCATATCCCTATCCTCCACTTACAGCTAAACCACCACTTAAACTTAACCCTGGACTGCAACCAGGACCTGAAACCTCACTGTCACCATCGATGTTACCCATGCTTCACCATAAACCTGATGTTCAATCTCGTCCTCACCCTCACAACAGAGCCGGATTGTTAGCCTAAACAAAACCATGTGCTCCCTGTACACCTTTCCGAACACCTAACCCTAACCCTAGACCTAGCCCATGGAACTGAACCCTGACAGTCACCATCGACATCACCCAGGCTTCAGCGTAAACCTGATGTTCAATCTCTTCCTCATCCTCACATCAGAGCCCAATTCTAACCCTTCCCATAACCGTATCTTCCCTGTACACCTTACCAAACACCTAACCCTAACCCTAGCCCTAGCCCATGGAATTGAACCTTGACGGTCACCATCGACATCACCCAGGCTTCAGCGTAAACCCGATGTGCAATCCCATCCTCATCCTCACATCAGAGCCCGACTCAAACCCTTCCCATAACCGTATCTTCCCTGTACACCTTACCAAACACCTAACCCTAACCCTAGCCTTGTTCCCTGGACTTACCCCTCACCATCACCATCAATGTCCCCTACGCTTCAATGAAAACCTCGACCTCAATCTATCCCTCAACATCACATCAGAGGTGAATCCTAAGCAAAATGATAAACCAATCCTCCCTGTACACATTACAGGACACCTAACCCTAAACCTAACCTTGTTCACTGGCCTGTACCCTCTCTGTTAAAATCGACATCTCCCATGCGTCACTGTAAACCTCCGTGTCAATCTCACCCTCACCATCACATCAGAGTCACACCCTAACTCCAAACGTAGTCCCGTATGTTCCATACACCTCAGTGAAAACCAACCTTCTCTCTACTGCTGGTCATTTGACATGACCACACAACATCTCAATTGACATCTTCCATGCTTCACCTTAATCCTGAATTACAATCATACTCTCTAACTCACATCAGAGCTGGGCCCAAATGCTAACCATAATCCAAACTCCTCGTTCATGTTAAAGAACTAGTATCCATTAACCTAGCCCTAGCCCATGGATCTGAATCATCACCATCACCATCGATGTCACTGAGAATTAACCATAAACTGGATCTTCAATCTCGTACTCACCCTCACATCAGAGACAGACCCTAACTCTAATTGTAACCCTATCTTCGCCATAAACCTAAACAAACACCCAACCCTAACCCTAGTCTTTGTCCCTGGACATTGTCCCTCAGCGTCACCACTGACTTCACCGAAGGTTCGCTTTATCCATGGATTTAAATCTTGTCTTCGTAATCACTTCAGAGACAGACTCTAACTCTCACCATACATTTACCCTCAATGTTCACCATTTCGTACACCTAATACGATACCCTGCCCACGTCCTTCGCTCTGACCCCTCACCACAAACACCACCATCAAGCATGTCTATCAAAAAGAGTGAATATCATTCTCACAATCACCCTCACTTTAGAGCTGGATCCTGACTCTAACCATATCCCTATCCTCCATGCACAGTTAAACCAACACCGAAACCTAACCCTAGCTTGGCTCCTGGACCTGAAACCGCACAACCACCAACGATGTCACCCAGAATTCTCCGTCAACCCGATGTTCAATCTCGTCCTCAACCGCACTACAGAGCCAGATCATAAGCCTAAATGAAACCATATAGTCCCTGTACACCTTACCAAACACCTAACCCTACCCCTAGCCCTAGCCCATGGACCTAATACCTCACAATCACCATTGACATCACCCAGGCTTCAGCGTAAACCTGATGTTCAATCTCGTCCTGATCCTCACGTGAGAGCCCAATCCGAACCCTTCCCATAACAATATCTCCCCCGTACACCTTACCAAACACTTAACCCTGAACCTAGCCTTGTTCCCTTGACTTACCCCTCACTGTCACCATCAGCGTCCCCCATGCCTCACTGTAAAACTCCTCCTCAGTGTACCCCTTCACCTCACATCAGAGCTGGATCCTAAGCATAACGATAACCCTCTCCTCCCAGTACAACTTACAGAACACCAACCCCTAACCCTAACCTTGTTCACTGACCAAAACCCTCACCGTCAAAATCGACATCTAACACACCTCACAGTAAACGTCAAGAACAATCTCACCCTTGGGCTCACATCAGAGCTACATCCTAACTTTAAACATAGTCCTGTATGTCCCGTAAAACTTTGCGAACACCAACCCTAACTCGAGTGCTGATCACTAGACCTGACCCCTCAGCATCATATTTGACATCATCCACGCTTCACCTTAAACCTGAATTACAATCATACTCTCTACTTCACATCACACCAGACCCAAATTCTAACTGTAATCTAAACTCCCCATTCGCCTTAAAGAACTACCAACTATAATACTAGCCCTAGCCCATGGATCTAACCTACACCGCCACCTTCGATGTCAACAGATGCTTCACCGGTAACTTAAACTTCCATCTCGTCCTTACCCTCATATAAGAGACAGACCCTAAATCAAATCGTAACCCTAACTTCCCCATAAAACTTAAGTTACACCCAAGCCTAACACTAGCCCTTGTCCGTGGACATTGCCCCTCACCATCACCATTGACAACACACAAGGTTCCCTTTAAACATGGATTTAAATCTGGCCCCCTACTCACATCAGAGACAGTCCCAAACTCAAAATGTAACCCTCTCCTCACTGTTCACCGTTCGTACACCTGACCCAAAACCCTGCCCTGTTTCTTCAACCTGACCCCTCACCACCGACAGCACCATGACTCATGTCTAGCAAAAATCATGAAGGTCTGTATCGAAAATGACATCAGGTCAGAGCTGGATCCTGATTCCTACCATACCCCAATCCTCCACGTACAGCGAACTGAACACCGACACCTAAACCTAGACCTGGCCCCTGGACCTGAAACCTCATCGTCACCAATGACATCACCCACGTTCAGCGCAAACCTGATGTTCAATCACTTCCTCATCCACACACCAGAGCCTGATCCTAATCCTTCCCATAACCGTATCTTCCCTGTACACCTTACCAAGCACCTATCCCTATCCCTAACCTTGTTTCCTGGTTGAATCCTCACTGACAAAATCGACATCCCCCATGCCTCACTGTAAACCTCCACCTCAATGTCGTCCATGCCATCACGTCAGAGCCAGATCCTAACTCTAAACATAGTCCTATACGTCTGGTACACCTTAGCAAACACAAACCCTAACTGTAGCCCAGGTCTCTTGACCTGACACAACATCACAATTGACATCATTCACGCTTCACCTCAACTCTGAATTACAACCGTACTCTCTAACTCACATCACAGGTGAAACCAAGCTCTAACCATAATCTAAACTCCCCATTTGCCTTAAAGAAATCGCAACCCAAATCCTAGCACTAGCCCATGGACCAAACCCTCACTGTCACCTTCGACGTCACCCAGGCTTCACCGTAACCTTGAACTGCAATCTCGTACTCACCCTCACATCAGAGACAGATGCAAACACTGATAGTAACCCTACACTCCCCATTAACCTTAATGAACATGCAACCCTAAAGCAAGCACTTGTCCCTGGACCTTAACCCTTACAGTCACAATTGACACCACTGAAGGTTATCTTTAAAAATGGATTTAAATCTTGTCCTCACAGTCACATCAGAGACAGTCTCTAACTCTACCTGCAAACCTACCCTCACTGTACACCATTCCATTCACCTGATCTGAAACCCTGCCCAGGTCTTCCAACGTGACCCCTCACCACCACCATCACCATCACTCATGTCTAAGAAACATCATGAAAGTCTATCTCGCAATCACCCTCACAATCAGAGCTGGATCCTGACTCTAACCATATCCCTATCCTCCACTTACAGCTAAACCACCACTTAAACTTAACCCTGGACTGCAACCAGGACCTGAAACCTCACTGTCACCATCGATGTTACCCATGCTTCACCATAAACCTGATGTTCAATCTCGTCCTCACCCTCACAACAGAGCCGGATTGTTAGCCTAAACAAAACCATGTGCTCCCTGTACACCTTTCCGAACACCTAACCCTAACCCTAGACCTAGCCCATGGAACTGAACCCTGACAGTCACCATCGACATCACCCAGGCTTCAGCGTAAACCTGATGTTCAATCTCTTCCTCATCCTCACATCAGAGCCCAATTCTAACCCTTCCCATAACCGTATCTTCCCTGTACACCTTACCAAACACCTAACCCTAACCCTAGCCCTAGCCCATGGAATTGAACCTTGACGGTCACCATCGACATCACCCAGGCTTCAGCGTAAACCCGATGTGCAATCCCATCCTCATCCTCACATCAGAGCCCGACTCAAACCCTTCCCATAACCGTATCTTCCCTGTACACCTTACCAAACACCTAACCCTAACCCTAGCCTTGTTCCCTGGACTTACCCCTCACCATCACCATCAATGTCCCCTACGCTTCAATGAAAACCTCGACCTCAATCTATCCCTCAACATCACATCAGAGGTGAATCCTAAGCAAAATGATAAACCAATCCTCCCTGTACACATTACAGGACACCTAACCCTAAACCTAACCTTGTTCACTGGCCTGTACCCTCTCTGTTAAAATCGACATCTCCCATGCGTCACTGTAAACCTCCGTGTCAATCTCACCCTCACCATCACATCAGAGTCACACCCTAACTCCAAACGTAGTCCCGTATGTTCCATACACCTCAGTGAAAACCAACCTTCTCTCTACTGCTGGTCATTTGACATGACCACACAACATCTCAATTGACATCTTCCATGCTTCACCTTAATCCTGAATTACAATCATACTCTCTAACTCACATCAGAGCTGGGCCCAAATGCTAACCATAATCCAAACTCCTCGTTCATGTTAAAGAACTAGTATCCATTAACCTAGCCCTAGCCCATGGATCTGAATCATCACCATCACCATCGATGTCACTGAGAATTAACCATAAACTGGATCTTCAATCTCGTACTCACCCTCACATCAGAGACAGACCCTAACTCTAATTGTAACCCTATCTTCGCCATAAACCTAAACAAACACCCAACCCTAACCCTAGTCTTTGTCCCTGGACATTGTCCCTCAGCGTCACCACTGACTTCACCGAAGGTTCGCTTTATCCATGGATTTAAATCTTGTCTTCGTAATCACTTCAGAGACAGACTCTAACTCTCACCATACATTTACCCTCAATGTTCACCATTTCGTACACCTAATACGATACCCTGCCCACGTCCTTCGCTCTGACCCCTCACCACAAACACCACCATCAAGCATGTCTATCAAAAAGAGTGAATATCATTCTCACAATCACCCTCACTTTAGAGCTGGATCCTGACTCTAACCATATCCCTATCCTCCATGCACAGTTAAACCAACACCGAAACCTAACCCTAGCTTGGCTCCTGGACCTGAAACCGCACAACCACCAACGATGTCACCCAGAATTCTCCGTCAACCCGATGTTCAATCTCGTCCTCAACCGCACTACAGAGCCAGATCATAAGCCTAAATGAAACCATATAGTCCCTGTACACCTTACCAAACACCTAACCCTACCCCTAGCCCTAGCCCATGGACCTAATACCTCACAATCACCATTGACATCACCCAGGCTTCAGCGTAAACCTGATGTTCAATCTCGTCCTGATCCTCACGTCAGAGCCCAATCCGAACCCTTCCCATAACAATATCTCCCCCGTACACCTTACCAAACACTTAACCCTGAACCTAGCCTTGTTCCCTTGACTTACCCCTCACTGTCACCATCAGCGTCCCCCATGCCTCACTGTAAAACTCCTCCTCAGTGTACCCCTTCACCTCACATCAGAGCTGGATCCTAAGCATAACGATAACCCTCTCCTCCCAGTACAACTTACAGAACACCAACCCCTAACCCTAACCTTGTTCACTGACCAAAACCCTCACCGTCAAAATCGACATCTAACACACCTCACAGTAAACGTCAAGAACAATCTCACCCTTGGGCTCACATCAGAGCTACATCCTAACTTTAAACATAGTCCTGTATGTCCCGTAAAACTTTGCGAACACCAACCCTAACTCGAGTGCTGATCACTAGACCTGACCCCTCAGCATCATATTTGACATCATCCACGCTTCACCTTAAACCTGAATTACAATCATACTCTCTACTTCACATCACACCAGACCCAAATTCTAACTGTAATCTAAACTCCCCATTCGCCTTAAAGAACTACCAACTATAATACTAGCCCTAGCCCATGGATCTAACCTACACCGCCACCTTCGATGTCAACAGATGCTTCACCGGTAACTTAAACTTCCATCTCGTCCTTACCCTCATATAAGAGACAGACCCTAAATCAAATCGTAACCCTAACTTCCCCATAAAACTTAAGTTACACCCAAGCCTAACACTAGCCCTTGTCCGTGGACATTGCCCCTCACCATCACCATTGACAACACACAAGGTTCCCTTTAAACATGGATTTAAATCTGGCCCCCTACTCACATCAGAGACAGTCCCAAACTCAAAATGTAACCCTCTCCTCACTGTTCACCGTTCGTACACCTGACCCAAAACCCTGCCCTGTTTCTTCAACCTGACCCCTCACCACCGACAGCACCATGAATCATGTCTAGCAAAAATCATGAAGGTCTGTATCGAAAATGACATCAGGTCAGAGCTGGATCCTGATTCCTACCATACCCCAATCCTCCACGTACAGCGAACTGAACACCGACACCTAAACCTAGACCTGGCCCCTGGACCTGAAACCTCATCGTCACCAATGACATCACCCACGTTCAGCGCAAACCTGATGTTCAATCACTTCCTCATCCACACACCAGAGCCTGATCCTAATCCTTCCCATAACCGTATCTTCCCTGTACACCTTACCAAGCACCTATCCCTATCCCTAACCTTGTTTCCTGGTTGAATCCTCACTGACAAAATCGACATCCCCCATGCCTCACTGTAAACCTCCACCTCAATGTCGTCCATGCCATCACGTCAGAGCCAGATCCTAACTCTAAACATAGTCCTATACGTCTGGTACACCTTAGCAAACACAAACCCTAACTGTAGCCCAGGTCTCTTGACCTGACACAACATCACAATTGACATCATTCACGCTTCACCTCAACTCTGAATTACAACCGTACTCTCTAACTCACATCACAGGTGAAACCAAGCTCTAACCATAATCTAAACTCCCCATTTGCCTTAAAGAAATCGCAACCCAAATCCTAGCACTAGCCCATGGACCAAACCCTCACTGTCACCTTCGACGTCACCCAGGCTTCACCGTAACCTTGAACTGCAATCTCGTACTCACCCTCACATCAGAGACAGATGCAAACACTGATAGTAACCCTACACTCCCCATTAACCTTAATGAACATGCAACCCTAAAGCAAGCACTTGTCCCTGGACCTTAACCCTTACAGTCACAATTGACACCACTGAAGGTTATCTTTAAAAATGGATTTAAATCTTGTCCTCACAGTCACATCAGAGACAGTCTCTAACTCTACCTGCAAACCTACCCTCACTGTACACCATTCCATTCACCTGATCTGAAACCCTGCCCAGGTCTTCCAACGTGACCCCTCACCACCACCATCACCATCACTCATGTCTAAGAAACATCATGAAAGTCTATCTCGCAATCACCCTCACAATCAGAGCTGGATCCTGACTCTAACCATATCCCTAAACTCCACTTACAGCTAAACCACCACTTAAACTTAACCCTGGACTGCAACCAGGACCTGAAACCTCACTGTCACCATCGATGTTACCCATGCTTCACCATAAGCCTGATGTTCAATCTCGTCCTCACCCTCACAACAGATCCGTATTGTTAGCCTAAACAAAACCATGTGCTCCCTGTACACCTTTCCGAACACCTAACCCTAACCCTAGACCTAGCCCATGGAACTGAACCCTGACAGTCACCATCGACATCACCCAGGCTTCAGCGTAAACCTGATGTTCAATCTCTTCCTCATCCTCACATCAGAGCCCAATTCTAACCCTTCCCATAACCGTATCTTCCCTGTACACCTTACCAAACACCTAACCCTAACCCTAGCCCTAGCCCATGGAATTGAACCTTGACGGTCACCATCGACATCACCCAGGCTTCAGCGTAAACCCGATGTGCAATCCCATCCTCATCCTCACATCAGAGCCCGACTCAAACCCTTCCCATAACCGTATCTTCCCTGTACACCTTACCAAACACCTAACCCTAACCCTAGCCTTGTTCCCTGGACTTACCCCTCACCATCACCATCAATGTCCCCTACGCTTCAATGAAAACCTCGACCTCAATCTATCCCTCAACATCACATCAGAGGTGAATCCTAAGCAAAATGATAAACCAATCCTCCCTGTACACATTACAGGACACCTAACCCTAAACCTAACCTTGTTCACTGGCCTGTACCCTCTCTGTTAAAATCGACATCTCCCATGCGTCACTGTAAACCTCCGTGTCAATCTCACCCTCACCATCACATCAGAGTCACACCCTAACTCCAAACGTAGTCCCGTATGTTCCATACACCTCAGTGAAAACCAACCTTCTCTCTACTGCTGGTCATTTGACATGACCACACAACATCTCAATTGACATCTTCCATGCTTCACCTTAATCCTGAATTACAATCATACTCTCTAACTCACATCAGAGCTGGGCCCAAATGCTAACCATAATCCAAACTCCTCGTTCATGTTAAAGAACTAGTATCCATTAACCTAGCCCTAGCCCATGGATCTGAATCATCACCATCACCATCGATGTCACTGAGAATTAACCATAAACTGGATCTTCAATCTCGTACTCACCCTCACATCAGAGACAGACCCTAACTCTAATTGTAACCCTATCTTCGCCATAAACCTAAACAAACACCCAACCCTAACCCTAGTCTTTGTCCCTGGACATTGTCCCTCAGCGTCACCACTGACTTCACCGAAGGTTCGCTTTATCCATGGATTTAAATCTTGTCTTCGTAATCACTTCAGAGACAGACTCTAACTCTCACCATACATTTACCCTCAATGTTCACCATTTCGTACACCTAATACGATACCCTGCCCACGTCCTTCGCTCTGACCCCTCACCACAAACACCACCATCAAGCATGTCTATCAAAAAGAGTGAATATCATTCTCACAATCACCCTCACTTTAGAGCTGGATCCTGACTCTAACCATATCCCTATCCTCCATGCACAGTTAAACCAACACCGAAACCTAACCCTAGCTTGGCTCCTGGACCTGAAACCGCACAACCACCAACGATGTCACCCAGAATTCTCCGTCAACCCGATGTTCAATCTCGTCCTCAACCGCACTACAGAGCCAGATCATAAGCCTAAATGAAACCATATAGTCCCTGTACACCTTACCAAACACCTAACCCTACCCCTAGCCCTAGCCCATGGACCTAATACCTCACAATCACCATTGACATCACCCAGGCTTCAGCGTAAACCTGATGTTCAATCTCGTCCTGATCCTCACGTCAGAGCCCAATCCGAACCCTTCCCATAACAATATCTCCCCCGTACACCTTACCAAACACTTAACCCTGAACCTAGCCTTGTTCCCTTGACTTACCCCTCACTGTCACCATCAGCGTCCCCCATGCCTCACTGTAAAACTCCTCCTCAGTGTACCCCTTCACCTCACATCAGAGCTGGATCCTAAGCATAACGATAACCCTCTCCTCCCAGTACAACTTACAGAACACCAACCCCTAACCCTAACCTTGTTCACTGACCAAAACCCTCACCGTCAAAATCGACATCTAACACACCTCACAGTAAACGTCAAGAACAATCTCACCCTTGGGCTCACATCAGAGCTACATCCTAACTTTAAACATAGTCCTGTATGTCCCGTAAAACTTTGCGAACACCAACCCTAACTCGAGTGCTGATCACTAGACCTGACCCCTCAGCATCATATTTGACATCATCCACGCTTCACCTTAAACCTGAATTACAATCATACTCTCTACTTCACATCACACCAGACCCAAATTCTAACTGTAATCTAAACTCCCCATTCGCCTTAAAGAACTACCAACTATAATACTAGCCCTAGCCCATGGATCTAACCTACACCGCCACCTTCGATGTCAACAGATGCTTCACCGGTAACTTAAACTTCCATCTCGTCCTTACCCTCATATAAGAGACAGACCCTAAATCAAATCGTAACCCTAACTTCCCCATAAAACTTAAGTTACACCCAAGCCTAACACTAGCCCTTGTCCGTGGACATTGCCCCTCACCATCACCATTGACAACACACAAGGTTCCCTTTAAACATGGATTTAAATCTGGCCCCCTACTCACATCAGAGACAGTCCCAAACTCAAAATGTAACCCTCTCCTCACTGTTCACCGTTCGTACACCTGACCCAAAACCCTGCCCTGTTTCTTCAACCTGACCCCTCACCACCGACAGCACCATGACTCATGTCTAGCAAAAATCATGAAGGTCTGTATCGAAAATGACATCAGGTCAGAGCTGGATCCTGATTCCTACCATACCCCAATCCTCCACGTACAGCGAACTGAACACCGACACCTAAACCTAGACCTGGCCCCTGGACCTGAAACCTCATCGTCACCAATGACATCACCCACGTTCAGCGCAAACCTGATGTTCAATCACTTCCTCATCCACACACCAGAGCCTGATCCTAATCCTTCCCATAACCGTATCTTCCCTGTACACCTTACCAAGCACCTATCCCTATCCCTAACCTTGTTTCCTGGTTGAATCCTCACTGACAAAATCGACATCCCCCATGCCTCACTGTAAACCTCCACCTCAATGTCGTCCATGCCATCACGTCAGAGCCAGATCCTAACTCTAAACATAGTCCTATACGTCTGGTACACCTTAGCAAACACAAACCCTAACTGTAGCCCAGGTCTCTTGACCTGACACAACATCACAATTGACATCATTCACGCTTCACCTCAACTCTGAATTACAACCGTACTCTCTAACTCACATCACAGGTGAAACCAAGCTCTAACCATAATCTAAACTCCCCATTTGCCTTAAAGAAATCGCAACCCAAATCCTAGCACTAGCCCATGGACCAAACCCTCACTGTCACCTTCGACGTCACCCAGGCTTCACCGTAACCTTGAACTGCAATCTCGTACTCACCCTCACATCAGAGACAGATGCAAACACTGATAGTAACCCTACACTCCCCATTAACCTTAATGAACATGCAACCCTAAAGCAAGCACTTGTCCCTGGACCTTAACCCTTACAGTCACAATTGACACCACTGAAGGTTATCTTTAAAAATGGATTTAAATCTTGTCCTCACAGTCACATCAGAGACAGTCTCTAACTCTACCTGCAAACCTACCCTCACTGTACACCATTCCATTCACCTGATCTGAAACCCTGCCCAGGTCTTCCAACGTGACCCCTCACCACCACCATCACCATCACTCATGTCTAAGAAACATCATGAAAGTCTATCTCGCAATCACCCTCACAATCAGAGCTGGATCCTGACTCTAACCATATCCCTATCCTCCACTTACAGCTAAACCACCACTTAAACTTAACCCTGGACTGCAACCAGGACCTGAAACCTCACTGTCACCATCGATGTTACCCATGCTTCACCATAAGCCTGATGTTCAATCTCGTCCTCACCCTCACAACAGATCCGTATTGTTAGCCTAAACAAAACCATGTGCTCCCTGTACACCTTTCCGAACACCTAACCCTAACCCTAGACCTAGCCCATGGAACTGAACCCTGACAGTCACCATCGACATCACCCAGGCTTCAGCGTAAACCTGATGTTCAATCTCTTCCTCATCCTCACATCAGAGCCCAATTCTAACCCTTCCCATAACCGTATCTTCCCTGTACACCTTACCAAACACCTAACCCTAACCCTAGCCCTAGCCCATGGAATTGAACCTTGACGGTCACCATCGACATCACCCAGGCTTCAGCGTAAACCCGATGTGCAATCCCATCCTCATCCTCACATCAGAGCCCGACTCAAACCCTTCCCATAACCGTATCTTCCCTGTACACCTTACCAAACACCTAACCCTAACCCTAGCCTTGTTCCCTGGACTTACCCCTCACCATCACCATCAATGTCCCCTACGCTTCAATGAAAACCTCGACCTCAATCTATCCCTCAACATCACATCAGAGGTGAATCCTAAGCAAAATGATAAACCAATCCTCCCTGTACACATTACAGGACACCTAACCCTAAACCTAACCTTGTTCACTGGCCTGTACCCTCTCTGTTAAAATCGACATCTCCCATGCGTCACTGTAAACCTCCGTGTCAATCTCACCCTCACCATCACATCAGAGTCACACCCTAACTCCAAACGTAGTCCCGTATGTTCCATACACCTCAGTGAAAACCAACCTTCTCTCTACTGCTGGTCATTTGACATGACCACACAACATCTCAATTGACATCTTCCATGCTTCACCTTAATCCTGAATTACAATCATACTCTCTAACTCACATCAGAGCTGGGCCCAAATGCTAACCATAATCCAAACTCCTCGTTCATGTTAAAGAACTAGTATCCATTAACCTAGCCCTAGCCCATGGATCTGAATCATCACCATCACCATCGATGTCACTGAGAATTAACCATAAACTGGATCTTCAATCTCGTACTCACCCTCACATCAGAGACAGACCCTAACTCTAATTGTAACCCTATCTTCGCCATAAACCTAAACAAACACCCAACCCTAACCCTAGTCTTTGTCCCTGGACATTGCCCCTCAGCGTCACCACTGACTTCACCGAAGGTTCGCTTTATCCATGGATTTAAATCTTGTCTTCGTAATCACTTCAGAGACAGACTCTAACTCTCACCATACATTTACCCTCAATGTTCACCATTTCGTACACCTAATACGATACCCTGCCCACGTCCTTCGCTCTGACCCCTCACCACAAACACCACCATCAAGCATGTCTATCAAAAAGAGTGAATATCATTCTCACAATCACCCTCACTTTAGAGCTGGATCCCGACTCTAACCATATCCCTATCCTCCATGCACAGTTAAACCAACACCGAAACCTAACCCTAGCTTGGCTCCTGGACCTGAAACCGCACAATCACCAACGATGTCACCCAGAATTCTCCGTAAACCCGATGTTCAATCTCGTCCTCAACCGCACTACAGAGCCAGATCATAAGCCTAAATGAAACCATATAGTCCCTGTACACCTAACCAAACACCTAACCCTACCCCTAGCCCTAGCCCATGGACCTAATACCTCACAATCACCATTGACATCACCCAGGCTTCAGCGTAAACCTGATGTTCAATCTCGTCCTGATCCTCACGTCAGAGCCCAATCCGAACCCTTCCCATAACAATATCTCCCCCGTACACCTTGCCAAACACTTAACCCTGAACCTAGCCTTGTTTCCTTGACTTACCCCTCACTGTCACCATCAGCGTCCCCCATGCCTCACTGTAAAACTCCTCCTCAGTGTACCCCTTCACCTCACATCAGAGCTGGATCCTAAGCATAACGATAACCCTCTCCTCCCAGTACAACTTACAGAACACCAAACCCTAACCCTAACCTTGTTCACTGACCAAAACCCTCACCGTCAAAATCGACATCTAACACACCTCACAGTAAACGTCAAGAACAATCTCACCCTTGGGCTCACATCAGAGCTACATCCTAACTTTAAACATAGTCCTGTATGTCCCGTAAAACTTTGCGAACACCAACCCTAACTCGAGTGCTGATCACTAGACCTGACCCCTCAGCATCATATTTGACATCATCCACGCTTCACCTTAAACCTGAATTACAATCATACTCTCTACTTCACATCACACCAGACCCAAATTCTAACTGTAATCTAAACTCCCCATTCGCCTTAAAGAACTACCAACTATAATACTAGCCCTAGCCCATGGATCTAACCTACACCGCCACCTTCGAGGTCAACACATGCTTCACCGGTAACTTAAACTTCCATCTCGTCCTTACCCTCATATAAGAGACAGACCCTAAATCAAATCGTAACCCTAACTTCCCCATAAAACTTAAGTTACACCCAAGCCTAACACTAGCCCTTGTCCGTGGACATTGCCCCTCACCATCACCATTGACAACACACAAGGTTCCCTTTAAACATGGATTTAAATCTGGCCCCCTACTCACATCAGAGACAGTCCCAAACTCAAAATGTAACCCTCTCCTCACTGTTCACCGTTCGTACACCTGACCCAAAACCCTGCCCAGTTTCTTCGACCTGACCCCTCACCACCGACAGCACCATGACTCATGTCTAACAAAAATCATGAAGGTCTGTATCGAAAATGACATCAGGTCAGAGCTGGATCCTGATTCCTACCATACCCCAATCCTCCACGTACAGCGAACTGAACACCGACACCTAAACCTAGACCTGGCCCCTGGACCTGAAACCTCATCGTCACCAATGACATCACCCACGTTCAGCGCAAACCTGATGTTCAATCACTTCCTCATCCACACATCAGAGCCTGATCCTAATCCTTCCCATAACCGTATCTTCCCTGTACACCTTACCAAGCACCTATCCCTAACCCTAACCTTGTTTCCTGGTTGAATCCTCACTGACAAAATCGACATCCCCCATGCCTCACTGTAAACCTCCACCTCAATGTCGTCCATGCCATCACGTCAGAGCCAGATCCTAACTCTAAACATAGTCCTATACGTCTGGTACACCTTAGCAAACACAAACCCTAACTGTAGCCCAGGTCTCTTGACCTGACACAACATCACAATTGACATCATTCACGCTTCACCTCAACTCTGAATTACAATCGTACTCTCTAACTCACATCACAGGTGAAACCAAGCTCTAACCATAATCTAAACTCCCCATTTGCCTTAAAGAAATCGCAACCCAAATCCTAGCACTAGCCCATGGACCAAACCCTCACTGTCACCTTCGACGTCACCCAGGCTTCACCGTAACCTTGAACTGCAATCTCGTACTCACCCTCACATCAGAGACAGATGCAAACACTGATAGTAACCCTACACTCCCCATTAACCTTAATGAACATGCAACCCTAAAGCAAGCACTTGTCCCTGGACCTTAACCCTTAGAGTCACCATTGACACCACTGAAGGTTATCTTTAAAAATGGATTTAAATCTTGTCCTCACAGTCACATCAGAGACAGTCTCTAACTCTACCTGCAAACCTACCCTCACTGTACACCATTCCATACACCTGATCTGAAACCCTGCCCAGGTCTTCCAACGTGACCCCTCACCACCACCATCACCATCACTCATGTCTAAGAAACATCATGAAAGTCTATCTCGCAATCACCCTCACAATCAGAGCTGGATCCTGACTCTAACCATATCCCTATCCTCCACTTACAGCTAAACCACCACTTAAACTTAACCCTGGACTGCAACCAGGACCTGAAACCTCACTGTCACCATCGATGTTACCCATGCTTCACCATAAACCTGATGTTCAATCTCGTCCTCACACTCACAACAGAGCCGGATTGTTAGCCTAAACAAATCCATGTGCTCCCTGTACACCTTTCCGAACACCTAACCCTAACCCTAGACCTAGCCCATGGAACTGAACCCTGACAGTCACCATCGACATCACCCAGGCTTCAGCGTAAACCTGATGTTCAATCTCTTCCTCATCCTCACATCAGAGCCCAATTCTAACCCTTCCCATAACCGTATCTTCCCTGTACACCTTACCAAACACCTAACCCTAACCCTAGCCCTAGCCCATGGAATTGAACCTTGACGGTCACCATCGACATCACCCAGGCTTCAGCGTAAACCCGATGTGCAATCCCATCCTCATCCTCACATCAGAGCCCGACTCAAACCCTTCCCATAACCGTATCTTCCCTGTACACCTTACCAAACACCTAACCCTAACCCTAGCCTTGTTCCCTGGACTTACCCCTCACCATCACCATCAATGTCCCCTACGCTTCAATGAAAACCTCGACCTCAATCTATCCCTCAACATCACATCAGAGGTGAATCCTAAGCAAAATGATAAACCAATCCTCCCTGTACACATTACAGGACACCTAACCCTAAACCTAACCTTGTTCACTGGCCTGTACCCTCTCTGTTAAAATCGACATCTCCCATGCGTCACTGTAAACCTCCGTGTCAATCTCACCCTCACCATCACATCAGAGTCACACCCTAACTCCAAACGTAGTCCCGTATGTTCCATACACCTCAGTGAAAACCAACCTTCTCTCTACTGCTGGTCATTTGACATGACCACACAACATCTCAATTGACATCTTCCATGCTTCACCTTAATCCTGAATTACAATCATACTCTCTAACTCACATCAGAGCTGGGCCCTAATGCTAACCATAATCCAAACTCCTCGTTCATGTTAAAGAACTAGTATCCATTAACCTAGCCCTAGCCCATGGATCTGAATCATCACCATCACCATCGATGTCACTGAGAATTAACCATAAACCGGATCTTCAATCTCGTACTCACCCTCACATCAGAGACAGACCCTAACTCTAATTGTAACCCTATCTTCGCCATAAACCTAAACAAACACCCAACCCTAACCCTAGTCTTTGTCCCTGGACATTGTCCCTCAGCGTCACCACTGACTTCACCGAAGGTTCGCTTTATCCATGGATTTAAATCTTGTCTTCGTAATCACTTCAGAGACAGACTCTAACTCTCACCATACATTTACCCTCAATGTTCACCATTTCGTACACCTAATACGATACCCTGCCCACGTCCTTCGCTCTGACCCCTCACCACAAACACCACCATCAAGCATGTCTATCAAAAAGAGTGAATATCATTCTCACAATCACCCTCACTTTAGAGCTGGATCCTGACTCTAACCATATCCCTATCCTCCATGCACAGTTAAACCAACACCGAAACCTAACCCTAGCTTGGCTCCTGGACCTGAAACCGCACAATCACCAACGATGTCACCCAGAATTCTCCGTAAACCCGATGTTCAATCTCGTCCTCAACCGCACTACAGAGCCAGATCATAAGCCTAAATGAAACCATATAGTCCCTGTACACCTTACCAAACACCTAACCCTACCCCTAGCCCTAGCCCATGGACCTAATACCTCACAATCACCATTGACATCACCCAGGCTTCAGCGTAAACCTGATGTTCAATCTCGTCCTGATCCTCACGTCAGAGCCCAATCCGAACCCTTCCCATAACAATATCTCCCCCGTACACCTTGCCAAACACTTAACCCTGAACCTAGCCTTGTTTCCTTGACTTACCCCTCACTGTCACCATCAGCGTCCCCCATGCCTCACTGTAAAACTCCTCGTCAGTGTACCCCTTCACCTCACATCAGAGCTGGATCCTAAGCATAAGGATAACCCTCTCCTCCCAGTACAACTTACAGAACACCAAACCCTAACCCTAACCTTGTTCACTGACCAAAACCCTCACCGTCAAAATCGACATCTAACACACCTCACAGTAAACGTCAAGAACAATCTCACCCTTGGGCTCACATCAGAGCTACATCCTAACTTTAAACATAGTCCTGTATGTCCCGTAAAACTTTGCGAACACCAACCCTAACTCGAGTGCTGATCACTAGACCTGACCCCTCAGCATCATATTTGACATCATCCACGCTTCACCTTAAACCTGAATTACAATCATACTCTCTACTTCACATCACACCAGACCCAAATTCTAACTGTAATCTAAACTCCCCATTCGCCTTAAAGAACTACCAACTATAATACTAGCCCTAGCCCATGGATCTAACCTACACCGCCACCTTCGAGGTCAACACATGCTTCACCGGTAACTTAAACTTCCATCTCGTCCTTACCCTCATATAAGAGACAGACCCTAAATCAAATCGTAACCCTAACTTCCCCATAAAACTTAAGTTACACCCAAGCCTAACACTAGCCCTTGTCCGTGGACATTGCCCCTCACCATCACCATTGACAACACACAAGGTTCCCTTTAAACATGGATTTAAATCTGGCCCCCTACTCACATCAGAGACAGTCCCAAACTCAAAATGTAACCCTCTCCTCACTGTTCACCGTTCGTACACCTGACCCAAAACCCTGCCCAGTTTCTTCGACCTGACCCCTCACCACCGACAGCACCATGACTCATGTCTAACAAAAATCATGAAGGTCTGTATCGAAAATGACATCAGGTCAGAGCTGGATCCTGATTCCTACCATACCCCAATCCTCCACGTACAGCGAACTGAACACCGACACCTAAACCTAGACCTGGCCCCTGGACCTGAAACCTCATCGTCACCAATGACATCACCCACGTTCAGCGCAAACCTGATGTTCAATCACTTCCTCATCCACACATCAGAGCCTGATCCTAATCCTTCCCATAACCATATCTTCCCTGTACACCTTACCAAGCACCTATCCCTAACCCTAACCTTGTTTCCTGGTTGAATCCTCACTGACAAAATCGACATCCCCCATGCCTCACTGTAAACCTCCACCTCAATGTCGTCCATGCCATCACGTCAGAGCCAGATCCTAACTCTAAACATAGTCCTATACGTCTGGTACACCTTAGCAAACACAAACCCTAACTGTAGCCCAGGTCACTTGACCTGACACAACATCACAATTGACATCATTCACGCTTCACCTCAACTCTGAATTACAATCGTACTCTCTAACTCACATCACAGGTGAAACCAAGCTCTAACCATAATCTAAACTCCCCGTTTGCCTTAAAGAAATCGCAACCCAAATCCTAGCACTAGCCCATGGACCAAACCCTCACTGTCACCTTCGACGTCACCCAGGCTTCACCGTAACCTTGAACTGCAATCTCGTACTCACCCTCACATCAGAGACAGATGCAAACACTGATAGTAACCCTACACTCCCCATTAACCTTAATGAACATGCAACCCTAAAGCAAGCACTTGTCCCTGGACCTTAACCCTTAGAGTCACCATTGACACCACTGAAGGTTATCTTTAAAAATGGATTTAAATCTTGTCCTCACAGTCACATCAGAGACAGTCTCTAACTCTACCTGCAAACCTACCCTCACTGTACACCATTCCATACACCTGATCTGAAACCCTGCCCAGGTCTTCCAACGTGACCCCTCACCACCACCATCACCATCACTCATGTCTAAGAAACATCATGAAAGTCTATCTCGCAATCACCCTCACAATCAGAGCTGGATCCTGACTCTAACCATATCCCTATCCTCCACTTACAGCTAAACCACCACTTAAACTTAACCCTGGACTGCAACCAGGACCTGAAACCTCACTGTCACCATCGATGTTACCCATGCTTCACCATAAACCTGATGTTCAATCTCGTCCTCACACTCACAACAGAGCCGGATTGTTAGCCTAAACAAAACCATGTGCTCCCTGTACACCTTTCCGAACACCTAACCCTAACCCTAGACCTAGCCCATGGAACTGAACCCTGACAGTCACCATCGACATCACCCAGGCTTCAGCGTAAACCTGATGTTCAATCTCTTCCTCATCCTCACATCAGAGCCCAATTCTAACCCTTCCCATAACCGTATCTTCCCTGTACACCTTACCAAACACCTAACCCTAACCCTAGCCCTAGCCCATGGAATTGAACCTTGACGGTCACCATCGACATCACCCAGGCTTCAGCGTAAACCCGATGTGCAATCCCATCCTCATCCTCACATCAGAGCCCGACTCAAACCCTTCCCATAACCGTATCTTCCCTGTACACCTTACCAAACACCTAACCCTAACCCTAGCCTTGTTCCCTGGACTTACCCCTCACCATCACCATCAATGTCCCCTACGCTTCAATGAAAACCTCGACCTCAATCTATCCCTCAACATCACATCAGAGGTGAATCCTAAGCAAAATGATAAACCAATCCTCCCTGTACACATTACAGGACACCTAACCCTAAACCTAACCTTGTTCACTGGCCTGTACCCTCTCTGTTAAAATCGACATCTCCCATGCGTCACTGTAAACCTCCGTGTCAATCTCACCCTCACCATCACATCAGAGTCACACCCTAACTCCAAACGTAGTCCCGTATGTTCCATACACCTCAGTGAAAACCAACCTTCTCTCTACTGCTGGTCATTTGACATGACCACACAACATCTCAATTGACATCTTCCATGCTTCACCTTAATCCTGAATTACAATCATACTCTCTAACTCACATCAGAGCTGGGCCCAAATGCTAACCATAATCCAAACTCCTCGTTCATGTTAAAGAACTAGTATCCATTAACCTAGCCCTAGCCCATGGATCTGAATCATCACCATCACCATCGATGTCACTGAGAATTAACCATAAACTGGATCTTCAATCTCGTACTCACCCTCACATCAGAGACAGACCCTAACTCTAATTGTAACCCTATCTTCGCCATAAACCTAAACAAACACCCAACCCTAACCCTAGTCTTTGTCCCTGGACATTGTCCCTCAGCGTCACCACTGACTTCACCGAAGGTTCGCTTTATCCATGGATTTAAATCTTGTCTTCGTAATCACTTCAGAGACAGACTCTAACTCTCACCATACATTTACCCTCAATGTTCACCATTTCGTACACCTAATACGATACCCTGCCCACGTCCTTCGCTCTGACCCCTCACCACAAACACCACCATCAAGCATGTCTATCAAAAAGAGTGAATATCATTCTCACAATCACCCTCACTTTAGAGCTGGATCCTGACTCTAACCATATCCCTATCCTCCATGCACAGTTAAACCAACACCGAAACCTAACCCTAGCTTGGCTCCTGGACCTGAAACCGCACAACCACCAACGATGTCACCCAGAATTCTCCGTCAACCCGATGTTCAATCTCGTCCTCAACCGCACTACAGAGCCAGATCATAAGCCTAAATGAAACCATATAGTCCCTGTACACCTTACCAAACACCTAACCCTACCCCTAGCCCTAGCCCATGGACCTAATACCTCACAATCACCATTGACATCACCCAGGCTTCAGCGTAAACCTGATGTTCAATCTCGTCCTGATCCTCACGTCAGAGCCCAATCCGAACCCTTCCCATAACAATATCTCCCCCGTACACCTTACCAAACACTTAACTCTGAACCTAGCCTTGTTCCCTTGACTTACCCCTCACTGTCACCATCAGCGTCCCCCATGCCTCACTGTAAAACTCCTCCTCAGTGTACCCCTTCACCTCACATCAGAGCTGGATCCTAAGCATAACGATAACCCTCTCCTCCCAGTACAACTTACAGAACACCAAACCCTAACCCTAACCTTGTTCACTGACCAAAACCCTCACCGTCAAAATCGACATCTAACACACCTCACAGTAAACGTCAAGAACAATCTCACCCTTGGGCTCACATCAGAGCTACATCCTAACTTTAAACATAGTCCTGTATGTCCCGTAAAACTTTGCGAACACCAACCCTAACTCGAGTGCTGATCACTAGACCTGACCCCTCAGCATCATATTTGACATCATCCACGCTTCACCTTAAACCTGAATTACAATCATACTCTCTACTTCACATCACACCAGACCCAAATTCTAACTGTAATCTAAACTCCCCATTCGCCTTAAAGAACTACCAACTATAATACTAGCCCTAGCCCATGGATCTAACCTACACCGCCACCTTCGATGTCAACAGATGCTTCACCGGTAACTTAAACTTCCATCTCGTCCTTACCCTCATATAAGAGACAGACCCTAAATCAAATCGTAACCCTAACTTCCCCATAAAACTTAAGTTACACCCAAGCCTAACACTAGCCCTTGTCCGTGGACATTGCCCCTCACCATCACCATTGACAACACACAAGGTTCCCTTTAAACATGGATTTAAATCTGGCCCCCTACTCACATCAGAGACAGTCCCAAACTCAAAATGTAACCCTCTCCTCACTGTTCACCGTTCGTACACCTGACCCAAAACCCTGCCCTGTTTCTTCAACCTGACCCCTCACCACCGACAGCACCATGACTCATGTCTAGCAAAAATCATGAAGGTCTGTATCGAAAATGACATCAGGTCAGAGCTGGATCCTGATTCCTACCATACCCCAATCCTCCACGTACAGCGAACTGAACACCGACACCTAAACCTAGACCTGGCCCCTGGACCTGAAACCTCATCGTCACCAATGACATCACCCACGTTCAGCGCAAACCTGATGTTCAATCACTTCCTCATCCACACATCAGAGCCTGATCCTAATCCTTCCCATAACCATATCTTCCCTGTACACCTTACCAAGCACCTATACCTAACCCTAACCTTGTTTCCTGGTTGAATCCTCACTGACAAAATCGACATCCCCCATGCCTCACTGTAAACCTCCACCTCAATGTCGTCCATGCCATCACGTCAGAGCCAGATCCTAACTCTAAACATAGTCCTATACGTCTGGTACACCTTAGCAAACACAAACCCTAACTGTAGCCCAGGTCTCTTGACCTGACACAACATCACAATTGACATCATTCACGCTTCACCTCAACTCTGAATTACAATCGTACTCTCTAACTCACATCACAGGTGAAACCAAGCTCTAACCATAATCTAAACTCCCCATTTGCCTTAAAGAAATCGCAACCCAAATCCTAGCACTAGCCCATGGACCAAACCCTCACTGTCACCTGCGACGTCACCCAGGCTTCACCGTAACCTTGAACTGCAATCTCGTACTCACCCTCACATCAGAGACAGATGCAAACACTGATAGTAACCCTACACTCCCCATTAAACTTAATGAACATGCAACCCTAAAGCAAGCACTTGTCCCTGGACCTTAACCCTTAGAGTCACCATTGACACCACTGAAGGTTATCTTTAAAAATAGATTTAAATCTTGTCCTCACAGTCACATCAGAGACAGTCTCTAACTCTACCTGCAAACCTACCCTCACTGTACACCATTCCATACACCTGATCTGAAACCCTGCCCAGGTCTTCCAACGTGACCCCTCACCACCACCATCACCATCACTCATGTCTAAGAAACATCATGAAAGTCTATCTCGCAATCACCCTCACAATCAGAGCTGGATCCTGACTCTAACCATATCCCTATCCTCCACTTACAGCTAAACCACCACTTAAACTTAACCCTGGACTGCAACTAGGACCTGAAACCTCACTGTCACCATCGATGTTACCCATGCTTCACCATAAACCTGATGTTCAATCTCGTCCTCACCCTCACAACAGAGCCGGATTGTTAGCCTAAACAAAACCATGTGCTCCCTGTACACCTTTCCGAACACCTAACCCTAACCCTAGATCTAGCCCATGGAACTGAACCCTGACAGTCACCATCGACATCACCCAGGCTTCAGCGTAAACCTGATGTTCAATCTCTTCCTCATCCTCACATCAGAGCCCAATTCTAACCCTTCCCATAACCGTATCTTCCCTGTACACCTTACCAAACACCTAACCCTAACCCTAGCCCTAGCCCATGGAATTGAACCTTGACGGTCACCATCGACATCACCCAGGCTTCAGCGTAAACCCGATGTGCAATCCCATCCTCATCCTCACATCAGAGCCCGACTCAAACCCTTCCCATAACCGTATCTTCCCTGTACACCTTACCAAACACCTAACCCTAACCCTAGCCTTGTTCCCTGGACTTACCCCTCACCATCACCATCAATGTCCCCTACGCTTCAATGAAAACCTCGACCTCAATCTATCCCTCAACATCACATCAGAGGTGAATCCTAAGCAAAATGATAAACCAATCCTCCCTGTACACATTACAGGACACCTAACCCTAAACCTAACCTTGTTCACTGGCCTGTACCCTCTCTGTTAAAATCGACATCTCCCATGCGTCACTGTAAACCTCCGTGTCAATCTCACCCTCACCATCACATCAGAGTCACACCCTAACTCCAAACGTAGTCCCGTATGTTCCATACACCTCAGTGAAAACCAACCTTCTCTCTACTGCTGGTCATTTGACATGACCACACAACATCTCAATTGACATCTTCCATGCTTCACCTTAATCCTGAATTACAATCATACTCTCTAACTCACATCAGAGCTGGGCCCAAATGCTAACCATAATCCAAACTCCTCGTTCATGTTAAAGAACTAGTATCCATTAACCTAGCCCTAGCCCATGGATCTGAATCATCACCATCACCATCGATGTCACTGAGAATTAACCATAAACTGGATCTTCAGTCTCGTACTCACCCTCACATCAGAGACAGACCCTAACTCTAATTGTAACCCTATCTTCGCCATAAACCTAAACAAACACCCAACCCTAACCCTAGTCTTTGTCCCTGGACATTGTCCCTCAGCGTCACCACTGACTTCACCGAAGTTTCGCTTTATCCATGGATTTAAATCTTGTCTTCGTAATCACTTCAGAGACAGACTCTAACTCTCACCATACATTTACCCTCAATGTTCACCATTTCGTACACCTAATACGATACCCTGCCCACGTCCTTCGCTCTGACCCCTCACCACAAACACCACCATCAAGCATGTCTATCAAAAAGAGTGAATATCATTCTCACAATCACCCTCACTTTAGAGCTGGATCCTGACTCTAACCATATCCCTATCCTCCATGCACAGTTAAACCAACACCGAAACCTAACCCTAGCTTGGCTCCTGGACCTGAAACCGCACAACCACCAACGATGTCACCCAGAATTCTCCGGCAACCCGATGTTCAATCTCGTCCTCAACCGCACTACAGAGCCAGATCATAAGCCTAAATGAAACCATATAGTCCCTGTACACCTTACCAAACACCTAACCCTACCCCTAGCCCTAGCCCATGGACCTAATACCTCACAATCACCATTGACATCACCCAGGCTTCAGCGTAAACCTGATGTTCAATCTCGTCCTGATCCTCACGTCAGAGCCCAATCCGAACCCTTCCCATAACAATATCTCCCCCGTACACCTTACCAAACACTTAACCCTGAACCTAGCCTTGTTTTTTTGACTTACCCCTCACTGTCACCATCAGCGTCCCCCATGCCTCACTGTAAAACTCCTCCTCAGTGTACCCCTTCACCTCACATCAGAGCTGGATCCTAAGCATAACGATAACCCTCTCCTCCCAGTACAACTTACAGAACACCAACCCCTAACCCTAACCTTGTTCACTGACCAAAACCCTCACCGTCAAAATCGACATCTAACACACCTCACAGTAAACGTCAAGAACAATCTCACCCTTGGGCTCACATCAGAGCTACATCCTAACTTTAAACATAGTACTGTATGTCCCATAAAACTTTGTGAACACCAACCCTAACTCGAGTGCTGATCACTAGACCTGACCCCTCAGCATCATATTTGACATCATCCACGCTTCACCTTAAACCTGAATTACAATCATACTCTCTACTTCACATCACACCAGACCCAAATTCTAACTGTAATCTAAACTCCCCATTCGCCTTAAAGAACTACCAACTATAATACTAGCCCTAGCCCATGGATCTAACCTACACCGCCACCTTCGATGTCAACACATGCTTCACCGGTAACTTAAACTTCCATCTCGTCCTTACCCTCATATAAGAGACAGACCCTAAATCAAATCGTAACCCTAACTTCCCCATAAAACTTAAGTTACACCCAAGCCTAACACTAGCCCTTGTCCGTGGACATTGCCCCTCACCGTCACCATTGACAACACACAAGGTTCCCTTTAAACATGGATTTAAATCTGGCCCCCTACTCACATCAGAGACAGTCCCAAACTCAAAATGTAACCCTCTCCTCACTGTTCACCGTTCGTACACCTGACCCAAAACCCTGCCCAGTTTCTTCAACCTGACCCCTCACCACCGACAGCACCATGACTCATGTCTAGCAAAAATCATGAAGGTCTGTATCGAAAATGACATCAGGTCAGAGCTGGATCCTGATTCCTACCATACCCCAATCCTCCACGTACAGCGAACTGAACACCGACACCTAAACCTAGACCTGGCCCCTGGACCTGAAACCTCATCGTCACCAATGACATCACCCACGTTCAGCGCAAACCTGATGTTCAATCACTTCCTCATCCACACACCAGAGCCTGATCCTAATCCTTCCCATAACCGTATCTTCCCTGTACACCTTACCAAGCACCTATCCCTAACCCTAACCTTGTTTCCTGGTTGAATCCTCACTGACAAAATCGACATCCCCCATGCCTCACTGTAAACCTCCACCTCAATGTCGTCCATGCCATCACGTCAGAGCCAGATCCTAACTCTAAACATAGTCCTATACGTCTGGTACACCTTAGCAAACACAAACCCTAACTGTAGCCCAGGTCTCTTGACCTGACACAACATCACAATTGACATCATTCACGCTTCACCTCAACTCTGAATTACAACCGTACTCTCTAACTCACATCACTGGTGAAACCAAGCTCTAACCATAATCTAAACTCCCCATTTGCCTTAAAGAAATCGCAACCCAAATCCTAGCACTAGCCCATGGACCAAACCCTCACTGTCACCTGCGACGTCACCCAGGCTTCACCGTAACCTTGAACTGCAATCTCGTACTCACCCTCACATCAGAGACAGATGCAAACACTGATAGTAACCCTACACTCCCCATTAACCTTAATGAACATGCAACCCTAAAGCAAGCACTTGTCCCTGGACCTTAACCCTTAGAGTCACCATTGACACCACTGAAGGTTATCTTTAAAAATGGATTTAAATCTTGTCCTCACAGTCACATCAGAGACAGTCTCTAACTCTACCTGCAAACATACCCTCACTGTACACCATTCCATACACCTGATCTGAAACCCTGCCCAGGTCTTCCAACGTGACCCCTCACCACCACCATCACCATCACTCATGTCTAAGAAACATCATGAAAGTCTATCTCGCAATCACCCTCACAATCAGAGCTGGATCCTGACTCTAACCATATCCCTATCCTCCACTTACAGCTAAACCACCACTTAAACTTAACCCTGGACTGCAACCAGGACCTGAAACCTCACTGTCACCATCGATGTTACCCATGCTTCACCATAAACCTGATGTTCAATCTCGTCCTCACCCTCACAACAGAGCCGGATTGTTAGCCTAAACAAAACCATGTGCTCCCTGTACACCTTTCCGAACACCTAACCCTAACCCCAGACCTAGCCCATGGAACTGAACCCTGACAGTCACCATCGACATCACCCAGGCTTCAGCGTAAACCTGATGTTCAATCTCTTCCTCATCCTCACATCAGAGCCCAATTCTAACCCTTCCCATAACCGTATCTTCCCTGTACACCTTACCAAACACCTAACCCTAACCCTAGCCCTAGCCCATGGAATTGAACCTTGACGGTCACCATCGACATCACCCAGGCTTCAGCGTAAACCCGATGTGCAATCCCATCCTCATCCTCACATCAGAGCCCGACTCAAACCCTTCCCATAACCGTATCTTCCCTGTACACCTTACCAAACACCTAACCCTAACCCTAGCCTTGTTCCCTGGACTTACCCCTCACCATCACCATCAATGTCCCCTACGCTTCAATGAAAACCTCGACCTCAATCTATCCCTCAACATCACATCAGAGGTGAATCCTAAGCAAAATGATAAACCAATCCTCCCTGTACACATTACAGGACACCTAACCCTAATCCTAACCTTGTTCACTGGCCTGTACCCTCTCTGTTAAAATCGACATCTCCCATGCGTCACTGTAAACCTCCGTGTCAATCTCACCCTCACCATCACATCAGAGTCACACCCTAACTCCAAACGTAGTCCCGTATGTTCCATACACCTCAGTGAAAACCAACCTTCTCTCTACTGCTGGTCATTTGACATGACCACACAACATCTCAATTGACATTTCCATGCTTCACCTTAATCCTGAATTACAATCATACTCTCTAACTCACATCAGAGCTGGGCCCTAATGCTAACCATAATCCAAACTCCTCGTTCATGTTAAAGAACTAGTATCCATTAACCTAGCCCTAGCCCATGGATCTGAATCATCACCATCACCATCGATGTCACTGAGAATTAACCATCAACTGGATCTTCAATCTCGTACTCACCCTCACATCAGAGACAGACCCTAACTCTAATTGTAACCCTATCTTCGCCATAAACCTAAACAAACACCCAACCCTAACCCTAGTCTTTGTCCCTGGACATTGTCCCTCAGCGTCACCACTGACTTCACCGAAGGTTCGCTTTATCCATGGATTTAAATCTTGTCTTCGTAATCACTTCAGAGACAGACTCTAACTCTCACCATACATTTACCCTCAATGTTCACCATTTCGTACACCTAATACGATACCCTGCCCACGTCCTTCGCTCTGACCCCTCACCACAAACACCACCATCAAGCATGTCTATCAAAAAGAGTGAATATCATTCTCACAATCACCCTCACTTTAGAGCTGGATCCTGACTCTAACCATATCCCTATCCTCCATGCACAGTTAAACCAACACCGAAACCTAACCCTAGCTTGGCTCCTGGACCTGAAACCGCACAACCACCAACGATGTCACCCAGAATTCTCCGTCAACCCGATGTTCAATCTCGTCCTCAACCGCACTACAGAGCCAGATCATAAGCCTAAATGAAACCATATAGTCCCTGTACACCTTACCAAACACCTAACCCTACCCCTAGCCCTAGCCCATGGACCTAATACCTCACAATCACCATTGACATCACCCAGGCTTCAGCGTAAACCTGATGTTCAATCTCGTCCTGATCCTCACGTCAGAGCCCAATCCGAACCCTTCCCATAACAATATCTCCCCCGTACACCTTACCAAACACTTAACTCTGAACCTAGCCTTGTTCCCTTCACTTACCCCTCACTGTCACCATCAGCGTCCCCCATGCCTCACTGTAAAACTCCTCCTCAGTGTACCCCTTCACCTCACATCAGAGCTGGATCCTAAGCATAACGATAACCCTCTCCTCCCAGTACAACTTACAGAACACCAAACCCTAACCCTAACCTTGTTCACTGACCAAAACCCTCACCGTCAAAATCGACATCTAACACACCTCACAGTAAACGTCAAGAACAATCTCACCCTTGGGCTCACATCAGAGCTACATCCTAACTTTAAACATAGTCCTGTATGTCCCGTAAAACTTTGCGAACACCAACCCTAACTCGAGTGCTGATCACTAGACCTGACCCCTCAGCATCATATTTGACATCATCCACGCTTCACCTTAAACCTGAATTACAATCATACTCTCTACTTCACATCACACCAGACCCAAATTCTAACTGTAATCTAAACTCCCCATTCGCCTTAAAGAACTACCAACTATAATACTAGCCCTAGCCCATGGATCTAACCTACACCGCCACCTTCGATGTCAACAGATGCTTCACCGGTAACTTAAACTTCCATCTCGTCCTTACCCTCATATAAGAGACAGACCCTAAATCAAATCGTAACCCTAACTTCCCCATAAAACTTAAGTTACACCCAAGCCTAACACTAGCCCTTGTCCGTGGACATTGCCCCTCACCATCACCATTGACAACACACAAGGTTCCCTTTAAACATGGATTTAAATCTGGCCCCCTACTCACATCAGAGACAGTCCCAAACTCAAAATGTAACCCTCTCCTCACTGTTCACCGTTCGTACACCTGACCCAAAACCCTGCCCTGTTTCTTCAACCTGACCCCTCACAACCGACAGCACCATGACTCATGTCTAGCAAAAATCATGAAGGTCTGTATCGAAAATGACATCAGGTCAGAGCTGGATCCTGATTCCTACCATACCCCAATCCTCCACGTACAGCGAACTGAACACCGACACCTAAACCTAGACCTGGCCCCTGGACCTGAAACCTCATCGTCACCAATGACATCACCCACGTTCAGCGCAAACCTGATGTTCAATCACTTCCTCATCCACACATCAGAGCCTGATCCTAATCCTTCCCATAACCATATCTTCCCTGTACACCTTACCAAGCACCTATACCTAACCCTAACCTTGTTTCCTGGTTGAATCCTCACTGACAAAATCGACATCCCCCATGCCTCACTGTAAACCTCCACCTCAATGTCGTCCATGCCATCACGTCAGAGCCAGATCCTAACTCTAAACATAGTCCTATACGTCTGGTACACCTTAGCAAACACAAACCCTAACTGTAGCCCAGGTCTCTTGACCTGACACAACATCACAATTGACATCATTCACGCTTCACCTCAACTCTGAATTACAATCGTACTCTCTAACTCACATCACAGGTGAAACCAAGCTCTAACCATAATCTAAACTCCCCATTTGCCTTAAAGAAATCGCAACCCAAATCCTAGCACTAGCCCATGGACCAAACCCTCACTGTCACCTTCGACGTCACCCAGGCTTCACCGTAACCTTGAACTGCAATCTCGTACTCACCCTCACATCAGAGACAGATGCAAACACTGATAGTAACCCTACACTCCCCATTAAACTTAATGAACATGCAACCCTAAAGCAAGCACTTGTCCCTGGACCTTAACCCTTAGAGTCACCATTGACACCACTGAAGGTTATCTTTAAAAATAGATTTAAATCTTGTCCTCACAGTCACATCAGAGACAGTCTCTAACTCTACCTGCAAACCTACCCTCACTGTACACCATTCCATACACCTGATCTGAAACCCTGCCCAGGTCTTCCAACGTGACCCCTCACCACCACCATCACCATCACTCATGTCTAAGAAACATCATGAAAGTCTATCTCGCAATCACCCTCACAATCAGAGCTGGATCCTGACTCTAACCATATCCCTATCCTCCACTTACAGCTAAACCACCACTTAAACTTAACCCTGGACTGCAACTAGGACCTGAAACCTCACTGTCACCATCGATGTTACCCATGCTTCACCATAAACCTGATGTTCAATCTCGTCCTCACCCTCACAACAGAGCCGGATTGTTAGCCTAAACAAAACCATGTGCTCCCTGTACACCTTTCCGAACACCTAACCCTAACCCTAGATCTAGCCCATGGAACTGAACCCTGACAGTCACCATCGACATCACCCAGGCTTCAGCGTAAACCTGATGTTCAATCTCTTCCTCATCCTCACATCAGAGCCCAATTCTAACCCTTCCCATAACCGTATCTTCCCTGTACACCTTACCAAACACCTAACCCTAACCCTAGCCCTAGCCCATGGAATTGAACCTTGACGGTCACCATCGACATCACCCAGGCTTCAGCGTAAACCCGATGTGCAATCCCATCCTCATCCTCACATCAGAGCCCGACTCAAACCCTTCCCATAACCGTATCTTCCCTGTACACCTTACCAAACACCTAACCCTAACCCTAGCCTTGTTCCCTGGACTTACCCCTCACCATCACCATCAATGTCCCCTACGCTTCAATGAAAACCTCGACCTCAATCTATCCCTCAACATCACATCAGAGGTGAATCCTAAGCAAAATGATAAACCAATCCTCCCTGTACACATTACAGGACACCTAACCCTAAACCTAACCTTGTTCACTGGCCTGTACCCTCTCTGTTAAAATCGACATCTCCCATGCGTCACTGTAAACCTCCGTGTCAATCTCACCCTCACCATCACATCAGAGTCACACCCTAACTCCAAACGTAGTCCCGTATGTTCCATACACCTCAGTGAAAACCAACCTTCTCTCTACTGCTGGTCATTTGACATGACCACACAACATCTCAATTGACATCTTCCATGCTTCACCTTAATCCTGAATTACAATCATACTCTCTAACTCACATCAGAGCTGGGCCCAAATGCTAACCATAATCCAAACTCCTCGTTCATGTTAAAGAACTAGTATCCATTAACCTAGCCCTAGCCCATGGATCTGAATCATCACCATCACCATCGATGTCACTGAGAATTAACCATAAACTGGATCTTCAGTCTCGTACTCACCCTCACATCAGAGACAGACCCTAACTCTAATTGTAACCCTATCTTCGCCATAAACCTAAACAAACACCCAACCCTAACCCTAGTCTTTGTCCCTGGACATTGTCCCTCAGCGTCACCACTGACTTCACCGAAGTTTCGCTTTATCCATGGATTTAAATCTTGTCTTCGTAATCACTTCAGAGACAGACTCTAACTCTCACCATACATTTACCCTCAATGTTCACCATTTCGTACACCTAATACGATACCCTGCCCACGTCCTTCGCTCTGACCCCTCACCACAAACACCACCATCAAGCATGTCTATCAAAAAGAGTGAATATCATTCTCACAATCACCCTCACTTTAGAGCTGGATCCTGACTCTAACCATATCCCTATCCTCCATGCACAGTTAAACCAACACCGAAACCTAACCCTAGCTTGGCTCCTGGACCTGAAACCGCACAACCACCAACGATGTCACCCAGAATTCTCCGGCAACCCGATGTTCAATCTCGTCCTCAACCGCACTACAGAGCCAGATCATAAGCCTAAATGAAACCATATAGTCCCTGTACACCTTACCAAACACCTAACCCTACCCCTAGCCCTAGCCCATGGACCTAATACCTCACAATCACCATTGACATCACCCAGGCTTCAGCGTAAACCTGATGTTCAATCTCGTCCTGATCCTCACGTCAGAGCCCAATCCGAACCCTTCCCATAACAATATCTCCCCCGTACACCTTGCCAAACACTTAACCCTGAACCTAGCCTTGTTTCCTTGACTTACCCCTCACTGTCACCATCAGCGTCCCCCATGCCTCACTGTAAAACTCCTCCTCAGTGTACCCCTTCACCTCACATCAGAGCTGGATCCTAAGCATAACGATAACCCTCTCCTCCCAGTACAACTTACAGAACACCAACCCCTAACCCTAACCTTGTTCACTGACCAAAACCCTCACCGTCAAAATCGACATCTAACACACCTCACAGTAAACGTCAAGAACAATCTCACCCTTGGGCTCACATCAGAGCTACATCCTAACTTTAAACATAGTACTGTATGTCCCATAAAACTTTGTGAACACCAACCCTAACTCGAGTGCTGATCACTAGACCTGACCCCTCAGCATCATATTTGACATCATCCACGCTTCACCTTAAACCTGAATTACAATCATACTCTCTACTTCACATCACACCAGACCCAAATTCTAACTGTAATCTAAACTCCCCATTCGCCTTAAAGAACTACCAACTATAATACTAGCCCTAGCCCATGGATCTAACCTACACCGCCACCTTCGATGTCAACACATGCTTCACCGGTAACTTAAACTTCCATCTCGTCCTTACCCTCATATAAGAGACAGACCCTAAATCAAATCGTAACCCTAACTTCCCCATAAAACTTAAGTTACACCCAAGCCTAACACTAGCCCTTGTCCGTGGACATTGCCCCTCACCATCACCATTGACAACACACAAGGTTCCCTTTAAACATGGATTTAAATCTGGCCCCCTACTCACATCAGAAACAGTCCCAAACTCAAAATGTAACCCTCTCCTCACTGTTCACCGTTCGTACACCTGACCCAAAACCCTGCCCAGTTTCTTCAACCTGACCCCTCACCACCGACAGCACCATGACTCATGTCTAGCAAAAATCATGAAGGTCTGTATCGAAAATGACATCAGGTCAGAGCTGGATCCTGATTCCTACCATACCCCAATCCTCCACGTACAGCGAACTGAACACCGACACCTAAACCTAGACCTGGCCCCTGGACCTGAAACCTCATCGTCACCAATGACATCACCCACGTTCAGCGCAAACCTGATGTTCAATCACTTCCTCATCCACACACCAGAGCCTGATCCTAATCCTTCCCATAACCGTATCTTCCCTGTACACCTTACCAAGCACCTATCCCTAACACTAACCTTGTTTCCTGGTTGAATCCTCACTGACAAAATCGACATCCCCCATGCCTCACTGTAAACCTCCACCTCAATGTCGTCCATGCCATCACGTCAGAGCCAGATCCTAACTCTAAACATAGTCCTATACGTCTGGTACACCTTAGCAAACACAAACCCTAACTGTAGCCCAGGTCTCTTGACCTGACACAACATCACAATTGACATCATTCACGCTTCACCTCAACTCTGAATTACAACCGTACTCTCTAACTCACATCACTGGTGAAACCAAGCTCTAACCATAATCTAAACTCCCCATTTGCCTTAAAGAAATCGCAACCCAAATCCTAGCACTAGCCCATGGACCAAACCCTCACTGTCACCTGCGACGTCACCCAGGCTTCACCGTAACCTTGAACTGCAATCTCGTACTCACCCTCACATCAGAGACAGATGCAAACACTGATAGTAACCCTACACTCCCCATTAACCTTAATGAACATGCAACCCTAAAGCAAGCACTTGTCCCTGGACCTTAACCCTTAGAGTCACCATTGACACCACTGAAGGTTATCTTTAAAAATGGATTTAAATCTTGTCCTCACAGTCACATCAGAGACAGTCTCTAACTCTACCTGCAAACATACCCTCACTGTACACCATTCCATACACCTGATCTGAAACCCTGCCCAGGTCTTCCAACGTGACCCCTCACCACCACCATCACCATCACTCATGTCTAAGAAACATCATGAAAGTCTATCTCGCAATCACCCTCACAATCAGAGCTGGATCCTGACTCTAACCATATCCCTATCCTCCACTTACAGCTAAACCACCACTTAAACTTAACCCTGGACTGCAACCAGGACCTGAAACCTCACTGTCACCATCGATGTTACCCATGCTTCACCATAAACCTGATGTTCAATCTCGTCCTCACCCTCACAACAGAGCCG
The DNA here is from genome assembly GCF_040802235.1 of Manis javanica. Classification (NCBI taxonomy): domain Eukaryota; kingdom Metazoa; phylum Chordata; class Mammalia; order Pholidota; family Manidae; genus Manis; species Manis javanica. The sequence continues at coordinate 2,306,420 of NW_027332168.1, read as the reverse complement.
GATTGTTAGCCTAAACAAAACCATGTGCTCCCTGTACACCTTTCCGAACACCTAACCCTAACCCCAGACCTAGCCCATGGAACTGAACCCTGACAGTCACCATCGACATCACCCAGGCTTCAGCGTAAACCTGATGTTCAATCTCTTCCTCATCCTCACATCAGAGCCCAATTCTAACCCTTCCCATAACCGTATCTTCCCTGTACACCTTACCAAACACCTAACCCTAACCCTAGCCCTAGCCCATGGAATTGAACCTTGACGGTCACCATCGACATCACCCAGGCTTCAGCGTAAACCCGATGTGCAATCCCATCCTCATCCTCACATCAGAGCCCGACTCAAACCCTTCCCATAACCGTATCTTCCCTGTACACCTTACCAAACACCTAACCCTAACCCTAGCCTTGTTCCCTGGACTTACCCCTCACCATCACCATCAATGTCCCCTACGCTTCAATGAAAACCTCGACCTCAATCTATCCCTCAACATCACATCAGAGGTGAATCCTAAGCAAAATGATAAACCAATCCTCCCTGTACACATTACAGGACACCTAACCCTAATCCTAACCTTGTTCACTGGCCTGTACCCTCTCTGTTAAAATCGACATCTCCCATGCGTCACTGTAAACCTCCGTGTCAATCTCACCCTCACCATCACATCAGAGTCACACCCTAACTCCAAACGTAGTCCCGTATGTTCCATACACCTCAGTGAAAACCAACCTTCTCTCTACTGCTGGTCATTTGACATGACCACACAACATCTCAATTGACATTTCCATGCTTCACCTTAATCCTGAATTACAATCATACTCTCTAACTCACATCAGAGCTGGGCCCTAATGCTAACCATAATCCAAACTCCTCGTTCATGTTAAAGAACTAGTATCCATTAACCTAGCCCTAGCCCATGGATCTGAATCATCACCATCACCATCGATGTCACTGAGAATTAACCATAAACTGGATCTTCAATCTCGTACTCACCCTCACATCAGAGACAGACCCTAACTCTAATTGTAACCCTATCTTCGCCATAAACCTAAACAAACACCCAACCCTAACCCTAGTCTTTGTCCCTGGACATTGTCCCTCAGCGTCACCACTGACTTCACCGAAGGTTCGCTTTATCCATGGATTTAAATCTTGTCTTCGTAATCACTTCAGAGACAGACTCTAACTCTCACCATACATTTACCCTCAATGTTCACCATTTCGTACACCTAATACGATACCCTGCCCACGTCCTTCGCTCTGACCCCTCACCACAAACACCACCATCAAGCATATCTATCAAAAAGAGTGAATATCATTCTCACAATCACCCTGACTTTAGAGCTGGATCCTGACTCTAACCATATCCCTATCCTCCATGCACAGTTAAACCAACACCGAAACCTAACCCTAGCTTGGCTCCTGGACCTGAAACCGCACAATCACCAACGATGTCACCCAGAATTCTCCGTAAACCCGATGTTCAATCTCGTCCTCAACCGCACTACAGAGCCAGATCATAAGCCTAAATGAAACCATATAGTCCCTGTACACCTTACCAAACACCTAACCCTACCCCTAGCCCTAGCCCATGGACCTAATACCTCACAATCACCATTGACATCACCCAGGCTTCAGCGTAAACCTGATGTTCAATCTCGTCCTGATCCTCACGTCAGAGCCCAATCCGAACCCTTCCCATAACAATATCTCCCCCGTACACCTTACCAAACACTTAACCCTGAACCTAGCCTTGTTTCCTTGACTTACCCCTCACTGTCACCATCAGCGTCCCCCATGCCTCACTGTAAAACTCCTCCTCAGTGTACCCCTTCACCTCACATCAGAGCTGGATCCTAAGCATAACGATAACCCTCTCCTCCCAGTACAACTTACAGAACACCAACCCCTAACCCTAACCTTGTTCACTGACCAAAACCCTCACCGTCAAAATCGACATCTAACACACCTCACAGTAAACGTCAAGAACAATCTCACCCTTGGGCTCACATCAGAGCTACATCCTAACTTTAAACATAGTCCTGTATGTCCCGTAAAACTTTGCGAACACCAACCCTAACTCGAGTGCTGATCACTAGACCTGACCCCTCAGCATCATATTTGACATCATCCACGCTTCACCTTAAACCTGAATTACAATCATACTCTCTACTTCACATCACACCAGACCCAAATTCTAACTGTAATCTAAACTCCCCATTCGCCTTAAAGAACTACCAACTATAATACTAGCCCTAGCCCATGGATCTAACCTACACCGCCACCTTCGATGTCAACACATGCTTCACCGGTAACTTAAACTTCCATCTCGTCCTTACCCTCATATAAGAGACAGACCCTAAATCAAATCGTAACCCTAACTTCCCCATAAAACTTAAGTTACACCCAAGCCTAACACTAGCCCTTGTCCGTGGACATTGCCCCTCACCATCACCATTGACAACACACAAGGTTCCCTTTAAACATGGATTTAAATCTGGCCCCCTACTCACATCAGAGACAGTCCCAAACTCAAAATGTAACCCTCTCCTCACTGTTCACCGTTCATACACCTGACCCAAAACCCTGCCCAGTTTCTTCAACCTGACCCCTCACCACCGACAGCACCATGACTCATGTCTAACAAAAATCATGAAGGTCTGTATCGAAAATGACATCAGGTCAGAGCTGGATCCTGATTCCTACCATACCCCAATCCTCCACGTACAGCGAAATGAACACCAACACCTAAACCTAGACCTGGACCCTGGACCTGAAACCTCATCGTCACCAATGACATCACCCACGTTCAGCGCAAACCTGATGTTCAATCACTTCCTCATCCACACACCAGAGCCTGATCCTAATCCTTCCCATAACCATATCTTCCCTGTACACCTTACCAAGCACCTATCCCTAACCCTAACCTTGTTTCCTGGTTGAATCCTCACTGACAAAATCGACATCCCCCATGCCTCACTGTAAACCTCCACCTCAATGTCGTCCATGCCATCATGTCAGAGCCAGATCCTAACTCTAAACATAGTCCTATACGTCTGGTACACCTTAGCAAACACAAACCCTAACTGTAGCCCAGGTCTCTTGACCTGACACAACATCACAATTGACATCATTCACGCTTCACCTCAACTCTGAATTACAACCGTACTCTCTAACTCACATCACAGGTGAAACCAAGCTCTAACCATAATCTAAACTCCCCATTTGCCTTAAAGAAATCGCAACCCAAATCCTAGCACTAGCCCATGGACCAAACCCTCACTGTCACCTGCGACGTCACCCAGGCTTCACCGTAACCTTGAACTGCAATCTCGTACTCACCCTCACATCAGAGACAGATGCAAACACTGATAGTAACCCTACACTCCCCATTAACCTTAATGAACATGCAACCCTAAAGCAAGCACTTGTCCCTGGACCTTAACCCTTAGAGTCACCATTGACACCACTGAAGGTTATCTTTAAAAATGGATTTAAATCTTGTCCTCACAGTCACATCAGAGACAGTCTCTAACTCTACCTGCAAACATACCCTCACTGTACACCATTCCATACACCTGATCTGAAACCCTGCCCAGGTCTTCCAACGTGACCCCTCACCACCACCATCACCATCACTCATGTCTAAGAAACATCATGAAAGTCTATCTCGCAATCACCCTCACAATCAGAGCTGGATCCTGACTCTAACCATATCCCTATCCTCCACTTACAGCTAAACCACCACTTAAACTTAACCCTGGACTGCAACCAGGACCTGAAACCTCACTGTCACCATCGATGTTACCCATGCTTCACCATAAACCTGATGTTCAATCTCGTCCTCACCCTCACAACAGAGCCGGATTGTTAGCCTAAACAAAACCATGTGCTCCCTGTACACCTTTCCGAACACCTAACCCTAACCCCAGACCTAGCCCATGGAACTGAACCCTGACAGTCACCATCGACATCACCCAGGCTTCAGCGTAAACCTGATGTTCAATCTCTTCCTCATCCTCACATCAGAGCCCAATTCTAACCCTTCCCATAACCGTATCTTCCCTGTACACCTTACCAAACACCTAACCCTAACCCTAGCCCTAGCCCATGGAATTGAACCTTGACGGTCACCATCGACATCACCCAGGCTTCAGCGTAAACCCGATGTGCAATCCCATCCTCATCCTCACATCAGAGCCCGACTCAAACCCTTCCCATAACCGTATCTTCCCTGTACACCTTACCAAACACCTAACCCTAACCCTAGCCTTGTTCCCTGGACTTACCCCTCACCATCACCATCAATGTCCCCTACGCTTCAATGAAAACCTCGACCTCAATCTATCCCTCAACATCACATCAGAGGTGAATCCTAAGCAAAATGATAAACCAATCCTCCCTGTACACATTACAGGACACCTAACCCTAATCCTAACCTTGTTCACTGGCCTGTACCCTCTCTGTTAAAATCGACATCTCCCATGCGTCACTGTAAACCTCCGTGTCAATCTCACCCTCACCATCACATCAGAGTCACACCCTAACTCCAAACGTAGTCCCGTATGTTCCATACACCTCAGTGAAAACCAACCTTCTCTCTACTGCTGGTCATTTGACATGACCACACAACATCTCAATTGACATTTCCATGCTTCACCTTAATCCTGAATTACAATCATACTCTCTAACTCACATCAGAGCTGGGCCCTAATGCTAACCATAATCCAAACTCCTCGTTCATGTTAAAGAACTAGTATCCATTAACCTAGCCCTAGCCCATGGATCTGAATCATCACCATCACCATCGATGTCACTGAGAATTAACCATAAACTGGATCTTCAATCTCGTACTCACCCTCACATCAGAGACAGACCCTAACTCTAATTGTAACCCTATCTTCGCCATAAACCTAAACAAACACCCAACCCTAACCCTAGTCTTTGTCCCTGGACATTGTCCCTCAGCGTCACCACTGACTTCACCGAAGGTTCGCTTTATCCATGGATTTAAATCTTGTCTTCGTAATCACTTCAGAGACAGACTCTAACTCTCACCATACATTTACCCTCAATGTTCACCATTTCGTACACCTAATACGATACCCTGCCCACGTCCTTCGCTCTGACCCCTCACCACAAACACCACCATCAAGCATATCTATCAAAAAGAGTGAATATCATTCTCACAATCACCCTGACTTTAGAGCTGGATCCTGACTCTAACCATATCCCTATCCTCCATGCACAGTTAAACCAACACCGAAACCTAACCCTAGCTTGGCTCCTGGACCTGAAACCGCACAATCACCAACGATGTCACCCAGAATTCTCCGTAAACCCGATGTTCAATCTCGTCCTCAACCGCACTACAGAGCCAGATCATAAGCCTAAATGAAACCATATAGTCCCTGTACACCTTACCAAACACCTAACCCTACCCCTAGCCCTAGCCCATGGACCTAATACCTCACAATCACCATTGATATCACCCAGGCTTCAGCGTAAACCTGATGTTCAATCTCGTCCTGATCCTCACGTCAGAGCCCAATCCGAACCCTTCCCATAACAATATCTCCCCCGTACACCTTACCAAACACTTAACCCTGAACCTAGCCTTGTTTCCTTGACTTACCCCTCACTGTCACCATCAGCGTCCCCCATGCCTCACTGTAAAACTCCTCCTCAGTGTACCCCTTCACCTCACATCAGAGCTGGATCCTAAGCATAACGATAACCCTCTCCTCCCAGTACAACTTACAGAACACCAACCCCTAACCCTAACCTTGTTCACTGACCAAAACCCTCACCGTCAAAATCGACATCTAACACACCTCACAGTAAACGTCAAGAACAATCTCACCCTTGGGCTCACATCAGAGCTACATCCTAACTTTAAACATAGTCCTGTATGTCCCGTAAAACTTTGCGAACACCAACCCTAACTCGAGTGCTGATCACTAGACCTGACCCCTCAGCATCATATTTGACATCATCCACGCTTCACCTTAAACCTGAATTACAATCATACTCTCTACTTCACATCACACCAGACCCAAATTCTAACTGTAATCTAAACTCCCCATTCGCCTTAAAGAACTACCAACTATAATACTAGCCCTAGCCCATGGATCTAACCTACACCGCCACCTTCGATGTCAACACATGCTTCACCGGTAACTTAAACTTCCATCTCGTCCTTACCCTCATATAAGAGACAGACCCTAAATCAAATCGTAACCCTAACTTCCCCATAAAACTTAAGTTACACCCAAGCCTAACACTAGCCCTTGTCCGTGGACATTGCCCCTCACCATCACCATTGACAACACACAAGGTTCCCTTTAAACATGGATTTAAATCTGGCCCCCTACTCACATCAGAGACAGTCCCAAACTCAAAATGTAACCCTCTCCTCACTGTTCACCGTTCATACACCTGACCCAAAACCCTGCCCAGTTTCTTCAACCTGACCCCTCACCACCGACAGCACCATGACTCATGTCTAACAAAAATCATGAAGGTCTGTATCGAAAATGACATCAGGTCAGAGCTGGATCCTGATTCCTACCATACCCCAATCCTCCACGTACAGCGAAATGAACACCAACACCTAAACCTAGACCTGGACCCTGGACCTGAAACCTCATCGTCACCAATGACATCACCCACGTTCAGCGCAAACCTGATGTTCAATCACTTCCTCATCCACACACCAGAGCCTGATCCTAATCCTTCCCATAACCATATCTTCCCTGTACACCTTACCAAGCACCTATCCCTAACCCTAACCTTGTTTCCTGGTTGAATCCTCACTGACAAAATCGACATCCCCCATGCCTCACTGTAAACCTCCACCTCAATGTCGTCCATGCCATCACGTCAGAGCCAGATCCTAACTCTAAACATAGTCCTATACGTCTGGTACACCTTAGCAAACACAAACCCTAACTGTAGCCCAGGTCTCTTGACCTGACACAACATCACAATTGACATCATTCACGCTTCACCTCAACTCTGAATTACAATCGTACTCTCTAACTCACATCACAGGTGAAACCAAGCTCTAACCATAATCTAAACTCCCCATTTGCCTTAAAGAAATCGCAACCCAAATCCTAGCACTAGCCCATGGACCAAACCCTCACTGTCACCTGCGACGTCACCCAGGCTTCACTGTAAACTTGAACTGCAATCTCGTACTCACCCTCTCATCAGAGACAGATGCAAACACTGATAGTAACCCTACACTCCCCATTAACCTTAATGAACATGCAACCCTAAAGCAAGCACTTGTCCCTGGACCTTAACCCTTAGAGTCACCATTGACACCACTGAAGGTTATCTTTAAAAATGGATTTAAATCTTGTCCTCACAGTCACATCAGAGACAGTCTCTAACTCTACCTGCAAACCGACCCTCACTGTACACCATTCCATACACCTGATCTGAAACCCTGCCCAGGTCTTCCAACGTGACCCCTCACCACCACCATCACCATCACTCATGTCTAAGAAACATCATGAAAGTCTATCTCGCAATCACCCTCACAATCAGAGCTTGATCCTGACTCTAACCATATCCCTATCCTCCACTTACACCTAAACCACCACTTCAACTTAACCCTGGAATGCAACCAGGACCTGAAACCTCACTGTCACCATCGATGTTACCCATGCTTCACCATAATCCTGATGTTCAATCTCGTCCTCACCCTCACAACAGAGCCGGATTGTTAGCCTAAACAAAACCATGTGCTCCCTGTACAGCTTTCCGAACACCTAACCCTAACCGTAGACCTAGCCCATGGATCTGAACCCTGACAGTCACCATCGACATCACCCAGGCTTCAGCGTAAACCTGATGTTCAATCTCTTCCTCATCCTCACATCAGAGCCCAATTCTAACCCTTCCCATAACCGTATCTTCCCTGTACACCTTACCAAACACCTAACCCTAACCCTAGCCCTAGCCCATGGAATTGAACCTTGACGGTCACCATCGACATCACCCAGGCTTCAGCGTAAACCCGATGTGCAATCCCATCCTCATCCTCACATCAGAGCCCGACTCAAACCCTTCCCATAACCGTATCTTCCCTGTACACCTTACCAAGCACCTAACCCTAACCCTAGCCTTGTTCCCTGGACTTACACCTCACCCTCAACATCAATGTCCCCTACGCTTCAATGAAAACCTCGACCTCAATCTATCCCTCAACATCACATCAGAGGTGAATCCTAAGCAAAATGATAAACCAATCCTCCCTGTACACATTACAGGACACCTAACCCTAAACCTAACCTTGTTCACTGGCCTGTACCCTCTCTGTTAAAATCGACATCTCCCATGCATCACTGTAAACCTCCGTGTCAATCTCACCCTCACCATCACATCAGAGTCACACCCTAACTCCAAACGTAGTCCCGTATGTTCCATACACCTCAGTGAAAACCAACCTTCTCTCTACTGCTGGTCATTTGACATGACCACACAACATCTCAATTGACATCTTCCATGCTTCACCTTAATCCTGAATTACAATCATACTCTCTAACTCACATCAGAGCTGGGCCCTAATGCTAACCATAATCCAAACTCCTCGTTCATGTTAAAGAACTAGTATCCATTAACCTAGCCCTAGCCCATGGATCTGAATCATCACCATCACCATCGATGTCACCGAGAATTAACCATAAACTGGATCTTCAATCTCGTACTCACCCTCACATCAGAGACAGACCCTAACTCTAATTGTAACCCTATCTTCGCCATAAACCTAAACAAACACCCAACCCTAACCCTAGTCTTTGTCCCTGGACATTGTCCCTCAGCGTCACCACTGACTTCACCGAAGGTTCGCTTTATCCATGGATTTAAATCTTGTCTTCGTAATCACTTCAGAGACAGACTCTAACTCTCACCATACATTTACCCTCAATGTTCACCATTTCGTACACCTAATACGATACCCTGCCCACGTCCTTCGCTCTGACCCCTCACCACAAACACCACCATCAAGCATGTCTATCAAAAAGAGTGAATATCATTCTCACAATCACCCTCACTTTAGAGCTGGATCCTGACTCTAACCATATCCCTATCCTCCATGCACAGTTAAACCAACACCGAAACCTAACCCTAGCTTGGCTCCTGGACCTGAAACCGCACAATCACCAACGATGTCACCCAGAATTCTCCGTAAACCCGATGTTCAATCTCGTCCTCAACCGCACTACAGAGCCAGATCATAAGCCTAAATGAAACCATATAGTCCCTGTACACCTTACCAAACACCTAACCCTACCCCTAGCCCTAGCCCATGGACCTAATACCTCACAATCACCATTGACATCACCCAGGCTTCAGCGTAAACCTGATGTTCAATCTCGTCCTGATCCTCACGTCAGAGCCCAATCCGAACCCTTCCCATAACAATATCTCCCCCGTACACCTTGCCAAACACTTAACCCTGAACCTAGCCTTGTTTCCTTGACTTACCCCTCACTGTCACCATCAGCGTCCCCCATGCCTCACTGTAAAACTCCTCCTCAGTGTACCCCTTCACCTCACATCAGAGCTGGATCCTAAGCATAACGATAACCCTCTCCTCCCAGTACAACTTACAGAACACCAACCCCTAACCCTAACCTTGTTCACTGACCAAAACCCTCACCGTCAAAATCGACATCTAACACACCTCACAGTAAACGTCAAGAACAATCTCACCCTTGGGCTCACATCAGAGCTACATCCTAACTTTAAACATAGTCCTGTATGTCCCGTAAAACTTTGCGAACACCAACCCTAACTCGAGTGCTGATCACTAGACCTGACCCCTCAGCATCATATTTGACATCATCCACGCTTCACCTTAAACCTGAATTACAATCATACTCTCTACTTCACATCACACCAGACCCAAATTCTAACTGTAATCTAAACTCCCCATTCGCCTTAAAGAACTACCAACTATAATACTAGCCCTAGCCCATGGATCTAACCTACACCGCCACCTTCGAAGTCAACACATGCTTCACCGGTAACTTAAACTTCCATCTCGTCCTTACCCTCATATAAGAGACAGACCCTAAATCAAATCGTAACCCTAACTTCCCCATAAAACTTAAGTTACACCCAAGCCTAACACTAGCCCTTGTCCGTGGACATTGCCCCTCACCATCACCATTGACAACACACAAGGTTCCCTTTAAACATGGATTTAAATCTGGCCCCCTACTCACATCAGAGACAGTCCCAAACTCAAAATGTAACCCTCTCCTCACTGTTCACCGTTCGTACACCTGACCCAAAACCCTGCCCAGTTTCTTCGACCTGACCCCTCACCACCGACAGTACCATGACTCATGTCTAACAAAAATCATGAAGGTCTGTATCGAAAATGACATCAGGTCAGAGCTGGATCCTGATTCCTACCATACCCCAATCCTCCACGTACAGCGTACTGAACACCGACACCTATACCTAGACCTGGCCCCTGGACCTGAAACCTCATCGTCACCAATGACATCACCCACGTTCAGCGCAAACCTGATGTTCAATCACTTCCTCATCCACACATCAGAGCCTGATCCTAATCCTTCCCATAACCATATCTTCCCTGTACACCTTACCAAGCACCTATCCCTAACCCTAACCTTGTTTCCTGGTTGAATCCTCACTGACAAAATCGACATCTCCCATGCCTCACTGTAAACCTCCACCTCAATGTCGTCCATGCCATCACGTCAGAGCCAGATCCTAACTCTAAACATAGTCCTATACGTCTGGTACACCTTAGCAAACACAAACCCTCACTGTAGCCCAGGTCTCTTGACCTGAGACAACATCACAATTGACATCATTCACGCTTCACCTCAACTCTGAATTACAATCGTACTCTCTAACTCACATCACAGGTGAAACCAAGCTCTAACCATAATCTAAACTCCCCATTTGCCTTAAAGAAATCGCAACCCAAATCCTAGCACTAGCCCATGGACCAAACCCTCACTGTCACCTTCGACGTCACCCAGGCTTCACCGTAACCTTGAACTGCAATCTCGTACTCACCCTCACATCAGAGACAGATGCAAACACTGATAGTAACCCTACACTCCCCATTAACCTTAATGAACATGCAACCCTAAAGCAAGCACTTGTCCCTGGACCTTAACCCTTAGAGTCACCATTGACACCACTGAAGGTTATCTTTAAAAATGGATTTAAATCTTGTCCTCACAGTCACATCAGAGACAGTCTCTAACTCTCCCTGCAAATCTACCCTCACTGTACACCATTCCATACACCTGATCTGAAACCCTGCCCAGGTCTTCCAACGTGACCCCTCACCACCACCATCACCATCACTCATGTCTAAGAAACATCATGAAAGTCTATCTCGCAATCACCCTCACAATCAGAGCTGGATCCTGACTCTAACCATATCCCTATCCTCCACTTACAGCTAAACCACCACTTAAACTTAACCCTGGACTGCAACCAGGACCTGAAACCTCACTGTCACCATCGATGTTACCCATGCTTCACCATAAACCTGATGTTCAATCTCGTCCTCACCCTCACAACACAGCCGGATTGTTAGCCTAAACAAAACCATGTGCTCCCTGTACACCTTTCCGAACACCTAACCCTAACCCTAGACCTAGCCCATGGAACTGAACCCTGACAGTCACCACCGACATCACCCAGGCTTCAGCGTAAACCTGATGTTCAATCTCTTCCTCATCCTCACATCAGAGCCCAATTCTAACCCTTCCCATAACCGTATCTTCCCTGTACACCTTACCAAACACCTAACCCTAACCCTAGCCCTAGCCCATGGAATTGAACCTTGACGGTCACCATCGACATCACCCAGGCTTCAGCGTAAACCCGATGTGCAATCCCATCCTCATCCTCACATCAGAGCCCGACTCAAACCCTTCCCATAACCGTATCTTCCCTGTACACCTTACCAAACACCTAACCCTAACCCTAGCCTTGTTCCCTGGACTTACCCCTCACCATCACCATCAATGTCCCCTACGCTTCAATGAAAACCTCGACCTCAATCTATCCCTCAACATCACATCAGAGGTGAATCCTAAGCAAAATGATAAACCAATCCTCCCTGTACACATTACAGGACACCTAACCCTAAACCTAACCTTGTTCACTGGCCTGTACCCTCTCTGTTAAAATCGACATCTCCCATGCGTCACTGTAAACCTCCGTGTCAATCTCACCCTCACCATCACATCAGAGTCACACCCTAACTCCAAACGTAGTCCCGTATGTTCCATACACCTCAGTGAAATCCAACCTTCTCTCTACTGCTGGTCATTTGACATGACCACACAACATCTCAATTGACATCTTCCATGCTTCACCTTAATCCTGAATTACAATCATACTCTCTAACTCACATCAGAGCTGGGCCCTAATGCTAACCATAATCCAAACTCCTCGTTCATGTTAAAGAACTAGTATCCATTAACCTAGCCCTAGCCCATGGATCTGAATCATCACCATCACCATCGATGTCACTGAGAATTAACCATAAACTGGATCTTCAATCTCGTACTCACCCTCACATCAGAGACAGACCCTAACTCTAATTGTAACCCTATCTTCGCCATAAACCTAAACAAACACCCAACCCTAACCCTAGTCTTTGTCCCTGGACATTGTCCCTCAGCGTCACCACTGACTTCACCGAAGGTTCGCTTTATCCATGGATTTAAATCTTGTCTTCGTAATCACTTCAGAGACAGACTCTAACTCTCACCATACATTTACCCTCAATGTTCACCATTTCGTACACCTAATACGATACCCTGCCCACGTCCTTCGCTCTGACCCCTCACCACAAACACCACCATCAAGCATGTCTATCAAAAAGAGTGAATATCATTCTCACAATCACCCTCACTTTAGAGCTGGATCCTGACTCTAACCATATCCCTATCCTCCATGCACAGTTAAACCAACACCGAAACCTAACCCTAGCTTGGCTCCTGGACCTGAAACCGCACAATCACCAACGATGTCACCCAGAATTCTCCGTAAACCCGATGTTCAATCTCGTCCTCAACCGCACTACAGAGCCAGATCATAAGCCTAAATGAAACCATATAGTCCCTGTACACCTTACCAAACACCTAACCCTACCCCTAGCCCTAGCCCATGGACCTAATACCTCACAATCACCATTGACATCACCCAGGCTTCAGCGTAAACCTGATGTTCAATCTCGTCCTGATCCTCACGTCAGAGCCCAATCCGAACCCTTCCCATAACAATATCTCCCCCGTACACCTTGCCAAACACTTAACCCTGAACCTAGCCTTGTTTCCTTGACTTACCCCTCACTGTCACCATCAGCGTCCCCCATGCCTCACTGTAAAACTCCTCCTCAGTGTACCCCTTCACCTCACATCAGAGCTGGATCCTAAGCATAACGATAACCCTCTCCTCCCAGTACAACTTACAGAACACCAAACCCTAACCCTAACCTTGTTCACTGACCAAAACCCTCACCGTCAAAATCGACATCTAACACACCTCACAGTAAACGTCAAGAACAATCTCACCCTTGGGCTCACATCAGAGCTACATCCTAACTTTAAACATAGTCCTGTATGTCCCGTAAAACTTTGCGAACACCAACCCTAACTCGAGTGCTGATCACTAGACCTGACCCCTCAGCATCATATTTGACATCATCCACGCTTCACCTTAAACCTGAATTACAATCATACTCTCTACTTCACATCACACCAGACCCAAATTCTAACTGTAATCTAAACTCCCCATTCGCCTTAAAGAACTACCAACTATAATACTAGCCCTAGCCCATGGATCTAACCTACACCGCCACCTTCGAAGTCAACACATGCTTCACCGGTAACTTAAACTTCCATCTCGTCCTTACCCTCATATAAGAGACAGACCCTAAATCAAATCGTAACCCTAACTTCCCCATAAAACTTAAGTTACACCCAAGCCTAACACTAGCCCTTGTCCGTGGACATTGCCCCTCACCATCACCATTGACAACACACAAGGTTCCCTTTAAACATGGATTTAAATCTGGCCCCCTACTCACATCAGAGACAGTCCCAAACTCAAAATGTAACCCTATCATCACTGTTCACCGTTCGTACACCTGACCCAAAACACTGCCCAGTTTCTTCAACCTGACCCCTCACCACCGACAGCACCATGACTCATGTCTAGCAAAAATCATGAAGGTCTGTATCGAAAATGACATCAGGTCAGAGCTGGATCCTGATTCCTACCATACCCCAATCCTCCACGTACAGCGAACTGAACACCGACACCTAAACCTAGACCTGGACCCTGGACCTGAAACCTCATCGTCACCATTGACATCACCCACGTTCAGCGCAAACCTGATGTTCAATCACTTCCTCATCCACACATCAGAGCCTGATCCTAATCCTTCCCATAACCATATCTTCCCTGTACACCTTACCAAGCACCTATCCCTAACCCTAACCTTGTTTCCTGGTTGAATCCTCACTGACAAAATCGACATCCCCCATGCCTCACTGTAAACCTCCACCTCAATGTCGTCCATGCCATCACGTCAGAGCCAGATCCTAACTCTAAACATAGTCCTATACGTCTGGTACACCTTAGCAAACACAAACCCTAACTGTAGCCCAGGTCTCTTGACCTGACACAACATCACAATTGACATCATTCATGCTTCACCTCAACTCTGAATTACAATCGTACTCTCTAACTCACATCACAGGTGAAACCAAGCTCTAACCATAATCTAAACTCCCCATTTGCCTTAAAGAAATCGCAACCCAAATCCTAGCACTAGCCCATGGACCAAACCCTCACTGTCACCTGCGACGTCACCCAGGCTTCACCGTAACCTTGAACTGCAATCTCGTACTCACCCTCACATCAGAGACAGATGCAAACACTGATAGTAACCCTACACTCCCCATTAACCTTAATGAACATGCAACCCTAAAGCAAGCACTTGTCCCTGGACCTTAACCCTTAGAGTCACCATTGACACCACTGAAGGTTATCTTTAAAAATGGATTTAAATCTTGTCCTCACAGTCACATCAGAGACAGTCTCTAACTCTACCTGCAAACCTACCCTCACTGTACACCATTCCATACACCTGATCTGAAACCCTGCCCAGGTCTTCCAACGTGACCCCTCACCACCACCATCACCATCACTCATGTCTAAGAAACATCATGAAAGTCTATCTCGCAATCACCCTCACAATCAGAGCTGGATCCTGACTCTAACCATATCCCTATCCTACACTTACAGCTAAACCACCACTTAAACTTAACCCTGGACTGCAACCAGGACCTGAAACCTCACTGTCACCATCGATGTTACCCATGCTTCACCATAAACCTGATGTTCAATCTCGTCCTCACCCTCACAACAGAGCCGGATTGTTAGCCTAAACAAAACCATGTGCTCCCTGTACACCTTTCCGAACACCTAACCCTAACCCTAGACCTAGCCCATGGAACTGAACCCTGACAGTCACCATCGACATCACCCAGGCTTCAGCGTAAACCTGATGTTCAATCTCTTCCTCATCCTCACATCAGAGCCCAATTCTAACCCTTCCCATAACCGTATCTTCCCTGTACACCTTACCAAACACCTAACCCTAACCCTAGCCCTAGCCCATGGAATTGAACCTTGACGGTCACCATCGACATCACCCAGGCTTCAGCGTAAACCCGATGTGCAATCCCATCCTCATCCTCACATCAGAGCCCGACTCAAACCCTTCCCATAACCGTATCTTCCCTGTACACCTTACCAAACACCTAACCCTAACCCTAGCCTTGTTCCCTGGACTTACCCCTCACCATCACCATCAATGTCCCCTATGCTTCAATGAAAACCTCGACCTCAATCTATCCCTCAACATCACATCAGAGGTGAGTCCTAAGCAAAATGATAAACCAATCCTCCCTGTACACATTACAGGACACCTAACCCTAAACCTAACCTTGTTTACTGGCCTGTACCCTCTCTGTTAAAATCGACATCTCCCATGCGTCACTGTAAACCTCCGTGTCAATCTCACCCTCACCATCACATCAGAGTCACACCCTAACTCCAAACGTAGTCCCGTATGTTCCATACACCTCACTGAAAACCAACCTTCTCTCTACTGCTGGTCATTTGACATGACCACACAACATCTCAATTGACATCTTCCATGCTTCACCTTAATCCTGAATTACAATCATACTCTCTAACTCACATCAGAGCTGGGCCCTAATGCTAACCATAATCCAAACTCCTCGTTCATGTTAAAGAACTAGTATCCATTAACCTAGCCCTAGCCCATGGATCTGAATCATCACCATCACCATCGATGTCACTGAGAATTAACCATAAACTGGATCTTCAATCTCGTACTCACCCTCACATCAGAGACAGACCCTAACTCTAATTGTAACCCTATCTTCGCCATAAACCTAAACAAACACCCAACCCTAACCCTAGTCTTTGTCCCTGGACATTGTCCCTCAGCGTCACCACTGACTTCTCCGAAGGTTCGCTTTATCCATGGATTTAAATCTTGTCTTCGTAATCACTTCAGAGACAGACTCTAACTCTCACCATACATTTACCCTCAATGTTCACCATTGCGTACACCTAATACGATACCCTGCCCACGTCCTTCGCTCTGACCCCTCACCACAAACACCACCATCAAGCATGTCTATCAAAAAGAGTGAATATCATTCTCACAATCACCCTCACTTTAGAGCTGGATCCTGACTCTAACCATATCCCTATCCTCCATGCACAGTTAAACCAACACCGAAACCTAACCCTAGCTTGGCTCCTGGACCTGAAACCGCACAATCACCAACGATGTCACCCAGAATTCTCCGTAAACCCGATGTTCAATCTCGTCCTCAACCGCACTACAGAGCCAGATCATAAGCCTAAATGAAACCATATAGTCCCTGTACACCTTACCAAACACCTAACCCTACCCCTAGCCCTAGCCCATGGACCTAATACCTCACAATCACCATTGACATCACCCAGGCTTCAGCGTAAACCTGATGTTCAATCTCGTCCTGATCCTCACGTCAGAGCCCAATCCGAACCCTTCCCATAACAATATCTCCCCCGTACACCTTGCCAAACACTTAACCCTGAACCTAGCCTTGTTTCCTTGACTTACCCCTCACTGTCACCATCAGCGTCCCCCATGCCTCACTGTAAAACTCCTCGTCAGTGTACCCCTTCACCTCACATCAGAGCTGGATCCTAAGCATAACGATAACCCTCTCCTCCCAGTACAACTTACAGAACACCAAACCCTAACCCTAACCTTGTTCACTGACCAAAACCCTCACCGTCAAAATCGACATCTAACACACCTCACAGTAAACGTCAAGAACAATCTCACCCTTGGGCTCACATCAGAGCTACATCCTAACTTTAAACATAGTCCTGTATGTCCCGTAAAACTTTGCGAACACCAACCCTAACTCGAGTGCTGATCACTAGACCTGACCCCTCAGCATCATATTTGACATCATCCACGCTTCACCTTAAACCTGAATTACAATCATACTCTCTACTTCACATCACACCAGACCCAAATTCTAACTGTAATCTAAACTCCCCATTCGCCTTAAAGAACTACCAACTATAATACTAGCCCTAGCCCATGGATCTAACCTACACCGCCACCTTCGATGTCAACACATGCTTCACCGGTAACTTAAACTTCCATCTCGTCCTTACCCTCATATAAGAGACAGACCCTAAATCAAATCGTAACCCTAACTTCCCCATAAAACTTAAGTTACACCCAAGCCTAACACTAGCCCTTGTCCGTGGACATTGCCCCTCACCATCACCATTGACAACACACAAGGTTCCCTTTAAACATGGATTTAAATCTGGCCCCCTACTCACATCAGAGACAGTCCCAAACTCAAAATGTAACCCTCTCCTCACTGTTCACCATTCGTACACCTGACCCAAAACCCTGCCCAGTTTCTTCGACCTGACCCCTCACCACCGACAGCACCATGACTCATGTCTAACAAAAATCATGAAGGTCTGTATCGAAAATGACATCAGGTCAGAGCTGGATCCTGATTCCTACCATACCCCAATCCTCCACGTACAGCGAACTGAACACCGACACCTAAACCTAGACCTGGCCCCTGGACCTGAAACCTCATCGTCACCAATGACATCACCCACGTCCAGCGCAAACCTGATGTTCAATCACTTCCTCATCCACACATCAGAGCCTGATCCTAATCCTTCCCATAACCATATCTTCCCTGTACACCTTACCAAACACCTATCCCTAACCCTAACATTGTTTCCTGGTTGAATCCTCACTGACAAAATCGACATCCCACATGCCTCACTGTAAACCTCCACCTCAATGTCGTCCATGCCATCACGTCAGAGCCAGATCCTAACTCTAAACATAGTCCTATACGTCTGGTACACCTTAGCAAACACAAACCCTAACTGTAGCCCAGGTCTCTTGACCTGACACAACATCACAATTGACATCATTCACGCTTCACCTCAACTCTGAATTACAATCGTACTCTCTAACTCACATCACAGGTGAAACCAAACTCTAACCATAATCTAAACTCCCCATTTGCCTTAAAGAAATCGCAACCCAAATCCTAGCACTAGCCCATGGACCAAACCCTCACTGTCACCTTCGACGTCACCCAGGCTTCACCGTAACCTTGAACTGCAATCTCGTACTCACCCTCACATCAGAGACAGATGCAAACACTGATAGTAACCCTACACTCCCCATTAACCTTAATGAACATGCAACCCTAAAGCAAGCACTTGTCCCTGGACCTTAACCCTTAGAGTCACCATTGACACCACTGAAGGTTATCTTTAAAAATGGATTTAAATCTTGTCCTCACAGTCACATCAGAGACAGTCTCGAACTCTACCTGCAAACCTACCCTCACTGTACACCATTCCATACACCTGATCTGAAACCCTGCCCAGGTCTTCCAACGTGACCCCTCACCACCACCATCACCATCACTCATGTCTAAGAAACATCATGAAAGTCTATCTCGCAATCACCCTCACAATCAGAGCTGGATCCTGACTCTAACCATATCCCTATCCTCCACTTACAGCTAAACCACCACTTAAACTTAACCCTGGACTGCAACCAGGACCTGAACCCTCACTGTCACCGTCGATGTTACCCATGCTTCACCATAAACCTGATGTTCAATCTCGTCCTCACCCTCACAACAGAGCCGGATTGTTAGCCTAAACAAAACCATGTGCTCCCTGTACACCTTTCCGAACACCTAACCCTAACCCTAGACCTAGCCCATGGAACTGAACCCTGACAGTCACCATCGACATCACCCAGGCTTCAGCGTAAACCTGATGTTCAATCTCTTCCTCATCCTCACATCAGAGCCCAATTCTAACCCTTCCCATAACCGTATCTTCCCTGTACACCTTACCAAACACCTAACCCTAACCCTAGCCCTAGCCCATGGAATTGAACCTTGACGGTCACCATCGACATCACCCAGGCTTCAGCGTAAACCCGATGTGCAATCCCATCCTCATCCTCACATCAGAGCCCGACTCAAACCCTTCCCATAACCGTATGTTCCCTGTACACCTTACCAAAGACCTAACCCTAACCCTAGCGTTGTTCCCTGGAGTTACCCCTCACCATCACCATCAATGTCCCCTACGCTTCAATGAAAAGCTCGACCTCAATCTATCCCTCAACATCACATCAGAGGTGAATCCTAAGCAAAATGATAAACCAATCCTCCCTGTACACATTACAGGACACCTAACCCTAAACCTAACCTTGCTCACTGGCCTGTACCCTCTCTGTTAAAATCGACATCTCCCATGCGTCACTGTAAACCTCCGTGTCAATCTCACCCTCACCATCACATCAGAGTCACACCCTAACTCCAAACGTAGTCCCGTATGTTCCATACACCTCAGTGAAAAC
Organism: Manis javanica; assembly: GCF_040802235.1. NCBI lineage: Eukaryota > Metazoa > Chordata > Mammalia > Pholidota > Manidae > Manis > Manis javanica. The sequence continues at coordinate 2,286,367 of NW_027332168.1, read as the reverse complement.
CAACCTTCTCTCTACTGCTGGTCATTTGACATGACCACACAACATCTCAATTGACATCTTCCATGCTTCACCTTAATCCTGAATTACAATCATACTCTCTAACTCACATCAGAGCTGGGCCCTAATGCTAACCATAATCCAAACTCCTCGTTCATGTTAAAGAACTAGTATCCATTAACCTAGCCCTAGCCCATGGATCTGAATCATCACCATCACCATCGATGTCACTGAGAATTAACCATAAACTGGATCTTCAATCTCGTACTCACCCTCACATCAGAGACAGACCCTAACTCTAATTGTAACCCTATCTTCGCCATAAACCTAAACAAACACCCAACCCTAACCCTAGTCTTTGTCCCTGGACATTGTCCCTCAGCGTCACCACTGACTTCACCGAAGGTTCGCTTTATCCATGGATTTAAATCTTGTCTTCGTAATCACTTCAGAGACAGACTCTAACTCTCACCATACATTTACCCTCAATGTTCACCATTTCGTACACCTAATACGATACCCTGCCCACGTCCTTCGCTCTGACCCCTCACCACAAACACCACCATCAAGCATGTCTATCAAAAAGAGTGAATATCATTCTCACAATCACCCTCACTTTAGAGCTGGATCCTGACTCTAACCATATCCCTATCCTCCATGCACAGTTAAACCAACACCGAAACCTAACCCTAGCTTGGCTCCTGGACCTGAAACCGCACAATCACCAACGATGTCACCCAGAATTCTCCGTAAACCCGATGTTCAATCTCGTCCTCAACCGCACTACAGAGCCAGATCATAAGCCTAAATGAAACCATATAGTCCCTGTACACCTTACCAAACACCTAACCCTACCCCTAGCCCTAGCCCATGGACCTAATACCTCACAATCACCATTGACATCACCCAGGCTTCAGCGTAAACCTGATGTTCAATCTCGTCCTGATCCTCACGTCAGAGCCCAATCCGAACCCTTCCCATAACAATATCTCCCCCGTACACCTTGCCAAACACTTAACCCTGAACCTAGCCTTGTTTCCTTGACTTACCCCTCACTGTCACCATCAGCGTCCCCCATGCCTCACTGTAAAACTCCTCGTCAGTGTACCCCTTCACCTCACATCAGAGCTGGATCCTAAGCATAACGATAACCCTCTCCTCCCAGTACAACTTACAGAACACCAAACCCTAACCCTAACCTTGTTCACTGACCAAAACCCTCACCGTCAAAATCGACATCTAACACACCTCACAGTAAACGTCAAGAACAATCTCACCCTTGGGCTCACATCAGAGCTACATCCTAACTTTAAACATAGTCCTGTATGTCCCGTAAAACTTTGCGAACACCAACCCTAACTCGAGTGCTGATCACTAGACCTGACCCCTCAGCATCATATTTGACATCATCCACGCTTCACCTTAAACCTGAATTACAATCATACTCTCTACTTCACATCACACCAGACCCAAATTCTAACTGTAATCTAAACTCCCCATTCGCCTTAAAGAACTACCAACTATAATACTAGCCCTAGCCCATGGATCTAACCTACACCGCCACCTTCGATGTCAACACATGCTTCACCGGTAACTTAAACTTCCATCTCGTCCTTACCCTCATATAAGAGACAGACCCTAAATCAAATCGTAACCCTAACTTCCCCATAAAACTTAAGTTACACCCAAGCCTAACACTAGCCCTTGTCCGTGGACATTGCCCCTCACCATCACCATTGACAACACACAAGGTTCCCTTTAAACATGGATTTAAATCTGGCCCCCTACTCACATCAGAGACAGTCCCAAACTCAAAATGTAACCCTCTCCTCACTGTTCACCGTTCGTACACCTGACCCAAAACCCTGCCCAGTTTCTTCGACCTGACCCCTCACAACCGACAGCACCATGACTCATGTCTAACAAAAATCATGAAGGTCTGTATCGAAAATGACATCAGGTCAGAGCTGGATCCTGATTCCTACCATACCCCAATCCTCCACGTACAGCGAACTGAACACCGACACCTAAACCTAGACCTGGCCCCTGGACCTGAAACCTCATCGTCACCAATGACATCACCCACGTCCAGCGCAAACCTGATGTTCAATCACTTCCTCATCCACACATCAGAGCCTGATCCTAATCCTTCCCATAACCATATCTTCCCTGTACACCTTACCAAACACCTATCCCTAACCCTAACCTTGTTTCCTGGTTGAATCCTCACTGACAAAATCGACATCCCCCATGCCTCACTGTAAACCTCCACCTCAATGTCGTCCATGCCATCACGTCAGAGCCAGATCCTAACTCTAAACATAGTCCTATACGTCTGGTACACCTTAGCAAACACAAACCCTAACTGTAGCCCAGGTCTCTTGACCTGACACAACATCACAATTGACATCATTCACGCTTCACCTCAACTCTGAATTACAATCGTACTCTCTAACTCACATCACAGGTGAAACCAAACTCTAACCATAATCTAAACTCCCCATTTGCCTTAAAGAAATCGCAACCCAAATCCTAGCACTAGCCCATGGACCAAACCCTCACTGTCACCTTCGACGTCACCCAGGCTTCACCGTAACCTTGAACTGCAATCTCGTACTCACCCTCACATCAGAGACAGATGCAAACACTGATAGTAACCCTACACTCCCCATTAACCTTAATGAACATGCAACCCTAAAGCAAGCACTTGTCCCTGGACCTTAACCCTTAGAGTCACCATTGACACCACTGAAGGTTATCTTTAAAAATGGATTTAAATCTTGTCCTCACAGTCACATCAGAGACAGTCTCTAACTCTACCTGCAAACCTACCCTCACTGTACACCATTCCATACACCTGATCTGAAACCCTGCCCAGGTCTTCCAACGTGACCCCTCACCACCACCATCACCATCACTCATGTCTAAGAAACATCATGAAAGTCTATCTCGCAATCACCCTCACAATCAGAGCTGGATCCTGACTCTAACCATATCCCTATCCTCCACTTACAGCTAAACCACCACTTAAACTTAACCCTGGACTGCAACCAGGACCTGAAACCTCACTGTCACCATCGATGTTACCCATGCTTCACCATAAACCTGATGTTCAATCTCGTCCTCACCCTCACAACAGAGCCGGATTGTTAGCCTAAACAAAACCATGTGCTCCCTGTACACCTTTCCGAACACCTAACCCTAACCCTAGACCTAGCCCATGGAACTCAACCCTGACAGTCACCATCGACATCACCCAGGCTTCAGCGTAAACCTGATGTTCAATCTCTTCCTCATCCTCACATCAGAGCCCAATTCTAACCCTTCCCATAACCGTATCTTCCCTGTACACCTTACCAAACACCTAACCCTAACCCTAGCCCTAGCCCATGGAATTGAACCTTGACGGTCACCATCGACATCACCCAGGCTTCAGCGTAAACCCGATGTGCAATCCCATCCTCATCCTCACATCAGAGCCCGACTCAAACCCTTCCCATAACCGTATCTTCCCTGTACACCTTACCAAACACCTAACCCTAACCCTAGCCTTGTTCCCTGGACTTACCCCTCACCATCACCATCAATGTCCCCTACGCTTCAATGAAAACCTCGACCTCAATCTATCCCTCAACATCACATCAGAGGTGAATCCTAAGCAAAATGATAAACCAATCCTCCCTGTACACATTACAGGACACCTAACCCTAAACCTAACCTTGTTCACTGGCCTGTACCCTCTCTGTTAAAATCGACATCTCCCATGCGTCACTGTAAACCTCCGTGTCAATCTCACCCTCACCATCACATCAGAGTCACACCCTAACTCCAAACGTAGTCCCGTATGTTCCATACACCTCAGTGAAAACCAACCTTCTCTCTACTGCTGGTCATTTGACATGACCACACAACATCTCAATTGACATCTTCCATGCTTCACCTTAATCCTGAATTACAATCATACTCTCTAACTCACATCAGAGCTGGGCCCTAATGCTAACCATAATCCAAACTCCTCGTTCATGTTAAAGAACTAGTATCCATTAACCTAGCCCTAGCCCATGGATCTGAATCATCACCATCACCATCGATGTCACTGAGAATTAACCATAAACCGAATCTTCAATCTCGTACTCACCCTCACATCAGAGACAGACCCTAACTCTAATTGTAACCCTATCTTCGCCATAAACCTAAACAAACACCCAACCCTAACCCTAGTCTTTGTCCCTGGACATTGTCCCTCAGCGTCACCACTGACTTCACCGAAGGTTCGCTTTATCCATGGATTTAAATCTTGTCTTCGTAATCACTTCAGAGACAGACTCTAACTCTCACCATACATTTACCCTCAATGTTCACCATTTCGTACACCTAATACGATACCCTGCCCACGTCCTTCGCTCTGACCCCTCACCACAAACACCACCATCAAGCATGTCTATCAAAAAGAGTGAATATCATTCTCACAATCACCCTCACTTTAGAGCTGGATCCTGACTCTAACCATATCCCTATCCTCCATGCACAGTTAAACCAACACCGAAACCTAACCCTAGCTTGGCTCCTGGACCTGAAACCGCACAATCACCAACGATGTCACCCAGAATTCTCCGTAAACCCGATGTTCAATCTCGTCCTCAACCGCACTACAGAGCCAGATCATAAGCCTAAATGAAACCATATAGTCCCTGTACACCTTACCAAACACCTAACCCTACCCCTAGCCCTAGCCCATGGACCTAATACCTCACAATCACCATTGACATCACCCAGGCTTCAGCGTAAACCTGATGTTCAATCTCGTCCTGATCCTCACGTCAGAGCCCAATCCGAACCCTTCCCATAACAATATCTCCCCCGTACACCTTGCCAAACACTTAACCCTGAACCTAGCCTTGTTTCCTTGACTTACCCCTCACTGTCACCATCAGCGTCCCCCATGCCTCACTGTAAAACTCCTCGTCAGTGTACCCCTTCACCTCACATCAGAGCTGGATCCTAAGCATAACGATAACCCTCTCCTCCCAGTACAACTTACAGAACACCAAACCCTAACCCTAACCTTGTTCACTGACCAAAACCCTCACCGTCAAAATCGACATCTAACACACCTCACAGTAAACGTCAAGAACAATCTCACCCTTGGGCTCACATCAGAGCTACATCCTAACTTTAAACATAGTCCTGTATGTCCCGTAAAACTTTGCGAACACCAACCCTAACTCGAGTGCTGATCACTAGACCTGACCCCTCAGCATCATATTTGACATCATCCACGCTTCACCTTAAACCTGAATTACAATCATACTCTCTACTTCACATCACACCAGACCCAAATTCTAACTGTAATCTAAACTCCCCATTCGCCTTAAAGAACTACCAACTATAATACTAGCCCTAGCCCATGGATCTAACCTACACCGCCACCTTCGATGTCAACACATGCTTCACCGGTAACTTAAACTTCCATCTCGTCCTTACCCTCATATAAGAGACAGACCCTAAATCAAATCGTAACCCTAACTTCCCCATAAAAATTAAGTTACACCCAAGCCTAACACTAGCCCTTGTCCGTGGACATTGCCCCTCACCATCACCATTGACAACACACAAGGTTCCCTTTAAACATGGATTTAAATCTGGCCCCCTACTCACATCAGAGACAGTCCCAAACTCAAAATGTAACCCTCTCCTCACTGTTCACCGTTCGTACACCTGACCCAAAACCCTGCCCAGTTTCTTCAACCTGACCCCTCACCACCGACAGCACCATGACTCATGTCTAACAAAAATCATGAAGGTCTGTATCGAAAATGACATCAGGTCAGAGCTGGATCCTGATTCCTACCATACCCCAATCCTCCACGTACAGCGAACTGAACACCGACACCTAAACCTAGACCTGGCCCCTGGACCTGAAACCTCATCGTCACCAATGACATCACCCACGTTCAGCGCAAACCTGATGTTCAATCACTTCCTCATCCACACATCAGAGCCTGATCCTAATCCTTCCCATAACCATATCTTCTCTGTACACCTTACCAAGCACCTATCCCTAACCCTAACCTTGTTTCCTGGTTGAATCCTCACTGACAAAATCGACATCCCCCATGCCTCACTGTAAACCTCCACCTCAATGTCGTCCATGCCATCACGTCAGAGCCAGATCCTAACTCTAAACATAGTCCTATACGTCTGGTACACCTTAGCAAACACAAACCCTAACTGTAGCCCAGGTCTCTTGACCTGACACAACATCACAATTGACATCATCCACGCTTCACCTCAACTCTGAATTACAATCGTACTCTCTAACTCACATCACAGGTGAAACCAAGCTCTAACCATAATCTAAACTCCCCATTTGCCTTAAAGAAATCGCAACCCAAATCCTAGCACTAGCCCATGGACCAAACCCTCACTGTCACCTTCGACGTCACCCAGGCTTCACCGTAACCTTGAACTGCAATCTCGTACTCACCCTCACATCAGAGACAGATGCAAACACTGATAGTAACCCTACACTCCCCATTAACCTTAATGAACATGCAACCCTAAAGCAAGCACTTGTCCCTGGACCTTAACCCTTAGAGTCACCATTGACACCACTGAAGGTTATCTTTAAAAATGGATTTAAATCTTGTCCTCACAGTCACATCAGAGACAGTCTCTAACTCTACCTGCAAACCTACCCTCACTGTACACCATTCCATACACCTGATCTGAAACCCTGCCCAGGTCTTCCAACGTGACCCCTCACCACCACCATCACCATCACTCATGTCTAAGAAACATCATGAAAGTCTATCTCGCAATCACCCTCACAATCAGAGCTGGATCCTGACTCTAACCATATCCCTATCCTCCACTTACAGCTAAACCACCACTTAAACTTAACCCTGGACTGCAACCAGGACCTGAAACCTCACTGTCACCATCGATGTTACCCATGCTTCACCATAAACCTGATGTTCAATCTCGTCCTCACCCTCACAACAGAGCCGGATTGTTAGCCTAAACAAAACCATGTGCTCCCTGTACACCTTTCCGAACACCTAACCCTAACCCTAGACCTAGCCCATGGAACTGAACCCTGACAGTCACCACCAACATCACCCAGGCTTCAGCGTAAACCTGATGTTCAATCTCTTCCTCATCCTCACATCAGAGCCCAATTCTAACCCTTCCCATAACCGTATCTTCCCTGTACACCTTACCAAACACCTAACCCTAACCCTAGCCCTAGCCCATGGAATTGAACCTTGACGGTCACCATCGACATCACCCAGGCTTCAGCGTAAACCCGATGTGCAATCCCATCCTCATCCTCACATCAGAGCCCGACTCAAACCCTTCCCATAACCGTATCTTCCCTGTACACCTTACCAAACACCTAACCCTAACCCTAGCCTTGTTCCCTGGACTTACCCCTCACCATCACCATCAATGTCCCCTACGCTTCAATGAAAACCTCGACCTCAATCTATCCCTCAACATCACATCAGAGGTGAATCCTAAGCAAAATGATAAACCAATCCTCCCTGTACACATTACAGGACACCTAACCCTAAACCTAACCTTGTTCACTGGCCTGTACCCTCTCTGTTAAAATCGACATCTCCCATGCGTCACTGTAAACCTCCGTGTCAATCTCACCCTCACCATCACATCAGAGTCACACCCTAACTCCAAACGTAGTCCCGTATGTTCCATACACCTCAGTGAAAACCAACCTTCTCTCTACTGCTGGTCATTTGACATGACCACACAACATCTCAATTGACATCTTCCATGCTTCACCTTAATCCTGAATTACAATCATACTCTCTAACTCACATCAGAGCTGGGCCCTAATGCTAACCATAATCCAAACTCCTCGTTCATGTTAAAGAACTAGTATCCATTAACCTAGCCCTAGCCCATGGATCTGAATCATCACCATCACCATCGATGTCACTGAGAATTAACCATAAACCGAATCTTCAATCTCGTACTCACCCTCACATCAGAGACAGACCCTAACTCTAATTGTAACCCTATCTTCGCCATAAACCTAAACAAACACCCAACCCTAACCCTAGTCTTTGTCCCTGGACATTGTCCCTCAGCGTCACCACTGACTTCACCGAAGGTTCGCTTTATCCATGGATTTAAATCTTGTCTTCGTAATCACTTCAGAGACAGACTCTAACTCTCACCATACATTTACCCTCAATGTTCACCATTTCGTACACCTAATACGATACCCTGCCCACGTCCTTCGCTCTGACCCCTCACCACAAACACCACCATCAAGCATGTCTATCAAAAAGAGTGAATATCATTCTCACAATCACCCTCACTTTAGAGCTGGATCCTGACTCTAACCATATCCCTATCCTCCATGCACAGTTAAACCAACACCGAAACCTAACCCTAGCTTGGCTCCTGGACCTGAAACCGCACAATCACCAACGATGTCACCCAGAATTCTCCGTAAACCCGATGTTCAATCTCGTCCTCAACCGCACTACAGAGCCAGATCATAAGCCTAAATGAAACCATATAGTCCCTGTACACCTTACCAAACACCTAACCCTACCCCTAGCCCTAGCCCATGGACCTAATACCTCACAATCACCATTGACATCACCCAGGCTTCAGCGTAAACCTGATGTTCAATCTCGTCCTGATCCTCACGTCAGAGCCCAATCCGAACCCTTCCCATAACAATATCTCCCCCGTACACCTTGCCAAACACTTAACCCTGAACCTAGCCTTGTTTCCTTGACTTACCCCTCACTGTCACCATCAGCGTCCCCCATGCCTCACTGTAAAACTCCTCGTCAGTGTACCCCTTCACCTCACATCAGAGCTGGATCCTAAGCATAACGATAACCCTCTCCTCCCAGTACAACTTACAGAACACCAAACCCTAACCCTAACCTTGTTCACTGACCAAAACCCTCACCGTCAAAATCGACATCTAACACACCTCACAGTAAACGTCAAGAACAATCTCACCCTTGGGCTCACATCAGAGCTACATCCTAACTTTAAACATAGTCCTGTATGTCCCGTAAAACTTTGCGAACACCAACCCTAACTCGAGTGCTGATCACTAGACCTGACCCCTCAGCATCATATTTGACATCATCCACGCTTCACCTTAAACCTGAATTACAATCATACTCTCTACTTCACATCACACCAGACCCAAATTCTAACTGTAATCTAAACTCCCCATTCGCCTTAAAGAACTACCAACTATAATACTAGCCCTAGCCCATGGATCTAACCTACACCGCCACCTTCGATGTCAACACATGCTTCACCGGTAACTTAAACTTCCATCTCGTCCTTACCCTCATATAAGAGACAGACCCTAAATCAAATCGTAACCCTAACTTCCCCATAAAACTTAAGTTACACCCAAGCCTAACACTAGCCCTTGTCCGTGGACATTGCCCCTCACCATCACCATTGACAACACACAAGGTTCCCTTTAAACATGGATTTAAATCTGGCCCCCTACTCACATCAGAGACAGTCCCAAACTCAAAATGTAACCCTCTCCTCACTGTTCACCGTTCGTACACCTGACCCAAAACCCTGCCCAGTTTCTTCAACCTGACCCCTCACCACCGACAGCACCATGACTCATGTCTAACAAAAATCATGAAGGTCTGTATCGAAAATGACATCAGGTCAGAGCTGGATCCTGATTCCTACCATACCCCAATCCTCCACGTACAGCGAACTGAACACCGACACCTAAACCTAGACCTGGCCCCTGGACCTGAAACCTCATCGTCACCAATGACATCACCCACGTTCAGCGCAAACCTGATGTTCAATCACTTCCTCATCCACACATCAGAGCCTGATCCTAATCCCTCCCATAACCATATCTTCCCTGTACACCTTACCAAGCACCTATCCCTAACCCTAACCTTGTTTCCTGGTTGAATCCTCACTGACAAAATCGACATCCCCCATGCCTCACTGTAAACCTCCACCTCAATGTCGTCCATGCCATCACGTCAGAGCCAGATCCTAACTCTAAACATAGTCCTATACGTCTGGTACACCTTAGCAAACACAAACCCTAACTGTAGCCCAGGTCTCTTGACGTGACACAACATCACAATTGACATCATCCACGCTTCACCTCAACTCTGAATTACAATCGTACTCTCTAACTCACATCACAGGTGAAACCAAGCTCTAACCATAATCTAAACTCCCCATTTGCCTTAAAGAAATCGCAACCCAAATCCTAGCACTAGCCCATGGACCAAACCCTCACTGTCACCTTCGACGTCACCCAGGCTTCACCGTAACCTTGAACTGCAATCTCGTACTCACCCTCACATCAGAGACAGATGCAAACACTGATAGTAACCCTACACTCCCCATTAACCTTAATGAACATGCAACCCTAAAGCAAGCACTTGTCCCTGGACCTTAACCCTTAGAGTCACCATTGACACCACTGAAGGTTATCTTTAAAAATGGATTTAAATCTTGTCCTCACAGTCACATCAGAGACAGTCTCTAACTCTACCTGCAAACCTACCCTCACTGTACACCATTCCATACACCTGATCTGAAACCCTGCCCAGGTCTTCCAACGTGACCCCTCACCACCACCATCACCATCACTCATGTCTAAGAAACATCATGAAAGTCTATCTCGCAATCACCCTCACAATCAGAGCTGGATCCTGACTCTAACCATATCCCTATCCTCCACTTACAGCTAAACCACCACTTAAACTTAACCCTGGACTGCAACCAGGACCTGAAACCTCACTGTCACCATCGATGTTACCCATGCTTCACCATAAACCTGATGTTCAATCTCGTCCTCACCCTCACAACAGAGCCGGATTGTTAGCCTAAACAAAACCATGTGCTCCCTGTACACCTTTCCGAACACCTAACCCTAACCCTAGACCTAGCCCATGGAACTGAACCCTGACAGTCACCATCGACATCACCCAGGCTTCAGCGTAAACCTGATGTTCAATCTCTTCCTCATCCTCACATCAGAGCCCAATTCTAACCCTTCCCATAACCGTATCTTCCCTGTACACCTTACCAAACACCTAACCCTAACCCTAGCCCTAGCCCATGGAATTGAACCTTGACGGTCACCATCGACATCACCCAGTCTTCAGCGTAAACCCGATGTGCAATCCCATCCTCATCCTCACATCAGAGCCCGACTCAAACCCTTCCCATAACCGTATCTTCCCTGTACACCTTACCAAACACCTAACCCTAACCCTAGCCTTGTTCCCTGGACTTACCCCTCACCATCACCATCAATGTCCCCTACGCTTCAATGAAAACCTCGACCTCAATCTATCCCTCAACATCACATCAGAGGTGAATCCTAAGCAAAATGATAAACCAATCCTCCCTGTACACATTACAGGACACCTAACCCTAAACCTAACCTTGTTCACTGGCCTGTACCCTCTCTGTTAAAATCGACATCTCCCATGCGTCACTGTAAACCTCCGTGTCAATCTCACCCTCACCATCACATCAGAGTCACACCCTAACTCCAAACGTAGTCCCGTATGTTCCATACACCTCAGTGAAAACCAACCTTCTCTCTACTGCTGGTCATTTGACATGACCACACAACATCTCAATTGACATCTTCCATGCTTCACCTTAATCCTGAATTACAATCATACTCTCTAACTCACATCAGAGCTGGGCCCTAATGCTAACCATAATCCAAACTCCTCGTTCATGTTAAAGAACTAGTATCCATTAACCTAGCCCTAGCCCATGGATCTGAATCATCACCATCACCATCGATGTCACTGAGAATTAACCATAAACTGGATCTTCAATCTCGTACTCACCCTCACATCAGAGACAGACCCTAACTCTAATTGTAACCCTATCTTCGCCATAAACCTAAACAAACACCCAACCCTAACCCAAGTCTTTGTCCCTGGACATTGTCCCTCAGCGTCACCACTGACTTCACCGAAGGTTCGCTTTATCCATGGATTTAAATCTTGTCTTCGTAATCACTTCAGAGACAGACTCTAACTCTCACCATACATTTACCCTCAATGTTCACCATTTCGTACACCTAATACGATACCCTGCCCACGTCCTTCGCTCTGACCCCTCACCACAAACACCACCATCAAGCATGTCTATCAAAAAGAGTGAATATCATTCTCACAATCACCCTCACTTTAGAGCTGGATCCCGACTCTAACCATATCCCTATCCTCCATGCACAGTTAAACCAACACCGAAACCTATCCCTAGCTTGGCTCCTGGACCTGAAACCGCACAATCACCAACGATGTCACCCAGAATTCTCCGTAAACCCGATGTTCAATCTCGTCCTCAACCGCACTACAGAGCCAGATCATAAGCCTAAATGAAACCATATAGTCCCTGTACACCTTACCAAACACCTAACCCTACCCCTAGCCCTAGCCCATGGACCTAATACCTCACAATCACCATTGACATCACCCAGGCTTCAGCGTAAACCTGATGTTCAGTCTCGTCCTGATCCTCACGTCAGAGCCCAATCCGAACCCTTCCCATAACAATATCTCCCCCGTACACCTTACCAAACACTTAACCCTGAACCTAGCCTTGTTTCCTTGACTTACCCCTCACTGTCACCATCAGCGTCCCCCATGCCTCACTGTAAAACTCCTCCTCAGTGTACCCCTTCACCTCACATCAGAGCTGGATCCTAAGCATAACGATAACCCTCTCCTCCCAGTACAACTTACAGAACACCAAACCCTAACCCTAACCTTGTTCACTGACCAAAACCCTCACCGTCAAAATCGACATCTAACACACCTCACAGTAAACGTCAAGAACAATCTCACCCTTGGGCTCACATCAGAGCTACATCCTAACTTTAAACATAGTCCTGTATGTCCCGTAAAACTTTGCGAACACCAACCCTAACTCGAGTGCTGATCACTAGACCTGACCCCTCAGCATCATATTTGACATCATCCATGCTTCACCTTAAACCTGAATTACAATCATACTCTCTACTTCACATCACACCAGACCCAAATTCTAACTGTAATCTAAACTCCCCATTCGCCTTAAAGAACTACCAACTATAATACTAGCCCTAGCCCATGGATCTAACCTACACCGCCACCTTCGATGTCAACACATGCTTCACCGGTAACTTAAACTTCCATCTCGTCCTTACCCTCATATAAGAGACAGACCCTAAATCAAATCGTAACCCTAACTTCCCCATAAAACTTAAGTTACACCCAAGCCTAACACTAGCCCTTGTCCGTGGACATTGCCCCTCACCATCACCATTGACAACACACAAGGTTCCCTTTAAACATGGATTTAAATCTGGCCCCCTACTCACATCAGAGACAGTCCCAAACTCAAAATGTAACCCTATCTTCACTGTTCACCGTTCGTACACCTGAACCAAAACCCTGCCCAGTTTCTTCAACCTGACCCCTCACCACCGACAGCACCATGACTCATGTCTAACAAAAATCATGAAGGTCTGTATCGAAAATGACATCAGGTCAGAGCTGGATCCTGATTCCTACCATACCCCAATCCTCCACGTACAGCGAACTGAACACCGACACCTAAACCTAGACCTGGCCCCTGGACCTGAAACCTCATCGTCACCAATGACATCACCCACGTTCAGCGCAAACCTGATGTTCAATCACTTCCTCATCCACACATCAGAGCCTGATCCTAATCCTTCCCATAACCATATCTTCCCTGTACACCTTACCAAGCACCTATCCCTAACCCTAACCTTGTTTCCTGGTTGAATCCTCACTGACAAAATCGACATCCCCCATGCCTCACTGTAAACCTCCACCTCAATGTCGTCCATGCCATCACGTCAGAGTCAGATCCTAACTCTAAACATAGTCCTATACGTCTGGTACACCTTAGCAAACACAAACCCTAACTGTAGCCCAGGTCTCTTGACCTGACACAACATCACAATTGACATCATTCACGCTTCACCTCAACTCTGAATTACAATCGTACTCTCTAACTCACATCACAGGTGAAACCAAGCTCTAACCATAATCTAAACTCCCCATTTGCCTTAAAGAAATCGCAACCCAAATCCTAGCACTAGCCCATGGACCAAACCCTCACTGTCACCTTCGACGTCACCCAGGCTTCACCGTAACCTTGAACTGCAATCTCGTACTCACCCTCACATCAGAGACAGATGCAAACACTGATAGTAACCCTACACTCCCCATTAACCTTAATGAACATGCAACCCTAAAGCAAGCACTTGTCCCTGGACCTTAACCCTTAGAGTCACCATTGACACCACTGAAGGTTATCTTTAAAAATGGATTTAAATCTTGTCCTCACAGTCACATCAGAGACAGTCTCTAACTCTACCTGCAAACCTACCCTCACTGTACACCATTCCATACACCTGATCTGAAACCCTGCCCAGGTCTTCCAACGTGACCCCTCACCACCACCATCACCATCACTCATGTCTAAGAAACATCATGAAAGTCTATCTCGCAATCACCCTCACAATCAGAGCTGGATCCTGACTCTAACCATATCCCTATCCTCCACTTACAGCTAAACCACCACTTAAACTTAACCCTGGACTGCAACCAGGACCTGAAACCTCACTGTCACCATCGATGTTACCCATGCTTCACCATAAACCTGATGTTCAATCTCGTCCTCACCCTCACAACAGAGCCGGATTGTTAGCCTAAACAAAACCATGTGCTCCCTGTACACCTTTCCGAACACCTAACCCTAACCCTAGACCTAGCCCATGGAACTGAACCCTGACAGTCACCATCGACATCACCCAGGCTTCAGCGTAAACCTGATGTTCAATCTCTTCCTCATCCTCACATCAGAGCCGAATTCTAACCCTTCCCATAACCGTATCTTCCCTGTACACCTTACCAAACACCTAACCCTAACCCTAGCCCTAGCCCATGGAATTGAACCTTGACGGTCACCATCGACATCACCCAGGCTTCAGCGTAAACCCGATGTGCAATCCCATCCTCATCCTCACATCAGAGCCCGACTCAAACCCTTCCCATAACCGTATCTTCCCTGTACACCTTACCAATCACCTTACCCTAACCCTAGCCTTGTTCCCTGGACTTACCCCTCACCATCACCATCAATGTCCCCTACGCTTCAATGAAAACCTCGACCTCAATCTATCCCTCAACATCACATCAGAGGTGAATCCTAAGCAAAATGATAAACCAATCCTCCCTGTACACATTACAGGACACCTAACCCTAAACCTAACCTTGTTCACTGGCCTGTACCCTCTCTGTTAAAATCGACATCTCCCATGCGTCACTGTAAACCTCCGTGTCAATCTCACCCTCACCATCACATCAGAGTCACACCCTAACTCCAAACGTAGTCCCGTATGTTCCATACACCTCAGTGAAAACCAACCTTCTCTCTACTGCTGGTCATTTGACATGACCACACAACATCTCAATTGACATCTTCCATGCTTCACCTTAATCCTGAATTACAATCATACTCTCTAACTCACATCAGAGCTGGGCCCTAATGCTAACCATAATCCAAACTCCTCGTTCATGTTAAAGAACTAGTATCCATTAACCTAGCCCTAGCCCATGGATCTGAATCATCACCATCACCATCGATGTCACTGAGAATTAACCATAAACTGGATCTTCAATCTCGTACTCACCCTCACATCAGAGACAGACCCTAACTCTAATTGTAACCCTATCTTCGCCATAAACCTAAACAAACACCCAAACCTAACCCTAGTCTTTGTCCCTGGACATTGTCCCTCAGCGTCACCACTGACTTCACCGAAGGTTCGCTTTATCCATGGATTTAAATCTTGTCTTCGTAATCACTTCAGAGACAGACTCTAACTCTCACCATACATTTACCCTCAATGTTCACCATTTCGTACACCTAATACGATACCCTGCCCACGTCCTTCGCTCTGACCCCTCACCACAAACACCACCATCAAGCATGTCTATCAAAAAGAGTGAATATCATTCTCACAATCACCCTCACTTTAGAGCTGGATCCCGACTCTAACCATATCCCTATCCTCCATGCACAGTTAAACCAACACCGAAACCTAACCCTAGCTTGGCTCCTGGACCTGAAACCGCACAATCACCAACGATGTCACCCAGAATTCTCCGTAAACCCGATGTTCAATCTCGTCCTCAACCGCACTACAGAGCCAGATCATAAGCCTAAATGAAACCATATAGTCCCTGTACACCTTACCAAACACCTAACCCTACCCCTAGCCCTAGCCCATGGACCTAATACCTCACAATCACCATTGACATCACCCAGGCTTCAGCGTAAACCTGATGTTCAATCTCGTCCTGATCCTCACGTCAGAGCCCAATCCGAACCCTTCCCATAACAATATCTCCCCCGTACACCTTGCCAAACACTTAACCCTGAACCTAGCCTTGTTTCCTTGACTTACCCCTCTCTGTCACCATTAGCGTCCCCCATGCCTCACTGTAAAACTCCTCCTCAGTGTACCCCTTCACCTCACATCAGAGCTGGATCCTAAGCATAACGATAACCCTCTCCTCCCAGTACAACTTACAGAACACCAAACCCTAACCCTAACCTTGTTCACTGACCAAAACCCTCACCGTCAAAATCGACATCTAACACACCTCACAGTAAACGTCAAGAACAATCTCACCCTTGGGCTCACATCAGAGCTACATCCTAACTTTAAACATAGTCCTGTATGTCCCGTAAAACTTTGCGAACACCAACCCTAACTCGAGTGCTGATCACTAGACCTGACCCCTCAGCATCATATTTGACATCATCCACGCTTCACCTTAAACCTGAATTACAATCATACTCTCTACTTCACATCACACCAGACCCAAATTCTAACTGTAATCTAAACTCCCCATTCGCCTTAAAGAACTACCAACTATAATACTAGCCCTAGCCCATGGATCTAACCTACACCGCCACCTTCGATGTCAACACATGCTTCACCGGTAACTTAAACTTCCATCTCGTCCTTACCCTCATATAAGAGACAGACCCTAAATCAAATCGTAACCCTAACTTCCCCATAAAACTTAAGTTACACCCAAGCCTAACACTAGCCCTTGTCCGTGGACATTGCCCCTCACCATCACCATTGACAACACACAAGGTTCCCTTTAAACATGGATTTAAATCTGGCCCCCTACTCACATCAGAGACAGTCCCAAACTCAAAATGTAACCCTATCCTCACTGTTCACCGTTCGTACACCTGAACCAAAACCCTGCCCAGTTTCTTCAACCTGACCCCTCACCACCGACAGCACCATGACTCATGTCTAACAAAAATCATGAAGGTCTGTATCGAAAATGACATCAGGTCAGAGCTGGATCCTGATTCCTACCATACCCCAATCCTCCACGTACAGCGAACTGAACACCGACACCTAAACCTAGACCTGGCCCCTGGACCTGAAACCTCATCGTCACCAATGACATCACCCACGTTCAGCGCAAACCTGATGTTCAATCACTTCCTCATCCACACATCAGAGCCTGATCCTAATCCTTCCCATAACCATATCTTCCCTGTACACCTTACCAAGCACCTATCCCTAACCCTAACCTTGTTTCCTGGTTGAATCCTCACTGACAAAATCGACATCCCCCATGCCTCACTGTAAACCTCCACCTCAATGTCGTCCATGCCATCATGTCAGAGCCAGATCCTAACTCTAAACATAGTCCTATACGTCTGGTACACCTTAGCAAACACAAACCCTAACTGTAGCCCAGGTCTCTTGACCTGACACAACATCACAATTGACATCATTCACGCTTCACCTCAACTCTGAATTACAATCGTACTCTCTAACTCACATCACAGGTGAAACCAAGCTCTAACCATAATCTAAACTCCCCATTTGCCTTAAAGAAATCGCAACCCAAATCCTAGCACTAGCCCATGGACCAAACCCTCACTGTCACCTTCGACGTCACCCAGGCTTCACCGTAACCTTGAACTGCAATCTCGTACTCACCCTCACATCAGAGACAGATGCAAACACTGATAGTAACCCTACACTCCCCATTAACCTTAATGAACATGCAACCCTAAAGCAAGCACTTGTCCCTGGACCTTAACCCTTAGAGTCACCATTGACACCACTGAAGGTTATCTTTAAAAATGGAATTAAATCTTGTCCTCACAGTCACATCAGAGACAGTCTCTAACTCTACCTGCAAACCTACCCTCACTGTACACCATTCCATACACCTGATCTGAAACCCTGCCCAGGTCTTCCAACGTGACCCCTCACCACCACCATCACCATCACTCATGTCTAAGAAACATCATGAAAGTCTATCTCGCAATCACCCTCACAATCAGAGCTGGATCCTGACTCTAACCATATCCCTATCGTCCACTTACAGCTAAACCACCACTTAAACTTAACCCTGGACTGCAACCAGGACCTGAAACCTCACTGTCACCATCGATGTTACCCATGCTTCACCATATTCCTGATGTTCAATCTCGTCCTCACCCTCACAACAGAGCCGGATTGTTAGCCTAAACAAAACCATGTGCTCCCTGTACACCTTTCCGAACACCTAACCCTAACCGTAGACCTAGCCCGTGAAACTGAACCCTGACAGTCACCATCGACATCACCCAGGCTTCAGCGTAAACCTGATGTTCAATCTCTTCCTCATCCTCACATCAGAGCCCAATTCTAACCCTTCCCATAACCGTATCTTCCCTGTATACCTTACCAAACACCTAACCCTAACCCTAGCCCTAGCCCATGGAATTGAACCTTGACGGTCACCATCGACATCACCCAGGCTTCAGCGTAAACCCGATGTGCAATCCCATCCTCATCCTCACATCAGAGCCCGACTCAAACCCTTCCCATAACCGTATCTTCCCTGTACACCTTACCAAACACCTAACCCTAACCCTAGCCTTGTTCCCTGGACTTACCCCTCACCATCACCATCAATGTCTCCTACGCTTCAATGAAAACCTCGACCTCAATCTATCCCTCAACATCACATCAGAGGTGAATCCTAAGCAAAATGATAAACCAATCCTCCCTGTACACATTACAGGACACCTAACCCTAAACCTAACCTTGTTCACTGGCCTGTACCCTCTCTGTTAAAATCGACATCTCCCATGCGTCACTGTAAACCTCCGTGTCAATCTCACCCTCACCATCACATCAGAGTCACACCCTAACTCCAAACGTAGTCCCGTATGTTCCATACACCTCAGTGAAAACCAACCTTCTCTCTACTGCTGGTCATTTGACATGACCACACAACGTCTCAATTGACATCTTCCATGCTTCACCTTAATCCTGAATTACAATCATACTCTCTAACTCACATCAGAGCTGGGCCCTAATGCTAACCATAATCCAAACTCCTCGTTCATGTTAAAGAACTAGTATCCATTAACCTAGCCCTAGCCCATGGATCTGAATCATCACCATCACCATCGATGTCACTGAGAATTAACCATAAACTGGATCTTCAATCTCGTACTCACCCTCACATCAGAGACAGACCCTAACTCTAATTGTAACCCTGTCTTCGCCATAAACCTAAACAAACACCCAACCCTAACCCTAGTCTTTGTCCCTGGACATTGTCCCTCAGCGTCACCACTGACTTCACCGAAGGTTCGCTTTATCCATGGATTTAAATCTTGTCTTCGTAATCACTTCAGAGACAGACTCTAACTCTCACCATACATTTACCCTCAATGTTCACCATTTCGTACACCTAATACGATACCCTGCCCACGTCCTTCGCTCTGACCCCTCACCACAAACACCACCATCAAGCATGTCTATCAAAAAGAGTGAATATCATTCTCACAATCACCCTCACTTTAGAGCTGGATCCTGACTCTAACCATATCCCTATCCTCCATGCACAGTTAAACCAACACCGAAACCTAACCCTAGCTTGGCTCCTGGACCTGAAACCGCACAACCACCAACGATGTCACCCAGAATTCTCCGTCAACCCGATGTTCAATCTCGTCCTCAACCGCACTACAGAGCCAGATCATAAGCCTAAATGAAACCATATAGTCCCTGTACACCTTACCAAACACCTAACCCTACCCCTAGCCCTAGCCCATGGACCTAATACCTCACAATCACCATTGACATCACCCAGGCTTCAGCGTAAACCTGATGTTCAATCTCGTCCTGATCCTCACGTCAGAGCCCAATCCGAACCCTTCCCATAACAATATCTCCCCCGTACACCTTACCAAACACTTAACCCTGAACCTAGCCTTGTTTCCTTGACTTACCCCTCACTGTCACCATCAGCGTCCCCCATGCCTCACTGTAAAACTCCTCCTCAGTGTACCCCTTCACCTCACATCAGAGCTGGATCCTAAGCATAACGACAACCCTCTCCTCCCAGTACAACTTACAGAACACCAAACCCTAACCCTAACCTTGTTCACTGACCAAAACCCTCACCGTCAAAATCGACATCTAACACACCTCACAGTAAACGTCAAGAACAATCTCACCCTTGGGCTCACATCAGAGCTACATCCTAACTTTAAACATAGTCCTGTATGTCCCGTAAAACTTTGCGAACACCAACCCTAACTCGAGTGCTGATCACTAGACCTGACCCCTCAGCATCATATTTGACATCATCCACGCTTCACCTTAAACCTGAATTACAATCATACTCTCTACTTCACATCACACCAGACCCAAATTCTAACTGTAATCTAAACTCCCCATTCGCCTTAAAGAACTACCAACTATAATACTAGCCCTAGCCCATGGATCTAACCTACACCGCCACCTTCGATGTCAACACATGCTTCACCGGTAACTTAAACTTCCATCTCGTCCTTACCCTCATATAAGAGACAGACCCTAAATCAAGTCGTAACCATAACTTCCCCATAAAACTTAAGGTACACCCAAGCCTAACACTAGCCCTTGACCGTGGACATTGCCCCTCACCATCACCATTGACAACACACAAGGTTCCCTTTAAACATGGATTTAAATCTGGCCCCCTACTCACATCAGAGACAGTTCCAAACTCAAAATGTAACCCTATCCTCACTGTTCACCGTTCGTACACCTGAACCAAAACCCTGCCCAGTTTCTTCAACCTGACCCCTCACCACCGACAGCACCATGACTCATGTCTAACAAAAATCATGAAGGTCTGTATCGAAAATGACATCAGGTCAGAGCTGGATCCTGATTCCTACCATACCCCAATCCTCCACGTACAGCGAACTGAACACCGACACCTAAACCTAGACCTGGCCCCTGGACCTGAAACCTCATCGTCACCAATGACATCACCCACGTTCAGCGCAAACCTGATGTTCAATCACTTCCTCATTCACACATCAGAGCCTGATCCTAATCCTTCCCATAACCATATCTTCCCTGTACACCTTACCAAACACCTATCCCTAACCCTAACCTTGTTTCCTGGTTGAATCCTCACTGACAAAATCGACATCCCCCATGCCTCACTGTAAACCTCCACCTCAATGTCGTCCATGCCATCACGTCAGAGCCAGATCCTAACTCTAAACATAGTCCTGTACGTCTGGTACACCTTAGCAAACACAAACCCTAACTGTAGCCCAGGTCTCTTGACCTGACACAACATCACAATTGACATCATTCACGCTTCACCTCAACTCTGAATTACAATCGTACTCTCTAACTCACATCACAGGTGAAACCAAGCTCTAACCATAATCTAAACTCCCCATTTGCCTTAAAGAAATCGCAACCCAAATCCTAGCACTAGCCCATGGACCAAACCCTCACTGTCACCTTCGACGTCACCCAGGCTTCACCGTAACCTTGAACTGCCATCTCGTACTCACCCTCACATCAGAGACAGATGCAAACACTGATAGTAACCCTACACTCCCCATTAACCTTAATGAACATGCAACCCTAAAGCAAGCACTTGTCCCTGGACCTTAACCCTTAGAGTCACCATTGACACCACTGAAGGTTATCTTTAAAAATGGATTTAAATCTTGTCCTCACAGTCACATCAGAGACAGTCTCTAACTCTACCTGCAAACCTACCCTCACTGTACACCATTCCATACACCTGATCTGAAACCCTGCCCAGGTCTTCCACCGTGACCCCTCACCACCACCATCACCATCACTCATGTCTAAGAAACATCATGAAAGTCTATCTCGCAATCACCCTCACAATCAGAGCTGGATCCTGACTCTAACCATATCCCTACCCTCCACTTACAGCTAAACCACCACTTAAACTTAACCCTGGACTGCAACCAGGACCTGAAACCTCACTGTCACCATCGATGTTACCCATGCTTCACCATAAACCTGATGTTCAATCTCGTCCTCACCCTCACAACAGAGCCGGATTGTTAGCCTAAACAAAACCATGTGCTCCCTGTACACCTTTCCGAACACCTAACCCTAACCCTAGACCTAGCCCATGGAACTGAACCCTGACAGTCACCATCGACATCACCCAGGCTTCAGCGTAAACCTGATGTTCAATCTCTTCCTCATCCTCACATCAGAGCCCAATTCTAACCCTTCCCATAACCGTATCTTCCCTGTACACCTTACCAAACACCTAACCCGAACCCTAGCCTTATTCCCTGGACTTACCCCTCACCATCACCATCAATGTCCCCTACGCTTCAATGAAAACCTCGACTTCAATCTATCCCTCAACATCACATCAGAGGTGAATCCTAAGCAAAATGATAAACCAATCCTCCCTGTACACATTACAGGACACCTAACCCTAAACCTAACCTTGTTCACTGGCCTGTACCCTCTCTGTTAAAATCGACATCTCCCATGCGTCACTGTAAACCTCCGTGTCAATCTCACCCTCACCATCACATCAGAGTCACAGCCTAACTCCAAACGTAGTCCCGTATGTTCCATACACCTCAGTGAAAACCAACCTTCTCTCTACTGCTGGTCATTTGACATGACCACACAACATCTCAATTGACATCTTCCATGCTTCACCTTAATCCTGAATTACAATCATACTCTCTAACTCACATCAGAGCTGGGCCCTAATGCTAACCATAATCCAAACTCCTCGTTCATGTTAAAGAACTAGTATCCATTAACCTAGCCCTAGCCCATGGATCTGAATCATCACCATCACCATCGATGTCACTGAGAATTAACCATAAACTGGATCTTCAATCTCGTACTCACCCTCACATCAGAGACAGACCCTAACTCTAATTGTAACCCTATCTTCGCCATAAACCTAAACAAACACCCAACCCTAACCCTAGTCTTTGTCCCTGGACATTGTCCCTCAGCGTCACCACTGACTTCACCGAAGGTTCGCTTTATCCATGGATTTAAATCTTGTCTTCGTAATCACTTCAGAGACAGACTCTAACTCTCACCATACATTTACCCTCAATGTTCACCATTTCGTACACCTAATACGATACCCTGCCCACGTCCTTCGCTCTGACCCCTCACCACAAACACCACCATCAAGCATGTCTATCAAAAAGAGTGAATATCATTCTCACAATCACCCTCACTTTAGAGCTGGATCCTGACTCTAACCATATCCCTATCCTCCATGCACAGTTAAACCAACACCGAAACCTAACCCTAGCTTGGCTCCTGGACCTGAAACCGCAGAATCACCAACGATGTCACCCAGAATTCTCCGTAAACCCGATGTTCAATCTCGTCCTCAACCGCACTACAGAGCCAGATCATAAGCCTAAATGAAACCATATAGTCCCTGTTCACCTTACCAAACACCTAACCCTACCCCTAGCCCTAGCCCATGGACCTAATACCTCACAATCACCATTGACATCACCCAGGCTTCAGCGTAAACCTGATGTTCAATCTCGTCCTGATCCTCACGTCAGAGCCCAATCCGAACCCTTCCCATAACAATATCTCCCCCGTACACCTTGCCAAACACTTAACCCTGAACCTAGCCTTGTTTCCTTGACTTACCCCTCACTGTCACCATCAGCGTCCCCCATGCCTCACTGTAAAACTCCTCCTCAGTGTACCCCTTCACCTCACATCAGAGCTGGATCCTAAGCATAACGATAACCCTCTCCTCCCAGTACAACTTACAGAACACCAAACCCTAACCCTAACCTTGTTCACTGACCAAAACCCTCACCGTCAAAATCGACATCTAACACACCTCACAGTAAACGTCAAGAACAATCTCACCCTTGGGCTCACATCAGAGCTACATCCTAACTTTAAACATAGTCCTGTATGTCCCGTAAAACTTTGCGAACACCAACCCTAACTCGAGTGCTGATCACTAGACCTGACCCCTCAGCATCATATTTCACATCATCCACGCTTCACCTTAAACCTGAATTACAATCATACTCTATACTTCACATCACACCAGACCCAAATTCTAACTGTAATCTAAACTCCCCATTCGCCTTAAAGAACTACCAACTATAATACTAGCCCTAGCCCATGGATCTAACCTACACCGCCACCTTCGAGGTCAACACATGCTTCACCGGTAACTTAAACTTCCATCTCGTCCTTACCCTCATATAAGAGACAGACCCTAAATCAAATCGTAACCCTAACTTCCCCATAAAACTTAAGTTACACCCAAGCCTAACACTAGCCCTTGTCCGTGGACATTGCCCCTCACCATCACCATTAACAACACACAAGGTTTCCTTTAAACATGGATTTAAATCTGGCCCCCTACTCATATCAGAGACAGTCCCAAACTCAAAATGTAACCCTCTCCTCACTGTTCACCGTTCGTACACCTGACCCAAAACCCTGCCCAGTTTCTTCAACCTGACCACTCACCACCGACAGCACCATGACTCATGTCTAACAAAAATCATGAAGGTCTGTATCGAAAATGACATCAGGTCAGAGCTGGATCCTGATTCCTACCATACCCCAATCCTCCACGTACAGCGAACTGAACACCGACACCTAAACCTAGACCTGGCCCCTGGACCTGAAACCTCATCGTCACCAATGACATCACCCACGTTCAGCGCAAACCTGATGTTCAATCACTTCCTCATCCACACATCAGAGCCTGATCCTAATCCTTCCCATAACCATATCTTCCCTGTACACCTTACCAAGCACCTATCCCTAACCCTAACCTTGTTTCCTGGTTGAATCCTCACTGACAAAATCGACATCCCCCATGCCTCACTGTAAACCTCCACCTCAATGTCGTCCATGCCGTCACGTCAGAGCCAGATCCTAACTCTAAACATAGTCCTATACGTCTGGTACACCTTAGCAAACACAAACCCTAACTGTAGCCCAGGTCTCTTGACCTGACACAACATCACAATTGACATCATTCACGCTTCACCTCAACTCTGAATTACAATCGTACTCTCTAACTCACATCACAGGTGAAACCAAGCTCTAACCATAATCTAAACTCCCCATTTGCCTTAAAGAAATCGCAACCCAAATCCTAGCACTAGCCCATGGACCAAACCCTCACTGTCACCTTCGACGTCACCCAGGCTTCACCGTAACCTTGAACTGCCATCTCGTACTCACCCTCACATCAGAGACAGATGCAAACACTGATAGTAACCCTACACTCCCCATTAACCTTAATGAACATGCAACCCTAAAGCAAGCACTTGTCCCTGGACCTTAACCCTTAGAGTCACCATTGACACCACTGAAGGTTATCTTTAAAAATGGATTTAAATCTTGTCCTCACAGTCACATCAGAGACAGTCTCTAACTCTACCTGCAAACCTACCCTCACTGTACACCATTCCATACACCTGATCTGAAACCCTGCCCAGGTCTTCCAACGTGACCCCTCACCACCACCATCACCATCACTCATGTCTAAGAAACATCATGAAAGTCTATCTCGCAATCACCCTCACAATCAGAGCTGGATCCTGACTCTAACCATATCCCTATCCTCCACTTACAGCTAAACCACCACTTAAACTTAACCCTGGACTGCAACCAGGACCTGAAACCTCACTGTCACCATCGATGTTACCCATGCTTCACCATAAACCTGATGTTCAATCTCGTCCTCACCCTCACAACAGAGCCGGATTGTTAGCCTAAACAAAACCATGTGCTCCCTGTACACCTTTCCGAACACCTAACCCTAACCCTAGACCTAGCCCATGGAACTCAACCCTGACAGTCACCATCGACATCACCCAGGCTTCAGCGTAAACCTGATGTTCAATCTCTTCCTCATCCTCACATCAGAGCCCAATTCTAACCCTTCCCATAACCGTATCTTCCCTGTACACCTTACCAAACACCTAACCCTAACCCTAGCCCTAGCCCATGGAATTGAACCTTGACGGTCACCATCGACATCACCCAGGCTTCAGCGTAAACCCGATGTGCAATCCCATCCTCATCCTCACATCAGAGCCCGACTCAAACCCTTCCCATAACCGTATCTTCCCTGTACACCTTACCAAACACCTAACCCTAACCCTAGCCTTGTTCCCTGGACTTACCCCTCACCATCACCATCAATGTCCCCTACGCTTCAATGAAAACCTCGACCTCAATCTATCCCTCAACATCACATCAGAGGTGAATCCTAAGCCAAATGATAAACCAATCCTCCCTGTACACATTACAGGACACCTAACCCTAAACCTAACCTTGTTCACTGGCCTGTACCCTCTCTGTTAAAAATCGACATCTCCCATGCGTCACTGTAAACCTCCGTGTCAATCTCACCCTCACCATCACATCAGAGTCACACCCTAACTCCAAACGTAGTCCCGTATGTTCCATACACCTCAGTGAAAACCAACCTTCTCTCTACTGCTGGTCATTTGACATGACCACACAACATCTCAATTGACATCTTCCATGCTTCACCTTAATCCTGAATTACAATCATACTCTCTAACTCACATCAGAGCTGGGCCCTAATGCTAACCATAATCCAAACTCCTCGTTCATGTTAAAGAACTAGTATCCATTAACCTAGCCCTAGCCCATGGATCTGAATCATCACCATCACCATCGATGTCACTGAGAATTAACCATAAACTGGATCTTCAATCTCGTACTCACCCTCACATCAGAGACAGACCCTAACTCTAATTGTAACCCTATCTTCGCCATAAACCTAAACAAACACCCAACCCTAACCCTAGTCTTTGTCCCTGGACATTGTCCCTCAGCGTCACCACTGACTTCACCGAAGGTTCGCTTTATCCATGGATTTAAATCTTGTCTTCGTAATCACTTCAGAGACAGACTCTAACTCTCACCATACATTTACCCTCAATGTTCACCATTTCGTACACCTAATACGATACCCTGCCCACGTCCTTCGCTCTGACCCCTCACCACAAACACCACCATCAAGCATGTCTATCAAAAAGAGTGAATATCATTCTCACAATCACCCTCACTTTAGAGCTGGATCCTGACTCTAACCATATCCCTATCCTCCATGCACAGTTAAACCAACACCGAAACCTAACCCTAGCTTGGCTCCTGGACCTGAAACCGCACAATCACCAACGATGTCACCCAGAATTCTCCGTAAACCCGATGTTCAATCTCGTCCTCAACCGCACTACAGAGCCAGATCATAAGCCTAAATGAAACCATATAGTCCCTGTACACCTTACCAAACACCTAACCCTACCCCTAGCCCTAGCCCATGGACCTAATACCTCACAATCACCATTGACATCACCCAGGCTTCAGCGTAAACCTGATGTTCAATCTCGTCCTGATCCTCACGTCAGAGCCCAATCCGAACCCTTCCCATAACAATATCTCCCCCGTACACCTTGCCAAACACTTAACCCTGAACCTAGCCTTGTTTCCTTGACTTACCCCTCACTGTCACCATCAGCGTCCCCCATGCCTCACTGTAAAACTCCTCCTCAGTGTACCCCTTCACCTCACATCAGAGCTGGATCCTAAGCATAACGATAACCCTCTCCTCCCAGTACAACTTACAGAACACCAAACCCTAACCCTAACCTTGTTCACTGACCAAAACCCTCACCGTCAAAATCGACATCTAACACACCTCACAGTAAACGTCAAGAACAATCTCACCCTTGGGCTCACATCAGAGCTACATCCTAACTTTAAACATAGTCCTGTATGTCCCGTAAAACTTTGCGAACACCAACCCTAACTCGAGTGCTGATCACTAGACCTGACCCCTCAGCATCATATTTGACATCATCCACGCTTCACCTTAAACCTGAATTACAATCATACTCTCTACTTCACATCACACCAGACCCAAATTCTAACTGTAATCTAAACTCCCCATTCGCCTTAAAGAACTACCAACTATAATACTAGCCCTAGCCCATGGATCTAACCTACACCGCCACCTTCGATGTCAACACATGCTTCACCGGTAACTTAAACTTCCATCTCGTCCTTACCCTCATATAAGAGACAGACCCTAAATCAAATCGTAACCCTAACTTCCCCATAAAACTTAAGTTACACCCAAGCCTAACACTAGCCCTTGTCCGTGGACATTGCCCCTCACCATCACCATTGACAACACACAAGGTTCCCTTTAAACATGGATTTAAATGTGGCCCCCTACTCACATCAGAGACAGTCCCAAACTCAAAATGTAACCCTATCCTCACTGTTCACCGTTCGTACACCTGACCCAAAACCCTGCCCAGTTTCTTCAACCTGACCCCTCACCACCGACAGCACCATGACTCATGTCTAACAAAAATCATGAAGGTCTGTATCGAAAATGACATCAGGTCAGAGCTGGATCCTGATTCCTACCATACCCCAATCCTCCACGTACAGCGAACTGAACACCGACACCTAAACCTAGACCTGGCCCCTGGACCTGAAACCTCATCGTCACCAATGACATCACCCACGTTCAGCGCAAACCTGATGTTCAATCACTTCCTCATCCACACATCAGAGCCTGATCCTAATCCTTCCCATAACCATATCTTCCCTGTACACCTTACCAAACACCTATCCCTAACCCTAACCTTGTTTCCTGGTTGAATCCTCACTGACAAAATCGACATCCCCCATGCCTCACTGTAAACCTCCACCTCAATGTCGTCCATGCCATCACGTCAGAGCCAGATCCTAACTCTAAACATAGTCCTATACGTCTGGTACACCTTAGCAAACACAAACCCTAACTGTAGCCCAGGTCTCTTGACCTGACACAACATCACAATTGACATCATTCACGCTTCACCTCAACTCTGAATTACAATCGTACTCTCTAACTCACATCACAGGTGAAACCAAGCTCTAACCATAATCTAAACTCCCCATTTGCCTTAAAGAAATCGCAACCCAAATCCTAGCACTAGCCCATGGACCAAACCCTCACTGTCACCTTCGACGTCACCCAGGCTTCACCGTAACCTTGAACTGCAATCTCGTACTCACCCTCACATCAGAGACAGATGCAAACACTGATAGTAACCCTACACTCCCCATTAACCTTAATGAACATGCAACCCTAAAGCAAGCACTTGTCCCTGGACCTTATCCCTTAGAGTCACCATTGACACCACTGAAGGTTATCTTTAAAAATGGATTTAAATCTTGTCCTCACAGTCACATCAGAGACAGTCTCTAACTCTACCTGCAAACCTACCCTCACTGTACACCATTCCATACACCTGATCTGAAACCCTGCCCAGGTCTTCCAACGTGACCCCTCACCACCACCATCACCATCACTCATGTCTAAGAAACATCATGAAAGTCTATCTCGCAATCACCCTCACAATCAGAGCTGGATCCTGACTCTAACCATATCCCTATCCTCCACTTACAGCTAAACCACCACTTAAACTTAACCCTGGACTGCAACCAGGACCTGAAACCTCACTGTCACCATCGATGTTACCCATGCTTCACCATAAACCTGATGTTCAATCTCGTCCTCACCCTCACAACAGAGCCGGATTGTTAGCCTAAACAAAACCATGTGCTCCCTGTACACCTTTCCGAACACCTAACCCTAACCCTAGACCTAGCCCATGGAACTGAACCCTGACAGTCACCATCGACATCACCCAGGCTTCAGCGTAAACCTGATGTTCAATCTCTTCCTCATCCTCACATCAGAGCCCAATTCTAACCCTTCCCATAACCGTATCTTCCCTGTACACCTTACCAAACACCTAACCCTAACCCTAGCCCTAGCCCATGGAATTGAACCTTGACGGTCACCATCGACATCACCCAGGCTTCAGCGTAAACCCGATGTGCAATCCCATCCTCATCCTCACATCAGAGCCCGACTCAAACCCTTCCCATAACCGTATCTTCCCTGTACACCTTACCAAACACCTAACCCTAACCCTAGCCTTGTTCCCTGGACTTACCCCTCACCATCACCATCAATGTCCCCTACGCTTCAATGAAAACCTCGACCTCAATCTATCCCTCAACATCACATCAGAGGTGAATCCTAAGCAAAATGATAAACCAATCCTCCCTGTACACATTACAGGACACCTAACCCTAAACCTAACCTTGTTCACTGGCCTGTACCCTCTCTGTTAAAATCGACATCTCCCATGCGTCACTGTAAACCTCCGTGTCAATCTCACCCTCACCATCACATCAGAGTCACACCCTAACTCCAAACGTAGTCCCGTATGTTCCATACACCTCAGTGAAAACCAACCTTCTCTCTACTGCTGGTCATTTGACATGACCACACAACATCTCAATTGACATCTTCCATGCTTCACCTTAATCCTGAATTACAATCATACTCTCTAACTCACATCAGAGCTGGGCCCTAATGCTAACCATAATCCAAACTCCTCGTTCATGTTAAAGAACTAGTATCCATTAACCTAGCCCTAGCCCATGGATCTGAATCATCACCATCACCATCGATGTCACTGAGAATTAACCATAAACTGGATCTTCAATCTCGTACTCACCCTCACATCAGAGACAGACCCTAACTCTAATTGTAACCCTATCTTCGCCATAAACCTAAACAAACACCCAACCCTAACCCTAGTCTTTGTCCCTGGACATTGTCCCTCAGCGTCACCACTGACTTCACCGAAGGTTCGCTTTATCCATGGATTTAAATCTTGTCTTCGTAATCACTTCAGAGACAGACTCTAACTCTCACCATACATCTACCCTCAATGTTCACCATTTCGTACACCTAATACGATACCCTGCCCACGTCCTTCGCTCTGACCCCTCACCACAAACACCACCATCAAGCATGTCTATCAAAAAGAGTGAATATCATTCTCACAATCACCCTCACTTTAGAGCTGGATCCCGACTCTAACCATATCCCTATCCTCCATGCACAGTTAAACCAACACCGAAACCTAACCCTAGCTTGGCTCCTGGACCTGAAACCGCACAATCACCAACGATGTCACCCAGAATTCTCCGTAAACCCGATGTTCAATCTCGTCCTCAACCGCACTACAGAGCCAGATCATAAGCCTAAATGAAACCATATAGTCCCTGTACACCTTACCAAACACCTAACCCTACCCCTAGCCCTAGCCCATGGACCTAATACCTCACAATCACCATTGACATCACCCAGGCTTCAGCGTAAACCTGATGTTCAATCTCGTCCTGATCCTCACGTCAGAGCCCAATCCGAACCCTTCCCATAACAATATCTCCCCCGTACACCTTACCAAACACTTAACCCTGAACCTAGCCTTGTTTCCTTGACTTACCCCTCACTGTCACCATCAGCGTCCCCCATGCCTCACTGTAAAACTCCTCGTCAGTGTACCCCTTCACCTCACATCAGAGCTGGATCCTAAGCATAACGATAACCCTCTCCTCCCAGTACAACTTACAGAACACCAAACCCTAACCCTAACCTTGTTCACTGACCAAAACCCTCACCGTCAAAATCGACATCTAACACACCTCACAGTAAACGTCAAGAACAATCTCACCCTTGGGCTCACATCAGAGCTACATCCTAACTTTAAACATAGTCCTGTATGTCCCGTAAAACTTTGCGAACACCAACCCTAACTCGAGTGCTGATCACTAGACCTGACCCCTCAGCATCATATTTGACATCATCCACGCTTCACCTTAAACCTGAATTACAATCATACTCTCTACTTCACATCACACCAGACCCAAATTCTAACTGTAATCTAAACTCCCCATTCGCCTTAAAGAACTACCAACTATAATACTAGCCCTAGCCCATGGATCTAACCTACACCGCCACCTTCGATGTCAACACATGCTTCACCGGTAACTTAAACTTCCATCTCGTCCTTACCCTCATATAAGAGACAGACCCTAAATCAAATCGTAACCCTAACTTCCCCATAAAACTTAAGTTACACCCAAGCCTAACACTAGCCCTTGTCCGTGGACATGGCCCCTCACCATCACCATTGACAACACACAAGGTTCCCTTTAAACATGGATTTAAATCTGGCCCCCTACTCACATCAGAGACAGTCCCAAACTCAAAATGTAACCCTCTCCTCACTGTTCACCGTTCGTACACCTGACCCAAAACCCTGCCCAGTTTCTTCAACCTGACCCCTCACCACCGACAGCACCATGACTCATGTCTAACAAAAATCATGAAGGTCTGTATCGAAAATGACATCAGGTCAGAGCTGGATCCTGATTCCTACCATACCCCAATCCTCCACGTACAGCGAACTGAACACCGACACCTAAACCTAGACCTGGCCCCTGGACCTGAAACCTCATCGTCACCAATGACATCACCCACGTTCAGCGCAAACCTAATGTTCAATCACTTCCTCATCCACACATCAGAGCCTGATCCTAATCCTTCCCATAACCATATCTTCCCTGTACACCTTACCAAGCACCTATCCCTAACCCTAACCTTGTTTCCTGGTTGAATCCTCACTGACAAAATCGACATCCCCCATGCCTCACTGTAAACCTCCACCTCAATGTCGTCCATGCCATCACGTCAGAGCCAGATCCTAACTCTAAACATAGTCCTATACGTCTGGTACACCTTAGCAAACACAAACCCTAACTGTAGCCCAGGTCTCTTGACCTGACACAACATCACAATTGACATCATCCACGCTTCACCTCAACTCTGAATTACAATCGTACTCTCTAACTCACATCACAGGTGAAACCAAGCTCTAACCATAATCTAAACTCCCCATTTGCCTTAAAGAAATCGCAACCCAAATCCTAGCACTAGCCCATGGACCAAAACCTCACTGTCACCTTCGACGTCACCCAGGCTTCACCGTAACCTTGAACTGCAATCTCGTACTCACCCTCACATCAGAGACAGATGCAAACACTGATAGTAACCCTACACTCCCCATTAACCTTAATGAACATGCAACCCTAAAGCAAGCACTTGTCCCTGGACCTTAACCCTTAGAGTCACCATTGACACCACTGAAGGTTATCTTTAAAAATGGATTTAAATCTTGTCCTCACAGTCACATCAGAGACAGTCTCTAACTCTACCTGCAAACCTACCCTCACTGTACACCATTCCATACACCTGATCTGAAACCCTGCCCAGGTCTTCCAACGTGACCCCTCACCACCACCATCACCATCACTCATGTCTAAGAAACATCATGAAAGTCTATCTCGCAATCACCCTCACAATCAGAGCTGGATCCTGACTCTAACCATATCCCTATCCTCCACTTACAGCTAAACCACCACTTAAACTTAACCCTGGACTGCAACCAGGACCTGAAACCTCACTGTCACCATCGATGTTACCCATGCTTCACCATAAACCTGATGTTCAATCTCGTCCTCACCCTCACAACACAGCCGGATTGTTAGCCTAAACAAAACCATGTGCTCCCTGTACACCTTTCCGAACACCTAACCCTAACCCTAGACCTAGCCCATGGAACTGAACCCTGACAGTCACCATCGACATCACCCAGGCTTCAGCGTAAACCTGATGTTCAATCTCTTCCTCATCCTCACATCAGAGCCCAATTCTAACCCTTCCCATAACCGTATCTTCCCTGTACACCTTACCAAACACCTAACCCTAACCCTAGCCCTAGCCCATGGAATTGAACCTTGACGGTCACCATCGACATCACCCAGGCTTCAGCGTAAACCCGATGTGCAATCCCATCCTCATCCTCACATCAGAGCCCGACTCAAACCCTTCCCATAACCGTATCTTCCCTGTACACCTTACCAAACACCTAACCCTAACCCTAGCCTTGTTCCCTGGACTTACCCCTCACCATCACCATCAATGTCCCCTACGCTTCAATGAAAACCTCGACCTCAATCTATCCCTCAACATCACATCAGAGGTGAATCCTAAGCAAAATGATAAACCAATCCTCCCTGTACACATTACAGGACACCTAACCCTAAACCTAACCTTGTTCACTGGCCTGTACCCTCTCTGTTAAAATCGACATCTCCCATGCGTCACTGTAAACCTCCGTGTCAATCTCACCCTCACCATCACATCAGAGTCACACCCTAACTCCAAACGTAGTCCCGTATGTTCCATACACCTCAGTGAAAACCAACCTTCTCTCTACTGCTGGTCATTTGACATGACCACACAACATCTCAATTGACATCTTCCATGCTTCACCTTAATCCTGAATTACAATCATACTCTCTAACTCACATCAGAGCTGGGCCCTAATGCTAACCATAATCCAAACTCCTCGTTCATGTTAAAGAACTAGTATCCATTAACCTAGCCCTAGCCCATGGATCTGAATCATCACCATCACCATCGATGTCACTGAGAATTAACCATAAACTGGATCTTCAATCTCGTACTCACCCTCACATCAGAGACAGACCCTAACTCTAATTGTAACCCTATCTTCGCCATAAACCTAAACAAACACCCAACCCTAACCCTAGTCTTTGTCCCTGGACATTGTCCCTCAGCGTCACCACTGACTTCACCGAAGGTTCGCTTTATCCATGGATTTAAATCTTGTCTTCGTAATCACTTCAGAGACAGACTCTAACTCTCACCATACATCTACCCTCAAAGTTCACCATTTCGTACACCTAATACGATACCCTGCCCACGTCCTTCGCTCTGACCCCTCACCACAAACACCACCATCAAGCATGTCTATCAAAAAGAGTGAATATCATTCTCACAATCACCCTCACTTTAGAGCTGGATCCCGACTCTAACCATATCCCTATCCTCCATGCACAGTTAAACCAACACCGAAACCTAACCCTAGCTTGGCTCCTGGACCTGAAACCGCACAATCACCAACGATGTCACCCAGAATTCTCCGTAAACCCGATGTTCAATCTCGTCCTCAACCGCACTACAGAGCCAGATCATAAGCCTAAATGAAACCATATAGTCCCTGTACACCTTACCAAACACCTAACCCTACCCCTAGCCCTAGCCCATGGACCTAATACCTCACAATCACCATTGACATCACCCAGGCTTCAGCGTAAACCTGATGTTCAATCTCGTCCTGATCTTCACGTCAGAGCCCAATCCGAACCCTTCCCATAACAATATCTCCCCCGTACACCTTACCAAACACTTAACCCTGAACCTAGCCTTGTTTCCTTGACTTACCCCTCACTGTCACCATCAGCGTCCCCCATGCCTCACTGTAAAACTCCTCGTCAGTGTACCCCTTCACCTCACATCAGAGCTGGATCCTAAGCATAACGATAACCCTCTCCTCCCAGTACAACTTACAGAACACCAAACCCTAACCCTAACCTTGTTCACTGACCAAAACCCTCACCGTCAAAATCGACATCTAACACACCTCACAGTAAACGTCAAGAACAATCTCACCCTTGGGCTCACATCAGAGCTACATCCTAACTTTAAACATAGTCCTGTATGTCCCGTAAAACTTTGCGAACACCAACCCTAACTCGAGTGCTGATCACTAGACCTGACCCCTCAGCATCATATTTGACATCATCCACGCTTCACCTTAAACCTGAATTACAATCATACTCTCTACTTCACATCACACCAGACCCAAATTCTAACTGTAATCTAAACTCCCCATTCGCCTTAAAGAACTACCAACTATAATACTAGCCCTAGCCCATGGATCTAACCTACACCGCCACCTTCGATGTCAACACATGCTTCACCGGTAACTTAAACTTCCATCTCGTCCTTACCCTCATATAAGAGACAGACCCTAAATCAAATCGTAACCCTAACTTCCCCATAAAACTTAAGTTACACCCAAGCCTAACACTAGCCCTTGTCCGTGGACATGGCCCCTCACCATCACCATTGACAACACACAAGGTTCCCTTTAAACATGGATTTAAATCTGGCCCCCTACTCACATCAGAGACAGTCCCAAACTCAAAATGTAACCCTCTCCTCACTGTTCACCGTTCGTACACCTGACCCAAAACCCTGCCCAGTTTCTTCAACCTGACCCCTCACCACCGACAGCACCATGACTCATGTCTAACAAAAATCATGAAGGTCTGTATCGAAAATGACATCAGGTCAGAGCTGGATCCTGATTCCTACCATACCCCAATCCTCCACGTACAGCGAACTGAACACCGACACCTAAACCTAGACCTGGCCCCTGGACCTGAAACCTCATCGTCACCAATGACATCACCCACGTTCAGCGCAAACCTAATGTTCAATCACTTCCTCATCCACACATCAGAGCCTGATCCTAATCCTTCCCATAACCATATCTTCCCTGTACACCTTACCAAGCACCTATCCCTAACCCTAACCTTGTTTCCTGGTTGAATCCTCACTGACAAAATCGACATCCCCCATGCCTCACTGTAAACCTCCACCTCAATGTCGTCCATGCCATCACGTCAGAGCCAGATCCTAACTCTAAACATAGTCCTATACGTCTGGTACACCTTAGCAAACACAAACCCTAACTGTAGCCCAGGTCTCTTGACCTGACACAACATCACAATTGACATCATCCACGCTTCACCTCAACTCTGAATTACAATCGTACTCTCTAACTCACATCACAGGTGAAACCAAGCTCTAACCATAATCTAAACTCCCCATTTGCCTTAAAGAAATCGCAACCCAAATCCTAGCACTAGCCCATGGACCAAAACCTCACTGTCACCTTCGACGTCACCCAGGCTTCACCGTAACCTTGAACTGCAATCTCGTACTCACCCTCACATCAGAGACAGATGCAAACACTGATAGTAACCCTACACTCCCCATTAACCTTAATGAACATGCAACCCTAAAGCAAGCACTTGTCCCTGGACCTTAACCCTTAGAGTCACCATTGACACCACTGAAGGTTATCTTTAAAAATGGATTTAAATCTTGTCCTCACAGTCACATCAGAGACAGTCTCTAACTCTACCTGCAAACCTACCCTCACTGTACTCCATTCCATACACCTGATCTGAAACCCTGCCCAGGTCTTCCAACGTGACCCCTCACCACCACCATCACCATCACTCATGTCTAAGAAACATCATGAAAGTCTATCTCGCAATCACCCTCACAATCAGAGCTGGATCCTGACTATAACCATATCCCTATCCTCCACTTACAGCTAAACCACCACTTAAACTTAACCCTGGACTGCAACCAGGACCTGAAACCTCACTGTCACCATCGATGTTACCCATGCTTCACCATAAACCTGATGTTCAATCTCGTCCTCACCCTCACAACACAGCCGGATTGTTAGCCTAAACAAAACCATGTGCTCCCTGTACACCTTTCCGAACACCTAACCCTAACCCTAGACCTAGCCCATGGAACTGAACCCTGACAGTCACCATCGACATCACCCAGGCTTCAGCGTAAACCTGATGTTCAATCTCTTCCTCATCCTCACATCAGAGCCCAATTCTAACCCTTCCCATAACCGTATCTTCCCTGTACACCTTACCAAACACCTAACCCTAACCCTAGCCCTAGCCCATGGAATTGAACCTTGACGGTCACCATCGACATCACCCAGGCTTCAGCGTAAACCCGATGTGCAATCCCATCCTCATCCTCACATCAGAGCCCGACTCAAACCCTTCCCATAACCGTATCTTCCCTGTACACCTTACCAAACACCTAACCCTAACCCTAGCCTTGTTCCCTGGACTTACCCCTCACCATCACCATCAATGTCCCCTACGCTTCAATGAAAACCTCGACCTCAATCTATCCCTCAACATCACATCAGAGGTGAATCCTAAGCAAAATGATAAACCAATCCTCCCTGTACACATTACAGGACACCTAACCCTAAACCTAACCTTGTTCACTGGCCTGTACCCTCTCTGTTAAAATCGACATCTCCCATGCGTCACTGTAAACCTCCGTGTCAATCTCACCCTCACCATCACATCAGAGTCACACCCTAACTCCAAACGTAGTCCCGTATGTTCCATACACCTCAGTGAAAACCAACCTTCTCTCTACTGCTGGTCATTTGACATGACCACACAACATCTCAATTGACATCTTCCATGCTTCACCTTAATCCTGAATTACAATCATACTCTCTAACTCACATCAGAGCTGGGCCCTAATGCTAACCATAATCCAAACTCCTCGTTCATGTTAAAGAACTAGTATCCATTAACCTAGCCCTAGCCCATGGATCTGAATCATCACCATCACCATCGATGTCACTGAGAATTAACCATAAACTGGATCTTCAATCTCGTACTCACCCTCACATCAGAGACAGACCCTAACTCTAATTGTAACCCTATCTTCGCCATAAACCTAAACAAACACCCAACCCTAACCCTAGTCTTTGTCCCTGGACATTGTCCCTCAGCGTCACCACTGACTTCACCGAAGGTTCGCTTTATCCATGGATTTAAATCTTGTCTTCGTAATCACTTCAGAGACAGACTCTAACTCTCACCATACATCTACCCTCAATGTTCACTATTTCGTACACCTAATACGATACCCTGCCCACGTCCTTCGCTCTGACCCCTCACCACAAACACCACCATCAAGCATGTCTATCAAAAAGAGTGAATATCATTCTCACAATCACCCTCACTTTAGAGCTGGATCCCGACTCTAACCATATCCCTATCCTCCATGCACAGTTAAACCAACACCGAAACCTAACCCTAGCTTGGCTCCTGGACCTGAAACCGCACAATCACCAACGATGTCACCCAGAATTCTCCGTAAACCCGATGTTCAATCTCGTCCTCAACCGCACTACAGAGCCAGATCATAAGCCTAAATGAAACCATATAGTCCCTGTACACCTTACCAAACACCTAACCCTACCCCTAGCCCTAGCCCATGGACCTAATACCTCACAATCACCATTGACATCACCCAGGCTTCAGCGTAAACCTGATGTTCAATCTCGTCCTGATCCTCACGTCAGAGCCCAATCCGAACCCTTCCCATAACAATATCTCCCCCGTACACCTTACCAAACACTTAACCCTGAACCTAGCCTTGTTTCCTTGACTTACCCCTCACTGTCACCATCAGCGTCCCCCATGCCTCACTGTAAAACTCCTCGTCAGTGTACCCCTTCACCTCACATCAGAGCTGGATCCTAAGCATAACGATAACCCTCTCCTCCCAGTACAACTTACAGAACACCAAACCCTAACCCTAACCTTGTTCACTGACCAAAACCCTCACCGTCAAAATCGACATCTAACACACCTCACAGTAAACGTCAAGAACAATCTCACCCTTGGGCTCACATCAGAACTACATCCTAACTTTAAACATAGTCCTGTATGTCCCGTAAAACTTTGTGAACACCAACCCTAACTCGAGTGCTGATCACTAGACCTGACCCCACAGCATCATATTTGACATCATCCACGCTTCACCTTAAACCTGAATTACAATCATACTCTCTACTTCACATCACACCAGACCCAAATTCTAACTGTAATCTAAACTCCCCATTCGCCTTAAAGAACTACCAACTATAATACTAGCCCTAGCCCATGGATCTAACCTACACCGCCACCTTCGATGTCAACACATGCTTCACCGGTAACTTAAACTTCCATCTCGTCCTTACCCTCATATAAGAGACAGACCCTAAATCAAATCGTAACCCTAACTTCCCCATAAAACTTAAGTTATACCCAAGCCTAACACTAGCCCTTGTCCGTGGACATTGCCCCTCACCATCACCATTGACAACACACAAGGTTCCCTTTAAACATGGATTTAAATCTGGCCCCCTACTCACATCAGAGACAGTCCCAAACTCAAAATGTAACCCTCTCCTCACTGTTCACCGTTCGTACACCTGACCCAAAACCCTGCCCAGTTTCTTCAACCTGACCCCTCACCACCGACAGCACCATGACTCATGTCTAACAAAAATCATGAAGGTCTGTATCGAAAATGACATCAGGTCAGAGCTGGATCCTGATTCCTACCATACCCCAATCCTCCACGTACAGCGAAGTGAACACCGACACCTAAACATAGACCTGGCCCCTGGACCTGAAACCTCATCGTCACCAATGACATCACCCACGTTCAGCGCAAACCTGATGTTCAATCACTTCCTCATCCACACATCAGAGCCTGATCCTAATCCTTCCCATAACCATATCTTCCCTGTACACCTTACCAAGCACCTATCCCTAACCCTAACCTTGTTTCCTGGTTGAATCCTCACTGACAAAATCGACATCCCCCATGCCTCACTGTAAACCTCCACCTCAATGTCGTCCATGCCATCACGTCAGAGCCAGATCCTAACTCTAAACATAGTCCTATACGTCTGGTACACCTTAGCAAACACAAACCCTAACTGTAGCCCAGGTCTCTTGACCTGACACAACATCACAATTGACATCATCCACGCTTCACCTCAACTCTGAATTACAATCGTACTCTCTAACTCACATCACAGGTGAAACCAAGCTCTAACCATAATCTAAACTCCCCATTTGCCTTAAAGAAATCGCAACCCAAATCCTAGCACTAGCCCATGGACCAAACCCTCACTGTCACCTTCGACGTCACCCAGGCTTCACCGTAACCTTGAACTGCAATCTCGTACTCACCCTCACAACAGAGACAGATGCAAACACTGATAGTAACCCTACACTCCCCATTAACCTTAATGAACATGCAACCCTAAAGCAAGCACTTGTCCCTGGACCTTAACCCTTAGAGTCACCATTGACACCACTGAAGGTTATCTTTAAAAATGGATTTAAATCTTGTCCTCACAGTCACATCAGAGACAGTCTCTAACTCTACCTGCAAACCTACCCTCACTGTACTCCATTCCATACACCTGATCTGAAACCCTGCCCAGGTCTTCCAACGTGACCCCTCACCACCACCATCACCATCACTCATGTCTAAGAAACATCATGAAAGTCTATCTCGCAATCACCCTCACAATCAGAGCTGGATCCTGACTCTAACCATATCCCTATCCTCCACTTACAGCTAAACCACCACTTAAACTTAACCCTGGACTGCAACCAGGACCTGAAACCTCACTGTCACCATCGATGTTACCCATGCTTCACCATAAACCTGATGTTCAATCTCGTCCTCACCCTCACAACAGAGCCGGATTGTTAGCCTAAACAAAACCATGTGCTCCCTGTACACCTTTCCGAACACCTAACCCTAACCCTAGACCTAGCCCATGGAACTGAACCCTGACAGTCACCATCAACATCACCCAGGCTTCAGCGTAAACCTGATGTTCAATCTCTTCCTCATCCTCACATCAGAGCCCAATTCTAACCCTTCCCATAACCGTATCTTCCCTGTACACCTTACCAAACACCTAACCCTAACCCTAGCCCTAGCCCATGGAATTGAACCTTGACGGTCACCATCGACATCACCCAGGCTTCAGCGTAAACCCGATGTGCAATCCCATCCTCATCCTCACATCAGAGCCCGACTCAAACCCTTCCCATAACCGTATCTTCCCTGTACACCTTACCAAACACCTAACCCTAACCCTAGCCTTGTTCCCTGGACTTACCCCTCACCATCACCATCAATGTCCCCTACGCTTCAATGAAAACCTCGACCTCAATCTATCCCTCAACATCACATCAGAGGTGAATCCTAAGCAAAATGATAAACCAATCCTCCCTGTACACATTACAGGACACCTAACCCTAAACCTAACCTTGTTCACTGGCCTGTACCCTCTCTGTTAAAATCGACATCTCCCATGCATCACTGTAAACCTCCGTGTCAATCTCACCCTCACCATCACATCAGAGTCACACCCTAACTCCAAACGTAGTCCCGTATGTTCCATACACCTCAGTGAAAACCAACCTTCTCTCTACTGCTGGTCATTTGACATGACCACACAACATCTCAATTGACATCTTCCATGCTTCACCTTAATCCTGAATTACAATCATACTCTCTAACTCACATCAGAGCTGGGCCCTAATGCTAACCATAATCCAAACTCCTCGTTCATGTTAAAGAACTAGTATCCATTAACCTAGCCCTAGCCCATGGATCTGAATCATCACCATCACCATCGATGTCACTGAGAATTAACCATAAACTGGATCTTCAATCTCGTACTCACCCTCACATCAGAGACAGACCCTAACTCTAATTGTAACCCTATCTTCGTCATAAACCTAAACAAACACCCAACCCTAACCCTAGTCTTTGTCCCTGGACATTGTCCCTCAGCGTCACCACTGACTTCACCGAAGGTTCGCTTTATCCATGGATTTAAATCTTGTCTTCGTAATCACTTCAGAGACAGACTCTAACTCTCACCATACATTTACCCTCAATGTTCACCATTTCGTACACCTAATACGATACCCTGCCCACGTCCTTCGCTCTGACCCCTCACCACAAACACCACCATCAAGCATGTCTATCAAAAAGAGTGAATATCATTCTCACAATCACCCTCACTTTAGAGCTGGATCCCGACTCTAACCATATCCCTATCCTCCATGCACAGTTAAACCAACACCGAAACCTAACCCTAGCTTGGCTCCTGGACCTGAAACCGCACAATCACCAACGATGTCACCCAGAATTCTCCGTAAACCCGATGTTCAATCTCGTCCTCAACCGCACTACAGAGCCAGATCATAAGCCTAAATGAAACCATATAGTCCCTGTACACCTTACCAAACACCTAACCCTACCCCTAGCCCTAGCCCATGGACCTAATACCTCACAATCACCATTGACATCACCCAGGCTTCAGCGTAAACCTGATGTTCAATCTCGTCCTGATCCTCACGTCAGAGCCCAATCCGAACCCTTCCCATAACAATATCTCCCCCGTACACCTTACCAAACACTTAACCCTGAACCTAGCCTTGTTTCCTTGACTTACCCCTCACTGTCACCATCAGCGTCCCCCATGCCTCACTGTAAAACTCCTCGTCAGTGTACCCCTTCACCTCACATCAGAGCTGGATCCTAAGCATAACGATAACCCTCTCCTCCCAGTACAACTTACAGAACACCAAACCCTAACCCTAACCTTGTTCACTGACCAAAACCCTCACCGTCAAAATCGACATCTAACACACCTCACAGTAAACGTCAAGAACAATCTCACCCTTGGGCTCACATCAGAGCTACATCCTAACTTTAAACATAGTCCTGTATATCCCGTAAAACTTTGCGAACACCAACCCTAACTCGAGTGCTGATCACTAGACCTGACCCCTCAGCATCATATTTGACATCATCCACGCTTCACCTTAAACCTGAATTACAATCATACTCTCTACTTCACATCACACCAGACCCAAATTCTAACTGTAATCTAAACTCCCCATTCGCCTTAAAGAACTACCAACTATAATACTAGCCCTAGCCCATGGATCTAACCTACACCGCCACCTTCGATGTCAACACATGCTTCACCGGTAACTTAAACTTCCATCTCGTCCTTACCCTCATATAAGAGACAGACCCTAAATCAAATCGTAACCCTAACTTCCCCATAAAACTTAAGTTACACCCAAGCCTAACACTAGCCCTTGTCCGTGGACATTGCCCCTCACCATCACCATTGACAACACACAAGGTTCCCTTTAAACATGGATTTAAATCTGGCCCCCTACTCACATCAGAGACAGTCCCAAACTCAAAATGTAACCCTATCCTCACTGTTCACCGTTCGTACACCTGAACCAAAACCCTGCCCAGTTTCTTCAACCTGACCCCTCACCACCGACAGCACCATGACTCATGTCTAACAAAAATCATGAAGGTCTGTATCGAAAATGACATCAGGTCAGAGCTGGATCCTGATTCCTACCATACCCCAATCCTCCACGTACAGCGAACTGAACACCGACACCTAAACCTAGACCTGGCCCCTGGACCTGAAACCTCATCGTCACCAATGACATCACCCACGTTCAGCGCAAACCTGATGTTCAATCACTTCCTCATCCACACATCAGAGCCTGATCCTAATCCTTCCCATAACCATATCTTCCCTGTACACCTTACCAAGCACCTATCCCTAACCCTAACCTTGTTTCCTGGTTGAATCCTCACTGACAAAATCGACATCCCCCATGCCTCACTGTAAACCTCCACCTCAATGTCGTCCATGCCATCATGTCAGAGCCAGATCCTAACTCTAAACATAGTCCTATACGTCTGGTACACCTTAGCAAACACAAACCCTAACTGTAGCCCAGGTCTCTTGACCTGACACAACATCACAATTGACATCATTCACGCTTCACCTCAACTCTGAATTA
The DNA here is from genome assembly GCF_040802235.1 of Manis javanica. Taxonomy (NCBI): domain Eukaryota; kingdom Metazoa; phylum Chordata; class Mammalia; order Pholidota; family Manidae; genus Manis; species Manis javanica. Next base: position 2,241,573 of record NW_027332168.1, on the reverse strand, counting down.
CAATCGTACTCTCTAACTCACATCACAGGTGAAACCAAGCTCTAACCATAATCTAAACTCCCCATTTGCCTTAAAGAAATCGCAACCCAAATCCTAGCACTAGCCCATGGACCAAACCCTCACTGTCACCTTCGACGTCACCCAGGCTTCACCGTAACCTTGAACTGCAATCTCGTACTCACCCTCACATCAGAGACAGATGCAAACACTGATAGTAACCCTACACTCCCCATTAACCTTAATGAACATGCAACCCTAAAGCAAGCACTTGTCCCTGGACCTTAACCCTTAGAGTCACCATTGACACCACTGAAGGTTATCTTTAAAAATGGATTTAAATCTTGTCCTCACAGTCACATCAGAGACAGTCTCTAACTCTACCTGCAAACCTACCCTCACTGTACACCATTCCATACACCTGATCTGAAACCCTGCCCAGGTCTTCCAACGTGACCCCTCACCACCACCATCACCATCACTCATGTCTAAGAAACATCATGAAAGTCTATCTCGCAATCACCCTCACAATCAGAGCTGGATCCTGACTCTAACCATATCCCTATCCTCCACTTACAGCTAAACCACCACTTAAACTTAACCCTGGACTGCAACCAGGACCTGAAACCTCACTGTCACCATCGATGTTACCCATGCTTCACCATAAACCTGATGTTCAATCTCGTCCTCACCCTCACAACAGAGCCGGATTGTTAGCCTAAACAAAACCATGTGCTCCCTGTACACCTTTCCGAACACCTAACCCTAACCCTAGACCTAGCCCATGGAACTGAACCCTGACAGTCACCATCGACATCACCCAGGCTTCAGCGTAAACCTGATGTTCAATCTCTTCCTCATCCTCACATCAGAGCCGAATTCTAACCCTTCCCATAACCGTATCTTCCCTGTACACCTTACCAAACACCTAACCCTAACCCTAGCCCTAGCCCATGGAATTGAACCTTGACGGTCACCATCGACATCACCCAGGCTTCAGCGTAAACCCGATGTGCAATCCCATCCTCATCCTCACATCAGAGCCCGACTCAAACCCTTCCCATAACCGTATCTTCCCTGTACACCTTACCAATCACCTTACCCTAACCCTAGCCTTGTTCCCTGGACTTACCCCTCACCATCACCATCAATGTCCCCTACGCTTCAATGAAAACCTCGACCTCAATCTATCCCTCAACATCACATCAGAGGTGAATCCTAAGCAAAATGATAAACCAATCCTCCCTGTACACATTACAGGACACCTAACCCTAAACCTAACCTTGTTCACTGGCCTGTACCCTCTCTGTTAAAATCGACATCTCCCATGCGTCACTGTAAACCTCCGTGTCAATCTCACCCTCACCATCACATCAGAGTCACACCCTAACTCCAAACGTAGTCCCGTATGTTCCATACACCTCAGTGAAAACCAACCTTCTCTCTACTGCTGGTCATTTGACATGACCACACAACATCTCAATTGACATCTTCCATGCTTCACCTTAATCCTGAATTACAATCATACTCTCTAACTCACATCAGAGCTGGGCCCTAATGCTAACCATAATCCAAACTCCTCGTTCATGTTAAAGAACTAGTATCCATTAACCTAGCCCTAGCCCATGGATCTGAATCATCACCATCACCATCGATGTCACTGAGAATTAACCATAAACTGGATCTTCAATCTCGTACTCACCCTCACATCAGAGACAGACCCTAACTCTAATTGTAACCCTATCTTCGCCATAAACCTAAACAAACACCCAACCCTAACCCTAGTCTTTGTCCCTGGACATTGTCCCTCAGCGTCTCCACTGACTTCACCGAAGGTTCGCTTTATCCATGGATTTAAATCTTGTCTTCGTAATCACTTCAGAGACAGACTCTAACTCTCACCATACATTTACCCTCAATGTTCACCATTTCGTACACCTAATACGATACCCTGCCCACGTCCTTCGCTCTGACCCCTCACCACAAACACCACCATCAAGCATGTCTATCAAAAAGAGTGAATATCATTCTCACAATCACCCTCACTTTAGAGCTGGATCCCGACTCTAACCATATCCCTATCCTCCATGCACAGTTAAACCAACACCGAAACCTAACCCTAGCTTGGCTCCTGGACCTGAAACCGCACAATCACCAACGATGTCACCCAGAATTCTCCGTAAACCCGATGTTCAATCTCGTCCTCAACCGCACTACAGAGCCAGATCATAAGCCTAAATGAAACCATATAGTCCCTGTACACCTTACCAAACACCTAACCCTACCCCTAGCCCTAGCCCATGGACCTAATACCTCACAATCACCATTGACATCACCCAGGCTTCAGCGTAAACCTGATGTTCAATCTCGTCCTGATCCTCACGTCAGAGCCCAATCCGAACCCTTCCCATAACAATATCTCCCCCGTACACCTTGCCAAACACTTAACCCTGAACCTAGCCTTGTTTCCTTGACTTACCCCTCACTGTCACCATCAGCGTCCCCCATGCCTCACTGTAAAACTCCTCCTCAGTGTACCCCTTCACCTCACATCAGAGCTGGATCCTAAGCATAACGATAACCCTCTCCTCCCAGTACAACTTACAGAACACCAAACCCTAACCCTAACCTTGTTCACTGACCAAAACCCTCACCGTCAAAATCGACATCTAACACACCTCACAGTAAACGTCAAGAACAATCTCACCCTTGGGCTCACATCAGAGCTACATCCTAACTTTAAACATAGTCCTGTATGTCCCGTAAAACTTTGCGAACACCAACCCTAACTCGAGTGCTGATCACTAGACCTGACCCCTCAGCATCATATTTGACATCATCCACGCTTCACCTTAAACCTGAATTACAATCATACTCTCTACTTCACATCACACCAGACCCAAATTCTAACTGTAATCTAAACTCCCCATTCGCCTTAAAGAACTACCAACTATAATACTAGCCCTAGCCCATGGATCTAACCTACACCGCCACCTTCGATGTCAACACATGCTTCACCGGTAACTTAAACTTCCATCTCGTCCTTACCCTCATATAAGAGACAGACCCTAAATAAAATCGTAACCCTAACTTCCCCATAAAACTTAAGTTACACCCAAGCCTAACACTAGCCCTTGACCGTGGACATTGCCCCTCACCATCAAAATTGACAACACACAAGGTTCCCTTTAAACATGGATTTAAATCTGGCCCCCTACTCACATCAGAGACAGTTCCAAACTCAAAATGTAACCCTATCCTCACTGTTCACCGTTCGTACACCTGAACCAAAATCCTGCCCAGTTTCTTCAACCTGACCCCTCACCACCGACAGCACCATGACTCATGTCTAACAAAAATCATGAAGGTCTGTATCGAAAATGACATCAGGTCAGAGCTGGATCCTGATTCCTACCATACCCCAATCCTCCACGTACAGCGAACTGAACACCGACACCTAAACCTAGACCTGGCCCCTGGACCTGAAACCTCATCGTCACCAATGACATCACCCACGTTCAGCGCAAACCTGATGTTCAATCACTTCCTCATCCACACATCAGAGCCTGATCCTAATCCTTCCCATAACCATATCTTCCCTGTACACCTTACCAAGCACCTATCCCTAACCCTAACCTTGTTTCCTGGTTGAATCCTCACTGACAAAATTGACATCCCCCATGCCTCACTGTAAACCTCCACCTCAATGTCGTCCATGCCATCATGTCAGAGCCAGATCCTAACTCTAAACATAGTCCTATACGTCTGGTACACCTTAGCAAACACAAACCCTAACTGTAGCCCAGGTCTCTTGACCTGACACAACATCACAATTGACATCATTCACGCTTCACCTCAACTCTGAATTACAATCGTACTCTCTAACTCACATCACAGGTGAAAACAAGCTCTAACCATAATCTAAACTCCCCATTTGCCTTAAAGAAATCGCAACCCAAATCCTAGCACTAGCCCATGGACCAAACCCTCACTGTCACCTTCGACGTCACCCAGGCTTCACCGTAACCTTGAAGTGCAATCTCGTACTCACCCTCACAACAGAGACAGATGCAAACACTGATAGTAACCCTACACTCCCCATTAACCTTAATGAACATGCAACCCTAAAGCAAGCACTTGTCCCTGGACCTTAACCCTTAGAGTCACCATTGACACCACTGAAGGTTATCTTTAAAAATGGATTTAAATCTTGTCCTCACAGTCACATCAGAGACAGTCTCTAACTCTACCTGCAAACCTACCCTCACTGTACTCCATTCCATACACCTGATCTGAAACCCTGCCCAGGTCTTCCAACGTGACCCCTCACCACCACCATCACCATCACTCATGTCTAAGAAACATCATGAAAGTCTATCTCGCAATCACCCTCACAATCAGAGCTGGATCCTGACTCTAACCATATCCCTATCCTCCACTTACAGCTAAACCACCACTTAAACTTAACCCTGGACTGCAACCAGGACCTGAAACCTCACTGTCACCATCGATGTTACCCATGCTTCACCATAAACCTGATGTTCAATCTCGTCCTCACCCTCACAACAGAGCCGGATTGTTAGCCTAAACAAAACCATGTGCTCCCTGTACACCTTTCCGAACACCTAACCCTAACCCTAGACCTAGCCCATGGAACTGAACCCTGACAGTCACCATCAACATCACCCAGGCTTCAGCGTAAACCTGATGTTCAATCTCTTCCTCATCCTCACATCAGAGCCGAATTCTAACCCTTCCCATAACCGTATCTTCCCTGTACACCTTACCAAACACCTAACCCTAACCCTAGCCCTAGCCCATGGAATTGAACCTTGACGGTCACCATCGACATCACCCAGGCTTCAGCGTAAACCCGATGTGCAATCCCATCCTCATCCTCACATCAGAGCCCGACTCAAACCCTTCCCATAACCGTATCTTCCCTGTACACCTTACCAAACACCTAACCCTAACCCTAGCCTTGTTCCCTGGACTTACCCCTCACCATCACCATCAATGTCCCCTACGCTTCAATGAAAACCTCGACCTCAATCTATCCCTCAACATCACATCAGAGGTGAATCCTAAGCAAAATGATAAACCAATCCTCCCTGTACACATTACAGGACACCTAACCCTAAACCTAACCTTGTTCACTGGCCTGTACCCTCTCTGTTAAAATCGACATCTCCCATGCATCACTGTAAACCTCCGTGTCAATCTCACCCTCACCATCACATCAGAGTCACACCCTAACTCCAAACGTAGTCCCGTATGTTCCATACACCTCAGTGAAAACCAACCTTCTCTCTACTGCTGGTCATTTGACATGACCACACAACATCTCAATTGACATCTTCCATGCTTCACCTTAATCCTGAATTACAATCATACTCTCTAACTCACATCAGAGCTGGGCCCTAATGCTAACCATAATCCAAACTCCTCGTTCATGTTAAAGAACTAGTATCCATTAACCTAGCCCTAGCCCATGGATCTGAATCATCACCATCACCATCGATGTCACTGAGAATTAACCATAAACTGGATCTTCAATCTCGTACTCACCCTCACATCAGAGACAGACCCTAACTCTAATTGTAACCCTATCTTCGCCATAAACCTAAACAAACACCCAACCCTAACCCTAGTCTTTGTCCCTGGACATTGTCCCTCAGCGTCACCACTGACTTCACCGAAGGTTCGCTTTATCCATGGATTTAAATCTTGTCTTCGTAATCACTTCAGAGACAGACTCTAACTCTCACCATACATTTACCCTCAATGTTCACCATTTCGTACACCTAATACGATACCCTGCCCACGTCCTTCGCTCTGACCCCTCACCACAAACACCACCATCAAGCATGTCTATCAAAAAGAGTGAATATCATTCTCACAATCACCCTCACTTTAGAGCTGGATCCCGACTCTAACCATATCCCTATCCTCCATGCACAGTTAAACCAACACCGAAACCTAACCCTAGCTTGGCTCCTGGACCTGAAACCGCACAATCACCAACGATGTCACCCAGAATTCTCCGTAAACCCGATGTTCAATCTCGTCCTCAACCGCACTACAGAGCCAGATCATAAGCCTAAATGAAACCATATAGTCCCTGTACACCTTACCAAACACCTAACCCTACCCCTAGCCCTAGCCCATGGACCTAATACCTCACAATCACCATTGACATCACCCAGGCTTCAGCGTAAACCTGATGTTCAATCTCGTCCTGATCCTCACGTCAGAGCCCAATCCGAACCCTTCCCATAACAATATCTCCCCCGTACACCTTACCAAACACTTAACCCTGAACCTAGCCTTGTTTCCTTGACTTACCCCTCACTGTCACCATCAGCGTCCCCCATGCCTCACTGTAAAACTCCTCCTCAGTGTACCCCTTCACCTCACATCAGAGCTGGATCCTAAGCATAACGATAACCCTCTCCTCCCAGTACAACTTACAGAACACCAAACCCTAACCCTAACCTTGTTCACTGACCAAAACCCTCACCGTCAAAATCGACATCTAACACACCTCACAGTAAACGTCAAGAACAATCTCACCCTTGGGCTCACATCAGAGCTACATCCTAACTTTAAACATAGTCCTGTATGTCCCGTAAAACTTTGCGAACACCAACCCTAACTCGAGTGCTGATCACTAGACCTGACCCCTCAGCATCATATTTGACATCATCCACGCTTCACCTTAAACCTGAATTACAATCATACTCTCTACTTCACATCACACCAGACCCAAATTCTAACTGTAATCTAAACTCCCCATTCGCCTTAAAGAACTACCAACTATAATACTAGCCCTAGCCCATGGATCTAACCTACACCGCCACCTTCGATGTCAACACATGCTTCACCGGTAACTTAAACTTCCATCTCGTCCTTACCCTCATATAAGAGACAGACCCTAAATCAAATCGTAACCCTAACTTCCCCATAAAACTTAAGTTACACCCAAGCCTAACACTAGCCCTTGTCCGTGGACATTGCCCCTCACCATCACCATTGACAACACACAAGGTTCCCTTTAAACATGGATTTAAATCTGGCCCCCTACTCACATCAGAGACAGTCCCAAACTCAAAATGTAACCCTATCCTCACTGTTCACCGTTCGTACACCTGAACCAAAACCCTGCCCAGTTTCTTCAACCTGACCCCTCACCACCGACAGCACCATGACTCATGTCTAACAAAAATCATGAAGGTCTGTATCGAAAATGACATCAGGTCAGAGCTGGATCCTGATTCCTACCATACCCCAATCCTCCACGTACAGCGAACTGAACACCGACACCTAAACCTAGACCTGGCCCCTGGACCTGAAACCTCATCGTCACCAATGACATCACCCACGTTCAGCGCAAACCTGATGTTCAATCACTTCCTCATCCACACATCAGAGCCTGATCCTAATCCTTCCCATAACCATATCTTCCCTGTACACCTTACCAAGCACCTATCCCTAACCCTAACCTTGTTTCCTGGTTGAATCCTCACTGACAAAATCGACATCCCCCATGCCTCACTGTAAACCTCCACCTCAATGTCGTCCATGCCATCATGTCAGAGCCAGATCCTAACTCTAAACATAGTCCTATACGTCTGGTACACCTTAGCAAACACAAACCCTAACTGTAGCCCAGGTCTCTTGACCTGACACAACATCACAATTGACATCATTCACGCTTCACCTCAACTCTGAATTACAATCGTACTCTCTAACTCACATCACAGGTGAAACCAAGCTCTAACCATAATCTAAACTCCCCATTTGCCTTAAAGAAATCGCAACCCAAATCCTAGCACTAGCCCATGGACCAAACCCTCACTGTCACCTTCGACGTCACCCAGGCTTCACCGTAACCTTGAACTGCAATCTCGTACTCACCCTCACATCAGAGACAGATGCAAACACTGATAGTAACCCTACACTCCCCATTAACCTTAATGAACATGCAACCCTAAAGCAAGCACTTGTCCCTGGACCTTAACCCTTAGAGTCACCATTGACACCACTGAAGGTTATCTTTAAAAATGGATTTAAATCTTGTCCTCACAGTCACATCAGAGACAGTCTCTAACTCTACCTGCAAACCTACCCTCACTGTACACCATTCCATACACCTGATCTGAAACCCTGCCCAGGTCTTCCAACGTGACCCCTCACCACCACCATCACCATCACTCATGTCTAAGAAACATCATGAAAGTCTATCTCGCAATCACCCTCACAATCAGAGCTGGATCCTGACTCTAACCATATCCCTATCCTCCACTTACAGCTAAACCACCACTTAAACTTAACCCTGGACTGCAACCAGGACCTGAAACCTCACTGTCACCATCGATGTTACCCATGCTTCACCATAAACCTGATGTTCAATCTCGTCCTCACCCTCACAACAGAGCCGGATTGTTAGCCTAAACAAAACCATGTGCTCCCTGTACACCTTTCCGAACACCTAACCCTAACCCTAGACCTAGCCCATGGAACTGAACCCTGACAGTCACCATCGACATCACCCAGGCTTCAGCGTAAACCTGATGTTCAATCTCTTCCTCATCCTCACATCAGAGCCCAATTCTAACCCTTCCCATAACCGTATCTTCCCTGTACACCTTACCAAACACCTAACCCTAACCCTAGCCCTAGCCCATGGAATTGAACCTTGACGGTCACCATCGACATCACCCAGGCTTCAGCGTAAACCCGATGTGCAATCCCATCCTCATCCTCACATCAGAGCCCGACTCAAACCCTTCCCATAACCGTATCTTCCCTGTACACCTTACCAAACACCTAACCCTAACCCTAGCCTTGTTCCCTGGACTTACCCCTCACCATCACCATCAATGTCCCCTACGCTTCAATGAAAACCTCGACCTCAATCTATCCCTCAACATCACATCAGAGGTGAATCCTAAGCAAAATGATAAACCAATCCTCCCTGTACACATTACAGGACACCTAACCCTAAACCTAACCTTGTTCACTGGCCTGTACCCTCTCTGTTAAAATCGACATCTCCCATGCGTCACTGTAAACCTCCGTGTCAATCTCACCCTCACCATCACATCAGAGTCACACCCTAACTCCAAACGTAGTCCCGTATGTTCCATACACCTCAGTGAAAACCAACCTTCTCTCTACTGCTGGTCATTTGACATGACCACACAACATCTCAATTGACATCTTCCATGCTTCACCTTAATCCTGAATTACAATCATACTCTCTAACTCACATCAGAGCTGGGCCCTAATGCTAACCATAATCCAAACTCCTCGTTCATGTTAAAGAACTAGTATCCATTAACCTAGCCCTAGCCCATGGATCTGAATCATCACCATCACCATCGATGTCACTGAGAATTAACCATAAACTGGATCTTCAATCTCGTACTCACCCTCACATCAGAGACAGACCCTAACTCTAATTGTAACCCTATCTTCGCCATAAACCTAAACAAACACCCAACCCTAACCCTAGTCTTTGTCCCTGGACATTGTCCCTCAGCGTCACCACTGACTTCACCGAAGGTTCGCTTTATCCATGGATTTAAATCTTGTCTTCGTAATCACTTCAGAGACAGACTCTAACTCTCACCATACATTTACCCTCAATGTTCACCATTTCGTACACCTAATACGATACCCTGCCCACGTCCTTCGCTCTGACCCCTCACCACAAACACCACCATCAAGCATGTCTATCAAAAAGAGTGAATATCATTCTCACAATCACCCTCACTTTAGAGCTGGATCCCGACTCTAACCATATCCCTATCCTCCATGCACAGTTAAACCAACACCGAAACCTAACCCTAGCTTGGCTCCTGGACCTGAAACCGCACAATCACCAACGATGTCACCCAGAATTCTCCGTAAACCCGATGTTCAATCTCGTCCTCAACCGCACTACAGAGCCAGATCATAAGCCTAAATGAAACCATATAGTCCCTGTACACCTTACCAAACACCTAACCCTACCCCTAGCCCTAGCCCATGGACCTAATACCTCACAATCACCATTGACATCACCCAGGCTTCAGCGTAAACCTGATGTTCAATCTCGTCCTGATCCTCACGTCAGAGCCCAATCCGAACCCTTCCCATAACAATATCTCCCCCGTACACCTTACCAAACACTTAACCCTGAACCTAGCCTTGTTTCCTTGACTTACCCCTCACTGTCACCATCAGCGTCCCCCATGCCTCACTGTAAAACTCCTCCTCAGTGTACCCCTTCACCTCACATCAGAGCTGGATCCTAAGCATAACGATAACCCTCTCCTCCCAGTACAACTTACAGAACACCAAACCCTAACCCTAACCTTGTTCACTGACCAAAACCCTCACCGTCAAAATCGACATCTAACACACCTCACAGTAAACGTCAAGAACAATCTCACCCTTGGGCTCACATCAGAGCTACATCCTAACTTTAAACATAGTCCTGTATGTCCCGTAAAACTTTGCGAACACCAACCCTAACTCGAGTGCTGATCACTAGACCTGACCCCTCAGCATCATATTTGACATCATCCACGCTTCACCTTAAACCTGAATTACAATCATACTCTCTACTTCACATCACACCAGACCCAAATTCTAACTGTAATCTAAACTCCCCATTCGCCTTAAAGAACTACCAACTATAATACTAGCCCTAGCCCATGGATCTAACCTACACCGCCACCTTCGATGTCAACACATGCTTCACCGGTAACTTAAACTTCCATCTCGTCCTTACCCTCATATAAGAGACAGACCCTAAATCAAATCGTAACCCTAACTTCCCCATAAAACTTAAGTTACACCCAAGCCTAACACTAGCCCTTGTCCGTGGACATTGCCCCTCACCATCACCATTGACAACACACAAGGTTCCCTTTAAACATGGATTTAAATCTGGCCCCCTACTCACATCAGAGACAGTCCCAAACTCAAAATGTAACCCTATCCTCACTGTTCACCGTTCGTACACCTGAACCAAAACCCTGCCCAGTTTCTTCAACCTGACCCCTCACCACCGACAGCACCATGACTCATGTCTAACAAAAATCATGAAGGTCTGTATCGAAAATGACATCAGGTCAGAGCTGGATCCTGATTCCTACCATACCCCAATCCTCCACGTACAGCGAACTGAACACCGACACCTAAACCTAGACCTGGCCCCTGGACCTGAAACCTCATCGTCACCAATGACATCACCCACGTTCAGCGCAAACCTGATGTTCAATCACTTCCTCATCCACACATCAGAGCCTGATCCTAATCCTTCCCATAACCATATCTTCCCTGTACACCTTACCAAGCACCTATCCCTAACCCTAACCTTGTTTCCTGGTTGAATCCTCACTGACAAAATTGACATCCCCCATGCCTCACTGTAAACCTCCACCTCAATGTCGTCCATGCCATCATGTCAGAGCCAGATCCTAACTCTAAACATAGTCCTATACGTCTGGTACACCTTAGCAAACACAAACCCTAACTGTAGCCCAGGTCTCTTGACCTGACACAACATCACAATTGACATCATTCACGCTTCACCTCAACTCTGAATTACAATCGTACTCTCTAACTCACATCACAGGTGAAACCAAGCTCTAACCATAATCTAAACTCCCCATTTGCCTTAAAGAAATCGCAACCCAAATCCTAGCACTAGCCCATGGACCAAACCCTCACTGTCACCTTCGACGTCACCCAGGCTTCACCGTAACCTTGAACTGCAATCTCGTACTCACCCTCACATCAGAGACAGATGCAAACACTGATAGTAACCCTACACTCCCCATTAACCTTAATGAACATGCAACCCTAAAGCAAGCACTTGTCCCTGGACCTTAACCCTTAGAGTCACCATTGACACCACTGAAGGTTATCTTTAAAAATGGATTTAAATCTTGTCCTCACAGTCACATCAGAGACAGTCTCTAACTCTACCTGCAAACCTACCCTCACTGTACACCATTCCATACACCTGATCTGAAACCCTGCCCAGGTCTTCCAACGTGACCCCTCACCACCACCATCACCATCACTCATGTCTAAGAAACATCATGAAAGTCTATCTCGCAATCACCCTCACAATCAGAGCTGGATCCTGACTCTAACCATATCCCTATCCTCCACTTACAGCTAAACCACCACTTAAACTTAACCCTGGACTGCAACCAGGACCTGAAACCTCACTGTCACCATCGATGTTACCCATGCTTCACCATAAACCTGATGTTCAATCTCGTCCTCACCCTCACAACAGAGCCGGATTGTTAGCCTAAACAAAACCATGTGCTCCCTGTACACCTTTCCGAACACCTAACCCTAACCCTAGACCTAGCCCATGGAACTGAACCCTGACAGTCACCATCGACATCACCCAGGCTTCAGCGTAAACCTGATGTTCAATCTCTTCCTCATCCTCACATCAGAGCCCAATTCTAACCCTTCCCATAACCGTATCTTCCCTGTACACCTTACCAAACACCTAACCCTAACCCTAGCCCTAGCCCATGGAATTGAACCTTGACGGTCACCATCGACATCACCCAGGCTTCAGCGTAAACCCGATGTGCAATCCCATCCTCATCCTCACATCAGAGCCCGACTCAAACCCTTCCCATAACCGTATCTTCCCTGTACACCTTACCAATCACCTTACCCTAACCCTAGCCTTGTTCCCTGGACTTACCCCTCACCATCACCATCAATGTCCCCTACGCTTCAATGAAAACCTCGACCTCAATCTATCCCTCAACATCACATCAGAGGTGAATCCTAAGCAAAATGATAAACCAATCCTCCCTGTACACATTACAGGACACCTAACCCTAAACCTAACCTTGTTCACTGGCCTGTACCCTCTCTGTTAAAATCGACATCTCCCATGCGTCACTGTAAACCTCCGTGTCAATCTCACCCTCACCATCACATCAGAGTCACACCCTAACTCCAAACGTAGTCCCGTATGTTCCATACACCTCAGTGAAAACCAACCTTCTCTCTACTGCTGGTCATTTGACATGACCACACAACATCTCAATTGACATCTTCCATGCTTCACCTTAATCCTGAATTACAATCATACTCTCTAACTCACATCAGAGCTGGGCCCTAATGCTAACCATAATCCAAACTCCTCGTTCATGTTAAAGAACTAGTATCCATTAACCTAGCCCTAGCCCATGGATCTGAATCATCACCATCACCATCGATGTCACTGAGAATTAACCATAAACTGGATCTTCAATCTCGTACTCACCCTCACATCAGAGACAGACCCTAACTCTAATTGTAACCCTATCTTCGCCATAAACCTAAACAAACACCCAACCCTAACCCTAGTCTTTGTCCCTGGACATTGTCCCTCAGCGTCACCACTGACTTCACCGAAGGTTCGCTTTATCCATGGATTTAAATCTTGTCTTCGTAATCACTTCAGAGACAGACTCTAACTCTCACCATACATTTACCCTCAATGTTCACCATTTCGTACACCTAATACGATACCCTGCCCACGTCCTTCGCTCTGACCCCTCACCACAAACACCACCATCAAGCATGTCTATCAAAAAGAGTGAATATCATTCTCACAATCACCCTCACTTTAGAGCTGGATCCCGACTCTAACCATATCCCTATCCTCCATGCACAGTTAAACCAACACCGAAACCTAACCCTAGCTTGGCTCCTGGACCTGAAACCGCACAATCACCAACGATGTCACCCAGAATTCTCCGTAAACCCGATGTTCAATCTCGTCCTCAACCGCACTACAGAGCCAGATCATAAGCCTAAATGAAACCATATAGTCCCTGTACACCTTACCAAACACCTAACCCTACCCCTAGCCCTAGCCCATGGACCTAATACCTCACAATCACCATTGACATCACCCAGGCTTCAGCGTAAACCTGATGTTCAATCTCGTCCTGATCCTCACGTCAGAGCCCAATCCGAACCCTTCCCATAACAATATCTCCCCCGTACACCTTACCAAACACTTAACCCTGAACCTAGCCTTGTTTCCTTGACTTACCCCTCACTGTCACCATCAGCGTCCCCCATGCCTCACTGTAAAACTCCTCCTCAGTGTACCCCTTCACCTCACATCAGAGCTGGATCCTAAGCATAACGATAACCCTCTCCTCCCAGTACAACTTACAGAACACCAAACCCTAACCCTAACCTTGTTCACTGACCAAAACCCTCACCGTCAAAATCGACATCTAACACACCTCACAGTAAACGTCAAGAACAATCTCACCCTTGGGCTCACATCAGAGCTACATCCTAACTTTAAACATAGTCCTGTATGTCCCGTAAAACTTTGCGAACACCAACCCTAACTCGAGTGCTGATCACTAGACCTGACCCCTCAGCATCATATTTGACATCATCCACGCTTCACCTTAAACCTGAATTACAATCATACTCTCTACTTCACATCACACCAGACCCAAATTCTAACTGTAATCTAAACTCCCCATTCGCCTTAAAGAACTACCAACTATAATACTAGCCCTAGCCCATGGATCTAACCTACACCGCCACCTTCGATGTCAACACATGCTTCACCGGTAACTTAAACTTCCATCTCGTCCTTACCCTCATATAAGAGACAGACCCTAAATCAAATCGTAACCCTAACTTCCCCATAAAACCTAAGTTACACCCAAGCCTAACACTAGCCCTTGTCCGTTGACATTGCCCCTCACCATCACCATTGACAACACACAAGGTTCCCTTTAAACATGGATTTAAATCTGGCCCCCTACTCACATCAGAGACAGTCCCAAACTCAAAATGTAACCCTATCCTCACTGTTCACCGTTCGTACACCTGAACCAAAACCCTGCCCAGTTTCTTCAACCTGACCCCTCACCACCGACAGCACCATGACTCATGTCTAACAAAAATCATGAAGGTCTGTATCGAAAATGACATCAGGTGAGAGCTGGATCCTGATTCCTACCATACCCCAATCCTCCACGTACAGCGAACTGAACACCGACACCTAAACCTAGACCTGGCCCCTGGACCTGAAACCTCATCGTCACCAATGACATCACCCACGTTCAGCGCAAACCTGATGTTCAATCACTTCCTCATCCACACATCAGAGCCTGATCCTAATCCTTCCCATAACCATATCTTCCCTGTACACCTTACCAAGCACCTATCCCTAACCCTAACCTTGTTTCCTGGTTGAATCCTCACTGACAAAATCGACATCCCCCATGCCTCACTGTAAACCTCCACCTCAATGTCGTCCATGCCATCATGTCAGAGCCAGATCCTAACTCTAAACATAGTCCTATACGTCTGGTACACCTTAGCAAACACAAACCCTAACTGTAGCCCAGGTCTCTTGACCTGACACAACATCACAATTGACATCATTCACGCTTCACCTCAACTCTGAATTACAATCGTACTCTCTAACTCACATCACAGGTGAAACCAAGCTCTAACCATAATCTAAACTCCCCATTTGCCTTAAAGAAATCGCAACCCAAATCCTAGCACTAGCCCATGGACCAAACCCTCACTGTCACCTTCGACGTCACCCAGGCTTCACCGTAACCTTGAACTGCAATCTCGTACTCACCCTCACATCAGAGACAGATGCAAACACTGATAGTAACCCTACACTCCCCATTAACCTTAATGAACATGCAACCCTAAAGCAAGCACTTGTCCCTGGACCTTAACCCTTAGAGTCACCATTGACACCACTGAAGGTTATCTTTAAAAATGGATTTAAATCTTGTCCTCACAGTCACATCAGAGACAGTCTCTAACTCTACCTGCAAACCTACCCTCACTGTACACCATTCCATACACCTGATCTGAAACCCTGCCCAGGTCTTCCAACGTGACCCCTCACCACCACCATCACCATCACTCATGTCTAAGAAACATCATGAAAGTCTATCTCGCAATCACCCTCACAATCAGAGCTGGATCCTGACTCTAACCATATCCCTATCCTCCACTTACAGCTAAACCACCACTTAAACTTAACCCTGGACTGCAACCAGGACCTGAAACCTCACTGTCACCATCGATGTTACCCATGCTTCACCATAATCCTGATGTTCAATCTCGTCCTCACCCTCACAACAGAGCCGGATTGTTAGCCTAAACAAAACCATGTGCTCCCTGTACACCTTTCCGAACACCTAACCCTAACCCTAGACCTAGCCCATGGAACTGAACCCTGACAGTCACCATCGACATCACCCAGGCTTCAGCGTAAACCTGATGTTCAATCTCTTCCTCATCCTCACATCAGAGCCGAATTCTAACCCTTCCCATAACCGTATCTTCCCTGTACACCTTACCAAACACCTAACCCTAACCCTAGCCCTAGCCCATGGAATTGAACCTTGACGGTCACCATCGACATCACCCAGGCTTCAGCGTAAACCCGATGTGCAATCCCATCCTCATCCTCACATCAGAGCCCGACTCAAACCCTTCCCATAACCGTATCTTCCCTGTACACCTTACCAATCACCTTACCCTAACACTAGCCTTGTTCCCTGGACTTACCCCTCACCATCACCATCAATGTCCCCTACGCTTCAATGAAAACCTCGACCTCAATCTATCCCTCAACATCACATCAGAGGTGAATCCTAAGCAAAATGATAAACCAATCCTCCCTGTACACATTACAGGACACCTAACCCTAAACCTAACCTTGTTCACTGGCCTGTACCCTCTCTGTTAAAATCGACATCTCCCATGCGTCACTGTAAACCTCCGTGTCAATCTCACCCTCACCATCACATCAGAGTCACACCCTAACTCCAAACGTAGTCCCGTATGTTCCATACACCTCAGTGAAAACCAACCTTCTCTCTACTGCTGGTCATTTGACATGACCACACAACATCTCAATTGACATCTTCCATGCTTCACCTTAATCCTGAATTACAATCATACTCTCTAACTCACATCAGAGCTGGGCCCTAATGCTAACCATAATCCAAACTCCTCGTTCATGTTAAAGAACTAGTATCCATTAACCTAGCCCTAGCCCATGGATCTGAATCATCACCATCACCATCGATGTCACTGAGAATTAACCATAAACTGGATCTTCAATCTCGTACTCACCCTCACATCAGAGACAGACCCTAACTCTAATTGTAACCCTATCTTCGCCATAAACCTAAACAAACACCCAACCCTAACCCTAGTCTTTGTCCCTGGACATTGTCCCTCAGCGTCACCACTGACTTCACCGAAGGTTCGCTTTATCCATGGATTTAAATCTTGTCTTCGTAATCACTTCAGAGACAGACTCTAACTCTCACCATACATTTACCCTCAATGTTCACCATTTCGTACACCTAATACGATACCCTGCCCACGTCCTTCGCTCTGACCCCTCACCACAAACACCACCATCAAGCATGTCTATCAAAAAGAGTGAATATCATTCTCACAATCACCCTCACTTTAGAGCTGGATCCCGACTCTAACCATATCCCTATCCTCCATGCACAGTTAAACCAACACCGAAACCTAACCCTAGCTTGGCTCCTGGACCTGAAACCGCACAATCACCAACGATGTCACCCAGAATTCTCCGTAAACCCGATGTTCAATCTCGTCCTCAACCGCACTACAGAGCCAGATCATAAGCCTAAATGAAACCATATAGTCCCTGTACACCTTACCAAACACCTAACCCTACCCCTAGCCCTAGCCCATGGACCTAATACCTCACAATCACCATTGACATCACCCAGGCTTCAGCGTAAACCTGATGTTCAATCTCGTCCTGATCCTCACGTCAGAGCCCAATCCGAACCCTTCCCATAACAATATCTCCCCCGTACACCTTGCCAAACACTTAACCCTGAACCTAGCCTTGTTTCCTTGACTTACCCCTCACTGTCACCATCAGCGTCCCCCATGCCTCACTGTAAAACTCCTCGTCAGTGTACCCCTTCACCTCACATCAGAGCTGGATCCTAAGCATAACGATAACCCTCTCCTCCCAGTACAACTTACAGAACACCAAACCCTAACCCTAACCTTGTTCACTGACCAAAACCCTCACCGTCAAAATCGACATCTAACACACCTCACAGTAAACGTCAAGAACAATCTCACCCTTGGGCTCACATCAGAGCTACATCATAACTTTAAACATAGTCCTGTATTTCCCGTAAAACTTTGAGAACACCAACCCTAACTCGAGTGCTGATCACTAGACCTGACCCCTCAGCATCATATTTGACATCATCCACGCTTCACCTTAAACCTGAATTACAATCATACTCTCTACTTCACATCACACCAGACCCAAATTCTAACTGTAATCTAAACTCCCCATTCGCCTTAAAGAACTACCAACTATAATACTAGCCCTAGCCCATGGATCTAAACTACACCGCCACCTTCGATGTCAACACATGCTTCACCGGTAACTTAAACTTCCATCTCGTCCTTACCCTCATATAAGAGACAGACCCTAAATCAAATCGTAACCCTAACTTCCCCATAAAACTTAAGTTACACCCAAGCCTAACACTAGCCCTTGACCGTGGGCATTGCCCCTCACCCTCACCATTGACAACACACAAGGTTCCCTTTAAACATGGATTTAAATCTGGCCCCCTACTCACATCAGAGACAGTTCCTAACTCAAAATGTAACCCTATCCTCACTGTTCACCGTTCGTACACCTGAACCAAAACCCTGCCCAGTTTCTTCAACCTGACCCCTCACCACCGACAGCACCATGACTCATGTCTAACAAAAATCATGAAGGTCTGTATCGAAAATGACATCAGGTGAGAGCTGGATCCTGATTCCTACCATACCCCAATCCTCCACGTACAGCGAACTGAACACCGACACCTAAACCTAGACCTGGCCCCTGGACCTGAAACCTCATCGTCACCAATGACATCACCCACGTTCAGCGCAAACCTGATGTTCAATCACTTCCTCATCCACACATCAGAGCCTGATCCTAATCCTTCCCATAACCATATCTTCCCTGTACACCTTACCAAGCACCTATCCCTAACCCTAACCTTGTTTCCTGGTTGAATCCTCACTGATAAAATCGACATCCCCCATGCCTCACTGTAAACCTCCACCTCAATGTCGTCCATGCCATCATGTCAGAGCCAGATCCTAACTCTAAACATAGTCCTATACGTCTGGTACACCTTAGCAAACACAAACCCTAACTGTAGCCCAGGTCTCTTGACCTGACACAACATCACAATTGACATCATTCACGCTTCACCTCAACTCTGAATTACAGTCGTACTCTCTAACTCACATCACAGGTGATACCAAGCTCTAACCATAATCTAAACTCCCCATTTGCCTTAAAGAAATCGCAACCCAAATCCTAGCACTAGCCCATGGACCAAACCCTCACTGTCACCTTCGACGTCACCCAGGCTTCACCGTAACCTTGAACTGCAATCTCGTACTCACCCTCACATCAGAGACAGATGCAAACACTGATAGTAACCCTACACTCCCCATTAACCTTAATGAACATGCAACCCTAAAGCAAGCACTTGTCCCTGGACCTTAACCCTTAGAGTCACCATTGACACCACTGAAGGTTATCTTTAAAAATGGATTTAAATCTTGTCCTCACAGTCACATCAGAGACAGTCTCTAACTCTACCTGCAAACCTACCCTCACTGTACACCATTCCATACACCTGATCTGAAACCCTGCCCAGGTCTTCCAACGTGACCCCTCACCACCACCATCACCATCACTCATGTCTAAGAAACATCATGAAAGTCTATCTCGCAATCACCCTCACAATCAGAGCTGGATCCTGACTCTAACCATATCCCTATCCTCCACTTACAGCTAAACCACCACTTAAACTTAACCCTGGACTGCAACCAGGACCTGAAACCTCACTGTCACCATCGATGTTACCCATGCTTCACCATAATCCTGATGTTCAATCTCGTCCTCACCCTCACAACAGAGCCGGATTGTTAGCCTAAACAAAACCATGTGCTCCCTGTACACCTTTCCGAACACCTAACCCTAACCCTAGACCTAGCCCATGGAACTGAACCCTGACAGTCACCATCGACATCACCCAGGCTTCAGCGTAAACCTGATGTTCAATCTCTTCCTCATCCTCACATCAGAGCCCAATTCTAACCCTTCCCATAACCGTATCTTCCCTGTACACCTTACCAAACACCTAACCCTAACCCTAGCCCTAGCCCATGGAATTGAACCTTGACGGTCACCATCGACATCACCCAGGCTTCAGCGTAAACCCGATGTGCAATCCCATCCTCATCCTCACATCAGAGCCCGACTCAAACCCTTCCCATAACCGTATCTTCCCTGTACACCTTACCAATCACCTTACCCTAACCCTAGCCTTGTTCCCTGGACTTACCCCTCACCATCACCATCAATGTCCCCTACGCTTCAATGAAAACCTCGACCTCAATCTATCCCTCAACATCACATCAGAGGTGAATCCTAAGCAAAATGATAAACCAATCCTCCCTGTACACATTACAGGACACCTAACCCTAAACCTAACCTTGTTCACTGGCCTGTACCCTCTCTGTTAAAATCGACATCTCCCATGCGTCACTGTAAACCTCCGTGTCAATCTCACCCTCACCATCACATCAGAGTCACACCCTAACTCCAAACGTAGTCCCGTATGTTCCATACACCTCAGTGAAAACCAACCTTCTCTCTACTGCTGGTCATTTGACATGACCACACAACATCTCAATTGACATCTTCCATGCTTCACCTTAATCCTGAATTACAATCATACTCTCTAACTCACATCAGAGCTGGGCCCTAATGCTAACCATAATCCAAACTCCTCGTTCATGTTAAAGAACTAGTATCCATTAACCTAGCCCTAGCCCATGGATCTGAATCATCACCATCACCATCGATGTCACTGAGAATTAACCATAAACTGGATCTTCAATCTCGTACTCACCCTCACATCAGAGACAGACCCTAACTCTAATTGTAACCCTATCTTCGCCATAAACCTAAACAAACACCCAACCCTAACCCTAGTCTTTGTCCCTGGACATTGTCCCTCAGCGTCACCACTGACTTCACCGAAGGTTCGCTTTATCCATGGATTTAAATCTTGTCTTCGTAATCACTTCAGAGACAGACTCTAACTCTCACCATACATTTACCCTCAATGTTCACCATTTCGTACACCTAATACGATACCCTGCCCACGTCCTTCGCTCTGACCCCTCACCACAAACACCACCATCAAGCATGTCTATCAAAAAGAGTGAATATCATTCTCACAATCACCCTCACTTTAGAGCTGGATCCCGACTCTAACCATATCCCTATCCTCCATGCACAGTTAAACCAACACCGAAACCTAACCCTAGCTTGGCTCCTGGACCTGAAACCGCACAATCACCAACAATGTCACCCAGAATTCTCCGTAAACCCGATGTTCAATCTCGTCCTCAACCGCACTACAGAGCCAGATCATAAGCCTAAATGAAACCATATAGTCCCTGTACACCTTACCAAACACCTAACCCTACCCCTAGCCCTAGCCCATGGACCTAATACCTCACAATCACCATTGACATCACCCAGGCTTCAGCGTAAACCTGATGTTCAATCTCGTCCTGTTCCTCACGTCAGAGCCCAATCCGAACCCTTCCCATAACAATATCTCCCCCGTACACCTTGCCAAACACTTAACCCTGAACCTAGCCTTGTTTCCTTGACTTACCCCTCACTGTCACCATCAGCGTCCCCCATGCCTCACTGTAAAACTCCTCCTCAGTGTACCCCTTCACCTCACATCAGAGCTGGATCCTAAGCATAACGATAACCCTCTCCTCCCAGTACAACTTACAGAACACCAAACCCTAACCCTAACCTTGTTCACTGACCAAAACCCTCACCGTCAAAATCGACATCTAACACACCTCACAGTAAACGTCAAGAACAATCTCACCCTTGGGCTCACATCAGAGCTACATCCTAACTTTAAACATAGTCCTGTATGTCCCGTAAAACTTTGCGAACACCAACCCTAACTCGAGTGCTGATCACTAGACCTGACCCCTCAGCATCATATTTGACATCATCCACGCTTCACCTTAAACCTGAATTACAATCATACTCTCTACTTCACATCACACCAGACCCAAATTCTAACTGTAATCTAAACTCCCCATTCGCCTTAAAGAACTACCAACTATAATACTAGCCCTAGCCCATGGATCTAACCTACACCGCCACCTTCGATGTCAACACATGCTTCACCGGTAACTTAAACTTCCATCTCGTCCTTACCCTCATATAAGAGACAGACCCTAAATCAAATCGTAACCCTAACTTCCCCATAAAACTTAAGTTACACCCAAGCCTAACACTAGCCCTTGACCGTGGACATTGCCCCTCACCATCACCATTGACAACACACAAGGTTCCCTTTAAACATGGATTTAAATCTGTCCCCCTACTCATATCAGAGACAGTTCCTAACTCAAAATGTAACCCTATCCTCACTGTTCACCGTTCGTACACCTGAACCAAAACTCTGCCCAGTTTCTTCAACCTGACCCCTCACCACCGACAGCACCATGACTCATGTCTAACAAAAATCATGAAGGTCTGTATCGAAAATGACATCAGGTGAGAGCTGGATCCTGATTCCTACCATACCCCAATCCTCCACGTACAGCGAACTGAACACCGACACCTAAACCTAGACCTGGCCCCTGGACCTGAAACCTCATCGTCACCAATGACATCACCCACGTTCAGCGCAAACCTGATGTTCAATCACTTCCTCATCCACACATCAGAGCCTGATCCTAATCCTTCCCATAACCATATCTTCCCTGTACACCTTACCAAGCACCTATCCCTAACCCTAACCTTGTTTCCTGGTTGAATCCTCACTGACAAAATCGACATCCCCCATGCCTCACTGTAAACCTCCACCTCAATGTCGTCCATGCCATCATGTCAGAGCCAGATCCTAACTCTAAACATAGTCCTATACGTCTGGTACACCTTAGCAAACACAAACCCTAACTGTAGCCCAGGTCTCTTGACCTGACACAACATCACAATTGACATCATTCACGCTTCACCTCAACTCTGAATTACAATCGTACTCTCTAACTCACATCACAGGTGAAACCAAGCTCTAACCATAATCTAAACTCCCCATTTGCCTTAAAGAAATCGCAACCCAAATCCTAGCACTAGCCCATGGACCAAACCCTCACTGTCACCTTCGACGTCACCCAGGCTTCACCGTAACCTTGAACTGCAATCTCGTACTCACCCTCACATCAGAGACAGATGCAAACACTGATAGTAACCCTACACTCCCCATTAACCTTAATGAACATGCAACCCTAAAGCAAGCACTTGTCCCTGGACCTTAACCCTTAGAGTCACCATTGACACCACTGAAGGTTATCTTTAAAAATGGATTTAAATCTTGTCCTCACAGTCACATCAGAGACAGTCTCTAACTCTACCTGCAAACCTACCCTCACTGTACACCATTCCATACACCTGATCTGAAACCCTGCCCAGGTCTTCCAACGTGACCCCTCACCACCACCATCACCATCACTCATGTCTAAGAAACATCATGAAAGTCTATCTCGCAATCACCCTCACAATCAGAGCTGGATCCTGACTCTAACCATATCCCTATCCTCCACTTACAGCTAAACCACCACTTAAATTTAACCCTGGACTGCAACCAGGACCTGAAACCTCACTGTCACCATCGATGTTACCCATGCTTCACCATAATCCTGATGTTCAATCTCGTCCTCACCCTCACAACAGAGCCGGATTGTTAGCCTAAACAAAACCATGTGCTCCCTGTACACCTTTCCGAACACCTAACCCTAACCCTAGACCTAGCCCATGGAACTGAACCCTGACAGTCACCATCGACATCACCCAGGCTTTAGCGTAAACCTGATGTTCAATCTCTTCTCATGCTCACATCAGAGCCCAATTCTAACCCTTCCCATAACCGTATCTTCCCTGTACACCTTACCAAACACCTAACCCTAACCCTAGCCCTAGCCCATGGAATTGAACCTTGACGGTCACCATCGACATCACCCAGGCTTCAGCGTAAACCCGATGTGCAATCCCATCCTCATCCTCACATCAGAGCCCGACTCAAACCCTTCCCATAACCGTATCTTCCCTGTACACCTTACCAATCACCTTACCCTAACCCTAGCCTTGTTCCCTGGACTTACCCCTCACCATCACCATCAATGTCCCCTACGCTTCAATGAAAACCTCGACCTCAATCTATCCCTCAACATCACATCAGAGGTGAATCCTAAGCAAAATGATAAACCAATCCTCCCTGTACACATTACAGGACACCTAACCCTAAACCTAACCTTGTTCACTGGCCTGTACCCTCTCTGTTAAAATCGACATCTCCCATGCGTCACTGTAAACCTCCGTGTCAATCTCACCCTCACCATCACATCAGAGTCACACCCTAACTCCAAACGTAGTCCCGTATGTTCCATACACCTCAGTGAAAACCAACCTTCTCTCTACTGCTGGTCATTTGACATGACCACACAACATCTCAATTGACATCTTCCATGCTTCACCTTAATCCTGAATTACAATCATACTCTCTAACTCACATCAGAGCTGGGCCCTAATGCTAACCATAATCCAAACTCCTCGTTCATGTTAAAGAACTAGTATCCATTAACCTAGCCCTAGCCCATGGATCTGAATCATCACCATCACCATCGATGTCACTGAGAATTAACCATAAACTGGATCTTCAATCTCGTACTCACCCTCACATCAGAGACAGACCCTAACTCTAATTGTAACCCTATCTTCGCCATAAACCTAAACAAACACCCAACCCTAACCCTAGTCTTTGTCCCTGGACATTGTCCCTCAGCGTCACCACTGACTTCACCGAAGGTTCGCTTTATCCATGGATTTAAATCTTGTCTTCGTAATCACTTCAGAGACAGACTCTAACTCTCACCATACATTTACCCTCAATGTTCACCATTTCGTACACCTAATACGATACCCTGCCCACGTCCTTCGCTCTGACCCCTCACCACAAACACCACCATCAAGCATGTCTATCAAAAAGAGTGAATATCATTCTCACAATCACCCTCACTTTAGAGCTGGATCCCGACTCTAACCATATCCCTATCCTCCATGCACAGTTAAACCAACACCGAAACCTAACCCTAGCTTGGCTCCTGGACCTGAAACCGCACAATCACCAACGATGTCACCCAGAATTCTCCGTAAACCCGATGTTCAATCTCGTCCTCAACCGCACTACAGAGCCAGATCATAAGCCTAAATGAAACCATATAGTCCCTGTACACCTTACCAAACACCTAACCCTACCCCTAGCCCTAGCCCATGGACCTAATACCTCACAATCACCATTGACATCACCCAGGCTTCAGCGTAAACCTGATGTTCAATCTCGTCCTGATCCTCACGTCAGAGCCCAATCCGAACCCTTCCCATAACAATATCTCCCCCGTACACCTTGCCAAACACTTAACCCTGAACCTAGCCTTGTTTCCTTGACTTACCCCTCACTGTCACCATCAGCGTCCCCCATGCCTCACTGTAAAACTCCTCCTCAGTGTACCCCTTCACCTCACATCAGAGCTGGATCCTAAGCATAACGATAACCCTCTCCTCCCAGTACAACTTACAGAACACCAAACCCTAACCCTAACCTTGTTCACTGACCAAAACCCTCACCGTCAAAATCGACATCTAACACACCTCACAGTAAACGTCAAGAACAATCTCACCCTTGGGCTCACATCAGAGCTACATCCTAACTTTAAACATAGTCCTGTATGTCCCGTAAAACTTTGCGAACACCAACCCTAACTCGAGTGCTGATCACTAGACCTGACCCCTCAGCATCATATTTGACATCATCCACGCTTCACCTTAAACCTGAATTACAATCATACTCTCTACTTCACATCACACCAGACCCAAATTCTAACTGTAATCTAAACTCCCCATTCGCCTTAAAGAACTACCAACTATAATACTAGCCCTAGCCCATGGATCTAACCTACACCGCCACCTTCGATGTCAACACATGCTTCACCGGTAACTTAAACTTCCATCTCGTCCTTACCCTCATATAAGAGACAGACCCTAAATCAAATCGTAACCCTAACTTCCCCATAAAACTTAAGTTACACCCAAGCCTAACACTAGCCCTTGACCGTGGACATTGCCCCTCACCATTACCATTGACAACACACAAGGTTCCCTTTAAACATGGATTTAAATCTGTCCCCCTACTCACATCAGAGACAGTTCCTAACTCAAAATGTAACCCTATCCTCACTGTTCACCGTTCGTACACCTGAACCAAAACCCTGCCCAGTTTCTTCAACCTGACCCCTCACCACCGACAGCACCATGACTCATGTCTAACAAAAATCATGAAGGTCTGTATCGAAAATGACATCAGGTGAGAGCTGGATCCTGATTCCTACCATACCCCAATCCTCCACGTACAGCGAACTGAACACCGACACCTAAACCTAGACCTGGCCCCTGGACCTGAAACCTCATCGTCACCAATGACATCACCCACGTTCAGCGCAAACCTGATGTTCAATCACTTCCTCATCCACACATCAGAGCCTGATCCTAATCCTTCCCATAACCATATCTTCCCTGTACACCTTACCAAGCACCTATCCCTAACCCTAACCTTGTTTCCTGGTTGAATCCTCACTGACAAAATCGACATCCCCCATGCCTCACTGTAAACCTCCACCTCAATGTCGTCCATGCCATCATGTCAGAGCCAGATCCTAACTCTAAACATAGTCCTATACGTCTGGTACACCTTAGCAAACACAAACCCTAACTGAAGCCCAGGTCTCTTGACCTGACACAACATCACAATTGACATCATTCACGCTTCACCTCAACTCTGAATTACAATCGTACTCTCTAACTCACATCACAGGTGAAACCAAGCTCTAACCATAATCTAAACTCCCCATTTGCCTTAAAGAAATCGCAACCCAAATCCTAGCACTAGCCCATGGACCAAACCCTCACTGTCACCTTCGACGTCACCCAGGCTTCACCGTAACCTTGAACTGCAATCTCGTACTCACCCTCACATCAGAGACAGATGCAAACACTGATAGTAACCCTACACTCCCCATTAACCTTAATGAACATGCAACCCTAAAGCAAGCACTTGTCCCTGGACCTTAACCCTTAGAGTCACCATTGACACCACTGAAGGTTATCTTTAAAAATGGATTTAAATCTTGTCCTCACAGTCACATCAGAGACAGTCTCTAACTCTACCTGCAAACCTACCCTCACTGTACACCATTCCATACACCTGATCTGAAACCCTGCCCAGGTCTTCCAACGTGACCCCTCACCACCATCATCACCATCACTCATGTCTAAGAAACATCATGAAAGTCTATCTCGCAATCACCCTCACAATCAGAGCTGGATCCTGACTCTAACCATATCCCTATCCTCCACTTACAGCTAAACCACCACTTAAACTTAACCCTGGACTGCAACCAGGACCTGAAACCTCACTGTCACCATCGATGTTACCCATGCTTCACCATAATCCTGATGTTCAATCTCGTCCTCAACCTCACAACAGAGCCGGATTGTTAGCCTAAACAAAACCATGTGCTCCCTGTACACCTTTCCGAACACCTAACCCTAACCCTAGACCTAGCCCATGGAACTGAACCCTGACAGTCACCATCGACATCACCCAGGCTTCAGCGTAAACCTGATGTTCAATCTCTTCTCATCCTCACATCAGAGCCCAATTCTAACCCTTCCCATAACCGTATCTTCCCTGTACACCTTACCAAACACCTAACCCTAACCCTAGCCCTAGCCCATGGAATTGAACCTTGACGGTCACCATCGACATCACCCAGGCTTCAGCGTAAACCCGATGTGCAATCCCATCCTCATCCTCACATCAGAGCCCGACTCAAACCCTTCCCATAACCGTATCTTCCCTGTACACCTTACCAATCACCTTACCCTAACCCTAGCCTTGTTCCCTGGACTTACCCCTCACCATCACCATCAATGTCCCCTACGCTTCAATGAAAACCTCGACCTCAATCTATCCCTCAACATCACATCAGAGGCGAATCCTAAGCAAAATGATAAACCAATCCTCCCTGTACACATTACAGGACACCTAACCCTAAACCTAACCTTGTTCACTGGCCTGTACCCTCTCTGTTAAAATCGACATCTCCCATGCGTCACTGTAAACCTCCGTGTCAATCTCACCCTCACCATCACATCAGAGTCACACCCTAACTCCAAACGTAGTCCCGTATGTTCCATACACCTCAGTGAAAACCAACCTTCTCTCTACTGCTGGTCATTTGACATGACCACACAACATCTCAATTGACATCTTCCATGCTTCACCTTAATCCTGAATTAAAATCATACTCTCTAACTCACATCAGAGCTGGGCCCTAATGCTAACCATAATCCAAACTCCTCGTTCATGTTAAAGAACTAGTATCCATTAACCTAGCCCTAGCCCATGGATCTGAATCATCACCATCACCATCGATGTCACTGAGAATTAACCATAAACTGGATCTTCAATCTCGTACTCACCCTCACATCAGAGACAGACCCTAACTCTAATTGTAACCCTATCTTCGCCATAAACCTAAACAAACACCCAACCCTAACCCTAGTCTTTGTCCCTGGACATTGTCCCTCAGCGTCACCACTGACTTCACCGAAGGTTCGCTTTATCCATGGATTTAAATCTTGTCTTCGTAATCACTTCAGAGACAGACTCTAACTCTCACCATACATTTACCCTCAATGTTCACCATTTCGTACACCTAATACGATACCCTGCCCACGTCCTTCGCTCTGACCCCTCACCACAAACACCACCATCAAGCATGTCTATCAAAAAGAGTGAATATCATTCTCACAATCACCCTCACTTTAGAGCTGGATCCTGACTCTAACCATATCCCTATCCTCCATGCACAGTTAAACCAACACCGAAACCTAACCCTAGCTTGGCTCCTGGACCTGAAACCGCACAATCACCAACGATGTCACCCAGAATTCTCCGTAAACCCGATGTTCAATCTCGTCCTCAACCGCACTACAGAGCCAGATCATAAGCCTAAACGAAACCATATAGTCCCTGTACACCTTACCAAACACCTAACCCTACCCCTAGCCCTAGCCCATGGACCTAATACCTCACAATCACCATTGACATCACCCAGGCTTCAGCGTAAACCTGATGTTCAATCTCGTCCTGATCCTCACGTCAGAGCCCAATCCGAACCCTTCCCATAACAATATCTCCCCCGTACACCTTGCCAAACACTTAACCCTGAACCTAGCCTTGTTTCCTTGACTTACCCCTCACTGTCACCATCAGCGTCCCCCATGCCTCACTGTAAAACTCCTCCTCAGTGTACCCCTTCACCTCACATCAGAGCTGGATCCTAAGCATAACGATAACCCTCTCCTCCCAGTACAACTTACAGAACACCAAACCCTAACCCTAACCTTGTTCACTGACCAAAACCCTCACCGTCAAAATCGACATCTAACACACCTCACAGTAAACGTCAAGAACAATCTCACCCTTGGGCTCACATCAGAGCTACATCCTAACTTTAAACATAGTCCTGTATGTCCCGTAAAACTTTGCGAACACCAACCCTAACTCGAGTGCTGATCACTAGACCTGACCCCTCAGCATCATATTTGACATCATCCACGCTTCACCTTAAACCTGAATTACAATCATACTCTCTACTTCACATCACACCAGACCCAAATTCTAACTGTAATCTAAACTCCCCATTCGCCTTAAAGAACTACCAACTATAATACTAGCCCTAGCCCATGGATCTAACCTACACCGCCACCTTCGAGGTCAACACATGCTTCACCGGTAACTTAAACTTCCATCTCGTCCTTACCCTCATATAAGAGACAGACCCTAAATCAAATCGTAACCCTAACTTCCCCATAAAACTTAAGTTACACCCAAGCCTAACACTAGCCCTTGTCCGTGGACATTGCCCCTCACCATCACCATTGACAACACACAAGGTTCCCTTTAAACATGGATTTAAATCTGGCCCCCTACTCGCATCAGAGACAGTCCCAAACTCAAAATGTATCCCTCTCCTCACTGTTCACTGTTCGTACACCTGACCCAAAACCCTGCCCAGTTTCTTCAACCTGACCCCTCACCACCGACAGCACCATGACTCATGTCTAACAAAAATCATGAAGGTCTGTATCGAAAATGACATCAGGTCAGAGCTGGATCCTGATTCCTACCATACCCCAATCCTCCACATACAGCGAACTGAACACCGACACCTAAACCTAGACCTGGCCCCTGGACCTGAAACCTCATCGTCACCAATGACATCACCCACGTTCAGCGCAAACCTGATGTTCAATCACTTCCTCATCCACACATCAGAGCCTGATCCTAATCCTTCCCATAACCATATCTTCCCTGTACACCTTACCAAGCACCTATCCCTAACCCTAACCTTGTTTCCTGGTTGAATCCTCACTGACAAAATCGACATCCCCCATGCCTCACTGTAAACCTCCACCTCAATGTCGTCCATGCCATCACGTCAGAGCCAGATCCTAACTCTAAACATAGTCCTATACGTCTGGTACACCTTAGCAAACACAAACCCTAACTGTAGCCCAGGTCTCTTGACCTGACACAACATCACAATTGACATCATTCACGCTTCACCTCAACTCTGAATTACAATCGTACTCTCTAACTCACATCACAGGTGAAACCAAGCTCTAACCATAATCTAAACTCCCCATTTGCCTTAAAGAAATCGCAACCCAAATCCTAGCACTAGCCCATGGACCAAACCCTCACTGTCACCTTCGACGTCACCCAGGCTTCACCGTAACCTTGAACTGCAATCTCGTACTCACCCTCACATCAGAGACAGATGCAAACACTGATAGTAACCCTACACTCCCCATTAACCTTAATGAACATGCAACCCTAAAGCAAGCACTTGTCCCTGGACCTTAACCCTTAGAGTCACCATTGACACCACTGAAGGTTATCTTTAAAAATGGATTTAAATCTTGTCCTCACAGTCACATCAGAGACAGTCTCTAACTCTACCTGCAAACCTACCCTCACTGTACACCATTCCATACACCTGATCTGAAACCCTGCCCAGGTCTTCCAACGTGACCCCTCACCACCACCATCACCATCACTCATGTCTAAGAAACATCATGAAAGTCTATCTCGCAATCACCCTCACAATCAGAGCTGGATCCTGACTCTAACCATATCCCTATCCTCCACTTACAGCTAAACCACCACTTAAATTTAACCCTGGACTGCAACCAGGACCTGAAACCTCACTGTCACCATCGATGTTACCCATGCTTCACCATAATCCTGATGTTCAATCTCGTCCTCACCCTCACAACAGAGCCGGATTGTTAGCCTAAACAAAACCATGTGCTCCCTGTACACCTTTCCGAACACCTAACCCTAACCCTAGACCTAGCCCATGGAACTGAACCCTGACAGTCACCATCGACATCACCCAGGCTTCAGCGTAAACCTGATGTTCAATCTCTTCCTCATCCTCACATCAGAGCCCAATTCTAACCCTTCCCATAACCGTATCTTCCCTGTACACCTTACCAAACACCTAACCCTAACCCTAGCCCTAGCCCATGGAATTGAACCTTGACGGTCACCATCGACATCACCCAGGCTTCAGCGTAAACCCGATGTGCAATCCCATCCTCATCCTCACATCAGAGCCCGACTCAAACCCTTCCCATAACCGTATCTTCCCTGTACACCTTACCAAACACCTAACCCTAACCCTAGCCTTGTTCCCTGGACTTACCCCTCACCATCACCATCAATGTCCCCTACGCTTCAATGAAAACCTCGACCTCAATTTATCCCTCAACATCACATCAGAGGTGAATCCTAAGCAAAATGATAAACCAATCCTCCCTGTACACATTACAGGACACCTAACCCTAAACCTAACCTTGTTCACTGGCCTGTACCCTCTCTGTTAAAATCGACATCTCCCATGCGTCACTGTAAACCTCCGTGTCAATCTCACCCTCACCATCACATCAGAGTCACACCCTAACTCCAAACGTAGTCCCGTATGTTCCATACACCTCAGTGAAAACCAACCTTCTCTCTACTGCTGGTCATTTGACATGACCACACAACATCTCAATTGACATCTTCCATGCTTCACCTTAATCCTGAATTACAATCATACTCTCTAACTCACATCAGAGCTGGGCCCTAATGCTAACCATAATCCAAACTCCTCGTTCATGTTAAAGAACTAGTATCCATTAACCTAGCCCTAGCCCATGGATCTGAATCATCACCATCACCATCGATGTCACTGAGAATTAACCATAAACTGGATCTTCAATCTCGTACTCACCCTCACATCAGAGACAGACCCTAACTCTAATTGTAACCCTATCTTCGCCATAAACCTAAACAAACACCCAACCCTAACCCTAGTCTTTGTCCCTGGACATTGTCCCTCAGCGTCACCACTGACTTCACCGAAGGTTCGCTTTATCCATGGATTTAAATCTTGTCTTCGTAATCAGTTCAGAGACAGACTCTAACTCTCACCATACATTTACCCTCAATGTTCACCATTTCGTACACCTAATACGATACCCTGCCCACGTCCTTCGCTCTGACCCCTCACCACAAACACCACCATCAAGCATGTCTATCAAAAAGAGTGAATATCATTCTCACAATCACCCTCACTTTAGAGCTGGATCCCGACTCTAACCATATCCCTATCCTCCATGCACAGTTAAACCAACACCGAAACCTAACCCTAGCTTGGCTCCTGGACCTGAAACCGCACAATCACCAACGATGTCACCCAGAATTCTCCGTAAACCCGATGTTCAATCTCGTCCTCAACCGCACTACAGAGCCAGATCATAAGCCTAAATGAAACCATATAGTCCCTGTACACCTTACCAAACACCTAACCCTACCCCTAGCCCTAGCCCATGGACCTAATACCTCACAATCACCATTGACATCACCCAGGCTTCAGCGTAAACCTGATGTTCAATCTCGTCCTGATCCTCACGTCAGAGCCCAATCCGAACCCTTCCCATAACAATATCTCCCCCGTACACCTTGCCAAACACTTAACCCTGAACCTAGCCTTGTTTCCTTGACTTACCCCTCACTGTCACCATCAGCGTCCCCCATGCCTCACTGTAAAACTCCTCCTCAGTGTACCCCTTCACCTCACATCAGAGCTGGATCCTAAGCATAACGATAACCCTCTCCTCCCAGTACAACTTACAGAACACCAAACCCTAACCCTAACCTTGTTCACTGACCAAAACCCTCACCGTCAAAATCGACATCTAACACACCTCACAGTAAACGTCAAGAACAATCTCACCCTTGGGCTCACATCAGAGCTACATCCTAACTTTAAACATAGTCCTGTATGTCCCGTAAAACTTTGCGAACACCAACCCTAACTCGAGTGCTGATCACTAGACCTGACCCCTCAGCATCATATTTGACATCATCCACGCTTCACCTTAAACCTGAATTACAATCATACTCTCTACTTCACATCACACCAGACCCAAATTCTAACTGTAATCTAAACTCCCCATTCGCCTTAAAGAACTACCAACTATAATACTAGCCCTAGCCCATGGATCTAACCTACACCGCCACCTTCGAGGTCAACACATGCTTCACCGGTAACTTAAACTTCCATCTCGTCCTTACCCTCATATAAGAGACAGACCCTAAATCAAATCGTAACCCTAACTTCCCCATAAAACTTAAGTTACACCCAAGCCTAACACTAGCCCTTGTCCGTGGACATTGCCCCTCACCATCACCATTGACAACACACAAGGTTCCCTTTAAACATGGATTTAAATCTGGCCCCCTACTCACATCAGAGACAGTCCCAAACTCAAAATGTAACCCTCTCCTCACTGTTCACCGTTCGTACACCTGACCCAAAACCCTGCCCAGTTTCTTCGACCTGACCCCTCACCACCGACAGCACCATGACTCATGTCTAACAAAAATCATGAAGGTCTGTATCGAAAATGACATCAGGTCAGAGCTGGATCCTGATTCCTACCATACCCCAATCCTCCACGTACAGCGAACTGAACACCGACACCTAAACCTAGACCTGGCCCCTGGACCTGAAACCTCATCGTCACCAATGACATCACCCACGTTCAGCGCAAACCTGATGTTCAATCACTTCCTCATCCACACATCAGAGCCTGATCCTAATCCTTCCCATAACCATATCTTCCCTGTACACCTTACCAAGCACCTATCCCTAACCCTAACCTTGTTTCCTGGTTGAATCCTCACTGACAAAATCGACATCCCCCATGCCTCACTGTAAACCTCCACCTCAATGTCGTCCATGCCATCACGTCAGAGCCAGATCCTAACTCTAAACATAGTCCTATACGTCTGGTACACCTTAGCAAACACAAACCCTAACTGTAGCCCAGGTCTCTTGACCTGACACAACATCACAATTGACATCATTCACGCTTCACCTCAACTCTGAATTACAATCGTACTCTCTAACTCACATCACAGGTGAAACCAAGCTCTAACCATAATCTAAACTCCCCATTTGCCTTAAAGAAATCGCAACCCAAATCCTAGCACTAGCCCATGGACCAAACCCTCACTGTCACCTTCGACGTCACCCAGGCTTCACCGTAACCTTGAACTGCAATCTCGTACTCACCCTCACATCAGAGACAGATGCAAACACTGATAGTAACCCTACACTCCCCATTAACCTTAATGAACATGCAACCCTAAAGCAAGCACTTGTCCCTGGACCTTAACCCTTAGAGTCACCATTGACACCACTGAAGGTTATCTTTAAAAATGGATTTAAATCTTGTCCTCACAGTCACATCAGAGACAGTCTCTAACTCTACCTGCAAACCTACCCTCACTGTACACCATTCCATACACCTGATCTGAAACCCTGCCCAGGTCTTCCAACGTGACCCCTCACCACCACCATCACCATCACTCATGTCTAAGAAACATCATGAAAGTCTATCTCGCAATCACCCTCACAATCAGAGCTGGATCCTGACTCTAACCATATCCCTATCCTCCACTTACAGCTAAACCACCACTTCAACTTAACCCTGGACTGCAACCAGGACCTGAAACCTCACTGTCACCATCGATGTTACCCATGCTTCACCATAAACCTGATGTTCAATCTCGTCCTCACCCTCACAACAGAGCCGGATTGTTAGCCTAAACAAAACCATGTGCTCCCTGTACACCTTTCCGAACACCTAACCCTAACCCTAGACCTAGCCCATGGAACTGAACCCTGACAGTCACCATCGACATCACCCAGGCTTCAGCGTAAACCTGATGTTCAATCTCTTCCTCATCCTCACATCAGAGCCCAGTTCTAACCCTTCCCATAACCGTATCTTCCCTGTACACCTTACCAAACACCTAACCCTAACCCTAGCCCTAGCCCATGGAATTGAACCTTGACGGTCACCATCGACATCACCCAGGCTTCAGCGTAAACCCGATGTGCAATCCCATCCTCATCCTCACATCAGAGCCCGACTCAAACCCTTCCCATAACCGTATCTTCCCTGTACACCTTACCAAACACCTAACCCTAACCCTAGCCTTGTTCCCTGGACTTACCCCTCACCATCACCATCAATGTCCCCTACGCTTCAATGAAAACCTCGACCTCAATCTATCCCTCAACATCACATCAGAGGTGAATCCTAAGCAAAATGATAAACCAATCCTCCCTGTACACATTACAGGACACCTAACCCTAAACCTAACCTTGTTCACTGGCCTGTACCCTCTCTGTTAAAAACGACATCTCCCATGCGTCACTGTAAACCTCCGTGTCAATCTCACCCTCACCATCACATCAGAGTCACACCCTAACTCCAAACGTAGTCCCGTATGTTCCATACACCTCAGTGAAAACCAACCTTCTCTCTACTGCTGGTCATTTGACATGACCACACAACATCTCAATTGACATCTTCCATGCTTCACCTTAATCCTGAATTACAATCATACTCTCTAACTCACATCAGAGCTGGGCCCTAATGCTAACCATAATCCAAACTCCTCGTTCATGTTAAAGAACTAGTATCCATTAACCTAGCCCTAGCCCATGGATCTGAATCATCACCATCACCATCGATGTCACTGAGAATTAACCATAAACTGGATCTTCAATCTCGTACTCACCCTCACATCAGAGACAGACCCTAACTCTAATTGTAACCCTATCTTCGCCATAAACCTAAACAAACACCCAACCCTAACCCTAGTCTTTGTCCCTGGACATTGTCCCTCAGCGTCACCACTGACTTCACCGAAGGTTCGCTTTATCCATGGATTTCAATCTTGTCTTCGTAATCACTTCAGAGACAGACTCTAACTCTCACCAT
Source organism: Manis javanica (assembly GCF_040802235.1). NCBI lineage: Eukaryota > Metazoa > Chordata > Mammalia > Pholidota > Manidae > Manis > Manis javanica. The sequence continues at coordinate 2,204,879 of NW_027332168.1, read as the reverse complement.
ACATTTACCCTCAATGTTCACCATTTCGTACACCTAATACGATACCCTGCCCACGTCCTTCGCTCTGACCCCTTACCACAAACACCACCATCAAGCATGTCTATCAAAAAGAGTGAATATCATTCTCACAATCACCCTCACTTTAGAGCTGGATCCTGACTCTAACCATATCCCTATCCTCCATGCACAGTTAAACCAACACCGAAACCTAACCCTAGCTTGGCTCCTGGACCTGAAACCGCACAATCACCAACGATGTCACCCAGAATTCTCCGTAAACCCGATGTTCAATCTCGTCCTCAACCGCACTACAGAGCCAGATCATAAGCCTAAATGAAACCATATAGTCCCTGTACACCTTACCAAACACCTAACCCTACCCCTAGCCCTAGCCCATGGACCTAATACCTCACAATCACCATTGACATCACCCAGGCTTCAGCGTAAACCTGATGTTCAATCTCGTCCTGATCCTCACGTCAGAGCCCAATCCGAACCCTTCCCATAACAATATCTCCCCCGTACACCTTGCCAAACACTTAACCCTGAACCTAGCCTTGTTTCCTTGACTTACCCTCACTGTCACCATCAGCGTCCCCCATGCCTCACTGTAAAACTCCTCCTCAGTGTACCCCTTCACCTCACATCAGAGCTGGATCCTAAGCATAACGATAACCCTCTCCTCCCAGTACAACTTACAGAACACCAAACCCTAACCCTAACCTTGTTCACTGACCAAAACCCTCACCGTCAAAATCGACATCTAACACACCTCACAGTAAACGTCAAGAACAATCTCACCCTTGGGCTCACATCAGAGCTACATCCTAACTTTAAACATAGTCCTGTATGTCCCGTAAAACTTTGCGAACACCAACCCTAACTCGAGTGCTGATCACTAGACCTGACCCCTCAGCATCATATTTGACATCATCCACGCTTCACCTTAAACCTGAATTACAATCATACTCTCTACTTCACATCACACCAGACCCAAATTCTAACTGTAATCTAAACTCCCCATTCGCCTTAAAGAACTACCAACTATAATACTAGCCCTAGCCCATGGATCTAACCTACACCGCCACCTTCGATGTCAACACATGCTTCACCGGTAACTTAAACTTCCATCTCGTCCTTACCCTCATATAAGAGACAGACCCTAAATCAAATCGTAACCCTAACTTCCCCATAAAACTTAAGTTACACCCAAGCCTAACACTAGCCCTTGTCCGTGGACATTGCCCCTCACCATCACCATTGACAACACACAAGGTTCCCTTTAAACATGGATTTAAATCTGGCCCCCTACTCACATCAGAGACAGTCCCAAACTCAAAATGTAACCCTCTCCTCACTGTTCACCGTTCGTACACCTGACCCAAAACCCTGCCCAGTTTCTTCGACCTGACCCCTCACCACCGACAGCACCATGACTCATGTCTAACAAAAATCATGAAGGTCTGTATCGAAAATGACATCAGGTCAGAGCTGGATCCTGATTCCTACCATACCCCAATCCTCCACGTACAGCGAACTGAACACCGACACCTAAACCTAGACCTGGCCCCTGGACCTGAAACCTCATCGTCACCAATGACATCACCCACGTTCAGCGCAAACCTGATGTTCAATCACTTCCTCATCCACACATCAGAGCCTGATCCTAATCCTTCCCATAACCATATCTTCCCTGTACACCTTACCAAGCACCTATCCCTAACCCTAACCTTGTTTCCTGGTTGAATCCTCACTGACAAAATCGACATCCCCCATGCCTCACTGTAAACCTCCACCTCAATGTCGTCCATGCCATCACGTCAGAGCCAGATCCTAACTCTAAACATAGTCCTATACGTCTGGTACACCTTAGCAAACACAAACCCTAACTGTAGCCCAGGTCTCTTGACCTGACACAACATCACAATTGACATCATTCACGCTTCACCTCAACTCTGAATTACAATCGTACTCTCTAACTCACATCACAGGTGAAACCAATCTGAATTACAATCGTACTCTCTAACTCACATCACAGGTGAAACCAAGCTCTAACCATAATCTAAACTCCCCATTTGCCTTAAAGAAATCGCAACCCAAATCCTAGCACTAGCCCATGGACCAAACCCTCACTGTCACCTTCGACGTCACCCAGGCTTCACCGTAACCTTGAACTGCAATCTCGTACTCACCCTCACATCAGAGACAGATGCAAACACTGATAGTAACCCTACACTCCCCATTAACCTTAATGAACATGCAACCCTAAAGCAAGCACTTGTCCCTGGACCTTAACCCTTAGAGTCACCATTGACACCACTGAAGGTTATCTTTAAAAATGGATTTAAATCTTGTCCTCACAGTCACATCAGAGACAGTCTCTAACTCTACCTGCAAACCTACCCTCACTGTACACCATTCCATACACCTGATCTGAAACCCTGCCCAGGTCTTCCAACGTGACCCCTCACCACCACCATCACCATCACTCATGTCTAAGAAACATCATGAAAGTCTATCTCGCAATCACCCTCACAATCAGAGCTGGATCCTGACTCTAACCATATCCCTATCCTCCACTTACAGCTAAACCACCACTTCAACTTAACCCTGGACTGCAACCAGGACCTGAAACCTCACTGTCACCATCGTTGTTACCCATGCTTCACCATAAACCTGATGTTCAATCTCGTCCTCACCCTCACAACAGAGCCGGATTGTTAGCCTAAACAAAACCATGTGCTCCCTGTACACCTTTCCGAACACCTAACCCTAACCCTAGACCTAGCCCATGGAACTGAACCCTGACAGTCACCATCGACATCACCCAGGCTTCAGCGTAAACCTGATGTTCAATCTCTTCCTCATCCTCACATCAGAGCCCAATTCTAACCCTTCCCATAACCGTATCTTCCCTGTACACCTTACCAAACACCTAACCCTAACCCTAGCCCTAGCCCATGGAATTGAACCTTGACGGTCACCATCGACATCACCCAGGCTTCAGCGTAAACCCGATGTGCAATCCCATCCTCATCCTCACATCAGAGCCCGACTCAAACCCTTCCCATAACCGTATCTTCCCTGTACACCTTACCAAACACCTAACCCTAACCCTAGCCTTGTTCCCTGGACTTACCCCTCACCATCACCATCAATGTCCTCTACGCCTCAATGAAAACCTCGACCTCAATCTATCCCTCAACATCACATCAGAGGTGAATCCTAAGCAAAATGATAAACCAATCCTCCCTGTACACATTACAGGACACCTAACCCTAAACCTAACCTTGTTCACTGGCCTGTACCCTCTCTGTTAAAATCGACATCTCCCATGCATCACTGTAAACCTCCGTGTCAATCTCACCCTCACCATCACATCAGAGTCACACCCTAACTCCAAACGTAGTCCCGTATGTTCCATACACCTCAGTGAAAACCAACCTTCTCTCTACTGCTGGTCATTTGACATGACCACACAACATCTCAGTTGACATCTTCCATGCTTCACCTTAATCCTGAATTACAATCATACTCTCTAACTCACATCAGAGCTGGGCCCTAATGCTAACCATAATCCAAACTCCTCGTTCATGTTAAAGAACTAGTATCCATTAACCTAGCCCTAGCCCATGGATCTGAATCATCACCATCACCATCGATGTCACTGAGAATTAACCATAAACTGGATCTTCAATCTCGTACTCACCCTCACATCAGAGACAGACCCTAACTCTAATTGTAACCCTATCTTCGCCATAAACCTAAACAAACACCCAACCCTAACCCTAGTCTTTGTCCCTGGACATTGTCCCTCAGCGTCACCACTGACTTCACCGAAGGTTCGCTTTATCCATGGATTTAAATCTTGTCTTCGTAATCACTTCAGAGACAGACTCTAACTCTCACCATACATTTACCCTCAATGTTCACCATTTCGTACACCTAATACGATACCCTGCCCACGTCCTTCGCTCTGACCCCTCACCACAAACACCACCATCAAGCATGTCTATCAAAAAGAGTGAATATCATTCTCACAATCACCCTCACTTTAGAGCTGGATCCTGACTCTAACCATACCCCTATCCTCCATGCACAGTTAACCAACACCGAAACCTAACCCTAGCTTGGCTCCTGGACCTGAAGCTGCACAATCACCAACGATGTCACCCAGAATTCTCCGTAAACCCGATGTTCAATCTCGTCCTCAACCGCAGTACAGAGCCAGATCATAAGCCTAAATGAAACCATATAGTCCCTGTACACCTTACCAAACACCTAACCCTACCCCTAGCCCTAGCCCATGGACCTAATACCTCACAATCACCATTGACATCACCCAGGCTTCAGCGTAAACCTGATGTTCAATCTCGTCCTGATCCTCACGTCAGAGCCCAATCCGAACCCTTCCCATAACAATATCTGCCCCGTACACCTTGCCAAACACTTAACCCTGAACCTAGCCTTGTTTCCTTGACTTACCCCTCACTGTCACCATCAGCGTCCCCCATGCCTCACTGTAAAACTCCTCCTCAGTGTACCCCTTCACCTCACATCAGAGCTGGATCCTAAGCATAACGATAACCCTCTCCTCCCAGTACAACTTACAGAACACCAAACCCTAACCCTAACCTTGTTCACTGACCAAAACCCTCACCGTCAAAATCGACATCTAACACACCTCACAGTAAACGTCAAGAACAATCTCACCCTTGGGCTCACATCAGAGCTACATCCTAACTTTAAACATAGTCCTGTATGTCCCGTAAAACTTTGCGAACACCAACCCTAACTCGAGTGCTGATCACTAGACCTGACCCCTCAGCATCATATTTGACATCATCCACGCTTCTCCTTAAACCTGAATTACAATCATACTCTCTACTTCACATCACACCAGACCCAAATTCTAACTGTAATCTAAACTCCCCATTCGCCTTAAAGAACTACCAACTATAATACTAGCCCTAGCCCATGGATCTAACCTACACCGCCACCTTCGATGTCAACACAGGCTTCACCGGTAACTTAAACTTCCATCTCGTCCTTACCCTCATATAAGAGACAGACCCTAAATCAAATCGTAACCCTAACTTCCCCATAAAGCTTAAGTTACACCCAAGCCTAACACTAGCCCTTGTCCGTGGACATTGCCCCTCACCATCACCATTGACAACACACAAGGTTCCCTTTAAACATGGATTTAAATCTGGCCCCCTACTCACATCAGAGACAGTCCCAAACTCAAAATGTAACCCTCTCCTCACTGTTCACCGTACGTACACCTGACCCAAAACCCTGCCCAGTTTCTTCAACCTGACCCCTCACCACCGACAGCACCATGACTCATGTCTAACAAAAATCATGAAGGTCTGTATCGAAAATGACATCAGGTCAGAGCTGGATCCTGATTCCTACCATACCCCAATCCTCCACGTACAGCGAACTGAACACCGACACCTAAACCTAGACCTGGCCCCTGGACCTGAAACCTCATCGTCACCAATGACATCACCCACGTTCAGCGCAAACCTGATGTTCAATCACTTCCTCATCCACACATCAGAGCCTGATCCTAATCCTTCCCATAACCATATCTTCCCTGTACACCTTACCAAGCACCTATCCCTAACCCTAACCTTGTTTCCTGGTTGAATCCTCACTGACAAAATCGACATCCCCCATGCCTCACTGTAAACCTCCACCTCAATGTCGTCCATGCCATCACGTCAGAGCCAGATCCTAACTCTAAACATAGTCCTATACGTCTGGTACACCTTAGCAAACACAAACCCTAACTGTAGCCCAGGTCTCTTGACCTGACACAACATCACAATTGACATCATTCACGCTTCACCTCAACTCTGAATTACAATCGTACTCTCTAACTCACATCATAGGTGAAACCAAGCTCTAACCATAATCTAAACTCCCCGTTTGCCTTAAAGAAATCGCAACCCAAATCCTAGCACTAGCCCATGGACCAAACCCTCACTGTCACCTTCGACGTCACCCAGGCTTCACCGTAACCTTGAACTGCAATCTCGTACTCACCCTCACATCAGAGACAGATGCAAACACTGATAGTAACCCTACACTCCCCATTAACCTTAATGAACATGCAACCCTAAAGCAAGCACTTGTCCCTGCACCTTAACCCTTAGAGTCACCATTGACACCACTGAAGGTTATCTTTAAAAATGGATTTAAATCTTGTCCTCACAGTCACATCAGAGACAGTCTCTAACTCTACCTGCAAACCTACCCTCACTGTACACCATTCCATACACCTGATCTGAAACCCTGCCCAGGTCTTCCAACGTGACCCCTCACCACCACCATCACCATCACTCATGTCTAAGAAACATCATGAAAGTCTATCTCGCAATCACCCTCACAATCAGAGCTGGATCCTGACTCTAACCATATCCCTATCCTCCACTTACAGCTAAACCACCACTTAAACTTAACCCTGGACTGCAACCAGGAACTGAAACCTCACTGTCACCATGGATGTTACCCATGCTTCACCATAAACCTGATGTTCAATCTCGTCCTCACCCTCACAACAGAGCCGGATTGTTAGCCTAAACAAAACCATGTGCTCCCTGTACACCTTTCCGAACACCTAACCCTAACCCTAGACCTAGCCCATGGAACTGAACCCTGACAGTCACCATCGACATCACCCAGGCTTCAGCGTAAACCTGATGTTCAATCTCTTCCTCATCCTCACATCAGAGCCCAATTCTAACCCTTCCCATAACCGTATCTTCCCTGTACACCTTACCAAACACCTAACCCTAACCCTAGCCCTAGCCCATGGAATTGAACCTTGACGGTCACCATCGACATCACCCAGGCTTCAGCGTAAACCCGATGTGCAATCCCATCCTCATCCTCACATCAGAGCCCGACTCAAACCCTTCCCATAACCGTATCTTCCCTGTACACCTTACCAAACACCTAACCCTAACCCTAGCCTTGTTCCCTGGACTTACCCCTCACCATCACCATCAATGTCCCCTACGCTTCAATGAAAACCTCGACCTCAATCTATCCCTCAACATCACATCAGAGGTGAATCCTAAGCAAAATGATAAACCAATCCTCCCTGTACACATTACAGGACACCTAACCCTAAACCTAACCTTGTTCACTGGCCTGTACCCTCTCTGTAAAAATCGACATCTCCCATGCGTCACTGTAAACCTCCGTGTCAATCTCACCCTCACCATCACATCAGAGTCACACCCTAACTCCAAACGTAGTCCCGTATGTTCCATACACCTCAGTGAAAACCAACCTTCTCTCTACTGCTGGTCATTTGACATGACCACACAACATCTCAGTTGACATCTTCCATGCTTCACCTTAATCCTGAATTACAATCATACTCTCTAACTCACATCAGAGCTGGGCCCTAATGCTAACCATAATCCAAACTCCTCGTTCATGTTAAAGAACTAGTATCCATTAACCTAGCCCTAGCCCATGGATCTGAATCATCACCATCACCATCGATGTCACTGAGAATTAACCATAAACTGGATCTTCAATCTCGTACTCACCCTCACATCAGAGACAGACCCTAACTCTAATTGTAACCCTATCTTCGCCATAAACCTAAACAAACACCCAACCCTAACCCTAGTATTTGTCCCTGGACATTGTCCCTCAGCGTCACCACTGACTTCACCGAAGGTTCGCTTTATCCATGGATTTAAATCTTGTCTTCGTAATCACTTCAGAGACAGACTCTAACTCTCACCATACATTTACCCTCAATGTTCACCATTTCGTACACCTAATACGATACCCTGCCCACGTCCTTCGCTCTGACCCCTCACCACAAACACCACCATCAAGCATGTCTATCAAAAAGAGTGAATATCATTCTCACAATCACCCTCACTTTAGAGCTGGATCCTGACTCTAACCATACCCCTATCCTCCATGCACAGTTAAACCAACACCGAAACCTAACCCTAGCTTGGCTCCTGGACCTGAAACTGCACAATCACCAACGATGTCACCCAGAATTCTCCGTAAACCCGATGTTCAATCTCGTCCTCAACCGCAGTACAGAGCCAGATCATAAGCCTAAATGAAACCATATAGTCCCTGTACACCTTACCAAACACCTAACCCTACCCCTAGCCCTAGCCCATGGACCTAATACCTCACAATCACCATTGACATCACCCAGGCTTCAGCGTAAACCTGATGTTCAATCTCGTCCTGATCCTCACGTCAGAGCCCAATCCGAACCCTTCCCATAACAATATCTGCCCCGTACACCTTGCCAAACACTTAACCCTGAACCTAGCCTTGTTTCCTTGACTTACCCCTCACTGTCACCATCAGCGTCCCCCATGCCTCACTGTAAAACTCCTCCTCAGTGTACCCCTTCACCTCACATCAGAGCTGGATCCTAAGCATAACGATAACCCTCTCCTCCCAGTACAACTTACAGAACACCAAACCCTAACCCTAACCTTGTTCACTGACCAAAACCCTCACCGTCAAAATCGACATCTAACACACCTCACAGTAAACGTCAAGAACAATCTCACCCTTGGGCTCACATCAGAGCTACATCCTAACTTTAAACATAGTCCTGTATGTCCCGTAAAACTTTGCGAACACCAACCCTAACTCGAGTGCTGATCACTAGACCTGACCCCTCAGCATCATATTTGACATCATCCACGCTTCACCTTAAACCTGAATTACAATCATACTCTCTACTTCACATCACACCAGACCCAAATTCTAACTGTAATCTAAACTCCCCATTCGCCTTAAAGAACTACCAACTATAATACTAGCCCTAGCCCATGGATCTAACCTACACCGCCACCTTCGATGTCAACACATGCTTCACCGGTAACTTAAACTTCCATCTCGTCCTTACCCTCATATAAGAGACAGACCCTAAATCAAATCGTAACCCTAACTTCCCCATAAAACTTAAGTTACACCCAAGCCTAACACTAGCCCTTGTCCGTGGACATTGCCCCTCACCATCACCATTGACAACACACAAGGTTCCCTTTAAACATGGATTTAAATCTGGCCCCCTACTCACATCAGAGACAGTCCCAAACTCAAAATGTAACCCTATCCTCACTGTTCACCGTTCGTACACCTGAACCAAAACCCTGCCCAGTTTCTTCAACCTGACCCCTCACCACCGACAGCACCATGACTCATGTCTAACAAAAATCATGAAGGTCTGTATCGAAAATGACATCAGGTCAGAGCTGGATCCTGATTCCTACCATACCCCAATCCTCCACGTACAGCGAACTGAACACCGACACCTAAACCTAGACCTGGCCCCTGGACCTGAAACCTCATCGTCACCAATGACATCACCCACGTTCAGCGCAAACCTGATGTTCAATCACTTCCTCATCCACACATCAGAGCCTGATCCTAATCCTTCCCATAACCATATCTTCCCTGTACACCTTACCAAGCACCTATCCCTAACCCTAACCTTGTTTCCTGGTTGAATCCTCACTGACAAAATCGACATCCCCCATGCCTCACTGTAAACCTCCACCTCAATGTCGTCCATGCCATCACGTCAGAGCCAGATCCTAACTCTAAACATAGTCCTATACGTCTGGTACACCTTAGCAAACACAAACCCTAACTGTAGCCCAGGTCTCTTGACCTGACACAACATCACAATTGACATCATTCACGCTTCACCTCAACTCTGAATTACAATCGTACTCTCTAACTCACATCACAGGTGAAACCAAGCTCTAACCATAATCTAAACTCCCCGTTTGCCTTAAAGAAATCGCAACCCAAATCCTAGCACTAGCCCATGGACCAAACCCTCACTGTCACCTTCGACGTCACCCAGGCTTCACCGTAAACTTGAACTGCAATCTCGTACTCACCCTCACATCAGAGACAGATGCAAACACTGATAGTAACCCTACACTCCCCATTAACCTTAATGAACATGCAACCCTAAAGCAAGCACTTGTCCCTGGACCTTAACCCTTAGAGTCACCATTGACACCCCTGAAGGTTATCTTTAAAAATGGATTTAAATCTTGTCCTCACAGTCACATCAGAGACAGTCTCTAACTCTACCTGCAAACCTACCCTCACTGTACACCATTCCATACACCTGATCTGAAACCCTGCCCAGGTCTTCCAACGTGACCCCTCACCACCACCATCACCATCACTCATGTCTAAGAAACATCATGAAAGTCTATCTCGCAATCACCCTCACAATCAGAGCTGGATCCTGACTCTAACCATATCCCTATCCTCCACTTACAGCTAAACCACCACTTAAACTTAACCCTGGACTGCAACCAGGACCTGAAACCTCACTGTCACCATCGATGTTACCCATGCTTCACCATAAACCTGATGTTCAATCTCGTCCTCACCCTCACAACAGAGCCGGATTGTTAGCCTAAACAAAACCATGTGCTCCCTGTACACCTTTCCGAACACCTAACCCTAACCCTAGACCTAGCCCATGGAACTGAACCCTGACAGTCACCATCGACATCACCCAGGCTTCAGCGTAAACCTGATGTTCAATCTCTTCCTCATCCTCACATCAGAGCCCAATTCTAACCCTTCCCATAACCGTATCTTCCCTGTACACCTTACCAAACACCTAACCCTAACCCTAGCCCTAGCCCATGGAATTGAACCTTGACGGTCACCATCGACATCACCCAGGCTTCAGCGTAAACCCGATGTGCAATCCCATCCTCATCCTCACATCAGAGCCCGACTCAAACCCTTCCCATAACCGTATCTTCCCTGTACACCTTACCAAACACCTAACCCTAACCCTAGCCTTGTTCCCTGGACTTACCCCTCACCATCACCATCAATGTCCCCTACGCTTCAATGAAAACCTCGACCTCAATCTATCCCTCAACATCACATCAGAGGTGAATCCTAAGCAAAATGATAAACCAATCCTCCCTGTACACATTACAGGACACCTAACCCTAAACCTAACCTTGTTCACTGGCCTGTACCCTCTCTGTTAAAATCGACATCTCCCATGCGTCACTGTAAACCTCCGTGTCAATCTCACCCTCACCATCACATCAGAGTCACACCCTAACTCCAAACGTAGTCCCGTATGTTCCATACACCTCAGTGAAAACCAACCTTCTCTCTACTGCTGGTCATTTGACATGACCACACAACATCTCAATTGACATCTTCCATGCTTCACCTTAATCCTGAATTACAATCATACTCTCTAACTCACATCAGAGCTGGGCCCTAATGCTAACCATAATCCAAACTCCTCGTTCATGTTAAAGAACTAGTATCCATTAACCTAGCCCTAGCCCATGGATCTGAATCATCACCATCACCATCGATGTCACCGAGAATTAACCATAAACTGGATCTTCAATCTCGTACTCACCCTCACATCAGAGACAGACCCTAACTCTAATTGTAACCCTATCTTCGCCATAAACCTAAACAAACACCCAACCCTAACCCTAGTCTTTGTCCCTGGACATTGTCCCTCAGCGTCACCACTGACTTCACCGAAGGTTCGCTTTATCCATGGATTTAAATCTTGTCTTCGTAATCACTTCAGAGACAGACTCTAACTCTCACCATACATTTACCCTCAATGTTCACCATTTCGTACACCTAATACGATACCCTGCCCACGTCCTTCGCTCTGACCCCTCACCACAAACACCACCATCAAGCATGTCTATCAAAAAGAGTGAATATCATTCTCACAATCACCCTCACTTTAGAGCTGGATCCTGACTCTAACCATACCCCTATCCTCCATGCACAGTTAAACCAACACCGAAACCTAACCCTAGCTTGGCTCCTGGACCTGAAACCGCACAATCACCAACGATGTCACCCAGAATTCTCCGTAAACCCGATGTTCAATCTCGTCCTCAACCGCAGTACAGAGCCAGATCATAAGCCTAAATGAAACCATATAGTCCCTGTACACCTTACCAAACACCTAACCCTACCCCTAGCCCTAGCCCATGGACCTAATACCTCACAATCACCATTGACATCACCCAGGCTTCAGCGTAAACCTGATGTTCAATCTCGTCCTGATCCTCACGTCAGAGCCCAATCCGAACCCTTCCCATAACAATATCTGCCCCGTACACCTTGCCAAACACTTAACCCTGAACCTAGCCTTGTTTCCTTGACTTACCCCTCACTGTCACCATCAGCGTCCCCCATGCCTCACTGTAAAACTCCTCCTCAGTGTACCCCTTCACCTCACATCAGAGCTGGATCCTAAGCATAACGATAACCCTCTCCTCCCAGTACAACTTACAGAACACCAAACCCTAACCCTAACCTTGTTCACTGACCAAAACCCTCACCGTCAAAATCGACATCTAACACACCTCACAGTAAACGTCAAGAACAATCTCACCCTTGGGCTCACATCAGAGCTACATCCTAACTTTAAACATAGTCCTGTATGTCCCGTAAAACTTTGCGAACACCAACCCTAACTCGAGTGCTGATCACTAGACCTGACCCCTCAGCATCATATTTGACATCATACACGCTTCACCTTAAACCTGAATTACAATCATACTCTCTACTTCACATCACACCAGACCCAAATTCTAAGTGTAATCTAAACTCCCCATTCGCCTTAAAGAACTACCAACTATAATACTAGCCCTAGCCCATGGATCTAACCTACACCGCCACCTTCGAGGTCAACACATGCTTCACCGGTAACTTAAACTTCCATCTCGTCCTTACCCTCATATAAGAGACAGACCCTAAATCAAATCGTAACCCTAACTTCCCCATAAAACTTAAGTTACACCCAAGCCTAACACTAGCCCTTGTCCGTGGACATTGCCCCTCACCATCACCATTGACAACACACAAGGTTCCCTTTAAACGTGGATTTAAATCTGGCCCCCTACTCACATCAGAGACAGTCCCAAACTCAAAATGTAACCCTCTCCTCACTGTTCACCGTTCGTACACCTGACCCAAAACCCTGCCCAGTTTCTTCGACCTGACTCCTCACCACCGACAGCACCATGACTCATGTCTAACAAAAATCATGAAGGTCTGTATCGAAAATGACATCAGGTCAGAGCTGGATCCTGATTCCTACCATACCCCAATCCTCCACGTACAGCGAACTGAACACCGACACCTAAAGCTAGACCTGGCCCCTGGACCTGAAACCTCATCGTCACCAATGACATCACCCACGTTCAGCGCAAACCTGATGTTCAATCACTTCCTCATCCACACATCAGAGCCTGATCCTAATCCTTCCCATAACCAAATCTTCCCTGTACACCTTACCAAGCATCTATCCCTAACCCTAACCTTGTTTCCTGGTTGAATCCTCACTGACAAAATCGACATCCCCCATGCCTCACTGTAAACCTCCACCTCAATGTCGTCCATGCCATCACGTCAGAGCCAGATCCTAACTCTAAACATAGTCCTATACGTCTGGTACACCTTAGCAAACACAAACCCTAACTGTAGCCCAGGTCTCTTGACCTGACACAACATCACAATTGACATCATTCACGCTTCACCTCAACTCTGAATTACAATCGTACTCTCTAACTCACATCACAGGTGAAACCAAGCTCTAACCATAATCTAAACTCCCCATTTGCCTTAAAGAAATCGCAACCCAAATCCTAGCACTAGCCCATGGACCAAACCCTCACTGTCACCTTCGACGTCACCCAGGCTTCACCGTAACCTTGAACTGCAATCTCGTACTCACCCTCACATCAGAGACAGATGCAAACACTGATAGTAACCCTACACTCCCCATTAACCTTAATGAACATGCAACCCTAAAGCAAGCACTTGTCCCTGGACCTTAACCCTTAGAGTCACCATTGACACCACTGAAGGTTATCTTTAAAAATGGATTTAAATCTTGTCCTCACAGTCACATCAGAGACAGTCTCTAACTCTACCTGCAAACCTACCCTCACTGTACACCATTCCATACACCTGATCTGAAACCCTGCCCAGGTCTTCCAACGTGACCCCTCACCACCACCATCACCATCACTCATGTCTAAGAAACATCATGAAAGTCTATCTCGCAATCACCCTCACAATCAGAGCTGGATCCTGACTCTAACCATATCCCTATCCTCCACTTACAGCTAAACCACCACTTCAACTTAACCCTGGACTGCAACCAGGACCTGAAACCTCACTGTCACCATCGATGTTACCCATGCTTCACCATAAACCTGATGTTCAATCTCGTCCTCACCCTCACAACAGAGCCGGATTGTTAGCCTAAACAAAACCATGTGCTCCCTGTACACCTTTCCGAACACCTAACCCTAACCCTAGACCTAGCCCATGGAACTGAACCCTGACAGTCACCATCGACATCACCCAGGCTTCAGCGTAAACCTGATGTTCAATCTCTTCCTCATCCTCACATCAGAGCCCAGTTCTAACCCTTCCTATAACCGTATCTTCCCTGTACACCTTACCAAACACCTAACCCTAACCCTAGCCCTAGCCCATGGAATTGAACCTTGACGGTCACCATCGACATCACCCAGGCTTCAGCGTAAACCCGATGTGCAATCCCATCCTCATCCTCACATCAGAGCCCGACTCAAACCCTTCCCATAACCGTATCTTCCCTGTACACCTTACCAAACACCTAACCCTAACCCTAGCCTTGTTCCCTGGACTTACCCCTCACCATCACCATCAATGTCCCCTACGCTTCAATGAAAACCTCGACCTCAATCTATCCCTCAACATCACATCAGAGGTGAATCCTAAGCAAAATGATAAACCAATCCTCCCTGTACACATTACAGGACACCTAACCCTAAACCTAACCTTGTTCACTGGCCTGTACCCTCTCTGTTAAAATCGACATCTCCCATGCGTCACTGTAAACCTCCGTGTCAATCTCACCCTCACCATCACATCAGAGTCACACCCTAACTCCAAACGTAGTCCCGTATGTTCCATACACCTCAGTGAAAACCAACCTTCTCTCTACTGCTGGTCATTTGACATGACCACACAACATCTCAATTGACATCTTCCATGCTTCACCTTAATCCTGAATTACAATCATACTCTCTAACTCACATCAGAGCTGGGCCCTAATGCTAACCATAATCCAAACTCCTCGTTCATGTTAAAGAACTAGTATCCATTAACCTAGCCCTAGCCCATGGATCTGAATCATCACCATCACCATCGATGTCACTGAGAATTAACCATAAACTGGATCTTCAATCTCGTACTCACCCTCACATCAGAGACAGACCCTAACTCTAATTGTAACCCTATCTTCGCCATAAACCTAAACAAACACCCAACCCTAACCCTAGTCTTTGTCCCTGGACATTGTCCCTCAGCGTCACCACTGACTTCACCGAAGGTTCGCTTTATCCATGGATTTCAATCTTGTCTTCGTAATCACTTCAGAGACAGACTCTAACTCTCACCATACATTTACCCTCAATGTTCACCATTTCGTACACCTAATACGATACCCTGCCCACGTCCTTCGCTCTGACCCCTTACCACAAACACCACCATCAAGCATGTCTATCAAAAAGAGTGAATATCATTCTCACAATCACCCTCACTTTAGAGCTGGATCCTGACTCTAACCATATCCCTATCCTCCATGCACAGTTAAACCAACACCGAAACCTAACCCTAGCTTGGCTCCTGGACCTGAAACCGCACAATCACCAACGATGTCACCCAGAATTCTCCGTAAACCCGATGTTCAATCTCGTCCTCAACCGCACTACAGAGCCAGATCATAAGCCTAAATGAAACCATATAGTCCCTGTACACCTTACCAAACACCTAACCCTACCCCTAGCCCTAGCCCATGGACCTAATACCTCACAATCACCATTGACATCACCCAGGCTTCAGCGTAAACCTGATGTTCAATCTCGTCCTGATCCTCACGTCAGAGCCCAATCCGAACCCTTCCCATAACAATATCTCCCCCGTACACCTTGCCAAACACTTAACCCTGAACCTAGCCTTGTTTCCTTGACTTACCCTCACTGTCACCATCAGCGTCCCCCATGCCTCACTGTAAAACTCCTCCTCAGTGTACCCCTTCACCTCACATCAGAGCTGGATCCTAAGCATAACGATAACCCTCTCCTCCCAGTACAACTTACAGAACACCAAACCCTAACCCTAACCTTGTTCACTGACCAAAACCCTCACCGTCAAAATCGACATCTAACACACCTCACAGTAAACGTCAAGAACAATCTCACCCTTGGGCTCACATCAGAGCTACATCCTAACTTTAAACATAGTCCTGTATGTCCCGTAAAACTTTGCGAACACCAACCCTAACTCGAGTGCTGATCACTAGACCTGACCCCTCAGCATCATATTTGACATCATCCACGCTTCACCTTAAACCTGAATTACAATCATACTCTCTACTTCACATCACACCAGACCCAAATTCTAACTGTAATCTAAACTCCCCATTCGCCTTAAAGAACTACCAACTATAATACTAGCCCTAGCCCATGGATCTAACCTACACCGCCACCTTCGATGTCAACACATGCTTCACCGGTAACTTAAACTTCCATCTCGTCCTTACCCTCATATAAGAGACAGACCCTAAATCAAATCGTAACCCTAACTTCCCCATAAAACTTAAGTTACACCCAAGCCTAACACTAGCCCTTGTCCGTGGACATTGCCCCTCACCATCACCATTGACAACACACAAGGTTCCCTTTAAACATGGATTTAAATCTGGCCCCCTACTCACATCAGAGACAGTCCCAAACTCAAAATGTAACCCTCTCCTCACTGTTCACCGTTCGTACACCTGACCCAAAACCCTGCCCAGTTTCTTCGACCTGACCCCTCACCACCGACAGCACCATGACTCATGTCTAACAAAAATCATGAAGGTCTGTATCGAAAATGACATCAGGTCAGAGCTGGATCCTGATTCCTACCATACCCCAATCCTCCACGTACAGCGAACTGAACACCGACACCTAAACCTAGACCTGGCCCCTGGACCTGAAACCTCATCGTCACCAATGACATCACCCACGTTCAGCGCAAACCTGATGTTCAATCACTTCCTCATCCACACATCAGAGCCTGATCCTAATCCTTCCCATAACCATATCTTCCCTGTACACCTTACCAAGCACCTATCCCTAACCCTAACCTTGTTTCCTGGTTGAATCCTCACTGACAAAATCGACATCCCCCATGCCTCACTGTAAACCTCCACCTCAATGTCGTCCATGCCATCACGTCAGAGCCAGATCCTAACTCTAAACATAGTCCTATACGTCTGGTACACCTTAGCAAACACAAACCCTAACTGTAGCCCAGGTCTCTTGACCTGACACAACATCACAATTGACATCATTCACGCTTCACCTCAACTCTGAATTACAATCGTACTCTCTAACTCACATCACAGGTGAAACCAATCTGAATTACAATCGTACTCTCTAACTCACATCACAGGTGAAACCAAGCTCTAACCATAATCTAAACTCCCCATTTGCCTTAAAGAAATCGCAACCCAAATCCTAGCACTAGCCCATGGACCAAACCCTCACTGTCACCTTCGACGTCACCCAGGCTTCACCGTAACCTTGAACTGCAATCTCGTACTCACCCTCACATCAGAGACAGATGCAAACACTGATAGTAACCCTACACTCCCCATTAACCTTAATGAACATGCAACCCTAAAGCAAGCACTTGTCCCTGGACCTTAACCCTTAGAGTCACCATTGACACCACTGAAGGTTATCTTTAAAAATGGATTTAAATCTTGTCCTCACAGTCACATCAGAGACAGTCTCTAACTCTACCTGCAAACCTACCCTCACTGTACACCATTCCATACACCTGATCTGAAACCCTGCCCAGGTCTTCCAACGTGACCCCTCACCACCACCATCACCATCACTCATGTCTAAGAAACATCATGAAAGTCTATCTCGCAATCACCCTCACAATCAGAGCTGGATCCTGACTCTAACCATATCCCTATCCTCCACTTACAGCTAAACCACCACTTCAACTTAACCCTGGACTGCAACCAGGACCTGAAACCTCACTGTCACCATCGTTGTTACCCATGCTTCACCATAAACCTGATGTTCAATCTCGTCCTCACCCTCACAACAGAGCCGGATTGTTAGCCTAAACAAAACCATGTGCTCCCTGTACACCTTTCCGAACACCTAACCCTAACCCTAGACCTAGCCCATGGAACTGAACCCTGACAGTCACCATCGACATCACCCAGGCTTCAGCGTAAACCTGATGTTCAATCTCTTCCTCATCCTCACATCAGAGCCCAATTCTAACCCTTCCCATAACCGTATCTTCCCTGTACACCTTACCAAACACCTAACCCTAACCCTAGCCCTAGCCCATGGAATTGAACCTTGACGGTCACCATCGACATCACCCAGGCTTCAGCGTAAACCCGATGTGCAATCCCATCCTCATCCTCACATCAGAGCCCGACTCAAACCCTTCCCATAACCGTATCTTCCCTGTACACCTTACCAAACACCTAACCCTAACCCTAGCCTTGTTCCCTGGACTTACCCCTCACCATCACCATCAATGTCCTCTACGCCTCAATGAAAACCTCGACCTCAATCTATCCCTCAACATCACATCAGAGGTGAATCCTAAGCAAAATGATAAACCAATCCTCCCTGTACACATTACAGGACACCTAACCCTAAACCTAACCTTGTTCACTGGCCTGTACCCTCTCTGTTAAAATCGACATCTCCCATGCATCACTGTAAACCTCCGTGTCAATCTCACCCTCACCATCACATCAGAGTCACACCCTAACTCCAAACGTAGTCCCGTATGTTCCATACACCTCAGTGAAAACCAACCTTCTCTCTACTGCTGGTCATTTGACATGACCACACAACATCTCAGTTGACATCTTCCATGCTTCACCTTAATCCTGAATTACAATCATACTCTCTAACTCACATCAGAGCTGGGCCCTAATGCTAACCATAATCCAAACTCCTCGTTCATGTTAAAGAACTAGTATCCATTAACCTAGCCCTAGCCCATGGATCTGAATCATCACCATCACCATCGATGTCACTGAGAATTAACCATAAACTGGATCTTCAATCTCGTACTCACCCTCACATCAGAGACAGACCCTAACTCTAATTGTAACCCTATCTTCGCCATAAACCTAAACAAACACCCAACCCTAACCCTAGTCTTTGTCCCTGGACATTGTCCCTCAGCGTCACCACTGACTTCACCGAAGGTTCGCTTTATCCATGGATTTAAATCTTGTCTTCGTAATCACTTCAGAGACAGACTCTAACTCTCACCATACATTTACCCTCAATGTTCACCATTTCGTACACCTAATACGATACCCTGCCCACGTCCTTCGCTCTGACCCCTCACCACAAACACCACCATCAAGCATGTCTATCAAAAAGAGTGAATATCATTCTCACAATCACCCTCACTTTAGAGCTGGATCCTGACTCTAACCATACCCCTATCCTCCATGCACAGTTAACCAACACCGAAACCTAACCCTAGCTTGGCTCCTGGACCTGAAGCTGCACAATCACCAACGATGTCACCCAGAATTCTCCGTAAACCCGATGTTCAATCTCGTCCTCAACCGCAGTACAGAGCCAGATCATAAGCCTAAATGAAACCATATAGTCCCTGTACACCTTACCAAACACCTAACCCTACCCCTAGCCCTAGCCCATGGACCTAATACCTCACAATCACCATTGACATCACCCAGGCTTCAGCGTAAACCTGATGTTCAATCTCGTCCTGATCCTCACGTCAGAGCCCAATCCGAACCCTTCCCATAACAATATCTGCCCCGTACACCTTGCCAAACACTTAACCCTGAACCTAGCCTTGTTTCCTTGACTTACCCCTCACTGTCACCATCAGCGTCCCCCATGCCTCACTGTAAAACTCCTCCTCAGTGTACCCCTTCACCTCACATCAGAGCTGGATCCTAAGCATAACGATAACCCTCTCCTCCCAGTACAACTTACAGAACACCAAACCCTAACCCTAACCTTGTTCACTGACCAAAACCCTCACCGTCAAAATCGACATCTAACACACCTCACAGTAAACGTCAAGAACAATCTCACCCTTGGGCTCACATCAGAGCTACATCCTAACTTTAAACATAGTCCTGTATGTCCCGTAAAACTTTGCGAACACCAACCCTAACTCGAGTGCTGATCACTAGACCTGACCCCTCAGCATCATATTTGACATCATCCACGCTTCTCCTTAAACCTGAATTACAATCATACTCTCTACTTCACATCACACCAGACCCAAATTCTAACTGTAATCTAAACTCCCCATTCGCCTTAAAGAACTACCAACTATAATACTAGCCCTAGCCCATGGATCTAACCTACACCGCCACCTTCGATGTCAACACAGGCTTCACCGGTAACTTAAACTTCCATCTCGTCCTTACCCTCATATAAGAGACAGACCCTAAATCAAATCGTAACCCTAACTTCCCCATAAAGCTTAAGTTACACCCAAGCCTAACACTAGCCCTTGTCCGTGGACATTGCCCCTCACCATCACCATTGACAACACACAAGGTTCCCTTTAAACATGGATTTAAATCTGGCCCCCTACTCACATCAGAGACAGTCCCAAACTCAAAATGTAACCCTCTCCTCACTGTTCACCGTACGTACACCTGACCCAAAACCCTGCCCAGTTTCTTCAACCTGACCCCTCACCACCGACAGCACCATGACTCATGTCTAACAAAAATCATGAAGGTCTGTATCGAAAATGACATCAGGTCAGAGCTGGATCCTGATTCCTACCATACCCCAATCCTCCACGTACAGCGAACTGAACACCGACACCTAAACCTAGACCTGGCCCCTGGACCTGAAACCTCATCGTCACCAATGACATCACCCACGTTCAGCGCAAACCTGATGTTCAATCACTTCCTCATCCACACATCAGAGCCTGATCCTAATCCTTCCCATAACCATATCTTCCCTGTACACCTTACCAAGCACCTATCCCTAACCCTAACCTTGTTTCCTGGTTGAATCCTCACTGACAAAATCGACATCCCCCATGCCTCACTGTAAACCTCCACCTCAATGTCGTCCATGCCATCACGTCAGAGCCAGATCCTAACTCTAAACATAGTCCTATACGTCTGGTACACCTTAGCAAACACAAACCCTAACTGTAGCCCAGGTCTCTTGACCTGACACAACATCACAATTGACATCATTCACGCTTCACCTCAACTCTGAATTACAATCGTACTCTCTAACTCACATCATAGGTGAAACCAAGCTCTAACCATAATCTAAACTCCCCGTTTGCCTTAAAGAAATCGCAACCCAAATCCTAGCACTAGCCCATGGACCAAACCCTCACTGTCACCTTCGACGTCACCCAGGCTTCACCGTAACCTTGAACTGCAATCTCGTACTCACCCTCACATCAGAGACAGATGCAAACACTGATAGTAACCCTACACTCCCCATTAACCTTAATGAACATGCAACCCTAAAGCAAGCACTTGTCCCTGCACCTTAACCCTTAGAGTCACCATTGACACCACTGAAGGTTATCTTTAAAAATGGATTTAAATCTTGTCCTCACAGTCACATCAGAGACAGTCTCTAACTCTACCTGCAAACCTACCCTCACTGTACACCATTCCATACACCTGATCTGAAACCCTGCCCAGGTCTTCCAACGTGACCCCTCACCACCACCATCACCATCACTCATGTCTAAGAAACATCATGAAAGTCTATCTCGCAATCACCCTCACAATCAGAGCTGGATCCTGACTCTAACCATATCCCTATCCTCCACTTACAGCTAAACCACCACTTAAACTTAACCCTGGACTGCAACCAGGAACTGAAACCTCACTGTCACCATGGATGTTACCCATGCTTCACCATAAACCTGATGTTCAATCTCGTCCTCACCCTCACAACAGAGCCGGATTGTTAGCCTAAACAAAACCATGTGCTCCCTGTACACCTTTCCGAACACCTAACCCTAACCCTAGACCTAGCCCATGGAACTGAACCCTGACAGTCACCATCGACATCACCCAGGCTTCAGCGTAAACCTGATGTTCAATCTCTTCCTCATCCTCACATCAGAGCCCAATTCTAACCCTTCCCATAACCGTATCTTCCCTGTACACCTTACCAAACACCTAACCCTAACCCTAGCCCTAGCCCATGGAATTGAACCTTGACGGTCACCATCGACATCACCCAGGCTTCAGCGTAAACCCGATGTGCAATCCCATCCTCATCCTCACATCAGAGCCCGACTCAAACCCTTCCCATAACCGTATCTTCCCTGTACACCTTACCAAACACCTAACCCTAACCCTAGCCTTGTTCCCTGGACTTACCCCTCACCATCACCATCAATGTCCCCTACGCTTCAATGAAAACCTCGACCTCAATCTATCCCTCAACATCACATCAGAGGTGAATCCTAAGCAAAATGATAAACCAATCCTCCCTGTACACATTACAGGACACCTAACCCTAAACCTAACCTTGTTCACTGGCCTGTACCCTCTCTGTAAAAATCGACATCTCCCATGCGTCACTGTAAACCTCCGTGTCAATCTCACCCTCACCATCACATCAGAGTCACACCCTAACTCCAAACGTAGTCCCGTATGTTCCATACACCTCAGTGAAAACCAACCTTCTCTCTACTGCTGGTCATTTGACATGACCACACAACATCTCAGTTGACATCTTCCATGCTTCACCTTAATCCTGAATTACAATCATACTCTCTAACTCACATCAGAGCTGGGCCCTAATGCTAACCATAATCCAAACTCCTCGTTCATGTTAAAGAACTAGTATCCATTAACCTAGCCCTAGCCCATGGATCTGAATCATCACCATCACCATCGATGTCACTGAGAATTAACCATAAACTGGATCTTCAATCTCGTACTCACCCTCACATCAGAGACAGACCCTAACTCTAATTGTAACCCTATCTTCGCCATAAACCTAAACAAACACCCAACCCTAACCCTAGTATTTGTCCCTGGACATTGTCCCTCAGCGTCACCACTGACTTCACCGAAGGTTCGCTTTATCCATGGATTTAAATCTTGTCTTCGTAATCACTTCAGAGACAGACTCTAACTCTCACCATACATTTACCCTCAATGTTCACCATTTCGTACACCTAATACGATACCCTGCCCACGTCCTTCGCTCTGACCCCTCACCACAAACACCACCATCAAGCATGTCTATCAAAAAGAGTGAATATCATTCTCACAATCACCCTCACTTTAGAGCTGGATCCTGACTCTAACCATACCCCTATCCTCCATGCACAGTTAAACCAACACCGAAACCTAACCCTAGCTTGGCTCCTGGACCTGAAACTGCACAATCACCAACGATGTCACCCAGAATTCTCCGTAAACCCGATGTTCAATCTCGTCCTCAACCGCAGTACAGAGCCAGATCATAAGCCTAAATGAAACCATATAGTCCCTGTACACCTTACCAAACACCTAACCCTACCCCTAGCCCTAGCCCATGGACCTAATACCTCACAATCACCATTGACATCACCCAGGCTTCAGCGTAAACCTGATGTTCAATCTCGTCCTGATCCTCACGTCAGAGCCCAATCCGAACCCTTCCCATAACAATATCTGCCCCGTACACCTTGCCAAACACTTAACCCTGAACCTAGCCTTGTTTCCTTGACTTACCCCTCACTGTCACCATCAGCGTCCCCCATGCCTCACTGTAAAACTCCTCCTCAGTGTACCCCTTCACCTCACATCAGAGCTGGATCCTAAGCATAACGATAACCCTCTCCTCCCAGTACAACTTACAGAACACCAAACCCTAACCCTAACCTTGTTCACTGACCAAAACCCTCACCGTCAAAATCGACATCTAACACACCTCACAGTAAACGTCAAGAACAATCTCACCCTTGGGCTCACATCAGAGCTACATCCTAACTTTAAACATAGTCCTGTATGTCCCGTAAAACTTTGCGAACACCAACCCTAACTCGAGTGCTGATCACTAGACCTGACCCCTCAGCATCATATTTGACATCATCCACGCTTCACCTTAAACCTGAATTACAATCATACTCTCTACTTCACATCACACCAGACCCAAATTCTAACTGTAATCTAAACTCCCCATTCGCCTTAAAGAACTACCAACTATAATACTAGCCCTAGCCCATGGATCTAACCTACACCGCCACCTTCGATGTCAACACATGCTTCACCGGTAACTTAAACTTCCATCTCGTCCTTACCCTCATATAAGAGACAGACCCTAAATCAAATCGTAACCCTAACTTCCCCATAAAACTTAAGTTACACCCAAGCCTAACACTAGCCCTTGTCCGTGGACATTGCCCCTCACCATCACCATTGACAACACACAAGGTTCCCTTTAAACATGGATTTAAATCTGGCCCCCTACTCACATCAGAGACAGTCCCAAACTCAAAATGTAACCCTATCCTCACTGTTCACCGTTCGTACACCTGAACCAAAACCCTGCCCAGTTTCTTCAACCTGACCCCTCACCACCGACAGCACCATGACTCATGTCTAACAAAAATCATGAAGGTCTGTATCGAAAATGACATCAGGTCAGAGCTGGATCCTGATTCCTACCATACCCCAATCCTCCACGTACAGCGAACTGAACACCGACACCTAAACCTAGACCTGGCCCCTGGACCTGAAACCTCATCGTCACCAATGACATCACCCACGTTCAGCGCAAACCTGATGTTCAATCACTTCCTCATCCACACATCAGAGCCTGATCCTAATCCTTCCCATAACCATATCTTCCCTGTACACCTTACCAAGCACCTATCCCTAACCCTAACCTTGTTTCCTGGTTGAATCCTCACTGACAAAATCGACATCCCCCATGCCTCACTGTAAACCTCCACCTCAATGTCGTCCATGCCATCAC
Organism: Manis javanica; assembly: GCF_040802235.1. Lineage (NCBI taxonomy): Eukaryota > Metazoa > Chordata > Mammalia > Pholidota > Manidae > Manis > Manis javanica. The sequence continues at coordinate 2,179,773 of NW_027332168.1, read as the reverse complement.
GTCAGAGCCAGATCCTAACTCTAAACATAGTCCTATACGTCTGGTACACCTTAGCAAACACAAACCCTAACTGTAGCCCAGGTCTCTTGACCTGACACAACATCACAATTGACATCATTCACGCTTCACCTCAACTCTGAATTACAATCGTACTCTCTAACTCACATCACAGGTGAAACCAAGCTCTAACCATAATCTAAACTCCCCGTTTGCCTTAAAGAAATCGCAACCCAAATCCTAGCACTAGCCCATGGACCAAACCCTCACTGTCACCTTCGACGTCACCCAGGCTTCACCGTAAACTTGAACTGCAATCTCGTACTCACCCTCACATCAGAGACAGATGCAAACACTGATAGTAACCCTACACTCCCCATTAACCTTAATGAACATGCAACCCTAAAGCAAGCACTTGTCCCTGGACCTTAACCCTTAGAGTCACCATTGACACCACTGAAGGTTATCTTTAAAAATGGATTTAAATCTTGTCCTCACAGTCACATCAGAGACAGTCTCTAACTCTACCTGCAAACCTACCCTCACTGTACACCATTCCATACACCTGATCTGAAACCCTGCCCAGGTCTTCCAACGTGACCCCTCACCACCACCATCACCATCACTCATGTCTAAGAAACATCATGAAAGTCTATCTCGCAATCACCCTCACAATCAGAGCTGGATCCTGACTCTAACCATATCCCTATCCTCCACTTACAGCTAAACCACCACTTAAACTTAACCCTGGACTGCAACCAGGACCTGAAACCTCACTGTCACCATCGATGTTACCCATGCTTCACCATAAACCTGATGTTCAATCTCGTCCTCACCCTCACAACAGAGCCGGATTGTTAGCCTAAACAAAACCATGTGCTCCCTGTACACCTTTCCGAACACCTAACCCTAACCCTAGACCTAGCCCATGGAACTGAACCCTGACAGTCACCATCGACATCACCCAGGCTTCAGCGTAAACCTGATGTTCAATCTCTTCCTCATCCTCACATCAGAGCCCAATTCTAACCCTTCCCATAACCGTATCTTCCCTGTACCCCTTACCAAACACCTAACCCTAACCCTAGCCCTAGCCCATGGAATTGAACCTTGACGGTCACCATCGACATCACCCAGGCTTCAGCGTAAACCCGATGTGCAATCCCATCCTCATCCTCACATCAGAGCCCGACTCAAACCCTTCCCATAACCGTATCTTCCCTGTACACCTTACCAAACACCTAACCCTAACCCTAGCCTTGTTCCCTGGACTTACCCCTCACCATCACCATCAATGTCCCCTACGCTTCAATGAAAACCTCGACCTCAATCTATCCCTCAACATCACATCAGAGGTGAATCCTAAGCAAAATGATAAACCAATCCTCCCTGTACACATTACAGGACACCTAACCCTAAACCTAACCTTGTTCACTGGCCTGTACCCTCTCTGTTAAAATCGACATCTCCCATGCGTCACTGTAAACCTCCGTGTCAATCTCACCCTCACCATCACATCAGAGTCACACCCTAACTCCAAACGTAGTCCCGTATGTTCCATACACCTCAGTGAAAACCAACCTTCTCTCTACTGCTGGTCATTTGACATGACCACACAACATCTCAATTGACATCTTCCATGCTTCACCTTAATCCTGAATTACAATCATACTCTCTAACTCACATCAGAGCTGGGCCCTAATGCTAACCATAATCCAAACTCCTCGTTCATGTTAAAGAACTAGTATCCATTAACCTAGCCCTAGCCCATGGATCTGAATCATCACCATCACCATCGATGTCACTGAGAATTAACCATAAACCGAATCTTCAATCTCGTACTCACCCTCACATCAGAGACAGACCCTAACTCTAATTGTAACCCTATCTTCGCCATAAACCTAAACAAACACCCAACCCTAACCCTAGTCTTTGTCCCTGGACATTGTCCCTCAGCGTCACCACTGACTTCACCGAAGGTTCGCTTTATCCATGGATTTAAATCTTGTCTTCGTAATCACTTCAGAGACAGACTCTAACTCTCACCATACATTTACCCTCAATGTTCACCATTTCGTACACCTAATACGATACCCTGCCCACGTCCTTCGCTCTGACCCCTCACCACAAACACCACCATCAAGCATGTCTATCAAAAAGAGTGAATATCATTCTCACAATCACCCTCACTTTAGAGCTGGATCCCGACTCTAACCATATCCCTATCCTCCATGCACAGTTAAACCAACACCGAAACCTAACCCTAGCTTGGCTCCTGGACCTGAAACCGCACAATCACCAACGATGTCACCCAGAATTCTCCGTAAACCCGATGTTCAATCTCGTCCTCAACCGCACTACAGAGCCAGATCATAAGCCTAAATGAAACCATATAGTCCCTGTACACCTTACCAAACACCTAACCCTACCCCTAGCCCTAGCCCATGGACCTAATACCTCACAATCACCATTGACATCACCCAGGCTTCAGCGTAAACCTGATGTTCAATCTCGTCCTGATCCTCACGTCAGAGCCCAATCCGAACCCTTCCCATAACAATATCTCCCCCGTACACCTTACCAAACACTTAACCCTGAACCTAGCCTTGTTTCCTTGACTTACCCCTCACTGTCACCATCAGCGTCCCCCATGCCTCACTGTAAAACTCCTCGTCAGTGTACCCCTTCACCTCACATCAGAGCTGGATCCTAAGCATAACGATAACCCTCTCCTCCCAGTACAACTTACAGAACACCAAACCCTAACCCTAACCTTGTTCACTGACCAAAACCCTCACCGTCAAAATCGACATCTAACACACCTCACAGTAAACGTCAAGAACAATCTCACCCTTGGGCTCACATCAGAGCTACATCCTAACTTTAAACATAGTCCTGTATGTCCCGTAAAACTTTGCGAACACCAACCCTAACTCGAGTGCTGATCACTAGACCTGACCCCTCAGCATCATATTTGACATCATCCACGCTTCACCTTAAACCTGAATTACAATCATACTCTCTACTTCACATCACACCAGACCCAAATTCTAACTGTAATCTAAACTCCCCATTCGCCTTAAAGAACTACCAACTATAATACTAGCCCTAGCCCATGGATCTAACCTACACCGCCACCTTCGATGTCAACACATGCTTCACCGGTAACTTAAACTTCCATCTCGTCCTTACCCTCATATAAGAGACAGACCCTAAATCAAATCGTAACCCTAACTTCCCCATAAAACTTAAGTTACACCCAAGCCTAACACTAGCCCTTGTCCGTGGACATTGCCCCTCACCATCACCATTGACAACACACAAGGTTCCCTTTAAACATGGATTTAAATCTGGCCCCCTACTCACATCAGAGACAGTCCCAAACTCAAAATGTAACCCTCTACTCAATGTTCACCGTTCGTACACCTGACCCAAAACCCTGCCCAGTTTCTTCGACCTGAACCCTCACCACAGACAGCACCATGACTCATGTCTAACAAAAATCATGAAGGTCTGTATCGAAAATGACATCAGGTCAGAGCTGGATCCTGATTCCTACCATACCCCAATCCTCCACGTACAGCGAACTGAACACCGACACCTAAACCTAGACCTGGCCCCTGGACCTGAAACCTCATCGTCACCAATGACATCACCCACGTTCAGCGCAAACCTGATGTTCAATCACTTCCTCATCCACACATCAGAGCCTGATCCTAATCCTTCCCATAACCATATCTTCCCTGTACACCTTACCAAACACCTATCCCTAACCCTAACCTTGTTTCCTGGTTGAATCCTCACTGACAAAATCGACATCCCCCATGCCTCACTGTAAACCTCCACCTCAATGTCGTCCATGCCATCACGTCAGAGCCAGATCCTAACTCTAAACATAGTCCTATACGTCTGGTACACCTTAGCAAACACAAACCCTAACTGTAGCCCAGGTCTCTTGACCTGACACAACATCACAATTGACATCATTCACGCTTCACCTCAACTCTGAATTACAATCGTACTCTCTAACTCACATCACAGGTGAAACCAAGCTCTAACCATAATCTAAACTCCCCATTTGCCTTAAAGAAATCGCAACCCAAATCCTAGCACTAGCCCATGGACCAAACCCTCACTGTCACCTTCGACGTCACCCAGGCTTCACCGTAACCTTGAACTGCCATCTCGTACTCACCCTCACATCAGAGACAGATGCAAACACTGATAGTAACCCTACACTCCCCATTAACCTTAATGAACATGCAACCCTAAAGCAAGCACTTGTCCCTGGACCTTAACCCTTAGAGTCACCATTGACACCACTGAAGGTTATCTTTAAAAATGGATTTAAATCTTGTCCTCACAGTCACATCAGAGACAGTCTCTAACTCTACCTGCAAACCTACCCTCACTGTACACCATTCCATACACCTGATCTGAAACCCTGCCCAGGTCTTCCAACGTGACCCCTCACCACCACCATCACCATCACTCATGTCTAAGAAACATCATGAAAGTCTATCTCGCAATCACCCTCACAATCAGAGCTGGATCCTGACTCTAACCATATCCCTATCCTCCACTTACAGCTAAACCACCACTTAAACTTAACCCTGGACTGCAACCAGGACCTGAAACCTCACTGTCACCATCGATGTTACCCATGCTTCACCATAAACCTGATGTTCAATCTCGTCCTCACCCTCACAACAGAGCCGGATTGTTAGCCTAAACAAAACCATGTGCTCCCTGTACACCTTTCCGAACACCTAACCCTAACCCTAGACCTAGCCCATGGAACTGAACCCTGACAGTCACCATCGACATCACCCAGGCTTCAGCGTAAACCTGATGTTCAATCTCTTCCTCATCCTCACATCAGAGCCCAATTCTAACCCTTCCCATAACCGTATCTTCCCTGTACACCTTACCAAACACCTAACCCTAACCCTAGCCCTAGCCCATGGAATTGAACCTTGACGGTCACCATCGACATCACCCAGTCTTCAGCGAAACCCGATGTGCAATCCCATCCTCATCCTCACATCAGAGCCCGACTCAAACCCTTCCCATAACCGTATCTTCCCTGTACACCTTACCAAACACCTAACCCTAACCCTAGCCTTGTTCCCTGGACTTACCCCTCACCATCACCATCAATGTCCCCTACGCTTCAATGAAAACCTCGACCTCAATCTATCCCTCAACATCACATCAGAGGTGAATCCTAAGCAAAATGATAAACCAATCCTCCCTGTACACATTACAGGACACCTAACCCTAAACCTAACCTTGTTCACTGGCCTGTACCCTCTCTGTTAAAATCGACATCTCCCATGCGTCACTGTAAACCTCCGTGTCAATCTCACCCTCACCATCACATCAGAGTCACACCCTAACTCCAAACGTAGTCCCGTATGTTCCATACACCTCAGTGAAAACCAACCTTCTCTCTACTGCTGGTCATTTGACATGACCACACAACATCTCAATTGACATCTTCCATGCTTCACCTTAATCCTGAATTACAATCATACTCTCTAACTCACATCAGAGCTGGGCCCTAATGCTAACCATAATCCAAACTCCTCGTTCATGTTAAAGAACTAGTATCCATTAACCTAGCCCTAGCCCATGGATCTGAATCATCACCATCACCATCGATGTCACTGAGAATTAACCATAAACCGAATCTTCAATCTCGTACTCACCCTCACATCAGAGACAGACCCTAACTCTAATTGTAACCCTATCTTCGCCATAAACCTAAACAAACACCCAACCCTAACCCTAGTCTTTGTCCCTGGACATTGTCCCTCAGCGTCACCACTGACTTCACCGAAGGTTCGCTTTATCCATGGATTTAAATCTTGTCTTCGTAATCACTTCAGAGACAGACTCTAACTCTCACCATACATTTACCCTCAATGTTCACCATTTCGTACACCTAATACGATACCCTGCCCACGTCCTTCGCTCTGACACCTCACCACAAACACCACCATCAAGCATGTCTATCAAAAAGAGTGAATATCATTCTCACAATCACCCTCACTTTAGAGCTGGATCCTGACTCTAACCATATCCCTATCCTCCATGCACAGTTAAACAAACACCGAAACCTAACCCTAGCTTGGCTCCTGGACCTGAAACCGCACAATCACCAACGATGTCACCCAGAATTCTCCGTAAACCCGATGTTCAATCTCGTCCTCAACCGCACTACAGAGCCAGATCATAAGCCTAAATGAAACCATATAGTCCCTGTACACCTTACCAAACACCTAACCCTACCCCTAGCTCTAGCCCATGGACCTAATACCTCACAATCACCATTGACATCACCCAGGCTTCAGCGTAAACCTGATGTTCAATCTCTTCCTGATCCTCACGTCAGAGCCCAATCCGAACCCTTCCCATAACAATATCTCCCCCGTACACCTTGCCAAACACTTAACCCTGAACCTAGCCTTGTTTCCTTGACTTACCCCTCACTGTCACCATCAGCGTCCCCCATGCCTCACTGTAAAACTCCTCCTCAGTGTACCCCTTCACCTCACATCAGAGCTGGATCCTAAGCATAACGATAACCCTCTCCTCCCAGTACAACTTACAGAACACCAAACCCTAACCCTAACCTTGTTCACTGACCAAAACCCTCACCGTCAAAATCGACATCTAACACACCTCACAGTAAACGTCAAGAACAATCTCACCCTAGGGCTCACATCAGAGCTACATCCTAACTTTAAACATAGTCCTGTATGTCCCGTAAAACTTTGCGAACACCAACCCTAACTCGAGTGCTGATCACTAGACCTGACCCCTCAGCATCATATTTGACATCATCCACGCTTCACCTTAAACCTGAATTACAATCATAGTCTCTACTTCACATCACACCAGACCCAAATTCTAACTGTAATCTAAACTCCCCATTCGCCTTAAAGAACTACCAACTATAATACTAGCCCTAGCCCATGGATCTAACCTACACCGCCACCTTCGATGTCAACACATGCTTCACCGGTAACTTAAACTTCCATCTCGTCCTTACCCTCATATAAGAGACAGACCCTAAATCAAATCGTAACCCTAACTTCCCCATAAAACTTAAGTTACACCCAAGCCTAACACTAGCCCTTGTCCGTGGACATTGCCCCTCACCATCACCATTGACAACACACAAGGTTCCCTTTAAACATGGATTTAAATCTGGCCCCCTACTCACATCAGAGACAGTCCCAAACTCAAAATGTAACCCTCTCCTCACTGTTCACCGTTCGTACACCTGACCCAAAACCCTGCCCAGTTTCTTCGACCTGACCCCTCACCACCGACAGCACCATGACTCATGTCTAACAAAAATCATGAAGGTCTGTATCGAAAATGACATCAGGTCAGAGCTGGATCCTGATTCCTACCATACCCCAATCCTCCACGTACAGCGAACTGAACACCGACACCTAAACCTAGACCTGGCCCCTGGACCTGAAACCTCATCGTCACCAATGACATCACCCACGTTCAGCGCAAACCTGATGTTCAATCACTTCCTCATCCACACATCAGAGCCTGATCCTAATCCTTCCCATAACCATATCTTCCCTGTACACCTTACCAAGCACCTATCCCTAACCCTAACCTTGTTTCCTGGTTGAATCCTCACTGACAAAATCGACATCCCCCATGTCTCACTGTAAACCTCCACCTCAATGTCGTCCATGCCATCACGTCAGAGCCAGATCCTAACTCTAAACATAGTCCTATACGTCTGGTACACCTTAGCAAACACAAACCCTAACTGTAGCCCAGGTCTCTTGACCTGACACAACATCACAATTGACATCATTCACGCTTCACCTCAACTCTGAATTACAATCGTACTCTCTAACTCACATCACAGGTGAAACCAAGCTCTAACCATAATCTAAACTCCCCATTTGCCTTAAAGAAATCGCAACCCAAATCCTAGCACTAGCCCATGGACCAAACCCTCACTGTCACCTTCGACGTCACCCAGGCTTCACCGTAACCTTGAACTGCAATCTCGTACTCACCCTCACATCAGAGACAGATGCAAACACTGATAGTAACCCTACACTCCCCATTAACCTTAATGAACATGCAACCCTAAAGCAAGCACTTGTCCCTGGACCTTAACCCTTAGAGTCACCATTGACACCACTGAAGGTTATCTTTAAAAATGGATTTAAATCTTGTCCTCACAGTCACATCAGAGACAGTCTCTAACTCTACCTGCAAACCTACCCTCACTGTACACCATTCCATACACCTGATCTGAAACCCTGCCCAGGTCTTCCAACGTGACCCCTCACCACCACCATCACCATCACTCATGTCTAAGAAACATCATGAAAGTCTATCTCGCAATCACCCTCACAATCAGAGCTGGATCCTGACTCTAACCATATCCCTATCCTCCACTTACAGCTAAACCACCACTTAAACTTAACCCTGGACTGCAACCAGGACCTGAAACCTCACTGTCACCATCGATGTTACCCATGCTTCACCATAAACCTGATGTTCAATCTCGTCCTCACCCTCACAACAGAGCCGGATTGTTAGCCTAAACAAAACCATGTGCTCCCTGTACACCTTTCCGAACACCTAACCCTAACCCTAGACCTAGCCCATGGAACTGAACCCTGACAGTCACCATCGACATCACCCAGGCTTCAGCGTAAACCTGATGTTCAATCTCTTCCTCATCCTCACATCAGAGCCCAATTCTAACCCTTCCCATAACCGTATCTTCCCTGTACACCTTACCAAACACCTAACCCTAACCCTAGCCCTAGCCCATGGAATTGAACCTTGACGGTCACCATCGACATCACCCAGGCTTCAGCGTAAACCCGATGTGCAATCCCATCCTCATCCTCACATCAGAGCCCGACTCAAACCCTTCCCATAACCGTATCTTCCCTGTACACCTTACCAAACACCTAACCCTAACCCTAGCCTTGTTCCCTGGACTTACCCCTCACCATCACCATCAATGTCCCCTACGCTTCAATGAAAACCTCGACCTCAATCTATCCCTCAACATCACATCAGAGGTGAATCCTAAGCAAAATGATAAACCAATCCTCCCTGTACACATTACAGGACACCTAACGCTAAACCTAACCTTGTTCACTGGCCTGTACCCTCTCTGTTAAAATCGACATCTCCCATGCGTCACTGTAAACCTCCGTGTCAATCTCACCCTCACCATCACATCAGAGTCACACCCTAACTCCAAACGTAGTCCCGTATGTTCCATACACCTCAGTGAAAACCAACCTTCTCTCTACTGCTGGTCATTTGACATGACCACACAACATCTCAATTGACATCTTCCATGCTTCACCTTAATCCTGAATTACAATCATACTCTCTAACTCACATCAGAGCTGGGCCCTAATGCTAACCATAATCCAAACTCCTCGTTCATGTTAAAGAACTAGTATCCATTAACCTAGCCCTAGCCCATGGATCTGAATCATCACCATCACCATCGATGTCACTGAGAATTAACCATAAACTGGATCTTCAATCTCGTACTCACCCTCACATCAGAGACAGACCCTAACTCTAATTGTAACCCTATCTTCGCCATAAACCTAAACAAACACCCAACCCTAACCCTAGTCTTTGTCCCTGGACATTGTCCCTCAGCGTCACCACTGACTTCACCGAAGGTTCGCTTTATCCATGGATTTAAATCTTGTCTTCGTAATCACTTCAGAGACAGACTCTAACTCTCACCATACATTTACCCTCAATGTTCACCATTTCGTACACCTAATACGATACCCTGCCCACGTCCTTCGCTCTGACCCCTCACCACAAACACCACCATCAAGCATGTCTATCAAAAAGAGTGAATATCATTCTCACAATCACCCTCACTTTAGAGCTGGATCCTGACTCTAACCATATCCCTATCCTCCATGCACAGTTAAACCAACACCGAAACCTAACCCTAGCTTGGCTCCTGGACCTGAAACCGCACAATCACCAACGATGTCACCCAGAATTCTCCGTAAACCCGATGTTCAATCTCGTCCTCAACTGCACTACAGAGCCAGATCATAAGCCTAAATGAAACCATATAGTCCCTGTACACCTTACCAAACACCTAACCCTACCCCTAGCCCTAGCCCATGGACCTAATACCTCACAATCACCATTGACATCACCCAGGCTTCAGCGTAAACCTGATGTTCAATCTCGTCCTGATCCTCACGTCAGAGCCCAATCCGAACCCTTCCCATAACAATATCTCCCCCGTACACCTTGCCAAACACTTAACCCTGAACCTAGCCTTGTTTCCTTGACTTACCCCTCACTGTCACCATCAGCGTCCCCCATGCCTCACTGTAAAACTCCTCCTCAGTGTACCCCTTCACCTCACATCAGAGCTGGATCCTAAGCATAACGATAACCCTCTCCTCCCAGTACAACTTACAGAACACCAAACCCTAACCCTAACCTTGTTCACTGACCAAAACCCTCACCGTCAAAATCGACATCTAACACACCTCACAGTAAACGTCAAGAACAATCTCACCCTTGGGCTCACATCAGAGCTACATCCTAACTTTAAACATAGTCCTGTATGTCCCGTAAAACTTTGCGAACACCAACCCTAACTCGAGTGCTGATCACTAGACCTGACCCCTCAGCATCATATTTGACATCATCCACGCTTCACCTTAAACCTGAATTACAATCATACTCTCTACTTCACATCACACCAGACCCAAATTCTAACTGTAATCTAAACTCCCCATTCGCCTTAAAGAACTACCAACTATAATACTAGCCCTAGCCCATGGATCTAACCTACACCGCCACCTTCGATGTCAACACATGCTTCACCGGTAACTTAAACTTCCATCTCGTCCTTACCCTCATATAAGAGACAGACCCTAAATCAAATCGTAACCCTAACTTCCCCATAAAACTTAAGTTACACCCAAGCCTAACACTAGCCCTTGTCCGTGGACATTGCCCCTCACCATCACCATTGACAACACACAAGGTTCCCTTTAAACATGGATTTAAATCTGGCCCCCTACTCACATCAGAGACAGTCCCAAACTCAAAATGTAACCCTCTCCTCACTGTTCACCGTTCGTACACCTGACCCAAAACCCTGCCCAGTTTCTTCGACCTGACCCCTCACCACAGACAGCACCATGACTCATGTCTAACAAAAATCATGAAGGTCTGTATCGAAAATGACATCAGGTCAGAGCTGGATCCTGATTCCTACCATACCCCAATCCTCCACGTACAGCGAACTGAACACCGACACCTAAACCTAGACCTGGCCCCTGGACCTGAAACCTCATCGTCACCAATGACATCACCCACGTTCAGCGCAAACCTGATGTTCAATCACTTCCTCATCCACACATCAGAGCCTGATCCTAATCCTTCCCATAACCATATCTTCCCTGTACACCTTACCAAACACCTATCCCTAACCCTAACCTTGTTTCCTGGTTGAATCCTCACTGACAAAATCGACATCCCCCATGCCTCACTGTAAACCTCCACCTCAATGTCGTCCATGCCATCACGTCAGAGCCAGATCCTAACTCTAAACATAGTCCTATACGTCTGGTACACCTTAGCAAACACAAACCCTAACTGTAGCCCAGGTCTCTTGACCTGACACAACATCACAATTGACATCATTCACGCTTCACCTCAACTCTGAATTACAATCGTACTCTCTAACTCACATCACAGGTGAAACCAAGCTCTAACCATAATCTAAACTCCCCATTTGCCTTAAAGAAATCGCAACCCAAATCCTAGCACTAGCCCATGGACCAAACCCTCACTGTCACCTTCGACGTCACCCAGGCTTCACCGTAACCTTGAACTGCAATCTCGTACTCACCCTCACATCAGAGACAGATGCAAACACTGATAGTAACCCTACACTCCCCATTAACCTTAATGAACATGCAACCCTAAAGCAAGCACTTGTCCCTGGACCTTAACCCTTAGAGTCACCATTGACACCACTGAAGGTTATCTTTAAAAATGGATTTAAATCTTGTCCTCACAGTCACATCAGAGACAGTCTCTAACTCTACCTGCAAACCTACCCTCACTGTACACCATTCCATACACCTGATCTGAAACCCTGCCCAGGTCTTCCAACGTGACCCCTCACCACCACCATCACCATCACTCATGTCTAAGAAACATCATGAAAGTCTATCTCGCAATCACCCTCACAATCAGAGCTGGATCCTGACTCTAACCATATCCCTATCCTCCACTTACAGCTAAACCACCACTTCAACTTAACCCTGGACTGCAACCAGGACCTGAAACCTCACTGTCACCATCGATGTTACCCATGCTTCACCATAAACCTGATGTTCAATCTCGTCCTCACCCTCACAACAGAGCCGGATTGTTAGCCTAAACAAAACCATGTGCTCCCTGTACACCTTTCCGAACACCTAACCCTAACCCTAGACCTAGCCCATGGAACTGAACCCTGACAGTCACCACCGACATCACCCAGGCTTCAGCGTAAACCTGATGTTCAATCTCTTCCTCATCCTCACATCAGAGCCCAATTCTAACCCTTCCCATAACCGTATCTTCCCTGTACACCTTACCAAACACCTAACCCTAACCCTAGCCCTAGCCCATGGAATTGAACCTTGACGGTCACCATCGACATCACCCAGGCTTCAGCGTAAACCCGATGTGCAATCCCATCCTCATCCTCACATCAGAGCCCGACTCAAACCCTTCCCATAACCGTATCTTCCCTGTACACCTTACCAAACACCTAACCCTAACCCTAGCCTTGTTCCCTGGACTTACTCCTCACCATCACCATCAATGTCCCCTACGCTTCAATGAAAACCTCGACCTCAATCTATCCCTCAACATCACATCAGAGGTGAATCCTAAGCAAAATGATAAACCAATCCTCCCTGTACACATTACAGAACACCTAACCCTAAACCTAACCTTGTTCACTGGCCTGTACCCTCTCTGTTAAAATCGACATCTCCCATGCGTCACTGTAAACCTCCGTGTCAATCTCACCCTCACCATCACATCAGAGTCACACCCTAACTCCAAACGTAGTCCCGTATGTTCCATACACCTCAGTGAAAACCAACCTTCTCTCTACTGCTGGTCATTTGACATGACCACACAACATCTCAATTGACATCTTCCATGCTTCACCTTAATCCTGAATTACAATCATACTCTCTAACTCACATCAGAGCTGGGCCCTAATGCTAACCATAATCCAAACTCCTCGTTCATGTTAAAGAACTAGTATCCATTAACCTAGCCCTAGCCCATGGATCTGAATCATCACCATCACCATCGATGTCACTGAGAATTAACCATAAACTGGATCTTCAATCTCGTACTCACCCTCACATCAGAGACAGACCCTAACTCTAATTGTAACCCTATCTTCGCCATAAACCTAAACAAACACCCAACCCTAACCCTAGTCTTTGTCCCTGGACATTGTCCCTCAGCGTCACCACTGACTTCACCGAAGGTTCGCTTTATCCATGGATTTAAATCTTGTCTTCGTAATCACTTCAGAGACAGACTCTAACTCTCACCATACATTTACCCTCAATGTTCACCATTTCGTACACCTAATACGATACCCTGCCCACGTCCTTCGCTCTGACCCCTCACCACAAACACCACCATCAAGCATGTCTATCAAAAAGAGTGAATATCATTCTCACAATCACCCTCACTTTAGAGCTGGATCCTGACTCTAACCATATCCCTATCCTCCATGCACAGTTAAACCAACACCGAAACCTAACCCTAGCTTGGCTCCTGGACCTGAAACCGCACAATCACCAATGATGTCACCCAGAATTCTCCGTAAACCCGATGTTCAATCTCGTCCTCAACCGCACTACAGAGCCAGATCATAAGCCTAAATGAAACCATATAGTCCCTGTACACCTTACCAAACACCTAACCCTACCCCTAGCCCTAGCCCATGGACCTAATACCTCACAATCACCATTGACATCACCCAGGCTTCAGCGTAAACCTGATGTTCAATCTCGTCCTGATCCTCACGTCAGAGCCCAATCCGAACCCTTCCCATAACAATATCTCCCCCGTACACCTTGCCAAACACTTAACCCTGAACCTAGCCTTGTTTCCTTGACTTACCCCTCACTGTCACCATCAGCGTCCCCCATGCCTCACTGTAAAACTCCTCGTCAGTGTACCAGTTCACCTCACATCAGAGCTGGATCCTAAGCATAACGATAACCCTCTCCTCCCAGTACAACTTACAGAACACCAAACCCTAACCCTAACCTTGTTCACTGACCAAAACCCTCACCGTCAAAATCGACATCTAACACACCTCACAGTAAACGTCAAGAACAATCTCACCCTTGGGCTCACATCAGAGCTACATCCTAACTTTAAACATAGTCCTGTATGTCCCGTAAAACTTTGCGAACACCAACCCTAACTCGAGTGCTGATCACTAGACCTGACCCCTCAGCATCATATTTGACATCATCCACGCTTCACCTTAAACCTGAATTACAATCATACTCTCTACTTCACATCACACCAGACCCAAATTCTAACTGTAATCTAAACTCCCCATTCGCCTTAAAGAACTACCAACTATAATACTAGCCCTAGCCCATGGATCTAACCTACACCACCACCTTCGATGTCAACACATGCTTCACCGGTAACTTAAACTTCCATCTCGTCCTTACCCTCATATAAGAGACAGACCCTAAATCAAATCGTAACCCTAACTTCCCCATAAAACTTAAGTTACACCCAAGCCTAACACTAGCCCTTGTCCGTGGACATTGCCCCTCACCATCACCATTGACAACACACAAGGTTCCCTTTAAACATGGATTTAAATCTGGCCCCCTACTCACATCAGAGACAGTCCCAAACTCAAAATGTAACCCTCTCCTCACTGTTCACCGTTCGTACACCTGACCCAAAACCCTGCCCAGTTTCTTCGACCTGACCCCTCACCACAGACAGCACCATGACTCATGTCTAACAAAAATCATGAAGGTCTGTATCGAAAATGACATCAGGTCAGAGCTGGATCCTGATTCCTACCATACCCCAATCCTCCACGTACAGCGAACTGAACACCGACACCTAAACCTAGACCTGGCCCCTGGACCTGAAACCTCATCGTCACCAATGACATCACCCACGTTCAGCGCAAACCTGATGTTCAATCACTTCCTCATCCACACATCAGAGCCTGATCCTAATCCTTCCCATAACCATATCTTCCCTGTACACCTTACCAAACACCTATCCCTAACCCTAACCTTGTTTCCTGGTTGAATCCTCACTGACAAAATCGACATCCCCCATGCCTCACTGTAAACCTCCACCTCAATGTCGTCCATGCCATCACGTCAGAGCCAGATCCTAACTCTAAACATAGTCCTATACGTCTGGTACACCTTAGCAAACACAAACCCTAACTGTAGCCCAGGTCTCTTGACCTGACACAACATCACAATTGACATCATTCACGCTTCACCTCAACTCTGAATTACAATCGTACTCTCTAACTCACATCACAGGTGAAACCAAGCTCTAACCATAATCTAAACTCCCCATTTGCCTTAAAGAAATCGCAACCCAAATCCTAGCACTAGCCCATGGACCAAACCCTCACTGTCACCTTCGACGTCACCCAGGCTTCACCGTAACCTTGAACTGCAATCTCGTACTCACCCTCACATCAGAGACAGATGCAAACACTGATAGTAACCCTACACTCCCCATTAACCTTAATGAACATGCAACCCTAAAGCAAGCACTTGTCCCTGGACCTTAACCCTTAGAGTCACCATTGACACCACTGAAGGTTATCTTTAAAAATGGATTTAAATCTTGTCCTCACAGTCACATCAGAGACAGTCTCTAACTCTACCTGCAAACCTACCCTCACTGTACACCATTCCATACACCTGATCTGAAACCCTGCCCAGGTCTTCCAACGTGACCCCTCACCACCACCATCACCATCACTCATGTCTAAGAAACATCATGAAAGTCTATCTCGCAATCACCCTCACAATCAGAGCTGGATCCTGACTCTAACCATATCCCTATCCTCCACTTACAGCTAAACCACCACTTAAACTTAACCCTGGACTGCAACCAGGACCTGAAACCTCACTGTCACCATCGATGTTACCCATGCTTCACCATAAACCTGATGTTCAATCTCGTCCTCACCCTCACAACAGAGCCGGATTGTTAGCCTAAACAAAACCATGTGCTCCCTGTACACCTTTCCGAACACCTAACCCTAACCCTAGACCTAGCCCATGGAACTGAACCCTGACAGTCACCACCGACATCACCCAGGCTTCAGCGTAAACCTGATGTTCAATCTCTTCCTCATCCTCACATCAGAGCCCAATTCTAACCCTTCCCATAACCGTATCTTCCCTGTACACCTTACCAAACACCTAACCCTAACCCTAGCCCTAGCCCATGGAATTGAACCTTGACGGTCACCATCGACATCACCCAGGCTTCAGCGTAAACCCGATGTGCAATCCCATCCTCATCCTCACATCAGAGCCCGACTCAAACCCTTCCCATAACCGTATCTTCCCTGTACACCTTACCAAACACCTAACCCTAACCCTAGCCTTGTTCCCTGGACTTACCCCTCACCATCACCATCAATGTCCCCTACGCTTCAATGAAAACCTCGACCTCAATCTATCCCTCAACATCACATCAGAGGTGAATCCTAAGCAAAATGATAAACCAATCCTCCCTGTACACATTACAGGACACCTAACTCTAAACCTACCCTTGTTCACTGGCCTGTACCCTCTCTGTTAAAATCGACATCTCCCATGCGTCACTGTAAACCTCCGTGTCAATCTCACCCTCACCATCACATCAGAGTCACACCCTAACTCCAAACGTAGTCCCGTATGTTCCATACACCTCAGTGAAAACCAACCTTCTCTCTACTGCTGGTCATTTGACATGACCACACAACATCTCAATTGACATCTTCCATGCTTCACCTTAATCCTGAATTACAATCATACTCTCTAACTCACATCAGAGCTGGGCCCTAATGCTAACCATAATCCAAACTCCTCGTTCATGTTAAAGAACTAGTATCCATTAACCTAGCCCTAGCCCATGGATCTGAATCATCACCATCACCATCGATGTCACTGAGAATTAACCATAAACTGGATCTTCAATCTCGTACTCACCCTCACATCAGAGACAGACCCTAACTCTAATTGTAACCCTATCTTCGCCATAAACCTAAACAAACACCCAACCCTAACCCTAGTCTTTGTCCCTGGACATTGTCCCTCAGCGTCACCACTGACTTCACCGAAGGTTCGCTTTATCCATGGATTTAAATCTTGTCTTCGTAATCACTTCAGAGACAGACTCTAACTCTCACCATACATTTACCCTCAATGTTCACCATTTCGTACACCTAATACGATACCCTGCCCACGTCCTTCGCTCTGACCCCTCACCACAAACACCACCATCAAGCATGTCTATCAAAAAGAGTGAATATCATTCTCACAATCACCCTCACTTTAGAGCTGGATCCTGACTCTAACCATATCCCTATCCTCCATGCACAGTTAAACCAACACCGAAACCTAACCCTAGCTTGGCTCCTGGACCTGAAACCGCACAATCACCAATGATGTCACCCAGAATTCTCCGTAAACCCGATGTTCAATCTCGTCCTCAACCGCACTACAGAGCCAGATCATAAGCCTAAATGAAACCATATAGTCCCTGTACACCTTACCAAACACCTAACCCTACCCCTAGCCCTAGCCCATGGACCTAATACCTCACAATCACCATTGACATCACCCAGGCTTCAGCGTAAACCTGATGTTCAATCTCGTCCTGATCCTCACGTCAGAGCCCAATCCGAACCCTTCCCATAACAATATCTCCCCCGTACACCTTGCCAAACACTTAACCCTGAACCTAGCCTTGTTTCCTTGACTTACCCCTCACTGTCACCATCAGCGTCCCCCATGCCTCACTGTAAAACTCCTCGTCAGTGTACCAGTTCACCTCACATCAGAGCTGGATCCTAAGCATAACGATAACCCTCTCCTCCCAGTACAACTTACAGAACACCAAACCCTAACCCTAACCTTGTTCACTGACCAAAACCCTCACCGTCAAAATCGACATCTAACACACCTCACAGTAAACGTCAAGAACAATCTCACCCTTGGGCTCACATCAGAGCTACATCCTAACTTTAAACATAGTCCTGTATGTCCCGTAAAACTTTGCGAACACCAACCCTAACTCGAGTGCTGATCACTAGACCTGACCCCTCAGCATCATATTTGACATCATCCACGCTTCACCTTAAACCTGAATTACAATCATACTCTCTACTTCACATCACACCAGACCCAAATTCTAACTGTAATCTAAACTCCCCATTCGCCTTAAAGAACTACCAACTATAATACTAGCCCTAGCCCATGGATCTAACCTACACCACCACCTTCGATGTCAACACATGCTTCACCGGTAACTTAAACTTCCATCTCGTCCTTACCCTCATATAAGAGACAGACCCTAAATCAAATCGTAACCCTAACTTCCCCATAAAACTTAAGTTACACCCAAGCCTAACACTAGCCCTTGTCCGTGGACATTGCCCCTCACCATCACCATTGACAACACACAAGGTTCCCTTTAAACATGGATTTAAATCTGGCCCCCTACTCACATCAGAGACAGTCCCAAACTCAAAATGTAACCCTCTCCTCACTGTTCACCGTTCGTACACCTGACCCAAAACCCTGCCCAGTTTCTTCGACCTGACCCCTCACCACAGACAGCACCATGACTCATGTCTAACAAAAATCATGAAGGTCTGTATCGAAAATGACATCAGGTCAGAGCTGGATCCTTATTCCTACCATACCCCAATCCTCCACGTACAGCGAACTGAACACCGACACCTAAACCTAGACCTGGCCCCTGGACCTGAAACCTCATCGTCACCAATGACATCACCCACGTTCAGCGCAAACCTGATGTTCAATCACTTCCTCATCCACACATCAGAGCCTGATCCTAATCCTTCCCATAACCATATCTTCCCTGTACACCTTACCAAACACCTATCCCTAACCCTAACCTTGTTTCCTGGTTGAATCCTCACTGACAAAATCGACATCCCCCATGCCTCACTGTAAACCTCCACCTCAATGTCGTCCATGCCATCACGTCAGAGCCAGATCCTAACTCTAAACATAGTCCTATACGTCTGGTACACCTTAGCAAACACAAACCCTAACTGTAGCCCAGGTCTCTTGACCTGACACAACATCACAATTGACATCATTCACGCTTCACCTCAACTCTGAATTACAATCGTACTCTCTAACTCACATCACAGGTGAAACCAAGCTCTAACCATAATCTAAACTCCCCATTTGCCTTAAAGAAATCGCAACCCAAATCCTAGCACTAGCCCATGGACCAAACCCTCACTGTCACCTTCGACGTCACCCAGGCTTCACCGTAACCTTGAACTGCAATCTCGTACTCACCCTCACATCAGAGACAGATGCAAACACTGATAGTAACCCTACACTCCCCATTAACCTTAATGAACATGCAACCCTAAAGCAAGCACTTGTCCCTGGACCTTAACCCTTAGAGTCACCATTGACACCACTGAAGGTTATCTTTAAAAATGGATTTAAATCTTGTCCTCACAGTCACATCAGAGACAGTCTCTAACTCTACCTGCAAACCTACCCTCACTGTACACCATTCCATACACCTGATCTGAAACCCTGCCCAGGTCTTCCAACGTGACCCCTCACCACCACCATCACCATCACTCATGTCTAAGAAACATCATGAAAGTCTATCTCGCAATCACCCTCACAATCAGAGCTGGATCCTGACTCTAACCATATCCCTATCCTCCACTTACAGCTAAACCACCACTTAAACTTAACCCTGGACTGCAACCAGGACCTGAAACCTCACTGTCACCATCGATGTTACCCATGCTTCACCATAAACCTGATGTTCAATCTCGTCCTCACCCTCACAACAGAGCCGGATTGTTAGCCTAAACAAAACCATGTGCTCCCTGTACACCTTTCCGAACACCTAACCCTAACCCTAGACCTAGCCCATGGAACTGAACCCTGACAGTCACCACCGACATCACCCAGGCTTCAGCGTAAACCTGATGTTCAATCTCTTCCTCATCCTCACATCAGAGCCCAATTCTAACCCTTCCCATAACCGTATCTTCCCTGTACACCTTACCAAACACCTAACCCTAACCCTAGCCCTAGCCCATGGAATTGAACCTTGACGGTCACCATCGACATCACCCAGGCTTCAGCGTAAACCCGATGTGCAATCCCATCCTCATCCTCACATCAGAGCCCGACTCAAACCCTTCCCATAACCGTATCTTCCCTGTACACCTTACCAAACACCTAACCCTAACCCTAGCCTTGTTCCCTGGACTTACCCCTAACCATCACCATCAATGCCCCCTACCCTTCAATGAAAACCTCGACCTCAATCTATCCCTCAACATCACATCAGAGGTGAATCCTAAGCAAAATGATAAACCAATCCTTCCTGTACCCATTACAGGACACCTAACCCTAAACCTAACCTTGTTCACTGGCCTGTACCCTCTCTGTTAAAATCGACATCTCCCATGCGTCACTGTAAACCTCCGTGTCAATCTCACCCTCACCATCACATCAGAGTCACACCCTAACTCCAAACGTAGTCCCGTATGTTCCATACACCTCAGTGAAAACCAACCTTCTCTCTACTGCTGGTCATTTGACATGACCACACAACATCTCAATTGACATCTTCCATGCTTCACCTTAATCCTGAATTACAATCATACTCTCTAACTCACATCAGAGCTGGGCCCTAATGCTAACCATAATCCAAACTCCTCGTTCATGTTAAAGAACTAGTATCCATTAACCTAGCCCTAGCCCATGGATCTGAATCATCACCATCACCATCGATGTCACTGAGAATTAACCATAAACTGGATCTTCAATCTCGTACTCACCCTCACATCAGAGACAGACCCTAACTCTAATTGTAACCCTATCTTCGCCATAAACCTAAACAAACACCCAACCCTAACCCTAGTCTTTGTCCCTGGACATTGTCCCTCAGCGTCACCACTGACTTCACCGAAGGTTCGCTTTATCCATGGATTTAAATCTTGTCTTCGTAATCACTTCAGAGACAGACTCTAACTCTCACCATACATTTACCCTCAATGTTCACCATTTCGTACACCTAATACGATACCCTGCCCACGTCCTTCGCTCTGACCCCTCACCACAAACACCACCATCAAGCATGTCTATCAAAAAGAGTGAATATCATTCTCACAATCACCCTCACTTTAGAGCTGGATCCTGACTCTAACCATATCCCTATCCTCCATGCACAGTTAAACCAACACCGAAACCTAACCCTAGCTTGGCTCCTGGACCTGAAACCGCACAATCACCAATGATGTCACCCAGAATTCTCCGTAAACCCGATGTTCAATCTCGTCCTCAACCGCACTACAGAGCCAGATCATAAGCCTAAATGAAACCATATAGTCCCTGTACACCTTACCAAACACCTAACCCTACCCCTAGCCCTAGCCCATGGACCTAATACCTCACAATCACCATTGACATCACCCAGGCTTCAGCGTAAACCTGATGTTCAATCTCGTCCTGATCCTCACGTCAGAGCCCAATCCGAACCCTTCCCATAACAATATCTCCCCCGTACACCTTGCCAAACACTTAACCCTGAACCTAGCCTTGTTTCCTTGACTTACCCCTCACTGTCACCATCAGCGTCCCCCATGCCTCACTGTAAAACTCCTCGTCAGTGTACCAGTTCACCTCACATCAGAGCTGGATCCTAAGCATAACGATAACCCTCTCCTCCCAGTACAACTTACAGAACACCAAACCCTAACCCTAACCTTGTTCACTGACCAAAACCCTCACCGTCAAAATCGACATCTAACACACCTCACAGTAAACGTCAAGAACAATCTCACCCTTGGGCTCACATCAGAGCTACATCCTAACTTTAAACATAGTCCTGTATGTCCCGTAAAACTTTGCGAACACCAACCCTAACTCGAGTGCTGATCACTAGACCTGACCCCTCAGCATCATATTTGACATCATCCACGCTTCACCTTAAACCTGAATTACAATCATACTCTCTACTTCACATCACACCAGACCCAAATTCTAACTGTAATCTAAACTCCCCATTCGCCTTAAAGAACTACCAACTATAATACTAGCCCTAGCCCATGGATCTAACCTACACCACCACCTTCGATGTCAACACATGCTTCACCGGTAACTTAAACTTCCATCTCGTCCTTACCCTCATATAAGAGACAGACCCTAAATCAAATCGTAACCCTAACTTCCCCATAAAACTTAAGTTACACCCAAGCCTAACACTAGCCCTTGTCCGTGGACATTGCCCCTCACCATCACCATTGACAACACACAAGGTTCCCTTTAAACATGGATTTAAATCTGGCCCCCTACTCACATCAGAGACAGTCCCAAACTCAAAATGTAACCCTCTCCTCACTGTTCACCGTTCGTACACCTGACCCAAAACCCTGCCCAGTTTCTTCGACCTGACCCCTCACCACAGACAGCACCATGACTCATGTCTAACAAAAATCATGAAGGTCTGTATCGAAAATGACATCAGGTCAGAGCTGGATCCTTATTCCTACCATACCCCAATCCTCCACGTACAGCGAACTGAACACCGACACCTAAACCTAGACCTGGCCCCTGGACCTGAAACCTCATCGTCACCAATGACATCACCCACGTTCAGCGCAAACCTGATGTTCAATCACTTCCTCATCCACACATCAGAGCCTGATCCTAATCCTTCCCATAACCATATCTTCCCTGTACACCTTACCAAACACCTATCCCTAACCCTAACCTTGTTTCCTGGTTGAATCCTCACTGACAAAATCGACATCCCCCATGCCTCACTGTAAACCTCCACCTCAATGTCGTCCATGCCATCACGTCAGAGCCAGATCCTAACTCTAAACATAGTCCTATACGTCTGGTACACCTTAGCAAACACAAACCCTAACTGTAGCCCAGGTCTCTTGACCTGACACAACATCACAATTGACATCATTCACGCTTCACCTCAACTCTGAATTACAATCGTACTCTCTAACTCACATCACAGGTGAAACCAAGCTCTAACCATAATCTAAACTCCCCATTTGCCTTAAAGAAATCGCAACCCAAATCCTAGCACTAGCCCATGGACCAAACCCTCACTGTCACCTTCGACGTCACCCAGGCTTCACCGTAACCTTGAACTGCAATCTCGTACTCACCCTCACATCAGAGACAGATGCAAACACTGATAGTAACCCTACACTCCCCATTAACCTTAATGAACATGCAACCCTAAAGCAAGCACTTGTCCCTGGACCTTAACCCTTAGAGTCACCATTGACACCACTGAAGGTTATCTTTAAAAATGGATTTAAATCTTGTCCTCACAGTCACATCAGAGACAGTCTCTAACTCTACCTGCAAACCTACCCTCACTGTACACCATTCCATACACCTGATCTGAAACCCTGCCCAGGTCTTCCAACGTGACCCCTCACCACCACCATCACCATCACTCATGTCTAAGAAACATCATGAAAGTCTATCTCGCAATCACCCTCACAATCAGAGCTGGATCCTGACTCTAACCATATCCCTATCCTCCACTTACAGCTAAACCACCACTTAAACTTAACCCTGGACTGCAACCAGGACCTGAAACCTCACTGTCACCATCGATGTTACCCATGCTTCACCATAAACCTGATGTTCAATCTCGTCCTCACCCTCACAACAGAGCCGGATTGTTAGCCTAAACAAAACCATGTGCTCCCTGTACACCTTTCCGAACACCTAACCCTAACCCTAGACCTAGCCCATGGAACTGAACCCTGACAGTCACCATCGACATCACCCAGGCTTCAGCGTAAACCTGATGTTCAATCTCTTCCTCATCCTCACATCAGAGCCCAATTCTAACCCTTCCCATAACCGTATCTTCCCTGTACACCTTACCAAACACCTAACCCTAACCCTAGCCCTAGCCCATGGAATTGAACCTTGACGGTCACCATCGACATCACCCAGGCTTCAGCGTAAACCCGATGTGCAATCCCATCCTCATCCTCACATCAGAGCCCGACTCAAACCCTTCCCATAACCGTATCTTCCCTGTACACCTTACCAAACACCTAACCCTAACCCTAGCCTTGTTCCCTGGACTTACCCCTCACCATCACCATCAATGTCCCCTACGCTTCAATGAAAACCTCGACCTCAATCTATCCCTCAACATCACATCAGGGGTGAATCCTAAGCAAAATGATAAACCAATCCTCCCTGTACACATTACAGGACACCTAACCCTAAACCTAACCTTGTTCACTGGCCTGTACCCTCTCTGTTAAAATCGACATCTCCCATGCGTCACTGTAAACCTCCGTGTCAATCTCACCCTCACCATCACATCAGAGTCACACCCTAACTCCAAACGTAGTCCCGTATGTTCCATACACCTCAGTGAAAACCAACCTTCTCTCTACTGCTGGTCATTTGACATGACCACACAACATCTCAATTGACATCTTCCATGCTTCACCTTAATCCTGAATTACAATCATACTCTCTAACTCACATCAGAGCTGGGCCCTAATGCTAACCATAATCCAAACTCCTCGTTCATGTTAAAGAACTAGTATCCATTAACCTAGCCCTAGCCCATGGATCTGAATCATCACCATCATCATCGATGTCACTGAGAATTAACCATAAACCGAATCTTCAATCTCGTACTCACCCTCACATCAGAGACAGACCCTAACTCTAATTGTAACCCTATCTTCGCCATAAACCTAAACAAACACCCAACCCTAACCCTAGTCTTTGTCCCTGGACATTGTCCCTCAGCGTCACCACTGACTTCACCGAAGGTTCGCTTTATCCATGGATTTAAATCTTGTCTTCGTACACTTCAGAGACAGACTCTAACTCTCACCATACATTTACCCTCAATGTTCACCATTTCGTACACCTAATACGATACCCTGCCCACGTCCTTCGCTCTGACCCCTCACCACAAACACCACCATCAAGCATGTCTATCAAAAAGAGTGAATATCATTCTCACAATCACCCTCACTTTAGAGCTGGATCCCGACTCTAACCATATCCCTATCCTCCATGCACAGTTAAACCAACACCGAAACCTAACCCTAGCTTGGCTCCTGGACCTGAAACCGCACAATCACCAACGATGTCACCCAGAATTCTCCGTAAACCCGATGTTCAATCTCGTCCTCAACCGCACTACAGAGCCAGATCATAAGCCTAAATGAAACCATATAGTCCCTGTACACCTTACCAAACACCTAACCCTACCCCTAGCCCTAGCCCATGGACCTAATACCTCACAATCACCATTGACATCACCCAGGCTTCAGCGTAAACCTGGTGTTCAATCTCGTCCTGATCCTCACGTCAGAGCCCAATCCGAACCCTTCCCATAACAATATCTCCCCCGTACACCTTGCCAAACACTTAACCCTGAACCTAGCCTTGTTTCCTTGACTTACCCCTCACTGTCACCATCAGCGTCCCCCATGCCTCACTGTAAAACTCCTCGTCAGTGTACCCCTTCACCTCACATCAGAGCTGGATCCTAAGCATAACGATAACCCTCTCCTCCCAGTACAACTTACAGAACACCAAACCCTAACCCTAACCTTGTTCACTGACCAAAACCCTCACCGTCAAAATCGACATCTAACACACCTCACAGTAAACGTCAAGAACAATCTCACCCTTGGGCTCACATCAGAGCTACATCCTAACTTTAAACATAGTCCTGTATGTCCCGTAAAACTTTGCGAACACCAACCCTAACTCGAGTGCTGATCACTAGACCTGACCCCTCAGCATCATATTTGACATCATCCACGCTTCACCTTAAACCTGAATTACAATCATACTCTCTACTTCACATCACACCAGACCCAAATTCTAACTGTAATCTAAACTCCCCATTCGCCTTAAAGAACTACCAACTATAATACTAGCCCTAGCCCATGGATCTAACCTACACCGCCACCTTCGATGTCAACACATGCTTCACCGGTAACTTAAACTTCCATCTCGTCCTTACCCTCATATAAGAGACAGACCCTAAATCAAATCGTAACCCTAACTTCCCCATAAAACTTAAGTTACACCCAAGCCTAACACTAGCCCTTGTCCGTGGACATTGCCCCTCACCATCACCATTGACAACACACAAGGTTCCCTTTAAACATGGATTTAAATCTGGCCCCCTACTCACATCAGAGACAGTCCCAAACTCAAAATGTAACCCTCTCCTCACTGTTCACCGTTCGTACACCTGACCCAAAACCCTGCCCAGTTTCTTCGACCTGACCCCTCACCACAGACAGCACCATGACTCATGTCTAACAAAAATCATGAAGGTCTGTATCGAAAATGACATCAGGTCAGAGCTGGATCCTGATTCCTACCATACCCCAATCCTCCACGTACAGCGAACTGAACACCGACACCTAAACCTAGACCTGGCCCCTGGACCTGAAACCTCATCGTCACCAATGACATCACCCACGTTCAGCGCAAACCTGATGTTCAATCACTTCCTCATCCACACATCAGAGCCTGATCCTAATCCTTCCCATAACCATATCTTCCCTGTACACCTTACCAAACACCTATCCCTAACCCTAACCTTGTTTCCTGGTTGAATCCTCACTGACAAAATCGACATCCCCCATGCCTCACTGTAAACCTCCACCTCAATGTCGTCCATGCCATCACGTCAGAGCCAGATCCTAACTCTAAACATAGTCCTATACGTCTGGTACACCTTAGCAAACACAAACCCTAACTGTAGCCCAGGTCTCTTGACCTGACACAACATCACAATTGACATCATTCACGCTTCACCTCAACTCTGAATTACAATCGTACTCTCTAACTCACATCACAGGTGAAACCAAGCTCTAACCATAATCTAAACTCCCCATTTGCCTTAAAGAAATCGCAACCCAAATCCTAGCACTAGCCCATGGACCAAACCCTCACTGTCACCTTCGACGTCACCCAGGCTTCACCGTAACCTTGAACTGCAATCTCGTACTCACCCTCACATCAGAGACAGATGCAAACACTGATAGTAACCCTACACTCCCCATTAACCTTAATGAACATGCAACCCTAAAGCAAGCACTTGTCCCTGGACCTTAACCCTTAGAGTCACCATTGACACCACTGAAGGTTATCTTTAAAAATGGATTTAAATCTTGTCCTCACAGTCACATCAGAGACAGTCTCTAACTCTACCTGCAAACCTACCCTCACTGTACACCATTCCATACACCTGATCTGAAACCCTGCCCAGGTCTTCCAACGTGACCCCTCACCACCACCATCACCATCACTCATGTCTAAGAAACATCATGAAAGTCTATCTCGCAATCACCCTCACAATCAGAGCTGGATCCTGACTCTAACCATATCCCTATCCTCCACTTACAGCTAAACCACCACTTAAACTTAACCCTGGACTGCAACCAGGACCTGAAACCTCACTGTCACCATCGATGTTACCCATGCTTCACCATAAACCTGATGTTCAATCTCGTCCTCACCCTCACAACAGAGCCGGATTGTTAGCCTAAACAAAACCATGTGCTCCCTG
Source organism: Manis javanica (assembly GCF_040802235.1). Lineage (NCBI taxonomy): Eukaryota > Metazoa > Chordata > Mammalia > Pholidota > Manidae > Manis > Manis javanica. The sequence goes on along the minus strand of NW_027332168.1, from coordinate 2,151,831 downwards.
TACACCTTTCCGAACACCTAACCCTAACCCTAGACCTAGCCCATGGAACTGAACCCTGACAGTCACCATCGACATCACCCAGGCTTCAGCGTAAACCTGATGTTCAATCTCTTCCTCATCCTCACATCAGAGCCCAATTCTAACCCTTCCCATAACCGTATCTTCCCTGTACACCTTACCAAACACCTAACCCTAACCCTAGCCCTAGCCCATGGAATTGAACCTTGACGGTCACCATCGACATCACCCAGGCTTCAGCGTAAACCCGATGTGCAATCCCATCCTCATCCTCACATCAGAGCCCGACTCAAACCCTTCCCATAACCGTATCTTCCCTGTACACCTTACCAAACACCTAACCCTAACCCTAGCCTTGTTCCCTGGACTTACCCCTCACCATCACCATCAATGTCCCCTACGCTTCAATGAAAACCTCGACCTCAATCTATCCCTCAACATCACATCAGAGGTGAATCCTAAGCAAAATGATAAACCAATCCTCCCTGTACACATTACAGGACACCTAACCCTAAACCTAACCTTGTTCACTGGCCTGTACCCTCTCTGTTAAAATCGACATCTCCCATGCGTCACTGTAAACCTCCGTGTCAATCTCACCCTCACCATCACATCAGAGTCACACCCTAACTCCAAACGTAGTCCCGTATGTTCCATACACCTCAGTGAAAACCAACCTTCTCTCTACTGCTGGTCATTTGACATGACCACACAACATCTCAATTGACATCTTCCATGCTTCACCTTAATCCTGAATTACAATCATACTCTCTAACTCACATCAGAGCTGGGCCCTAATGCTAACCATAATCCAAACTCCTCGTTCATGTTAAAGAACTAGTATCCATTAACCTAGACCTAGCCCATGGATCTGAATCATCACCATCACCATCGATGTCACTGAGAATTAACCATAAACCGAATCTTCAATCTCGTACTCACCCTCACATCAGAGACAGACCCTAACTCTAATTGTAACCCTATCTTCGCCATAAACCTAAACAAACACCCAACCCTAACCCTAGTCTTTGTCCCTGGACATTGTCCCTCAGCGTCACCACTGACTTCACCGAAGGTTCGCTTTATCCATGGATTTAAATCTTGTCTTCGTAATCACTTCAGAGACAGACTCTAACTCTCACCATACATTTACCCTCAATGTTCACCATTTCGTACACCTAATACGATACCCTGCCCACGTCCTTCGCTCTGACCCCTCACCACAAACACCACCATCAAGCATGTCTATCAAAAAGAGTGAATATCAGTCTCACAATCACCCTCACTTTAGAGCTGGATCCTGACTCTAACCATATCCCTATCCTCCATGCACAGTTAAACCAACACCGAAACCTAACCCTAGCTTGGCTCCTGTACCTGAAACCGCACAATCACCAACGATGTCACCCAGAATTCTCCGTAAACCCGATGTTCAATCTCGTCCTCAACCGCACTACAGAGCCAGATCATAAGCCTAAATGAAACCATATAGTCCCTGTACACCTTACCAAACACCTAACCCTACCCCTAGCCCTAGCCCATGGACCTAATACCTCACAATCACCATTGACATCACCCAGGCTTCAGCGTAAACCTGATGTTCAATCTCGTCCTGATCCTCACGTCAGAGCCCAATCCGAACCCTTCCCATAACAATATCTCCCCCGTACACCTTGCCAAACACTTAACCCTGAACCTAGCCTTGTTTCCTTGACTTACCCCTCACTGTCACCATCAGCGTCCCCCATGCCTCACTGTAAAACTCCTCGTCAGTGTACCAGTTCACCTCACATCAGAGCTGGATCCTAAGCATAACGATAACCCTCTCCTCCCAGTACAACTTACAGAACACCAAACCCTAACCCTAACCTTGTTCACTGACCAAAACCCTCACCGTCAAAATCGACATCTAACACACCTCACAGTAAACGTCAAGAACAATCTCACCCTTGGGCTCACATCAGAGCTACATCCTAACTTTAAACATAGTCCTGTATGTCCCGTAAAACTTTGCGAACACCAACCCTAACTCGTGTGCTGATCACTAGACCTGACCCCTCAGCATCATATTTGACATCATCCACGCTTCACCTTAAACCTGAATTACAATCATACTCTCTACTTCACATCACACCAGACCCAAATTCAAACTGTAATCTAAACTCCCCATTCGCCTTAATGAACTACCAACTATAATACTAGCCCTAGCCCATGGATCTAACCTACACCGCCACCTTCGATGTCAACACATGCTTCACCGGTAACTTAAACTTCCATCTCGTCCTTACCCTCATATAAGAGACAGACCCTAAATCAAATCGTAACCCTAACTTCCCCATAAAACTTAAGTTACACCCAAGCCTAACACTAGCCCTTGTCCGTGGACATTGCCCCTCACCATCACCATTGACAACACACAAGGTTCCCTTTAAACATGGATTTAAATCTGGCCCCCTACTCACATCAGAGACAGTCCCAAACTCAAAATGTAACCCTATCCTCACTGTTCACCGTTCGTACACCTGACCCAAAAAGCTGCCCAGTTTCTTCGACCTGACCCCTCACCACCGACAGCACCATGACTCATGTCTAACAAAAATCATGAAGGTCTGTATCGAAAATGACATCAGGTCAGAGCTGGATCCTGATTCCTACCATACCCCAATCCTCCACGTACAGCGAACTGAACACCGACACCTAAACCTAGACCTGGCCCCTGGACCTGAAACCTCATCGTCACCAATGACATCACCCACGTTCAGCGCAAACCTGATGTTCAATCACTTCCTCATCCACACATCAGAGCCTGATCCTAATCCTTCCCATAACCATATCTTCCCTGTACACCTTACCAAACACCTATCCCTAAAACTAACCTTGTTTCCTGGTTGAATCCTCACTGACAAAATCGACATCCCCCATGCCTCACTGTAAACCTCCACCTCAATGTCGTCCATGCCATCACGTCAGAGCCAGATCCTAACTCTAAACATAGTCCTATACGTCTGGTACACCTTAGCAAACACAAACCCTAACTGTAGCCCAGGTCTCTTGACCTGACACAACATCACAATTGACATCATTCACGCTTCACCTCAACTCTGAATTACAATCGTACTCTCTAACTCACATCACAGGTGAAACCAAGCTCTAACCATAATCTAAACTCCCCATTTGCCTTAAAGAAATCGCAACCCAAATCCTAGCACTAGCCCATGGACCAAACCCTCACTGTCACCTTCGACGTCACCCAGGCTTCACCGTAACCTTGAACTGCAATCTCGTACTCACCCTCACATCAGAGACAGATGCAAACACTGATAGTAACCCTACACTCCCCATTAACCTTAATGAACATGCAACCCTAAAGCAAGCACTTGTCCCTGGACCTTAACCCTTAGAGTCACCATTGACACCACTGAAGGTTATCTTTAAAAATGGATTTAAATCTTGTCCTCACAGTCACATCAGAGACAGTCTCTAACTCTACCTGCAAACCTACCCTCACTGTACACCATTCCATACACCTGATCTGAAACCCTGCCCAGGTCTTCCAACGTGACCCCTCACCACCACCATCACCATCACTCATGTCTAAGAAACATCATGAAAGTCTATCTCGCAATCACCCTCACAATCAGAGCTGGATCCTGACTCTAACCATATCCCTATCCTCCACTTACAGCTAAACCACCACTTAAACTTAACCCTGGACTGCAACCAGGACCTGAAACCTCACTGTCACCATCGATGTTACCCGTGCTTCACCATAAACCTGATGTTCAATCTCGTCCTCACCCTCACAACAGAGCCGGATTGTTAGCCTAAACAAAACCATGTGCTCCCTGTACACCTTTCCGAACACCTAACCCTAACCCTAGACCTAGCCCATGGAACTGAACCCTGACAGTCACCATCGACATCACCCAGGCTTCAGCGTAAACCTGATGTTCAATCTCTTCCTCATCCTCACATCAGAGCCCAATTCTAACCCTTCCCATAACCGTATCTTCCCTGTACACCTTACCAAACACCTAACCCTAACCCTAGCCCTAGCCCATGGAATTGAACCTTGACGGTCACCATCGACATCACCCAGGCTTCAGCGTAAACCCGATGTGCAATCCCATCCTCATCCTCACATCAGAGCCCGACTCAAACCCTTCCCATAACCGTATCTTCCCTGTACACCTTACCAAACACCTAACCCTAACCCTAGCCTTGTTCCCTGGACTTACCCCTCACCATCACCATCAATGTCCCCTACGCTTCAATGAAAACCTCGACCTCAATCTATCCCTCAACATCACATCAGAGGTGAATCCTAAGCAAAATGATAAACCAATCCTCCCTGTACACATTACAGGACACCTAACCCTAAACCTAACCTTGTTCACTGGCCTGTACCCTCTCTGTTAAAATCGACATCTCCCATGCGTCACTGTAAACCTCCGTGTCAATCTCACCCTCACCATCACATCAGAGTCACACCCTAACTCCAAACGTAGTCCCGTATGTTCCATACACCTCAGTGAAAACCAACCTTCTCTCTACTGCTGGTCATTTGACATGACCACACAACATCTCAATTGACATCTTCCATGCTTCACCTTAATCCTGAATTACAATCATACTCTCTAACTCACATCAGAGCTGGGCCCTAATGCTAACCATAATCCAAACTCCTCGTTCATGTTAAAGAACTAGTATCCATTAACCTAGCCCTAGCCCATGGATCTGAATCATCACCATCACCATCGATGTCACTGAGAATTAACCATAAACTGGATCTTCAATCTCGTACTCACCCTCACATCAGAGACAGACCCTAACTCTAATTGTAACCCTATCTTCGCCATAAACCTAAACAAACACCCAACCCTAACCCTAGTCTTTGTCCCTGGACATTGTCCCTCAGCGTCACCACTGACTTCACCGAAGGTTCGCTTTATCCATGGATTTAAATCTTGTCTTCGTAATCACTTCAGAGACAGACTCTAACTCTCACCATACATTTACCCTCAATGTTCACCATTTCGTACACCTAATACGATACCCTGCCCACGTCCTTCGCTCTGACCCCTCACCACAAACACCACCATCAAGCATGTCTATCAAAAAGAGTGAATATCATTCTCACAATCACCCTCACTTTAGAGCTGGATCCTGACTCTAACCATATCCCTATCCTCCATGCACAGTTAAACCAACACCGAAACCTAACCCTAGCTTGGCTCCTGGACCTGAAACCGCACAATCACCAACGATGTCACCCAGAATTCTCCGTAAACCCGATGTTCAATCTCGTCCTCAACCGCACTACAGAGCCAGATCATAAGCCTAAATGAAACCATATAGTCCCTGTACACCTTACCAAACACCTAACCCTACCCCTAGCCCTAGCCCATGGACCTAATACCTCACAATCACCATTGACATCACCCAGGCTTCAGCGTAAACCTGATGTTCAATCTCGTCCTGATCCTCACGTCAGAGCCCAATCCGAACCCTTCCCATAACAATATCTCCCCCGTACACCTTGCCAAACACTTAACCCTGAACCTAGCCTTGTTTCCTTGACTTACCCCTCACTGTCACCATCAGCGTCCCCCATGCCTCACTGTAAAACTCCTCGTCAGTGTACCCCTTCACCTCACATCAGCGCTGGATCCTAAGCATAACGATAACCCTCTCCTCCCAGTACAACTTACAGAACACCAAACCCTAACCCTAACCTTGTTCACTGACCAAAACCCTCACCGTCAAAATCGACATCTAACACACCTCACAGTAAACGTCAAGAACAATCTCACCCTTGGGCTCACATCAGAGCTACATCCTAACTTTAAACATAGTCCTGTATGTCCCGTAAAACTTTGCGAACACCAACCCTAACTCGAGTGCTGATCACTAGACCTGACCCCTCAGCATCATATTTGACATCATCCACGCTTCACCTTAAACCTGAATTACAATCATACTCTCTACTTCACATCACACCAGACCCAAATTCTAACTGTAATCTAAACTCCCCATTCGCCTTAAAGAACTACCAACTATAATACTAGCCCTAGCCCATGGATCTAACCTACACCGCCACCTTCGATGTCAACACATGCTTCACCGGTAACTTAAACTTCCATCTCGTCCTTACCCTCATATAAGAGACAGACCCTAAATCAAATCGTAACCCTAACTTCCCCATAAAACTTAAGTTACACCCAAGCCTAACACTAGCCCTTGTCCGTGGACATTGCCCCTCACCATCACCATTGACAACACACAAGGTTCCCTTTAAACATGGATTTAAATCTGGCCCCCTACTCACATCAGAGACAGTCCCAAACTCAAAATGTAACCCTCTCCTCACTGTTCACCGTTCGTACACCTGACCCAAAACCCTGCCCAGTTTCTTCGACCTGACCCCTCACCACAGACAGCACCATGACTCATGTCTAACAAAAATCATGAAGGTCTGTATCGAAAATGACATCAGGTCAGAGCTGGATCCTGATTCCTACCATACCCCAATCCTCCACGTACAGCGAACTGAACACCGACACCTAAACCTAGACCTGGCCCCTGGACCTGAAACCTCATCGTCACCAATGACATCACCCACGTTCAGCGCAAACCTGATGTTCAATCACTTCCTCATCCACACATCAGAGCCTGATCCTAATCCTTCCCATAACCATATCTTCCCTGTACACCTTACCAAACACCTATCCCTAACCCTAACCTTGTTTCCTGGTTGAATCCTCACTGACAAAATCGACATCCCCCATGCCTCACTGTAAACCTCCACCTCAATGTCGTCCATGCCATCACGTCAGAGCCAGATCCTAACTCTAAACATAGTCCTATACGTCTGGTACACCTTAGCAAACACAAACCCTAACTGTAGCCCAGGTCTCTTGACCTGACACAACATCACAATTGACATCATTCACGCTTCACCTCAACTCTGAATTACAATCGTACTCTCTAACTCACATCACAGGTGAAACCAAGCTCTAACCATAATCTAAACTCCCCATTTGCCTTAAAGAAATCGCAACCCAAATCCTAGCACTAGCCCATGGACCAAACCCTCACTGTCACCTTCGACGTCACCCAGGCTTCACCGTAACCTTGAACTGCAATCTCGTACTCACCCTCACATCAGAGACAGATGCAAACACTGATAGTAACCCTACACTCCCCATTAACCTTAATGAACATGCAACCCTAAAGCAAGCACTTGTCCCTGGACCTTAACCCTTAGAGTCACCATTGACACCACTGAAGGTTATCTTTAAAAATGGATTTAAATCTTGTCCTCACAGTCACATCAGAGACAGTCTCTAACTCTACCTGCAAACCTACCCTCACTGTACACCATTCCATACACCTGATCTGAAACCCTGCCCAGGTCTTCCAACGTGACCCCTCACCACCACCATCACCATCACTCATGTCTAAGAAACATCATGAAAGTCTATCTCGCAATCACCCTCACAATCAGAGCTGGATCCTGACTCTAACCATATCCCTATCCTCCACTTACAGCTAAACCACCACTTAAACATAACCCTGGACTGCAACCAGGACCTGAAACCTCACTGTCACCATCGATGTTACCCATGCTTCACCATAAACCTGATGTTCAATCTCGTCCTCACCCTCACAACAGAGCCGGATTGTTAGCCTAAACAAAACCATGTGCTCCCTGTACACCTTTCCGAACACCTAACCCTAACCCTAGACCTAGCCCATGGAACTGAACCCTGACAGTCACCATCGACATCACCCAGGCTTCAGCGTAAACCTGATGTTCAATCTCTTCCTCATCCTCACATCAGAGCCCAATTCTAACCCTTCCCATAACCGTATCTTCCCTGTACACCTTACCAAACACCTAACCCTAACCCTAGCCCTAGCCCATGGAATTGAACCTTGACAGTCACCATCGACATCACCCAGGCTTCAGCGTAAACCCGATGTGCAATCCCATCCTCATCCTCACATCAGAGCCCGACTCAAACCCTTCCCATAACCGTATCTTCCCTGTACACCTTACCAAACACCTAACCCTAACCCTAGCCTTGTTCCCTGGACTTACCCCTCACCATCACCATCAATGTCCCCTACGCTTCAATGAAAACCTCGACCTCAATCTATCCCTCAACATCACATCAGAGGTGAATCCTAAGCAAAATGATAAACCAATCCTCCCTGTACACATTACAGGACACCTAACCCTAAACCTAACCTTGTTCACTGGCCTGTACCCTCTCTGTTAAAATCGACATCTCCCATGCGTCACTGTAAACCTCCGTGTCAATCTCACCCTCACCATCACATCAGAGTCACACCCTAACTCCAAACGTAGTCCCGTATGTTCCATACACCTCAGTGAAAACCAACCTTCTCTCTACTGCTGGTCATTTGACATGACCACACAACATCTCAATTGACATCTTCCATGCTTCACCTTAATCCTGAATTACAATCATACTCTCTAACTCACATCAGAGCTGGGCCCTAATGCTAACCATAATCCAAACTCCTCGTTCATGTTAAAGAACTAGTATCCATTAACCTAGCCCTAGCCCATGGATCTGAATCATCACCATCACCATCGATGTCACTGAGAATTAACCATAAACCGGATCTTCAATCTCGTACTCACCCTCACATCAGAGACAGACCCTAACTCTAATTGTAACCCTATCTTCGCCATAAACCTAAACAAACACCCAACCCTAACCCTAGTCTTTCTCCCTGGACATTGTCCCTCAGCGTCACCACTGACTTCACCGAAGGTTCGCTTTATCCATGGATTTAAATCTTGTCTTCGTAATCACTTCAGAGACAGACTCTAACTCTCACCATACATTTACCCTCAATGTTCACCATTTCGTACACCTAATACGATACCCTGCCCACGTCCTTCGCTCTGACCCCTCACCACAAACACCACCATCAAGCATGTCTATCAAAAAGAGTGAATATCATTCTCACAATCACCCTCACTTTAGAGCTGGATCCCGACTCTAACCATATCCCTCTCCTCCATGCACAGTTAAACCAACACCGAAACCTAACCCTAGCTTGGCTCCTGGACCTGAAACCGCACAATCACCAACGATGTCACCCAGAATTCTCCGTAAACCCGATGTTCAATCTCGTCCTCAACCGCACTACAGAGCCAGATCATAAGCCTAAATGAAACCATATAGTCCCTGTACACCTTACCAAACACCTAACCCTACCCCTAGCCCTAGCCCATGGACCTAATACCTCACAATCACCATTGACATCACCCAGGCTTCAGCGTAAACCTGATGTTCAATCTCGTCCTGATCCTCACGTCAGAGCCCAATCCGAACCCTTCCCATAACAATATCTCCCCCGTACACCTTGCCAAACACTTAACCCTGAACCTAGCCTTGTTTCCTTGACTTACCCCTCACTGTCACCATCAGCGTCCCCCATGCCTCACTGTAAAACTCCTCCTAAGTGTACCCCTTCACCTCACATCAGCGCTGGATCCTAAGCATAACGATAACCCTCTCCTCCCAGTACAACTTACAGAACACCAAACCCTAACCCTAACCTTGTTCACTGACCAAAACCCTCACCGTCAAAATCGACATCTAACACACCTCACAGTAAACGTCAAGAACAATCTCACCCTTGGGCTCACATCAGAGCTACATCCTAACTTTAAACATAGTCCTGTATGTCCCGTAAAACTTTGCGAACACCAACCCTAACTCGAGTGCTGATCACTAGACCTGACCCCTCAGCATCATATTTGACATCATCCACGCTTCACCTTAAACCTGAATTACAATCATACTCTCTACTTCACATCACACCAGACCCAAATTCTAACTGTAATCTAAACTCCCCATTCGCCTTAAAGAGCTACCAACTATAATACTAGCCCTAGCCCATGGATCTAACCTACACCGCCACCTTCGATGTCAACACATGCTTCACCGGTAACTTAAACTTCCATCTCGTCCTTACCCTCATATAAGAGACAGACCCTAAATCAAATCGTAACCCTAACTTCCCCATAAAACTTAAGTTACACCCAAGCCTAACACTAGCCCTTGACCGTGGACATTGCCCCTCACCATCACCATTGACAACACACAAGGTTCCCTTTAAACATGGATTTAAATCTGGCCCCCTACTCACATCAGAGACAGTCCCAAACTCAAAATGTAACCCTCTCCTCACTGTTCACCGTTCGTACACCTGACCCAAAACCCTGCCCAGTTTCTTCGACCTGACCCCTCACCACCGACAGCACCATGACTCATGTCTAACAAAAATCATGAAGGTCTGTATCGAAAATGACATCAGGTCAGAGCTGGATCCTGATTCCTACCATACCCCAATCCTCCACGTACAGCGAACTGAACACCGACACCTAAACCTAGACCTGGCCCCTGGACCTGAAACCTCATCGTCACCAATGACATCACCCACGTTCAGCGCAAACCTGATGTTCAATCACTTCCTCATCCACACATCAGAGCCTGATCCTAATCCTTCCCATAACCATATCTTCCCTGTACACCTTACCAAACACCTATCCCTAACCCTAACCTTGTTTCCTGGTTGAATCCTCACTGACAAAATCGACATCCCCCATGCCTCACTGTAAACCTCCACCTCAATGTCGTCCATGCCATCACGTCAGAGCCAGATCCTAACTCTAAACATAGTCCTATACGTCTGGTACACCTTAGCAAACACAAACCCTAACTGTAGCCCAGGTCTCTTGACCTGACACAACATCACAATTGACATCATCCACGCTTCACCTCAACTCTGAATTACAATCGTACTCTCTAACTCACATCACAGGTGAAACCAAGCTCTAACCATAATCTAAACTCCCCATTTGCCTTAAAGAAATCGCAACCCAAATCCTAGCACTAGCCCATGGACCAAACCCTCACTGTCACCTTCGACGTCACCCAGGCTTCACCGTAACCTTGAACTGCAATCTCGTACTCACCCTCACATCAGAGACAGATGCAAACACTGATAGTAACCCTACACTCCCCATTAACCTTAATGAACATGCAACCCTAAAGCAAGCACTTGTCCCTGGACCTTAACCCTTAGAGTCACCATTGACACCACTGAAGGTTATCTTTAAAAATGGATTTAAATCTTGTCCTCACAGTCACATCAGAGACAGTCTCTAACTCTACCTGCAAACCTACCCTCACTGTACACCATTCCATACACCTGATCTGAAACCCTGCCCAGGTCTTCCAACGTGACCCCTCACCACCACCATCACCATCACTCATGTCTAAGAAACATCATGAAAGTCTATCTCGCAATCACCCTCACAATCAGAGCTGGATCCTGACTCTAACCATATCCCTATCCTCCACTTACAGCTAAACCACCACTTAAACTTAACCCTGGACTGCAACCAGGACCTGAAACCTCACTGTCACCATCGATGTTACCCATGCTTCACCATAAACCTGATGTTCAATCTCGTCCTCACCCTCACAACAGAGCCGGATTGTTAGCCTAAACAAAACCATGTGCTCCCTGTACACCTTTCCGAACACCTAACCCTAACCCTAGACCTAGCCCATGGAACTGAACCCTGACAGTCACCATCGACATCACCCAGGCTTCAGCGTAAACCTGATGTTCAATCTCTTCCTCATCCTCACATCAGAGCCCAATTCTAACCCTTCCCATAACCGTATCTTCCCTGTACACCTTACCAAACACCTAACCCTAACCCTAGCCCTAGCCCATGGAATTGAACCTTGACGGTCACCATCGACATCACCCAGGCTTCAGCGTAAACCCGATGTGCAATCCCATCCTCATCCTCACATCAGAGCCCGACTCAAACCCTTCCCATAACCGTATCTTCCCTGTACACCTTACCAAACACCTAACCCTAACCCTAGCCTTGTTCCCTGGACTTACCCCTCACCATCACCATCAATGTCCCCTACGCTTCAATGAAAACCTCGACCTCAATCTATCCCTCAACATCACATCAGAGGTGAATCCTAAGCAAAATGATAAACCAATCCTCCCTGTACACATTACAGGACACCTAACCCTAAACCTAACCTTGTTCACTGGCCTGTACCCTCTCTGTTAAAATCGACATCTCCCATGCGTCACTGTAAACCTCCGTGTCAATCTCACCCTCACCATCACATCAGAGTCACACCCTAACTCCAAAAGTAGTCCCGTATGTTCCATACACCTCAGTGAAAACCAACCTTCTCTCTACTGCTGGTCATTTGACATGACCACACAACATCTCAATTGACATCTTCCATGCTTCACCTTAATCCTGAATTACAATCATACTCTCTAACTCACATCAGAGCTGGGCCCTAATGCTAACCATAATCCAAACTCCTCGTTCATGTTAAAGAACTAGTATCCATTAACCTAGCCCTAGCCCATGGATCTGAATCATCACCATCACCATCGATGTCACTGAGAATTAACCATAAACCGGATCTTCAATCTCGTCCTCACCCTCACATCAGAGACAGACCCTAACTCTAATTGTAACCCAATCTTCGCCATAAACCTAAACAAACACCCAACCCTAACCCTAGTCTTTGTCCCTGGACATTGTCCCTCAGCGTCACCACTGACTTCACCGAAGGTTCGCTTTATCCATGGATTTAAATCTTGTCTTCGTAATCACTTCAGAGACAGACTCTAACTCTCACCATACATTTACCCTCAATGTTCACCATTTCGTACACCTAATACGATACCCTGCCCACGTCCTTCGCTCTGACCCCTCACCACAAACACCACCATCAAGCATGTCTATCAAAAAGAGTGAATATCATTCTCACAATCACCCTCACTTTAGAGCTGGATCCTGACTCTAACCATATCCCTATCCTCCATGCACAGTTAAACCAACACCGAAACCTAACCCTAGCTTGGCTCCTGGACCTGAAACCGCACAATCACCAACGATGTCACCCAGAATTCTCCGTAAACCCGATGTTCAATCTCGTCCACAACCGCACTACAGAGCCAGATCATAAGCCTAAATGAAACCATATAGTCCCTGTACACCTTACCAAACACCTAACCCTACCCCTAGCCCTAGCCCATGGACCTAATACCTCACAATCACCATTGACATCACCCAGGCTTCAGCGTAAACCTGATGTTCAATCTCGTCCTGATCCTCACGTCAGAGCCCAATCCGAACCCTTCCCATAACAATATCTCCCCCGTACACCTTGCCAAACACTTAACCCTGAACCTAGCCTTGTTTCCTTGACTTACCCCTCACTGTCACCATCAGCGTCCCCCATGCCTCACTGTAAAACTCCTCCTAAGTGTACCCCTTCACCTCACATCAGCGCTGGATCCTAAGCATAACGATAACCCTCTCCTCCCAGTACAACTTACAGAACACCAAACCCTAACCCTAACCTTGTTCACTGACCAAAACCCTCACCGTCAAAATCGACATCTAACACACCTCACAGTAAACGTCAAGAACAATCTCACCCTTGGGCTCACATCAGAGCTACATCCTAACTTTAAACATAGTCCTGTATGTCCCGTAAAACTTTGCGAACACCAACCCTAACTCGAGTGCTGATCACTAGACCTGACCCCTCAGCATCATATTTGACATCATCCACGCTTCACCTTAAACCTGAATTACAATCATACTCTCTACTTCACATCACACCAGACCCAAATTCTAACTGTAATCTAAACTCCCCATTCGCCTTAAAGAACTACCAACTATAATACTAGCCCTAGCCCATGGATCTAACCTACACCGCCACCTTCGATGTCAACACATGCTTCACCGGTAACTTAAACTTCCATCTCGTCCTTACCCTCATATAAGAGACAGACCCTAAATCAAATCGTAACCCTAACTTCCCCATAAAACTTAAGTTACACCCAAGCCTAACACTAGCCCTTGTCCGTGGACATTGCCCCTCACCATCACCATTGACAACACACAAGGTTCCCTTTAAACATGGATTTAAATCTGGCCCCCTACTCACATCAGAGACAGTCCCAAACTCAAAATGTAACCCTCTCCTCACTGTTCACCGTTCGTACACCTGACCCAAAACCCTGCCCAGTTTCTTCGACCTGACCCCTCACCACAGACAGCACCATGACTCATGTCTAACAAAAATCATGAAGGTCTGTATCGAAAATGACATCAGGTCAGAGCTGGATCCTGATTCCTACCATACCCCAATCCTCCACGTACAGCCAACTGAACACCGACACCTAAACCTAGACCTGGCCCCTGGACCTGAAACCTCATCGTCACCAATGACATCACCCACGTCCAGCGCAAACCTGATGTTCAATCACTTCCTCATCCACACATCAGAGCCTGATCCTAATCCTTCCCATAACCATATCTTCCCTGTACACCTTACCAAACACCTATCCCTAACCCTAACCTTGTTTCCTGGTTGAATCCTCACTGACAAAATCGACATCCCCCATGCCTCACTGTAAACCTCCACCTCAATGTCGTCCATGCCATCACGTCAGAGCCAGATCCTAACTCTAAACATAGTCCTATACGTCTGGTACACCTTAGCAAACACAAACCCTAACTGTAGCCCAGGTCTCTTGACCTGACACAACATCACAATTGACATCATTCACGCTTCACCTCAACTCTGAATTACAATCGTACTCTCTAACTCACATCACAGGTGAAACCAAGCTCTAACCATAATCTAAACTCCCCATTTGCCTTAAAGAAATCGCAACCCAAATCCTAGCACTAGCCCATGGACCAAACCCTCACTGTCACCTTCGACGTCACCCAGGCTTCACCGTAACCTTGAACTGCAATCTCGTACTCACCCTCACATCAGAGACAGATGCAAACACTGATAGTAACCCTACACTCCCCATTAACCTTAATGAACATGCAACCCTAAAGCAAGCACTTGTCCCTGGACCTTAACCCTTAGAGTCACCATTGACACCACTGAAGGTTATCTTTAAAAATGGATTTAAATCTTGTCCTCACAGTCACATCAGAGACAGTCTCTAACTCTACCTGCAAACCTACCCTCACTGTACACCATTCCATACACCTGATCTGAAACCCTGCCCAGGTCTTCCAACGTGACCCCTCACCACCACCATCACCATCACTCATGTCTAAGAAACATCATGAAAGTCTATCTCGCAATCACCCTCACAATCAGAGCTGGATCCTGACTCTAACCATATCCCTATCCTCCACTTACAGCTAAACCACCACTTAAACTTAACCCTGGACTGCAACCAGGACCTGAAACCTCACTGTCACCATCGATGTTACCCATGCTTCACCATAAAGCTGATGTTCAATCTCGTCCTCACCCTCACAACAGAGCCGGATTGTTAGCCTAAACAAAACCATGTGCTCCCTGTACACCTTTCCGAACACCTAACCCTAACCCTAGACCTAGCCCATGGAACTGAACCCTGACAGTCACCATCGACATCACCCAGGCTTCAGCGTAAACCTGATGTTCAATCTCTTCCTCATCCTCACATCAGAGCCCAATTCTAACCCTTCCCATAACCGTATCTTCCCTGTACACCTTACCAAACACCTAACCCTAACCCTAGCCCTAGCCCATGGAATTGAACCTTGACGGTCACCATCGACATCACCCAGGCTTCAGCGTAAACCCGATGTGCAATCCCATCCTCATCCTCACATCAGAGCCCGACTCAAACCCTTCCCATAACCGTATCTTCCCTGTACACCTTACCAAACACCTAACCCTAACCCTAGCCTTGTTCCCTGGACTTACCCCTCACCATCACCATCAATGTCCCCTACGCTTCAATGAAAACCTCGACCTCAATCTATCCCTCAACATCACATCAGAGGTGAATCCTAAGCAAAATGATAAACCAATCCTCCCTGTACACATTACAGGACACCTAACCCTAAACCTAACCTTGTTCACTGGCCTGTACCCTCTCTGTTAAAATCGACATCTCCCATGCGTCACTGTAAACCTCCGTGTCAATCTCACCCTCACCATCACATCAGAGTCACACCCTAACTCCAAACGTAGTCCCGTATGTTCCATACACCTCAGTGAAAACCAACCTTCTCTCTACTGCTGGTCATTTGACATGACCACACAACATCTCAATTGACATCTTCCATGCTTCACCTTAATCCTGAATTACAATCATACTCTCTAACTCACATCAGAGCTGGGCCCTAATGCTAACCATAATCCAAACTCCTCGTTCATGTTAAAGAACTAGTATCCATTAACCTAGCCCTAGCCCATGGATCTGAATCATCACCATCACCATCGATGTCACTGAGAATTAACCATAAACTGGATCTTCAATCTCGTCCTCACCCTCATATCAGAGACAGACCCTAACTCTAATTGTAACCCAATCTTCGCCATAAACCTAAACAAACACCCAACCCTAACCCTAGTCTTTGTCCCTGGACATTGTCCCTCAGCGTCACCACTGACTTCACCGAAGGTTCGCTTTATCCATGGATTTAAATCTTGTCTTCGTAATCACTTCAGAGACAGACTCTAACTCTCACCATACATTTACCCTCAATGTTCACCATTTCGTACACCTAATACGATACCCTGCCCACGTCCTTCGCTCTGACCCCTCACCACAAACACCACCATCAAGCATGTCTATCAAAAAGAGTGAATATCATTCTCACAATCACCCTCACTTTAGAGCTGGATCCTGACTCTAACCATATCCCTATCCTCCATGCACAGTTAAACCAACACCGAAACCTAACCCTAGCTTGGCTCCTGGACCTGAAACCGCACAATCACCAACGATGTCACCCAGAATTCTCCGTAAACCCGATGTTCAATCTCGTCCTCAACCGCACTACAGAGCCAGATCATAAGCCTAAATGAAACCATATAGTCCCTGTACACCTTACCAAACACCTAACCCTACCCCTAGCCCTAGCCCATGGACCTAATACCTCACAATCACCATTGACATCACCCAGGCTTCAGCGTAAACCTGATGTTCAATCTCGTCCTGATCCTCACGTCAGAGCCCAATCCGAACCCTTCCCATAACAATATCTCCCCCGTACACCTTGCCAAACACTTAACCCTGAACCTAGCCTTGTTTCCTTGACTTACCCCTCACTGTCACCATCAGCGTCCCCCATGCCTCACTGTAAAACTCCTCGTCAGTGTACCCCTTCACCTCACATCAGCGCTGGATCCTAAGCATAACGATAACCCTCTCCTCCCAGTACAACTTACAGAACACCAAACCCTAACCCTAACCTTGTTCACTGACCAAAACCCTCACCGTCAAAATCGACATCTAACACACCTCACAGTAAACGTCAAGAACAATCTCACCCTTGGGCTCACATCAGAGCTACATCCTAACTTTAAACATAGTCCTGTATGTCCCGTAAAACTTTGCGAACACCAACCCTAACTCGAGTGCTGATCACTAGACCTGACCCCTCAGCATCATATTTGACATCATCCACGCTTCACCTTAAACCTGAATTACAATCATACTCTCTACTTCACATCACACCAGACCCAAATTCTAACTGTAATCTAAACTCCCCATTCGCCTTAAAGAACTACCAACTATAATACTAGCCCTAGCCCATGGATCTAACCTACACCGCCACCTTCGATGTCAACACATGCTTCACCGGTAACTTAAACTTCCATCTCGTCCTTACCCTCATATAAGAGACAGACCCTAAATCAAATCGTAACCCTAACTTCCCCATAAAACTTAAGTTACACCCAAGCCTAACACTAGCCCTTGTCCGTGGACATTGCCCCTCACCATCACCATTGACAACACACAAGGTTCCCTTTAAACATGGATTTAAATCTGGCCCCCTACTCACATCAGAGACAGTCCCAAACTCAAAATATAACCCTCTCCTCACTGTTCACCGTTCGTACACCTGACCCAAAACCCTGCCCAGTTTCTTCGACCTGACCCCTCACCACAGACAGCACCATGACTCATGTCTAACAAAAATCATGAAGGTCTGTATCGAAAATGACATCAGGTCAGAGCTGGATCCTGATTCCTACCATACCCCAATCCTCCACGTACAGCGAACTGAACACCGACACCTAAACCTAGACCTGGCCCCTGGACCTGAAACCTCATCGTCACCAATGACATCACCCACGTTCAGCGCAAACCTGATGTTCAATCACTTCCTCATCCACACATCAGAGCCTGATCCTAATCCTTCCCATAACCATATCTTCCCTGTACACCTTACCAAACACCTATCCCTAACCCTAACCTTGTTTCCTGGTTGAATCCTCACTGACAAAATCGACATCCCCCATGCCTCACTGTAAACCTCCACCTCAATGTCGTCCATGCCATCACGTCAGAGCCAGATCCTAACTCTAAACATAGTCCTATACGTCTGGTACACCTTAGCAAACACAAACCCTAACTGTAGCCCAGGTCTCTTGACCTGACACAACATCACAATTGACATCATTCACGCTTCACCTCAACTCTGAATTACAATCGTACTCTCTAACTCACATCACAGGTGAAACCAAGCTCTAACCATAATCTAAACTCCCCATTTGCCTTAAAGAAATCGCAACCCAAATCCTAGCACTAGCCCATGGACCAAACCCTCACTGTCACCTTCGACGTCACCCAGGCTTCACCGTAACCTTGAACTGCAATCTCGTACTCACCCTCACATCAGAGACAGATGCAAACACTGATAGTAACCCTACACTCCCCATTAACCTTAATGAACATGCAACCCTAAAGCAAGCACTTGTCCCTGGACCTTAACCCTTAGAGTCACCATTGACACCACTGAAGGTTATCTTTAAAAATGGATTTAAATCTTGTCCTCACAGTCACATCAGAGACAGTCTCTAACTCTACCTGCAAACCTACCCTCACTGTACACCATTCCATACACCTGATCTGAAACCCTGCCCAGGTCTTCCAACGTGACCCCTCACCACCACCATCACCATCACTCATGTCTAAGAAACATCATGAAAGCCTATCTCGCAATCACCCTCACAATCAGAGCTGGATCCTGACTCTAACCATATCCCTATCCTCCACTTACAGCTAAACCACCACTTAAACTTAACCCTGGACTGCAACCAGGACCTGAAACCTCACTGTCACCATCGATGTTACCCATGCTTCACCATAAACCTGATGTTCAATCTCGTCCTCACCCTCACAACAGAGCCGGATTGTTAGCCTAAACAAAACCATGTGCTCCCTGTACACCTTTCCGAACACCTAACCCTAACCCTAGACCTAGCCCATGGAACTGAACCCTGACAGTCACCATCGACATCACCCAGGCTTCAGCGTAAACCTGATGTTCAATCTCTTCCTCATCCTCACATCAGAGCCCAATTCTAACCCTTCCCATAACCGTATCTTCCCTGTACACCTTACCAAACACCTAACCCTAACGCTAGCCCTAGCCCATGGAATTGAACCTTGACAGTCACCATCGACATCACCCAGGCTTCAGCGTAAACCCGATGTGCAATCCCATCCTCATCCTCACATCAGAGCCCGACTCAAACCCTTCCCATAACCGTATCTTCCCTGTACACCTTACCAAACACCTAACCCTAACCCTAGCCTTGTTCCCTGGACTTACCCCTCACCATCACCATCAATGTCCCCTACGCTTCAATGAAAACCTCGACCTCAATCTATCCCTCAACATCACATCAGAGGTGAATCCTAAGCAAAATGATAAACCAATCCTCCCTGTACACATTACAGGACACCTAACCCTAAACCTAACCTTGTTCACTGGCCTGTACCCTCTCTGTTAAAATCGACATCTCCCATGCGTCACTGTAAACCTCCGTGTCAATCTCACCCTCACCATCACATCAGAGTCACACCCTAACTCCAAACGTAGTCCCGTATGTTCCATACACCTCAGTGAAAACCAACCTTCTCTCTACTGCTGGTCATTTGACATGACCACACAACATCTCAATTGACATCTTCCATGCTTCACCTTAATCCTGAATTACAATCATACTCTCTAACTCACATCAGAGCTGGGCCCTAATGCTAACCATAATCCAAACTCCTCGTTCATGTTAAAGAACTAGTATCCATTAACCTAGCCCTAGCCCATGGATCTGAATCATCACCATCACCATCGATGTCACTGAGAATTAACCATAAACTGGATCTTCAATCTCGTACTCACCCTCACATCAGAGACAGACCCTAACTCTAATTGTAACCCTATCTTCGCCATAAACCTAAACAAACACCCAACCCTAACCCTAGTCTTTCTCCCTGGACATTGTCCCTCAGCGTCACCACTGACTTCACCGAAGGTTCGCTTTATCCATGGATTTAAATCTTGTCTTCGTAATCACTTCAGAGACAGACTCTAACTCTCACCATACATTTACCCTCAATGTTCACCATTTCGTACACCTAATACGATACCCTGCCCACGTCCTTCGCTCTGACCCCTCACCACAAACACCACCATCAAGCATGTCTATCAAAAAGAGTGAATATCATTCTCACAATCACCCTCACTTTAGAGCTGGATCCCGACTCTAACCATATCCCTATCCTCCATGCACAGTTAAACCAACACCGAAACCTAACCCTAGCTTGGCTCCTGGACCTGAAACCGCACAATCACCAACGATGTCACCCAGAATTCTCCGTAAACCCGATGTTCAATCTCGTCCTCAACCCCACTACAGAGCCAGATCATAAGCCTAAATGAAACCATATAGTCCCTGTACACCTTACCAACCACCTAACCCTACCCCTAGCCCTAGCCCATGGACCTAATACCTCACAATCACCATTGACATCACCCAGGCTTCAGCGTAAACCTGATGTTCAATCTCGTCCTGATCCTCACGTCAGAGCCCAATCCGAACCCTTCCCATAACAATATCTCCCCCGTACACCTTGCCAAACACTTAACCCTGAACCTAGCCTTGTTTCCTTGACTTACCCCTCACTGTCACCATCAGCGTCCCCCATGCCTCACTGTAAAACTCCTCGTCAGTGTACCCCTTCACCTCACATCAGAGCTGGATCCTAAGCATAACGATAACCCTCTCCTCCCAGTACAACTTACAGAACACCAAACCCTAACCCTAACCTTGTTCACTGACCAAAACCCTCACCGTCAAAATCGACATCTAACACACCTCACAGTAAACGTCAAGAACAATCTCACCCTTGGGCTCACATCAGAGCTACATCCTAACTTTAAACATAGTCCTGTATGTCCCGTAAAACTTTGCGAACACCAACCCTAACTCGAGTGCTGATCACTAGACCTGACCCCTCAGCATCATATTTGACATCATCCACGCTTCACCTTAAACCTGAATTACAATCATACTCTCTACTTCACATCACACCAGACCCAAATTCTAACTGTAATCTAAACTCCCCATTCGCCTTAAAGAGCTACCAACTATAATACTAGCCCTAGCCCATGGATCTAACCTACACCGCCACCTTCGATGTCAACACATGCTTCACCGGTAACTTAAACTTCCATCTCGTCCTTACCCTCATATAAGAGACAGACCCTAAATCAAATCGTAACCCTAACTTCCCCATAAAACTTAAGTTACACCCAAGCCTAACACTAGCCCTTGTCCGTGGACATTGCCCCTCACCATCACCATTGACAACACACAAGGTTCCCTTTAAACATGGATTTAAATCTGGCCCCCTACTCACATCAGAGACAGTCCCAAACTCAAAATGTAACCCTCTCCTCACTGTTCACCGTTCGTACACCTGACCCAAAACCCTGCCCAGTTTCTTCAACCTGACCCCTCACCACCGACAGCACCATGACTCATGTCTAACAAAAATCATGAAGGTCTGTATCGAAAATGACATCAGGTCAGAGCTGGATCCTGATTCCTACCATACCCCAATCCTCCACGTACAGCGAACTGAACACCGACACCTAAACCTAGACCTGGCCCCTGGACCTGAAACCTCATCGTCACCAATGACATCACCCACGTCCAGCGCAAACCTGATGTTCAATCACTTCCTCATCCACACATCAGAGCCTGATCCTAATCCTTCCCATAACCATATCTTCCCTGTACACCTTACCAAACACCTATCCCTAACCCTAACCTTGTTTCCTGGTTGAATCCTCACTGACAAAATCGACATCCCCCATGCCTCACTGTAAACCTCCACCACAATGTCGTCCATGCCATCACGTCAGAGCCAGATCCTAACTCTAAACATAGTCCTGTACGTCTGGTACACCTTAGCAAACACAAACCCTAACTGTAGCCCAGGTCTCTTGACCTGACACAACATCACAATTGACATCATTCACGCTTCACCTCAACTCTGAATTACAATCGTACTCTCTAACTCACATCACAGGTGAAACCAAACTCTAACCATAATCTAAACTCCCCATTTGCCTTAAAGTAATCGCAACCCAAATCCTAGCACTAGCCCATGGACCAAACCCTCACTGTCACCTTCGACGTCACCCAGGCTTCACCGTAACCTTGAACTGCAATCTCGTACTCACCCTCACATCAGAGACAGATGCAAACACTGATAGTAACCCTACACTCCCCATTAACCTTAATGAACATGCAACCCTAAAGCAAGCACTTGTCCCTGGACCTTAACCCTTAGAGTCACCATTGACACCACTGAAGGTTATCTTTAAAAATGGATTTAAATCTTGTCCTCACAGTCACATCAGAGACAGTCTCTAACTCTACCTGCAAACCTACCCTCACTGTACACCATTCCATACACCTGATCTGAAACCCTGCCCAGGTCTTCCAACGTGACCCCTCACCACCACCATCACCATCACTCATGTCTAAGAAACATCATGAAAGTCTATCTCGCAATCACCCTCACAATCAGAGCTGGATCCTGACTCTAACCATATCCCTATCCTCCACTTACAGCTAAACCACCACTTAAACTTAACCCTGGACTGCAACCAGGACCTGAAACCTCACTGTCACCATCGATGTTACCCATGCTTCACCATAAACCTGATGTTCAATCTCGTCCTCACCCTCACAACAGAGCCGGATTGTTAGCCTAAACAAAACCATGTGCTCCCTGTACACCTTTCCGAACACCTAACCCTAACCCTAGACCTAGCCCATGGAACTGAACCCTGACAGTCACCATCGACATCACCCAGGCTTCAGCATAAACCTGATGTTCAATCTCTTCCTCATCCTCACATCAGAGCCCAATTCTAACCCTTCCCATAACCGTATCTTCCCTGTACACCTTACCAAACACCTAACCCTAACCCTAGCCCTAGCCCATGGAATTGAACCTTGACGGTCACCATCGACATCACCCAGGCTTCAGCGTAAACCCGATGTGCAATCCCATCCTCATCCTCACATCAGAGCCCGACTCAAACCCTTCCCATAACCGTATCTTCCCTGTACACCTTACCAAACACCTAACCCTAACCCTAGCCTTGTTCCCTGGACTTACCCCTCACCATCACCATCAATGTCCCCTACGCTTCAATGAAAACCTCGACCTCAATCTATCCCTCAACATCACATCAGAGGTGAATCCTAAGCAAAATGATAAACCAATCCTCCCTGTACACATTACAGGACACCTAACCCTAAACCTAACCTTGTTCACTGGCCTGTACCCTCTCTGTTAAAATCGACATCTCCCATGCGTCACTGTAAACCTCCGTGTCAATCTCACCCTCACCATCACATCAGAGTCACACCCTAACTCCAAACGTAGTCCCGTATGTTCCATACACCTCAGTGAAAACCAACCTTCTCTCTACTGCTGGTCATTTGACATGACCACACAACATCTCAATTGACATCTTCCATGCTTCACCTTAATCCTGAATTACAATCATACTCTCTAACTCACATCAGAGCTGGGCCCTAATGCTAACCATAATCCAAACTCCTCGTTCATGTTAAAGAACTAGTATCCATTAACCTAGCCCTAGCCCATGGATCTGAATCATCACCATCACCATCGATGTCACTGAGAATTAACCATAAACCGAATCTTCAATCTCGTACTCACCCTCACATCAGAGACAGACCCTAACTCTAATTGTAACCCTATCTTCGCCATAAACCTAAACAAACACCCAACCCTAACCCTAGTCTTTGTCCCTGGACATTGTCCCTCAGCGTCACCACTGACTTCACCGAAGGTTCGCTTTATCCATGGATTTAAATCTTGTCTTCGTAATCACTTCAGAGACAGACTCTAACTCTCACCATACATTTACCCTCAATGTTCACCATTTCGTACACCTAATACGATACCCTGCCCACGTCCTTCGCTCTGACCCCTCACCACAAACACCACCATCAAGCATGTCTATCAAAAAGAGTGAATATCATTCTCACAATCACCCTCACTTTAGAGCTGGATCCTGACTCTAACCATATCCCTATCCTCCATGCACAGTTAAACCAACACCGAAACCTAACCCTAGCTTGGCTCCTGGACCTGAAACCGCACAATCACCAACGATGTCACCCAGAATTCTCCGTAAACCCGATGTTCAATCTCGTCCTCAACCGCACTACAGAGCCAGATCATAAGCCTAAATGAAACCATATAGTCCCTGTACACCTTACCAAACACCTAACCCTACCCCTAGCCCTAGCCCATGGACCTAATACCTCACAATCACCATTGACATCACCCAGGCTTCAGCGTAAACCTGATGTTCAATCTCGTCCTGATCCTCACGTCAGAGCCCAATCCGAACCCTTCCCATAACAATATCTCCCCCGTACACCTTGCCAAACACTTAACCCTGAACCTAGCCTTGTTTCCTTGACTTACCCCTCACTGTCACCATCAGCGTCCCCCATGCCTCACTGTAAAACTCCTCCTAAGTGTACCCCTTCACCTCACATCAGAGCTGGATCCTAAGCATAACGATAACCCTCTCCTCCCAGTACAACTTACAGAACACCAAACCCTAACCCTAACCTTGTTCACTGACCAAAACCCTCACCGTCAAAATCGACATCTAACACACCTCACAGTAAACGTCAAGAACAATCTCACCCTTGGGCTCACATCAGAGCTACATCCTAACTTTAAACATAGTCCTGTATGTCCCGTAAAACTTTGCGAACACCAACCCTAACTCGAGTGCTGATCACTAGACCTGACCCCTCAGCATCATATTTGACATCATCCACGCTTCACCTTAAACCTGAATTACAATCATACTCTCTACTTCACATCACACCAGACCCAAATTCTAACTGTAATCTAAACTCCCCATTCGCCTTAAAGAGCTACCAACTATAATACTAGCCCTAGCCCATGGATCTAACCTACACCGCCACCTTCGATGTCAACACATGCTTCACCGGTAACTTAAACTTCCATCTCGTCCTTACCCTCATATAAGAGACAGACCCTAAATCAAATCGTAACCCTAACTTCCCCATAAAACTTAAGTTACACCCAAGCCTAACACTAGCCCTTGTCCGTGGACATTGCCCCTCACCATCACCATTGACAACACACAAGGTTCCCTTTAAACATGGATTTAAATCTGGCCCCCTACTCACATCAGAGACAGTCCCAAACTCAAAATGTAACCCTCTCCTCACTGTTCACCGTTCGTACACCTGACCCAAAACCCTGCCCAGTTTCTTCAACCTGACCCCTCACCACCGACAGCACCATGACTCATGTCTAACAAAAATCATGAAGGTCTGTATCGAAAATGACATCAGGTCAGAGCTGGATCCTGATTCCTACCATACCCCAATCCTCCACGTACAGCGAACTGAACACCGACACCTAAACCTAGACCTGGCCCCTGGACCTGAAACCTCATCGTCACCAATGACATCACCCACGTCCAGCGCAAACCTGATGTTCAATCACTTCCTCATCCACACATCAGAGCCTGATCCTAATCCTTCCCATAACCATATCTTCCCTGTACACCTTACCAAACACCTATCCCTAACCCTAACCTTGTTTCCTGGTTGAATCCTCACTGACAAAATCGACATCCCCCATGCCTCACTGTAAACCTCCACCTCAATGTCGTCCATGCCATCACGTCAGAGCCAGATCCTAACTCTAAACATAGTCCTATACGTCTGGTACACCTTAGCAAACACAAACCCTAACTGTAGCCCAGGTCTCTTGACCTGACACAACATCACAATTGACATCATTCACGCTTCACCTCAACTCTGAATTACAATCGTACTCTCTAACTCACATCACAGGTGAAACCAAACTCTAACCATAATCTAAACTCCCCATTTGCCTTAAAGAAATCGCAACCCAAATCCTAGCACTACCCCATGGACCAAACCCTCACTGTCACCTTCGACGTCACCCAGGCTTCACCGTAACCTTGAACTGCAATCTCGTACTCACCCTCACATCAGAGACAGATGCAAACACTGATAGTAACCCTACACTCCCCATTAACCTTAATGAACATGCAACCCTAAAGCAAGCACTTGTCCCTGGACCTTAACCCTTAGAGTCACCATTGACACCACTGAAGGTTATCTTTAAAAATGGATTTAAATCTTGTCCTCACAGTCACATCAGAGACAGTCTCTAACTCTACCTGCAAACCTACCCTCACTGTACACCATTCCATACACCTGATCTGAAACCCTGCCCAGGTCTTCCAACGTGACCCCTCACCACCACCATCACCATCACTCATGTCTAAGAAACATCATGAAAGTCTATCTCGCAATCACCCTCACAATCAGAGCTGGATCCTGACTCTAACCATATCCCTATCCTCCACTTACAGCTAAACCACCACTTAAACTTAACCCTGGACTGCAACCAGGACCTGCACCCTCACTCTCACCATCGATGTTACCCATGCTTCACCATAACTCTGATGTTCAATCTCCTCCTCACCCTCACAACAGAGCCGGATTGTTAGCCTAAACAAAACCATGTGCTCCCTGTACACCTTTCCGAACACCTAACCCTAACCCTAGACCTAGCCCATGGAACTGAACCCTGACAGTCACCATCGACATCACCCAGGCTTCAGCGTAAACCTGATGTTCAATCTCTTCCTCATCCTCACATCAGAGCCCAATTCTAACCCTTCCCATAACCGTATCTTCCCTGTACACCTTACCAAACACCTAACCCTAACCCTAGCCCTAGCCCATGGAATTGAACCTTGACGGTCACCATCGACATCACCCAGGCTTCAGCGTAAACCCGATGTGCAATCCCATCCTCATCCTCACATCAGAGCCCGACTCAAACCCTTCCCATAACCGTATCTTCCCTGTACACCTTACCAAACACCTAACCCTAACCCTAGCCTTGTTCCCTGGACTTACCCCTCACCATCACCATCAATGTCCCCTACGCTTCAATGAAAACCTCGACCTCAATCTATCCCTCAACATCACATCAGAGGTGAATCCTAAGCAAAATGATAAACCAATCCTCCCTGTACACATTACAGGACACCTAACCCTAAACCTAACCTTGTTCACTGGCCTGTACCCTCTCTGTTAAAATCGACATCTCCCATGCGTCACTGTAAACCTCCGTGTCAATCTCACCCTCACCATCACATCAGAGTCACACCCTAACTCCAAACGTAGTCCCGTATGTTCCATACACCTCAGTGAAAACCAACCTTCTCTCTACTGCTGGTCATTTGACATGACCACACAACATCTCAATTGACATCTTCCATGCTTCACCTTAATCCTGAATTACAATCATACTCTCTAACTCACATCAGAGCTGGGCCCTAATGCTAACCATAATCCAAACTCCTCGTTCATGTTAAAGAACTAGTATCCATTAACCTAGCCCTAGCCCATGGATCTGAATCATCACCATCACCATCGATGTCACTGAGAATTAACCATAAACCGAATCTTCAATCTCGTACTCACCCTCACATCAGAGACAGACCCTAACTCTAATTGTAACCCTATCTTCGCCATAAACCTAAACAAACACCCAACCCTAACCCTAGTCTTTGTCCCTGGACATTGTCCCTCAGCGTCACCACTGACTTCACCGAAGGTTCGCTTTATCCATGGATTTAAATCTTGTCTTCGTAATCACTTCAGAGACAGACTCTAACTCTCACCATACAATTACCCTCAATGTTCACCATTTCGTACACCTAATACGATACCCTGCCCACGTCCTTCGCTCTGACCCCTCACCACAAACACCACCATCAAGCATGTCTATCAAAAAGAGTGAATATCATTCTCACAATCACCCTCACTTTAGAGCTGGATCCTGACTCTAACCATATCCCTATCCTCCATGCACAGTTAAACCAACACCGAAACCTAACCCTAGCTTGGCTCCTGGACCTGAAACCGCACAATCACCAACGATGTCACCCAGAATTCTCCGTAAACCCGATGTTCAATCTCGTCCTCAACCGCACTACAGAGCCAGATCATAAGCCTAAATGAAACCATATAGTCCCTGTACACCTTACCAAACACCTAACCCTACCCCTAGCCCTAGCCCATGGACCTAATACCTCACAATCACCATTGACATCACCCAGGCTTCAGCGTAAACCTGATGTTCAATCTCGTCCTGATCCTCACGTCAGAGCCCAATCCGAACCCTTCCCATAACAATATCTCCCCCGTACACCTTGCCAAACACTTAACCCTGAACCTAGCCTTGTTTCCTTGACTTACCCCTCACTGTCACCATCAGCGTCCCCCATGCCTCACTGTAAAACTCCTCCTCAGTGTACCCCTTCACCTCACATCAGAGCTGGATCCTAAGCATAACGATAACCCTCTCCTCCCAGTACAACTTACAGAACACCAAACCCTAACCCTAACCTTGTTCACTGACCAAAACCCTCACCGTCAAAATCGACATCTAACACACCTCACAGTAAACGTTAAGAACAATCTCACCCTTGTGCTCACATCAGAGCTACATCCTAACTTTAAACATAGTCCTGTATGTCCCGTAAAACTTTGCGAACACCAACCCTAACTCGAGTGCTGATCACTAGACCTGACCCCTCAGCATCATATTTGACATCATCCACGCTTCACCTTAAACCTGAATTACAATCATACTCTCTACTTCACATCACACCAGACCCAAATTCTAACTGTAATCTAAACTCCCCATTCGCCTTAAAGAACTACCAACTATAATACTAGCCCTAGCCCATGGATCTAACCTACACCGCCACCTTCGATGTCAACACATGCTTCACCGGTAACTTAAACTTCCATCTCGTCCTTACCCTCATATAAGAGACAGACCCTAAATCAAATCGTAACCCTAACTTCCCCATAAAACTTAAGTTACACCCAAGCCTAACACTAGCCCTTGTCCGTGGACATTGCCCCTCACCATCACCATTGACAACACACAAGGTTCCCTTTAAACATGGATTTAAATCTGGCCCCCTACTCACATCAGAGACAGTCCCAAACTCAAAATGTAACCCTCTCCTCACTGTTCACCGTTCGTACACCTGACCCAAAACCCTGCCCAGTTTCTTCAACCTGACCCCTCACCACCGACAGCACCATGACTCATGTCTAACAAAAATCATGAAGGTCTGTATCGAAAATGACATCAGGTCAGAGCTGGATCCTGATTCCTACCATACCCGAATCCTCCACGTACAGCGAACTGAACACCGACACCTAAACCTAGACCTGGCCCCTGGACCTGAAACCTCATCGTCACCAATGACATCACCCACGTTCAGCGCAAACCTGATGTTCAATCACTTCCTCATCCACACATCAGAGCCTGATCCTAATCCTTCCCATAACCATATCTTCCCTGTACACCTTACCAAGCACCTATCCCTAACCCTAACCTTGTTTCCTGGTTGAATCCTCACTGACAAAATCGACATCCCCCATGCCTCACTGTAAACCTCCACCTCAATGTCGTCCATGCCATCACGTCAGAGCCAGATCCTAACTCTAAACATAGTCCTATACGTCTGGTACACCTTAGCAAACACAAACCCTAACTGTAGCCCAGGTCTCTTGACCTGACACAACATCACAATTGACATCATCCACGCTTCACCTCAACTCTGAATTACAATCGTACTCTCTAACTCACATCACAGGCAAAACCAAGCTCTAACCATAATCTAAACTCCCCATTTGCCTTAAAGAAATCGCAACCCAAATCCTAGCACTAGCCCATGGACCAAACCCTCACTGTCACCTTCGACGTCACCCAGGCTTCACCGTAACCTTGAACTGCAATCTCGTACTCACCCTCACATCAGAGACAGATGCAAACACTGATAGTAACCCTACACTCCCCATTAACCTTAATGTACATGCAACCCTAAAGCAAGCACTTGTCCCTGGACCTTAACCCTTAGAGTCACCATTGACACCACTGAAGGTTATCTTTAAAAATGGATTTAAATCTTGTCCTCACAGTCACATCAGAGACAGTCTCTAACTCTACCTGCAAACCTACCCTCACTGTACACCATTCCATACACCTGATCTGAAACCCTGCCCAGGTCTTCCAACGTGACCCCTCACCACCACCATCACCATCACTCATGTCTAAGAAACATCATGAAAGTCTATCTCGCAATCACCCTCACAATCAGAGCTGGATCCTGACTCTAACCATATCCCTATCCTCCACTTACAGCTAAACCACCACTTAAACTTAACCCTGGACTGCAACCAGGACCTGAAACCTCACTGTCACCATCGATGTTACCCATGCTTCACCATAAACCTGATGTTCAATCTCGTCCTCACCCTCACAACAGAGCCGGATTGTTAGCCTAAACAAAACCATGTGCTCCCTGTACACCTTTCCGAACACCTAACCCTAACCCTAGACCTAGCCCATGGAACTGAACCCTGACAGTCACCATCGACATCACCCAGGCTTCAGCGTAAACCTGATGTTCAATCTCTTCCTCATCCTCACATCAGAGCCCAATTCTAACCCTTCCCATAACCGTATCTTCCCTGTACACCTTACCAAACACCTAACCCTAACCCTAGCCCTAGCCCATGGAATTGAACCTTGACGGTCACCATCGACATCACCCAGGCTTCAGCGTAAACCCGATGTGCAATCCCATCCTCATCCTCACATCAGAGCCCGACTCAAACCCTTCCCATAACCGTATCTTCCCTGTACACCTTACCAAACACCTAACCCTAACCCTAGCCTTGTTCCCTGGACTTACCCCTCACCATCACCATCAATGTCCCCTACGCTTCAATGAAAACCTCGACCTCAATCTATCCCTCAACATCACATCAGAGGTGAATCCTAAGCAAAATGATAAACCAATCCTCCCTGTACACATTACAGGACACCTAACCCTAAACCTAACCTTGTTCACTGGCCTGTACCCTCTCTGTTAAAATCGACATCTCCCATGCGTCACTGTAAACCTCCGTGTCAATCTCACCCTCACCATCACATCAGAGTCACACCCTAACTCCAAACGTAGTCCCGTATGTTCCATACACCTCAGTGAAAACCAACCTTCTCTCTACTGCTGGTCATTTGACATGACCACACAACATCTCAATTGACATCTTCCATGCTTCACCTTAATCCTGAATTACAATCATACTCTCTAACTCACATCAGAGCTGGGCCCTAATGCTAACCATAATCCAAACTCCTCGTTCATGTTAAAGAACTAGTATCCATTAACCTAGCCCTAGCCCATGGATCTGAATCATCACCATCACCATCGATGTCACTGAGAATTAACCATAAACCGAATCTTCAATCTCGTACTCACCCTCACATCAGAGACAGACCCTAACTCTAATTGTAACCCTATCTTCGCCATAAACCTAAACAAACACCCAACCCTAACCCTAGTCTTTGTCCCTGGACATTGTCCCTCAGCGTCACCACTGACTTCACCGAAGGTTCGCTTTATCCATGGATTTAAATCTTGTCTTCGTAATCACTTCAGAGACAGACTCTAACTCTCACCATACATTTACCCTCAATGTTCACCATTTCGTACACCTAATACGATACCCTGCCCACGTCCTTCGCTCTGACCCCTCACCACAAACACCACCATCAAGCATGTCTATCAAAAAGAGTGAATATCATTCTCACAATCACCCTCACTTTAGAGCTGGATCCTGACTCTAACCATATCCCTATCCTCCATGCACAGTTAAACCAACACCGAAACCTAACCCTAGCTTGGCTCCTGGACCTGAAACCGCACAATCACCAACGATGTCACCCAGAATTCTCCGTAAACCCGATGTTCAATCTCGTCCTCAACCGCACTACAGAGCCAGATCATAAGCCTAAATGAAACCATATAGTCCCTGTACACCTTACCAAACACCTAACCCTACCCCTAGCCCTAGCCCATGGACCTAATACCTCACAATCACCATTGACATCACCCAGGCTTCAGCGTAAACCTGATGTTCAATCTCGTCCTGATCCTCACGTCAGAGCCCAATCCGAACCCTTCCCATAACAATATCTCCCCCGTACACCTTGCCAAACACTTAACCCTGAACCTAGCCTTGTTTCCTTGACTTACCCCTCACTGTCACCATCAGCGTCCCCCATGCCTCACTGTAAAACTCCTCCTCAGTGTACCCCTTCACCTCACATCAGAGCTGGATCCTAAGCATAACGATAACCCTCTCCTCCCAGTACAACTTACAGAACACCAAACCCTAACCCTAACCTTGTTCACTGACCAAAACCCTCACCGTCAAAATCGACATCTAACACACCTCACAGTAAACGTTAAGAACAATCTCACCCTTGTGCTCACATCAGAGCTACATCCTAACTTTAAACATAGTCCTGTATGTCCCGTAAAACTTTGCGAACACCAACCCTAACTCGAGTGCTGATCACTAGACCTGACCCCTCAGCATCATATTTGACATCATCCACGCTTCACCTTAAACCTGAATTACAATCATACTCTCTACTTCACATCACACCAGACCCAAATTCTAACTGTAATCTAAACTCCCCATTCGCCTTAAAGAACTACCAACTATAATACTAGCCCTAGCCCATGGATCTAACCTACACCGCCACCTTCGATGTCAACACATGCTTCACCGGTAACTTAAACTTCCATCTCGTCCTTACCCTCATATAAGAGACAGACCCTAAATCAAATCGTAACCCTAACTTCCCCATAAAACTTAAGTTACACCCAAGCCTAACACTAGCCCTTGTCCGTGGACATTGCCCCTCACCATCACCATTGACAACACACAAGGTTCCCTTTAAACATGGATTTAAATCTGGCCCCCTACTCACATCAGAGACAGTCCCAAACTCAAAATGTAACCCTCTCCTCACTGTTCACCGTTCGTACACCTGACCCAAAACCCTGCCCAGTTTCTTCAACCTGACCCCTCACCACCGACAGCACCATGACTCATGTCTAACAAAAATCATGAAGGTCTGTATCGAAAATGACATCAGGTCAGAGCTGGATCCTGATTCCTACCATACCCGAATCCTCCACGTACAGCGAACTGAACACCGACACCTAAACCTAGACCTGGCCCCTGGACCTGAAACCTCATCGTCACCAATGACATCACCCACGTTCAGCGCAAACCTGATGTTCAATCACTTCCTCATCCACACATCAGAGCCTGATCCTAATCCTTCCCATAACCATATCTTCCCTGTACACCTTACCAAGCACCTATCCCTAACCCTAACCTTGTTTCCTGGTTGAATCCTCACTGACAAAATCGACATCCCCCATGCCTCACTGTAAACCTCCACCTCAATGTCGTCCATGCCATCACGTCAGAGCCAGATCCTAACTCTAAACATAGTCCTATACGTCTGGTACACCTTAGCAAACACAAACCCTAACTGTAGCCCAGGTCTCTTGACCTGACACAACATCACAATTGACATCATCCACGCTTCACCTCAACTCTGAATTACAATCGTACTCTCTAACTCACATCACAGGCAAAACCAAGCTCTAACCATAATCTAAACTCCCCATTTGCCTTAAAGAAATCGCAACCCAAATCCTAGCACTAGCCCATGGACCAAACCCTCACTGTCACCTTCGACGTCACCCAGGCTTCACCGTAACCTTGAACTGCAATCTCGTACTCACCCTCACATCAGAGACAGATGCAAACACTGATAGTAACCCTACACTCCCCATTAACCTTAATGTACATGCAACCCTAAAGCAAGCACTTGTCCCTGGACCTTAACCCTTAGAGTCACCATTGACACCACTGAAGGTTATCTTTAAAAATGGATTTAAATCTTGTCCTCACAGTCACATCAGAGACAGTCTCTAACTCTACCTGCAAACCTACCCTCACTGTACACCATTCCATACACCTGATCTGAAACCCTGCCCAGGTCTTCCAACATGACCCCTCACCACCACCATCACCATCACTCATGTCTAAGAAACATCATGAAAGTCTATCTCGCAATCACCCTCACAATCAGAGCTGGATCCTGACTCTAACCATATCCCTATCCTCCACTTACAGCTAAACCACCACTTAAACTTAACCCTGGACTGCAACCAGGACCTGAAACCTCACTGTCACCATCGATGTTACCCATGCTTCACCATAAACCTGATGTTCAATCTCGTCCTCACCCTCACAACAGAGCCGGATTGTTAGCCTAAACAAAACCATGTGCTCCCTGTACACCTTTCCGAACACCTAACCCTAACCCTAGACCTAGCCCATGGAACTG
This sequence comes from Manis javanica, assembly GCF_040802235.1. Classification (NCBI taxonomy): domain Eukaryota; kingdom Metazoa; phylum Chordata; class Mammalia; order Pholidota; family Manidae; genus Manis; species Manis javanica. The sequence goes on along the minus strand of NW_027332168.1, from coordinate 2,116,986 downwards.
AACCCTGACAGTCACCATCGACATCACCCAGGCTTCAGCGTAAACCTGATGTTCAATCTCTTCCTCATCCTCACATCAGAGCCCAATTCTAACCCTTCCCATAACCGTATCTTCCCTGTACACCTTACCAAACACCTAACCCTAACCCTAGCCCTAGCCCATGGAATTGAACCTTGACGGTCACCATCGACATCACCCAGGCTTCAGCGTAACCCCGATGTGCAATCCCATCCCCACCCTCACATCAGAGCCCGACTCAAACCCTTCCCATAAGCGTATTTTCCTTGTACACCTTACCAAACACCTAACCCTAACCCTAGCCTTGTTCCCTGGACTTACCCCTCACCATCACCATCAATGTCCCCTACGCTTCAATGAAAACCTCGACCTCAATCTATCCCTCAACATCACATCAGAGGTGAATCCTAAGCAAAATGATAAACCAATCCTCCCTGTACACATTACAGGACACCTAACCCTAAACCTAACCTTGTTCACTGGCCTGTACCCTCTCTGTTAAAATCGACATCTCCCATGCGTCACTGTAAACCTCCGTGTCAATCTCACCCTCACCATCACATCAGAGTCACACCCTAACTCCAAACGTAGTCCCGTATGTTCCATACACCTCAGTGAAAACCAACCTTCTCTCTACTGCTGGTCATTTGACATGACCACACAACATCTCAATTGACATCTTCCATGCTTCACCTTAATCCTGAATTACAATCATACTCTCTAACTCACATCAGAGCTGGGCCCTAATGCTAACCATAATCCAAACTCCTCGTTCATGTTAAAGAACTAGTATCCATTAACCTAGCCCTAGCCCATGGATCTGAATCATCACCATCACCATCGATGTCACTGAGAATTAACCATAAACCGAATCTTCAATCTCGTACTCACCCTCACATCAGAGACAGACCCTAACTCTAATTGTAACCCTATCTTCGCCATAAACCTAAACAAACACCCAACCCTAACCCTAGTCTTTGTCCCTGGACATTGTCCCTCAGCGTCACCACTGACTTCACCGAAGGTTCGCTTTATCCATGGATTTAAATCTTGTCTTCGTAATCACTTCAGAGACAGACTCTAACTCTCACCATACATTTACCCTCAATGTTCACCATTTCGTACACCTAATACGATACCCTGCCCACGTCCTTCGCTCTGACCCCTCACCACAAACACCACCATCAAGCATGTCTATCAAAAAGAGTGAATATCATTCTCACAATCACCCTCACTTTAGAGCTGGATCCTGACTCTAACCATATCCCTATCCTCCATGCACAGTTAAACCAACACCGAAACCTAACCCTAGCTTGGCTCCTGGACCTGAAACCGCACAATCACCAACGATGTCACCCAGAATTCTCCGTAAACCCGATGTTCAATCTCGTCCTCAACCGCACTACAGAGCCAGATCATAAGCCTAAATGAAACCATATAGTCCCTGTACACCTTACCAAACACCTAACCCTACCCCTAGCCCTAGCCCATGGACCTAATACCTCACAATCACCATTGACATCACCCAGGCTTCAGCGTAAACCTGATGTTCAATCTCGTCCTGATCCTCACGTCAGAGCCCAATCCGAACCCTTCCCATAACAATATCTCCCCCGTACACCTTGCCAAACACTTAACCCTGAACCTAGCCTTGTTTCCTTGACTTACCCCTCACTGTCACCATCAGCGTCCCCCATGCCTCACTGTAAAACTCCTCGTCAGTGTACCAATTCACCTCACATCAGCGCTGGATCCTAAGCATAACGATAACCCTCTCCTCCCAGTACAACTTACAGAACACCAAACCCTAACCCTAACCTTGTTCACTGACCAAAACCCTCACCGTCAAAATCGACATCTAACACACCTCACAGTAAACGTCAAGAACAATCTCACCCTTGGGCTCACATCAGAGCTACATCCTAACTTTAAACATAGTCCTGTATGTCCCGTAAAACTTTGCGAACACCAACCCTAACTCGAGTGCTGATCACTAGACCTGACCCCTCAGCATCATATTTGACATCATCCACGCTTCACCTTAAACCTGAATTACAATCATACTCTCTACTTCACATCACACCAGACCCAAATTCTAACTGTAATCTAAACTCCCCATTCGCCTTAAAGAACTACCAACTATAATACTAGCCCTAGCCCATGGATCTAACCTACACCGCCACCTTCGATGTCAACACATGCTTCACCGGTAACTTAAACTTCCATCTCGTCCTTACCCTCATATAAGAGACAGACCCTAAATCAAATCGTAACCCTAACTTCCCCATAAAACTTAAGTTACACCCAAGCCTAACACTAGCCCTTGTCCGTGGACATTGCCCCTCACCATCACCATTGACAACACACAAGGTTCCCTTTAAACATGGATTTAAATCTGGCCCCCTACTCACATCAGAGACAGTCCCAAACTCAAAATGTAACCCTCTCCTCACTGTTCACCGTTCGTACACCTGACCCAAAAACTTGCCCAGTTTCTTCGACCTGACCCCTCACCACAGACAGCACCATGACTCATGTCTAACAAAAATCATGAAGGTCTGTATCGAAAATGACATCAGGTCAGAGCTGGATCCTGATTCCTACCATACCCCAATCCTCCACGTACAGCGAACTGAACACCGACACCTAAACCTAGACCTGGCCCCTGGACCTGAAACCTCATCGTCACCAATGACATCACCCACGTTCAGCGCAAACCTGATGTTCAATCACTTCCTCATCCACACATCAGAGCCTGATCCTAATCCTTCCCATAACCATATCTTCCCTGTACACCTTACCAAACACCTATCCCTAACCCTAACCTTGTTTCCTGGTTGAATCCTCACTGACAAAATCGACATCCCCCATGCCTCACTGTAAACCTCCACCTCAATGTCGTCCATGCCATCACGTCAGAGCCAGATCCTAACTCTAAACATAGTCCTATACGTCTGGTACACCTTAGCAAACACAAACCCTAACTGTAGCCCAGGTCTCTTGACCTGACACAACATCACAATTGACATGATTCACGCTTCACCTCAACTCAGAAATACAATCGTACTCTCTAACTCACATCACAGGTGAAACCAAGCTCTAACCATAATCTAAACTCCCCATTTGCCTTAAAGAAATCGCAACCCAAATCCTAGCACTAGCCCATGGACCAAACCCTCACTGTCACCTTCGACGTCACCCAGGCTTCACCGTAACCTTGAACTGCAATCTCGTACTCACCCTCACATCAGAGACAGATGCAAACACTGATAGTAACCCTACACTCCCCATTAACTTTAATGTACATGCAACCCTAAAGCAAGCACTTGTCCCTGGACCTTAACCCTTAGAGTCACCATTGACACCACTGAAGGTTATCTTTAAAAATGGATTTAAATCTTGTCCTCACAGTCACATCAGAGACAGTCTCTAACTCTACCTGCAAACCTACCCTCACTGTACACCATTCCATACACCTGATCTGAAACCCTGCCCAGGTCTTCCAACGTGACCCCTCACCACCACCATCACCATCACTCATGTCTAAGAAACATCATGAAAGTCTATCTCGCAATCACCCTCACAATCAGAGCTGGATCCTGACTCTAACCATATCCCTATCCTCCACTTACAGCTAAACCACCACTTAAACTTAACCCTGGACTGCAACCAGGACCTGAAACCTCACTGTCACCATCGATGTTACCCATGCTTCACCATAAACCTGATGTTCAATCTCGTCCTCACCCTCACAACAGAGCCGGATTGTTAGCCTAAACAAAACCATGTGCTCCCTGTACACCTTTCCGAACACCTAACCCTAACCCTAGACCTAGCCCATGGAACTGAACCCTGACAGTCACCACCAACATCACCCAGGCTTCAGCATAAACCTGATGTTCAATCTCTTCCTCATCCTCACATCAGAGCCCAATTCTAACCCTTCCCATAACCGTATCTTCCCTGTACACCTTACCAAACACCTAACCCTAACCCTAGCCCTAGCCCATGGAATTGAACCTTGACGGTCACCATCGACATCACCCAGGCTTCAGCGTAAACCCGATGTGCAATCCCATCCTCATCCTCACATCAGAGCCCGACTCAAACCCTTCCCATAACCGTATCTTCCCTGTACACCTTACCAAACACCTAACCCTAACCCTAGCCTTGTTCCCTGGACTTACCCCTCACCATCACCATCAATGTCCCCTACGCTTCAATGAAAACCTCGACCTCAATCTATCCCTCAACATCACATCAGAGGTGAATCCTAAGCAAAAGGATAAACTAATCCTCCCTGTACACATTACAGGACACCTAACCCTAAACCTAACCTTGTTCACTGGCCTGTACCCTCTCTGTTAAAATCGACATCTCCCATGCGTCACTGTAAACCTCCGTGTCAATCTCACCCTCACCATCACATCAGAGTCACACCCTAACTCCAAACGTAGTCCCGTATGTTCCATACACCTCAGTGAAAACCAACCTTCTCTCTACTGCTGGTCATTTGACATGACCACACAACATCTCAATTGACATCTTCCATGCTTCACCTTAATCCTGAATTACAATCATACTCTCTAACTCACATCAGAGCTGGGCCCTAATGCTAACCATAATCCAAACTCCTCGTTCATGTTAAAGAACTAGTATCCATTAACCTAGCCCTAGCCCATGGATCTGAATCATCACCATCACCATCGATGTCACTGAGAATTAACCATAAACTGGATCTTCAATCTCGTACTCACCCTCACATCAGAGACAGACCCTAACTCTAATTGTAACCCTATCTTCGCCATAAACCTAAACAAACACCCAACCCTAACCCTAGTCTTTGTCCCTGGACATTGTCCCTCAGCGTCACCACTGACTTCACCGAAGGTTCGCTTTATCCATGGATTTAAATCTTGTCTTCGTAATCACTTCAGAGACAGACTCTAACTCTCACCATACATTTACCCTCAATGTTCACCATTTCGTACACCTAATACGATACCCTGCCCACGTCCTTCGCTCTGACCCCTCACCACAAACACCACCATCAAGCATGTCTATCAAAAAGAGTGAATATCATTCTCACAATCACCCTCACTTTAGAGCTGGATCCTGACTCTAACCATATCCCTATCCTCCATGCACAGTTAAACCAACACCGAAACCTAACCCTAGCTTGGCTCCTGGACCTGAAACCGCACAATCACCAACGATGTCACCCAGAATTCTCCGTAAACCCGATGTTCAATCTCGTCCTCAACCGCACTACAGAGCCAGATCATAAGCCTAAATGAAACCATATAGTCCCTGTACACCTTACCAAACACCTAACCCTACCCCTAGCCCTAGCCCATGGACCTAATACCTCACAATCACCATTGACATCACCCAGGCTTCAGCGTAAACCTGATGTTCAATCTCGTCCTGATCCTCACGTCAGAGCCCAATCCGAACCCTTCCCATAACAATATCTCCCCCGTACACCTTGCCAAACACTTAACCCTGAACCTAGCCTTGTTTCCTTGACTTACCCCTCACTGTCACCATCAGCGTCCCCCATGCCTCACTGTAAAACTCCTCCTCAGTGTACCCCTTCACCTCACATCAGAGCTGGATCCTAAGCATAACGATAACCCTCTCCTCCCAGTACAACTTACAGAACACCAAACCCTAACCCTAACCTTGTTCACTGACCAAAACCCTCACCGTCAAAATCGACATCTAACACACCTCACAGTAAACGTCAAGAACAATCTCACCCTTGGGCTCACATCAGAGCTACATCCTAACTTTAAACATAGTCCTGTATGTCCCGTAAAACTTTGCGAACACCAACCCTAACTCGAGTGCTGATCACTAGACCTGACCCCTCAGCATCATATTTGACATCATCCACGCTTCACCTTAAACCTGAATTACAATCATACTCTCTACTTCACATCACACCAGACCCAAATTCTAACTGTAATCTAAACTCCCCATTCGCCTTAAAGAACTACCAACTATAATACTAGCCCTAGCCCATGGATCTAACCTACACCGCCACCTTCGATGTCAACACATGCTTCACCGGTAACTTAAACTTCCATCTCGTCCTTACCCTCATATAAGAGACAGACCCTAAATCAAATCGTAACCCTAACTTCCCCATAAAACTTAAGTTACACCCAAGCCTAACACTAGCCCTTGTCCGTGGACATTGCCCCTCACCATCACCATTGACAACACACAAGGTTCCCTTTAAACATGGATTTAAATCTGGCCCCCTACTCACATCAGAGACAGTCCCAAACTCAAAATGTAACCCTCTCCTCACTGTTCACCGTTCGTACACCTGACCCAAAAACTTGCCCAGTTTCTTCGACCTGACCCCTCACCACAGACAGCACCATGACTCATGTCTAACAAAAATCATGAAGGTCTGTATCGAAAATGACATCAGGTCAGAGCTGGATCCTGATTCCTACCATACCCCAATCCTCCACGTACAGCGAACTGAACACCGACACCTAAACCTAGACCTGGCCCCTGGACCTGAAACCTCATCGTCACCAATGACATCACCCACGTTCAGCGCAAACCTGATGTTCAGTCACTTCCTCATCCACACATCAGAGCCTGATCCTAATCCTTCCCATAACCATATCTTCCCTGTACACCTTACCAAACACCTATCCCTAACCCTAACCTTGTTTCCTGGTTGAATCCTCACTGACAAAATCGACATCCCCCATGCCTCACTGTAAACCTCCACCTCAATGTCGTCCATGCCATCACGTCAGAGCCAGATCCTAACTCTAAACATAGTCCTATACGTCTGGTACACCTTAGCAAACACAAACCCTAACTGTAGCCCAGGTCTCTTGACCTGACACAACATCACAATTGACATCATTCACGCTTCACCTCAACTCTGAATTACAATCGTACTCTCTAACTCACATCACAGGTGAAACCAAGCTCTAACCATAATCTAAACTCCCCATTTGCCTTAAAGAAATCGCAACCCAAATCCTAGCACTAGCCCATGGACCAAACCCTCACTGTCACCTGCGACGTCACCCAGGCTTCACCGTAACCTTGAACTGCAATCTCGTACTCACCCTCACATCAGAGACAGATGCAAACACTGATAGTAACCCTACACTCCCCATTAACCTTAATGAACATGCAACCCTAAAGCAAGCACTTGTCCCTGGACCTTAACCCTTAGAGTCACCATTGACACCACTGAAGGTTATCTTTAAAAATGGATTTAAATCTTGTCCTCACAGTCACATCAGAGACAGTCTCTAACTCTACCTGCAAACCTACCCTCACTGTACACCATTCCATACACCTGATCTGAAACCCTGCCCAGGTCTTCCAACGTGACCCCTCACCACCACCATCACCATCACTCATGTCTAAGAAACATCATGAAAGTCTATCTCGCAATCACCCTCACAATCAGAGCTGGATCCTGACTCTAACCATATCCCTATCCTCCACTTACAGCTAAACCACCACTTCAACTTAACCCTGGACTGCAACCAGGACCTGAAACCTCACTGTCACCATCGATGTTACCCATGCTTCACCATAAACCTGATGTTCAATCTCGTCCTCACCCTCACAACAGAGCCGGATTGTTAGCCTAAACAAAACCATGTGCTCCCTGTACACCTTTCCGAACACCTAACCCTAACCCTAACCCTAGACCTAGCCCATGGAACTGAACCCTGACGGTCACCATCGACATCACCCAGGCTTCAGCGTAAACCCGATGGTCAATCTCTGCATCATCCTCACATCAGAGCCCAATTCTAACCCTTCCCATAACCGTATCTTCCCTGTGCACCTTACCAAACACCTAACCCTAACCCTAGCCCTAGCCCATGTAATTGAACCTTGACGGTCACCATCGACATCACCCAGGCTTCAGCGTAAACCCGATGTGCAATCCCATCCTCATCCTCACATCAGAGCCCGACTCAAACCCTTCCCATAACCGTATCTTCCCTGTACACCTTACCAAACACCTAACCCTAACCCTAGCCTTGGTCCCTGGAGTTACCCCTCACCATCACCATCAATGTCCCCTACGCTTCAATGAAACCCTCGACCTCAATCTATCCCTCATCATCACATCAGAGGTGAATCCTAAGCAAAATGATAAACCAATCCTCCCTGTACACATTACAGGACACCTAACCCTAAACCTAACCTTGTTCACTGGCCTGTACCCTCTCTGTTAAAGTCGACATCTCCCATGCGTCACTGTAAACCTCCGTGTCAATCTCACCCTCACCATCACATCAGAGTCACACCCTAACTCCAAACGTAGTCCCGTATGTTCCATACACCTCAGTGAAAACCAACCTTCTCTCTACTGCTGGTCATTTGACATGACCACACAACATCTCAATTGACATCTTCCATGCTTCACCTTAATCCTGAATTACAATCATACTCTCTAACTCACATCAGAGCTGGGCCCTAATGCTAACCATAATCCAAACTCCTCGTTCATGTTAAAGAACTAGTATCCATTAACCTAGCCCTAGCCCATGGATCTGAATCATCACCATCACCATCGATGTCACTGAGAATTAACCATAAACTGGATCTTCAATCTCGTACTCACCCTCACATCAGAGACAGACCCTAACTCTAATTGTAACCCTATCTTCGCCATAAACCTAAACAAACACCCAACCCTAACCCTAGTCTTTGTCCCTGGACATTGTCCCTCAGCGTCACCACTGACTTCACCGAAGGTTCGCTTTATCCATGGATTTAAATCTTGTCTTCGTAATCACTTCAGAGACAGACTCTAACTCTCACCATACATTTACCCTCAATGTTCACCATTTCGTACACCTAATACGATACCCTGCCCACGTCCTTCGCTCTGACCCCTCACCACAAACACCACCATCAAGCATGTCTATCAAAAAGAGTGAATATCATTCTCACAATCACCCTCACTTTAGAGCTGGATCCTGACTCTAACCATATCCCTATCCTCCATGCACAGTTAAACCAACACCGAAACCTAACCCTAGCTTGGCTCCTGGACCTGAAACCGCACAATCACCAACGATGTCACCCAGAATTCTCCGTAAACCCGATGTTCAATCTCGTCCTCAACCGCACTACAGAGCCAGATCATAAGCCTAAATGAAACCATATAGTCCCTGTACACCTTACCAAACACCTAACCCTACCCCTAGCCCTAGCCCATGGACCTAATACCTCACAATCACCATTGACATCACCCAGGCTTCAGCGTAAACCTGATGTTCAATCTCGTCCTGATCCTCACGTCAGAGCCCAATCCGAACCCTTCCCATAACAATATCTCCCCCGTACACCTTGCCAAACACTTAACCCTGAACCTAGCCTTGTTTCCTTGACTTACCCCTCACTGTCACCATCAGCGTCCCCCATGCCTCACTGTAAAACTCCTCGTCAGTGTACCAATTCACCTCACATCAGCGCTGGATCCTAAGCATAACGATAACCCTCTCCTCCCAGTACAACTTACAGAACACCAAACCCTAACCCTAACCTTGTTCACTGACCAAAACCCTCACCGTCAAAATCGACATCTAACACACCTCACAGTAAACGTCAAGAACAATCTCACCCTTGGGCTCACATCAGAGCTACATCCTAACTTTAAACATAGTCCTGTATGTCCCGTAAAACTTTGCGAACACCAACCCTAACTCGAGTGCTGATCACTAGACCTGACCCCTCAGCATCATATTTGACATCATCCACGCTTCACCTTAAACCTGAATTACAATCATACTCTCTACTTCACATCACACCAGACCCAAATTCTAACTGTAATCTAAACTCCCCATTCGCCTTAAAGAACTACCAACTATAATACTAGCCCTAGCCCATGGATCTAACCTACACCGCCACCTTCGATGTCAACACATGCTTCACCGGTAACTTAAACTTCCATCTCGTCCTTACCCTCATATAAGAGACAGACCCTAAATCAAATCGTAACCCTAACTTCCCCATAAAACTTAAGTTACACCCAAGCCTAACACTAGCCCTTGTCCGTGGACATTGCCCCTCACCATCACCATTGACAACACACAAGGTTCCCTTTAAACATGGATTTAAATCTGGCCCCCTACTCACATCAGAGACAGTCCCAAACTCAAAATGTAACCCTCTCCTCACTGTTCACCGTTCGTACACCTGACCCAAAAACTTGCCCAGTTTCTTCGACCTGACCCCTCACCACAGACAGCACCATGACTCATGTCTAACAAAAATCATGAAGGTCTGTATCGAAAATGACATCAGGTCAGAGCTGGATCCTGATTCCTACCATACCCCAATCCTCCACGTACAGCGAACTGAACACCGACACCTAAACCTAGACCTGGCCCCTGGACCTGAAACCTCATCGTCACCAATGACATCACCCACGTTCAGCGCAAACCTGATGTTCAATCACTTCCTCATCCACACATCAGAGCCTGATCCTAATCCTTCCCATAACCATATCTTCCCTGTACACCTTACCAAACACCTATCCCTAACCCTAACCTTGTTTCCTGGTTGAATCCTCACTGACAAAATCGACATCCCCCATGCCTCACTGTAAACCTCCACCTCAATGTCGTCCATGCCATCACGTCAGAGCCAGATCCTAACTCTAAACATAGTCCTATACGTCTGGTACACCTTAGCAAACACAAACCCTAACTGTAGCCCAGGTCTCTTGACCTGACACAACATCACAATTGACATCATTCACGCTTCACCTCAACTCTGAATTACAATCGTACTCTCTAACTCACATCACAGGTGAAACCAAGCTCTAACCATAATCTAAACTCCCCATTTGCCTTAAAGAAATCGCAACCCAAATCCTAGCACTAGCCCATGGACCAAACCCTCACTGTCACCTGCGACGTCACCCAGGCTTCACCGTAACCTTGAACTGCAATCTCGTACTCACCCTCACATCAGAGACAGATGCAAACACTGATAGTAACCCTACACTCCCCATTAACCTTAATGAACATGCAACCCTAAAGCAAGCACTTGTCCCTGGACCTTAACCCTTAGAGTCACCATTGACACCACTGAAGGTTATCTTTAAAAATGGATTTAAATCTTGTCCTCACAGTCACATCAGAGACAGTCTCTAACTCTACCTGCAAACCTACCCTCACTGTACACCATTCCATACACCTGATCTGAAACCCTGCCCAGGTCTTCCAACGTGACCCCTCACCACCACCATCACCATCACTCATGTCTAAGAAACATCATGAAAGTCTATCTCGCAATCACCCTCACAATCAGAGCTGGATCCTGACTCTAACCATATCCCTATCCTCCACCTACAGCTAAACCACCACTTAAACTTAACCCTGGACTGCAACCAGGACCTGAAACCTTACTGTCACCATCGATGTTACCCATGCTTCACCATAAACCTGATGTTCAATCTCGTCCTCACCCTCACAACAGAGCCGGATTGTTAGCCTAAACAAAACCATGTGCTCCCTGTACACCTTTCCGAACACCTAACCCTAACCCTAGACCTAGCCCATGGAACTGAACCCTGACAGTCACCATCGACATCACCCAGGCTTCAGCGTAAACCTGATGTTCAATCTCTTCCTCATCCTCACATCAGAGCCCAATTCTAACCCTTCCCATAACCGTATCTTCCCTGTACACCTTACCAAACACCTAACCCTAACCCTAGCCCTAGCCCATGGAATTGAACCTTGACGGTCACCATCGACATCACCCACGCTTCAGCGTAAACCCGATGTGCAATCCCATCCTCATCCTCACATCAGAGCCCGCCTCAAACCCTTCCCATAACCGTATCTTCCCTGTACACCTTACCAAACACCTAACCCTAACCCTAGCCTTGTTCCCTGGACTTACCCCTCACCATCACCATCAATGTCCCCTACGCTACAATGAAAACCTCGACCTCAATCTATCCCTCAACATCACATCAGAGGTGAATCCTAAGCAAAATGATAAACCAATCCTCCCTGTACACATTACAGGACACCTAACCCTAAACCTAACCTTGTTCACTGGCCTGTACCCTCTCTGTTAAAATCGACATCTCCCATGCGTCACTGTAAACCTCCGTGTCAATCTCACCCTCACCATCACATCAGAGTCACACCCTAACTCCAAACGTAGTCCCGTATGTTCCATACACCTCAGTGAAAACCAACCTTCTCTCTACTGCTGGTCATTTGACATGACCACACAACATCTCAATTGACATCTTCCATGCTTCACCTTAATCCTGAATTACAATCATACTCTCTAACTCACATCAGAGCTGGGCCCTAATGCTAACCATAATCCAAACTCCTCGTTCATGTTAAAGAACTAGTATCCATTAACCTAGCCCTAGCCCATGGATCTGAATCATCACCATCACCATCGATGTCACTGAGAATTAACCATAAACTGGATCTTCAATCTCGTACTCACCCTCACATCAGAGACAGACCCTAACTCTAATTGTAACCCTATCTTCGCCATAAACCTAAACAAACACCCAACCCTAACCCTAGTCTTTGTCCCTGGACATTGTCCCTCAGCGTCACCACTGACTTCACCGAAGGTTCGCTTTATCCATGGATTTAAATCTTGTCTTCGTAATCACTTCAGAGACAGACTCTAACTCTCACCATACATTTACCCTCAATGTTCACCATTTCGTACACCTAATACGATACCCTGCCCACGTCCTTCGCTCTGACCCCTCACCACAAACACCACCATCAAGCATGTCTATCAAAAAGAGTGAATATCATTCTCACAATCACCCTCACTTTAGAGCTGGATCCTGACTCTAACCATATCCCTATCCTCCATGCACAGTTAAACCAACACCGAAACCTAACCCTAGCTTGGCTCCTGGACCTGAAACCGCACAATCACCAACGATGTCACCCAGAATTCTCCGTAAACCCGATGTTCAATCTCGTCCTCAACCGCACTACAGAGCCAGATCATAAGCCTAAATGAAACCATATAGTCCCTGTACACCTTACCAAACACCTAACCCTACCCCTAGCCCTAGCCCATGGACCTAATACCTCACAATCACCATTGACATCACCCAGGCTTCAGCGTAAACCTGATGTTCAATCTCGTCCTGATCCTCACGTCAGAGCCCAATCCGAACCCTTCCCATAACAATATCTCCCCCGTACACCTTGCCAAACACTTAACCCTGAACCTAGCCTTGTTTCCTTGACTTACCCCTCACTGTCACCATCAGCGTCCCCCATGCCTCACTGTAAAACTCCTCGTCAGTGTACCAATTCACCTCACATCAGCGCTGGATCCTAAGCATAACGATAACCCTCTCCTCCCAGTACAACTTACAGAACACCAAACCCTAACCCTAACCTTGTTCACTGACCAAAACCCTCACCGTCAAAATCGACATCTAACACACCTCACAGTAAACGTCAAGAACAATCTCACCCTTGGGCTCACATCAGAGCTACATCCTAACTTTAAACATAGTCCTGTATGTCCCGTAAAACTTTGCGAACACCAACCCTAACTCGAGTGCTGATCACTAGACCTGACCCCTCAGCATCATATTTGACATCATCCACGCTTCACCTTAAACCTGAATTACAATCATACTCTCTACTTCACATCACACCAGACCCAAATTCTAACTGTAATCTATACTCCCCATTCGCCTTAAAGAACTACCAACTATAATACTAGCCCTAGCCCATGGATCTAACCTACACCGCCACCTTCGATGTCAACACATGCTTCACCGGTAACTTAAACTTCCATCTCGTCCTTACCCTCATATAAGAGACAGACCCTAAATCAAATCGTAACCCTAACTTCCCCATAAAACTTAAGTTACACCCAAGCCTAACACTAGCCCTTGTCCGTGGACATTGCCCCTCACCATCACCATTGACAACACACAAGGTTCCCTTTAAACATGGATTTAAATCTGGCCCCCTACTCACATCAGAGACAGTCCCAAACTCAAAATGTAACCCTCTCCTCACTGTTCACCGTTCGTACACCTGACCCAAAAACTTGCCCAGTTTCTTCGACCTGACCCCTCACCACAGACAGCACCATGACTCATGTCTAACAAAAATCATGAAGGTCTGTATCGAAAATGACATCAGGTCAGAGCTGGATCCTGATTCCTACCATACCCCAATCCTCCACGTACAGCGAACTGAACACCGACACCTAAACCTAGACCTGGCCCCTGGACCTGAAACCTCATCGTCACCAATGACATCACCCACGTTCAGCGCAAACCTGATGTTCAATCACTTCCTCATCCACACATCAGAGCCTGATCCTAATCCTTCCCATAACCATATCTTCCCTGTACACCTTACCAAACACCTATCCCTAACCCTAACCTTGTTTCCTGGTTGAATCCTCACTGACAAAATCGACATCCCCCATGCCTCACTGTAAACCTCCACCTCAATGTCGTCCATGCCATCACGTCAGAGCCAGATCCTAACTCTAAACATAGTCCTATACGTCTGGTACACCTTAGCAAACACAAACCCTAACTGTAGCCCAGGTCTCTTGACCTGACACAACATCACAATTGACATCATTCACGCTTCACCTCAACTCAGAAATACAATCGTACTCTCTAACTCACATCACAGGTGAAACCAAGCTCTAACCATAATCTAAACTCCCCATTTGCCTTAAAGAAATCGCAACTCAAATCCTAGCACTAGCCCATGGACCAAACCCTCACTGTCACCTTCGACGTCACCCAGGCTTCACCGTAACCTTGAACTGCAATCTCGTACTCACCCTCACATCAGAGACAGATGCAAACACTGATAGTAACCCTACACTCCCCATTAACTTTAATGTACATGCAACCCTAAAGCAAGCACTTGTCCCTGGACCTTAACCCTTAGAGTCACCATTGACACCACTGAAGGTTATCTTTAAAAATGGATTTAAATCTTGTCCTCACAGTCACATCAGAGACAGTCTGTAACTCTACCTGCAAACCTACCCTCACTGTACACCATTCCATACACCTGATCTGAAACCCTGCCCAGGTCTTCCAACGTGACCCCTCACCACCACCATCACCATCACTCATGTCTAAGAAACATCATGAAAGTCTATCTCGCAATCACCCTCACAATCAGAGCTGGATCCTGACTCTAACCATATCCCTATCCTCCACTTACAGCTAAACCACCACTTAAACTTAACCCTGGACTGCAACCAGGACCTGAAACCTCACTGTCACCATCGATGTTACCCATGCTTCACCATAAACCTGATGTTCAATCTCGTCCTCACCCTCACAACAGAGCCGGATTGTTAGCCTAAACAAAACCATGTGCTCCCTGTACACCTTTCCGAACACCTAACCCTAACCCTAGACCTAGCCCATGGAACTGAACCCTGACAGTCACCACCAACATCACCCAGGCTTCAGCATAAACCTGATGTTCAATCTCTTCCTCATCCTCACATCAGAGCCCAATTCTAACCCTTCCCATAACCGTATCTTCCCTGTACACCTTACCAAACACCTAACCCTAACCCTAGCCCTAGCCCATGGAATTGAACCTTGACGGTCACCATCGACATCACCCAGGCTTCAGCGTAAACCCGATGTGCAATCCCATCCTCATCCTCACATCAGAGCCCGACTCAAACCCTTCCCATAACCGTATCTTCCCTGTACACCTTACCAAACACCTAACCCTAACCCTAGCCTTGTTCCCTGGACTTACCCCTCACCATCACCATCAATGTCCCCTACGCTTCAATGAAAACCTCGACCTCAATCTATCCCTCAACATCACATCAGAGGTGAATCCTAAGCAAAATGATAAACCAATCCTCCCTGTACACATTACAGGACACCTAACCCCAAACCTAACCTTCTTCACTGGCCTGTACCCTCTCTGTTAAAATCGACATCTCCCATGCGTCACTGTAAACCTCCGTGTCAATCTCACCCTCACCATCACATCAGAGTCACACCCTAACTCCAAACGTAGTCCCGTATGTTCCATACACCTCAGTGAAAACCAACCTTCTCTCTACTGCTGGTCATTTGTCATGACCACACAACATCTCAATTGACATCTTCCATGCTTCACCTTAATCCTGAATTACAATCATACTCTCTAACTCACATCAGAGCTGGGCCCTAATGCTAACCATAATCCAAACTCCTCGTTCATGTTAAAGAACTAGTATCCATTAACCTAGCCCTAGCCCATGGATCTGAATCATCACCATCACCATCGATGTCACTGAGAATTAACCATAAACTGGATCTTCAATCTCGTACTCACCCTCACATCAGAGACAGACCCTAACTCTAATTGTAACCCTATCTTCGCCATAAACCTAAACAAACACCCAACCCTAACCCTAGTCTTTGTCCCTGGACATTGTCCCTCAGCGTCACCACTGACTTCACCGAAGGTTCGCTTTATCCATGGATTTAAATCTTGTCTTCGTAATCACTTCAGAGACAGACTCTAACTCTCACCATACATTTACCCTCAATGTTCACCATTTCGTACACCTAATACGATACCCTGCCCACGTCCTTCGCTCTGACCCCTCACCACAAACACCACCATCAAGCATGTCTATCAAAAAGAGTGAATATCATTCTCACAATCACCCTCACTTTAGAGCTGGATCCTGACTCTAACCATATCCCTATCCTCCATGCACAGTTAAACCAACACCGAAACCTAACCCTAGCTTGGCTCCTGGACCTGAAACCGCACAATCACCAACGATGTCACCCAGAATTCTCCGTAAACCCGATGTTCAATCTCGTCCTCAACCGCACTACAGAGCCAGATCATAAGCCTAAATGAAACCATATAGTCCCTGTACACCTTACCAAACACCTAACCCTACCCCTAGCCCTAGCCCATGGACCTAATACCTCACAATCACCATTGACATCACCCAGGCTTCAGCGTAAACCTGATGTTCAATCTCGTCCTGATCCTCACGTCAGAGCCCAATCCGAACCCTTCCCATAACAATATCTCCCCCGTACACCTTGCCAAACACTTAACCCTGAACCTAGCCTTGTTTCCTTGACTTACCCCTCACTGTCACCATCAGCGTCCCCCATGCCTCACTGTAAAACTCCTCCTCAGTGTACCCCTTCACCTCACATCAGAGCTGGATCCTAAGCATAACGATAACCCTCTCCTCCCAGTACAACTTACAGAACACCAAACCCTAACCCTAACCTTGTTCACTGACCAAAACCCTCACCGTCAAAATCGACATCTAACACACCTCACAGTAAACGTCAAGAACAATCTCTCCCTTGGGCTCACATCAGAGCTACATCCTAACTTTAAACATAGTCCTGTATGTCCCGTAAAACTTTGCGAACACCAACCCTAACTCGAGTGCTGATCACTAGACCTGACCCCTCAGCATCATATTTGACATCATCCACGCTTCACCTTAAACCTGAATTACAATCATACTCTCTACTTCACATCACACCAGACCCAAATTCTAACTGTAATCTAAACTCCCCATTCGCCTTAAAGAACTACCAACTATAATACTAGCCCTAGCCCATGGATCTAACCTACACCGCCACCTTCGATGTCAACACATGCTTCACCGGTAACTTAAACTTCCATCTCGTCCTTACCCTCATATAAGAGACAGACCCTAAATCAAATCGTAACCCTAACTTCCCCATAAAACTTAAGTTACACCCAAGCCTAACACTAGCCCTTGTCCGTGGACATTGCCCCTCACCATCACCATTGACAACACACAAGGTTCCCTTTAAACATGGATTTAAATCTGGCCCCCTACTCACATCAGAGACAGTCCCAAACTCAAAATGTAACCCTCTCCTCACTGTTCACCGTTCGTACACCTGACCCAAAAACTTGCCCAGTTTCTTCGACCTGACCCCTCACCACAGACAGCACCATGACTCATGTCTAACAAAAATCATGAAGGTCTGTATCGAAAATGACATCAGGTCAGAGCTGGATCCTGATTCCTACCATACCCCAATCCTCCACGTACAGCGAACTGAACACCGACACCTAAACCTAGACCTGGCCCCTGGACCTGAAACCTCATCGTCACCAATGACATCACCCACGTTCAGCGCAAACCTGATGTTCAGTCACTTCCTCATCCACACATCAGAGCCTGATCCTAATCCTTCCCATAACCATATCTTCCCTGTACACCTTACCAAACACCTATCCCTAACCCTAACCTTGTTTCCTGGTTGAATCCTCACTGACAAAATCGACATCCCCCATGCCTCACTGTAAACCTCCACCTCAATGTCGTCCATGCCATCACGTCAGAGCCAGATCCTAACTCTAAACATAGTCCTATACGTCTGGTACACCTTAGCAAACACAAACCCTAACTGTAGCCCAGGTCTCTTGACCTGACACAACATCACAATTGACATCATTCACGCTTCACCTCAACTCTGAATTACAATCGTACTCCCTAACTCACATCACAGGTGAAACCAAGCTCTAACCGTAATCTAAACTCCCCATTTGCCTTAAAGAAATCGCAACCCAAATCCTAGCACTAGCCCATGGACCAAACCCTCACTGTCACCTTCGACGTCACCCAGGCTTCACCGTAACCTTGAACTGCAATCTCGTACTCACCCTCACATCAGAGACAGATGCAAACACTGATAGTAACCCTACACTCCCCATTAACCTTAATGTACATGCAACCCTAAAGCAAGCACTTGTCCCTGGACCTTAACCCTTAGAGTCACCATTGACACCACTGAAGGTTATCTTTAAAAATGGATTTAAATCTTGTCCTCACAGTCACATCAGAGACAGTCTCTAACTCTACCTGCAAACCTACCCTCACTGTACACCATTCCATACACCTGATCTGAAACCCTGCCCAGGTCTTCCAACGTGACCCCTCACCACCACCATCACCATCACTCATGTCTAAGAAACATCATGAAAGTCTATCTCGCAATCACCCTCACAATCAGAGCTGGATCCTGACTCTAACCATATCCCTATCCTCCACTTACAGCTAAACCACCACTTAAACTTAACCCTGGACTGCAACCAGGACCTGAAACCTCACTGTCACCATCGATGTTACCCATGCTTCACCATAAACCTGATGTTCAATCTCGTCCTCACCCTCACAACAGAGCCGGATTGTTAGCCTAAACAAAACCATGTGCTCCCTGTACACCTTTCCGAACACCTAACCCTAACCCTAGACCTAGCCCATGGAACTGAACCCTGACAGTCACCATCGACATCACCCAGGCTTCAGCGTAAACCTGATGTTCAATCTCTTCCTCATCCTCACATCAGAGCCCAATTCTAACCCTTCCCATAACCGTATCTTCCCTGTACACCTTACCAAACACCTAACCCTAACCCTAGCCCTAGCCCATGGAATTGAACCTTGACGGTCACCATCGACATCACCCAGGCTTCAGCGTAAACCCGATGTGCAATCCCATCCTCATCCTCACATCAGAGCCCGACTCAAACCCTTCCCATAACCGTATCTTCCCTGTACACCTTACCAAACACCTAACCCTAACCCTAGCCTTGTTCCCTGGACTTACCCCTCACCATCACCATCAATGTCCCCTACGCTTCAATGAAAACCTCGACCTCAATCTATCCCTCAACATCACATCAGAGGTGAATCCTAAGCAAAATGATAAACCAATCCTCCCTGTACACATTACAGGACGCCTAACCCTAAACCTAACCTTGTTCACTGGCCTGTGCCCTCTCTGTTAAAATCGACATCTCCCATGCGTCACTGTAACCGTCCGTGTCAATCTCACCCTCACCATCACATCAGAGTCACACCCTAACTCCAAACGTAGTCCCGTATGTTCCATACACCTCAGTGAAAACCAACCTTCTCTCTACTGCTGGTCATTTGACATGACCACACAACATCTCAATTGACATCTTCCATGCTTCACCTTAATCCTGAATTACAATCATACTCTCTAACTCACATCAGAGCTGGGCCCTAATGCTAACCATAATCCAAACTCCTCGTTCATGTTAAAGAACTAGTATCCATTAACCTAGCCCTAGCCCATGGATCTGAATCATCACCATCACCATCGATGTCACTGAGAATTAACCATAAACTGGATCTTCAATCTCGTACTCACCCTCACATCAGAGACAGACCCTAACTCTAATTGTAACCCTATCTTCGCCATAAACCTAAACAAACACCCAACCCTAACCCTAGTCTTTGTCCCTGGACATTGTCCCTCAGCGTCACCACTGACTTCACCGAAGGTTCGCTTTATCCATGGATTTAAATCTTGTCTTCGTAATCACTTCAGAGACAGACTCTAACTCTCACCATACATTTACCCTCAATGTTCACCATTTCGTACACCTAATACGATACCCTGCCCACGTCCTTCGCTCTGACCCCTCACCACAAACACCACCATCAAGCATGTCTATCAAAAAGAGTGAATATCATTCTCACAATCACCCTCACTTTAGAGCTGGATCCTGACTCTAACCATATCCCTATCCTCCATGCACAGTTAAACCAACACCGAAACCTAACCCTAGCTTGGCTCCTGGACCTGAAACCGCACAATCACCAACGATGTCACCCAGAATTCTCCGTAAACCCGATGTTCAATCTCGTCCTCAACCGCACTACAGAGCCAGATCATAAGCCTAAATGAAACCATATAGTCCCTGTACACCTTACCAAACACCTAACCCTACCCCTAGCCCTAGCCCATGGACCTAATACCTCACAATCACCATTGACATCACCCAGGCTTCAGCGTAAACCTGATGTTCAATCTCGTCCTGATCCTCACGTCAGAGCCCAATCCGAACCCTTCCCATAACAATATCTCCCCCGTACACCTTGCCAAACACTTAACCCTGAACCTAGCCTTGTTTCCTTGACTTACCCCTCACTGTCACCATCAGCGTCCCCCATGCCTCACTGTAAAACTCCTCCTCAGTGTACCCCTTCACCTCACATCAGAGCTGGATCCTAAGCATAACGATAACCCTCTCCTCCCAGTACAACTTACAGAACACCAAACCCTAACCCTAACCTTGTTCACTGACCAAAACCCTCACCGTCAAAATCGACATCTAACACACCTCACAGTAAACGTCAAGAACAATCTCACCCTTGGGCTCACATCAGAGCTACATCCTAACTTTAAACATAGTCCTGTATGTCCCGTAAAACTTTGCGAACACCAACCCTAACTCGAGTGCTGATCACTAGACCTGACCCCTCAGCATCATATTTGACATCATCCACGCTTCACCTTAAACCTGAATTACAATCATACTCTCTACTTCACATCACACCAGACCCAAATTCTAACTGTAATCTAAACTCCCCATTCGCCTTAAAGAACTACCAACTATAATACTAGCCCTAGCCCATGGATCTAACCTACACCGCCACCTTCGATGTCAACACATGCTTCACCGGTAACTTAAACTTCCATCTCGTCCTTACCCTCATATAAGAGACAGACCCTAAATCAAATCGTAACCCTAACTTCCCCATAAAACTTAAGTTACACCCAAGCCTAACACTAGCCCTTGTCCGTGGACATTGCCCCTCACCATCACCATTGACAACACACAAGGTTCCCTTTAAACATGGATTTAAATCTGGCCCCCTACTCACATCAGAGACAGTCCCAAACTCAAAATGTAACCCTCTCCTCACTGTTCACCGTTCGTACACCTGACCCAAAAACTTGCCCAGTTTCTTCGACCTGACCCCTCACCACAGACAGCACCATGACTCATGTCTAACAAAAATCATGAAGGTCTGTATCGAAAATGACATCAGGTCAGAGCTGGATCCTGATTCCTACCATACCCCAATCCTCCACGTACAGCGAACTGAACACCGACACCTAAACCTAGACCTGGCCCCTGGACCTGAAACCTCATCGTCACCAATGACATCACCCACGTTCAGCGCAAACCTGATGTTCAGTCACTTCCTCATCCACACATCAGAGCCTGATCCTAATCCTTCCCATAACCATATCTTCCCTGTACACCTTACCAAACACCTATCCCTAACCCTAACCTTGTTTCCTGGTTGAATCCTCACTGACAAAATCGACATCCCCCATGCCTCACTGTAAACCTCCACCTCAATGTCGTCCATGCCATCACGTCAGAGCCAGATCCTAACTCTAAACATAGTCCTATACGTCTGGTACACCTTAGCAAACACAAACCCTAACTGTAGCCCAGGTCTCTTGACCTGACACAACATCACAATTGACATCATTCACGCTTCACCTCAACTCTGAATTACAATCGTACTCCCTAACTCACATCACAGGTGAAACCAAGCTCTAACCATAATCTAAACTCCCCATTTGCCTTAAAGAAATCGCAACCCAAATCCTAGCACTAGCCCATGGACCAAACCCTCACTGTCACCTTCGACGTCACCCAGGCTTCACCGTAACCTTGAACTGCAATCTCGTACTCACCCTCACATCAGAGACAGATGCAAACACTGATAGTAACCCTACACTCCCCATTAACCTTAATGTACATGCAACCCTAAAGCAAGCACTTGTCCCTGGACCTTAACCCTTAGAGTCACCATTGACACCACTGAAGGTTATCTTTAAAAATGGATTTAAATCTTGTCCTCACAGTCACATCAGAGACAGTCTCTAACTCTACCTGCAAACCTACCCTCACTGTACACCATTCCATACACCTGATCTGAAACCCTGCCCAGGTCTTCCAACGTGACCCCTCACCACCACCATCACCATCACTCATGTCTAAGAAACATCATGAAAGTCTATCTCGCAATCACCCTCACAATCAGAGCTGGATCCTGACTCTAACCATATCCCTATCCTCCACTTACAGCTAAACCACCACTTAAACTTAACCCTGGACTGCAACCAGGACCTGAAACCTCACTGTCACCATCGATGTTACCCATGCTTCACCATAAACCTGATGTTCAATCTCGTCCTCACCCTCACAACAGAGCCGGATTGTTAGCCTAAACAAAACCATGTGCTCCCTGTACACCTTTCCGAACACCTAACCCTAACCCTAGACCTAGCCCATGGAACTGAACCCTGACAGTCACCATCGACATCACCCAGGCTTCAGCGTAAACCTGATGTTCAATCTCTTCCTCATCCTCACATCAGAGCCCAATTCTAACCCTTCCCATAACCGTATCTTCCCTGTACACCTTACCAAACACCTAACCCTAACCCTAGCCCTAGCCCATGGAATTGAACCTTGACGGTCACCATCGACATCACCCAGGCTTCAGCGTAAACCCGATGTGCAATCCCATCCTCATCCTCACATCAGAGCCCGACTCAAACCCTTCCCATAACCGTATCTTCCCTGTACACCTTACCAAACACCTAACCCTAACCCTAGCCTTGTTCCCTGGACTTACCCCTCACCATCACCATCAATGTCCCCTACGCTTCAATGAAAACCTCGACCTCAATCTATCCCTCAACATCACATCAGAGGTGAATCCTAAGCAAAATGATAAACCAATCCTCCCTGTACACATTACAGGACACCTAACCCTAAACCTAACCTTGTTCACTGGCCTGTACCCTCTCTGTTAAAATCGACATCTCCCAAGCGTCACTGTAAACCTCCGTGTCAATCTCACCCTCACCATCACATCAGAGTCACACCCTAACTCCAAACGTAGTCCCGTATGTTCCATACACCTCAGTGAAAACCAACCTTCTCTCTACTGCTGGTCATTTGACATGACCACACAACATCTCAATTGACATCTTCCATGCTTCACCTTAATCCTGAATTACAATCATACTCTCTAACTCACATCAGAGCTGGGCCCTAATGCTAACCATAATCCAAACTCCTCGTTCATGTTAAAGAACTAGTATCCATTAACCTAGCCCTAGCCCATGGATCTGAATCATCACCATCACCATCGATGTCACTGAGTATTAACCATAAACTGGATCTTCAATCTCGTACTCACCCTCACATCAGAGACAGACCCTAACTCTAATTGTAACCCTATCTTCGCCATAAACCTAAACAAACACCCAACCCTAACCCTAGTCTTTGTCCCTGGACATTGTCCCTCAGCGTCACCACTGACTTCACCGAAGGTTCGCTTTATCCATGGATTTAAATCTTGTCTTCGTAATCACTTCAGAGACAGACTCTAACTCTCACCATACATTTACCCTCAATGTTCACCATTTCGTACACCTAATACGATACCCTGCCCACGTCCTTCGCTCTGACCCCTCACCACAAACACCACCATCAAGCATGTCTATCAAAAAGAGTGAATATCATTCTCCCAATCACCCTCACTTTAGAGCTGGATCCTGACTCTAACCATACCCCTATCCTCCATGCACAGTTAAACCAACACCGAAACCTAACCCTAGCTTGGCTCCTGGACCTGAAACCGCACAATCACCAACGATGTCACCCAGAATTCTCCGTAAACCCGATGTTCAATCTCGTCCTCAACCGCACTACAGAGCCAGATCATAAGCCTAAATGAAACCATATAGTCCCTGTACACCTTACCAAACACCTAACCCTACCCCTAGCCCTAGCCCATGGACCTAATACCTCACAATCACCATTGACATCACCCAGGCTTCAGCGTAAACCTGATGTTCAATCTCGTCCTGATCCTCACGTCAGAGCCCAATCCGAACCCTTCCCATAACAATATCTCCCCCGTACACCTTGCCAAACACTTAACCCTGAACCTAGCCTTGTTTCCTTGACTTACCCCTCACTGTCACCATCAGCGTCCCCCATGCCTCACTGTAAAACTCCTCCTCAGTGTACCCCTTCACCTCACATCAGAGCTGGATCCTAAGCATAACGATAACCCTCTCCTCCCAGTACAACTTACAGAACACCAAACCCTAACCCTAACCTTGTTCACTGACCAAAACCCTCACCGTCAAAATCGACATCTAACACACCTCACAGTAAACGTCAAGAACAATCTCACCCTTGGGCTCACATCAGAGCTACATCCTAACTTTAAACATAGTCCTGTATGTCCCGTAAAACTTTGCGAACACCAACCCTAACTCGAGTGCTGATCACTAGACCTGACCCCTCAGCATCATATTTGACATCATCCACGCTTCACCTTAAACCTGAATTACAATCATACTCTCTACTTCACATCACACCAGACCCAAATTCAAACTGTAATCTAAACTCCCCATTCGCCTTAAAGAACTACCAACTATAATACTAGCCCTAGCCCATGGATCTAACCTACACCGCCACCTTCGATGTCAACACATGCTTCACCGGTAACTTAAACTTCCATCTCGTCCTTACCCTCATATAAGAGACAGACCCTAAATCAAATCGTAACCCTAACTTCCCCATAAAACTTAAGTTACACCCAAGCCTAACACTAGCCCTTGTCCGTGGACATTGCCCCTCACCATCACCATTGACAACACACAAGGTTCCCTTTAAACATGGATTTAAATCTGGCCCCCTACTCACATCAGAGACAGTCCCAAACTCAAAATGTAACCCTCTCCTCACTGTTCACCGTTCGTACACCTGACCCAAAAAGCTGCCCAGTTTCTTCGACCTGACCCCTCACCACCGACAGCACCATGACTCATGTCTAACAAAAATCATGAAGGTCTGTATCGAAAATGACATCAGGTCAGAGCTGGATCCTGATTCCTACCATACCCCAATCCTCCACATACAGCGAACTGAACACCGACACCTAAACCTAGACCTGGCCCCTGGACCTGAAACCTCATCGTCACCAATGACATCACCCACGTTCAGCGCAAACCTGATGTTCAATCACTTCCTCATCCACACATCAGAGCCTGATCCTAATCCTTCCCATAACCATATCTTCCCTGTACACCTTACCAAACACCTATCCCTAACCCTAACCTTGTTTCCTGGTTGAATCCTCACTGACAAAATCGACATCCCCCATGCCTCACTGTAAACCTCCACCTCAATGTCGTCCATGCCATCACGTCAGAGCCAGATCCTAACTCTAAACATAGTCCTATACGTCTGGTACACCTTAGCAAACACAAACCCTAACTGTAGCCCAGGTCTCTTGACCTGACACAACATCACAATTGACATCATTCACGCTTCACCTCAACTCTGAATTACAATCGTACTCTCTAACTCACATCACAGGTGAAACCAAGCTCTAACCATAATCTAAACTCCCCATTTGCCTTAAAGAAATCGCAACCCAAATCCTAGCACTAGCCCATGGACCAAACCCTCACTGTCACCTTCGACGTCACCCAGGCTTCACCGTAACCTTGAACTGCAATCTCGTACTCACCCTCACATCAGAGACAGATTGAAACACTGATAGTAACCCTACACTCCCCATTAACCTTAATGAACATGCAACCCTAAAGCAAGCACTTGTCCCTGGACCTTAACCCTTAGAGTCACCATTGACACCACTGAAGGTTATCTTTAAAAATGGATTTAAATCTTGTCCTCACAGTCACATCAGAGACAGTCTCTAACTCTACCTGCAAACCTACCCTCACTGTACACCATTCCATACACCTGATCTGAAACCCTGCCCAGGTCTTCCACCGTGACCCCTCACCACCACCATCACCATCACTCATGTCTAAGAAACATCATGAAAGTCTATCTCGCAATCACCCTCACAATCAGAGCTGGATCCTGACTCTAACCATATCCCTATCCTCCACTTACAGCTAAACCACCACTTCAACTTAACCCTGGACTGCAACCAGGACCTGAAACCTCACTGTCACCATCGATGTTACCCATGCTTCACCATAAACCTGATGTTCAATCTCGTCCTCACCCTCACAACAGAGCCGGATTGTTAGCCTAAACAAAACCATGTGCTCCCTGTACACCTTTCCGAACACCTAACCCTAACCCTAGACCTAGCCCATGGAACTGAACCCTGACAGTCACCATCGACATCACCCAGGCTTCAGCGTAAACCTGATGTTCAATCTCTTCCTCATCCTCACATCAGAGCCCAATTCTAACCCTTCCCATAACCGTATCTTCCCTGTACACCTTACCAAACACCTAACCCTAACCCTAGCCCTAGCCCATGGAATTGAACCTTGACGGTCACCATCGACATCACCCAGGCTTCAGCGTAAACCCGATGTGCAATCCCATCCTCATCCTCACATCAGAGCCCGACTCAAACCCTTCCCATAACCGTATCTTCCCTGTACACCTTACCAAACACCTAACCCTAACCCTAGCCTTGTTCCCTGGACTTACCCCTCACCATCACCATCAATGTCCCCTACGCTTCAATGAAAACCTCGACCTCAATCTATCCCTCAACATCACATCAGAGGTGAATCCTAAGCAAAATGATAAACCAATCCTCCCTGTACACATTACAGGACACCTAACCCTAAACCTAACCTTGTTCACTGGCCTGTACCCTCTCTGTTAAAATCGACATCTCCCAAGCGTCACTGTAAACCTCCGTGTCAATCTCACCCTCACCATCACATCAGAGTCACACCCTAACTCCAAACGTAGTCCCGTATGTTCCATACACCTCAGTGAAAACCAACCTTCTCTCTACTGCTGGTCATTTGACATGACCACACAACATCTCAATTGACATCTTCCATGCTTCACCTTAATCCTGAATTACAATCATACTCTCTAACTCACATCAGAGCTGGGCCCTAATGCTAACCATAATCCAAACTCATCGTTCATGTTAAAGAACTAGTATCCATTAACCTAGCCCTAGCCCATGGATCTGAATCATCACCATCACCATCGATGTCACTGAGTATTAACCATAAACCGAATCTTCAATCTCGTACTCACCCTCACATCAGAGACAGACCCTAACTCTAATTGTAACCCTATCTTCGCCATAAACCTAAACAAACACCCAACCCTAACCCTAGTCTTTGTCCCTGGACATTGTCCCTCAGCGTCACCACTGACTTCACCGAAGGTTCGCTTTATCCATGGATTTAAATCTTGTCTTCATAATCACTTCAGAGACAGACTCTAACTCTCACCATACATTTACCCTCAATGTTCACCATTTCGTACACCTAATACGATACCCTGCCCACGTCCTTCGCTCTGACCCCTCACCACAAACACCACCATCAAGCATGTCTATCAAAAAGAGTGAATATCATTCTCCCAATCACCCTCACTTTAGAGCTGGATCCTGACTCTAACCATACCCCTATCCTCCATGCACAGTTAAACCAACACCGAAACCTAACCCTAGCTTGGCTCCTGGACCTGAAACCGCACAATCACCAACGATGTCACCCAGAATTCTCCGTAAACCCGATGTTCAATCTCGTCCTCAACCGCACTACAGAGCCAGATCATAAGCCTAAATGAAACCATATAGTCCCTGTACACCTTACCAAACACCTAACCCTACCCCTAGCCCTAGCCCATGGACCTAATACCTCACAATCACCATTGACATCACCCAGGCTTCAGCGTAAACCTGATGTTCAATCTCGTCCTGATCCTCACGTCAGAGCCCAATCCGAACCCTTCCCATAACAATATCTCCCCCGTACACCTTGCCAAACACTTAACCCTGAACCTAGCCTTGTTTCCTTGACTTACCCCTCACTGTCACCATCAGCGTCCCCCATGCCTCACTGTAAAACTCCTCCTCAGTGTACCCCTTCACCTCACATCAGAGCTGGATCCTAAGCATAACGATAACCCTCTCCTCCCAGTACAACTTACAGAACACCAAACCCTAACCCTAACCTTGTTCACTGACCAAAACCCTCACCGTCAAAATCGACATCTAACACACCTCACAGTAAACGTCAAGAACAATCTCACCCTTGGGCTCACATCAGAGCTACATCCTAACTTTAAACATAGTCCTGTATGTCCCGTAAAACTTTGCGAACACCAACCCTAACTCGAGTGCTGATCACTAGACCTGACCCCTCAGCATCATATTTGACATCATCCACGCTTCACCTTAAACCTGAATTACAATCATACTCTCTACTTCACATCACACCAGACCCAAATTCAAACTGTAATCTAAACTCCCCATTCGCCTTAAAGAACTACCAACTATAATACTAGCCCTAGCCCATGGATCTAACCTACACCGCCACCTTCGATGTCAACACATGCTTCACCGGTAACTTAAACTTCCATCTCGTCCTTACCCTCATATAAGAGACAGACCCTAAATCAAATCGTAACCCTAACTTCCCCATAAAACTTAAGTTACACCCAAGCCTAACACTAGCCCTTGTCCGTGGACATTGCCCCTCACCATCAAAATTGACAACACACAAGGTTCCCTTTAAACATGGATTTAAATCTGGCCCCCTACTCACATCAGAGACAGTCCCAAACTCAAAATGTAACCCTCTCCTCACTGTTCACCGTTCGTACACCTGACCCAAAAAGCTGCCCAGTTTCTTCGACCTGACCCCTCACCACCGACAGCACCATGACTCATGTCTAACAAAAATCATGAAGGTCTGTATCGAAAATGACATCAGGTCAGAGCTGGATCCTGATTCCTACCATACCCCAATCCTCCACATACAGCGAACTGAACACCGACACCTAAACCTAGACCTGGCCCCTGGACCTGAAACCTCATCGTCACCAATGACATCACCCACGTTCAGCGCAAACCTGATGTTCAATCACTTCCTCATCCACACATCAGAGCCTGATCCTAATCCTTCCCATAACCATATCTTCCCTGTACACCTTACCAAACACCTATCCCTAACCCTAACCTTGTTTCCTGGTTGAATCCTCACTGACAAAATCGACATCCCCCATGCCTCACTGTAAACCTCCACCTCAATGTCGTCCATGCCATCACGTCAGAGCCAGATCCTAACTCTAAACATAGTCCTATACGTCTGGTACACCTTAGCAAACACAAACCCTAACTGTAGCCCAGGTCTCTTGACCTGACACAACATCACAATTGACATCATTCACGCTTCACCTCAACTCTGAATTACAATCGTACTCTCTAACTCACATCACAGGTGAAACCAAGCTCTAACCATAATCTAAACTCCCCATTTGCCTTAAAGAAATCGCAACCCAAATCCTAGCACTAGCCCATGGACCAAACCCTCACTGTCACCTTCGACGTCACCCAGGCTTCACCGTAACCTTGAACTGCAATCTCGTACTCACCCTCACATCAGAGACAGATTGAAACACTGATAGTAACCCTACACTCCCCATTAACCTTAATGAACATGCAACCCTAAAGCAAGCACTTGTCCCTGGACCTTAACCCTTAGAGTCACCATTGACACCACTGAAGGTTATCTTTAAAAATGGATTTAAATCTTGTCCTCACAGTCACATCAGAGACAGTCTCTAACTCTACCTGCAAACCTACCCTCACTGTACACCATTCCATACACCTGATCTGAAACCCTGCCCAGGTCTTCCAACGTGACCCCTCACCACCACCATCACCATCACTCATGTCTAAGAAACATCATGAAAGTCTATCTCGCAATCACCCTCACAATCAGAGCTGGATCCTGACTCTAACCATATCCCTATCCTCCACTTACAGCTAAACCACCACTTAAACTTAACCCTGGACTGCAACCAGGACCTGAAACCTCACTGTCACCATCGATGTTACCCATGCTTCACCATAAACCTGATGTTCAATCTCGTCCTCACCCTCACAACAGAGCCGGATTGTTAGCCTAAACAAAACCATGTGCTCCCTGTACACCTTTCCGAACACCTAACCCTAACCCTAGACCTAGCCCATGGAACTGAACCCTGACAGTCACCACCGACATCACCCAGGCTTCAGCGTAAACCTGATGTTCAATCTCTTCCTCATCCTCACATCAGAGCCCAATTCTAACCCTTCCCATAACCGTATCTTCCCTGTACACCTTACCAAACACCTAACCCTAACCCTAGCCCTAGCCCATGGAATTGAACCTTGACGGTCACCATCGACATCACCCAGGCTTCAGCGTAAACCCGATGTGCAATCCCATCCTCATCCTCACATCAGAGCCCGACTCAAACCCTTCCCATAACCGTATCTTCCCTGTACACCTTACCAAACACCTAACCCTAACCCTAGCCTTGTTCCCTGGACTTACCCCTCACCATCACCATCAATGTCCCCTACGCTTCAATGAAAACCTCGACCTCAATCTATCCCTCAACATCACATCAGAGGTGAATCCTAAGCAAAATGATAAACCAATCCTCCCTGTACACATTACAGGACACCTAACCCTAAACCTAACCTTGTTCACTGGCCTGTATCCTCTCTGTTAAAATCGACATCTCCCATGCGTCACTGTAAACCTCCGTGTCAATCTCACCCTCACCATCACATCAGAGTCACACCCTAACTCCAAACGTAGTCCCGTATGTTCCATACACCTCAGTGAAAACCAACCTTCTCTCTACTGCTGGTCATTTGACATGACCACACAACATCTCAATTGACATCTTCCATGCTTCACCTTAATCCTGAATTACAATCATACTCTCTAACTCACATCAGAGCTGGGCCCTAATGCTAACCATAATCCAAACTCCTCGTTCATGTTAAAGAACTAGTATCCATTAACCTAGCCCTAGCCCATGGATCTGAATCATCACCATCACCATCGATGTCACTGAGAATTAACCATAAACTGGATCTTCAATCTCGTACTCACCCTCACATCAGAGACAGACCCTAACTCTAATTGTAACCCTATCTTCGCCATAAACCTAAACAAACACCCAACCCTAACCCTAGTCTTTGTCCCTGGACATTGTCCCTCAGCGTCACCACTGACTTCACCGAAGGTTCGCTTTATCCATGGATTTAAATCTTGTCTTCGTAATCACTTCAGAGACAGACTCTAACTCTCACCATACATTTACCCTCAATGTTCACCATTTCGTACACCTAATACGATACCCTGCCCACGTCCTTCGCTCTGACCCCTCACCACAAACACCACCATCAAGCATGTCTATCAAAAAGAGTGAATATCATTCTCACAATCACCCTCACTTTAGAGCTGGATCCTGACTCTAACCATATCCCTATCCTCCATGCACAGTTAAACCAACACCGAAACCTAACCCTAGCTTGGCTCCTGGACCTGAAACCGCACAATCACCAACGATGTCACCCAGAATTCTCCGTAAACCCGATGTTCAATCTCGTCCTCAACCGCACTACAGAGCCAGATCATAAGCCTAAATGAAACCATATAGTCCCTGTACACCTTACCAAACACCTAACCCTACCCCTAGCCCTAGCCCATGGACCTAATACCTCACAATCACCATTGACATCACCCAGGCTTCAGCGTAAACCTGATGTTCAATCTCGTCCTGATCCTCACGTCAGAGCCCAATCCGAACCCTTCCCATAACAATATCTCCCCCGTACACCTTGCCAAACACTTAACCCTGAACCTAGCCTTGTTTCCTTGACTTACCCCTCACTGTCACCATCAGCGTCCCCCATGCCTCACTGTAAAACTCCTCGTCAGTGTACCCCTTCACCTCACATCAGAGCTGGATCCTAAGCATAACGATAACCCTCTCCTCCCAGTACAACTTACATAACACCAAACCCTAACCCTAACCTTGTTCACTGACCAAAACCCTCACCGTCAAAATCGACATCTAACACACCTCACAGTAAACGTCAAGAACAATCTCACCCTTGGGCTCACATCAGAGCTACATCCTAACTTTAAACATAGTCCTGTATGTCCCGTAAAACTTTGCGAACACCAACCCTAACTCGAGTGCTGATCACTAGACCTGACCCCTCAGCATCATATTTGACATCATCCACGCTTCACCTTAAACCTGAATTACAATCATACTCTCTACTTCACATCACACCAGACCCAAATTCTAACTGTAATCTAAACTCCCCATTCGCCTTAAAGAACTACCAACTATAATACTAGCCCTAGCCCATGGATCTAACCTACACCGCCACCTTCGATGTCAACACATGCTTCACCGGTAACTTAAACTTCCATCTCGTCCTTACCCTCATATAAGAGACAGACCCTAAATCAAATCGTAACCCTAACTTCCCCATAAAACTTAAGTTACACCCAAGCCTAACACTAGCCCTTGTCCGTGGACATTGCCCCTCACCATCACCATTGACAACACACAAGGTTCCCTTTAAACATGGATTTAAATCTGGCCCCCTACTCACATCAGAGACAGTCCCAAACTCAAAATGTAACCCTCTCCTCACTGTTCACCATTCGTACACCTGACCCAAAACCCTGCCCAGTTTCTTCGACCTGACCCCTCACCACCGACAGCACCATGACTCATGTCTAACAAAAATCATGAAGGTCTGTATCGAAAATGACATCAGGTCAGAGCTGGATCCTGATTCCTACCATACCCCAATCCTCCACGTACAGCGAACTGAACACCGACACCTAAACCTAGACCTGGCCCCTGGACCTGAAACCTCATCGTCACCAATGACATCACCCACGTCCAGCGCAAACCTGATGTTCAATCACTTCCTCATCCACACATCAGAGCCTGATCCTAATCCTTCCCATAACCATATCTTCCCTGTACACCTTACCAAACACCTATCCCTAACCCTAACCTTGTTTCCTGGTTGAATCCTCACTGACAAAATCGACATCCCCCATGCCTCACTGTAAACCTCCACCTCAATGTCGTCCATGCCATCACGTCAGAGCCAGATCCTAACTCTAAACATAGTCCTATACGTCTGGTACACCTTAGCAAACACAAACCCTAACTGTAGCCCAGGTCTCTTGACCTGACACAACATCACAATTGACATCATTCACGCTTCACCTCAACTCTGAATTACAATCGTACTCTCTAACTCACATCAGAGGTGAAACCAAACTCTAACCATAATCTAAACTCCCCATTTGCCTTAAAGAAATCGCAACCCAAATCCTAGCACTAGCCCATGGACCAAACCCTCACTGTCACCTTCGACGTCACCCAGGCTTCACCGTAACCTTGAACTGCAATCTCGTACTCACCCTCACATCAGAGACAGATGCAAACACTGATAGTAACCCTACACTCCCCATTAACCTTAATGAACATGCAACCCTAAAGCAAGCACTTGTCCCTGGACCTTAACCCTTAGAGTCACCATTGACACCACTGAAGGTTATCTTTAAAAATGGATTTAAATCTTGTCCTCACAGTCACATCAGAGACAGTCTCTAACTCTACCTGCAAACCTACCCTCACTGTACACCATTCCATACACCTGATCTGAAACCCTGCCCAGGTCTTCCAACATGACCCCTCACCACCACCATCACCATCACTCATGTCTAAGAAACATCATGAAAGTCTATCTCGCAATCACCCTCACAATCAGAGCTGGATCCTGACTCTAACCATATCCCTATCCTCCACTTACAGCTAAACCACCACTTAAACTTAACCCTGGACTGCAACCAGGACCTGAAACCTCACTGTCACCATCGATGTTACCCATGCTTCACCATAAACCTGATGTTCAATCTCGTCCTCACCCTCACAACAGAGCCGGATTGTTAGCCTAAACAAAACCATGTGCTCCCTGTACACCTTTCCGAACACCTAACCCTAACCCTAGACCTAGCCCATGGAACTGAACCCTGACAGTCACCATCGACATCACCCAGGCTTCAGCGTAAACCTGATGTTCAATCTCTTCCTCATCCTCACATCAGAGCCCAATTCTAACCCTTCCCATAACCGTATCTTCCCTGTACACCTTACCAAACACCTAACCCTAACCCTAGCCCTAGCCCATGGAATTGAACCTTGACGGTCACCATCGACATCACCCAGGCTTCAGCGTAAACCCGATGTGCAATCCCATCCTCATCCTCACATCAGAGCCCGACTCAAACCCTTCCCATAACCGTATCTTCCCTGTACACCTTACCAAACACCTAACCCTAACCCTAGCCTTGTTCCCTCGACTTACCCCTCACCATCACCATCAATGTCCCCTACGCTTCAATGAAAACCTCGACCTCAATCTATCCCTCAACATCACATCAGAGGTGAATCCTAAGCAAAATGATAAACCAATCCTCCCTGTACACATTACAGGACACCTAACCCTAAACCTAACCTTGTTCACTGGCCTGTACCCTCTCTGTTAAAATCGACATCTCCCATGCGTCACTGTAAACCTCCGTGTCAATCTCACCCTCACCATCACATCAGAGTCACACCCTAACTCCAAACGTAGTCCCGTATGTTCCATACACCTCAGTGAAAACCAACCTTCTCTCTACTGCTGGTCATTTGACATGACCACACAACATCTCAATTGACATCTTCCATGCTTCACCTTAATCCTGAATTACAATCATACTCTCTAACTCACATCAGAGCTGGGCCCTAATGCTAACCATAATCCAAACTCCTCGTTCATGTTAAAGAACTAGTATCCATTAACCTAGCCCTAGCCCATGGATCTGAATCATCACCATCACCATCGATGTCACTGAGAATTAACCATAAACTGGATCTTCAATCTCGTACTCACCCTCACATCAGAGACAGACCCTAACTCTAATTGTAACCCTATCTTCGCCATAAACCTAAACAAACACCCAACCCTAACCCTAGTCTTTGTCCCTGGACATTGTCCCTCAGCGTCACCACTGACTTCACCGAAGGTTCGCTTTATCCATGGATTTAAATCTTGTCTTCGTAATCACTTCAGAGACAGACTCTAACTCTCACCATACATTTACCCTCAATGTTCACCATTTCGTACACCTA
The DNA here is from genome assembly GCF_040802235.1 of Manis javanica. Lineage (NCBI taxonomy): Eukaryota > Metazoa > Chordata > Mammalia > Pholidota > Manidae > Manis > Manis javanica. The sequence goes on along the minus strand of NW_027332168.1, from coordinate 2,081,038 downwards.
ATACGATACCCTGCCCACGTCCTTCGCTCTGACCCCTCACCACAAACACCACCATCAAGCATGTCTATCAAAAAGAGTGAATATCATTCTCACAATCACCCTCACTTTAGAGCTGGATCCTGACTCTAACCATATCCCTATCCTCCATGCACAGTTAAACCAACACCGAAACCTAACCCTAGCTTGGCTCCTGGACCTGAAACCGCACAATCACCAACGATGTCACCCAGAATTCTCCGTAAACCCGATGTTCAATCTCGTCCTCAACCGCACTACAGAGCCAGATCATAAGCCTAAATGAAACCATATAGTCCCTGTACACCTTACCAAACACCTAACCCTACCCCTAGCCCTAGCCCATGGACCTAATACCTCACAATCACCATTGACATCACCCAGGCTTCAGCGTAAACCTGATGTTCAATCTCGTCCTGATCCTCACGTCAGAGCCCAATCCGAACCCTTCCCATAACAATATCTCCCCCGTACACCTTGCCAAACACTTAACCCTGAACCTAGCCTTGTTTCCTTGACTTACCCCTCACTGTCACCATCAGCGTCCCCCATGCCTCACTGTAAAACTCCTCGTCAGTGTACCCCTTCACCTCACATCAGAGCTGGATCCTAAGCATAACGATAACCCTCTCCTCCCAGTACAACTTACAGAACACCAAACCCTAACCCTAACCTTGTTCACTGACCAAAACCCTCACCGTCAAAATCGACATCTAACACACCTCACAGTAAACGTCAAGAACAATCTCACCCTTGGGCTCACATCAGAGCTACATCCTAACTTTAAACATAGTCCTGTATGTCCCGTAAAACTTTGCGAACACCAACCCTAACTCGAGTGCTGATCACTAGACCTGACCCCTCAGCATCATATTTGACATCATCCACGCTTCACCTTAAACCTGAATTACAATCATACTCTCTACTTCACATCACACCAGACCCAAATTCTAACTGTAATCTAAACTCCCCATTCGCCTTAAAGAACTACCAACTATAATACTAGCCCTAGCCCATGGATCTAACCTACACCGCCACCTTCGATGTCAACACATGCTTCACCGGTAACTTAAACTTCCATCTCGTCCTTACCCTCATATAAGAGACAGACCCTAAATCAAATCGTAACCCTAACTTCCCCATAAAACTTAAGTTACACCCAAGCCTAACACTAGCCCTTGTCCGTGGACATTGCCCCTCACCATCACCATTGACAACACACAAGGTTCCCTTTAAACATGGATTTAAATCTGGCCCCCTACTCACATCAGAGACAGTCCCAAACTCAAAATGTAACCCTCTCCTCACTGTTCACCGTTCGTACACCTGACCCAAAACCCTGCCCAGTTTCTTCGACCTGACCCCTCACCACCGACAGCACCATGACTCATGTCTAACAAAAATCATGAAGGTCTGTATCGAAAATGACATCAGGTCAGAGCTGGATCCTGATTCCTACCATACCCCAATCCTCCACGTACAGCGAACTGAACACCGACACCTAAACCTAGACCTGGCCCCTGGACCTGAAACCTCATCGTCACCAATGACATCACCCACGTCCAGCGCAAACCTGATGTTCAATCACTTCCTCATCCACACATCAGAGCCTGATCCTAATCCTTCCCATAACCATATCTTCCCTGTACACCTTACCAAACACCTATCCCTAACCCTAACCTTGTTTCCTGGTTGAATCCTCACTGACAAAATCGACATCCCCCATGCCTCACTGTAAACCTCCACCTCAATGTCGTCCATGCCATCACGTCAGAGCCAGATCCTAACTCTAAACATAGTCCTATACGTCTGGTACACCTTAGCAAACACAAACCCTAACTGTAGCCCAGGTCTCTTGACCTGACACAACATCACAATTGACATCATTCACGCTTCACCTCAACTCTGAATTACAATCGTACTCTCTAACTCACATCACAGGTGAAACCAAACTCTAACCATAATCTAAACTCCCCATTTGCCTTAAAGAAATCGCAACCCAAATCCTAGCACTAGCCCATGGACCAAACCCTCACTGTCACCTTCGACGTCACCCAGGCTTCACCGTAACCTTGAACTGCAATCTCGTACTCACCCTCACATCAGAGACAGATGCAAACACTGATAGTAACCCTACACTCCCCATTAACCTTAAAGGAGATGCAACCCTAAAGCAAGCACTTGTCCCTGGACCTTAACCCTTAGAGTCACCATTGACACCACTGAAGGTTATCTTTAAAAATGGATTTAAATCTTGTCCTCACAGTCACATCAGAGACAGTCTCTAACTCTACCTGCAAACCTACCCTCACTGTACACCATTCCATACACCTGATCTGAAACCCTGCCCAGGTCTTCCAACGTGACCCCTCACCACCACCATCACCATCACTCATGTCTAAGAAACATCATGAAAGTCTATCTCGCAATCACCCTCACAATCAGAGCTGGATCCTGACTCTAACCATATCCCTATCCTCCACTTACAGCTAAACCACCACTTAAACTTAACCCTGGACTGCAACCAGGACCTGAAACCTCACTGTCACCATCGATGTTACCCATGCTTCACCATAAACCTGATGTTCAATCTCGTCCTCACCCTCACAACAGAGCCGGATTGTTAGCCTAAACAAAACCATGTGCTCCCTGTACACCTTTCCGAACACCTAACCCTAACCCTAGACCTAGCCCATGGAACTGAACCCTGACAGTCACCATTGACATCACCCAGGCTTCAGCGTAAACCTGATGTTCAATCTCTTCCTCATCCTCACATCAGAGCCCAATTCTAACCCTTCCCATAACCGTATCTTCCCTGTACACCTTACCAAACACCTAACCCTAACCCTAGCCCTAGCCCATGGAATTGAACCTTGACGGTCACCAACGACATCACCCAGGCTTCAGCGTAAACCCGATGTGCAATCCCATCCTCATCCTCACATCAGAGCCCGACTCAAACCCTTCCCATAACCGTATCTTCCCTGTACACCTTACCAAACACCTAACCCTAACCCTAGCCTTGTTCCCTGGACTTACCCCTCACCATCACCATCAATGTCCCCTACGCTTCAATGAAAACCTCGACCTCAATCTATCCCTCAACATCACATCAGAGGTGAATCCTAAGCAAAATGATAAACCAATCCTCCCTGTACACATTACAGGACACCTAACCCTAAACCTAACCTTGTTCACTGGCCTGTACCCTCTCTGTTAAAATCGACATCTCCCATGCGTCACTGTAAACCTCCGTGTCAATCTCACCCTCACCATCACATCAGAGTCACACCCTAACTCCAAACGTAGTCCCGTATGTTCCATACACCTCAGTGAAAACCAACCTTCTCTCTACTGCTGGTCATTTGACATGACCACACAACATCTCAATTGACATCTTCCATGCTTCACCTTAATCCTGAATTACAATCATACTCTCTAACTCACATCAGAGCTGGGCCCTAATGCTAACCATAATCCAAACTCCTCGTTCATGTTAAAGAACTAGTATCCATTAACCTAGCCCTAGCCCATGGATCTGAATCATCACCATCACCATCTATGTCACTGAGAATTAACCATAAACCGAATCTTCAATCTCGTACTCACCCTCACATCAGAGACAGACCCTAACTCTAATTGTAACCCTATCTTCGCCATAAACCTAAACAAACACCCAACCCTAACCCTAGTCTTTGTCCCTGGACATTGTCCCTCAGCGTCACCACTGACTTCACCGAAGGTTCGCTTTATCCATGGATTTAAATCTTGTCTTCGTAATCACTTCAGAGACAGACTCTAACTCTCACCATACATTTACCCTCAATGTTCACCATTTCGTACACCTAATACGATACCCTGCCCACGTCCTTCGCTCTGACCCCTCACCACAAACACCACCATCAAGCATGTCTATCAAAAAGAGTGAATATCATTCTCACAATCACCCTCACTTTAGAGCTGGATCCTGACTCTAACCATATCCCTATCCTCCATGCACAGTTAAACCAACACCGAAACCTAACCCTAGCTTGGCTCCTGGACCTGAAACCGCACAATCACCAACGATGTCACCCAGAATTCTCCGTAAACCCGATGTTCAATCTCGTCCTCAACCGCACTACAGAGCCAGATCATAAGCCTAAATGAAACCATATAGTCCCTGTACACCTTACCAAACACCTAACCCTACCCCTAGCCCTAGCCCATGGACCTAATACCTCACAATCACCATTGACATCACCCAGGCTTCAGCGTAAACCTGATGTTCAATCTCGTCCTGATCCTCACGTCAGAGCCCAATCCGAACCCTTCCCATAACAATATCTCCCCCGTACACCTTGCCAAACACTTAACCCTGAACCTAGCCTTGTTTCCTTGACTTACCCCTCACTGTCACCATCAGCGTCCCCCATGCCTCACTGTAAAACTCCTCGTCAGTGTACCCCTTCACCTCACATCAGAGCTGGATCCTAAGCATAACGATAACCCTCTCCTCCCAGTACAACTTACAGAACACCAAACCCTAACCCTAACCTTGTTCACTGACCAAAACCCTCACCGTCAAAATCGACATCTAACACACCTCACAGTAAACGTCAAGAACAATCTCACCCTTGGGCTCACATCAGAGCTACATCCTAACTTTAAACATAGTCCTGTATGTCCCGTAAAACTTTGCGAACACCAACCCTAACTCGAGTGCTGATCACTAGACCTGACCCCTCAGCATCATATTTGACATCATCCACGCTTCACCTTAAACCTGAATTACAATCATACTCTCTACTTCACATCACACCAGACCCAAATTCTAACTGTAATCTAAACTCCCCATTCGCCTTAAAGAACTACCAACTATAATACTAGCCCTAGCCCATGGATCTAACCTACACCGCCACCTTCGATGTCAACACATGCTTCACCGGTAACTTAAACTTCCATCTCGTCCTTACCATCATATAAGAGACAGACCCTAAATCAAATCGTAACCCTAACTTCCCCATAAAACTTAAGTTACACCCAAGCCTAACACTAGCCCTTGTCCGTGGACATTGCCCCTCACCATCACCATTGACAACACACAAGGTTCCCTTTAAACATGGATTTAAATCTGGCCCCCTACTCACATCAGAGACAGTCCCAAACTCAAAATGTAACCCTCTCCTCACTGTTCACCGTTCGTACACCTGACCCAAAACCCTGCCCAGTTTCTTCAACCTGACCCCTCACCACCGACAGCACCATGACTCATGTCTAACAAAAATCATGAAGGTCTGTATCGAAAATGACATCAGGTCAGAGCTGGATCCTGATTCCTACCATACCCCAATCCTCCACGTACAGCGAACTGAACACCGACACCTAAACCTAGACCTGGCCCCTGGACCTGAAACCTCATCGTCACCAATGACATCACCCACGTTCAGCGCAAACCTGATGTTCAATCACTTCCTCATCCACACATCAGAGCCTGATCCTAATCCTTCCCATAACCATATCTTCCCTGTACACCTTACCAAGCACCTATCCCTAACCCTAACCTTGTTTCCTGGTTGAATCCTCACTGACAAAATCGACATCCCCCATGCCTCACTGTAAACCTCCACCTCAATGTCGTCCATGCCATCACGTCAGAGCCAGATCCTAACTCTAAACATAGTCCTATACGTCTGGTACACCTTAGCAAACACAAACCCTAACTGTAGCCCAGGTCTCTTGACCTGACACAACATCACAATTGACATCATCCACGCTTCACCTCAACTCTGAATTACAATCGTACTCTCTAACTCACATCACAGGTGAAACCAAGCTCTAACCATAATCTAAACTCCCCATTTGCCTTAAAGAAATCGCAACCCAAATCCTAGCACTAGCCCATGGACCAAACCCTCACTGTCACCTTCGACGTCACCCAGGCTTCACCGTAACCTTGAACTGCAATCTCGTACTCACCCTCACATCAGAGACAGATGCAAACACTGATAGTAACCCTACACTCCCCATTAACCTTAATGAACATGCAACCCTAAAGCAAGCACTTGTCCCTGGACCTTAACCCTTAGAGTCACCATTGACACCACTGAAGGTTATCTTTAAAAATGGATTTAAATCTTGTCCTCACAGTCACATCAGAGACAGTCTCTAACTCTACCTGCAAACCTACCCTCACTGTACACCATTCCATACACCTGATCTGAAACCCTGCCCAGGTCTTCCAACGTGACCCCTCACCACCACCATCACCATCACTCATGTCTAAGAAACATCATGAAAGTCTATCTCGCAATCACCCTCACAATCAGAGCTGGATCCTGACTCTAACCATATCCCTATCCTCCACTTACAGCTAAACCACCACTTAAACTTAACCCTGGACTGCAACCAGGACCTGAAACCTCACTGTCACCATCGATGTTACCCATGCTTCACCATAAACCTGATGTTCAATCTCGTCCTCACCCTCACAACAGAGCCGGATTGTTAGCCTAAACAAAACCATGTGCTCCCTGTACACCTTTCCGAACACCTAACCCTAACCCTAGACCTAGCCCATGGAACTGAACCCTGACAGTCACCATCGACATCACCCAGGCTTCAGCGTAAACCTGATGTTCAATCTCTTCCTCATCCTCACATCAGAGCCCAATTCTAACCCTTCCCATAACCGTATCTTCCCTGTACACCTTACCAAACACCTAACCCTAACCCTAGCCCTAGCCCATGGAATTGAATCTTGACGGTCACCATCGACATCACCCAGGCTTCAGCGTAAACCCGATGTGCAATCCCATCCTCATCCTCACATCAGAGCCCGACTCAAACCCTTCCCATAACCGTATCTTCCCTGTACACCTTACCAAACACCTAACCCTAACCCTAGCCTTGTTCCGTGGACTTACCCCTCACCATCACCATCAATGTCCCCTACGCTTCAATGAAAACCTCGACCTCAATCTATCCCTCAACATCACATCAGAGGTGGATCCTAAGCAAAATGATAAACCAATCCTCCCTGTACACATTACAGGACACCTAACCCTAAACCTAACCTTGTTCACTGGCCTGTACCCTCTCTGTTAAAATCGACATCTCCCATGCGTCACTGTAAACCTCCGTGTCAATCTCACCCTCACCATCACATCAGAGTCACACCCTAACTCCAAACGTAGTCCCGTATGTTCCATACACCTCAGTGAAAACCAACCTTCTCTCTACTGCTGGTCATTTGACATGACCACACAACATCTCAATTGACATCTTCCATGCTTCACCTTAATCCTGAATTACAATCATACTCTCTAACTCACATCAGAGCTGGGCCCTAATGCTAACCATAATCCAAACTCCTCGTTCATGTTAAAGAACTAGTATCCATTAACCTAGCCCTAGCCCATGGATCTGAATCATCACCATCACCATCGATGTCACTGAGAATTAACCATAAACTGGATCTTCAATCTCGTACTCACCCTCACATCAGAGACGGACCCTAACTCTAATTGTAACCCTATCTTCGCCATAAACCTAAACAAACACCCAACCCTAACCCTAGTCTTTGTCCCTGGACATTGTCCCTCAGCGTCACCACTGACTTCACCGAAGGTTCGCTTTATCCATGGATTTAAATCTTGTCTTCGTAATCACTTCAGAGACAGACTCTAACTCTCACCATACATTTACCCTCAATGTTCACCATTTCGTACACCTAATACGATACCCTGCCCACGTCCTTCGCTCTGACCCCTCACCACAAACACCACCATCAAGCATGTCTATCAAAAAGAGTGAATATCATTCTCACAATCACCCTCACTTTAGAGCTGGATCCTGACTCTAACCATATCCCTATCCTCCATGCACAGTTAAACCAACACCGAAACCTAACCCTAGCTTGGCTCCTGGACCTGAAACCGCACAATCACCAACGATGTCACCCAGAATTCTCCGTAAACCCGATGTTCAATCTCGTCCTCAACCGCACTACAGAGCCAGATCATAAGCCTAAATGAAACCATATAGTCCCTGTACACCTTACCAAACACCTAACCCTACCCCTAGCCCTAGCCCATGGACCTAATACCTCACAATCACCATTGACATCACCCAGGCTTCAGCGTAAACCTGATGTTCAATCTCGTCCTGATCCTCACGTCAGAGCCCAATCCGAACCCTTCCCATAACAATATCTCCCCCGTACACCTTGCCAAACACTTAACCCTGAACCTAGCCTTGTTTCCTTGACTTACCCCTCACTGTCACCATCAGCGTCCCCCATGCCTCACTGTAAAACTCCTCGTCAGTGTACCCCTTCACCTCACATCAGAGCTGGATCCTAAGCATAACGATAACCCTCTCCTCCCAGTACAACTTACAGAACACCAAACCCTAACCCTAACCTTGTTCACTGACCAAAACCCTCACCGTCAAAATCGACATCTAACACACCTCACAGTAAACGTCAAGAACAATCTCACCCTTGGGCTCACATCAGAGCTACATCCTAACTTTAAACATAGTCCTGTATGTCCCGTAAAACTTTGCGAACACCAACCCTAACTCGAGTGCTGATCACTAGACCTGACCCCTCAGCATCATATTTGACATCATCCACGCTTCACCTTAAACCTGAATTACAATCATACTCTCTACTTCACATCACACCAGACCCAAATTCTAACTGTAATCTAAACTCCCCATTCGCCTTAAAGAACTACCAACTATAATACTAGCCCTAGCCCATGGATCTAACCTACACCGCCACCTTCGATGTCAACACATGCTTCACCGGTAACTTAAACTTCCATCTCGTCCTTACCCTCATATAAGAGACAGACCCTAAATCAAATCGTAACCCTAACTTCCCCATAAAACTTAAGTTACACCCAAGCCTAACACTAGCCCTTGTCCGTGGACATTGCCCCTCACCATCACCATTGACAACACACAAGGTTCCCTTTAAACATGGATTTAAATCTGGCCCCCTACTCACATCAGAGACAGTCCCAAACTCAAAATGTAACCCTCTCCTCACTGTTCACCGTTCGTACACCTGACCCAAAACCCTGCCCAGTTTCTTCGACCTGACCCCTCACCACCGACAGCACCATGACTCATGTCTAACAAAAATCATGAAGGTCTGTATCGAAAATGACATCAGGTCAGAGCTGGATCCTGATTCCTACCATACCCCAATCCTCCACGTACAGCGAACTGAACACCGACACCTAAACCTAGACCTGGCCCCTGGACCTGAAACCTCATCGTCACCAATGACATCACCCACGTCCAGCGCAAACCTGATGTTCAATCACTTCCTCATCCACACATCAGAGCCTGATCCTAATCCTTCCCATAACCATATCTTCCCTGTACACCTTACCAAACACCTATCCCTAACCCTAACCTTGTTTCCTGGTTGAATCCTCACTGACAAAATCGACATCCCCCATGCCTCACTGTAAACCTCCACCTCAATGTCGTCCATGCCATCACGTCAGAGCCAGATCCTAACTCTAAACATAGTCCTATACGTCTGGTACACCTTAGCAAACACAAACCCTAACTGTAGCCCAGGTCTCTTGACCTGACACAACATCACAATTGACATCATTCACGCTTCACCGCAACTCTGAATTACAATCGTACTCTCTAACTCACATCACAGGTGAAACCAAACTCTAACCATAATCTAAACTCCCCATTTGCCTTAAAGAAATCGCAACCCAAATCCTAGCACTAGCCCATGGACCAAACCCTCACTGTCACCTTCGACGTCACCCAGGCTTCACCGTAACCTTGAACTGCAATCTCGTACTCACCCTCACATCAGAGACAGATGCAAACACTGATAGTAACCCTACACTCCCCATTAACCTTAATGAACATGCAACCCTAAAGCAAGCACTTGTCCCTGGACCTTAACCCTTAGAGTCACCATTGACACCACTGAAGGTTATCTTTAAAAATGGATTTAAATCTTGTCCTCACAGTCACATCAGAGACAGTCTCTAACTCTACCTGCAAACCTACCCTCACTGTACACCATTCCATACACCTGATCTGAAACCCTGCCCAGGTCTTCCAACGTGACCCCTCACCACCACCATCACCATCACTCATGTCTAAGAAACATCATGAAAGTCTATCTCGCAATCACCCTCACAATCAGAGCTGGATCCTGACTCTAACCATATCCCTATCCTCCACTTACAGCTAAACCACCACTTAAACTTAACCCTGGACTGCAACCAGGACCTGAAACCTCACTGTCACCATCGATGTTACCCATGCTTCACCATAAACCTGATGTTCAATCTCGTCCTCACCCTCACAACAGAGCCGGATTGTTAGCCTAAACAAAACCATGTGCTCCCTGTACACCTTTCCGAACACCTAACCCTAACCCTAGACCTAGCCCATGGAACTGAACCCTGACAGTCACCATTGACATCACCCAGGCTTCAGCGTAAACCTGATGTTCAATCTCTTCCTCATCCTCACATCAGAGCCCAATTCTAACCCTTCCCATAACCGTATCTTCCCTGTACACCTTACCAAACACCTAACCCTAACCCTAGCCCTAGCCCATGGAATTGAACCTTGACGGTCACCATCGACATCACCCAGGCTTCAGCGTAAACCCGATGTGCAATCCCATCCTCATCCTCACATCAGAGCCCGACTCAAACCCTTCCCATAACCGTATCTTCCCTGTACACCTTACCAAACACCTAACCCTAACCCTAGCCTTGTTCCCTGGACTTACCCCTCACCATCACCATCAATGTCCCCTACGCTTCAATGAAAACCTCGACCTCAATCTATCCCTCAACATCACATCAGAGGTGAATCCTAAGCAAAATGATAAACCAATCCTCCCTGTACACATTACAGGACACCTAACCCTAAACCTAACCTTGTTCACTGGCCTGTACCCTCTCTGTTAAAATAGACATCTCCCATGCGTCACTGTAAACCTCCGTGTCAATCTCACCCTCACCATCACATCAGAGTCACACCCTAACTCCAAACGTAGTCCCGTATGTTCCATACACCTCAGTGAAAACCAACCTTCTCTCTACTGCTGGTCATTTGACATGACCACACAACATCTCAATTGACATCTTCCATGCTTCACCTTAATCCTGAATTACAATCATACTCTCTAACTCACATCAGAGCTGGGCCCTAATGCTAACCATAATCCAAACTCCTCGTTCATGTTAAAGAACTAGTATCCATTAACCTAGCCCTAGCCCATGGATCTGAATCATCACCATCACCATCGATGTCACTGAGAATTAACCATAAACCGAATCTTCAATCTCGTACTCACCCTCACATCAGAGACAGACCCTAACTCTAATTGTAACCCTATCTTCGCCATAAACCTAAACAAACACCCAACCCTAACCCTAGTCTTTGTCCCTGGACATTGTCCCTCAGCGTCACCACTGACTTCACCGAAGGTTCGCTTTATACATGGATTTAAATCTTGTCTTCGTAATCACTTCAGAGACAGACTCTAACTCTCACCATACATTTACCCTCAATGTTCACCATTTCGTACACCTAATACGATACCCTGCCCACGTCCTTCGCTCTGACCCCTCACCACAAACACCACCATCAAGCATGTCTATCAAAAAGAGTGAATATCATTCTCACAATCACCCTCACTTTAGAGCTGGATCCTGACTCTAACCATATCCCTATCCTCCATGCACAGTTAAACCAACACCGAAACCTAACCCTAGCTTGGCTCCTGGACCTGAAACCGCACAATCACCAACGATGTCACCCAGAATTCTCCGTAAACCCGATGTTCAATCTCGTCCTCAACCGCACTACAGAGCCAGATCATAAGCCTAAATGAAACCATATAGTCCCTGTACACCTTACCAAACACCTAACCCTACCCCTAGCCCTAGCCCATGGACCTAATACCTCACAATCACCATTGACATCACCCAGGCTTCAGCGTAAACCTGATGTTCAATCTCGTCCTGATCCTCACGTCAGAGCCCAATCCGAACCCTTCCCATAACAATATCTCCCCCGTACACCTTGCCAAACACTTAACCCTGAACCTAGCCTTGTTTCCTTGACTTACCCCTCACTGTCACCATCAGCGTCCCCCATGCCTCACTGTAAAACTCCTCGTCAGTGTACCCCTTCACCTCACATCAGAGCTGGATCCTAAGCATAACGATAACCCTCTCCTCCCAGTACAACTTACAGAACACCAAACCCTAACCCTAACCTTGTTCACTGACCAAAACCCTCACCGTCAAAATCGACATCTAACACACCTCACAGTAAACGTCAAGAACAATCTCACCCTTGGGCTCACATCAGAGCTACATCCTAACTTTAAACATAGTCCTGTATGTCCCGTAAAACTTTGAGAACACCAACCCTAACTCGAGTGCTGATCACTAGACCTGACCCCTCAGCATCATATTTGACATCATCCACGCTTCACCTTAAACCTGAATTACAATCATACTCTCTACTTCACATCACACCAGACCCAAATTCTAACTGTAATCTAAACTCCCCATTCGCCTTAAAGAACTACCAACTATAATACTAGCCCTAGCCCATGGATCTAACCTACACCGCCACCTTCGATGTCAACACATGCTTCACCGGTAACTTAAACTTCCATCTCGTCCTTACCCTCATATAAGAGACAGACCCTAAATCAAATCGTAACCCTAACTTCCCCATAAAACTTAAGTTACACCCAAGCCTAACACTAGCCCTTGTCCGTGGACATTGCCCCTCACCATCACCATTGACAACACACAAGGTTCCCTTTAAACATGGATTTAAATCTGGCCCCCTACTCACATCAGAGACAGTCCCAAACTCAAAATGTAACCCTCTCCTCACTGTTCACCGTTCGTACACCTGACCCAAAACCCTGCCCAGTTTCTTCAACCTGACCCCTCACCACCGACAGCACCATGACTCATGTCTAACAAAAATCATGAAGGTCTGTATCGAAAATGACATCAGGTCAGAGCTGGATCCTGATTCCTACCATACCCCAATCCTCCACGTACAGCGAACTGAACACCGACACCTAAACCTAGACCTGGCCCCTGGACCTGAAACCTCATCGTCACCAATGACATCACCCACGTTCAGCGCAAACCTGATGTTCAATCACTTCCTCATCCACACATCAGAGCCTGATCCTAATCCTTCCCATAACCATATCTTCCCTGTACACCTTACCAAGCACCTATCCCTAACCCTAACCTTGTTTCCTGGTTGAATCCTCACTGACAAAATCGACATCCCCCATGCCTCACTGTAAACCTCCACCTCAATGTCGTCCATGCCATCACGTCAGAGCCAGATCCTAACTCTAAACATAGTCCTATACGTCTGGTACACCTTAGCAAACACAAACCCTAACTGTAGCCCAGGTCTCTTGACCTGACACAACATCACAATTGACATCATCCACGCTTCACCTCAACTCTGAATTACAATCGTACTCTCTAACTCACATCACAGGTGAAACCAAGCTCTAACCATAATCTAAACTCCCCATTTGCCTTAAAGAAATCGCAACCCAAATCCTAGCACTAGCCCATGGACCAAACCCTCACTGTCACCTTCGACGTCACCCAGGCTTCACCGTAACCTTGAACTGCAATCTCGTACTCACCCTCACATCAGAGACAGATGCAAACACTGATAGTAACCCTACACTCCCCATTAACCTTAATGAACATGCAACCCTAAAGCAAGCACTTGTCCCTGGACCTTAACCCTTAGAGTCACCATTGACACCACTGAAGGTTATCTTTAAAAATGGATTTAAATCTTGTCCTCACAGTCACATCAGAGACAGTCTCTAACTCTACCTGCAAACCTACCCTCACTGTACACCATTCCATACACCTGATCTGAAACCCTGCCCAGGTCTTCCAACGTGACCCCTCACCACCACCATCACCATCACTCATGTCTAAGAAACATCATGAAAGTCTATCTCGCAATCACCCTCACAATCAGAGCTGGATCCTGACTCTAACCATATCCCTATCCTCCACTTACAGCTAAACCACCACTTAAACTTAACCCTGGACTGCAACCAGGACCTGAAACCTCACTGTCACCATCGATGTTACCCATGCTTCACCATAAACCTGATGTTCAATCTCGTCCTCACCCTCACAACAGAGCCGGATTGTTAGCCTAAACAAAACCATGTGCTCCCTGTACACCTTTCCGAACACCTAACCCTAACCCTAGACCTAGCCCATGGAACTGAACCCTGACAGTCACCATCGACATCACCCAGGCTTCAGCGTAAACCTGATGTTCAATCTCTTCCTCATCCTCACATCAGAGCCCAATTCTAACCCTTCCCATAACCGTATGTTCCCTGTACACCTTACCAAACACCTAACCCTAACCCTAGCCCTAGCCCATGGAATTGAACCTTGACGGTCACCATCGACATCACCCAGGCTTCAGCGTAAACCCGATGTGCAATCCCATCCTCATCCTCACATCAGAGCCCGACTCAAACCCTTCCCATAACCGTATCTTCCCTGTACACCTTACCAAACACCTAACCCTAACCCTAGCCTTGTTCCCTGGACTTACCCCTCACCATCACCATCAATGTCCCCTACGCTTCAATGAAAACCTCGACCTCAATCTATCCCTCAACATCACATCAGAGGTGAATCCTAAGCAAAATGATAAACCAATCCTCCCTGTACACATTACAGGACACCTAACCCTAAACCTAACCTTGTTCACTGGCCTGTACCCTCTCTGTTAAAATCGACATCTCCCATGCGTCACTGTAAACCTCCGTGTCAATCTCACCCTCACCATCACATCAGAGTCACACCCTAACTCCAAACGTAGTCCCGTATGTTCCATACACCTCAGTGAAAACCAACCTTCTCTCTACTGCTGGTCATTTGACATGACCACACAACATCTCAATTGACATCTTCCATGCTTCACCTTAATCCTGAATTACAATCATACTCTCTAACTCACATCAGAGCTGGGCCCTAATGCTAACCATAATCCAAACTCCTCGTTCATGTTAAAGAACTAGTATCCATTAACCTAGCCCTAGCCCATGGATCTGAATCATCACCATCACCATCGATGTCACTGAGAATTAACCATAAACCGAATCTTCAATCTCGTACTCACCCTCACATCAGAGACAGACCCTAACTCTAATTGTAACCCTATCTTCGCCATAAACCTAAACAAACACCCAACCCTAACCCTAGTCTTTGTCCCTGGACATTGTCCCTCAGCGTCACCACTGACTTCACCGAAGGTTCGCTTTATCCATGGATTTAAATCTTGTCTTCGTAATCACTTCAGAGACAGACTCTAACTCTCACCATACATTTACCCTCAATGTTCACCATTTCGTACACCTAATACGATACCCTGCCCACGTCCTTCGCTCTGACCCCTCACCACAAACACCACCATCAAGCATGTCTATCAAAAAGAGTGAATATCATTCTCACAATCACCCTCACTTTAGAGCTGGATCCTGACTCTAACCATATCCCTATCCTCCATGCACAGTTAAACCAACACCGAAACCTAACCCTAGCTTGGCTCCTGGACCTGAAACCGCACAATCACCAACGATGTCACCCAGAATTCTCCGTAAACCCGATGTTCAATCTCGTCCTCAACCGCACTACAGAGCCAGATCATAAGCCTAAATGAAACCATATAGTCCCTGTACACCTTACCAAACACCTAACCCTACCCCTAGCCCTAGCCCATGGACCTAATACCTCACAATCACCATTGACATCACCCAGGCTTCAGCGTAAACCTGATGTTCAATCTCGTCCTGATCCTCACGTCAGAGCCCAATCCGAACCCTTCCCATAACAATATCTCCCCCGTACACCTTGCCAAACACTTAACCCTGAACCTAGCCTTGTTTCCTTGACTTACCCCTCACTGTCACCATCAGCGTCCCCCATGCCTCACTGTAAAACTCCTCGTCAGTGTACCCCTTCACCTCACATCAGAGCTGGATCCTAAGCATAACGATAACCCTCTCCTCCCAGTACAACTTACAGAACACCAAACCCTAACCCTAACCTTGTTCACTGACCAAAACCCTCACCGTCAAAATCGACATCTAACACACCTCACAGTAAACGTCAAGAACAATCTCACCCTTGGGCTCACATCAGAGCTACATCCTAACTTTAAACATAGTCCTGTATGTCCCGTAAAACTTTGCGAACACCAACCCTAACTCGAGTGCTGATCACTAGACCTGACCCCTCAGCATCATATTTGACATCATCCACGCTTCACCTTAAACCTGAATTACAATCATACTCTCTACTTCACATCACACCAGACCCAAATTCTAACTGTAATCTAAACTCCCCATTCGCCTTAAAGAACTACCAACTATAATACTAGCCCTAGCCCATGGATCTAACCTACACCGCCACCTTCGATGTCAACACATGCTTCACCGGTAACTTAAACTTCCATCTCGTCCTTACCCTCATATAAGAGACAGACCCTAAATCAAATCGTAACCCTAACTTCCCCATAAAACTTAAGTTACACCCAAGCCTAACACTAGCCCTTGTCCGTGGACATTGCCCCTCACCATCACCATTGACAACACACAAGGTTCCCTTTAAACATGGATTTAAATCTGGCCCCCTACTCACATCAGAGACAGTCCCAAACTCAAAATGTAACCCTCTCCTCACTGTTCACCGTTCGTACACCTGACCCAAAACCCTGCCCAGTTTCTTCAACCTGACCCCTCACCACCGACAGCACCATGACTCATGTCTAACAAAAATCATGAAGGTCTGTATCGAAAATGACATCAGGTCAGAGCTGGATCCTGATTCCTACCATACCCCAATCCTCCACGTACAGCGAACTGAACACCGACACCTAAACCTAGACCTGGCCCCTGGACCTGAAACCTCATCGTCACCAATGACATCACCCACGTTCAGCGCAAACCTGATGTTCAATCACTTCCTCATCCACACATCAGAGCCTGATCCTAATCCTTCCCATAACCATATCTTCCCTGTACACCTTACCAAGCACCTATCCCTAACCCTAACCTTGTTTCCTGGTTGAATCCTCACTGACAAAATCGACATCCCCCATGCCTCACTGTAAACCTCCACCTCAATGTCGTCCATGCCATCACGTCAGAGCCAGATCCTAACTCTAAACATAGTCCTATACGTCTGGTACACCTTAGCAAACACAAACCCTAACTGTAGCCCAGGTCTCTTGACCTGACACAACATCACAATTGACATCATCCACGCTTCACCTCAACTCTGAATTACAATCGTACTCTCTAACTCACATCACAGGTGAAACCAAGCTCTAACCATAATCTAAACTCCCCATTTGCCTTAAAGAAATCGCAACCCAAATCCTAGCACTAGCCCATGGACCAAACCCTCACTGTCACCTTCGACGTCACCCAGGCTTCACCGTAACCTTGAACTGCAATCTCGTACTCACCCTCACATCAGAGACAGATGCAAACACTGATAGTAACCCTACACTCCCCATTAACCTTAATGAACATGCAACCCTAAAGCAAGCACTTGTCCCTGGACCTTAACCCTTAGAGTCACCATTGACACCACTGAAGGTTATCTTTAAAAATGGATTTAAATCTTGTCCTCACAGTCACATCAGAGACAGTCTCTAACTCTACCTGCAAACCTACCCTCACTGTACACCATTCCATACACCTGATCTGAAACCCTGCCCAGGTCTTCCAACGTGACCCCTCACCACCACCATCACCATCACTCATGTCTAAGAAACATCATGAAAGTCTATCTCGCAATCACCCTCACAATCAGAGCTGGATCCTGACTCTAACCATATCCCTATCCTCCACTTACAGCTAAACCACCACTTAAACTTAACCCTGGACTGCAACCAGGACCTGAAACCTCACTGTCACCATCGATGTTACCCATGCTTCACCATAAACCTGATGTTCAATCTCGTCCTCACCCTCACAACAGAGCCGGATTGTTAGCCTAAACAAAACCATGTGCTCCCTGTACACCTTTCCGAACACCTAACCCTAACCCTAGACCTAGCCCATGGAACTGAACCCTGACAGTCACCATTGACATCACCCAGGCTTCAGCGTAAACCTGATGTTCAATCTCTTCCTCATCCTCACATCAGAGCCCAATTCTAACCCTTCCCATAACCGTATCTTCCCTGTACACCTTACCAAACACCTAACCCTAACCCTAGCCCTAGCCCATGGAATTGAACCTTGACGGTCACCATCGACATCACCCAGGCTTCAGCGTAAACCCGATGTGCAATCCCATCCTCATCCTCACATCAGAGCCCGACTCAAACCCTTCCCATAACCGTATCTTCCCTGTACACCTTACCAAACACCTAACCCTAACCCTAGCCTTGTTCCCTGGACTTACCCCTCACCATCACCATCAATGTCCCCTACGCTTCAATGAAAACCTCGACCTCAATCTATCCCTCAACATCACATCAGAGGTGAATCCTAAGCAAAATGATAAACCAATCCTCCCTGTACACATTACAGGACACCTAACCCTAAACCTAACCTTGTTCACTGGCCTGTACCCTCTCTGTTAAAATCGACATCTCCCATGCGTCACTGTAAACCTCCGTGTCAATCTCACCCTCACCATCACATCAGAGTCACACCCTAACTCCAAACGTAGTCCCGTATGTTCCATACACCTCAGTGAAAACCAACCTTCTCTCTACTGCTGGTCATTTGACATGACCACACAACATCTCAATTGACATCTTCCATGCTTCACCTTAATCCTGAATTACAATCATACTCTCTAACTCACATCAGAGCTGGGCCCTAATGCTAACCATAATCCAAACTCCTCGTTCATGTTAAAGAACTAGTATCCATTAACCTAGCCCTAGCCCATGGATCTGAATCATCACCATCACCATCGATGTCACTGAGAATTAACCATAAACCGAATCTTCAATCTCGTACTCACCCTCACATCAGAGACAGACCCTAACTCTAATTGTAACCCTATCTTCGCCATAAACCTAAACAAACACCCAACCCTAACCCTAGTCTTTGTCCCTGGACATTGTCCCTCAGCGTCACCACTGACTTCACCGAAGGTTCGCTTTATCCATGGATTTAAATCTTGTCTTCGTAATCACTTCAGAGACAGACTCTAACTCTCACCATACATTTACCCTCAATGTTCACCATTTCGTACACCTAATACGATACCCTGCCCACGTCCTTCGCTCTGACCCCTCACCACAAACACCACCATCAAGCATGTCTATCAAAAAGAGTGAATATCATTCTCACAATCACCCTCACTTTAGAGCTGGATCCTGACTCTAACCATATCCCTATCCTCCATGCACAGTTAAACCAACACCGAAACCTAACCCTAGCTTGGCTCCTGGACCTGAAACCGCACAATCACCAACGATGTCACCCAGAATTCTCCGTAAACCCGATGTTCAATCTCGTCCTCAACCGCACTACAGAGCCAGATCATAAGCCTAAATGAAACCATATAGTCCCTGTACACCTTACCAAACACCTAACCCTACCCCTAGCCCTAGCCCATGGACCTAATACCTCACAATCACCATTGACATCACCCAGGCTTCAGCGTAAACCTGATGTTCAATCTCGTCCTGATCCTCACGTCAGAGCCCAATCCGAACCCTTCCCATAACAATATCTCCCCCGTACACCTTGCCAAACACTTAACCCTGAACCTAGCCTTGTTTCCTTGACTTACCCCTCACTGTCACCATCAGCGTCCCCCATGCCTCACTGTAAAACTCCTCGTCAGTGTACCCCTTCACCTCACATCAGAGCTGGATCCTAAGCATAACGATAACCCTCTCCTCCCAGTACAACTTACAGAACACCAAACCCTAACCCTAACCTTGTTCACTGACCAAAACCCTCACCGTCAAAATCGACATCTAACACACCTCACAGTAAACGTCAAGAACAATCTCACCCTTGGGCTCACATCAGAGCTACATCCTAACTTTAAACATAGTCCTGTATGTCCCGTAAAACTTTGCGAACACCAACCCTAACTCGAGTGCTGATCACTAGACCTGACCCCTCAGCATCATATTTGACATCATCCACGCTTCACCTTAAACCTGAATTACAATCATACTCTCTACTTCACATCACACCAGACCCAAATTCTAACTGTAATCTAAACTCCCCATTCGCCTTAAAGAACTACCAACTATAATACTAGCCCTAGCCCATGGATCTAACCTACACCGCCACCTTCGATGTCAACACATGCTTCACCGGTAACTTAAACTTCCATCTCGTCCTTACCCTCATATAAGAGACAGACCCTAAATCAAATCGTAACCCTAACTTCCCCATAAAACTTAAGTTACACCCAAGCCTAACACTAGCCCTTGTCCGTGGACATTGCCCCTCACCATCACCATTGACAACACACAAGGTTCCCTTTAAACATGGATTTAAATCTGGCCCCCTACTCACATCAGAGACAGTCCCAAACTCAAAATGTAACCCTCTCCTCACTGTTCACCGTTCGTACACCTGACCCAAAACCCTGCCCAGTTTCTTCAACCTGACCCCTCACCACCGACAGCACCATGACTCATGTCTAACAAAAATCATGAAGGTCTGTATCGAAAATGACATCAGGTCAGAGCTGGATCCTGATTCCTACCATACCCCAATCCTCCACGTACAGCGAACTGAACACCGACACCTAAACCTAGACCTGGCCCCTGGACCTGAAACCTCATCGTCACCAATGACATCACCCACGTTCAGCGCAAACCTGATGTTCAATCACTTCCTCATCCACACATCAGAGCCTGATCCTAATCCTTCCCATAACCATATCTTCCCTGTACACCTTACCAAGCACCTATCCCTAACCCTAACCTTGTTTCCTGGTTGAATCCTCACTGACAAAATCGACATCCCCCATGCCTCACTGTAAACCTCCACCTCAATGTCGTCCATGCCATCACGTCAGAGCCAGATCCTAACTCTAAACATAGTCCTATACGTCTGGTACACCTTAGCAAACACAAACCCTAACTGTAGCCCAGGTCTCTTGACCTGACACAACATCACAATTGACATCATCCACGCTTCACCTCAACTCTGAATTACAATCGTACTCTCTAACTCACATCACAGGTGAAACCAAGCTCTAACCATAATCTAAACTCCCCATTTGCCTTAAAGAAATCGCAACCCAAATCCTAGCACTAGCCCATGGACCAAACCCTCACTGTCACCTTCGACGTCACCCAGGCTTCACCGTAACCTTGAACTGCAATCTCGTACTCACCCTCACATCAGAGACAGATGCAAACACTGATAGTAACCCTACACTCCCCATTAACCTTAATGAACATGCAACCCTAAAGCAAGCACTTGTCCCTGGACCTTAACCCTTAGAGTCACCATTGACACCACTGAAGGTTATCTTTAAAAATGGATTTAAATCTTGTCCTCACAGTCACATCAGAGACAGTCTCTAACTCTACCTGCAAACCTACCCTCACTGTACACCATTCCATACACCTGATCTGAAACCCTGCCCAGGTCTTCCAACGTGACCCCTCACCACCACCATCACCATCACTCATGTCTAAGAAACATCATGAAAGTCTATCTCGCAATCACCCTCACAATCAGAGCTGGATCCTGACTCTAACCATATCCCTATCCTCCACTTACAGCTAAACCACCACTTAAACTTAACCCTGGACTGCAACCAGGACCTGAAACCTCACTGTCACCATCGATGTTACCCATGCTTCACCATAAACCTGATGTTCAATCTCGTCCTCACCCTCACAACAGAGCCGGATTGTTAGCCTAAACAAAACCATGTGCTCCCTGTACACCTTTGCGAACACCTAACGCTAACGCTAGACCTAGCCCATGGAACTGAACCCTGACAGTCACCATCGACATCACCCAGGCTTCAGCGTAAACCTGATGTTCAATCTCTTCCTCATCCTCACATCAGAGCCCAATTCTAACCCTTCCCATAACCGTATCTTCCCTGTACACCTTACCAAACACCTAACCCTAACCCTAGCCCTAGCCCATGGAATTGAACCTTGACGGTCACCATCGACATCACCCAGGCTTCAGCGTAAACCCGATGTGCAATCCCATCCTCATCCTCACATCAGAGCCCGACTCAAACCCTTCCCATAACCGTATCTTCCCTGTACACCTTACCAAACACCTAACCCTAACCCTAGCCTTGTTCCCTGGACTTACCCCTCACCATCACCATCAATGTCCCCTACGCTTCAATGAAAACCTCGACCTCAATCTATCCCTCAACATCACATCAGAGGTGAATCCTAAGCAAAATGATAAACCAATCCTCCCTGTACACATTACAGGACACCTAACCCTAAACCTAACCTTGTTCACTGGCCTGTACCCTCTCTGTTAAAATCGACATCTCCCATGCGTCACTGTAAACCTCCGTGTCAATCTCACCCTCACCATCACATCAGAGTCACACCCTAACTCCAAACGTAGTCCCGTATGTTCCATACACCTCAGTGAAAACCAACCTTCTCTCTACTGCTGGTCATTTGACATGACCACACAACATCTCAATTGACATCTTCCATGCTTCACCTTAATCCTGAATTACAATCATACTCTCTAACTCACATCAGAGCTGGGCCCTAATGCTAACCATAATCCAAACTCCTCGTTCATGTTAAAGAACTAGTATCCATTAACCTAGCCCTAGCCCATGGATCTGAATCATCACCATCACCATCGATGTCACTGAGAATTAACCATAAACCGAATCTTCAATCTCGTACTCACCCTCACATCAGAGACAGACCCTAACTCTAATTGTAACCCTATCTTCGCCATAAACCTAAACAAACACCCAACCCTAACCCTAGTCTTTGTCCCTGGACATTGTCCCTCAGCGTCACCACTGACTTCACCGAAGGTTCGCTTTATCCATGGATTTAAATCTTGTCTTCGTAATCACTTCAGAGACAGACTCTAACTCTCACCATACATTTACCCTCAATGTTCACCATTTCGTACACCTAATACGATACCCTGCCCACGTCCTTCGCTCTGACCCCTCACCACAAACACCACCATCAAGCATGTCTATCAAAAAGAGTGAATATCATTCTCACAATCACCCTCACTTTAGAGCTGGATCCTGACTCTAACCATATCCCTATCCTCCATGCACAGTTAAACCAACACCGAAACCTAACCCTAGCTTGGCTCCTGGACCTGAAACCGCACAATCACCAACGATGTCACCCAGAATTCTCCGTAAACCCGATGTTCAATCTCGTCCTCAACCGCACTACAGAGCCAGATCATAAGCCTAAATGAAACCATATAGTCCCTGTACACCTTACCAAACACCTAACCCTACCCCTAGCCCTAGCCCATGGACCTAATACCTCACAATCACCATTGACATCACCCAGGCTTCAGCGTAAACCTGATGTTCAATCTCGTCCTGATCCTCACGTCAGAGCCCAATCCGAACCCTTCCCATAACAATATCTCCCCCGTACACCTTGCCAAACACTTAACCCTGAACCTAGCCTTGTTTCCTTGACTTACCCCTCACTGTCACCATCAGCGTCCCCCATGCCTCACTGTAAAACTCCTCGTCAGTGTACCCCTTCACCTCACATCAGAGCTGGATCCTAAGCATAACGATAACCCTCTCCTCCCAGTACAACTTACAGAACACCAAACCCTAACCCTAACCTTGTTCACTGACCAAAACCCTCACCGTCAAAATCGACATCTAACACACCTCACAGTAAACGTCAAGAACAATCTCACCCTTGGGCTCACATCAGAGCTACATCCTAACTTTAAACATAGTCCTGTATGTCCCGTAAAACTTTGCGAACACCAACCCTAACTCGAGTGCTGATCACTAGACCTGACCCCTCAGCATCATATTTGACATCATCCACGCTTCACCTTAAACCTGAATTACAATCATACTCTCTACTTCACATCACACCAGACCCAAATTCTAACTGTAATCTAAACTCCCCATTCGCCTTAAAGAACTACCAACTATAATACTAGCCCTAGCCCATGGATCTAACCTACACCGCCACCTTCGATGTCAACACATGCTTCACCGGTAACTTAAACTTCCATCTCGTCCTTACCCTCATATAAGAGACAGACCCTAAATCAAATCGTAACCCTAACTTCCCCATAAAACTTAAGTTACACCCAAGCCTAACACTAGCCCTTGTCCGTGGACATTGCCCCTCACCATCACCATTGACAACACACAAGGTTCCCTTTAAACATGGATTTAAATCTGGCCCCCTACTCACATCAGAGACAGTCCCAAACTCAAAATGTAACCCTCTCCTCACTGTTCACCGTTCGTACACCTGACCCAAAACCCTGCCCAGTTTCTTCAACCTGACCCCTCACCACCGACAGCACCATGACTCATGTCTAACAAAAATCATGAAGGTCTGTATCGAAAATGACATCAGGTCAGAGCTGGATCCTGATTCCTACCATACCCCAATCCTCCACGTACAGCGAACTGAACACCGACACCTAAACCTAGACCTGGCCCCTGGACCTGAAACCTCATCGTCACCAATGACATCACCCACGTTCAGCGCAAACCTGATGTTCAATCACTTCCTCATCCACACATCAGAGCCTGATCCTAATCCTTCCCATAACCATATCTTCCCTGTACACCTTACCAAGCACCTATCCCTAACCCTAACCTTGTTTCCTGGTTGAATCCTCACTGACAAAATCGACATCCCCCATGCCTCACTGTAAACCTCCACCTCAATGTCGTCCATGCCATCACGTCAGAGCCAGATCCTAACTCTAAACATAGTCCTATACGTCTGGTACACCTTAGCAAACACAAACCCTAACTGTAGCCCAGGTCTCTTGACCTGACACAACATCACAATTGACATCATCCACGCTTCACCTCAACTCTGAATTACAATCGTACTCTCTAACTCACATCACAGGTGAAACCAAGCTCTAACCATAATCTAAACTCCCCATTTGCCTTAAAGAAATCGCAACCCAAATCCTAGCACTAGCCCATGGACCAAACCCTCACTGTCACCTTCGACGTCACCCAGGCTTCACCGTAACCTTGAACTGCAATCTCGTACTCACCCTCACATCAGAGACAGATGCAAACACTGATAGTAACCCTACACTCCCCATTAACCTTAATGAACATGCAACCCTAAAGCAAGCACTTGTCCCTGGACCTTAACCCTTAGAGTCACCATTGACACCACTGAAGGTTATCTTTAAAAATGGATTTAAATCTTGTCCTCACAGTCACATCAGAGACAGTCTCTAACTCTACCTGCAAACCTACCCTCACTGTACACCATTCCATACACCTGATCTGAAACCCTGCCCAGGTCTTCCAACGTGACCCCTCACCACCACCATCACCATCACTCATGTCTAAGAAACATCATGAAAGTCTATCTCGCAATCACCCTCACAATCAGAGCTGGATCCTGACTCTAACCATATCCCTATCCTCCACTTACAGCTAAACCACCACTTAAACTTAACCCTGGACTGCAACCAGGACCTGAAACCTCACTGTCACCATCGATGTTACCCATGCTTCACCATAAACCTGATGTTCAATCTCGTCCTCACCCTCACAACAGAGCCGGATTGTTAGCCTAAACAAAACCATGTGCTCCCTGTACACCTTTCCGAACACCTAACCCTAACCCTAGACCTAGCCCATGGAACTGAACCCTGACAGTCACCATCGACATCACCCAGGCTTCAGCGTAAACCTGATGTTCAATCTCTTCCTCATCCTCACATCAGAGCCCAATTCTAACCCTTCCCATAACCGTATCTTCCCTGTACACCTTACCAAACACCTAACCCTAACCCTAGCCCTAGCCCATGGAATTGAACCTTGACGGTCACCATCGACATCACCCAGGCTTCAGCGTAAACCCGATGTGCAATCCCATCCTCATCCTCACATCAGAGCCCGACTCAAACCCTTCCCATAACCGTATCTTCCCTGTACACCTTACCAAACACCTAACCCTAACCCTAGCCTTGTTCCCTGGACTTACCCCTCACCATCACCATCAATGTCCCCTACGCTTCAATGAAAACCTCGACCTCAATCTATCCCTCAACATCACATCAGAGGTGAATCCTAAGCAAAATGATAAACCAATCCTCCCTGTACATATTACAGGACACCTAACCCTAAACCTAACCTTGTTCACTGGCCTGTACCCTCTCTGTTAAAATCGACATCTCCCATGCGTCACTGTAAACCTCCGTGTCAATCTCACCCTCACCATCACATCAGAGTCACACCCTAACTCCAAACGTAGTCCCGTATGTTCCATACACCTCAGTGAAAACCAACCTTCTCTCTACTGCTGGTCATTTGACATGACCACACAACATCTCAATTGACATCTTCCATGCTTCACCTTAATCCTGAATTACAATCATACTCTCTAACTCACATCAGAGCTGGGCCCTAATGCTAACCATAATCCAAACTCCTCGTTCATGTTAAAGAACTAGTATCCATTAACCTAGCCCTAGCCCATGGATCTGAATCATCACCATCACCATCGATGTCACTGAGAATTAACCATAAACCGAATCTTCAATCTCGTACTCACCCTCACATCAGAGACAGACCCTAACTCTAATTGTAACCCTATCTTCGCCATAAACCTAAACAAACACCCAACCCTAACCCTAGTCTTTGTCCCTGGACATTGTCCCTCAGCGTCACCACTGACTTCACCGAAGGTTCGCTTTATCCATGGATTTAAATCTTGTCTTCGTAATCACTTCAGAGACAGACTCTAACTCTCACCATACATTTACCCTCAATGTTCACCATTTCGTACACCTAATACGATACCCTGCCCACGTCCTTCGCTCTGACCCCTCACCACAAACACCACCATCAAGCATGTCTATCAAAAAGAGTGAATATCATTCTCACAATCACCCTCACTTTAGAGCTGGATCCTGACTCTAACCATATCCCTATCATCCATGCACAGTTAAACCAACACCGAAACCTAACCCTAGCTTGGCTCCTGGACCTGAAACCGCACAATCACCAACGATGTCACCCAGAATTCTCCGTAAACCCGATGTTCAATCTCGTCCTCAACCGCACTACAGAGCCAGATCATAAGCCTAAATGAAACCATATAGTCCCTGTACACCTTACCAAACACCTAACCCTACCCCTAGCCCTAGCCCATGGACCTAATACCTCACAATCACCATTGACATCACCCAGGCTTCAGCGTAAACCTGATGTTCAATCTCGTCCTGATCCTCACGTCAGAGCCCAATCCGAACCCTTCCCATAACAATATCTCCCCCGTACACCTTGCCAAACACTTAACCCTGAACCTAGCCTTGTTTCCTTGACTTACCCCTCACTGTCACCATCAGCGTCCCCCATGCCTCACTGTAAAACTCCTCGTCAGTGTACCCCTTCACCTCACATCAGAGCTGGATCCTAAGCATAACGATAACCCTCTCCTCCCAGTACAACTTACAGAACACCAAACCCTAACCCTAACCTTGTTCACTGACCAAAACCCTCACCGTCAAAATCGACATCTAACACACCTCACAGTAAACGTCAAGAACAATCTCACCCTTGGGCTCACATCAGAGCTACATCCTAACTTTAAACATAGTCCTGTATGTCCCGTAAAACTTTGCGAACACCAACCCTAACTCGAGTGCTGATCACTAGACCTGACCCCTCAGCATCATATTTGACATCATCCACGCTTCACCTTAAACCTGAATTACAATCATACTCTCTACTTCACATCACACCAGACCCAAATTCTAACTGTAATCTAAACTCCCCATTCGCCTTAAAGAACTACCAACTATAATACTAGCCCTAGCCCATGGATCTAACCTACACCGCCACCTTCGATGTCAACACATGCTTCACCGGTAACTTAAACTTCCATCTCGTCCTTACCCTCATATAAGAGACAGACCCTAAATCAAATCGTAACTCTAACTTCCCCATAAAACTTAAGTTACACCCAAGCCTAACACTAGCCCTTGTCCGTGGACATTGCCCCTCACCATCACCATTGACAACATACAAGGTTCCCTTTAAACATGGATTTAAATCTGGCCCCCTACTCACATCAGAGACAGTCCCAAACTCAAAATGTAACCCTCTCCTCACTGTTCACCGTTCGTACACCTGACCCAAAACCCTGCCCAGTTTCTTCAACCTGACCCCTCACCACCGACAGCACCATGACTCATGTCTAACAAAAATCATGAAGGTCTGTATCGAAAATGACATCAGGTCAGAGCTGGATCCTGATTCCTACCATACCCCAATCCTCCACGTACAGCGAACTGAACACCGACACCTAAACCTAGACCTGGCCCCTGGACCTGAAACCTCATCGTCACCAATGACATCACCCACGTTCAGCGCAAACCTGATGTTCAATCACTTCCTCATCCACACATCAGAGCCTGATCCTAATCCTTCCCATAACCATATCTTCCCTGTACACCTTACCAAGCACCTATCCCTAACCCTAACCTTGTTTCCTGGTTGAATCCTCACTGACAAAATCGACATCCCCCATGCCTCACTGTAAACCTCCACCTCAATGTCGTCCATGCCATCACGTCAGAGCCAGATCCTAACTCTAAACATAGTCCTATACGTCTGGTACACCTTAGCAAACACAAACCCTAACTGTAGCCCAGGTCTCTTGACCTGACACAACATCACAATTGACATCATCCACGCTTCACCTCAACTCTGAATTACAATCGTACTCTCTAACTCACATCACAGGTGAAACCAAGCTCTAACCATAATCTAAACTCCCCATTTGCCTTAAAGAAATCGCAACCCAAATCCTAGCACTAGCCCATGGAACAAACCCTCACTGTCACGTTCGACGTCACCCAGTCTTCACCGTAACCTTGAACTGCAATCTCGTACTCACCCTCACATCAGAGACAGATGCAAACACTGATAGTAACCCTACACTCCCCATTAACCTTAATGAACATGCAACCCTAAAGCAAGCACTTGTCCCTGGACCTTAACCCTTAGAGTCACCATTGACACCACTGAAGGTTATCTTTAAAAATGGATTTAAATCTTGTCCTCACAGTCACATCAGAGACAGTCTCTAACTCTACCTGCAAACCTACCCTCACTGTACACCATTCCATACACCTGATCTGAAACCCTGCCCAGGTCTTCCAACGTGACCCCTCACCACCACCATCACCATCACTCATGTCTAAGAAACATCATGAAAGTCTATCTCGCAATCACCCTCACAATCAGAGCTGGATCCTGACTCTAACCATATCCCTATCCTCCACTTACAGCTAAACCACCACTTAAACTTAACCCTGGACTGCAACCAGGACCTGAAACCTCACTGTCACCATCGATGTTACCCATGCTTCACCATAAACCTGATGTTCAATCTCGTCCTCACCCTCACAACAGAGCCGGATTGTTAGCCTAAACAAAACCATGTGCTCCCTGTACACCTTTCCGAACACCTAACCCTATCCCTAGACCTAGCCCATGGAACTGAACCCTGACAGTCACCATCGACATCACCCAGGCTTCAGCGTAAACCTGATGTTCAATCTCTTCCTCATCCTCACATCAGAGCCCAATTCTAACCCTTCCCATAACCGTATCTTCCCTGTACACCTTACCAAACACCTAACCCTAACCCTAGCCCTAGCCCATGGAATTGAACCTTGACGGTCACCATCGACATCACCCAGGCTTCAGCGTAAACCCGATGTGCAATCCCATCCTCATCCTCACATCAGAGCCCGACTCAAACCCTTCCCATAACCGTATCTTCCCTGTACACCTTACCAAACACCTAACCCTAACCCTAGCCTTGTTCCCTGGACTTACCCCTCACCATCACCATCAATGTCCCCTACGCTTCAATGAAAACCTCGACCTCAATCTATCCCTCAACATCACATCAGAGGTGAATCCTAAGCAAAATGATAAACCAATCCTCCCTGTACACATTACAGGACACCTAACCCTAAACCTAACCTTGTTCACTGGCCTGTACCCTCTCTGTTAAAATCGACATCTCCCATGCGTCACTGTAAACCTCCGTGTCAATCTCACCCTCACCATCACATCAGAGTCACACCCTAACTCCAAACGTAGTCCCGTATGTTCCATACACCTCAGTGAAAACCAACCTTCTCTCTACTGCTGGTCATTTGACATGACCACACAACATCTCAATTGACATCTTCCATGCTTCACCTTAATCCTGAATTACAATCATACTCTCTAACTCACATCAGAGCTGGGCCCTAATGCTAACCATAATCCAAACTCCTCGTTCATGTTAAAGAACTAGTATCCATTAACCTAGCCCTAGCCCATGGATCTGAATCATCACCATCACCATCGATGTCACTGAGAATTAACCATAAACCGAATCTTCAATCTCGTACTCACCCTCACATCAGAGACAGACCCTAACTCTAATTGTAACCCTATCTTCGCCATAAACCTAAACAAACACCCAACCCTAACCCTAGTCTTTGTCCCTGGACATTGTCCCTCAGCGTCACCACTGACTTCACCGAAGGTTCGCTTTATCCATGGATTTAAATCTTGTCTTCGTAATCACTTCAGAGACAGACTCTAACTCTCACCATACATTTACCCTCAATGTTCACCATTTCGTACACCTAATACGATACCCTGCCCACGTCCTTCGCTCTGACCCCTCACCACAAACACCACCATCAAGCATGTCTATCAAAAAGAGTGAATATCATTCTCACAATCACCCTCACTTTAGAGCTGGATCCTGACACTAACCATATCCCTATCCTCCATGCACAGTTAAACCAACACCGAAACCTAACCCTAGCTTGGCTCCTGGACCTGAAACCGCACAATCACCAACGATGTCACCCAGAATTCTCCGTAAACCCGATGTTCAATCTCGTCCTCAACCGCACTACAGAGCCAGATCATAAGCCTAAATGAAACCATATAGTCCCTGTACACCTTACCAAACACCTAACCCTACCCCTAGCCCTAGCCCATGGACCTAATACCTCACAATCACCATTGACATCACCCAGGCTTCAGCGTAAACCTGATGTTCAATCTCGTCCTGATCCTCACGTCAGAGCCCAATCCGAACCCTTCCCATAACAATATCTCCCCCGTACACCTTGCCAAACACTTAACCCTGAACCTAGCCTTGTTTCCTTGACTTACCCCTCACTGTCACCATCAGCGTCCCCCATGCCTCACTGTAAAACTCCTCGTCAGTGTACCCCTTCACCTCACATCAGAGCTGGATCCTAAGCATAACGATAACCCTCTCCTCCCAGTACAACTTACAGAACACCAAACCCTAACCCTAACCTTGTTCACTGACCAAAACCCTCACCGTCAAAATCGACATCTAACACACCTCACAGTAAACGTCAAGAACAATCTCACCCTTGGGCTCACATCAGAGCTACATCCTAACTTTAAACATAGTCCTGTATGTCCCGTAAAACTTTGCGAACACCAACCCTAACTCGAGTGCTGATCACTAGACCTGACCCCTCAGCATCATATTTGACATCATCCACGCTTCACCTTAAACCTGAATTACAATCATACTCTCTACTTCACATCACACCAGACCCAAATTCTAACTGTAATCTAAACTCCCCATTCGCCTTAAAGAACTACCAACTATAATACTAGCCCTAGCCCATGGATCTAACCTACACCGCCACCTTCGATGTCAACACATGCTTCACCGGTAACTTAAACTTCCATCTCGTCCTTACCCTCATATAAGAGACAGACCCTAAATCAAATCGTAACCCTAACTTCCCCATAAAACTTAAGTTACACCCAAGCCTAACACTAGCCCTTGTCCGTGGACATTGCCCCTCACCATCACCATTGACAACACACAAGGTTCCCTTTAAACATGGATTTAAATCTGGCCCCCTACTCACATCAGAGACAGTCCCAAACTCAAAATGTAACCCTCTCCTCACTGTTCACCGTTCGTACACCTGACCCAAAACCCTGCCCAGTTTCTTCGACCTGACCCCTCACCACCGACAGCACCATGACTCATGTCTAACAAAAATCATGAAGGTCTGTATCGAAAATGACATCAGGTCAGAGCTGGATCCTGATTCCTACCATACCCCAATCCTCCACGTACAGCGAACTGAACACCGACACCTAAACCTAGACCTGGCCCCTGGACCTGAAACCTCATCGTCACCAATGACATCACCCACGTTCAGCGCAAACCTGATGTTCAATCACTTCCTCATCCACACATCAGAGCCTGATCCTAATCCTTCCCATAACCATATCTTCCCTGTACACCTTACCAAGCACCTATCCCTAACCCTAACCTTGTTTCCTGGTTGAATCCTCACTGACAAAATCGACATCCCCCATGCCTCACTGTAAACCTCCACCTCAATGTCGTCCATGCCATCACGTCAGAGCCAGATCCTAACTCTAAACATAGTCCTATACGTCTGGTACACCTTAGCAAACACAAACCCTAACTGTAGCCCAGGTCTCTTGACCTGACACAACATCACAATTGACATCATCCACGCTTCACCTCAACTCTGAATTACAATCGTACTCTCTAACTCACATCACAGGTGAAACCAAGCTCTAACCATAATCTAAACTCCCCATTTGCCTTAAAGAAATCGCAACCCAAATCCTAGCACTAGCCCATGGACCAAACCCTCACTGTCACCTTCGACGTCACCCAGGCTTCACCGTAACCTTGAACTGCAATCTCGTACTCACCCTCACATCAGAGACAGATGCAAACACTGATAGTAACCCTACACTCCCCATTAACCTTAATGAACATGCAACCCTAAAGCAAGCACTTGTCCCTGGACCTTAACCCTTAGAGTCACCATTGACACCACTGAAGGTTATCTTTAAAAATGGATTTAAATCTTGTCCTCACAGTCACATCAGAGACAGTCTCTAACTCTACCTGCAAACCTACCCTCACTGTACACCATTCCATACACCTGATCTGAAACCCTGCCCAGGTCTTCCAACGTGACCCCTCACCACCACCATCACCATCACTCATGTCTAAGAAACATCATGAAAGTCTATCTCGCAATCACCCTCACAATCAGAGCTGGATCCTGACTCTAACCATATCCCTATCCTCCACTTACAGCTAAACCACCACTTAAACTTAACCCTGGTCTGCAACCAGGACCTGAAACCTCACTGTCACCATCGATGTTACCCATGCTTCACCATAAACCTGATGTTCAATCTCGTCCTCACCCTCACAACAGAGCCGGATTGTTAGCCTAAACAAAACCATGTGCTCCCTGTACACCTTTCCGAACACCTAACCCTAACCCTAGACCTAGCCCATGGAACTGAAACCTGACAGTCACCATCGACATCACCCAGGCTTCAGCGTAAACCTGATGTTCAATCTCTTCCTCATCCTCACATCAGAGCCCAATTCTAACCCTTCCCATAACCGTATCTTCCCTGTACACCTTACCAAACACCTAACCCTAACCCTAGCCCTAGCCCATGGAATTGAACCTTGACGG
The DNA here is from genome assembly GCF_040802235.1 of Manis javanica. Lineage (NCBI taxonomy): Eukaryota > Metazoa > Chordata > Mammalia > Pholidota > Manidae > Manis > Manis javanica. The sequence continues at coordinate 2,047,212 of NW_027332168.1, read as the reverse complement.
TCACCATCGACATCACCCAGGCTTCAGCGTAAACCCGATGTGCAATCCCATCCTCATCCTCACATCAGAGCCCGACTCAAACCCTTCCCATAACCGTATCTTCCCTGTACACCTTACCAAACACCTAACCCTAACCCTAGCCTTGTTCCCTGGACTTACCCCTCACCATCACCATCAATGTCCCCTACGCTTCAATGAAAACCTCGACCTCAATCTATCCCTCAACATCACATCAGAGGTGAATCCTAAGCAAAATGATAAACCAATCCTCCCTGTACACATTACAGGACACCTAACCCTAAACCTAACCTTGTTCACTGGCCTGTACCCTCTCTGTTAAAATCGACATCTCCCATGCGTCACTGTAAACCTCCGTGTCAATCTCACCCTCACCATCACATCAGAGTCACACCCTAACTCCAAACGTAGTCCCGTATGTTCCATACACCTCAGTGAAAACCAACCTTCTCTCTACTGCTGGTCATTTGACATGACCACACAACATCTCAATTGACATCTTCCATGCTTCACCTTAATCCTGAATTACAATCATACTCTCTAACTCACATCAGAGCTGGGCCCTAATGCTAACCATAATCCAAACTCCTCGTTCATGTTAAAGAACTAGTATCCATTAACCTAGCCCTAGCCCATGGATCTGAATCATCACCATCACCATCGATGTCACTGAGAATTAACCATAAACTGGATCTTCAATCTCGTACTCACCCTCACATCAGAGACAGACCCTAACTCTAATTGTAACCCTATCTTCGCCATAAACCTAAACAAACACCCAACCCTAACCCAAGTCTTTGTCCCTGGACATTGTCCCTCAGCGTCACCACTGACTTCACCGAAGGTTCGCTTTATCCATGGATTTAAATCTTGTCTTCGTAATCACTTCAGAGACAGACTCTAACTCTCACCATACATTTACCCTCAATGTTCACCATTTCGTACACCTAATACGATACCCTGCCCACGTCCTTCGCTCTGACCCCTCACCACAAACACCACCATCAAGCATGTCTATCAAAAAGAGTGAATATCATTCTCACAATCACCCTCACTTTAGAGCTGGATCCTGACTCTAACCATATCCCTATCCTCCATGCACAGTTAAACCAACACCGAAACCTAACCCTAGCTTGGCTCCTGGACCTGAAACCGCACAATCACCAACGATGTCACCCAGAATTCTCCGTAAACCCGATGTTCAATCTCGTCCTCAACCGCACTACAGAGCCAGATCATAAGCCTAAATGAAACCATATAGTCCCTGTACACCTTACCAAACACCTAACCCTACCCCTAGCCCTAGCCCATGGACCTAATACCTCACAATCACCATTGACATCACCCAGGCTTCAGCGTAAACCTGATGTTCAATCTCGTCCTGATCCTCACGTCAGAGCCCAATCCGAACCCTTCCCATAACAATATCTCCCCCGTACACCTTGCCAAACACTTAACCCTGAACCTAGCCTTGTTTTCTTGACTTACCCCTCACTGTCACCATCAGCGTCCCCCATGCCTCACTGTAAAACTCCTCGTCAGTGTACCCCTTCACCTCACATCAGAGCTGGATCCTAAGCATAACGATAACCCTCTCCTCCCAGTACAACTTACAGAACACCAAACCCTAACCCTAACCTTGTTCACTGACCAAAACCCTCACCGTCAAAATCGACATCTAACACACCTCACAGTAAACGTCAAGAACAATCTCACCCTTGGGCTCACATCAGAGCTACATCCTAACTTTAAACATAGTCCTGTATGTCCCGTAAAACTTTGCGAACACCAACCCTAACTCGAGTGCTGATCACTAGACCTGACCCCTCAGCATCATATTTGACATCATCCACGCTTCACCTTAAACCTGAATTACAATCATACTCTCTACTTCACATCACACCAGACCCAAATTCTAACTGTAATCTAAACTCCCCATTCGCCTTAAAGAACTACCAACTATAATACTAGCCCTAGCCCATGGATCTAACCTACACCGCCACCTTCGATGTCAACACATGCTTCACCGGTAACTTAAACTTCCATCTCGTCCTTACCCTCATATAAGAGACAGACCCTAAATCAAATCGTAACCCTAACTTCCCCATAAAACTTAAGTTACACCCAAGCCTAACACTAGCCCTTGTCCGTGGACATTGCCCCTCACCATCACCATTGACAACACACAAGGTTCCCTTTAAACATGGATTTAAATCTGGCCCCCTACTCACATCAGAGACAGTCCCAAACTCAAAATGTAACCCTCTCCTCACTGTTCACCGTTCGTACACCTGACCCAAAACCCTGCCCAGTTTCTTCGACCTGACCCCTCACCACCGACAGCACCATGACTCATGTCTAACAAAAATCATGAAGGTCTGTATCGAAAATGACATCAGGTCAGAGCTGGATCCTGATTCCTACCATACCCCAATCCTCCACGTACAGCGAACTGAACACCGACACCTAAACCTAGACCTGGCCCCTGGACCTGAAACCTCATCGTCACCAATGACATCACCCACGTTCAGCGCAAACCTGATGTTCAATCACTTCCTCATCCACACATCAGAGCCTGATCCTAATCCTTCCCATAACCATATCTTCCCTGTACACCTTACCAAGCACCTATCCCTAACCCTAACCTTGTTTCCTGGTTGAATCCTCACTGACAAAATCGACATCCCCCATGCCTCACTGTAAACCTCCACCTCAATGTCGTCCATGCCATCACGTCAGAGCCAGATCCTAACTCTAAACATAGTCCTATACGTCTGGTACACCTTAGCAAACACAAACCCTAACTGTAGCCCAGGTCTCTTGACCTGACACAACATCACAATTGACATCATCCACGCTTCTCCTCAACTCTGAATTACAATCGTACTCTCTAACTCACATCACAGGTGAAACCAAGCTCTAACCATAATCTAAACTCCCCATTTGCCTTAAAGAAATCGCAACCCAAATCCTAGCACTAGCCCATGGACCAAACCCTCACTGTCACCTTCGACGTCACCCAGGCTTCACCGTAACCTTGAACTGCAATCTCGTACTCACCCTCACATCAGAGACAGATGCAAACACTGATAGTAACCCTACACTCCCCATTAACCTTAATGAACATGCAACCCTAAAGCAAGCACTTGTCCCTGGACCTTAACCCTTAGAGTCACCATTGACACCACTGAAGGTTATCTTTAAAAATGGATTTAAATCTTGTCCTCACAGTCACATCAGAGACAGTCTCTAACTCTACCTGCAAACCTACCCTCACTGTACACCATTCCATACACCTGATCTGAAACCCTGCCCAGGTCTTCCAACGTGACCCCTCACCACCACCATCACCATCACTCATGTCTAAGAAACATCATGAAAGTCTATCTCGCAATCACCCTCACAATCAGAGCTGGATCCTGACTCTAACCATATCCCTATCCTCCACTTACAGCTAAACCACCACTTAAACTTAACCCTGGACTGCAACCAGGACCTGAAACCTCACTGTCACCATCGATGTTACCCATGCTTCACCATAAACCTGATGTTCAATCTCGTCCTCACCCTCACAACAGAGCCGGATTGTTAGCCTAAACAAAACCATGTGCTCCCTGTACACCTTTCCGAACACCTAACCCTAACCCTAGACCTAGCCCATGGAACTGAAACCTGACAGTCACCATCGACATCACCCAGGCTTCAGCGTAAACCTGATGTTCAATCTCTTCCTCATCCTCACATCAGAGCCCAATTCTAACCCTTCCCATAACCGTATCTTCCCTGTACACCTTACCAAACACCTAACCCTAACCCTAGCCCTAGCCCATGGAATTGAACCTTGACGGTCACCATCGACATCACCCAGGCTTCAGCGTAAACCCGATGTGCAATCCCATCCTCATCCTCACATCAGAGCCCGACTCAAACCCTTCCCATAACCGTATCTTCCCTGTACACCTTACCAAACACCGAACCCTAACCCTAGCCTTGTTCCCTGGACTTACCCCTCACCATCACCATCAATGTCCCCTACGCTTCAATGAAAACCTCGTCGTCAATCTATCCCTCAACATCACATCAGAGGTGAATCCTAAGCAAAATGATAAACCAATCCTCCCTGTACACATTACAGGACACCTAACCCTAAACCTAACCTTGTTCACTGGCCTGTACCCTCTCTGTTAAAATCGACATCTCCCATGCGTCACTGTAAACCTCCGTGTCAATCTCACCCTCACCATCACATCAGAGTCACACCCTAACTCCAAACGTAGTCCCGTATGTTCCATACACCTCAGTGAAAACCAACCTTCTCTCTACTGCTGGTCATTTGACATGACCACACAACATCTCAATTGACATCTTCCATGCTTCACCTTAATCCTGAATTACAATCATACTCTCTAACTCACATCAGAGCTGGGCCCTAATGCTAACCATAATCCAAACTCCTCGTTCATGTTAAAGAACTAGTATCCATTAACCTAGCCCTAGCCCATGGATCTGAATCATCACCATCACCATCGATGTCACTGAGAATTAACCATAAACTGGATCTTCAATCTCGTACTCACCCTCACATCAGAGACAGACCCTAACTCTAATTGTAACCCTATCTTCGCCATAAACCTAAACAAACACCCAACCCTAACCCAAGTCTTTGTCCCTGGACATTGTCCCTCAGCGTCACCACTGACTTCACCGAAGGTTCGCTTTATCCATGGATTTAAATCTTGTCTTCGTAATCACTTCAGAGACAGACTCTAACTCTCACCATACATTTACCCTCAATGTTCACCATTTCGTACACCTAATACGATACCCTGCCCACGTCCTTCGCTCTGACCCCTCACCACAAACACCACCATCAAGCATGTCTATCAAAAAGAGTGAATATCATTCTCACAATCACCCTCACTTTAGAGCTGGATCCTGACTCTAACCATATCCCTATCCTCCATGCACAGTTAAACCAACACCGAAACCTAACCCTAGCTTGGCTCCTGGACCTGAAACCGCACAATCACCAACGATGTCACCCAGAATTCTCCGTAAACCCGATGTTCAATCTCGTCCTCAACCGCACTACAGAGCCAGATCATAAGCCTAAATGAAACCATATAGTCCCTGTACACCTTACCAAACACCTAACCCTACCCCTAGCCCTAGCCCATGGACCTAATACCTCACAATCACCATTGACATCACCCAGGCTTCAGCGTAAACCTGATGTTCAATCTCGTCCTGATCCTCACGTCAGAGCCCAATCCGAACCCTTCCCATAACAATATCTCCCCCGTACACCTTGCCAAACACTTAACCCTGAACCTAGCCTTGTTTCCTTGACTTACCCCTCACTGTCACCATCAGCGTCCCCCATGCCTCACTGTAAAACTCCTCGTCAGTGTACCCCTTCACCTCACATCAGAGCTGGATCCTAAGCATAACGATAACCCTCTCCTCCCAGTACAACTTACAGAACACCAAACCCTAACCCTAACCTTGTTCACTGACCAAAACCCTCACCGTCAAAATCGACATCTAACACACCTCACAGTAAACGTCAAGAACAATCTCACCCTTGGGCTCACATCAGAGCTACATCCTAACTTTAAACATAGTCCTGTATGTCCCGTAAAACTTTGAGAACACCAACCCTAACTCGAGTGCTGATCACTAGACCTGACCCCTCAGCATCATATTTGACATCATCCACGCTTCACCTTAAACCTGAATTACAATCATACTCTCTACTTCACATCACACCAGACCCAAATTCTAACTGTAATCTAAACTCCCCATTCGCCTTAAAGAACTACCAACTATAATACTAGCCCTAGCCCATGGATCTAACCTACACCGCCACCTTCGATGTCAACACATGCTTCACCGGTAACTTAAACTTCCATCTCGTCCTTACCCTCATATAAGAGACAGACCCTAAATCAAATCGTAACCCTAACTTCCCCATAAAACTTAAGTTACACCCAAGCCTAACACTAGCCCTTGTCCGTGGACATTGCCCCTCACCATCACCATTGACAACACACAAGGTTCCCTTTAAACATGGATTTAAATCTGGCCCCCTACTCACATCAGAGACAGTCCCAAACTCAAAATGTAACCCTCTCCTCACTGTTCACCGTTCGTACACCTGACCCAAAACCCTGCCCAGTTTCTTCAACCTGACCCCTCACCACCGACAGCACCATGACTCATGTCTAACAAAAATCATGAAGGTCTGTATCGAAAATGACATCAGGTCAGAGCTGGATCCTGATTCCTACCATACCCCAGTCCTCCACGTACAGCGAACTGAACACCGACACCTAAACCTAGACCTGGCCCCGGACCTGAAACCTCATCGTCACCAATGACATCACCCACGTCCAGCGCAAACCTGATGTTCAATCACTTCCTCATCCACACATCAGAGCCTGATCCTAATCCTTCCCATAACCATATCTTCCCTGTACACCTTACCAAACACCTATCCCTAACCCTAACCTTGTTTCCTGGTTGAATCCTCACTGACAAAATCGACATCCCCCATGCCTCACTGTAAACCTCCACCTCAATGTCGTCCATGCCATCACGTCAGAGCCAGATCCTAACTCTAAACATAGTCCTATACGTCTGGTACACCTTAGCAAACACAAACCCTAACTGTAGCCCAGGTCTCTTGACCTGACACAACATCACAATTGACATCATTCACGCTTCACCTCAACTCTGAATTACAATCGTACTCTCTAACTCACATCACAGGTGAAACCAAACTCTAACCATAATCTAAACTCCCCATTTGCCTTAAAGAAATCACAACCCAAATCCTAGCACTAGCCCATGGACCAAACCCTCACTGTCACCTTCGACGTCACCCAGGCTTCACCGTAACCTTGAACTGCAATCTCGTACTCACCCTCACATCAGAGACAGATGCAAACACTGATAGTAACCCTACACTCCCCATTAACCTTAATGAACATGCAACCCTAAAGCAAGCACTTGTCCCTGGACCTTAACCCTTAGAGTCACCATTGACACCACTGAAGGTTATCTTTAAAAATGGATTTAAATCTTGTCCTCACAGTCACATCAGAGACAGTCTCTAACTCTACCTGCAAACCTACCCTCACTGTACACCATTCCATACACCTGATCTGAAACCCTGCCCAGGTCTTCCAACGTGACCCCTCACCACCACCATCACCATCACTCATGTCTAAGAAACATCATGAAAGTCTATCTCGCAATCACCCTCACAATCAGAGCTGGATCCTGACTCTAACCATATCCCTATCCTCCACTTACAGCTAAACCACCACTTCAACTTAACCCTGGACTGCAACCAGGACCTGAAACCTCACTGTCACCATCGATGTTACCCATGCTTCACCATAAACCTGATGTTCAATCTCGTCCTCACCCTCACAACAGAGCCGGATTGTTAGCCTAAACAAAACCATGTGCTCCCTGTACACCTTTCCGAACACCTAACCCTAACCCTAGACCTAGCCCATGGAACTGAACCCTGACAGTCACCATCGACATCACCCAGGCTTCAGCGTAAACCTGATGTTCAATCTCTTCCTCATCCTCACATCAGAGCCCAATTCTAACCCTTCCCATAACCGTATCTTCCCTGTACACCTTACCAAACACCTAACCCTAACCCTAGCCCTAGCCCATGGAATTGAACCTTGACGGTCACCATCGACATCACCCAGGCTTCAGCGTAAACCCGATGTGCAATCCCATCCTCATCCTCACATCAGAGCCCGACTCAAACCCTTCCCATAACCGTATCTTCCCTGTACACCTTACCAAACACCTAACCCTAACCCTAGCCTTGTTCCCTGGACTTACCCCTCACCATCACCATCAATGTCCCCTACGCTTCAATGAAAACCTCGACCTCAATCTATCCCTCAACATCACATCAGAGGTGAATCCTAAGCAAAATGATAAACCAATCCTCCCTGTACACATTACAGGACACCTAACCCTAAACCTAACCTTGTTCACTGGCCTGTACCCTCTCTGTTAAAATCGACATCTCCCATGCGTCACTGTAAACCTCCGTGTCAATCTCACCCTCACCATCACATCAGAGTCACACCCTAACTCCAAACGTAGTCCCGTATGTTCCATACAGCTCAGTGAAAACCAACCTTCTCTCTACTGCTGGTCATTTGACATGACCACACAACATCTCAATTGACATCTTCCATGCTTCACCTTAATCCTGAATTACAATCATACTCTCTAACTCACATCAGAGCTGGGCCCTAATGCTAACCATAATCCAAACTCCTCGTTCATGTTAAAGAACTAGTATCCATTAACCTAGCCCTAGCCCATGGATCTGAATCATCACCATCACCATCGATGTCACTGAGAATTAACCATAAACCGAATCTTCAATCTCGTACTCACCCTCACATCAGAGACAGACCCTAACTCTAATTGTAACCCTATCTTCGCCATAAACCTAAACAAACACCCAACCCTAACCCTAGTCTTTGTCCCTGGACATTGTCCCTCAGCGTCACCACTGACTTCACCGAAGGTTCGCTTTATCCATGGATTTAAATCTTGTCTTCGTAATCACTTCAGAGACAGACTCTAACTCTCACCATACATTTACCCTCAATGTTCACCATTTCGTACACCTAATACGATACCCTGCCCACGTCCTTCGCTCTGACCCCTCACCACAAACACCACCATCAAGCATGTCTATCAAAAAGAGTGAATATCATTCTCACAATCACCCTCACTTTAGAGCTGGATCCTGACTCTAACCATATCCCTATCCTCCATGCACAGTTAAACCAACACCGAAACCTAACCCTAGCTTGGCTCCTGGACCTGAAACCGCACAATCACCAACGATGTCACCCAGAATTCTCCGTAAACCCGATGTTCAATCTCGTCCTCAACCGCACTACAGAGCCAGATCATAAGCCTAAATGAAACCATATAGTCCCTGTACACCTTACCAAACACCTAACCCTACCCCTAGCCCTAGCCCATGGACCTAATACCTCACAATCACCATTGACATCACCCAGGCTTCAGCGTAAACCTGATGTTCAATCTCGTCCTGATCCTCACGTCAGAGCCCAATCCGAACCCTTCCCATAACAATATCTCCCCCGTACACCTTGCCAAACACTTAACCCTGAACCTAGCCTTGTTTCCTTGACTTACCCCTCACTGTCACCATCAGCGTCCCCCATGCCTCACTGTAAAACTCCTCGTCAGTGTACCCCTTCACCTCACATCAGAGCTGGATCTTAAGCATAACGATAACCCTCTCCTCCCAGTACAACTTACAGAACACCAAACCCTAACCCTAACCTTGTTCACTGACCAAAACCCTCACCGTCAAAATCGACATCTAACACACCTCACAGTAAACGTCAAGAACAATCTCACCCTTGGGCTCACATCAGAGCTACATCCTAACTTTAAACATAGTCCTGTATGTCCCGTAAAACTTTGCGAACACCAACCCTAACTCGAGTGCTGATCACTAGACCTGACCCCTCAGCATCATATTTGACATTATCCACGCTTCACCTTAAACCTGAATTACAATCATACTCTCTACTTCACATCACACCAGACCCAAATTCTAACTGTAATCTAAACTCCCCATTCGCCTTAAAGAACTACCAACTATAATACTAGCCTTAGCCCATGGATCTAACCTACACCGCCACCTTCGATGTCAACACATGCTTCACCGGTAACTTAAACTTCCATTTCGTCCTTACCCTCATATAAGAGACAGACCCTAAATCAAATCGTAACCCTAACTTCCCCATAAAACTTAAGTAACACCCAAGCCTAACACTAGCCCTTGTCCGTGGACATTGCCCCTCACCATCACCATTGACAACACACAAGGTTCCCTTTAAACATGGATTTAAATCTGGCCCCCTACTCACATCAGAGACAGTCCCAAACTCAAAATGTAACCCTATCTTCACTGTTCACCGTTCGTACACCTGAACCAAAACCCTGCCCAGTTTCTTCAACCTGACCCCTCACCACCGACAGCACCATGACTCATGTCTAACAAAAATCATGAAGGTCTGTATCGAAAATGACATCAGGTCAGAGCTGTCTCCTGATTCCTACCATACCCCAATCCTCCACGTACAGCGAACTGAACACCGACACCTAAACCTAGACCTGGCCCCTGGACCTGAAACCTCATCGTCACCAATGACATCACCCACGTTCAGCGCAAACCTGATGTTCAATCACTTCCTCATCCACACATCAGAGCCTGATCCTAATCCTTCCCATAACCATATCTTCCCTGTACACCTTACCAAGCACCTATCCCTAACCCTAACCTTGTTTCCTGGTTGAATCCTCACTGACAAAATCGACATCCCCCATGCCTCACTGTAAACCTCCACCTCAATGTCGTCCATGCCATCACGTCAGAGCCAGATCCTAACTCTAAACATAGTCCTATATGTCTGGTACACCTTAGCAAACACAAACCCTAACTGTAGCCCAGGTCTCTTGACCTGACACAACATCACAATTGACATCATTCACGCTTCACCTCAACTCTGAATTACAATCGTACTCTCTAACTCACATCACAGGTGAAACCAAGCTCTAACCATAATCTAAACTCCCCATTTGCCTTAAAGAAATCGCAACCCAAATCCTAGCACTAGCCCATGGACCAAACCCTCACTGTCACCTTCGACGTCACCCAGGCTTCACCGTAACCTTGAACTGCAATCTCGTACTCACCCTCACATCAGAGACAGATGCAAACACTGATAGTAACCCTACACTCCCCATTAACCTTAATGAACATGCAACCCTAAAGCAAGCACTTGTCCCTGGACCTTAACCCTTAGAGTCACCATTGACACCACTGAAGGTTATCTTTAAAAATGGATTTAAATCTTGTCCTCACAGTCACATCAGAGACAGTCTCTAACTCTACCTGCAAACCTACCCTCACTGTACACCATTCCATACACCTGATCTGAAACCCTGCCCAGGTCTTCCAACGTGACCCCTCACCACCACCATCACCATCACTCATGTCTAAGAAACATCATGAAAGTCTATCTCGCAATCACCCTCACAATCAGAGCTGGATCCTGACTCTAACCATATCCCTATCCTCCACTTACAGCTAAACCACCACTTAAACTTAACCCTGGACTGCAACCAGGACCTGAAACCTCACTGTCACCATCGATGTTACCCATGCTTCACCATAAACCTGATGTTCAATCTCGTCCTCACCCTCACAACAGAGCCGGATTGTTAGCCTAAACAAAACCATGTGCTCCCTGTACACCTTTCCGAACACCTAACCCTAACCCTAGACCTAGCCCATGGAACTGAACCCTGACAGTCACCATCGACATCACCCAGGCTTCAGCGTAAACCTGATGTTCAATCTCTTCCTCATCCTCACATCAGAGCCGAATTCTAACCCTTCCCATAACCGTATCTTCCCTGTACACCTTACCAAACACCTAACCCTAACCCTAGCCCTAGCCCATGGAATTGAACCTTGACGGTCACCATCGACATCACCCAGGCTTCAGCGTAAACCCGATGTGCAATCCCATCCTCATCCTCACATCAGAGCCCGACTCAAACCCTTCCCATAACCGTATCTTCCCTGTACACCTTACCAATCACCTTACCCTAACCCTAGCCTTGTTCCCTGGACTTACCCCTCACCATCACCATCAATGTCCCCTACGCTTCAATGAAAACCTCGACCTCAATCTATCCCTCAACATCACATCAGAGGTGAATCCTAAGCAAAATGATAAACCAATCCTCCCTGTACACATTACAGGACACCTAACCCTAAACCTAACCTTGTTCACTGGCCTGTACCCTCTCTGTTAAAATCGACATCTCCCATGCGTCACTGTAAAACTCCGTGTCAATCTCACCCTCACCATCACATCAGAGTCACACCCTAACTCCAAACGTAGTCCCGTATGTTCCATACACCTCAGTGAAAACCAACCTTCTCTCTACTGCTGGTCATTTGACATGACCACACAACATCTCAATTGACATCTTCCATGCTTCACCTTAATCCTGAATTACAATCATACTCTCTAACTCACATCAGAGCTGGGCCCTAATGCTAACCATAATCCAAACTCCTCGTTCATGTTAAAGAACTAGTATCCATTAACCTAGCCCTAGCCCATGGATCTGAATCATCACCATCACCATCGATGTCACTGAGAATTAACCATAAACTGGATCTTCAATCTCGTACTCACCCTCACATCAGAGACAGACCCTAACTCTAATTGTAACCCTATCTTCGCCATAAACCTAAACAAACACCCAAACCTAACCCTAGTCTTTGTCCCTGGACATTGTCCCTCAGCGTCACCACTGACTTCACCGAAGGTTCGCTTTATCCATGGATTTAAATCTTGTCTTCGTAATCACTTCAGAGACAGACTCTAACTCTCACCATACATTTACCCTCAATGTTCACCATTTCGTACACCTAATACTATACCCTGCCCACGTCCTTCGCTCTGACCCCTCACCACAAACACCACCATCAAGTATGTCTATCAAAAAGAGTGAATATCATTCTCACAATCACCCTCACTTTAGAGCTGGATCCCGACTCTAACCATATCCCTATCCTCCATGCACAGTTAAACCAACACCGAAACCTAACCCTAGCTTGGCTCCTGGACCTGAAACCGCACAATCACCAACGATGTCACCCAGAATTCTCCGTAAACCCGATGTTCAATCTCGTCCTCAACCGCACTACAGAGCCAGATCATAAGCCTAAATGAAACCATATAGTCCCTGTACACCTTACCAAACACCTAACCCTACCCCTAGCCCTAGCCCATGGACCTAATACCTCACAATCACCATTGACATCACCCAGGCTTCAGCGTAAAGCTGATGTTCAATCTCGTCCTGATCCTCACGTCAGAGCCCAATCCGAACCCTTCCCATAACAATATCTCCCCCGTACACCTTGCCAAACACTTAACCCTGAACCTAGCCTTGTTTCCTTGACTTACCCCTCTCTGTCACCATTAGCGTCCCCCATGCCTCACTGTAAAACTCCTCCTCAGTGTACCCCTTCACCTCACATCAGAGCTAGATCCTAAGCATAACGATAACCCTCTCCTCCCAGTACAACTTACAGAACACCAAACCCTAACCCTAACCTTGTTCACTGACCAAAACCCTCACCGTCAAAATCGACATCTAACACACCTCACAGTAAACGTCAAGAACAATCTCACCCTTGGGCTCACATCAGAGCTACATCCTAACTTTAAACATAGTCCTGTATGTCCCGTAAAACTTTGCGAACACCAACCCTAACTCGAGTGCTGATCACTAGACCTGACCCCTCAGCATCATATTTGACATCATCCACGCTTCACCTTAAACCTGAATTACAATCATACTCTCTACTTCACATCACACCAGACCCAAATTCTAACTGTAATCTAAACTCCCCATTCGCCTTAAAGAACTACCAACTATAATACTAGCCCTAGCCCATGGATCTAACCTACACCGCCACCTTCGATGTCAACACATGCTTCACCGGTAACTTAAACTTCCATCTCGTCCTTACCCTCATATAAGAGACAGACCCTAAATCAAATCGTAACCCTAACTTCCCCATAAAACTTAAGTTACACCCAAGCCTAACACTAGCCCTTGTCCGTGGACATTGCCCCTCACCATCACCATTGACAACACACAAGGTTCCCTTTAAACATGGATTTAAATCTGGCCCCCTACTCACATCAGAGACAGTCCCAAACTCAAAATGTAACCCTATCCTCACTGTTCACCGTTCGTACACCTGAACCAAAACCCTGCCCAGTTTCTTCAACCTGACCCCTCACCACCGACAGCACCATGACTCATGTCTAACAAAAATCATGAAGGTCTGTATCGAAAATGACATCAGGTCAGAGCTGGATCCTGATTCCTACCATACCCCAATCCTCCACGTACAGCGAACTGAACACCGACACCTAAACCTAGACCTGGCCCCTGGACCTGAAACCTCATCGTCACCAATGACATCACCCACGTTCAGCGCAAACCTGATGTTCAATCACTTCCTCATCCACACATCAGAGCCTGATCCTAATCCTTCCCATAACCATATCTTCCCTGTACACCTTACCAAGCACCTATCCCTAACCCTAACCTTGTTTCCTGGTTGAATCCTCACTGACAAAATCGACATCCCCCATGCCTCACTGTAAACCTCCACCTCAATGTCGTCCATGCCATCACGTCAGAGCCAGATCCTAACTCTAAACATAGTCCTATACGTCTGGTACACCTTAGCAAACACAAACCCTAACTGTAGCCCAGGTCTCTTGACCTGACACAACATCACAATTGACATCATCCACGCTTCACCTCAACTCTGAATTACAATCGTACACTCTAACACACATCACAGGTGAAACCAAGCTCTAACCATAATCTAAACTCCCCATTTGCCTTAAAGAAATCGCAACCCAAATCCTAGCACTAGACCATGGACCAAACCCTCACTGTCACCTTCGACGTCACCCAGGCTTCACCGTAACCTTGAACTGCAATCTCGTACTCACCCTCACATCAGAGACAGATGCAAACACTGATAGTAACCCTACACTCCCCATTAACCTTAATGAACATGCAACCCTAAAGCAAGCACTTGTCCCTGGACCTTAACCCTTAGAGTCACCATTGACACCACTGAAGGTTATCTTTAAAAATGGAATTAAATCTTGTCCTCACAGTCACATCAGAGACAGTCTCTAACTCTACCTGCAAACCTACCCTCACTGTACACCATTCCATACACCTGATCTGAAACCCTGCCCAGGTCTTCCAACGTGACCCCTCACCACCACCATCACCATCACTCATGTCTAAGAAACATCATGAAAGTCTATCTCGCAATCACCCTCACAATCAGAGCTGGATCCTGACTCTAACCATATCCCTATCCTCCACTTACAGCTAAACCACCACTTAAACTTAACCCTGGACTGCAACCAGGACCTGAAACCTCACTGTCATCATCGATGTTACCCATGCTTCACCATATTCCTGATGTTCAATCTCGTCCTCACCCTCACAACAGAGCCGGATTGTTAGCCTAAACAAAACCATGTGCTCCCTGTACACCTTTCCGAACACCTAACCCTAACCGTAGACCTAGCCCATGAAACTGAACCCTGACAGTCACCATCGACATCACCCAGGCTTCAGCGTAAACCTGATGTTCAATCTCTTCCTCATCCTCACATCAGAGCCCAATTCTAACCCTTCCCATAACCGTATCTTCCCTGTATACCTTACCAAACACCTAACCCTAACCCTAGCCCTAGCCCATGGAATTGAACCTTGACGGTCACCATCGACATCACCCAGGCTTCAGCGTAAACCCGATGTGCAATCCCATCCTCATCCTCACATCAGAGCCCGACTCAAACCCTTCCCATAACCGTATCTTCCCTGTACACCTTACCAAACACCTAACCCTAACCCTAGCCTTGTTCCCTGGACTTACCCCTCACCATCACCATCAATGTCTCCTACGCTTCAATGAAAACCTCGACCTCAATCTATCCCTCAACATCACATCAGAGGTGAATCCTAAGCAAAATGATAAACCAATCCTCCCTGTACACATTACAGGACACCTAACCCTAAACCTAACCTTGTTCACTGGCCTGTACCCTCTCTGTTAAAATCGACATCTCCCATGCGTCACTGTAAACCTCCGTGTCAATCTCACCCTCACCATCACATCAGAGTCACACCCTAACTCCAAACGTAGTCCCGTATGTTCCATACACCTCAGTGAAAACCAACCTTCTCTCTACTGCTGGTCATTTGACATGACCACACAACGTCTCAATTGACATCTTCCATGCTTCACCTTAATCCTGAATTACAATCATACTCTCTAACTCACATCAGAGCTGGGCCCTAATGCTAACCATAATCCAAACTCCTCGTTCATGTTAAAGAACTAGTATCCATTAACCTAGCCCTAGCCCATGGATCTGAATCATCACCATCACCATCGATGTCACTGAGAATTAACCATAAACTGGATCTTCAATCTCGTACTCACCCTCACATCAGAGACAGACCCTAACTCTAATTGTAACCCTGTCTTCGCCATAAACCTAAACAAACACCCAACCCTAACCCTAGTCTTTGTCCCTGGACATTGTCCCTCAGCGTCACCACTGACTTCACCGAAGGTTCGCTTTATCCATGGATTTAAATCTTGTCTTCGTAATCACTTCAGAGACAGACTCTAACTCTCACCATACATTTACCCTCAATGTTCACCATTTCGTACACCTAATACGATACCCTGCCCACGTCCTTCGCTCTGACCCCTCACCACAAACACCACCATCAAGCATGTCTATCAAAAAGAGTGAATATCATTCTCACAATCACCCTCACTTTAGAGCTGGATCCTGACTCTAACCATATCCCTATCCTCCATGCACAGGTAAACCAGCACCGAAACCTAACCCTAGCTTGGCTCCTGGACCTGAAACCGCACAATCACCAACGATGTCACCCAGAATTCTCCGTAAACCCGATGTTCAATCTCGTCCTCAACCACACTACAGAGCCAGATCATAAGCCTAAATGAAACCATATAGTCCCTGTACACCTTACCAAACACCTAACCCTACCCCTAGCCCTAGCCCATGGACCTAATACCTCACAATCACCATTGACATCACCCAGGCTTCAGCGTAAACCTGATGTTCAATCTCGTCCTGATCCTCACGTCAGAGCCCAATCCGAACCCTTCCCATAACAATATCTCCCCCGTACACCTTGCCAAACACTTAACCCTGAACCTAGCCTTGTTTCCTTGACTTACCCCTCACTGTCACCATCAGCGTCCCCCATGCCTCACTGTAAAACTCCTCCTCAGTGTACCCCTTCACCTCACATCAGAGCTGGATCCTAAGAATAACGATAACCCTCTCCTCCCAGTACAACTTACAGAACACCAAACCCTAACCCTAACCTTGTTCACTGACCAAAACCCTCACCGTCAAAATCGACATCTAACACACCTCACAGTAAACGTCAAGAACAATCTCACCCTTGGGCTCACATCAGAGCTACATCCTAACTTTAAACATAGTCCTGTATGTCCCGTAAAACTTTGCGAACACCAACCCTAACTCGAGTGCTGATCACTAGACCTGACCCCTCAGCATCATATTTCACATCATCCACGCTTCACCTTAAACCTGAATTACAATCATACTCTATACTTCACATCACACCAGACCCAAATTCTAACTGTAATCTAAACTCCCCATTCGCCTTAAAGAACTACCAACTATAATACTAGCCCTAGCCCATGGATCTAACCTACACCGCCACCTTCGAGGTCAACACATGCTTCACCGGTAACTTAAACTTCCATCTCGTCCTTACCCTCATATAAGAGACGACCCTAAATCAAATCGTAACCCTAACTTCCCCATAAAACTTAAGTTACACCCAAGCCTAACACTAGCCCTTGTCCGTGGACATTGCCCCTCACCATCACCATTGACAACACACAAGGTTTCCTTTAAACATGGATTTAAATCTGGCCCCCTACTCATATCAGAGACAGTCCCAAACTCAAAATGTAACCCTCTCCTCACTGTTCACCGTTCGTACACCTGACCCAAAACCCTGCCCAGTTTCTTCAACCTGACCCCTCACCACCGACAGCACCATGACTCATGTCTAACAAAATCATGAAGGTCTGTATCGAAAATGACATCAGGTCAGAGCTGGATCCTGATTCCTACCATACCCCATTCCTCCACGTACAGCGAACTGAACACCGACACCTAAACCTAGACCTGGCCCCTGGACCTGAAACCTCATCGTCACCAATGACATCACCCACGTTCAGCGCAAACCTGATGTTCAATCACTTCCTCATCCACACATCAGAGCCTGATCCTAATCCTTCCCATAACCATATCTTCCCTGTACACCTTACCAAGCACCTATCCCTAACCCTAACCTTGTTTCCTGGTTGAATCCTCACTGACAAAATCGACATCCCCCATGCCTCACTGTAAACCTCCACCTCAATGTCGTCCATGCCGTCACGTCAGAGCCAGATCCTAACTCTAAACATAGTCCTATACGTCTGGTACACCTTAGCAAACACAAACCCTAACTGTAGCCCAGGTCTCTTGATCTGACACAACATCACAATTGACATCATTCACGCTTCACCTCAACTCTGAATTACAATCGTACTCTCTAACTCACATCACAGGTGAAACCAAGCTCTAACCATAATCTAAACTCCCCATTTGCCTTAAAGAAATCGCAACCCAAATCCTAGCACTAGCCCATGGACCAAACCCTCACTGTCACCTTCGACGTCACCCAGGCTTCACCGTAACCTTGAACTGCCATCTCGTACTCACCCTCACATCAGAGACAGATGCAAACACTGATAGTAACCCTACACTCCCCATTAACCTTAATGAACATGCAACCCTAAAGCAAGCACTTGTCCCTGGACCTTAACCCTTAGAGTCACCATTGACACCACTGAAGGTTATCTTTAAAAATGGATTTAAATCTTGTCCTCACAGTCACATCAGAGACAGTCTCTAACTCTACCTGCAAACCTACCCTCACTGTACACCATTCCATACACCTGATCTGAAACCCTGCCCAGGTCTTCCACCGTGACCCCTCACCACCACCATCACCATCACTCATGTCTAAGAAACATCATGAAAGTCTATCTCGCAATCACCCTCACAATCAGAGCTGGATACTGACTCTAACCATATCCCTACCCTCCACTTACAGCTAAACCACCACTTAAACTTAACCCTGGACTGCAACCAGGACCTGAAACCTCACTGTCACCATCGATGTTACCCATGCTTCACCATAAACCTGATGTTCAATCTCGTCCTCACCCTCACATCAGAGCCGGATTGTTAGCCTAAACAAAACCATGTGCTCCCTGTACACCTTTCCGAACAGCTAACCCTAACCCTAGACCTAGCCCATGGAACTGAACCCTGACAGTCACCATCGACATCACCCAGGCTTCAGCGTAAACCTGATGTTCAATCTCTTCCTCATCCTCACATCAGAGCCCAATTCTAACCCTTCCCATAACCGTATCTTCCCTGTACACCTTACCAAACACCTAACCCGAACCCTAGCCTTGTTCCCTGGACTTACCCCTCACCATCACCATCAATGTCCCCTACGCTTCAATGAAAACCTCGACCTCAATCTATCCCTCAACATCACATCAGAGGTGAATCCTAAGCAAAATGATAAACCAATCCTCCCTGTACACATTACAGGACACCTAACCCTAAACCTAACCTTGTTCACTGGCCTGTACCCTCTCTGTTAAAATCGACATCTCCCATGCGTCACTGTAAACCTCCGTGTCAATCTCACCCTCACCATCACATCAGAGTCACACCCTAACTCCAAACGTAGTCCCGTATGTTCCATACACCTCAGTGAAAACCAACCTTCTCTCTACTGCTGGTCATTTGACATGACCACACAACATCTCAATTGACATCTTCCATGCTTCACCTTAATCCTGAATTACAATCATACTCTCTAACTCACATCAGAGCTGGGCCCTAATGCTAACCATAATCCAAACTCCTCGTTCATGTTAAAGAACTAGTATCCATTAACCTAGCCCTAGCCCATGGATCTGAATCATCACCATCACCATCGATGTCACTGAGAATTAACCATAAACTGGATCTTCAATCTCGTACTCACCCTCACATCAGAGACAGACCCTAACTCTAATTGTAACCCTATCTTCGCCATAAACCTAAACAAACACCCAACCCTAACCCTAGTCTTTGTCCCTGGACATTGTCCCTCAGCGTCACCACTGACTTCACCGAAGGTTCGCTTTATCCATGGATTTAAATCTTGTCTTCGTAATCACTTCAGAGACAGACTCTAACTCTCACCATACATTTACCCTCAATGTTCACCATTTCGTACACCTAATACGATACCCTGCCCACGTCCTTCGCTCTGACCCCTCACCACAAACACCACCATCAAGCATGTCTATCAAAAAGAGTGAATATCATTCTCACAATCACCCTCACTTTAGAGCTGGATCCTGACTCTAACCATATCCCTATCCTCCATGCACAGTTAAACCAACACCGAAACCTAACCCTAGCTTGGCTCCTGGACCTGAAACCGCAGAATCACCAACGATGTCACCCAGAATTCTCCGTAAACCCGATGTTCAATCTCGTCCTCAACCGCACTACAGAGCCAGATCATAAGCCTAAATGAAACCATATAGTCCCTGTTCACCTTACCAAACACCTAACCCTACCCCTAGCCCTAGCCCATGGACCTAATACCTCACAATCACCATTGACATCACCCAGGCTTCAGCGTAAACCTGATGTTCAATCTCGTCCTGATCCTCACGTCAGAGCCCAATCCGAACCCTTCCCATAACAATATCTCCCCCGTACACCTTGCCAAACACTTAACCCTGAACCTAGCCTTGTTTCCTTGACTTACCCCTCACTGTCACCATCAGCGTCCCCCATGCCTCACTGTAAAACTCCTCCTCAGTGTACCCCTTCACCTCACATCAGAGCTGGATCCTAAGCATAACGATAACCCTCTCCTCCCAGTACAACTTACAGAACACCAAACCCTAACCCTAACCTTGTTCACTGACCAAAACCCTCACCGTCAAAATCGACATCTAACACACCTCACAGTAAACGTCAAGAACAATCTCACCCTTGGGCTCACATCAGAGCTACATCCTAACTTTAAACATAGTCCTGTATGTCCCGTAAAACTTTGCGAACACCAACCCTAACTCGAGTGCTGATCACTAGACCTGACCCCTCAGCATCATATTTGACATCATCCACGCTTCACCTTAAACCTGAATTACAATCATACTCTATACTTCACATCACACCAGACCCAAATTCTAACTGTAATCTAAACTCCCCATTCGCCTTAAAGAACTACCAACTATAATACTAGCCCTAGCCCATGGATCTAACCTACACCGCCACCTTCGAGGTCAACACATGCTTCACCGGTAACTTAAACTTCCATCTCGTCCTTACCCTCATATAAGAGACAGACCCTAAATCAAATCGTAACCCTAACTTCCCCATAAAACTTAAGTTACACCCAAGCCTAACACTAGCCCTTGTCCGTGGACATTGCCCCTCACCATCACCATTGACAACACACAAGGTTTCCTTTAAACATGGATTTAAATCTGGCCCCCTACTCATATCAGAGACAGTCCCAAACTCAAAATGTAACCCTCTCCTCACTGTTCACCGTTCGTACACCTGACCCAAAACCCTGCCCAGTTTCTTCAACCTGACCCCTCACCACCGACAGCACCATGACTCATGTCTAACAAAAATCATGAAGGTCTGTATCGAAAATGACATCAGGTCAGAGCTGGATCCTGATTCCTACCATACCCCAATCCTCCACGTACAGCGAACTGAACACCGACACCTAAACCTAGACCTGGCCCCTGGACCTGAAACCTCATCGTCACCAATGACATCACCCACGTTCAGCGCAAACCTGATGTTCAATCACTTCCTCATCCACACATCAGAGCCTGATCCTAATCCTTCCCATAACCATATCTTCCCTGTACACCTTACCAAGCACCTATCCCTAACCCTAACCTTGTTTCCTGGTTGAATCCTCACTGACAAAATCGACATCCCCCATGCCTCACTGTAAACCTCCACCTCAATGTCGTCCATGCCGTCACGTCAGAGCCAGATCCTAACTCTAAACATAGTCCTATACGTCTGGTACACCTTAGCAAACACAAACCCTAACTGTAGCCCAGGTCTCTTGACCTGACACAACATCACAATTGACATCATTCACGCTTCACCTCAACTCTGAATTACAATCGTACTCTCTAACTCACATCACAGGTGAAACCAAGCTCTAACCATAATCTAAACTCCCCATTTGCCTTAAAGAAATCGCAACCCAAATCCTAGCACTAGCCCATGGACCAAACCCTCACTGTCACCTTCGACGTCACCCAGGCTTCACCGTAACCTTGAACTGCCATCTCGTACTCACCCTCACATCAGAGACAGATGCAAACACTGATAGTAACCCTACACTCCCCATTAACCTTAATGAACATGCAACCCTAAAGCAAGCACTTGTCCCTGGACCTTAACCCTTAGAGTCACCATTGACACCACTGAAGGTTATCTTTAAAAATGGATTTAAATCTTGTCCTCACAGTCACATCAGAGACAGTCTCTAACTCTACCTGCAAACCTACCCTCACTGTACACCATTCCATACACCTGATCTGAAACCCTGCCCAGGTCTTCCAACGTGACCCCTCACCACCACCATCACCATCACTCATGTCTAAGAAACATCATGAAAGTCTATCTCGCAATCACCCTCACAATCAGAGCTGGATCCTGACTCTAACCATATCCCTATCCTCCACTTACAGCTAAACCACCACTTCAACTTAACCCTGGACTGCAACCAGGACCTGAAACCTCACTGTCACCATCGATGTTACCCATGCTTCACCATAAACCTGATGTTCAATCTCGTCCTCACCCTCACAACAGAGCCGGATTGTTAGCCTAAACAAAACCATGTGCTCCCTGTACACCTTTCCGAACACCTAACCCTAACCCTAGACCTAGCCCATGGAACTCAACCCTGACAGTCACCATCGACATCACCCAGGCTTCAGCGTAAACCTGATGTTCAATCTCTTCCTCATCCTCACATCAGAGCCCAATTCTAACCCTTCCCATAACTGTATCTTCCCTGTACACCTTACCAAACACCTAACCCTAACCCTAGCCCTAGCCCATGGAATTGAACCTTGACGGTCACCATCGACATCACCCAGGCTTCAGCGTAAACCCGATGTGCAATCCCATCCTCATCCTCACATCAGAGCCCGACTCAAACCCTTCCCATAACCGTATCTTCCCTGTACACCTTACCAAACACCTAACCCTAACCCTAGCCTTGTTCCCTGGACTTACCCCTCACCATCACCATCAATGTCCCCTACGCTTCAATGAAAACCTCGACCTCAATCTATCCCTCAACATCACATCAGAGGTGAATCCTAAGCCAAATGATAAACCAATCCTCCCTGTACACATTACAGGACACCTAACCCTAAACCTAACCTTGTTCACTGGCCTGTACCCTCTCTGTTAAAAATCGACATCTCCCATGCGTCACTGTAAACCTCCGTGTCAATCTCACCCTCACCATCACATCAGAGTCACACCCTAACTCCAAACGTAGTCCCGTATGTTCCATACACCTCAGTGAAAACCAACCTTCTCTCTACTGCTGGTCATTTGACATGACCACACAACATCTCAATTGACATCTTCCATGCTTCACCTTAATCCTGAATTACAATCATACTCTCTAACTCACATCAGAGCTGGGCCCTAATGCTAACCATAATCCAAACTCCTCGTTCATGTTAAAGAACTAGTATCCATTAACCTAGCCCTAGCCCATGGATCTGAATCATCACCATCACCATCGATGTCACTGAGAATTAACCATAAACTGGATCTTCAATCTCGTACTCACCCTCACATCAGAGACAGACCCTAACTCTAATTGTAACCCTATCTTCGCCATAAACCTAAACAAACACCCAACCCTAACCCTAGTCTTTGTCCCTGGACATTGTCCCTCAGCGTCACCACTGACTTCACCGAAGGTTCGCTTTATCCATGGATTTAAATCTTGTCTTCGTAATCACTTCAGAGACAGACTCTAACTCTCACCATACATTTACCCTCAATGTTCACCATTTCGTACACCTAATACGATACCCTGCCCACGTCCTTCGCTCTGACCCCTCACCACAAACACCACCATCAAGCATGTCTATCAAAAAGAGTGAATATCATTCTCACAATCACCCTCACTTTAGAGCTGGATCCTGACTCTAACCATATCCCTATCCTCCATGCACAGTTAAACCAACACCGAAACCTAACCCTAGCTTGGCTCCTGGACCTGAAACCGCACAATCACCAACGATGTCACCCAGAATTCTCCGTAAACCCGATGTTCAATCTCGTCCTCAACCGCACTACAGAGCCAGATCATAAGCCTAAATGAAACCATATAGTCCCTGTACACCTTACCAAACACCTAACCCTACCCCTAGCCCTAGCCCATGGACCTAATACCTCACAATCACCATTGACATCACCCAGGCTTCAGCGTAAACCTGATGTTCAATCTCGTCCTGATCCTCACGTCAGAGCCCAATCCGAACCCTTCCCATAACAATATCTCCCCCGTATACCTTGCCAAACACTTAACCCTGAACCTAGCCTTGTTTCCTTGACTTACCCCTCACTGTCACCATCAGCGTCCCCCATGCCTCACTGTAAAACTCCTCCTCAGTGTACCCCTTCACCTCACATCAGAGCTGGATCCTAAGCATAACGATAACCCTCTCCTCCCAGTACAACTTACAGAACACCAAACCCTAACCCTAACCTTGTTCACTGACCAAAACCCTCACCGTCAAAATCGACATCTAACACACCTCACAGTAAACGTCAAGAACAATCTCACCCTTGGGCTCACATCAGAGCTACATCCTAACTTTAAACATAGTCCTGTATGTCCCGTAAAACTTTGCGAACACCAACCCTAACTCGAGTGCTGATCACTAGACCTGACCCCTCAGCATCATATTTGACATCATCCACGCTTCACCTTAAACCTGAATTACAATCATACTCTCTACTTCACATCACACCAGACCCAAATTCTAACTGTAATCTAAACTCCCCATTCGCCTTAAAGAACTACCAACTATAATACTAGCCCTAGCCCATGGATCTAACCTACACCGCCACCTTCGATGTCAACACATGCTTCACCGGTAACTTAAACTTCCATCTCGTCCTTACCCTCATATAAGAGACAGACCCTAAATCAAATCGTAACCCTAACTTCCCCATAAAACTTAAGTTACACCCAAGCCTAACACTAGCCCTTGTCCGTGGACATTGCCCCTCACCATCACCATTGACAACACACAAGGTTCCCTTTAAACATGGATTTAAATCTGGCCCCCTACTCACATCAGAGACAGTCCCAAACTCAAAATGTAACCCTCTCCTCACTGTTCACCGTTCGTACACCTGACCCAAAACCCTGCCCAGTTTCTTCGACCTGACCCCTCACCACCGACAGCACCATGACTCATGTCTAACAAAAATCATGAAGGTCTGTATCGAAAATGACATCAGGTCAGAGCTGGATCCTGATTCCTACCATACCCCAATCCTCCACGTACAGCGAACTGAACACCGACACCTAAACCTAGACCTGGCCCCTGGACCTGAAACCTCATCGTCACCAATGACATCACCCACGTCCAGCGCAAACCTGATGTTCAATCACTTCCTCATCCACACATCAGAGCCTGATCCTAATCCTTCCCATAACCATATCTTCCTTGTACACCTTACCAAACACCTATCCCTAACCCTAACCTTGTTTCCTGGTTGAATCCTCACTGACAAAATCGACATCCCCCATGCCTCACTGTAAACCTCCACCTCAATGTCGTCCATGCCATCACGTCAGAGCCAGATCCTAACTCTAAACATAGTCCTATACGTCTGGTACACCTTAGCAAACACAAACCCTAACTGTAGCCCAGGTCTCTTGACCTGACACAACATCACAATTGACATCATTCACGCTTCACCTCAACTCTGAATTACAATCGTACTCTCTAACTCACATCACAGGTGAAACCAAACTCTAACCATAATCTAAACTCCCCATTTGCCTTAAAGAAATCGCAACCCAAATCCTAGCACTAGCCCATGGACCAAACCCTCACTGTCACCTTCGACGTCACCCAGGCTTCACCGTAACCTTGAACTGCAATCTCGTACTCACCCTCACATCAGAGACAGATGCAAACACTGATAGTAACCCTACACTCCCCATTAACCTTAATGAACATGCAACCCTAAAGCAAGCACTTGTCCCTGGACCTTAACCCTTAGAGTCACCATTGACACCACTGAAGGTTATCTTTAAAAATGGATTTAAATCTTGTCCTCACAGTCACATCAGAGACAGTCTCTAACTCTACCTGCAAACCTACCCTCACTGTACACCATTCCATACACCTGATCTGAAACCCTGCCCAGGTCTTCCAACGTGACCCCTCACCACCACCATCACCATCACTCATGTCTAAGAAACATCATGAAAGTCTATCTCGCAATCACCCTCACAATCAGAGCTGGATCCTGACTCTAACCATATCCCTATCCTCCACTTACAGCTAAACCACCACTTAAACTTAACCCTGGACTGCAACCAGGACCTGAAACCTCACTGTCACCATCGATGTTACCCATGCTTCACCATAAACCTGATGTTCAATCTCGTCCTCACCCTCACAACAGAGCCGGATTGTTAGCCTAAACAAAACCATGTGCTCCCTGTACACCTTTCCGAACACCTAACCCTAACCCTAGACCTAGCCCATGGAACTGAACCCTGACAGTCACCATCGACATCACCCAGGCTTCAGCGTAAACCTGATGTTCAATCTCTTCCTCATCCTCACATCAGAGCCCAATTCTAACCCTTCCCATAACCGTATCTTCCCTGTACACCTTACCAAACACCTAACCCTAACCCTAGCCCTAGACCATGGAATTGAACCTTGACGGTCACCATCGACATCACCCAGGCTTCAGCGTAAACCCGATGTGCAATCCCATCCTCATCCTCACATCAGAGCCCGACTCAAACCCTTCCCATAACCGTATCTTCCCTGTACACCTTACCAAACACCTAACCCTAACCCTAGCCTTGTTCCCTGGACTTACCCCTCACCATCACCATCAATGTCCCCTACGCTTCAATGAAAACCTCGACCTCAATCTATCCCTCAACATCACATCAGAGGTGAATCCTAAGCCAAATGATAAACCAATCCTCCCTGTACACATTACAGGACACCTAACCCTAAACCTAACCTTGTTCACTGGCCTGTACCCTCTCTGTTAAAATCGACATCTCCCATGCGTCACTGTAAACCTCCGTGTCAATCTCACCCTCACCATCACATCAGAGTCACACCCTAACTCCAAACGTAGTCCCGTATGTTCCATACACCTCAGTGAAAACCAACCTTCTCTCTACTGCTGGTCATTTGACATGACCACACAACATCTCAATTGACATCTTCCATGCTTCACCTTAATCCTGAATTACAATCATACTCTCTAACTCACATCAGAGCTGGGCCCTAATGCTAACCATAATCCAAACTCCTCGTTCATGTTAAAGAACTAGTATCCATTAACCTAGCCCTAGCCCATGGATCTGAATCATCACCATCACCATCGATGTCACTGAGAATTAACCATAAACTGGATCTTCAATCTCGTACTCACCCTCACATCAGAGACAGACCCTAACTCTAATTGTAACCCTATCTTCGCCATAAACCTAAACAAACACCCAACCCTAACCCTAGTCTTTGTCCCTGGACATTGTCCCTCAGCGTCACCACTGACTTCACCGAAGGTTCGCTTTATCCATGGATTTAAATCTTGTCTTCGTAATCACTTCAGAGACAGACTCTAACTCTCACCATACATTTACCCTCAATGTTCACCATTTCGTACACCTAATACGATACCCTGCCCACGTCCTTCGCTCTGACCCCTCACCACAAACACCACCATCAAGCATGTCTATCAAAAAGAGTGAATATCATTCTCACAATCACCCTCACTTTAGAGCTGGATCCTGACTCTAACCATATCCCTATCCTCCATGCACAGTTAAACCAACACCGAAACCTAACCCTAGCTTGGCTCCTGGACCTGAAACCGCACAATCACCAACGATGTCACCCAGAATTCTCCGTAAACCCGATGTTCAATCTCGTCCTCAACCGCACTACAGAGCCAGATCATAAGCCTAAATGAAACCATATAGTCCCTGTACACCTTACCAAACACCTAACCCTACCCCTAGCCCTAGCCCATGGACCTAATACCTCACAATCACCATTGACATCACCCAGGCTTCAGCGTAAACCTGATGTTCAATCTCGTCCTGATCCTCACGTCAGAGCCCAATCCGAACCCTTCCCATAACAATATCTCCCCCGTATACCTTGCCAAACACTTAACCCTGAACCTAGCCTTGTTTCCTTGACTTACCCCTCACTGTCACCATCAGCGTCCCCCATGCCTCACTGTAAAACTCCTCCTCAGTGTACCCCTTCACCTCACATCAGAGCTGGATCCTAAGCATAACGATAACCCTCTCCTCCCAGTACAACTTACAGAACACCAAACCCTAACCCTAACCTTGTTCACTGACCAAAACCCTCACCGTCAAAATCGACATCTAACACACCTCACAGTAAACGTCAAGAACAATCTCACCCTTGGGCTCACATCAGAGCTACATCCTAACTTTAAACATAGTCCTGTATGTCCCGTAAAACTTTGCGAACACCAACCCTAACTCGAGTGCTGATCACTAGACCTGACCCCTCAGCATCATATTTGACATCATCCACGCTTCACCTTAAACCTGAATTACAATCATACTCTCTACTTCACATCACACCAGACCCAAATTCTAACTGTAATCTAAACTCCCCATTCGCCTTAAAGAACTACCAACTATAATACTAGCCCTAGCCCATGGATCTAACCTACACCGCCACCTTCGATGTCAACACATGCTTCACCGGTAACTTAAACTTCCATCTCGTCCTTACCCTCATATAAGAGACAGACCCTAAATCAAATCGTAACCCTAACTTCCCCATAAAACTTAAGTTACACCCAAGCCTAACACTAGCCCTTGTCCGTGGACATTGCCCCTCACCATCACCATTGACAACACACAAGGTTCCCTTTAAACATGGATTTAAATCTGGCCCCCTACTCACATCAGAGACAGTCCCAAACTCAAAATGTAACCCTCTCCTCACTGTTCACCGTTCGTACACCTGACCCAAAACCCTGCCCAGTTTCTTCGACCTGACCCCTCACCACCGACAGCACCATGACTCATGTCTAACAAAAATCATGAAGGTCTGTATCGAAAATGACATCAGGTCAGAGCTGGATCCTGATTCCTACCATACCCCAATCCTCCACGTACAGCGAACTGAACACCGACACCTAAACCTAGACCTGGCCCCTGGACCTGAAACCTCATCGTCACCAATGACATCACCCACGTCCAGCGCAAACCTGATGTTCAATCACTTCCTCATCCACACATCAGAGCCTGATCCTAATCCTTCCCATAACCATATCTTCCTTGTACACCTTACCAAACACCTATCCCTAACCCTAACCTTGTTTCCTGGTTGAATCCTCACTGACAAAATCGACATCCCCCATGCCTCACTGTAAACCTCCACCTCAATGTCGTCCATGCCATCACGTCAGAGCCAGATCCTAACTCTAAACATAGTCCTATACGTCTGGTACACCTTAGCAAACACAAACCCTAACTGTAGCCCAGGTCTCTTGACCTGACACAACATCACAATTGACATCATTCACGCTTCACCTCAACTCTGAATTACAATCGTACTCTCTAACTCACATCACAGGTGAAACCAAACTCTAACCATAATCTAAACTCCCCATTTGCCTTAAAGAAATCGCAACCCAAATCCTAGCACTAGCCCATGGACCAAACCCTCACTGTCACCTTCGACGTCACCCAGGCTTCACCGTAACCTTGAACTGCAATCTCGTACTCACCCTCACATCAGAGACAGATGCAAACACTGATAGTAACCCTACACTCCCCATTAACCTTAATGAACATGCAACCCTAAAGCAAGCACTTGTCCCTGGACCTTAACCCTTAGAGTCACCATTGACACCACTGAAGGTTATCTTTAAAAATGGATTTAAATCTTGTCCTCACAGTCACATCAGAGACAGTCTCTAACTCTACCTGCAAACCTACCCTCACTGTACACCATTCCATACACCTGATCTGAAACCCTGCCCAGGTCTTCCAACGTGACCCCTCACCACCACCATCACCATCACTCATGTCTAAGAAACATCATGAAAGTCTATCTCGCAATCACCCTCACAATCAGAGCTGGATCCTGACTCTAACCATATCCCTATCCTCCACTTACAGCTAAACCACCACTTAAACTTAACCCTGGACTGCAACCAGGACCTGAAACCTCACTGTCACCATCGATGTTACCCATGCTTCACCATAAACCTGATGTTCAATCTCGTCCTCACCCTCACAACAGAGCCGGATTGTTAGCCTAAACAAAACCATGTGCTCCCTGTACACCTTTCCGAACACCTAACCCTAACCCTAGACCTAGCCCATGGAACTGAACCCTGACAGTCACCATCGACATCACCCAGGCTTCAGCGTAAACCTGATGTTCAATCTCTTCCTCATCCTCACATCAGAGCCCAATTCTAACCCTTCCCATAACCGTATCTTCCCTGTACACCTTACCAAACACCTAACCCTAACCCTAGCCCTAGCCCATGGAATTGAACCTTGACGGTCACCATCGACATCACCCAGGCTTCAGCGTAAACCCGATGTGCAATCCCATCCTCATCCTCACATCAGAGCCCGACTCAAACCCTTCCCATAACCGTATCTTCCCTGTACACCTTACCAAACACCTAACCCTAACCCTAGCCTTGTTCCCTGGACTTACCCCTCACCATCACCATCAATGTCCCCTACGCTTCAATGAAAACCTCGACCTCAATCTATCCCTCAACATCACATCAGAGGTGAATCCTAAGCAAAATGATAAACCAATCCTCCCTGTACACATTACAGGACACCTAACCCTAAACCTAACCTTGTTCACTGGCCTGTACCCTCTCTGTTAAAATCGACATCTCCCATGCGTCACTGTAAACCTCCGTGTCAATCTCACCCTCACCATCACATCAGAGTCACACCCTAACTCCAAACGTAGTCCCGTATGTTCCATACACCTCAGTGAAAACCAACCTTCTCTCTACTGCTGGTCATTTGACATGACCACACAACATCTCAATTGACATCTTCCATGCTTCACCTTAATCCTGAATTACAATCATACTCTCTAACTCACATCAGAGCTGGGCCCTAATGCTAACCATAATCCAAACTCCTCGTTCATGTTAAAGAACTAGTATCCATTAACCTAGCCCTAGCCCATGGATCTGAATCATCACCATCACCATCGATGTCACTGAGAATTAACCATAAACCGAATCTTCAATCTCGTACTCACCCTCACATCAGAGACAGACCCTAACTCTAATTGTAACCCTATCTTCGCCATAAACCTAAACAAACACCCAACCCTAACCCTAGTCTTTGTCCCTGGACATTGTCCCTCAGCGTCACCACTGACTTCACCGAAGGTTCGCTTTATCCATGGATTTAAATCTTGTCTTCGTAATCACTTCAGAGACAGACTCTAACTCTCACCATACATTTACCCTCAATGTTCACCATTTCGTACACCTAATACGATACCCTGCCCACGTCCTTCGCTCTGACCCCTCACCACAAACACCACCATCAAGCATGTCTATCAAAAAGAGTGAATATCATTCTCACAATCACCCTCACTTTAGAGCTGGATCCTGACTCTAACCATATCCCTATCCTCCATGCACAGTTAAACCAACACCGAAACCTAACCCTAGCTTGGCTCCTGGACCTGAAACCGCACAATCACCAACGATGTCACCCAGAATTCTCCGTAAACCCGATGTTCAATCTCGTCCTCAACCGCACTACAGAGCCAGATCATAAGCCTAAATGAAACCATATAGTCCCTGTACACCTTACCAAACACCTAACCCTACCCCTAGCCCTAGCCCATGGACCTAATACCTCACAATCACCATTGACATCACCCAGGCTTCAGCGTAAAGCTGATGTTCAATCTCGTCCTGATCCTCACGTCAGAGCCCAATCCGAACCCTTCCCATAACAATATCTCCCCCGTACACCTTGCCAAACACTTAACCCTGAACCTAGCCTTGTTTCCTTGACTTACCCCTCACTGTCACCATCAGCGTCCCCCATGCCTCACTGTAAAACTCCTCCTCAGTGTACCCCTTCACCTCACATCAGAGCTGGATCCTAAGCATAACGATAACCCTCTCCTCCCAGTACAACTTACAGAACACCAAACCCTAACCCTAACCTTGTTCACTGACCAAAACCCTCACCGTCAAAATCGACATCTAACACACCTCACAGTAAACGTCAAGAACAATCTCACCCTTGGGCTCACATCAGAGCTACATCCTAACTTTAAACATAGTCCTGTATGTCCCGTAAAACTTTGCGAACACCAACCCTAACTCGAGTGCTGATCACTAGACCTGACCCCTCAGCATCATATTTGACATCATCCACGCTTCACCTTAAACCTGAATTACAATCATACTCTCTACTTCACATCACACCAGACCCAAATTCTAACTGTAATCTAAACTCCCCATTCGCCTTAAAGAACTACCAACTATAATACTAGCCCTAGCCCGTGGATCTAACCTACACCGCCACCTTGGATGTCAACACATGCTTCACCGGTAACTTAAACTTCCATCTCGTCCTTACCCTCATATAAGAGACAGACCCTAAATCAAATCGTAACCCTAACTTCCCCATAAAACTTAAGTTACACCCAAGCCTAACACTAGCCCTTGTCCGTGGACATTGCCCCTCACCATCACCATTGACAACACACAAGGTTCCCTTTAAACATGGATTTAAATCTGGCCCCCTACTCACATCAGAGACAGTCCCAAACTCAAAATGTAACCCTCTCCTCACTGTTCACCGTTCGTACACCTGACCCAAAACCCTGCCCAGTTTCTTCAACCTGACCCCTCACCACCGACAGCACCATGACTCATGTCTAACAAAAATCATGAAGGTCTGTATCGAAAATGACATCAGGTCAGAGCTGGATCCTGATTCCTACCATACCCCAATCCTCCACGTACAGCGAACTGAACACCGACACCTAAACCTAGACCTGGCCCCTGGACCTGAAACCTCATCGTCACCAATGACATCACCCACGTCCAGCGCAAACCTGATGTTCAATCACTTCCTCATCCACACATCAGAGCCTGATCCTAATCCTTCCCATAACCATATCTTCCCTGTACACCTTACCAAACACCTATCCCTAACCCTAACCTTGTTTCCTGGTTGAATCCTCACTGACAAAATCGACATCCCCCATGCCTCACTGTAAACCTCCACCTCAATGTCGTCCATGCCATCACGTCAGAGCCAGATCCTAACTCTAAACATAGTCCTATACGTCTGGTACACCTTAGCAAACACAAACCCTAATGTAGCCCAGGTCTCTTGACCTGACACAACATCACAATTGACATCATTCACGCTTCACCTCAACTCTGAATTACAATCGTACTCTCTAACTCACATCACAGGTGAAACCAAACTCTAACCATAATCTAAACTCCCCATTTGCCTTAAAGAAATCGGAACCCAAATCCTAGCACTAGCCCATGGACCAAACCCTCACTGTCACCTTCGACGTCACCCAGGCTTCACCGTAACCTTGAACTGCAATCTCGTACTCACCCTCACATCAGAGACAGATGCAAACACTGATAGTAACCCTACACTCCCCATTAACCTTAATGAACATGCAACCCTAAAGCAAGCACTTGTCCCTGGACCTTATCCCTTAGAGTCACCATTGACACCACTGAAGGTTATCTTTAAAAATGGATTTAAATCTTGTCCTCACAGTCACATCAGAGACAGTCTCTAACTCTACCTGCAAACCTACCCTCACTGTACACCATTCCATACACCTGATCTGAAACCCTGCCCAGGTCTTCCAACGTGACCCCTCACCACCACCATCACCATCACTCATGTCTAAGAAACATCATGAAAGTCTATCTCGCAATCACCCTCACAATCAGAGCTGGATCCTGACTCTAACCATATCCCTATCCTCCACTTACAGCTAAACCACCACTTAAACTTAACCCTGGACTGCAACCAGGACCTGAAACCTCACTGTCACCATCGATGTTACCCATGCTTCACCATAAACCTGATGTTCAATCTCGTCCTCACCCTCACAACAGAGCCGGATTGTTAGCCTAAACAAAACCATGTGCTCCCTGTACACCTTTCCGAACACCTAACCCTAACCCTAGACCTAGCCCATGGAACTGAACCCTGACAGTCACCATCGACATCACCCAGGCTTCAGCGTAAACCTGATGTTCAATCTCTTCCTCATCCTCACATCAGAGCCCAATTCTAACCCTTCCCATAACCGTATCTTCCCTGTACACCTTACCAAACACCTAACCCTAACCCTAGCCCTAGCCCATGGAATTGAACCTTGACGGTCACCATCGACATCACCCAGGCTTCAGCGTAAACCCGATGTGCAATCCCATCCTCATCCTCACATCAGAGCCCGACTCAAACCCTTCCCATAACCGTATCTTCCCTGTACACCTTACCAAACACCTAACCCTAACCCTAGCCTTGTTCCCTGGACTTACCCCTCACCATCACCATCAATGTCCCCTACGCTTCAATGAAAACCTCGACCTCAATCTATCCCTCAACATCACATCAGAGGTGAATCCTAAGCAAAATGATAAACCAATCCTCCCTGTACACATTACAGGACACCTAACCCTAAACCTAACCTTGTTCACTGGCCTGTACCCTCTCTGTTAAAATCGACATCTCCCATGCGTCACTGTAAACCTCCGTGTCAATCTCACCCTCACCATCACATCAGAGTCACACCCTAACTCCAAACGTAGTCCCGTATGTTCCATACACCTCAGTGAAAACCAACCTTCTCTCTACTGCTGGTCATTTGACATGACCACACAACATCTCAATTGACATCTTCCATGCTTCACCTTAATCCTGAATTACAATCATACTCTCTAACTCACATCAGAGCTGGGCCCTAATGCTAACCATAATCCAAACTCCTCGTTCATGTTAAAGAACTAGTATCCATTAACCTAGCCCTAGCCCATGGATCTGAATCATCACCATCACCATCGATGTCACTGAGAATTAACCATAAACTGGATCTTCAATCTCGTACTCACCCTCACATCAGAGACAGACCCTAACTCTAATTGTAACCCTATCTTCGCCATAAACCTAAACAAACACCCAACCCTAACCCTAGTCTTTGTCCCTGGACATTGTCCCTCAGCGTCACCACTGACTTCACCGAAGGTTCGCTTTATCCATGGATTTAAATCTTGTCTTCGTAATCACTTCAGAGACAGACTCTAACTCTCACCATACATTTACCCTCAATGTTCACCATTTCGTACACCTAATACGATACCCTGCCCACGTCCTTCGCTCTGACCCCTCACCACAAACACCACCATCAAGCATGTCTATCAAAAAGAGTGAATATCATTCTCACAATCACCCTCACTTTAGAGCTGGATCCTGACTCTAACCATATCCCTATCCTCCATGCACAGTTAAACCAACACCGAAACCTAACCCTAGCTTGGCTCCTGGACCTGAAACCGCACAATCACCAACGATGTCACCCAGAATTCTCCGTAAACCCGATGTTCAATCTCGTCCTCAACTGCACTACAGAGCCAGATCATAAGCCTAAATGAAACCATATAGTCCCTGTTCACCTTACCAAACACCTAACCCTACCCCTAGCCCTAGCCCATGGACCTAATACCTCACAATCACCATTGACATCACCCAGGCTTCAGCGTAAACCTGATGTTCAATCTCGTCCTGATCCTCACGTCAGAGCCCAATCCGAACCCTTCCCATAACAATATCTCCCCCGTACACCTTGCCAAACACTTAACCCTGAACCTAGCCTTGTTTCCTTGACTTACCCCTCACTGTCACCATCAGCGTCCCCCATGCCTCACTGTAAAACTCCTCGTCAGTGTACCCCTTCACCTCACATCAGAGCTGGATCCTAAGCATAACGATAACCCTCTCCTCCCAGTACAACTTACAGAACACCAAACCCTAACCCTAACCTTGTTCACTGACCAAAACCCTCACCGTCAAAATCGACATCTAACACACCTCACAGTAAACGTCAAGAACAATCTCACCCTTGGGCTCACATCAGAGCTACATCCTAACTTTAAACATAGTCCTGTATGTCCCGTAAAACTTTGCGAACACCAACCCTAACTCGAGTGCTGATCACTAGACCTGACCCCTCAGCATCATATTTGACATCATCCACGCTTCACCTTAAACCTGAATTACAATCATACTCTCTACTTCACATCACACCAGACCCAAATTCTAACTGTAATCTAAACTCCCCATTCGCCTTAAAGAACTACCAACTATAATACTAGCCCTAGCCCATGGATCTAACCTACACCGCCACCTTCGATGTCAACACATGCTTCACCGGTAACTTAAACTTCCATCTCGTCCTTACCCTCATATAAGAGACAGACCCTAAATCAAATCGTAACCCTAACGTCCCCATAAAACTTAAGTTACACCCAAGCCTAACACTAGCCCTTGTCCGTGGACATTGCCCCTCACCATCACCATTGACAACACACAAGGTTCCCTTTAAACATGGATTTAAATCTGGCCCCCTACTCACATCAGAGACAGTCCCAAACTCAAAATGTAACCCTCTCCTCACTGTTCACCGTTCGTACACCTGACCCAAAACCCTGCCCAGTTTCTTCAACCTGACCCCTCACCACCGACAGCACCATGACTCATGTCTAA
Organism: Manis javanica; assembly: GCF_040802235.1. Taxonomy (NCBI): domain Eukaryota; kingdom Metazoa; phylum Chordata; class Mammalia; order Pholidota; family Manidae; genus Manis; species Manis javanica. Next base: position 2,010,210 of record NW_027332168.1, on the reverse strand, counting down.
CAAAAATCATGAAGGTCTGTATCGAAAATGACATCAGGTCAGAGCTGGATCCTGATTCCTACCATACCCCAATCCTCCACGTACAGCGAACTGAACACCGACACCTAAAGCTAGACCTGGCCCCTGGACCTGAAACCTCATCGTCACCAATGACATCACCCACGTTCAGCGCAAACCTGATGTTCAATCACTTCCTCATCCACACATCAGAGCCTGATCCTAATCCTTCCCATAACCATATCTTCCCTGTACACCTTACCAAACACCTATCCCTAACCCTAACCTTGTTTGCTGGTTGAATCCTCACTGACAAAATCGACATCCCCCATGCCTCACTGTAAACCTCCACCTCAATGTCGTCCATGCCATCACGTCAGAGCCAGATCCTAACTCTAAACATAGTCCTATACGTCTGGTACACCTTAGCAAACACAAACCCTAACTGTAGCCCAGGCCTCTTGACCTGACACAACATCACAATTGACATCATTCACGCTTCACCTCAACTCTGAATTACAATCGTACTCTCTAACTCACATCACAGGTGAAACCAAACTCTAACCATAATCTAAACTCCCCATTTGCCTTAAAGAAATCGCAACCCAAATCCTAGCACTAGCCCATGGACCAAACCCTCACTGTCACCTTCGACGTCACCCAGGCTTCACCGTAACCTTGAACTGCAATCTCGTACTCACCCTCACATCAGAGACAGATGCAAACACTGATAGTAACCCTACACTCCCCATTAACCTTAATGAACATGCAACCCTAAAGCAAGCACTTGTCCCTGGACCTTATCCCTTAGAGTCACCATTGACACCACTGAAGGTTATCTTTAAAAATGGATTTAAATCTTGTCCTCACAGTCACATCAGAGACAGTCTCTAACTCTACCTGCAAACCTACCCTCACTGTACACCATTCCATACACCTGATCTGAAACCCTGCCCAGGTCTTCCAACGTGACCCCTCACCACCACCATCACCATCACTCATGTCTAAGAAACATCATGAAAGTCTATCTCGCAATCACCCTCACAATCAGAGCTGGATCCTGACTCTAACCATATCCCTATCCTCCACTTACAGCTAAACCACCACTTAAACTTAACCCTGGACTGCAACCAGGACCTGAAACCTCACTGTCACCATCGATGTTACCCATGCTTCACCATAAACCTGATGTTCAATCTCGTCCTCACCCTCACAACAGAGCCGGATTGTTAGCCTAAACAAAACCATGTGCTCCCTGTACACCTTTCCGAACACCTAACCCTAACCCTAGACCTAGCCCATGGAACTGAACCCTGACAGTCACCATCGACATCACCCAGGCTTCAGCGTAAACCTGATGTTCAATCTCTTCCTCATCCTCACATCAGAGCCCAATTCTAACCCTTCCCATAACCGTATCTTCCCTGTACACCTTACCAAACACCTAACCCTAACCCTAGCCCTAGCCCATGGAATTGAACCTTGACGGTCACCATCGACATCACCCAGGCTTCAGCGTAAACCCGATGTGCAATCCCATCCTCATCCTCACATCAGAGCCCGACTCAAACCCTTCCCATAACCGTATCTTCCCTGTACACCTTACCAAACACCTAACCCTAACCCTAGCCTTGTTCCCTGGACTTACCCCTCACCATCACCATCAATGTCCCCTACGCTTCAATGAAAACCTCGACCTCAATCTATCCCTCAACATCACATCAGAGGTGAATCCTAAGCAAAATGATAAACCAATCCTACCTGTACACATTACAGGACACCTAACCCTAAACCTAACCTTGTTCACTGGCCTGTACCCTCTCTGTTAAAATCGACATCTCCCATGCGTCACTGTAAACCTCCGTGTCAATCTCACCCTCACCATCACATCAGAGTCACACCCTAACTCCAAACGTAGTCCCGTATGTTCCATACACCTCAGTGAAAACCAACCTTCTCTCTACTGCTGGTCATTTGACATGACCACACAACATCTCAATTGACATCTTCCATGCTTCACCTTAATCCTGAATTACAATCATACTCTCTAACTCACATCAGAGCTGGGCCCTAATGCTAACCATAATCCAAACTCCTCGTTCATGTTAAAGAACTAGTATCCATTAACCTAGCCCTAGCCCATGGATCTGAATCATCACCATCACCATCGATGTCACTGAGAATTAACCATAAACTGGATCTTCAATCTCGTACTCACCCTCACATCAGAGACAGACCCTAACTCTAATTGTAACCCTATCTTCGCTATAAACCTAAACAAACACCCAACCCTAACCCTAGTCTTTGTCCCTGGACATTGTCCCTCAGCGTCACCACTGACTTCACCGAAGGTTCGCTTTATCCATGGATTTAAATCTTGTCTTCGTAATCACTTCAGAGACAGACTCTAACTCTCACCATACATTTACCCTCAATGTTCACCATTTCGTACACCTAATACGATACCCTGCCCACGTCCTTCGCTCTGACCCCTCACCACAAACACCACCATCAAGCATGTCTATCAAAAAGAGTGAATATCATTCTCACAATCACCCTCACTTTAGAGCTGGATCCTGACTCTAACCATATCCCTATCCTCCATGCACAGTTAAACCAACACCGAAACCTAACCCTAGCTTGGCTCCTGGACCTGAAACCGCACAATCACCAACGATGTCACCCAGAATTCTCCGTAAACCCGATGTTCAATCTCGTCCTCAACTGCACTACAGAGCCAGATCATAAGCCTAAATGAAACCATATAGTCCCTGTTCACCTTACCAAACACCTAACCCTACCCCTAGCCCTAGCCCATGGACCTAATACCTCACAATCACCATTGACATCACCCAGGCTTCAGCGTAAACCTGATGTTCAATCTCGTCCTGATCCTCACGTCAGAGCCCAATCCGAACCCTTCCCATAACAATATCTCCCCCGTACACCTTGCCAAACACTTAACCCTGAACCTAGCCTTGTTTCCTTGACTTACCCCTCACTGTCACCATCAGCGTCCCCCATGCCTCACTGTAAAACTCCTCGTCAGTGTACCCCTTCACCTCACATCAGAGCTGGATCCTAAGCATAACGATAACCCTCTCCTCCCAGTACAACTTACAGAACACCAAACCCTAACCCTAACCTTGTTCACTGACCAAAACCCTCACCGTCAAAATCGACATCTAACACACCTCACAGTAAACGTCAAGAACAATCTCACCCTTGGGCTCACATCAGAGCTACATCCTAACTTTAAACATAGTCCTGTATGTCCCGTAAAACTTTGCGAACACCAACCCTAACTCGAGTGCTGATCACTAGACCTGACCCCTCAGCATCATATTTGACATCATCCACGCTTCACCTTAAACCTGAATTACAATCATACTCTCTACTTCACATCACACCAGACCCAAATTCTAACTGTAATCTAAACTCCCCATTCGCCTTAAAGAACTACCAACTATAATACTAGCCCTAGCCCATGGATCTAACCTACACCGCCACCTTCGATGTCAACACATGCTTCACCGGTAACTTAAACTTCCATCTCGTCCTTACCCTCATATAAGAGACAGACCCTAAATCAAATCGTAACCCTAACGTCCCCATAAAACTTAAGTTACACCCAAGCCTAACACTAGCCCTTGTCCGTGGACATTGCCCCTCACCATCACCATTGACAACACACAAGGTTCCCTTTAAACATGGATTTAAATCTGGCCCCCTACTCACATCAGAGACAGTCCCAAACTCAAAATGTAACCCTCTCCTCACTGTTCACCGTTCGTACACCTGACCCAAAACACTGCCCAGTTTCTTCAACCTGACCCCTCACCACCGACAGCACCATGACTCATGTCTAACAAAAATCATGAAGGTCTGTATCGAAAATGACATCAGGTCAGAGCTGGATCCTGATTCCTACCATACCCCAATCCTCCACGTACAGCGAACTGAACACCGACACCTAAACCTAGACCTGGCCCCTGGACCTGAAACCTCATCGTCACCAATGACATCACCCACGTTCAGCGCAAACCTGATGTTCAATCACTTCCTCATCCACACATCAGAGCCTGATCCTAATCCTTCCCATAACCATATCTTCCCTGTACACCTTACCAAACACCTATCCCTAACCCTAACCTTGTTTCCTGGTTGAATCCTCACTGACAAAATCGACATCCCCCATGTCTCACTGTAAACCTCCACCTCAATGTCGTCCATGCCATCACGTCAGAGCCAGATCCTAACTCTAAACATAGTCCTATACGTCTGGTACACCTTAGCAAACACAAACCCTAACTGTAGCCCAGGTCTCTTGACCTGACACAACATCACAATTGACATCATTCACGCTTCACCTCAACTCTGAATTACAATCGTACTCTCTAACTCACATCACAGGTGAAACCAAACTCTAACCATAATCTAAACTCCCCATTTGCCTTAAAGAAATCGCAACCCAAATCCTAGCACTAGCCCATGGACCAAACCCTCACTGTCACCTTCGACGTCACCCAGGCTTCACCGTAACCTTGAACTGCAATCTCGTACTCACCCTCACATCAGAGACAGATGCAAACACTGATAGTAACCCTACACTCCCCATTAACCTTAATGAACATGCAACCCTAAAGCAAGCACTTGTCCCTGGACCTTATCCTTTAGAGTCACCATTGACACCACTGAAGGTTATCTTTAAAAATGGATTTAAATCTTGTCCTCACAGTCACATCAGAGACAGTCTCTAACTCTACCTGCAAACCTACCCTCACTGTACACCATTCCATACACCTGATCTGAAACCCTGCCCAGGTCTTCCAACGTGACCCCTCACCACCACCATCACCATCACTCATGTCTAAGAAACATCATGAAAGTCTATCTCGCAATCACCCTCACAATCAGAGCTGGATCCTGACTCTAACCATATCCCTATCCTCCACTTACAGCTAAACCACCACTTAAACTTAACCCTGGACTGCAACCAGGACCTGAAACCTCACTGTCACCATCGATGTTACCCATGCTTCACCATAAACCTGATGTTCAATCTCGTCCTCACCCTCACAACAGAGCCGGATTGTTAGCCTAAACAAAACCATGTGCTCCCTGTACACCTTTCCGAACACCTAACCCTAACCCTAGACCTAGCCCATGGAACTGAACCCTGACAGTCACCATCGACATCACCCAGGCTTCAGCGTAAACCTGATGTTCAATCTCTTCCTCATCCTCACATCAGAGCCCAATTCTAACCCTTCCCATAACCGTATCTTCCCTGTACACCTTACCAAACACCTAACCCTAACCCTAGCCCTAGCCCATGGAATTGAACCTCGACGGTCACCGTCGACATCACCCAGGCTTCAGCGTAAACCCGATGTGCAATCCCATCCTCATCCTCACATCAGAGCCCGACTCAAACCCTTCCCATAACCGTATCTTCCCTGTACACCTTACCAAACACCTAACCCTAACCCTAGCCTTGTTCCCTGGACTTACCCCTCACCATCACCATCAATGTCCCCTACGCTTCAATGAAAACCTCGACATCAATCTATCCCTCAACATCACATCAGAGGTGAATCCTAAGCAAAATGATAAACCAATCCTCCCTGTACACATTACAGGACACCTAACCCTAAACCTAACCTTGTTCACTGGCCTGTACCCTCTCTGTTAAAATCGACATCTCCCATGCGTCACTGTAAACCTCCGTGTCAATCTCACCCTCACCATCACATCAGAGTCACACCCTAACTCCAAACGTAGTCCCGTATGTTCCATACACCTCAGTGAAAACCAACCTTCTCTCTACTGCTGGTCATTTGACATGACCACACAACATCTCAATTGACATCTTCCATGCTTCACCTTAATCCTGAATTACAATCATACTCTCTAACTCACATCAGAGCTGGGCCCTAATGCTAACCATAATCCAAACTCCTCGTTCATGTTAAAGAACTAGTATCCATTAACCTAGCCCTAGCCCATGGATCTGAATCATCACCATCACCATCGATGTCACTGAGAATTAACCATAAACCGAATCTTCAATCTCGTACTCACCCTCACATCAGAGACAGACCCTAACTCTAATTGTAACCCTATCTTCACCATAAACCTAAACAAACACCCAACCCTAACCCTAGTCTTTGTCCCTGGACATTGTCCCTCAGCGTCACCACTGACTTCACCGAAGGTTCGCTTTATCCATGGATTTAAATCTTGTCTTCGTAATCACTTCAGAGACAGACTCTAACTCTCACCATACATTTACCCTCAATGTTCACCATTTCGTACACCTAATACGATACCCTGCCCACGTCCTTCGCTCTGACCCCTCACCACAAACACCACCATCAAGCATGTCTATCAAAAAGAGTGAATATCATTCTCACAATCACCCTCACTTTAGAGCTGGATCCTGACTCTAACCATATCCCTATCCTCCATGCACAGTTAAACCAACACCGAAACCTAACCCTAGCTTGGCTCCTGGACCTGAAACCGCACAATCACCAACGATGTCACCCAGAATTCTCCGTAAACCCGATGTTCAATCTCGTCCTCAACCGCACTACAGAGCCAGATCATAAGCCTAAATGAAACCATATAGTCCCTGTACACCTTACCAAACACCTAACCCTACCCCTAGCCCTAGCCCATGGACCTAATACCTCACAATCACCATTGACATCACCCAGGATTCAGCGTAAACCTGATGTTCAATCTCGTCCTGATCCTCACGTCAGAGCCCAATCCGAACCCTTCCCATAACAATATCTCCCCCGTACACCTTACCAAACACTTAACCCTGAACCTAGCCTTGTTTCCTTGACTTACCCCTCACTGTCACCATCAGCGTCCCCCATGCCTCACTGTAAAACTCCTCGTCAGTGTACCCCTTCACCTCACATCAGAGCTGGATCCTAAGCATAACGATAACCCTCTCCTCCCAGTACAACTTACAGAACACCAAACCCTAACCCTAACCTTGTTCACTGACCAAAACCCTCACCGTCAAAATCGACATCTAACACACCTCACAGTAAACGTCAAGAACAATCTCACCCTTGGGCTCACATCAGAGCTACATCCTAACTTTAAACATAGTCCTGTATGTCCCGTAAAACTTTGCGAACACCAACCCTAACTCGAGTGCTGATCACTAGACCTGACCCCTCAGCATCATATTTGACATCATCCACGCTTCACCTTAAACCTGAATTACAATCATACTCTCTAATTCACATCACACCAGACCCAAATTCTAACTGTAATCTAAACTCCCCATTCGCCTTAAAGAACTACCAACTATAATACTAGCCCTAGCCCATGGATCTAACCTACACCGCCACCTTCGATGTCAACACATGCTTCACCGGTAACTTAAACTTCCATCTCGTCCTTACCCTCATATAAGAGACAGACCCTAAATCAAATCGTAACCCTAACTTCCCCATAAAACTTAAGTTACACCCAAGCCTAACACTAGCCCTTGTCCGTGGACATTGCCTCTCACCATCACCATTGACAACACACAAGGTTCCCTTTAAACATGGATTTAAATCTGGCCCCCTACTCACATCAGAGACAGTCCCAAACTCAAAATGTAACCCTCTCCTCACTGTTCACCGTTCGTACACCTGACCCAAAACCCTGCCCAGTTTCTTCAACCTGACCCCTCACCACCGACAGCACCATGACTCATGTCTAACAAAAATCATGAAGGTCTGTATCGAAAATGACATCAGGTCAGAGCTGGATCCTGATTCCTACCATACCCCAATCCTCCACGTACAGCGAACTGAACACCGACACCTAAACCTAGACCTGGCCCCTGGACCTGAAACCTCATCGTCACCAATGACATCACCCACGTTCAGCGCAAACCTGATGTTCAATCACTTCCTCATCCACACATCAGAGCCTGATCCTAATCCTTCCCATAACCATATCTTCCCTGTACACCTTACCAAACACCTATCCCTAACCCTAACCTTGTTTCCTGGTTGAATCCTCACTGACAAAATCGACATCCCCCATGCCTCACTGTAAACCTCCACCTCAATGTCATCCATGCCATCACGTCAGAGCCAGATCCTAACTCTAAACATAGTCCTATACGTCTGGTACACCTTAGCAAACACAAACCCTAACTGTAGCCCAGGTCTCTTGACCTGACACAACATCACAATTGACATCATTCACGCTTCACCTCAACTCTGAATTACAATCGTACTCTCTAACTCACATCACAGGTGAAACCAAGCTCAAACCATAATCTAAACTCCCCATTTGCCTTAAAGAAATCGCAACCCAAATCCTAGCACTAGCCCATGGACCAAACCCTCACTGTCACCTTCGACGTCACCCAGGCTTCACCGTAACCTTGAACTGCAATCTCGTACTCACCCTCACATCAGAGACAGATGCAAACACTGATAGTAACCCTACACTCCCCATTAACCTTAATGAACATGCAACCCTAAAGCAAGCACTTGTCCCTGGACCTTATCCCTTAGAGTCACCATTGACACCACTGAAGGTTATCTTTAAAAATGGATTTAAATCTTGTCCTCACAGTCACATCAGAGACAGTCTCTAACTCTACCTGCAAACCTACCCTCACTGTACACCATTCCATACACCTGATCTGAAACCCTGCCCAGGTCTTCCAACGTGACCCCTCACCACCATCATCACCATCACTCATGTCTAAGAAACATCATGAAAGTCTATCTCGCAATCACCCTCACAATCAGAGCTGGATCCTGACTCTAACCATATCCCTATCCTCCACTTACAGCTAAACCACCACTTAAACTTAACCCTGGACTGCAACCAGGACCTGAAACCTCACTGTCACCATCGATGTTACCCATGCTTCACCATAAACCTGATGTTCAATCTCGTCCTCACCCTCACAACAGAGCCGGATTGTTAGCCTAAACAAAACCATGTGCTCCCTGTACACCTTTCCGAACACCTAACCCTAACCCTAGACCTATCCCATGGAACTGAACCCTGACAGTCACCATCAACATCACCCAGGCTTCAGCGTAAACCTGATGTTCAATCTCTTCCTCATCCTCACATCAGAGCCCAATTCTAACCCTTCCCATAACCGTATCTTCCCTGTACACCTTACCAAACACCTAACCCTAACCCTAGCCCTAGCCCATGGAATTGAACCTTGACGGTCACCATCGACATCACCCAGGCTTCAGCGTAAACCCGATGTGCAATCCCATCCTCATCCTCACATCAGAGCCCGACTCAAACCCTTCCCATAACCGTATCTTCCCTGTACACCTTACCAAACACCTAACCCTAACCCTAGCCTTGTTCCCTGGACTTACCCCTCACCATCACCATCAATGTCCCCTACGCTTCAATGAAAACCTCGACCTCAATCTATCCCTCAACATCACATCAGAGGTGAATCCTAAGCAAAATGATAAACCAATCCTCCCTGTACACATTACAGGACACCTAACCGTAAACCTAACCTTGTTCACTGGCCTGTACCCTCTCTGTTAAAATCGACATCTCCCATGCGTCACTGTAAACCTCCGTGTCAATCTCACCCTCACCATCACATCAGAGTCACACCCTAACTCCAAACGTAGTCCCGTATGTTCCATACACCTCAGTGAAAACCAACCTTCTCTCTACTGCTGGTCATTTGACATGACCACACCACATCTCAATTGACATCTTCCATGCTTCACCTTAATCCTGAATTACAATCATACTCTCTAACTCACATCAGAGCTGGGCCCTAATGCTAACCATAATCCAAACTCCTCGTTCATGTTAAAGAACTAGTATCCATTAACCTAGCCCTAGCCCATGGATCTGAATCATCACCATCACCATCGATGTCACTGAGAATTAACCATAAACTGGATCTTCAATCTCGTACTCACCCTCACATCAGAGACAGACCCTAACTCTAATTGTAACCCTATCTTCGCCATAAACCTAAACAAACACCCAACCCTAACCCTAGTCTTTGTCCCTGGACATTGTCCCTCAGCGTCACCACTGACTTCACCGAAGGTTCGCTTTATCCATGGATTTAAATCTTGTCTTCGTAATCACTTCAGAGACAGACTCTAACTCTCACCATACATTTACCCTCAATGTTCACCATTTCGTACACCTAATACGATACCCTGCCCACGTCCTTCGCTCTGACCCCTCACCACAAACACCACCATCAAGCATGTCTATCAAAAAGAGTGAATATCATGCTCACAATCAACCTCACTTTAGAGCTGGATCCTGACTCTAACCATATCCCTATCCTCCATGCACAGTTAAACCAACACCGAAACCTAACCCTAGCTTGGCTCCTGGACCTGAAACCGCACAATCACCAACGATGTCACCCAGAATTCTCCGTAAACCCGATGTTCAATCTCGTCCTCAACCGCACTACAGAGCCAGATCATAAGCCTAAATGAAACCATATAGTCCCTCTACACCTTACCAAACACCTAACCCTACCCCTAGCCCTAGCCCATGGACCTAATACCTCACAATCACCATTGACATCACCCAGGCTTCAGCGTAAACCTGATGTTCAATCTCGTCCTGATCCTCACGTCAGAGCCCAATCCGAACCCTTCCCATAACAATATCTCCCCCGTACACCTTACCAAACACTTAACCCTGAACCTAGCCTTGTTTCCTTGACTTACCCCTCACTGTCACCATCAGCGTCCCCCATGCCTCACTGTAAAACTCCTCGTCAGTGTACCCCTTCACCTCACATCAGAGCTGGATCCTAAGCATAACGATAACCCTCTCCTCCCAGTACAACTTACAGAACACCAAACCCTAACCCTAACCTTGTTCACTGACCAAAACCCTCACCGTCAAAATCGACATCTAACACACCTCACAGTAAACGTCAAGAACAATCTCACCCTTGGGCTCACATCAGAGCTACATCCTAACTTTAAACATAGTCCTGTATGTCCCGTAAAACTTTGCGAACACCAACCCTAACTCGAGTGCTGATCACTAGACCTGACCCCTCAGCATCATATTTGACATCATCCACGCTTCACCTTAAACCTGAATTACAATCATACTCTCTACTTCACATCACACCAGACCCAAATTCTAACTGTAATCTAAACTCCCCATTCGCCTTAAAGAACTACCAACTATAATACTAGCCCTAGCCCATGGATCTAACCTACACCGCCACCTTCGATGTCAACACATGCTTCACCGGTAACTTAAACTTCCATCTCGTCCTTACCCTCATATAAGAGACAGACCCTAAATCAAATCGTAACCCTAACTTCCCCATAAAACTTAAGTTACACCCAAGCCTAACACTAGCCCTTGTCCGTGGACATTGCCCCTCACCATCACCATTGACAACACACAAGGTTCCCTTTAAACATGGATTTAAATCTGGCCCCCTACTCACATCAGAGACAGTCCCAAACTCAAAATGTAACCCTCTCCTCACTGTTCACCGTTCGTACACCTGACCCAAAACCCTGCCCAGTTTCTTCAACCTGACCCCTCACCACCGACAGCACCATGACTCATGTCTAACAAAAATCATGAAGGTCTGTATCGAAAATGACATCAGGTCAGAGCTGGATCCTGATTCCTACCATACCCCAATCCTCCACGTACAGCGAACTGAACACCGACACCTAAACCTAGACCTGGCCCCTGGACCTGAAACCTCATCGTCACCAATGACATCACCCACGTTCAGCGCAAACCTGATGTTCAATCACTTCCTCATCCACACATCAGAGCCTGATCCTAATCCTTCCCATAACCATATCTTCCCTGTACACCTTACCAAACACCTATCCCTAACCCTAACCTTGTTTCCTGGTTGAATCCTCACTGACAAAATCGACATCCCCCATGCCTCACTGTAAACCTCCACCTCAATGTCATCCATGCCATCACGTCAGAGCCAGATCCTAACTCTAAACATAGTCCTATACGTCTGGTACACCTTAGCAAACACAAACCCTAACTGTAGCCCAGGTCTCTTGACCTGACACAACATCACAATTGACATCATTCACGCTTCACCTCAACTCTGAATTACAATCGTACTCTCTAACTCACATCACAGGTGAAACCAAGCTCAAACCATAATCTAAACTCCCCATTTGCCTTAAAGAAATCGCAACCCAAATCCTAGCACTAGCCCATGGACCAAACCCTCACTGTCACCTTCGACGTCACCCAGGCTTCACCGTAACCTTGAACTGCAATCTCGTACTCACCCTCACATCAGAGACAGATGCAAACACTGATAGTAACCCTACACTCCCCATTAACCTTAATGAACATGCAACCCTAAAGCAAGCACTTGTCCCTGGACCTTATCCCTTAGAGTCACCATTGACACCACTGAAGGTTATCTTTAAAAATGGATTTAAATCTTGTCCTCACAGTCACATCAGAGACAGTCTCTAACTCTACCTGCAAACCTACCCTCACTGTACACCATTCCATACACCTGATCTGAAACCCTGCCCAGGTCTTCCAACGTGACCCCTCACCACCATCATCACCATCACTCATGTCTAAGAAACATCATGAAAGTCTATCTCGCAATCACCCTCACAATCAGAGCTGGATCCTGACTCTAACCATATCCCTATCCTCCACTTACAGCTAAACCACCACTTAAACTTAACCCTGGACTGCAACCAGGACCTGAAACCTCACTGTCACCATCGATGTTACCCATGCTTCACCATAAACCTGATGTTCAATCTCGTCCTCACCCTCACAACAGAGCCGGATTGTTAGCCTAAACAAAACCATGTGCTCCCTGTACACCTTTCCGAACACCTAACCCTAACCCTAGACCTATCCCATGGAACTGAACCCTGACATTCACCATCAACATCACCCAGGCTTCAGCGTAAACCTGATGTTCAATCTCTTCCTCATCCTCACATCAGAGCCCAATTCTAACCCTTCCCATAACCGTATCTTCCCTGTACACCTTACCAAACACCTAACCCTAACCCTAGCCCTAGCCCATGGAATTGAACCTTGACGGTCACCATCGACATCACCCAGGCTTCAGCGTAAACCCGATGTGCAATCCCATCCTCATCCTCACATCAGAGCCCGACTCAAACCCTTCCCATAACCGTATCTTCCCTGTACACCTTACCAAACACCTAACCCTAACCCTAGCCTTGTTCCCTGGACTTACCCCTCACCATCACCATCAATGTCCCCTACGCTTCAATGAAAACCTCGACCTCAATCTATCCCTCAACATCACATCAGAGGTGAATCCTAAGCAAAATGATAAACCAATCCTCCCTGTACACATTACAGGACACCTAACCGTAAACCTAACCTTGTTCACTGGCCTGTACCCTCTCTGTTAAAATCGACATCTCCCATGCGTCACTGTAAACCTCCGTGTCAATCTCACCCTCACCATCACATCAGAGTCACACCCTAACTCCAAACGTAGTCCCGTATGTTCCATACACCTCAGTGAAAACCAACCTTCTCTCTACTGCTGGTCATTTGACATGACCACACCACATCTCAATTGACATCTTCCATGCTTCACCTTAATCCTGAATTACAATCATACTCTCTAACTCACATCAGAGCTGGGCCCTAATGCTAACCATAATCCAAACTCCTCGTTCATGTTAAAGAACTAGTATCCATTAACCTAGCCCTAGCCCATGGATCTGAATCATCACCATCACCATCGATGTCACTGAGAATTAACCATAAACTGGATCTTCAATCTCGTACTCACCCTCACATCAGAGACAGACCCTAACTCTAATTGTAACCCTATCTTCGCCATAAACCTAAACAAACACCCAACCCTAACCCTAGTCTTTGTCCCTGGACATTGTCCCTCAGCGTCACCACTGACTTCACCGAAGGTTCGCTTTATCCATGGATTTAAATCTTGTCTTCGTAATCACTTCAGAGACAGACTCTAACTCTCACCATACATTTACCCTCAATGTTCACCATTTCGTACACCTAATACGATACCCTGCCCACGTCCTTCGCTCTGACCCCTCACCACAAACACCACCATCAAGCATGTCTATCAAAAAGAGTGAATATCATTCTCACAATCAACCTCACTTTAGAGCTGGATCCCGACTCTAACCATATCCCTATCCTCCATGCACAGTTAAACCAACACCGAAACCTAACCCTAGCTTGGCTCCTGGACCTGAAACCGCACAATCACCAACGATGTCACCCAGAATTCTCCGTAAACCCGATGTTCAATCTCGTCCTCAACCGCACTACAGAGCCAGATCATAAGCCTAAATGAAACCATATAGTCCCTCTACACCTTACCAAACACCTAACCCTACCCCTAGCCCTAGCCCATGGACCTAATACCTCACAATCACCATTGACATCACCCAGGCTTCAGCGTAAACCTGATGTTCAATCTCGTCCTGATCCTCACGTCAGAGCCCAATCCGAACCCTTCCCATAACAATATCTCCCCCGTACACCTTACCAAACACTTAACCCTGAACCTAGCCTTGTTTCCTTGACTTACCCCTCACTGTCACCATCAGCGTCCCCCATGCCTCACTGTAAAACTCCTCCTCAGTGTACCCCTTCACCTCACATCAGAGCTGGATCCTAAGCATAACGATAACCCTCTCCTCCCAGTACAACTTACAGAACACCAAACCCTAACCCTAACCTTGTTCACTGACCAAAACCCTCACCGTCAAAATCGACATCTAACACACCTCACAGTAAACGTCAAGAACAATCTCACCCTTGGGCTCACATCAGAGCTACATCCTAACTTTAAACATAGTCCTGTATGTCCCGTAAAACTTTGCGAACACCAACCCTAACTCGAGTGCTGATCACTAGACCTGACCCCTCAGCATCATATTTGACATCATCCACGCTTCACCTTAAACCTGAATTACAATCATACTCTCTACTTCACCTCACACCAGACCCAAATTCTAACTGTAATCTAAACTCCCCATTCGCCTTAAAGAACTACCAACTATAATACTAGCCCTAGCCCATGGATCTAACCTACACCGCCACCTTCGATGTCAACACATGCTTCACCGGTAACTTAAACTTCCATCTCGTCCTTACCCTCATATAAGAGACAGACCCTAAATCAAATCGTAACCCTAACTTCCCCATAAAACTTAAGTTACACCCAAGCCTAACACTAGCCCTTGTCCGTGGACATTGCCCCTCACCATCACCATTGACAACACACAAGGTTCCCTTTAAACATGGATTTAAATCTGGCCCCCTACTCACATCAGAGACAGTCCCAAACTCAAAATGTAACCCTATCCTCACTGTTCACCGTTCGTACACCTGACCCAAAACCCTGCCCAGTTTCTTCAACCTGACCCCTCACCACCGACAGCACCATGACTCATGTCTAACAAAAATCATGAAGGTCTGTATCGAAAATGACATCAGGTCAGAGCTGGATCCTGATTCCTACCATACCCCAATCCTCCACGTACAGCGAACTGAACACCGACACCTAAACCTAGACCTGGCCCCTGGACCTGAAACCTCATCGTCACCAATGACATCACCCACGTTCAGCGCAAACCTGATGTTCAATCACTTCCTCATCCACACATCAGAGCCTGATCCTAATCCTTCCCATAACCATATCTTCCCTGTACACCTTACCAAGCACCTATCCCTAACCCTAACCTTGTTTCCTGGTTGAATCCTCACTGACAAAATCGACATCCCCCATGCCTCACTGTAAACCTCCACCTCAATGTCGTCCATGCCATCACGTCAGAGCCAGATCCTAACTCTAAACATAGTCCTATACGTCTGGTACACCTTAGCAAACACAAACCCTAACTGTAGCCCAGGTCTCTTGACCTGACACAACATCACAATTGACATCATTCACGCTTCACCTCAACTCTGAATTACAATCGTACTCTCTAACTCACATCACAGGTGAAACCAAGCTCTAACCATAATCTAAACTCCCCATTTGCCTTAAAGAAATCGCAACCCAAATCCTAGCACTAGCCCATGGACCAAACCCTCACTGTCACCTTCGACGTCACCCAGGCTTCACCGTAACCTTGAACTGCAATCTCGTACTCACCCTCACATCAGAGACAGATGCAAACACTGATAGTAACCCTACACTCCCCATTAACCTTAATGAACATGCAACCCTAAAGCAAGCACTTGTCCCTGGACCTTAACCCTTAGAGTCACCATTGACACCACTGAAGGTTATCTTTAAAAATGGATTTAAATCTTGTCCTCACAGTCACATCAGAGACAGTCTCTAACTCTACCTGCAAACCTACCCTCACTGTACACCATTCCATACACCTGATCTGAAACCCTGCCCAGGTCTTCCAACGTGACCCCTCACCACCACCATCACCATCACTCATGTCTAAGAAACATCATGAAAGTCTATCTCGCAATCACCCTCACAATCAGAGCTGGATCCTGACTCTAACCATATCCCTATCCTCCACTTACAGCTAAACCACCACTTAAACTTAACCCTGGACTGCAACCAGGACCTGAAACCTCACTGTCACCATCGATGTTACCCATGCTTCACCATAAACCTGATGTTCAATCTCGTCCTCACCCTCACAACAGAGCCGGATTGTTAGCCTAAACAAAACCATGTGCTCCCTGTACACCTTTCCGAACACCTAACCCTAACCCTAGACCTAGCCCATGGAACTGAACCCTGACAGTCACCATCAACATCACCCAGGCTTCAGCGTAAACCTGATGTTCAATCTCTTCCTCATCCTCACATCAGAGCCCAATTCTAACCCTTCCCGTAACCGTATCTTCCCTGTACACCTTACCAAACACCTAACCCTAACCCTAGCCCTAGCCCATGGAATTGAACCTTGACGGTCACCATCGACATCACCCAGGCTTCAGCGTAAACCCGATGTGCAATCCCATCCTCATCCTCACATCAGACCCCGACTCAAACCCTTCCCATAACCGTATCTTCCCTGTACACCTTACCAAACACCTAACCCTAACCCTAGCCTTGTTCCCTGGACTTAACCCTCACCATCACCATCAATGTCCCCTACGCTTCAATGAAAACCTCGACCTCAATCTATCCCTCAACATCACATCAGAGGTGAATCCTAAGCAAAATGATAAACCAATCCTCCCTGTACACATTACAGGACACCTAACCCTAAACCTAACCTTGTTCACTGGCCTGTACCCTCTCTGTTAAAATCGACATCTCCCATGCGTCACTGTAAACCTCCGTGTCAATCTCACCCTCACCATCACATCAGAGTCACACCCTAACTCCAAACGTAGTCCCGTATGTTCCATACACCTCAGTGAAAACCAACCTTCTCTCTACTGCTGGTCATTTGACATGACCACACAACATCTCAATTGACATCTTCCATGCTTCACCTTAATCCTGAATTACAATCATACTCTCTAACTCACATCAGAGCTGGGCCCTAATGCTAACCATAATCCAAACTCCTCGTTCATGTTAAAGAACTAGTGTCCATTAACCTAGCCCTAGCCCATGGATCTGAATCATCACCATCACCATCGATGTCACTGAGAATTAACCATAAACTGGATCTTCAATCTCGTACTCACCCTCACATCAGAGACAGACCCTAACTCTAATTGTAACCCTATCTTCGCCATAAACCTAAACAAACACCCAACCCTAACCCTAGTCTTTGTCCCTGGACATTGTCCCTCAGCGTCACCACTGACTTCACCGAAGGTTCGCTTTATCCATGGATTTAAATCTTGTCTTCGTAATCACTTCAGAGACAGACTCTAACTCTCACCATACATTTACCCTCAATGTTCACCATTTCGTACACCTAATACGATACCCTGCCCACGTCCTTCGCTCTGACCCCTCACCACAAACACCACCATCAAGCATGTCTATCAAAAAGAGTGAATATCATTCTCACAATCACCCTCACTTTAGAGCTGGATCCCGACTCTAACCATATCCCTATCCTCCATGCACAGTTAAACCAACACCGAAACCTAACCCTAGCTTGGCTCCTGGACCTGAAACCGCACAATCACCAACGATGTCACCCAGAATTCTCCGTAAACCCGATGTTCAATCTCGTCCTCAACCGCACTACAGAGCCAGATCATAAGCCTAAATGAAACCATATAGTCCCTGTACACCTTACCAAACACCTAACCCTACCCCTAGCCCTAGCCCATGGACCTAATACCTCACAATCACCATTGACATCACCCAGGCTTCAGCGTAAACCTGATGTTCAATCTCGTCCTGATCCTCACGTCAGAGCCCAATCCGAACCCTTCCCATAACAATATCTCCCCCGTACACCTTGCCAAACACTTAACCCTGAACCTAGCCTTGTTTCCTTGACTTACCCCTCACTGTCACCATCAGCGTCCCCCATGCCTCACTGTAAAACTCCTCCTCAGTGTACCCCTTCACCTCACATAAGAGCTGGATCCTAAGCATAACGATAACCCTCTCCTCCCAGTACAACTTACAGAACACCAAACCCTAACCCTAACCTTGTTCACTGACCAAAACCCTCACCGTCAAAATCGACATCTAACACACCTCACAGTAAACGTCAAGAACAATCTCACCCTTGGGCTCACATCAGAGCTACATCCTAACTTTAAACATAGTCCTGTATGTCCCGTAAAACTTTGCGAACACCAACCCTAACTCGAGTGCTGATCACTAGACCTGACCCCTCAGCATCATATTTGACATCATCCACGCTTCACCTTAAACCTGAATTACAATCATACTCTCTACTTCACATCACACCAGACCCAAATTCTAACTGTAATCTAAACTCCCCATTCGCCTTAAAGAACTACCAACTATAATACTAGCCCTAGCCCATGGATCTAACCTACACCGCCACCTTCGATGTCAACACATGCTTCACCGGTAACTTAAACTTCCATCTCGTCCTTACCCTCATATAAGAGACAGACCCTAAATCAAATCGTAACCCTAACTTCCCCATAAAACTTAAGTTACACCCAAGCCTAACACTAGCCCTTGACCGTGGACATTGCCCCTCACCATCAAAATTGACAACACACAAGGTTCCCTTTAAACATGGATTTAAATCTGGCCCCCTACTCACATCAGAGACAGTTCCAAACTCAAAATGTAACCCTATCCTCACTGTTCACCGTTCGTACACCTGAACCAAAACCCTGCCCAGTTTCTTCAACCTGACCCCTCACCACCGACAGCACCATGACTCATGTCTAACAAAAATCATGAAGGTCTGTATCGAAAATGACATCAGGTCAGAGCTGGATCCTGATTCCTACCATACCCCAATCCTCCACGTACAGCGAACTGAACACCGACACCTAAACCTAGACCTGGCCCCTGGACCTGAAACCTCATCGTCACCAATGACATCACCCACGTTCAGCGCAAACCTGATGTTCAATCACTTCCTCATCCACACACCAGAGCCTGATCCTAATCCTTCCCATAACCATATCTTCCCTGTACACCTTACCAAGCACCTATCCCTAACCCTAACCTTGTTTCCTGGTTGAATCCTCACTGACAAAATCGACATCCCCCATGCCTCACTGTAAACCTCCACCTCAATGTCGTCCATGCCATCATGTCAGAGCCAGATCCTAACTCTAAACATAGTCCTATACGTCTGGTACACCTTAGCAAACACAAACCCTAACTGTAGCCCAGGTCTCTTGACCTGACACAACATCACAATTGACATCATTCACGCTTCACCTCAACTCTGAATTACAATCGTACTCTCTAACTCACATCACAGGTGAAACCAAGCTCTAACCATAATCTAAACTCCCCATTTGCCTTAAAGAAATCGCAACCCAAATCCTAGCACAGCCCATGGACCAAACCCTCACTGTCACCTTCGACGTCACCCAGGCTTCACCGTAACCTTGAACTGCAATCTCGTACTCACCCTCACATCAAAGACAGATGCAAACACTGATAGTAACCCTACACTCCCCATTAACCTTAATGAACATGCAACCCTAAAGCAAGCACTTGTCCCTGGACCTTAACCCTTAGAGTCACCATTGACACCACTGAAGGTTATCTTTAAAAATGGATTTAAATCTTGTCCTCACAGTCACATCAGAGACAGTCTCTAACTCTACCTGCAAACCTACCCTCACTGTACACCATTCCATACACCTGATCTGAAACCCTGCCCAGGTCTTCCAACGTGACCCCTCACCACCACCATCACCATCACTCATGTCTAAGAAACATCATGAAAGTCTATCTCGCAATCACCCTCACAATCAGAGCTGGATCCTGACTCTAACCATATCCCTATCCTCCACTTACAGCTAAACCACCACTTAAACTTAACCCTGGACTGCAACCAGGACCTGAAACCTCACTGTCACCATCGATGTTACCCATGCTTCACCATAATCCTGATGTTCAATCTCGTCCTCACCCTCACAACAGAGCCGGATTGTTAGCCTAAACAAAACCATGTGCTCCCTGTACACCTTTCCGAACACGTAACCCTAACCCTAGACCTAGCCCATGGAACTGAACCCTGACAGTCACCATCGACATCACCCAGGCTTCAGCGTAAACCTGATGTTCAATCTCTTCCTCATCCTCACATCAGAGCCGAATTCTAACCCTTCCCATAACCGTATCTTCCCTGTACACCTTACCAAACACCTAACCCTAACCCTAGCCCTAGCCCATGGAATTGAACCTTGACGGTCACCATCGACATCACCCAGGCTTCAGCGTAAACCCGATGTGCAATCCCATCCTCATCCTCACATCAGAGCCCGACTCAAACCCTTCCCATAACCGTATCTTCCCTGTACACCTTACCAAACACCTAACCCTAACCCTAGCCTTGTTCCCTGGACTTACCCCTCACCATCACCTTCAATGTCCCCTACGCTTCAATGAAAACCTCGACCTCAATCTATCCCTCAACATCACATCAGAGGTGAATCCTAAGCAAAATGATAAACCAATCCTCCCTGTACACATTACAGGATACCTAACCCTAAACCTAACCTTGTTCACTGGCCTGTACCCTCTCTGTTAAAATCGACATCTCCCATGCGTCACTGTAAACCTCCGTGTCAATCTCACATTCACCATCACATCAGAGTCACACCCTAACTCCAAACGTAGTCCCGTATGTTTCATACACCTCAGTGAAAACCAACCTTCTCTCTACTGCTGGTCATTTGACATGACCACACAACATCTCAATTGACATCTTCCATGCTTCACCTTAATCCTGAATTACAATCATACTCTCTAACTCACATCAGAGCTGGGCCCTAATGCTAACCATAATCCAAACTCCTCGTTCATGTTAAAGAACTAGTATCCATTAACCTAGCCCTAGCCCATGGATCTGAATCATCACCATCACCATCGATGTCACTGAGAATTAACCGTAAACTGGATCTTCAATCTCGTACTCACCCTCACATCAGAGACAGACCCTAACTCTAATTGTAACCCTATCTTCGCCATAAACCTAAACAAACACCCAACCCTAACCCTAGTCTTTGTCCCTGGACATTGTCCCTCAGCGTCACCACTGACTTCACCGAAGGTTCGCTTTATCCATGGATTTAAATCTTGTCTTCGTAATCACTTCAGAGACAGACTCTAACTCTCACCATACATTTACCCTCAATGTTCACCATTTCGTACACCTAATACGATACCCTGCCCACGTCCTTCGCTCTGACCACTCACCACAAACACCACCATCAAGCATGTCTATCAAAAAGAGTGAATATCATTCTCACAATCACCCTCACTTTAGAGCTGGATCCTGACTCTAACCATATCCCTATCCTCCATGCACTGTTAAACCAACACCGAAACCTAACCCTAGCTTGGCTCCTGGACCTGAAACCGCACAATCACCAACGATGTCACCCAGAATTCTCCGTAAACCCGATGTTCATTCTCGTCCTCAACCGCACTACAGAGCCAGATCATAAGCCTAAATGAAACCATATAGTCCCTGTACACCTTACCAAACACCTAACCCTACCCCTAGCCCTAGCCCATGGACCTAATACCTCACAATCACCATTGACATCACCCAGGCTTCAGCGTAAACCTGATGTTCAATCTCGTCCTGATCCTCACGTCAGAGCCCAATCCGAACCCTTCCCATAACAATATCTCCCCCGTACACCTTGCCAAACACTTAACCCTGAACCTAGCCTTGTTTCCTTGACTTACCCCTCACTGTCACCATCAGCGTCCCCCATGCCTCACTGTAAAACTCCTCGTCAGTGTACCCCTTCACCTCACATCAGAGCTGGATCCTAAGCATAACGATAACCCTCTCCTCCCAGTACAACTTACAGAACACCAAACCCTAACCCTAACCTTGTTCACTGACCAAAACCCTCACCGTCAAAATCGACATCTAACACACCTCACAGTAAACGTCAAGAACAATCTCACCCTTGGGCTCACATCAGAGCTACATCCTAACTTTAAACATAGTCCTGTATGTCCCGTAAAACTTTGCGAACACCAACCCTAACTCGAGTGCTGATCACTAGACCTGACCCCTCAGCATCATATTTGACATCATCCACGCTTCACCTTAAACCTGAATTACAATCATACTCTCTACTTCACATCACACCAGACCCAAATTCTAACTGTAATCTAAACTCCCCATTCGCCTTAAAGAACTACCAACTATAATACTAGCCCTAGCCCATGGATCTAACCTACACCGCCACCTTCGATGTCAACACATGCTTCACCGGTAACTTAAACTTCCATCTCGTCCTTACCCTCATATAAGAGACAGACCCTAAATCAAATCGTAACCCTAACTTCCCCATAAAACTTAAGTTACACCCAAGCCTAACACTAGCCCTTGTCCGTGGACATTGCCCCTCACCATCACCATTGACAACACACAAGGTTCCCTTTAAACATGGATTTAAATCTGGCCCCCTACTCACATCAGAGACAGTCCCAAACTCAAAATGTAACCCTATCCTCACTGTTCACCGTTCGTACACCTGAACCAAAACCCTGCCCAGTTTCTTCAACCTGACCCCTCACCACCGACAGCACCATGACTCATGTCTAACAAAAATCATGAAGGTCTGTATCGAAAATGACATCAGGTGAGAGCTGGATCCTGATTCCTACCATACCCCAATCCTCCACGTACAGCCAACTGAACACCGACACCTAAACCTAGACCTGGCCCCTGGACCTGAAACCTCATCGTCACCAATGACATCACCCACGTTCAGCGCAAACCTGATGTTCAATCACTTCCTCATCCACACATCAGAGCCTGATCCTAATCCTTCCCATAACCATATCTTCCCTGTACACCTTACCAAGCACCTATCCCTAACCCTAACCTTGTTTCCCGGTTGAATCCTCACTGACAAAATCGACATCCCCCATGCCTCACTGTAAACCTCCACCTCAATGTCGTCCATGCCATCATGTCAGAGCCAGATCCTAACTCTAAACATAGTCCTATACGTCTGGTACACCTTAGCAAACACAAACCCTAACTGTAGCCCAGGTCTCTTGACCTGACACAACATCACAATTGACATCATTCACGCTTCACCTCAACTCTGAATTACAATCGTACTCTCTAACTCACATCACAGGTGAAACCAAGCTCTAACCATAATCTAAACTCCCCATTTGCCTTAAAGAAATCGCAACCCAAATCCTAGCACTAGCCCATGGACCAAACCCTCACTGTCACCTTCGACGTCACCCAGGCTTCACCGTAACCTTGAACTGCAATCTCGTACTCACCCTCACATCAGAGACAGATGCAAACACTGATAGTAACCCTACACTCCCCATTAACCTTAATGAACATGCAACCCTAAAGCAAGCACTTGTCCCTGGACCTTAACCCTTAGAGTCACCATTGACACCACTGAAGGTTATCTTTAAAAATGGATTTAAATCTTGTCCTCACAGTCACATCAGAGACAGTCTCTAACTCTACCTGCAAACCTACCCTCACTGTACACCATTCCATACACCTGATCTGAAACCCTGCCCAGGTCTTCCAACGTGACCCCTCACCACCACCATCACCATCACTCATGTCTAAGAAACATCATGAAAGTCTATCTCGCAATCACCCTCACAATCAGAGCTGGATCCTGACTCTAACCATATCCCTATCCTCCACTTACAGCTAAACCACCACTTAAACTTAACCCTGGACTGCAACCAGGACCTGAAACCTCACTGTCACCATCGATGTTACCCATGCTTCACCATAATCCTGATGTTCAATCTCGTCCTCACCCTCACAACAGAGCCGGATTGTTAGCCTAAACAAAACCATGTGCTCCCTGTACACCTTTCCGAACACCTAACCCTAACCCTAGACCTAGCCCATGGAACTGAACCCTGACAGTCACCATCGACATCACCCAGGCTTCAGCGTAAACCTGATGTTCAATCTCTTCCTCATCCTCACATCAGAGCCCAATTCTAACCCTTCCCATAACCGTATCTTCCCTGTACACCTTACCAAACACCTAACCCTAACCCTAGCCCTAGCCCATGGAATTGAACCTTGACGGTCACCATCGACATCACCCAGGCTTCAGCGTAAACCCGATGTGCAATCCCATCCTCATCCTCACATCAGAGCCCGACTCAAACCCTTCCCATAACCGTATCTTCCCTGTACACCTTACCAATCACCTTACCCTAACCCTAGCCTTGTTCCCTGGACTTACCCCTCACCATCACCATCAATGTCCCCTACGCTTCAATGAAAACCTCGACCTCAATCTATCCCTCAACATCACATCAGAGGTGAATCCTAAGCAAAATGATAAACCAATCCTCCCTGTACACATTACAGGACACCTAACCCTAAACCTAACCTTGTTCACTGGCCTGTACCCTCTCTGTTAAAATCGACATCTCCCATGCGTCACTGTAAACCTCCGTGTCAATCTCACCCTCACCATCACATCAGAGTCACACCCTAACTCCAAACGTAGTCCCGTATGTTCCATACACCTCAGTGAAAACCAACCTTCTCTCTACTGCTGGTCATTTGACATGACCACACAACATCTCAATTGACATCTTCCATGCTTCACCTTAATCCTGAATTACAATCATACTCTCTAACTCACATCAGAGCTGGGCCCTAATGCTAACCATAATCCAAACTCCTCGTTCATGTTAAAGAACTAGTATCCATTAACCTAGCCCTAGCCCATGGATCTGAATCATCACCATCACCATCGATGTCACTGAGAATTAACCATAAACTGGATCTTCAATCTCGTACTCACCCTCACATCAGAGACAGACCCTAACTCTAATTGTAACCCTATCTTCGCCATAAACCTAAACAAACACCCAACCCTAACCCTAGTCTTTGTCCCTGGACATTGTCCCTCAGCGTCACCACTGACTTCACCGAAGGTTCGCTTTATCCATGGATTTAAATCTTGTCTTCGTAATCACTTCAGAGACAGACTCTAACTCTCACCATACATTTACCCTCAATGTTCACCATTTCGTACACCTAATACGATACCCTGCCCACGTCCTTCGCTCTGACCCCTCACCACAAACACCACCATCAAGCATGTCTATCAAAAAGAGTGAATATCATTCTCACAATCACCCTCACTTTAGAGCTGGATCCCGACTCTAACCATATCCCTATCCTCCATGCACAGTTAAACCAACACCGAAACCTAACCCTAGCTTGGCTCCTGGACCTGAAACCGCACAATCACCAACGATGTCACCCAGAATTCTCCGTAAACCCGATGTTCAATCTCGTCCTCAACCGCACTACAGAGCCAGATCATAAGCCTAAATGAAACCATATAGTCCCTGTACACCTTACCAAACACCTAACCCTACCCCTAGCCCTAGCCCATGGACCTAATACCTCACAATCACCATTGACATCACCCAGGCTTCAGCGTAAACCTGATGTTCAATCTCGTCCTGATCCTCACGTCAGAGCCCAATCCGAACCCTTCCCATAACAATATCTCCCCCGTACACCTTGCCAAACACTTAACCCTGAACCTAGCCTTGTTTCCTTGACTTACCCCTCACTGTCACCATCAGCATCCCCCATGCCTCACTGTAAAACTCCTCCTCAGTGTACCCCTTCACCTCACATCAGAGCTGGATCCTAAGCATAACGATAACCCTCTCCTCCCAGTACAACTTACAGAACACCAAACCCTAACCCTAACCTTGTTCACTGACCAAAACCCTCACCGTCAAAATCGACATCTAACACACCTCACAGTAAACGTCAAGAACAATCTCACCCTTGGGCTCACATCAGAGCTACATCCTAACTTTAAACATAGTCCTGTATGTCCCGTAAAACTTTGAGAACACCAACCCTAACTCGAGTGCTGATCACTAGACCTGACCCCTCAGCATCATATTTGACAAAATCCACGCTTCACCTTAAACCTGAATTACAAACATACTCTCTACTTCACATCACACCAGACCCAAATTCTAACTGTAATCTAAACTCCCCATTCGCCTTAAAGAACTACCAACTATAATACTAGCCCTAGCCCATGGATCTAACCTACACCGCCACCTTCGATGTCAACACATGCTTCACCGGTAACTTAAACTTCCATCTCGTCATTACTCTCATATAAGAGACAGACCCTAAATCAAATCGTAACCCTAACTTCCCCATAAAACTTAAGTTACACCCAAGCCTAACACTAGCCCTTGACCGTGGACATTGCCCCTCACCATCACCATTGACAACACACAAGGTTCCCTTTAAACATGGATTTAAATCTGTCCCCCTACTCACATCAGAGACAGTTCCTAACTCAAAATGTAACCCTATCCTCACTGTTCACCGTTCGTACACCTGAACCAAAACCCTGCCCAGTTTCTTCAACCTGACCCCTCACCACCGACAGCACCATGACTCATGTCTAACAAAAATCATGAAGGTCTGTATCGAAAATGACATCAGGTGAGAGCTGGATCCTGATTCCTACCATACCCCAATCCTCCACGTACAGCGAACTGAACACCGACACCTAAACCTAGACCTGGCCCCTGGACCTGAAACCTCATCGTCACCAATGACATCACCCACGTTCAGCGCAAACCTGATGTTCAATCACTTCCTCATCCACACATCAGAGCCTGATCCTAATCCTTCCCATAACCATATCTTCCCTGTACACCTTACCAAGCACCTATCCCTAACCCTAACCTTGTTTCCCGGTTGAATCCTCACTGACAAAATCGACATCCCCCATGCCTCACTGTAAACCTCCACCTCAATGTCGTCCATGCCATCATGTCAGAGCCAGATCCTAACTCTAAACATAGTCCTATACGTCTGGTACACCTTAGCAAACACAAACCCTAACTGTAGCCCAGGTCTCTTGACCTGACACAACATCACAATTGACATCATTCACGCTTCACCTCAACTCTGAATTACAATCGTACTCTCTAACTCACATCACAGGTGAAACCAAGCTCTAACCATAATCTAAACTCCCCATTTGCCTTAAAGAAATCGCAACCCAAATCCTAGCACTAGCCCATGGACCAAACCCTCACTGTCACCTTCGACGTCACCCAGGCTTCACCGTAACCTTGAACTGCAATCTCGTACTCACCCTCACATCAGAGACAGATGCAAACACTGATAGTAACCCTACACTCCCCATTAACCTTAATGAACATGCAACCCTAAAGCAAGCACTTGTCCCTGGACCTTAACCCTTAGAGTCACCATTGACACCACTGAAGGTTATCTTTAAAAATGGATTTAAATCTTGTCCTCACAGTCACATCAGAGACAGTCTCTAACTCTACCTGCAAACCTACCCTCACTGTACACCATTCCATACACCTGATCTGAAACCCTGCCCAGGTCTTCCAACGTGACCCCTCACCACCACCATCACCATCACTCATGTCTAAGAAACATCATGAAAGTCTATCTCGCAATCACCCTCACAATCAGAGCTGGATCCTGACTCTAACCATATCCTTATCCTCCACTTACAGCTAAACCACCACTTAAACTTAACCCTGGACTGCAACCAGGACCTGAAACCTCACTGTCACCATCGATGTTACCCATGCTTCACCATAATCCTGATGTTCAATCTAGTCCTCACCCTCACAACAGAGCCGGATTGTTAGCCTAAACAAAACCATGTGCTCCCTGTACACCTTTCCGAACACCTAACCCTAACCCTAGACCTAGCCCATGGAACTGAACCCTGACAGTCACCATCGACATCACCCAGGCTTCAGCGTAAACCTGATGTTCAATCTCTTCTCATCCTCACATCAGAGCCCAATTCTAACCCTTCCCATAACCGTATCTTCCCTGTACACCTTACCAAGCACCTAACCCTAACCCTAGCCCTAGCCCATGGAATTGAACCTTGACGGTCACCATCGACATCACCCAGGCTTCAGCGTAAACCCGATGTGCAATCCCATCCTCATCCTCACATCAGAGCCCGACTCAAACCCTTCCCATAACCGTATCTTCCCTGTACACCTTACCAATCACCTTACCCTAACCCTAGCCTTGTTCCCTGGACTTACCCCTCACCATCACCATCAATGTCCCCTACGCTTCAATGAAAACCTCGACCTCAATCTATCCCTCAACATCACATCAGAGGTGAATCCTAAGCAAAATGATAAACCAATCCTCCCTGTACACATTACAGGACACCTAACCCTAAACCTAACCTTGTTCAGTGGCCTGTACCCTCTCTGTTAAAATCGACATCTCCCATGCGTCACTGTAAACCTCCGTGTCAATCTCACCCTCACCATCACATCAGAGTCACACCCTAACCTCAAACGTAGTCCCGTATGTTCCATACACCGCAGTGAAAACCAAACTTCTCTCTACTGCTGGTCATTTGACATGACCACACAACATCTCAATTGACATCTTCCATGCTTCACCTTAATCCTGAATTACAATCATACTCTCTAACTCACATCAGAGCTGGGCCCTAATGCTAACCATAATCCAAACTCCTCGTTCATGTTAAAGAACTAGTATCCATTAACCTAGCCCTAGCCCATGGATCTGAATCATCACCATCACCATCGATGTCACTGAGAATTAACCATAAACTGGATCTTCAATCTCGTACTCACCCTCACATCAGAGACAGACCCTAACTCTAATTGTAACCCTATCTTCGCCATAAACCTAAACAAACACCCAACCCTAACCCTAGTCTTTGTCCCTGGACATTGTCCCTCAGCGTCACCACTGACTTCACCGAAGGTTCGCTTTATCCATGGATTTAAATCTTGTCTTCGTAATCACTTCAGAGACAGACTCTAACTCTCACCATACATTTACCCTCAATGTTCACCATTTCGTACACCTAATACGATACCCTGCCCACGTCCTTCGCTCTGACCCCTCACCACAAACACCACCATCAAGCATGTCTATCAAAAAGAGTGAATATCATTCTCACAATCACCCTCACTTTAGAGCTGGATCCCGACTCTAACCATATCCCTATCCTCCATGCACAGTTAAACCAACACCGAAACCTAACCATAGCTTGGCTCCTGGACCTGAAACCGCACAATCACCAACGATGTCACCCAGAATTCTCCGTAAACCCGATGTTCAATCTCGTCCTCAACCGCACTACAGAGCCAGATCATAAGCCTAAATGAAACCATATAGTCCCTGTACACCTTACCAAACACCTAACCCTACCCCTAGCCCTAGCCCATGGACCTAATACCTCACAATCACCATTGACATCACCCAGGCTTCAGCGTAAACCTGATGTTCAATCTCGTCCTGATCCTCACGTCAGAGCCCAATCCGAACCCTTCCCATAACAATATCTCCCCCGTACACCTTGCCAAACACTTAACCCTGAACCTAGCCTTGTTTCCTTGACTTACCCCTCACTGTCACCATCAGCGTCCCCCATGCCTCACTGTAAAACTCCTCCTCAGTGTACCCCTTCACCTCACATCAGAGCTGGATCCTAAGCATAACGATAACCCTCTCCTCCCAGTACAACTTACAGAACACCAAACCCTAACCCTAACCTTGTTCACTGACCAAAACCCTCACCGTCAAAATCGACATCTAACACACCTCACAGTAAACGTCAAGAACAATCTCACCCTTGGGCTCACATCAGAGCTACATCCTAACTTTAAACATAGTCCTGTATGTCCCGTAAAACTTTGAGAACACCAACCCTAACTCGAGTGCTGATCACTAGACCTGACCCCTCAGCATCATATTTGACATCATCCACGCTTCACCTTAAACCTGAATTACAATCATACTCTCTACTTCACATCACACCAGACCCAAATTCTAACTGTAATCTAAACTCCCCATTCGCCTTAAAGAACTACCAACTATAATACTAGCCCTAGCCCATGGATCTAACCTACACCGCCACCTTCGATGTCAACACATGCTTCACCGGTAACTTAAACTTCCATCTCGTCCTTACCCTCATATAAGAGACAGACCCTAAATCAAATCGTAACCCTAACTTCCCCATAAAACTTAAGTTACACCCAAGCCTAACACTAGCCCTTGACCGTGGACATTGCCCCTCACCATCACCATTGACAACACACAAGGTTCCCTTTAAACATGGATTTAAATCTGGCCCCCTACTCACATCAGAGACAGTTCCAAACTCAAAATGTAACCCTATCCTCACTGTTCACCGTTCGTACACCTGACCCAAAACCCTGCCCAGTTTCTTCAACCTGACCCCTCACCACCGACAGCACCATGACTCATGTCTAACAAAAATCATGAAGGTCTGTATCGAAAATGACATCAGGTCAGAGCTGGATCCTGATTCCTACCATACCCCAATCCTCCACGTACAGCGAACTGAACACCGACAACTAAACCTAGACCTGGCCCCTGGACCTGAAACCTCATCGTCACCAATGACATCACCCACGTTCAGCGCAAACCTGATGTTCAATCACTTCCTCATCCACACATCAGAGCCTGATCCTAATCCTTCCCATAACCATATCTTCCCTGTACACCTTACCAAGCACCTATCCCTAACCCTAACCTTGTTTCCTGGTTGAATCCTCACTGACAAAATCGACATCCCCCATGCCTCACTGTAAACCTCCACCTCAATGTCGTCCATGCCATCATGTCAGAGCCAGATCCTAACTCTAAACATAGTCCTATACGTCTGGTACACCTTAGCAAACACAAACCCTAACTGTAGCCCAGGTCTCTTGAACTGACACAACATCACAATTGACATCATTCACGCTTCACCTCAACTCTGAATTACAATCGTACTCTCTAACTCACATCACAGGTGAAACCAAGCTCTAACCATAATCTAAACTCCCCATTTGCCTTAAAGAAATCGCAACCCAAATCCTAGCACTAGCCCATGGACCAAACCCTCACTGTCACCTTCGACGTCACCCAGGCTTCACCGTAACCTTGAACTGCAATCTCGTACTCACCCTCACATCAGAGACAGATGCAAACACTGATAGTAACCCTACACTCCCCATTAACCTTAATGAACATGCAACCCTAAAGCAAGCACTTGTCCCTGGACCTTAACCCTTAGAGTCACCATTGACACCACTGAAGGTTATCTTTAAAAATGGATTTAAATCTTGTCCTCACAGTCACATCAGAGACAGTCTCTAACTCTACCTGCAAACCTACCCTCACTGTACTCCATTCCATACACCTGATCTGAAACCCTGCCCAGGTCTTCCAACGTGACCCCTCACCACCACCATCACCATCACTCATGTCTAAGAAACATCATGAAAGTCTATCTCGCAATCACCCTCACAATCAGAGCTGGATCCTGACTCTAACCATATCCCTATCCTCCACTTACAGCTAAACCACCACTTAAACTTAACCCTGGACTGCAACCAGGACCTGAAACCTCACTGTCACCATCGATGTTACCCATGCATCACCATAAACCTGATGTTCAATCTCGTCCTCACCCTCACAACAGAGCCGGATTGTTAGCCTAAACAAAACCATGTGCTCCCTGTACACCTTTCCGACCACCTAACCCTAACCCTAGACCTAGCCCATGGAACTGAACCCTGACAGTCACCATTGACATCACCCAGGCTTCAGCGTAAACCTGATGTTCAATCTCTTCCTCATCCTCACATCAGAGCCGAATTCTAACCATTCCCATAACCGTATTTTCCCTGTACACCTTACCAAACACCTAACCCTAACCCTAGCCTTGTTCCCTGGACTTACCCCTCACCATCACCATCAATGTCCCCTACGCTTCAATGAAAACCTCGACCTCAATCTATCCCTCAACATCACATCAGAGGTGAATCCTAAGCAAAATGATAAACCAATCCTCCCTGTACACATTACAGGATACCTAACCCTAAACCTAACCTTGTTCACTGGCCTGTACCCTCTCTGTTAAAATCGACATCTCCCATGCGTCACTGTAAACCTCCGTGTCAATCTCACCCTCACCATCACATCAGAGTCACACCCTAACTCCAAACGTAGTCCCGTATGTTTCATACACCTCAGTGAAAACCAACCTTCTCTCTACTGCTGGTCATTTGACATGACCACACAACATCTCAATTGACATCTTCCATGCTTCACCTTAATCCTGAATTACAATCATACTCTCTAACTCACATCAGAGCTGGGCCCTAATGCTAACCATAATCCAAACTCCTCGTTCATGTTAAAGAACTAGTATCCATTAACCTAGCCCTAGCCCATGGATCTGAATCATCACCATCACCATCGATGTCACTGAGAATTAACCGTAAACTGGATCTTCAATCTCGTACTCACCCTCACATCAGAGACAGACCCTAACTCTAATTGTAACCCTATCTTCGCCATAAACCTAAACAAACACCCAACCCTAACCCTAGTCTTTGTCCCTGGACATTGTCCCTCAGCGTCACCACTGACTTCACCGAAGGTTCGCTTTATCCATGGATTTAAATCTTGTCTTCGTAATCACTTCAGAGACAGACTCTAACTCTCACCATACATTTACCCTCAATGTTCACCATTTCGTACACCTAATACGATACCCTGCCCACGTCCTTCGCTCTGACCACTCACCACAAACACCACCATCAAGCATGTCTATCAAAAAGAGTGAATATCATTCTCACAATCACCCTCACTTTAGAGCTGGATCCTGACTCTAACCATATCCCTATCCTCCATGCACTGTTAAACCAACACCGAAACCTAACCCTAGCTTGGCTCCTGGACCTGAAACCGCACAATCACCAACGATGTCACCCAGAATTCTCCGTAAACCCGATGTTCAATCTCGTCCTCAACCGCACTACAGAGCCAGATCATAAGCCTAAATGAAACCATATAGTCCCTGTACACCTTACCAAACACCTAACCCTACCCCTAGCCCTAGCCCATGGACCTAATACCTCACAATCACCATTGACATCACCCAGGCTTCAGCGTAAACCTGATTGAACATCCTGATCCTCACGTCAGAGCCCAATCCGAACCCTTCCCATAACAATATCTCCCCCGTACACCTTGCCAAACACTTAACCCTGAACCTAGCCTTGTTTCCTTGACTTACCCCTCACTGTCACCATCAGCGTCCCCCATGCCTCACTGTAAAACTCCTCGTCAGTGTACCCCTTCACCTCACATCAGAGCTGGATCCTAAGCATAACGATAACCCTCTCCTCCCAGTACAACTTACAGAACACCAAACCCTAACCCTAACCTTGTTCACTGACCAAAACCCTCACCGTCAAAATCGACATCTAACACACCTCACAGTAAACGTCAAGAACAATCTCACCCTTGGGCTCACATCAGAGCTACATCCTAACTTTAAACATAGTCCTGTATGTCCCGTAAAACTTTGCGAACACCAACCCTAACTCGAGTGCTGATCACTAGACCTGACCCCTCAGCATCATATTTGACATCATCCACGCTTCACCTTAAACCTGAATTACAATCATACTCTCTACTTCACATCACACCAGACCCAAATTCTAACTGTAATCTAAACTCCCCATTCGCCTTAAAGAACTACCAACTATAATACTAGCCCTAGCCCATGGATCTAACCTACACCGCCACCTTCGATGTCAACACATGCTTCACCGGTAACTTAAACTTCCATCTCGTCCTTACCCTCATATAAGAGACAGACCCTAAATCAAATCGTAACCCTAACTTCCCCATAAAACTTAAGTTACACCCAAGCCTAACACTAGCCCTTGTCCGTGGACATTGCCCCTCACCATCACCATTGACAACACACAAGGTTCCCTTTAAACATGGATTTAAATCTGGCCCCCTACTCACATCAGAGACAGTCCCAAACTCAAAATGTAACCCTATCCTCACTGTTCACCGTTCGTACACCTGAACCAAAACCCTGCCCAGTTTCTTCAACCTGACCCCTCACCACCGACAGCACCATGACTCATGTCTAACAAAAATCATGAAGGTCTGTATCGAAAATGACATCAGGTCAGAGCTGGATCCTGATTCCTACCATACCCCAATCCTCCACGTACAGCCAACTGAACACCGACACCTAAACCTAGACCTGGCCCCTGGACCTGAAACCTCATCGTCACCAATGACATCACCCACGTTCAGCGCAAACCTGATGTTCAATCACTTCCTCATCCACACATCAGAGCCTGATCCTAATCCTTCCCATAACCATATCTTCCCTGTACACCTTACCAAGCACCTATCCCTAACCCTAACCTTGTTTCCCGGTTGAATCCTCACTGACAAAATCGACATCCCCCATACCTCACTGTAAACCTCCACCTCAATGTCGTCCATGCCATCATGTCAGAGCCAGATCCTAACTCTAAACATAGTCCTATACGTCTGGTACACCTTAGCAAACACAAACCCTAACTGTAGCCCAGGTCTCTTGACCTGACACAACATCACAATTGACATCATTCACGCTTCACCTCAACTCTGAATTACAATCGTACTCTCTAACTCACATCACAGGTGAAACCAAGCTCTAACCATAATCTAAACTCCCCATTTGCCTTAAAGAAATCGCAACCCAAATCCTAGCACTAGCCCATGGACCAAACCCTCACTGTCACCTTCGACGTCACCCAGGCTTCACCGTAACCTTGAACTGCAATCTCGTACTCACCCTCACATCAGAGACAGATGCAAACACTGATAGTAACCCTACACTCCCCATTAACCTTAATGAACATGCAACCCTAAAGCAAGCACTTGTCCCTGGACCTTAACCCTTAGAGTCACCATTGACACCACTGAAGGTTATCTTTAAAAATGGATTTAAATCTTGTCCTCACAGTCACATCAGAGACAGTCTCTAACTCTACCTGCAAACCTACCCTCACTGTACACCATTCCATACACCTGATCTGAAACCCTGCCCAGGTCTTCCAACGTGACCCCTCACCACCACCATCACCATCACTCATGTCTAAGAAACATCATGAAAGTCTATCTCGCAATCACCCTCACAATCAGAGCTGGATCCTGACTCTAACCATATCCCTATCCTCCACTTACAGCTAAACCACCACTTAAACTTAACCCTGGACTGCAACCAGGACCTGAAACCTCACTGTCACCATCGATGTTACCCATGCTTCACCATAATCCTGATGTTCAATCTCGTCCTCACCCTCACAACAGAGCCGGATTGTTAGCCTAAACAAAACCATGTGCTCCCTGTACACCTTTCCGAACACCTAACCCTAACCCTAGACCTAGCCCATGGAACTGAACCCTGACAGTCACCATCGACATCACCCAGGCTTCAGCGTAAACCTGATGTTCAATCTCTTCCTCATCCTCACATCAGAGCCCAATTCTAACCCTTCCCATAACCGTATCTTCCCTGTACACCTTACCAAACACCTAACCCTAACCCTAGCCCTAGCCCATGGAATTGAACCTTGACGGTCACCATCGACATCACCCAGGCTTCAGCGTAAACCCGATGTGCAATCCCATCCTCATCCTCACATCAGAGCCCGACTCAAACCCTTCCCATAACCGTATCTTCCCTGTACACCTTACCAATCACCTTACCCTAACCCTAGCCTTGTTCCCTGGACTTACCCCTCACCATCACCATCAATGTCCCCTACGCTTCAATGAAAACCTCGACCTCAATCTATCCCTCAACATCACATCAGAGGTGAATCCTAAGCAAAATGATAAACCAATCCTCCCTGTACACATTACAGGACACCTAACCCTAAACCTAACCTTGTTCACTGGCCTGTACCCTCTCTGTTAAAATCGACATCTCCCATGCGTCACTGTAAACCTCCGTGTCAATCTCACCCTCACCATCACATCAGAGTCACACCCTAACCTCAAACGTAGTCCCGTATGTTCCATACACCTCAGTGAAAACCAACCTTCTCTCTACTGCTGGTCATTTGACATGACCACACAACATCTCAATTGACATCTTCCATGCTTCACCTTAATCCTGAATTACAATCATACTCTCTAACTCACATCAGAGCTGGGCCCTAATGCTAACCATAATCCAAACTCCTCGTTCATGTTAAAGAACTAGTATCCATTAACCTAGCCCTAGCCCATGGATCTGAATCATCACCATCACCATCGATGTCACTGAGAATTAACCATAAACTGGATCTTCAATCTCGTACTCACCCTCACATCAGAGACAGACCCTAACTCTAATTGTAACCCTATCTTCGCCATAAACCTAAACAAACACCCAACCCTAACCCTAGTCTTTGTCCCTGGACATTGTCCCTCAGCGTCACCACTGACTTCACCGAAGGTTCGCTTTATCCATGGATTTAAATCTTGTCTTCGTAATCACTTCAGAGACAGACTCTAACTCTCACCATACATTTACCCTCAATGTTCACCATTTCGTACACCTAATACGATACCCTGCCCACGTCCTTCGCTCTGACCCCTCACCACAAACACCACCATCAAGCATGTCTATCAAAAAGAGTGAATATCATTCTCACAATCACCCTCACTTTAGAGCTGGATCCCGACTCTAACCATACCCCTATCCTCCATGCACAGTTAAACCAACACCGAAACCTAACCCTAGCTTGGCTCCTGGACCTGAAACCGCACAATCACCAACGATGTCACCCAGAATTCTCTGTAAACCCGATGTTCAATCTCGTCCTCAACCGCACTACAGAGCCAGATCATAAGCCTAAATGAAACCATATAGTCCCTGTACACCTTACCAAACACCTAACCCTACCCCTAGCCCTAGCCCATGGACCTAATACCTCACAATCACCATTGACATCACCCAGGCTTCAGCGTAAACCTGATGTTCAATCTCGTCCTGATCCTCACGTCAGAGCCCAATCCGAACCCTTCCCATAACAATATCTCCCCCGTACACCTTGCCAAACACTTAACCCTGAACCTAGCCTTGTTTCCTTGACTTACCCCTCACTGTCACCATCAGCGTCCCCCATGCCTCACTGTAAAACTCCTCCTCAGTGTACCCCTTCACCTCACATCAGAGCTGGATCCTAAGCATAACGATAACCCTCTCCTCCCAGTACAACTTACAGAACACCAAACCATAACCCTAACCTTGTTCACTGACCAAAACCCTCACCGTCAAAATCGACATCTAACACACCTCACAGTAAACGTCAAGAACAATCTCACCCTTGGGCTCACATCAGAGCTACATCCTAACTTTAAACATAGTCCTGTATGTCCCGTAAAACTTTGAGAACACCAACCCTAACTCGAGTGCTGATCACTAGACCTGACCCCTCAGCATCATATTTGACATCATCCACGCTTCACCTTAAACCTGAATTACAATCATACTCTCTTCTTCACATCACACCAGACCCAAATTCTAACTGTAATCTAAACTCCCCATTCGCCTTAAAGAACTACCAACTATAATACTAGCCCTAGCCCATGGATCTAACCTACACCGCCACCTTCGAGGTCAACACATGCTTCACCGGTAACTTAAACTTCCATCTCGTCCTTACCCTCATATAAGAGACAGACCCTAAATCAAATCGTAACCCTAACTTCCCCATAAAACTTAAGTTACACCCAAGCCTAACACTAGCCCTTGTCCGTGGACATTGCCCCTCACCATCACCATTGACAACACACAAGGTTCCCTTTAAACATGGATTTAAATCTGGCCCCCTACTCACATCAGAGACAGTCCCAAACTCAAAATGTAACCCTCTCCTCACTGTTCACCGTTCGTACACCTGACCCAAAACCCTGCCCAGTTTCTTCAACCTGACCCCTCACCACCGACAGCACCATGACTCATGTCTAACAAAAATCATGAAGGTCTGTATCGAAAATGACATCAGGTCAGAGCTGGATCCTGATTCCTACCATACCCCAATCCTCCACGTACAGCGAACTGAACACCGACACCTAAACCTAGACCTGGCCCCTGGACCTGAAACCTCATCGTCACCAATGACATCACCCACGTTCAGCGCAAACCTGATGTTCAATCACTTCCTCATCCACACATCAGAGCCTGATCCTAATCCTTCCCATAACCATATCTTCCCTGTACACCTTACCAAGCACCTATCCCTAACCCTAACCTTGTTTCCTGGTTGAATCCTCACTGACAAAATCGACATCCCCCATGCCTCACTGTAAACCTCCACCTCAATGTCGTCCATGCCATCACGTCAGAGCCAGATCCTAACTCTAAACATAGTCCTATACGTCTGGTACACCTTAGCAAACACAAACCCTAACTGTAGCCCAGGTCTCTTGACCTGACACAACATCACAATTGACATCATTCACGCTTCACCTCAACTCTGAATTACAATCGTACTCTCTAACTCACATCACAGGTGAAACCAAGCTCTAACCATAATCTAAACTCCCCATTTGCCTTAAAGAAATCGCAACCCAAATCCTAGCACTAGCCCATGGACCAAACCCTCACTGTCACCTTCGACGTCACCCAGGCTTCACCGTAACCTTGAACTGCAATCTCGTACTCACCCTCACATCAGAGACAGATGCAAACACTGATAGTAACCCTACACTCCCCATTAACCTTAATGAACATGCAACCCTAAAGCAAGCACTTGTCCCTGGACCTTAACCCTTAGAGTCACCATTGACACCACTGAAGGTTATCTTTAAAAATGGATTTAAATCTTGTCCTCACAGTCACATCAGAGACAGTCTCTAACTCTACCTGCAAACCTACCCTCACTGTACACCATTCCATACACCTGATCTGAAACCCTGCCCAGGTCTTCCAACGTGACCCCTCACCACCACCATCACCATCACTCATGTCTAAGAAACATCATGAAAGTCTATCTCGCAATCACCCTCACAATCAGAGCTGGATCCTGACTCTAACCATATCCCTATCCTCCACTTACAGCTAAACCACCACTTAAACTTAACCCTGGACTGCAACCAGGACCTGAAACCTCACTGTCACCATCGATGTTACCCATGCTTCACCATAAACCTGATGTTCAATCTCGTCCTCACCCTCACAACAGAGCCGGATTGTTAGCCTAAACAAAACCACGTGCTCCCTGTACACCTTTCCGAACACCTAACCCTAACCCTAGACCTAGCCCATGGAACTGAACCCTGACAGTCACCATCGACATCACCCAGGCTTCAGCGTAAACCTGATGTTCAATCTCTTCCTCATCCTCACATCAGAGCCCAATTCTAACCCTTCCCATTACCGTATCTTCCCTGTACACCTTACCAAACACCTAACCCTAACCCTAGCCCTAGCCCATGGAATTGAACCTTGACGGTCACCATCGACATCACCCAGGCTTCAGCGTAAACCCGATGTGCAATCCCATCCTCATCCTCACATCAGAGCCCGACTCAAACCCTTCCCATAACCGTATCTTCCCTGTACACCTTACCAAACACCTAACCCTAACCCTAGCCTTGTTCCCTGGACTTACCCCTCACCATCACCATCAATGTCCCCTACGCTTCAATGAAAACCTCGACCTCAATCTATCCCTCAACATCACATCAGAGGTGAATCCTAAGCAAAATGATAAACCAATCCTCCCTGTACACATTACAGGACACCTAACCCTAAACCTAACCTTGTTCACTGGCCTGTACCCTCTCTGTTAAAATCGACATCTCCCATGCGTCACTGTAAACCTCCGTGTCAATCTCACCCTCACCATCACATCAGAGTCACACCCTAACTCCAAACGTAGTCCCGTATGTTCCATACACCTCAGTGAAAACCAACCTTCTCTCTACTGCTGGTCATTTGACATGACCACACAACATCTCAATTGACATCTTCCATGCTTCACCTTAATCCTGAATTACAATCATACTCTCTAACTCACATCAGAGCTGGGCCCTAATGCTAACCATAATCCAAACTCCTCGTTCATGTTAAAGAACTAGTATCCATTAACCTAGCCCTAGCCCATGGATCTGAATCATCACCATCACCATCGATGTCACTGAGAATTAACCATAAACTGGATCTTCAATCTCGTACTCACCCTCACATCAGAGACAGACCCTAACTCTAATTGTAACCCTATCTTCACCATAAACCTAAACAAACACCCAACCCTAACCCTAGTCTTTGTCCCTGGACATTGTCCCTCAGCGTCACCACTGACTTCACCGAAGGTTCGCTTTATCCATGGATTTAAATCTTGTCTTCGTAATCACTTCAGAGATAGACTCTAACCCTCACCATACATTTACCCTCAATGTTCACCATTTCGTACACCTAATACGATACCCTGCCCACGTCCTTCGCTCTGACCCCTCACCACAAACACCACCATCAAGCATGTCTATCAAAAAGAGTGAATATCATTCTCACAATCACCCTCACTTTAGAGCTGGATCCTGACTCTAACCATACCCCTATCCTCCATGCACAGTTAAACCAACACCGAAACCTAACCCTAGCTTGGCTCCTGGACCTGAAACCGCACAATCACCAACGATGTCACCCAGAATTCTCCGTAAACCCGATGTTCAATCTCGTCCTCAACCGCACTACAGAGCCAGATTATAAGCCTAAACGAAACCATATAGTCCCTGTACACCTTACCAAACACCTAACCCTACCCCTAGCCCTAGCCCATGGACCTAATACCTCACAATCACCATTGACATCACCCAGGCTTCAGCGTAAACCTGATGTTCAATCTCGTCCTGATCCTCACGTCAGAGCCCAATCCGAACCCTTCCCATAACAATATCTCCCCCGTACACCTTGCCAAACACTTAACCCTGAACCTAGCCTTGTTTCCTGGACTTACCCCTCACTGTCACCATCAGCGTCCCCCATGCCTCACTGTAAAACTCCTCCTCAGTGTACCCCTTCACCTCACATCAGAGCTGGATCCTAAGCATAACGATAACCCTCTCCTCCCAGTACAACTTACAGAACACCAAACCCTAACCCTAACCTTGTTCACTGACCAAAACCCTCACCGTCAAAATCGACATCTAACACACCTCACAGTAAACGTCAAGAACAATCTCACCCTTGGGCTCACATCAGAGCTACATCCTAACTTTAAACATAGTCCTGTATGTCCCGTAAAACTTTGCGAACACCAACCCTAACTCGAGTGCTGATCACTAGACCTGACCCCTCAGCATCATATTTGACATCATCCACGCTTCACCTTAAACCTGAATTACAATCATACTCTCTACTTCACATCACACCAGACCCAAATTCTAACTGTAATCTAAACTCCCCATTCGCCTTAAAGAACTACCAACTATAATACTAGCCCTAGCCCATGGATCTAACCTACACCGCCACCTTCGAGGTCAACACATGCTTCACCGGTAACTTAAACTTCCATCTCGTCCTTACCCTCATATAAGAGACAGACCCTAAATCAAATCGTAACCCTAACTTCCCCATAAAACTTAAGTTACACCCAAGCCTAACACTAGCCCTTGTCCGTGGACATTGCCCCTCACCATCACCATTGACAACACACAAGGTTCCCTTTAAACATGGATTTAAATCTGGCCCCCTACTCGCATCAGAGACAGTCCCAAACTCAAAATTTAACCCTCTCCTCACTGTTCACCGTTCGTACACCTGACCCAAAACCCTGCCCAGTTTCTTCGACCTGACCCCTCACCACCGACAGCACCATGACTCATGTCTAACAAAAATCATGAAGGTCTGTATCGAAAATGACATCAGGTCAGAGCTGGATCCTGATTCCTACCATACCCCAATCCTCCACGTACAGCGAACTGAACACCGACACCTAAACCTAGACCTGGCCCCTGGACCTGAAACCTCATCGTCACCAATGACATCACCCACGTTCAGCGCAAACCTGATGTTCAATCACTTCCTCATCCACACATCAGAGCCTGATCCTAATCCTTCCCATAACCATATCTTCCCTGTACACCTTACCAAGCACCTATCCCTAACCCTAACCTTGTTTCCTGGTTGAATCCTCACTGACAAAATCGACATCCCCCATGCCTCACTGTAAACCTCCACCTCAATGTCGTCCATGCCATCACGTCAGAGCCAGATCCTAACTCTAAACATAGTCCTATACGTCTGGTACACCTTAGCAAACACAAACCCTAACTGTAGCCCAGGTCTCTTGACCTGACACAACATCACAATTGACATCATTCACGCTTCACCTCAACTCTGAATTACAATCGTACTCTCTAACTCACATCACAGGTGAAACCAAGCTCTAACCATAATCTAAACTCCCCATTTGCCTTAAAGAAATCGCAACCCAAATCCTAGCACTAGCCCATGGACCAAACCCTCACTGTCACCTTCGACGTCACCCAGGCTTCACCGTAACCTTGAACTGCAATCTCGTACTCACCCTCACATCAGAGACAGATGCAAACACTGATAGTAACCCTACACTCCCCATTAACCTTAATGAACATGCAACCCTAAAGCAAGCACTTGTCCCTGGAACTTAACCCTTAGAGTCACCATTGACACCACTGAAGGTTATCTTTAAAAATGGATTTAAATCTTGTCCTCACAGTCACATCAGAGACAGTCTCTAACTCTACCTGCAAACCTACCCTCACTGTACACCATTCCATACACCTGATCTGAAACCCTGCCCAGGTCTTCCAACATGACCCCTCACCACCACCATCACCATCACTCATGTCTAAGAAACATCATGAAAGTCTATCTCGCAATCACCCTCACAATCAGAGCTGGATCCTGACTCTAACCATATCCCTATCCTCCACTTACAGCTAAACCACCACTTAAACTTAACCCTGGACTGCAACCAGGACCTGAAACCTCACTGTCACCATCGATGTTACCCATGCTTCACCATAAACCTGATGTTCAATCTCGTCCTCACCCTCACAACAGAGCCGGATTGTTAGCCTAAACAAAACCATGTGCTCCCTGTACACCTTTCCGAACACCTAACCCTAACCCTAGACCTAGCCCATGGAACTGAACCCTGACAGTCACCATCGACATCACCCAGGCTTCAGCGTAAACCTGATGTTCAATCTCTTCCTCATCCTCACATCAGAGCCCGACTCAAACCCTTCCCATAACCGTATCTTCCCTGTACACCTTACCAAACACCTAACCCTAACCCTAGCCTTGTTCCCTGGACTTACCCCTCACCATCACCATCAATGTCCCCTACGCTTCAATGAAAACCTCGACCTCAATCTATCCCTCAACATCACATCAGAGGTGAATCCTAAGCAAAATGATAAACCAATCCTCCCTGTACACATTACAGGACACCTAACCCTAAACCTAACCTTGTTCACTGGCCTGTACCCTCTCTGTTAAAATCGACATCTCCCATGCGTCACTGTAAACCTCCGTGTCAATCTCACCCTCACCATCACATCAGAGTCACACCCTAACTCCAAACGTAGTCCCGTATGTTCCATACACCTCAGTGAAAACCAACCTTCTCTCTACTGCTGGTCATTTGACATGACCACACAACATCTCAATTGACATCTTCCATGCTTCACCTTAATCCTGAATTACAATCATACTCTCTAACTCACATCAGAGCTGGGCCCTAATGCTAACCATAATCCAAACTCCTCGTTCATGTTAAAGAACTAGTATCCATTAACCTAGCCCTAGCCCATGGATCTGAATCATCACCATCACCATCGATGTCACTGAGAATTAACCATAAACTGGATCTTCAATCTCGTACTCACCCTCACATCAGAGACAGACCCTAACTCTAATTGTAACCCTATCTTCGCCATAAACCTAAACAAACACCCAACCCTAACCCTAGTCCTTGTCCCTGGACATTGTCCCTCAGCGTCACCACTGACTTCACCGAAGGTTCGCTTTATCCATGGATTTAAATCTTGTCTTC
Organism: Manis javanica; assembly: GCF_040802235.1. NCBI lineage: Eukaryota > Metazoa > Chordata > Mammalia > Pholidota > Manidae > Manis > Manis javanica. The sequence continues at coordinate 1,965,647 of NW_027332168.1, read as the reverse complement.
GTAATCACTTCAGAGATAGACTCTAACCCTCACCATACATTTACCCTCAATGTTCACCATTTCGTACACCTAATACGATACCCTGCCCACGTCCTTCGCTCTGACCCCTCACCACAAACACCACCATCAAGCATGTCTATCAAAAAGAGTGAATATCATTCTCACAATCACCCTCACTTTAGAGCTGGATCCTGACTCTAACCATACCCCTATCCTCCATGCACAGTTAAACCAACACCGAAACCTAACCCTAGCTTGGCTCCTGGACCTGAAACCGCACAATCACCAACGATGTCACCCAGAATTCTCCGTAAACCCGATGTTCAATCTCGTCCTCAACCGCACTACAGAGCCAGATTATAAGCCTAAACGAAACCATATAGTCCCTGTACACCTTACCAAACACCTAACCCTACCCCTAGCCCTAGCCCATGGACCTAATACCTCACAATCACCATTGACATCACCCAGGCTTCAGCGTAAACCTGATGTTCAATCTCGTCCTGATCCTCACGTCAGAGCCCAATCCGAACCCTTCCCATAACAATATCTCCCCCGTACACCTTGCCAAACACTTAACCCTGAACCTAGCCTTGTTTCCTGGACTTACCCCTCACTGTCACCATCAGCGTCCCCCATGCCTCACTGTAAAACTCCTCCTCAGTGTACCCCTTCACCTCACATCAGAGCTGGATCCTAAGCATAACGATAACCCTCTCCTCCCAGTACAACTTACAGAACACCAAACCCTAACCCTAACCTTGTTCACTGACCAAAACCCTCACCGTCAAAATCGACATCTAACACACCTCACAGTAAACGTCAAGAACAATCTCACCCTTGGGCTCACATCAGAGCTACATCCTAACTTTAAACATAGTCCTGTATGTCCCGTAAAACTTTGCGAACACCAACCCTAACTCGAGTGCTGATCACTAGACCTGACCCCTCAGCATCATATTTGACATCATCCACGCTTCACCTTAAACCTGAATTACAATCATACTCTCTACTTCACATCACACCAGACCCAAATTCTAACTGTAATCTAAACTCCCCATTCGCCTTAAAGAACTACCAACTATAATACTAGCCCTAGCCCATGGATCTAACCTACACCGCCACCTTCGAGGTCAACACATGCTTCACCGGTAACTTAAACTTCCATCTCGTCCTTACCCTCATATAAGAGACAGACCCTAAATCAAATCGTAACCCTAACTTCCCCATAAAACTTAAGTTACACCCAAGCCTAACACTAGCCCTTGTCCGTGGACATTGCCCCTCACCATCACCATTGACAACACACAAGGTTCCCTTTAAACATGGATTTAAATCTGGCCCCCTACTCGCATCAGAGACAGTCCCAAACTCAAAATGTAACCCTCTCCTCACTGTTCACCGTTCGTACACCTGACCCAAAACCCTGCCCAGTTTCTTCGACCTGACCCCTCACCACCGACAGCACCATGACTCATGTCTAACAAAAATCATGAAGGTCTGTATCGAAAATGACATCAGGTCAGAGCTGGATCCTGATTCCTACCATACCCCAATCCTCCACGTACAGCGAACTGAACACCGACACCTAAACCTAGACCTGGCCCCTGGACCTGAAACCTCATCGTCACCAATGACATCACCCACGTTCAGCGCAAACCTGATGTTCAATCACTTCCTCATCCACACATCAGAGCCTGATCCTAATCCTTCCCATAACCATATCTTCCCTGTACACCTTACCAAGCACCTATCCCTAACCCTAACCTTGTTTCCTGGTTGAATCCTCACTGACAAAATCGACATCCCCCATGCCTCACTGTAAACCTCCACCTCAATGTCGTCCATGCCATCACGTCAGAGCCAGATCCTAACTCTAAACATAGTCCTATACGTCTGGTACACCTTAGCAAACACAAACCCTAACTGTAGCCCAGGTCTCTTGACCTGACACAACATCACAATTGACATCATTCACGCTTCACCTCAACTCTGAATTACAATCGTACTCTCTAACTCACATCACAGGTGAAAAAAAGCTCTAACCATAATCTAAACTCCCCATTTGCCTTAAAGAAATCGCAACCCAAATCCTAGCACTAGCCCATGGACCAAACCCTCACTGTCACCTTCGACGTCACCCAGGCTTCACCGTAACCTTGAACTGCAATCTCGTACTCACCCTCACATCAGAGACAGATGCAAACACTGATAGTAACCCTACACTCCCCATTAACCTTAATGAACATGCAACCCTAAAGCAAGCACTTGTCCCTGGAACTTAACCCTTAGAGTCACCATTGACACCACTGAAGGTTATCTTTAAAAATGGATTTAAATCTTGTCCTCACAGTCACATCAGAGACAGTCTCTAACTCTACCTGCAAACCTACCCTCACTGTACACCATTCCATACACCTGATCTGAAACCCTGCCCAGGTCTTCCAACATGACCCCTCACCACCACCATCACCATCACTCATGTCTAAGAAACATCATGAAAGTCTATCTCGCAATCACCCTCACAATCAGAGCTGGATCCTGACTCTAACCATATCCCTATCCTCCACTTACAGCTAAACCACCACTTAAACTTAACCCTGGACTGCAACCAGGACCTGAAACCTCACTGTCACCATCGATGTTACCCATGCTTCACCATAAACCTGATGTTCAATCTCGTCCTCACCCTCACAACAGAGCCGGATTGTTAGCCTAAACAAAACAATGTGCTCCCTGTACACCTTTCCGAACACCTAACCCTAACCCTAGACCTAGCCCATGGAACTGAACCCTGACAGTCACCATCGACATCACCCAGGCTTCAGCGTAAACCTGATGTTCAATCTCTTCCTCATCCTCACATCAGAGCCCGACTCAAACCCTTCCCATAACCGTATCTTCCCTGTACACCTTACCAAACACCTAACCCTAACCCTAGCCTTGTTCCCTGGACTTACCCCTCACCATCACCATCAATGTCCCCTACGCTTAAATGAAAACCTCGACCTCAATCTATCCCTCAACATCACATCAGAGGTGAATCCTAAGCAAAATGATAAACCAATCCTCCCTGTACACATTACAGGACACCTAACCCTAAACCTAACCTTGTTCACTGGCCTGTACCCTCTCTGTTAAAATCGACATCTCCCATGCGTCACTGTAAACCTCCGTGTCAATCTCACCCTCACCATCACATCAGAGTCACACCCTAACTCCAAACGTAGTCCCGTATGTTCCATACACCTCAGTGAAAACCAACCTTCTCTCTACTGCTGGTCATTTGACATGACCACACAACATCTCAATTGACATCTTCCATGCTTCACCTTAATCCTGAATTACAATCATACTCTCTAACTCACATCAGAGCTGGGCCCTAATGCTAACCATAATCCAAACTCCTCGTTCATGTTAAAGAACTAGTATCCATTAACCTAGCCCTAGCCCATGGATCTGAATCATCACCATCACCATCGATGTCACTGAGAATTAACCATAAACTGGATCTTCAATCTCGTACTCACCCTCACATCAGAGACAGACCCTAACTCTAATTGTAACCCTATCTTCGCCATAAACCTAAACAAACACCCAACCCTAACCCTAGTCTTTGTCCCTGGACATTGTCCCTCAGCGTCACCACTGACTTCACCGAAGGTTCGCTTTATCCATGGATTTAAATCTTGTCTTCGTAATCACTTCAGAGACAGACTCTAACTCTCACCATACATTTACCCTCAATGTTCACCATTTCGTACACCTAATACGATACCCTGCCCACGTCCTTCGCTCTGACCCCTCACCACAAACACCACCATCAAGCATGTCTATCAAAAAGAGTGAATATCATTCTCACAATCACCCTCACTTTAGAGCTGGATCCCGACTCTAACCATATCCCTATCCTCCATGCACAGTTAAACCAACACCGAAACCTAACCCTAGCTTGGCTCCTGGACCTGAAACCGCACAATCACCAACGATGTCACCCAGAATTCTCCGTAAACCCGATGTTCAATCTCGTCCTCAACCGCACTACAGAGCCAGATCATAAGCCTAAATGAAACCATATAGTCCCTGTACACCTTACCAAACACCTAACCCTACCCCTAGCCCTAGCCCATGGACCTAATACCTCACAATCACCATTGACATCACCCAGGCTTCAGCGTAAACCTGATGTTCAATCTCGTCCTGATCCTCACGTCAGAGCCCAATCCGAACCCTTCCCATAACAATATCTCCCCCGTACACCTTGCCAAACACTTAACCCTGAACCTAGCCTTGTTTCCTTGACTTACCCCTCACTGTCACCATCAGCGTCCCCCATGCCTCACTGTAAAACTCCTCCTCAGTGTACCCCTTCACCTCACATCAGAGCTGGATCCTAAGCATAACGATAACCCTCTCCTCCCAGTACAACTTACAGAACACCAAACCCTAACCCTAACCTTGTTCACTGACCAAAACCCTCACCGTCAAAATCGACATCTAACACACCTCACAGTAAACGTCAAGAACAATCTCACCCTTGGGCTCACATCAGAGCTACATCCTAACTTTAAACATAGTCCTGTATGTCCCGTAAAACTTTGCGAACACCAACCCTAACTCGAGTGCTGATCACTAGACCTGACCCCTCAGCATCATATTTGACATCATCCACGCTTCACCTTAAACCTGAATTACAATCATACTCTCTACTTCACATCACACCAGACCCAAATTCTAACTGTAATCTAAACTCCCCATTCGCCTTAAAGAACTACCAACTATAATACTAGCCCTAGCCCATGGATCTAACCTACACCGCCACCTTCGAGGTCAACACATGCTTCACCGGTAACTTAAACTTCCATCTCGTCCTTACCCTCATATAAGAGACAGACCCTAAATCAAATCGTAACCCTAACTTCCCCATAAAACTTAAGTTACACCCAAGCCTAACACTAGCCCTTGTCCGTGGACATTGCCCCTCACCATCACCATTGACAACACACAAGGTTCCCTTTAAACATGGATTTAAATCTGGCCCCCTACTCACATCAGAGACAGTCCCAAACTCAAAATGTAACCCTCTCCTCACTGTTCACCGTTCGTACACCTGACCCAAAACCCTGCCCAGTTTCTTCGACCTGACCCCTCACCACCGACAGCACCATGACTCATGTCTAACAAAAATCATGAAGGTCTGTATCGAAAATGACATCAGGTCAGAGCTGGATCCTGATTCCTACCATACCCCAATCCTCCACGTACAGCGAACTGAACACCGACACCTAAACCTAGACCTGGCCCCTGGACCTGAAACCTCATCGTCACCAATGACATCACCCACGTTCAGCGCAAACCTGATGTTCAATCACTTCCTCATCCACACATCAGAGCCTGATCCTAATCCTTCCCATAACCATATCTTCCCTGTACACCTTACCAAGCACCTATCCCTAACCCTAACCTTGTTTCCTGGTTGAATCCTCACTGACAAAATCGACATCCCCCATGCCTCACTGTAAACCTCCACCTCAATGTCGTCCATGCCATCACGTCAGAGCCAGATCCTAACTCTAAACATAGTCCTATACGTCTGGTACACCTTAGCAAACACAAACCCTAACTGTAGCCCAGGTCTCTTGACCTGACACAACATCACAATTGACATCATTCACGCTTCACCTCAACTCTGAATTACAATCGTACTCTCTAACTCACATCACAGGTGAAACCAAGCTCTAACCATAATCTAAACTCCCCATTTGCCTTAAAGAAATCGCAACCCAAATCCTAGCACTAGCCCATGGACCAAACCCTCACTGTCACCTTCGACGTCACCCAGGCTTCACCGTAACCTTGAACTGCAATCTCGTACTCACCCTCACATCAGAGACAGATGCAAACACTGATAGTAACCCTACACTCCCCATTAACCTTAATGAACATGCAACCCTAAAGCAAGCACTTGTCCCTGGACCTTAACCCTTAGAGTCACCATTGACACCACTGAAGGTTATCTTTAAAAATGGATTTAAATCTTGTCCTCACAGTCACATCAGAGACAGTCTCTAACTCTACCTGCAAACCTACCCTCACTGTACACCATTCCATACACCTGATCTGAAACCCTGCCCAGGTCTTCCAACGTGACCCCTCACCACCACCATCACCATCACTCATGTCTAAGAAACATCATGAAAGTCTATCTCGCAATCACCCTCACAATCAGAGCTGGATCCTGACTCTAACCATATCCCTATCCTCCACTTACAGCTAAACCACCACTTAAACTTAACCCTGGACTGCAACCAGGACCTGAAACCTCACTGTCACCATCGATGTTACCCATGCTTCACCATAAACCTGATGTTCAATCTCGTCCTCACCCTCACAACAGAGCCGGATTGTTAGCCTAAACAAAACCATGTGCTCCCTGTACACCTTTCAGAACACCTAACCCTAACCCTAGACCTAGCCCATGGAACTGAACCCTGACAGTCACCATCGACATCACCCAGGCTTCAGCGTAAACCTGATGTTCAATCTCTTCCTCATCCTCACATCAGAGCCCAATTCTAACCCTTCCCATAACCGTATCTTCCCTGTACACCTTACCAAACACCTAACCCTAACCCTAGCCCTAGCCCATGGAATTGAACCTTGACGGTCACCATCGACATCACCCAGGCTTCAGCGTAAACCCGATGTGCAATCCCATCCTCATCCTCACATCAGAGCCCGACTCAAACCCTTCCCATAACCGTATCTTCCCTGTACACCTTACCAAACACCTAACCCTAACCCTAGCCTTGTTCCCTGGACTTACCCCTCACCATCACCATCAATGTCCCCTACGCTTCAATGAAAACCTCGACCTCAATCTATCCCTCAACATCACATCAGAGGTGAATCCTAAGCAAAATGATAAACCAATCCTCCCTGTACACATTACAGGACACCTAACCCTAAACCTAACCTTGTTCACTGGCCTGTACCCTCTCTGTTAAAATCGACATCTCCCATGCGTCACTGTAAACCTCCGTGTCAATCTCACCCTCACCATCACATCAGAGTCACACCCTAACTCCAAACGTAGTCCCGTATGTTCCATACACCTCAGTGAAAACCAACCTTCTCTCTACTGCTGGTCATTTGACATGACCACACAACATCTCAATTGACATCTTCCATGCTTCACCTTAATCCTGAATTACAATCATACTCTCTAACTCACATCAGAGCTGGGCCCTAATGCTAACCATAATCCAAACTCCTCGTTCATGTTAAAGAACTAGTATCCATTAACCTAGCCCTAGCCCATGGATCTGAATCATCACCATCACCATCAATGTCACTGAGAATTAACCATAAACTGGATCTTCAATCTCGTACTCACCCTCACATCAGAGACAGACCCTAACTCTAATTGTAACCCTATCTTCGCCATAAACCTAAACAAACACCCAACCCTAACCCTAGTCTTTGTCCCTGGACATTGTCCCTCAGCGTCACCACTGACTTCACCGAAGGTTCGCTTTATCCATGGATTTAAATCTTGTCTTCGTAATCACTTCAGAGAGAGACTCTAACTCTCACCATACATTTACCCTCAATGTTCACCATTTCGTACACCTAATACGATACCCTGCCCACGTCCTTCGCTCTGACCCCTCACCACAAACACCACCATCAAGCATGTCTATCAAAAAGAGTGAATATCATTCTCACAATCACCCTCACTTTAGAGCTGGATCCCGACTCTAACCATATCCCTATCCTCCATGCACAGTTAAACCAACACCGAAACCTAACCCTAGCTTGGCTCCTGGACCTGAAACCGCACAATCACCAACGATGTCACCCAGAATTCTCCGTAAACCCGATGTTCAATCTCGTCCTCAACCGCACTACAGAGCCAGATCATAAGCCTAAATGAAACCATATAGTCCCTGTACACCTTACCAAACACCTAACCCTACCCCTAGCCCTAGCCCATGGACCTAATACCTCACAATCACCATTGACATCACCCAGGCTTCAGCGTAAACCTGATGTTCAATCTCGTCCTGATCCTCACGTCAGAGCCCAATCCGAACCCTTCCCATAACAATATCTCCCCCGTACACCTTGCCAAACACTTAACCCTGAACCTAGCCTTGTTTCCTTGACTTACCCCTCACTGTCACCATCAGCGTCCCCCATGCCTCACTGTAAAACTCCTCCTCAGTGTACCCCTTCACCTCACATCAGAGCTGGATCCTAAGCATAACGATAACCCTCTCCTCCCAGTACAACTTACAGAACACCAAACCCTAACCCTAACCTTGTTCACTGACCAAAACCCTCACCGTCAAAATCGACATCTAACACACCTCACAGTAAACGTCAAGAACAATCTCACCCTTGGGCTCACATCAGAGCTACATCCTAACTTTAAACATAGTCCTGTATGTCCCGTAAAACTTTGCGAACACCAACCCTAACTCGAGTGCTGATCACTAGACCTGACCCCTCAGCATCATATTTGACATCATCCACGCTTCACCTTAAACCTGAATTACAATCATACTCTCTACTTCACATCACACCAGACCCAAATTCTAACTGTAATCTAAACTCCCCATTCGCCTTAAAGAACTACCAACTATAATACTAGCCCTAGCCCATGGATCTAACCTACACCGCCACCTTCGAGGTCAACACATGCTTCACCGGTAACTTAAACTTCCATCTCGTCCTTACCCTCATATAAGAGACAGACCCTAAATCAAATCGTAACCCTAACTTCCCCATAAAACTTAAGTTACACCCAAGCCTAACACTAGCCCTTGTCCGTGGACATTGCCCCTCACCATCACCATTGACAACACACAAGGTTCCCTTTAAACATGGATTTAAATCTGGCCCCCTACTCACATCAGAGACAGTCCCAAACTCAAAATGTAACCCTCTCCTCACTGTTCACCGTTCGTACACCTGACCCAAAACCCTGCCCAGTTTCTTCGACCTGACCCCTCACCACCGACAGCACCATGACTCATGTCTAACAAAAATCATGAAGGTCTGTATCGAAAATGACATCAGGTCAGAGCTGGATCCTGATTCCTACCATACCCCAATCCTCCACGTACAGCGAACTGAACACCGACACCTAAACCTAGACCTGGCCCCTGGACCTGAAACCTCATCGTCACCAATGACATCACCCACGTTCAGCGCAAACCTGATGTTCAATCACTTCCTCATCCACACATCAGAGCCTGATCCTAATCCTTCCCATAACCATATCTTCCCTGTACACCTTACCAAGCACCTATCCCTAACCCTAACCTTGTTTCCTGGTTGAATCCTCACTGACAAAATCGACATCCCCCATGCCTCACTGTAAACCTCCACCTCAATGTCGTCCATGCCATCACGTCAGAGCCAGATCCTAACTCTAAACATAGTCCTATACGTCTGGTACACCTTAGCAAACACAAACCCTAACTGTAGCCCAGGTCTCTTGACCTGACACAACATCACAATTGACATCATTCACGCTTCACCTCAACTCTGAATTACAATCGTACTCTCTAACTCACATCACAGGTGAAACCAAGCTCTAACCATAATCTAAACTCCCCATTTGCCTTAAAGAAATCGCAACCCAAATCCTAGCACTAGCCCATGGACCAAACCCTCACTGTCACCTTCGACGTCACCCAGGCTTCACCGTAACCTTGAACTGCAATCTCGTACTCACCCTCACATCAGAGACAGATGCAAACACTGATAGTAACCCTACACTCCCCATTAACCTTAATGAACATGCAACCCTAAAGCAAGCACTTGTCCCTGGACCTTAACCCTTAGAGTCACCATTGACACCACTGAAGGTTATCTTTAAAAATGGATTTAAATCTTGTCCTCACAGTCACATCAGAGACAGTCTCTAACTCTACCTGCAAACCTACCCTCACTGTACACCATTCCATACACCTGATCTGAAACCCTGCCCAGGTCTTCCAACGTGACCCCTCACCACCACCATCACCATCACTCATGTCTAAGAAACATCATGAAAGTCTATCTCGCAATCACCCTCACAATCAGAGCTGGATCCTGACTCTAACCATATCCCTATCCTCCACTTACAGCTAAACCACCACTTAAACTTAACCCTGGACTGCAACCAGGACCTGAAACCTCACTGTCACCATCGATGTTACCCATGCTTCACCATAAACCTGATGTTCAATCTCGTCCTCACCCTCACAACAGAGCCGGATTGTTAGCCTAAACAAAACCATGTGCTCCCTGTACACCTTTCAGAACACCTAACCCTAACCCTAGACCTAGCCCATGGAACTGAACCCTGACAGTCACCATCGACATCACCCAGGCTTCAGCGTAAACCTGATGTTCAATCTCTTCCTCATCCTCACATCAGAGCCCAATTCTAACCCTTCCCATAACCGTATCTTCCCTGTACACCTTACCAAACACCTAACCCTAACCCTAGCCCTAGCCCATGGAATTGAACCTTGACGGTCACCATCGACATCACCCAGGCTTCAGCGTAAACCCGATGTGCAATCCCATCCTCATCCTCACATCAGAGCCCGACTCAAACCCTTCCCATAACCGTATCTTCCCTGTACACCTTACCAAACACCTAACCCTAACCCTAGCCTTGTTCCCTGGACTTACCCCTCACCATCACCATCAATGTCCCCTACGCTTCAATGAAAACCTCGACCTCAATCTATCCCTCAACATCACATCAGAGGTGAATCCTAAGCAAAATGATAAACCAATCCTCCCTGTACACATTACAGGACACCTAACCCTAAACCTAACCTTGTTCACTGGCCTGTACCCTCTCTGTTAAAATCGACATCTCCCATGCGTCACTGTAAACCTCCGTGTCAATCTCACCCTCACCATCACATCAGAGTCACACCCTAACTCCAAACGTAGTCCCGTATGTTCCATACACCTCAGTGAAAACCAACCTTCTCTCTACTGCTGGTCATTTGACATGACCACACAACATCTCAATTGACATCTTCCATGCTTCACCTTAATCCTGAATTACAATCATACTCTCTAACTCACATCAGAGCTGGGCCCTAATGCTAACCATAATCCAAACTCCTCGTTCATGTTAAAGAACTAGTATCCATTAACCTAGCCCTAGCCCATGGATCTGAATCATCACCATCACCATCGATGTCACTGAGAATTAACCATAAACTGGATCTTCAATCTCGTACTCACCCTCACATCAGAGACAGACCCTAACTCTAATTGTAACCCTATCTTCGCCATAAACCTAAACAAACACCCAACCCTAACCCTAGTCTTTGTCCCTGGACATTGTCCCTCAGCGTCACCACTGACTTCACCGAAGGTTCGCTTTATCCATGGATTTAAATCTTGTCTTCGTAATCACTTCAGAGACAGACTCTAACTCTCACCATACATTTACCCTCAATGTTCACCATTTCGTACACCTAATACGATACCCTGCCCACGTCCTTCGCTCTGACCCCTCACCACAAACACCACCATCAAGCATGTCTATCAAAAAGAGTGAATATCATTCTCACAATCACCCTCACTTTAGAGCTGGATCCCGACTCTAACCATATCCCTATCCTCCATGCACAGTTAAACCAACACCGAAACCTAACCCTAGCTTGGCTCCTGGACCTGAAACCGCACAATCACCAACGATGTCACCCAGAATTCTCCGTAAACCCGATGTTCAATCTCGTCCTCAACCGCACTACAGAGCCAGATCATAAGCCTAAATGAAACCATATAGTCCCTGTACACCTAACCAAACACCTAACCCTACCCCTAGCCCTAGCCCATGGACCTAATACCTCACAATCACCATTGACATCACCCAGGCTTCAGCGTAAACCTGATGTTCAATCTCGTCCTGATCCTCACGTCAGAGCCCAATCCGAACCCTTCCCATAACAATATCTCCCCCGTACACCTTGCCAAACACTTAACCCTGAACCTAGCCTTGTTTCCTTGACTTACCCCTCACTGTCACCATCAGCGTCCCCCATGCCTCACTGTAAAACTCCTCCTCAGTGTACCCCTTCACCTCACATCAGAGCTGGATCCTAAGCATAACGATAACCCACTCCTCCCAGTACAACTTACAGAACACCAAACCCTAACCCTAACCTTGTTCACTGACCAAAACCCTCACCGTCAAAATCGACATCTAACACACCTCACAGTAAACGTCAAGAACAATCTCACCCTTGGGCTCACATCAGAGCTACATCCTAACTTTAAACATAGTCCTGTATGTCCCGTAAAACTTTGCGAACACCAACCCTAACTCGAGTGCTGATCACTAGACCTGACCCCTCAGCATCATATTTGACATCATCCACGCTTCACCTTAAACCTGAATTACAATCATACTCTCTACTTCACATCACACCAGACCCAAATTCTAACTGTAATCTAAACTCCCCATTCGCCTTAAAGAACTACCAACTATAATACTAGCCCTAGCCCATGGATCTAACCTACACCGCCACCTTCGAGGTCAACACATGCTTCACCGGTAACTTAAACTTCCATCTCGTCCTTACCCTCATATAAGAGACAGACCCTAAATCAAATCGTAACCCTAACTTCCCCATAAAACTTAAGTTACACCCAAGCCTAACACTAGCCCTTGTCCGTGGACATTGCCCCTCACCATCACCATTGACAACACACAAGGTTCCCTTTAAACATGGATTTAAATCTGGCCCCCTACTCACATCAGAGACAGTCCCAAACTCAAAATGTAACCCTCTCCTCACTGTTCACCGTTCGTACACCTGACCCAAAACCCTGCCCAGTTTCTTCGACCCGACCCCTCACCACCGACAGCACCATGACTCATGTCTAACAAAAATCATGAAGGTCTGTATCGAAAATGACATCAGGTCAGAGCTGGATCCTGATTCCTACCATACCCCAATCCTCCACGTACAGCAAACTGAACACCGACACCTAAACCTAGACCTGGCCCCTGGACCTGAAACCTCATCGTCACCAATGACATCACCCACGTTCAGCGCAAACCTGATGTTCAATCACTTCCTCATCCACACATCAGAGCCTGATCCTAATCCTTCCCATAACCATATCTTCCCTGTACACCTTACCAAGCACCTATCCCTAACCCTAACCTTGTTTCCTGGTTGAATCCTCACTGACAAAATCGACATCCCCCATGCCTCACTGTAAACCTCCACCTCAATGTCGTCCATGCCATCACGTCAGAGCCAGATCCTAACTCTAAACATAGTCCTATACGTCTGGTACACCTTAGCAAACACAAACCCTAACTGTAGCCCAGGTCTCTTGACCTGACACAACATCACAATTGACATCATTCACGCTTCACCTCAACTCTGAATTACAATCGTACTCTCTAACTCACATCACAGGTGAAACCAAGCTCTAACCATAATCTAAACTCCCCATTTGCCTTAAAGAATTCGCAACCCAAATCCTAGCACTAGCCCATGGACCAAACCCTCACTGTCACCTTAGACGTCACCCAGGCTTCACCGTAACCTTGAACTGCAATCTCGTACTCACCCTCACATCAGAGACAGATGCAAACACTGATAGTAACCCTACACTCCCCATTAACCTTAATGAACATGCAACCCTAAAGCAAGCACTTGTCCCTGGACCTTAACCCTTAGAGTCACCATTGACACCACTGAAGGTTATCTTTAAAAATGGATTTAAATCTTGTCCTCACAGTCACATCAGAGACAGTCTCTAACTCTACCTGCAAACCTACCCTCACTGTACACCATTCCATACACCTGATCTGAAACCCTGCCCAGGTCTACCAACGTGACCCCTCACCACCACCATCACCATCACTCATGTCTAAGAAACATCATGAAAGTCTATCTCGCAATCACCCTCACAATCAGAGCTGGATCCTGACTCTAACCATATCCCTATCCTCCACTTACAGCTAAACCACCACTTAAACTTAACCCTGGACTGCAACCAGGACCTGAAACCTCACTGTCACCATCGATGTTACCCATGCTTCACCATAAACCTGATGTTCAATCTCGTCCTCACCCTCACAACAGAGCCGGATTGTTAGCCTAAACAAAACCATGTGCTCCCTGTACACCTTTCCGAACACCTAACCCTAACCCTAGACCTAGCCCATGGAACTGAACCCTGACAGTCACCATCGACATCACCCAGGCTTCAGCGTAAACCTGATGTTCAATCTCTTCCTCATCCTCACATCAGAGCCCAATTCTAACCCTTCCCATAACCGTATCTTCCCTGTACACCTTACCAAACACCTAACCCTAACCCTAGCCCTAGCCCATGGAATTGAACCTTGACGGTCACCATCGACATCACCCAGGCTTCAGCGTAAACCCGATGTGCAATCCCATCCTCATCCTCACATCAGAGCCCGACTCAAACCCTTCCCATAACCGTATCTTCCCTGTACACCTTACCAAACACCTAACCCTAACCCTAGCCTTGTTCCCTGGACTTACCCCTCACCATCACCATCAATGTCCCCTACGCTTCAATGAAAACCTCGACCTCAATCTATCCCTCAACATCACATCAGAGGTGAATCCTAAGCAAAATGATAAACCAATCCTCCCTGTACACATTACAGGACACCTAACCCTAAACCTAACCTTGTTCACTGGCCTGTACCCTCTCTGTTAAAATCGACATCTCCCATGCGTCACTGTAAACCTCCGTGTCAATCTCACCCTCACCATCACATCAGAGTCACACCCTAACTCCAAACGTAGTCCCGTATGTTCCATACACCTCAGTGAAAACCAACCTTCTCTCTACTGCTGGTCATTTGACATGACCACACAACATCTCAATTGACATCTTCCATGCTTCACCTTAATCCTGAATTACAATCATACTCTCTAACTCACATCAGAGCTGGGCCCTAATGCTAACCATAATCCAAACTCCTCGTTCATGTTAAAGAACTAGTATCCATTAACCTAGCCCTAGCCCATGGATCTGAATCATCACCATCAACCATCGATGTCACTGAGAATTAACCATAAACTGGATCTTCAATCTCGTACTCACCCTCACATCAGAGACAGACCCTAACTCTAATTGTAACCCTATCTTCGCCATAAACCTAAACAAACACCCAACCCTAACCCTAGTCTTTGTCCCTGGACATTGTCCCTCAGCGTCACCACTGACTTCACCGAAGGTTCGCTTTATCCATGGATTTAAATCTTGTCTTCGTAATCACTTCAGAGACAGACTCTAACTCTCACCATACATTTACCCTCAATGTTCACCATTTCGTACACCTAATACGATACCCTGCCCACGTCCTTCGCTCTGACCCCTCACCACAAACACCACCATCAAGCATGTCTATCAAAAAGAGTGAATATCATTCTCACAATCACCCTCACTTTAGAGCTGGATCCCGACTCTAACCATATCCCTATCCTCCATGCACAGTTAAACCAACACCGAAACCTAACCCTAGCTTGGCTCCTGGACCTGAAACCGCACAATCACCAACGATGTCACCCAGAATTCTCCGTAAACCCGATGTTCAATCTCGTCCTCAACCGCACTACAGAGCCAGATCATAAGCCTAAATGAAACCATATAGTCCCTGTACACCTTACCAAACACCTAACCCTACCCCTAGCCCTAGCCCATGGACCTAATACCTCACAATCACCATTGACATCACCCAGGCTTCAGCGTAAACCTGATGTTCAATCTCGTCCTGATCCTCACGTCAGAGCCCAATCCGAACAATTCCCATAACAATATCTCCCCCGTACACCTTGCCAAACACTTAACCCTGAACCTAGCCTTGTTTCCTTGACTTACCCCTCACTGTCACCATCAGCGTCCCCCATGCCTCACTGTAAAACTCCTCCTCAGTGTACCCCTTCACCTCACATCAGAGCTGGATCCTAAGCATAACGATAACCCTCTCCTCCCAGTACAACTTACAGAACACCAAACCCTAACCCTAACCTTGTTCACTGACCAAAACCCTCACCGTCAAAATCGACATCTAACACACCTCACAGTAAACGTCAAGAACAATCTCACCCTTGGGCTCACATCAGAGCTACATCCTAACTTTAAACATAGTCCTGTATGTCCCGTAAAACTTTGCGAACACCAACCCTAACTCGAGCGCTGATCACTAGACCTGACCCCTCAGCATCATATTTGACATCATCCACGCTTCACCTTAAACCTGAATTACAATCATACTCTCTACTTCACATCACACCAGACCCAAATTCTAACTGTAATCTAAACTCCCCATTCGCCTTAAAGAACTACCAACTATAATACTAGCCCTAGCCCATGGATCTAACCTACACCGCCACCTTTGAGGTCAACACATGCTTCACCGGTAACTTAAACTTCCATCTCGTCCTTACCCTCATATAAGAGACAGACCCTAAATCAAATCGTAACCCTAACTTCCCCATAAAACTTAAGTTACACCCAAGCCTAACACTAGCCCTTGTCCGTGGACATTGCCCCTCACCATCACCATTGACAACACACAAGGTTCCCTTTAAACATTGATTTAAATCTGGCCCCCTACTCACATCAGAGACAGTCCCAAACTCAAAATGTAACCCTCTCCTCACTGTTCACCGTTCGTACACCTGACCCAAAACCCTGCCCAGTTTCTTCGACCCGACCCCTCACCACCGACAGCACCATGACTCATGTCTAACAAAAATCATGAAGGTCTGTATCGAAAATGACATCAGGTCAGAGCTGGATCCTGATTCCTACCATACCCCAATCCTCCACGTACAGCAAACTGAACACCGACACCTAAACCTAGACCTGGCCCCTGGACCTGAAACCTCATCGTCACCAATGACATCACCCACGTTCAGCGCAAACCTGATGTTCAATCACTTCCTCATCCACACATCAGAGCCTGATCCTAATCCTTCCCATAACCATATCTTCCCTGTACACCTTACCAAGCACCTATCCCTAACCCTAACCTTGTTTCCTGGTTGAATCCTCACTGACAAAATCGACATCCCCCATGCCTCACTGTAAACCTCCACCTCAATGTCGTCCATGCCATCACGTCAGAGCCAGATCCTAACTCTAAACATAGTCCTATACGTCTGGTACACCTTAGCAAACACAAACCCTAACTGTAGCCCAGGTCTCTTGACCTGACACAACATCACAATTGACATCATTCACGCTTCACCTCAACTCTGAATTACAATCGTACTCTCTAACTCACATCACAGGTGAAACCAAGCTCTAACCATAATCTAAACTCCCCATTTGCCTTAAAGAAATCGCAACCCAAATCCTAGCACTAGCCCATGGACCAAACCCTCACTGTCACCTTCGACGTCACCCAGGCTTCACCGTAACCTTGAACTGCAATCTCGTACTCACCCTCACATCAGAGACAGATGCAAACACTGATAGTAACCCTACACTCCCCATTAACCTTAATGAACATGCAACCCTAAAGCAAGCACTTGTCCCTGGACCTTAACCCTTAGAGTCACCATTGACACCACTGAAGGTTATCTTTAAAAATGGATTTAAATCTTGTCCTCACAGTCACATCAGAGACAGTCTCTAACTCTACCTGCAAACCTACCCTCACTGTACACCATTCCATACACCTGATCTGAAACCCTGCCCAGGTCTTCCAACGTGACCCCTCACCACCACCATCACCATCACTCATGTCTAAGAAACATCATGAAAGTCTATCTCGCAATCACCCTCACAATCAGAGCTGGATCCTGACTCTAACCATATCGCTATCCTCCACTTACAGCTAAACCACCACTTAAACTTAACCCTGGACTGCAACCAGGACCTGAAACCTCACTGTCACCATCGATGTTACCCATGCTTCATCATATTCCTGATGTTCAATCTCGTCCTCACCCTCACAACAGAGCCGGATTGTTAGCCTAAACAAAACCAAGTGCTCCCTGTACACCTTTCCGAACACCTAACCCTAACCGTAGACCTAGCCCATGAAACTGAACCCTGACAGTCACCATCGACATCACCCAGGCTTCAGCGTAAACCTGATGTTCAATCTCTTCCTCATCCTCACATCAGAGCCCAATTCTAACCCTTCCCATAACCGTATCTTCCCTGTACACCTTACCAAACACCTAACCCTAACCCTAGCCCTAGCCCATGGAATTGAACCTTGACGGTCACCATCGACATCACCCAGGCTTCAGCGTAAACCCGATGTGCAATCCCATCCTCATCCTCACATCAGAGCCCGACTCAAACCCTTCCCATAACCGTATCTTCCCTGTACACCTTACCAAACACCTAACCCTAACCCTAGCCTTGTTCCCTGGACTTACCCCTCACCATCACCATCAATGTCCCCTACGCTTCAATGAAAACCTCGACCTCAATCTATCCCTCAACATCACATCAGAGGTGAATCCTAAGCAAAATGATAAAGCAATCCTGCCTGTACACATTACAGGACACCTAACCCTAAACCTAACCTTGTTCACTGGCCTGTACCCTCTCTGTTAAAATCGACATCTCCCATGCGTCACTGTAAACCTGCGTGTCAATCTCACCCTCACCATCACATCAGAGTCACACCCTAACTCCAAACGTAGTCCCGTATGTTCCATACACCTCAGTGAAAACCAACCTTCTCTCTACTGCTGGTCATTTGACATGACCACACAACATCTCAATTGACATCTTCCATGCTTCACCTTAATCCTGAATTACAATCATACTCTCTAACTCACATCAGAGCTGGGCCCTAATGCTAACCATAATCCAAACTCCTCGTTCATGTTAAAGAACTAGTATCCATTAACCTAGCCCTAGCCCATGGATCTGAATCATCACCATCACCATCGATGTCACTGAGAATTAACCATAAACTGGATCTTCAATCTCGTACTCACCCTCACATCAGAGACAGACCCTAACTCTAATTGTAACCCTATCTTCGCCATAAACCTAAACAAACACCCAACCCTAACCCTAGTCTTTGTCCCTGGACATTGTCCCTCAGCGTCACCACTGACTTCACCGAAGGTTCGCTTTATCCATGGATTTAAATCTTGTCTTCGTAATCACTTCAGAGACAGACTCTAACTCTCACCATACATTTACCCTCAATGTTCACCATTTCGTACACCTAATACGATACCCTGCCCACGTCCTTCGCTCTGACCCCTCACCACAAACACCACCATCAAGCATGTCTATCAAAAAGAGTGAATATCATTCTCACAATCACCCTCACTTTAGAGCTGGATCCCGACTCTAACCATATCCCTATCCTCCATGCACAGTTAAACCAACACCGAAACCTAACCCTAGCTTGGCTCCTGGACCTGAAACCGCACAATCACCAACGATGTCACCCAGAATTCTCCGTAAACCCGATGTTCAATCTCGTCCTCAACCGCACTACAGAGCCAGATCATAAGCCTAAATGAAACCATATAGTCCCTGTACACCTTACCAAACACCTAACCCTACCCCTAGCCCTAGCCCATGGACCTAATACCTCACAATCACCATTGACATCACCCAGGCTTCAGCGTAAACCTGATGTTCAATCTCGTCCTGATCCTCACGTCAGAGCCCAATCCGAACCCTTCCCATAACAATATCTCCCCCGTACACCTTGCCAAACACTTAACCCTGAACCTAGCCTTGTTTCCTTGACTTACCCCTCACTGTCACCATCAGCGTCCCCCATGCCTCACTGTAAAACTCCTCCTCAGTGTACCCCTTCACCTCACATCAGAGCTGGATCCTAAGCATAACGATAACCCTCTCCTCCCAGTACAACTTACAGAACACCAAACCCTAACCCTAACCTTGTTCACTGACCAAAACCCTCACCGTCAAAATCGACATCTAACACACCTCACAGTAAACGTCAAGAACAATCTCACCCTTGGGCTCACATCAGAGCTACATCCTAACTTTAAACATAGTCCTGTATGTCCCGTAAAACTTTGCGAACACCAACCCTAACTCGAGCGCTGATCACTAGACCTGACCCCTCAGCATCATATTTGACATCATCCACGCTTCACCTTAAACCTGAATTACAATCATACTCTCTACTTCACATCACACCAGACCCAAATTCTAACTGTAATCTAAACTCCCCATTCGCCTTAAAGAACTACCAACTATAATACTAGCCCTAGCCCATGGATCTAACCTACACCGCCACCTTCGAGGTCAACACATGCTTCACCGGTAACTTAAACTTCCATCTCGTCCTTACCCTCATATAAGAGACAGACCCTAAATCAAATCGTAACCCTAACTTCCCCATAAAACTTAAGTTACACCCAAGCCTAACACTAGCCCTTGTCCGTGGACATTGCCCCTCACCATCACCATTGACAACACACAAGGTTCCCTTTAAACATGGATTTAAATCTGGCCCCCTACTCACATCAGAGACAGTCCCAAACTCAAAATGTAACCCTCTCCTCACTGTTCACCGTTCGTACACCTGACCCAAAACCCTGCCCAGTTTCTTCGACCCGACCCCTCACCACCGACAGCACCATGACTCATGTCTAACAAAAATCATGAAGGTCTGTATCGAAAATGACATCAGGTCAGAGCTGGATCCTGATTCCTACCATACCCCAATCCTCCACGTACAGCGAACTGAACACCGACACCTAAACCTAGACCTGGCCCCTGGACCTGAAACCTCATCGTCACCAATGACATCACCCACGTTCAGCGCAAACCTGATGTTCAATCACTTCCTCATCCACACATCAGAGCCTGATCCTAATCCTTCCCATAACCATATCTTCCCTGTACACCTTACCAAGCACCTATCCCTAACCCTAACCTTGTTTCCTGGTTGAATCCTCACTGACAAAATCGACATCCCCCATGCCTCACTGTAAACCTCCACCTCAATGTCGTCCATGCCATCACGTCAGAGCCAGATCCTAACTCTAAACATAGTCCTATACGTCTGGTACACCTTAGCAAACACAAACCCTAACTGTAGCCCAGGTCTCTTGACCTGACACAACATCACAATTGACATCATTCACGCTTCACCTCAACTCTGAATTACAATCGTACTCTCTAACTCACATCACAGGTGAAACCAAGCTCTAACCATAATCTAAACTCCCCATTTGCCTTAAAGAAATCGCAACCCAAATCCTAGCACTAGCCCATGGACCAAACCCTCACTGTCACCTTCGACGTCACCCAGGCTTCACCGTAACCTTGAACTGCAATCTCGTACTCACCCTCACATCAGAGACAGATGCAAACACTGATAGTAACCCTACACTCCCCATTAACCTTAATGAACATGCAACCCTAAAGCAAGCACTTGTCCCTGGACCTTAACCCTTAGAGTCACCATTGACACCACTGAAGGTTATCTTTAAAAATGGATTTAAATCTTGTCCTCACAGTCACATCAGAGACAGTCTCTAACTCTACCTGCAAACCTACCCTCACTGTACACCATTCCATACACCTGATCTGAAACCCTGCCCAGGTCTTCCAACGTGACCCCTCACCACCACCATCACCATCACTCATGTCTAAGAAACATCATGAAAGTCTATCTCGCAATCACCCTCACAATCAGAGCTGGATCCTGACTCTAACCATATCCCTATCCTCCACTTACAGCTAAACCACCACTTAAACTTAACCCTGGACTGCAACCAGGACCTGAAACCTCACTGTCACCATCGATGTTACCCATGCTTCACCATAAACCTGATGTTCAATCTCGTCCTCACCCTCACAACAGAGCCGGATTGTTAGCCTAAACAAAACCATGTGCTCCCTGTACACCTTTCCGAACACCTAACCCTAACCCTAGACCTAGCCCATGGAACTGAACCCTGACAGTCACCATCGACATCACCCAGGCTTCAGCGTAAACCTGATGTTCAATCTCTTCCTCATCCTCACATCAGAGCCCAATTCTAACCCTTCCCATAACCGTATCTTCCCTGTACACCTTACCAAACACCTAACCCTAACCCTAGCCCTAGCCCATGGAATTGAACCTTGACGGTCACCATCGACATCACCCAGGCTTCAGCGTAAACCCGATGTGCAATCCCATCCTCATCCTCACATCAGAGCCCGACTCAAACCCTTCCCATAACCGTATCTTCCCTGTACACCTTACCAAACACCTAACCCTAACCCTAGCCTTGTTCCCTGGACTTACCCCTCACCATCACCATCAATGTCCCCTACGCTTCAATGAAAACCTCCACCTCAATCTATCCCTCAACATCACATCAGAGGTGAATCCTAAGCAAAATGATAAACCAATCCTCCCTGTACACATTACAGGACACCTAACCCTAAACCTAACCTTGTTCACTGGCCTGTACCCTCTCTGTTAAAATCGACATCTCCCATGCGTCACTGTAAACCTCCGTGTCAATCTCACCCTCACCATCACATCAGAGTCACACCCTAACTCCAAACGTAGTCCCGTATGTTCCATACACCTCAGTGAAAACCAACCTTCTCTCTACTGCTGGTCATTTGACATGACCACACAACATCTCAATTGACATCTTCCATGCTTCACCTTAATCCTGAATTACAATCATACTCTCTAACTCACATCAGAGCTGGGCCCTAATGCTAACCATAATCCAAACTCCTCGTTCATGTTAAAGAACTAGTATCCATTAACCTAGCCCTAGCCCATGGATCTGAATCATCACCATCACCATCGATGTCACTGAGAATTAACCATAAACTGGATCTTCAATCTCGTACTCACCCTCACATCAGAGACAGACCCTAACTCTAATTGTAACCCTATCTTCGCCATAAACCTAAACAAACACCCAACCCTAACCCTAGTCTTTGTCCCTGGACATTGTCCCTCAGCGTCACCACTGACTTCACCGAAGGTTCGCTTTATCCATGGATTTAAATCTTGTCTTCGTAATCACTTCAGAGACAGACTCTAACTCTCACCATACATTTACCCTCAATGTTCACCATTTCGTACACCTAATACGATACCCTGCCCACGTCCTTCGCTCTGACCCCTCACCACAAACACCACCATCAAGCATGTCTATCAAAAAGAGTGAATATCATTCTCACAATCACCCTCACTTTAGAGCTGGATCCCGACTCTAACCATATCCCTATCCTCCATGCACAGTTAAACCAACACCGAAACCTAACCCTAGCTTGGCTCCTGGACCTGAAACCGCACAATCACCAACGATGTCACCCAGAATTCTCCGTAAACCCGATGTTCAATCTCGTCCTCAACCGCACTACAGAGCCAGATCATAAGCCTAAATGAAACCATATAGTCCCTGTACACCTTACCAAACACCTAACCCTACCCCTAGCCCTAGCCCATGGACCTAATACCTCACAATCACCATTGACATCACCCAGGCTTCAGCGTAAACCTGATGTTCAATCTCGTCCTGATCCTCACGTCAGAGCCCAATCCGAACCCTTCCCATAACAATATCTCCCCCGTACACCTTGCCAAACACTTAACCCTGAACCTAGCCTTGTTTCCTTGACTTACCCCTCACTGTCACCATCAGCGTCCCCCATGCCTCACTGTAAAACTCCTCCTCAGTGTACCCCTTCACCTCACATCAGAGGTGGATCCTAAGCATAACGATAACCCTCTCCTCCCAGTACAACTTACAGAACACCAAACCCTAACCCTAACCTTGTTCACTGACCAAAACCCTCACCGTCAAAATCGACATCTAACACACCTCACAGTAAACGTCAAGAACAATCTCACCCTTGGGCTCACATCAGAGCTACATCCTAACTTTAAACATAGTCCTGTATGTCCCGTAAAACTTTGCGAACACCAACCCTAACTCGAGTGCTGATCACTAGACCTGACCCCTCAGCATCATATTTGACATCATCCACGCTTCACCTTAAACCTGAATTACAATCATACTCTCTACTTCACATCACACCAGACCCAAATTCTAACTGTAATCTAAACTCCCCATTCGCCTTAAAGAACTACCAACTATAATACTAGCCCTAGCCCATGGATCTAACCTACACCGCCACCTTCGAGGTCAACACATGCTTCACCGGTAACTTAAACTTCCATCTCGTCCTTACCCTCATATAAGAGACAGACCCTAAATCAAATCGTAACCCTAACTTCCCCATAAAACTTAAGTTACACCCAAGCCTAACACTAGCCCTTGTCCGTGGACATTGCCCCTCACCATCACCATTGACAACACACAAGGTTCCCTTTAAACATGGATTTAAATCTGGCCCCCTACTCACATCAGAGACAGTCCCAAACTCAAAATGTAACCCTCTCCTCACTGTTCACCGTTCGTACACCTGACCCAAAACCCTGCCCAGTTTCTTCGACCCGACCCCTCACCACCGACAGCACCATGACTCATGTCTAACAAAAATCATGAAGGTCTGTATCGAAAATGACATCAGGTCAGAGCTGGATCCTGATTCCTACCATACCCCAATCCTCCACGTACAGCGAACTGAACACCGACACCTAAACCTAGACCTGGCCCCTGGACCTGAAACCTCATCGTCACCAATGACATCACCCACGTTCAGCGCAAACCTGATGTTCAATCACTTCCTCATCCACACATCAGAGCCTGATCCTAATCCTTCCCATAACCATATCTTCCCTGTACACCTTACCAAGCACCTATCCCTAACCCTAACCTTGTTTCCTGGTTGAATCCTCACTGACAAAATCGACATCCCCCATGCCTCACTGTAAACCTCCACCTCAATGTCGTCCATGCCATCACGTCAGAGCCAGATCCTAACTCTAAACATAGTCCTATACGTCTGGTACACCTTAGCAAACACAAACCCTAACTGTAGCCCAGGTCTCTTGACCTGACACAACATCACAATTGACATCATTCACGCTTCACCTCAACTCTGAATTACAATCGTACTCTCTAACTCACATCACAGGTGAAACCAAGCTCTAACCATAATCTAAACTCCCCATTTGCCTTAAAGAAATCGCAACCCAAATCCTAGCACTAGCCCATGGACCAAACCCTCACTGTCACCTTCGACGTCACCCAGGCTTCACCGTAACCTTGAACTGCAATCTCGTACTCACCCTCACATCAGAGACAGATGCAAACACTGATAGTAACCCTACACTCCCCATTAACCTTAATGAACATGCAACCCTAAAGCAAGCACTTGTCCCTGGACCTTAACCCTTAGAGTCACCATTGACACCACTGAAGGTTATCTTTAAAAATGGATTTAAATCTTGTCCTCACAGTCACATCAGAGACAGTCTCTAACTCTACCTGCAAACCTACCCTCACTGTACACCATTCCATACACCTGATCTGAAACCCTGCCCAGGTCTTCCAACGTGACCCCTCACCACCACCATCACCATCACTCATGTCTAAGAAACATCATGAAAGTCTATCTCGCAATCACCCTCACAATCAGAGCTGGATCCTGACTCTAACCATATCCCTATCCTCCACTTACAGCTAAACCACCACTTAAACTTAACCCTGGACTGCAACCAGGACCTGAAACCTCACTGTCACCATCGATGTTACCCATGCTTCACCATAAACCTGATGTTCAATCTCGTCCTCACCCTCACAACAGAGCCGGATTGTTAGCCTAAACAAAACCATGTGCTCCCTGTACACCTTTCCGAACACCTAACCCTAACCCTAGACCTAGCCCATGGAACTGAACCCTGACAGTCACCATCGACATCACCCAGGCTTCAGCGTAAACCTGATGTTCAATCTCTTCCTCATCCTCACATCAGAGCCCAGTTCTAACCCTTCCCATAACCGTATCTTCCCTGTACACCTTACCAAACACCTAACCCTAACCCTAGCCCTAGCCCATGGAATTGAACCTTGACGGTCACCATCGACATCACCCAGGCTTCAGCGTAAACCCGATGTGCAATCCCATCCTCATCCTCACATCAGAGCCCGACTCAAACCCTTCCCATAACCGTATCTTCCCTGTACACCTTACCAAACACCTAACCCTAACCCTAGCCTTGTTCCCTGGACTTACCCCTCACCATCACCATCAATGTCCCCTACGCTTCAATGAAAACCTCGACCTCAATCTATCCCTCAACATCACATCAGAGGTGAATCCTAAGCAAAATGATAAACCAATCCTCCCTGTACACATTACAGGACACCTAACCCTAAACCTAACCTTGTTCACTGGCCTGTACCCTCTCTGTTAAAATCGACATCTCCCATGCGTCACTGTAAACCTCCGTGTCAATCTCACCCTCACCATCACATCAGAGTCACACCCTAACTCCAAACGTAGTCCCGTATGTTCCATACACTTCAGTGAAAACCAACCTTCTCTCTACTGCTGGTCATTTGACATGACCACACAACATCTCAATTGACATCTTCCATGCTTCACCTTAATCCTGAATTACAATCATACTCTCTAACTCACATCAGAGCTGGGCCCTAATGCTAACCATAATCCAAACTCCTCGTTCATGTTAAAGAACTAGTATCCATTAACCTAGCCCTAGCCCATGGATCTGAATCATCACCATCACCATCGATGTCACTGAGAATTAACCATAAACTGGATCTTCAATCTCGTACTCACCCTCACATCAGAGACAGACCCTAACTCTAATTGTAACCCTATCTTCGCCATAAACCTAAACAAACACCCAACCCTAACCCTAGTCTTTGTCCCTGGACATTGTCCCTCAGCGTCACCACTGACTTCACCGAAGGTTCGCTTTATCCATGGATTTAAATCTTGTCTTCGTAATCACTTCAGAGACAGACTCTAACTCTCACCATACATTTACCCTCAATGTTCACCATTTCGTACACCTAATACGATACCCTGCCCACGTCCTTCGCTCTGACCCCTCACCACAAACACCACCATCAAGCATGTCTATCAAAAAGAGTGAATATCATTCTCACAATCACCCTCACTTTAGAGCTGGATCCCGACTCTAACCATATCCCTATCCTCCATGCACAGTTAAACCAACACCGAAACCTAACCCTAGCTTGGCTCCTGGACCTGAAACCGCACAATCACCAACGATGTCACCCAGAATTCTCCGTAAACCCGATGTTCAATCTCGTCCTCAACCGCACTACAGAGCCAGATCATAAGCCTAAATGAAACCATATAGTCCCTGTACACCTAACCAAACACCTAACCCTACCCCTAGCCCTAGCCCATGGACCTAATACCTCACAATCACCATTGACATCACCCAGGCTTCAGCGTAAACCTGATGTTCAATCTCGTCCTGATCCTCACGTCAGAGCCCAATCCGAACCCTTCCCATAACAATATCTCCCCCGTACACCTTGCCAAACACTTAACCCTGAACCTAGCCTTGTTTCCTTGACTTACCCCTCACTGTCACCATCAGCGTCCCCCATGCCTCACTGTAAAACTCCTCCTCAGTGTACCCCTTCACCTCACATCAGAGCTGGATCCTAAGCATAACGATAACCCTCTCCTCCCAGTACAACTTACAGAACACCAAACCCTAACCCTAACCTTGTTCACTGACCAAAACCCTCACCGTCAAAATCGACATCTAACACACCTCACAGTAAACGTCAAGAACAATCTCACCCTTGGGCTCACATCAGAGCTACATCCTAACTTTAAACATAGTCCTGTATGTCCCGTAAAACTTTGCGAACACCAACCCTAACTCGAGTGCTGATCACTAGACCTGACCCCTCAGCATCATATTTGACATCATCCACGCTTCACCTTAAACCTGAATTACAATCATACTCTCTACTTCACATCACACCAGCCCCAAATTCTAACTGTAATCTAAACTCCCCATTCGCCTTAAAGAACTACCAACTATAATACTAGCCCTAGCCCATGGATCTAACCTACACCGCCACCTTCGAGGTCAACACATGCTTCACCGGTAACCTAAACTTCCATCTCGTCCTTACCCTCATATAAGAGACAGACCCTAAATCAAATCGTAACCCTAACTTCCCCATAAAACTTAAGTTACACCCAAGCCTAACACTAGCCCTTGTCCGTGGACATTGCCCCTCACCATCACCATTGACAACACACAAGGTTCCCTTTAAACATGGATTTAAATCTGGCCCCCTACTCACATCAGAGACAGTCCCAAACTCAAAATGTAACCCTCTCCTCACTGTTCACCGTTCGTACACCTGACCCAAAACCCTGCCCAGTTTCTTCGACCTGACCCCTCACCACCGACAGCACCATGACTCATGTCTCACAAAAATCATGAAGGTCTGTATCGAAAATGACATCAGGTCAGAGCTGGATCCTGATTCCTACCATACCCCAATCCTCCACGTACAGCGAACTGAACACCGACACCTAAACCTAGACCTGGCCCCTGGACCTGAAACCTCATCGTCACCAATGACATCACCCACGTTCAGCGCAAACCTGATGTTCAATCACTTCCTCATCCACACATCAGAGCCTGATCCTAATCCTTCCCATAACCATATCTTCCCTGTACACCTTACCAAGCACCTATCCCTAACCCTAACCTTGTTTCCTGGTTGAATCCTCACTGACAAAATCGACATCCCCCATGCCTCACTGTAAACCTCCACCTCAATGTCGTCCATGCCATCACGTCAGAGCCAGATCCTAACTCTAAACATAGTCCTATACGTCTGGTACACCTTAGCAAACACAAACCCTAACTGTAGCCCAGGTCTCTTGACCTGACACAACATCACAATTGACATCATTCACGCTTCACCTCAACTCTGAATTACAATCGTACTCTCTAACTCACATCACAGGTGAAACCAAGCTCTAACCATAATCTAAACTCCCCATTTGCCTTAAAGAAATCGCAACCCAAATCCTAGCACTAGCCCATGGACCAAACCCTCACTGTCACCTTCGACGTCACCCAGGCTTCACCGTAACCTTGAACTGCAATCTCGTACTCACCCTCACATCAGAGACAGATGCAAACACTGATAGTAACCCTACACTCCCCATTAACCTTAATGAACATGCAACCCTAAAGCAAGCACTTGTCCCTGGACCTTAACCCTTAGAGTCACCATTGACACCACTGAAGGTTATCTTTAAAAATGGATTTAAATCTTGTCCTCACAGTCACATCAGAGACAGTCTCTAACTCTACCTGCAAACCTACCCTCACTGTACACCATTCCATACACCTGATCTGAAACCCTGCCCAGGTCTTCCAACGTGACCCCTCACCACCACCATCACCATCACTCATGTCTAAGAAACATCATGAAAGTCTATCTCGCAATCACCCTCACAATCAGAGCTGGATCCTGACTCTAACCATATCCCTATCCTCCACTTACAGCTAAACCACCACTTAAACTTAACCCTGGACTGCAACCAGGACCTGAAACCTCACTGTCACCATCGATGTTACCCATGCTTCACCATAAACCTGATGTTCAATCTCGTCCTCACACTCACAACAGAGCCGGATTGTTAGCCTAAACAAATCCATGTGCTCCCTGTACACCTTTCCGAACACCTAACCCTAACCCTAGACCTAGCCCATGGAACTGAACCCTGACAGTCACCATCGACATCACCCAGGCTTCAGCGTAAACCTGATGTTCAATCTCTTCCTCATCCTCACATCAGAGCCCAATTCTAACCCTTCCCATAACCGTATCTTCCCTGTACACCTTACCAAACACCTAACCCTAACCCTAGCCCTAGCCCATGGAATTGAACCTTGACGGTCACCATCGACATCACCCAGGCTTCAGCGTAAACCCGATGTGCAATCCCATCCTCATCCTCACATCAGAGCCCGACTCAAACCCTTCCCATAACCGTATCTTCCCTGTACACCTTACCAAACACCTAACCCTAACCCTAGCCTTGTTCCCTGGACTTACCCCTCACCATCACCATCAATGTCCCCTACGCTTCAATGAAAACCTCGACCTCAATCTATCCCTCAACATCACATCAGAGGTGAATCCTAAGCAAAATGATAAACCAATCCTCCCTGTACACATTACAGGACACCTAACCCTAAACCTAACCTTGTTCACTGGCCTGTACCCTCTCTGTTAAAATCGACATCTCCCATGCGTCACTGTAAACCTCCGTGTCAATCTCACCCTCACCATCACATCAGAGTCACACCCTAACTCCAAACGTAGTCCCGTATGTTCCATACACCTCAGTGAAAACCAACCTTCTCTCTACTGCTGGTCATTTGACATGACCACACAACATCTCAATTGACATCTTCCATGCTTCACCTTAATCCTGAATTACAATCATACTCTCTAACTCACATCAGAGCTGGGCCCTAATGCTAACCATAATCCAAACTCCTCGTTCATGTTAAAGAACTAGTATCCATTAACCTAGCCCTAGCCCATGGATCTGAATCATCACCATCACCATCGATGTCACTGAGAATTAACCATAAACTGGATCTTCAATCTCGTACTCACCCTCACATCAGAGACAGACCCTAACTCTAATTGTAACCCTATCTTCGCCATAAACCTAAACAAACACCCAACCCTAACCCTAGTCTTTGTCCCTGGACATTGTCCCTCAGCGTCACCACTGACTTCACCGAAGGTTCGCTTTATCCATGGATTTAAATCTTGTCTTCGTAATCACTTCAGAGACAGACTCTAACTCTCACCATACATTTACCCTCAATGTTCACCATTTCGTACACCTAATACGATACCCTGCCCACGTCCTTCGCTCTGACCCCTCACCACAAACACCACCATCAAGCATGTCTATCAAAAAGAGTGAATATCATTCTCACAATCACCCTCACTTTAGAGCTGGATCCCGACTCTAACCATATCCCTATCCTCCATGCACAGTTATACCAACACCGAAACCTAACCCTAGCTTGGCTCCTGGACCTGAAACCGCACAATCACCAACGATGTCACCCAGAATTCTCCGTAAACCCGATGTTCAATCTCGTCCTCAACCGCACTACAGAGCCAGATCATAAGCCTAAATGAAACCATATAGTCCCTGTACACCTAACCAAACACCTAACCCTACCCCTAGCCCTAGCCCATGGACCTAATACCTCACAATCACCATTGACATCACCCAGGCTTCAGCGTAAACCTGATGTTCAATCTCGTCCTGATCCTCACGTCAGAGCCCAATCCGAACCCTTCCCATAACAATATCTCCCCCGTACACCTTGCCAAACACTTAACCCTGAACCTAGCCTTGTTTCCTTGACTTACCCCTCACTGTCACCATCAGCGTCCCCCATGCCTCACTGTAAAACTCCTCCTCAGTGTACCCCTTCACCTCACATCAGAGCTGGATCCTAAGCATAACGATAACCCTCTCCTCCCAGTACAACTTACAGAACACCAAACCCTAACCCTAACCTTGTTCACTGACCAAAACCCTCACCGTCAAAATCGACATCTAACACACCTCACAGTAAACGTCAAGAACAATCTCACCCTTGGGCTCACATCAGAGCTACATCCTAACTTTAAACATAGTCCTGTATGTCCCGTAAAACTTTGCGAACACCAACCCTAACTCGAGTGCTGATCACTAGACCTGACCCCTCAGCATCATATTTGACATCATCCACGCTTCACCTTAAACCTGAATTACAATCATACTCTCTACTTCACATCACACCAGACCCAAATTCTAACTGTAATCTAAACTCCCCATTCGCCTTAAAGAACTACCAACTATAATACTAGCCCTAGCCCATGGATCTAACCTACACCGCCACCTTCGAGGTCAACACATGCTTCACCGGTAACTTAAACTTCCATCTCGTCCTTACCCTCATATAAGAGACAGACCCTAAATCAAATCGTAACCCTAACTTCCCCATAAAACTTAAGTTACACCCAAGCCTAACACTAGCCCTTGTCCGTGGACATTGCCCCTCACCATCACCATTGACAACACACAAGGTTCCCTTTAAACATGGATTTAAATCTGGCCCCCTACTCACATCAGAGACAGTCCCAAACTCAAAATGTAACCCTCTCCTCACTGTTCACCGTTCGTACACCTGACCCAAAACCCTGCCCAGTTTCTTCGACCTGACCCCTCACCACCGACAGCACCATGACTCATGTCTAACAAAAATCATGAAGGTCTGTATCGAAAATGACATCAGGTCAGAGCTGGATCCTGATTCCTACCATACCCCAATCCTCCACGTACAGCGAACTGAACACCGACACCTAAACCTAGACCTGGCCCCTGGACCTGAAACCTCATCGTCACCAATGACATCACCCACGTTCAGCGCAAACCTGATGTTCAATCACTTCCTCATCCACACATCAGAGCCTGATCCTAATCCTTCCCATAACCATATCTTCCCTGTACACCTTACCAAGCACCTATCCCTAACCCTAACCTTGTTTCCTGGTTGAATCCTCACTGACAAAATCGACATCCCCCATGCCTCACTGTAAACCTCCACCTCAATGTCGTCCATGCCATCACGTCAGAGCCAGATCCTAACTCTAAACATAGTCCTATACGTCTGGTACACCTTAGCAAACACAAACCCTAACTGTAGCCCAGGTCTCTTGACCTGACACAACATCACAATTGACATCATTCACGCTTCACCTCAACTCTGAATTACAATCGTACTCTCTAACTCACATCACAGGTGAAACCAAGCTCTAACCATAATCTAAACTCCCCATTTGCCTTAAAGAAATCGCAACCCAAATCCTAGCACTAGCCCATGGACCAAACCCTCACTGTCACCTTCGACGTCACCCAGGCTTCACCGTAACCTTGAACTGCAATCTCGTACTCACCCTCACATCAGAGACAGATGCAAACACTGATAGTAACCCTACACTCCCCATTAACCTTAATGAACATGCAACCCTAAAGCAAGCACTTGTCCCTGGACCTTAACCCTTAGAGTCACCATTGACACCACTGAAGGTTATCTTTAAAAATGGATTTAAATCTTGTCCTCACAGTCACATCAGAGACAGTCTCTAACTCTACCTGCAAACCTACCCTCACTGTACACCATTCCATACACCTGATCTGAAACCCTGCCCAGGTCTTCCAACGTGACCCCTCACCACCACCATCACCATCACTCATGTCTAAGAAACATCATGAAAGTCTATCTCGCAATCACCCTCACAATCAGAGCTGGATCCTGACTCTAACCATATCGCTATCCTCCACTTACAGCTAAACCACCACTTAAACTTAACCCTGGACTGCAACCAGGACCTGAAACCTCACTGTCACCATCGATGTTACCCATGCTTCACCATAAACCTGATGTTCAATCTCGTCCTCACACTCACAACAGAGCCGGATTGTTAGCCTAAACAAATCCATGTGCTCCCTGTACACCTTTCCGAACACCTAACCCTAACCCTAGACCTAGCCCATGGAACTGAACCCTGACAGTCACCATCGACATCACCCAGGCTTCAGCGTAAACCTGATGTTCAATCTCTTCCTCATCCTCACATCAGAGCCCAATTCTAACCCTTCCCATAACCGTATCTTCCCTGTACACCTTACCAAACACCTAACCCTAACCCTAGCCCTAGCCCATGGAATTGAACCTTGACGGTCACCATCGACATCACCCAGGCTTCAGCGTAAACCCGATGTGCAATCCCATCCTCATCCTCACATCAGAGCCCGACTCAAACCCTTCCCATAACCGTATCTTCCCTGTACACCTTACCAAACACCTAACCCTAACCCTAGCCTTGTTCCCTGGACTTACCCCTCACCATCACCATCAATGTCCCCTACGCTTCAATGAAAACCTCGACCTCAATCTATCCCTCAACATCACATCAGAGGTGAATCCTAAGCAAAATGATAAACCAATCCTCCCTGTACACATTACAGGACACCTAACCCTAAACCTAACCTTGTTCACTGGCCTGTACCCTCTCTGTTAAAATCGACATCTCCCATGCGTCACTGTAAACCTCCGTGTCAATCTCACCCTCACCATCACATCAGAGTCACACCCTAACTCCAAACGTAGTCCCGTATGTTCCATACACCTCAGTGAAAACCAACCTTCTCTCTACTGCTGGTCATTTGACATGACCACACAACATCTCAATTGACATCTTCCATGCTTCACCTTAATCCTGAATTACAATCATACTCTCTAACTCACATCAGAGCTGGGCCCTAATGCTAACCATAATCCAAACTCCTCGTTCATGTTAAAGAACTAGTATCCATTAACCTAGCCCTAGCCCATGGATCTGAATCATCACCATCACCATCGATGTCACTGAGAATTAACCATAAACCGGATCTTCAATCTCGTACTCACCCTCACATCAGAGACAGACCCTAACTCTAATTGTAACCCTATCTTCGCCATAAACCTAAACAAACACCCAACCCTAACCCTAGTCTTTGTCCCTGGACATTGTCCCTCAGCGTCACCACTGACTTCACCGAAGGTTCGCTTTATCCATGGATTTAAATCTTGTCTTCGTAATCACTTCAGAGACAGACTCTAACTCTCACCATACATTTACCCTCAATGTTCACCATTTCGTACACCTAATACGATACCCTGCCCACGTCCTTCGCTCTGACCCCTCACCACAAACACCACCATCAAGCATGTCTATCAAAAAGAGTGAATATCATTCTCACAATCACCCTCACTTTAGAGCTGGATCCTGACTCTAACCATATCCCTATCCTCCATGCACAGTTAAACCAACACCGAAACCTAACCCTAGCTTGGCTCCTGGACCTGAAACCGCACAATCACCAACGATGTCACCCAGAATTCTCCGTAAACCCGATGTTCAATCTCGTCCTCAACCGCACTACAGAGCCAGATCATAAGCCTAAATGAAACCATATAGTCCCTGTACACCTTACCAAACACCTAACCCTACCCCTAGCCCTAGCCCATGGACCTAATACCTCACAATCACCATTGACATCACCCAGGCTTCAGCGTAAACCTGATGTTCAATCTCGTCCTGATCCTCACGTCAGAGCCCAATCCGAACCCTTCCTATAACAATATCTCCCCCGTACACCTTGCCAAACACTTAACCCTGAACCTAGCCTTGTTTCCTTGACTTACCCCTCACTGTCACCATCAGCGTCCCCCATGCCTCACTGTAAAACTCCTCGTCAGTGTACCCCTTCACCTCACATCAGAGCTGGATCCTAAGCATAAGGATAACCCTCTCCTCCCAGTACAACTTACAGAACACCAAACCCTAACCCTAACCTTGTTCACTGACCAAAACCCTCACCGTCAAAATCGACATCTAACACACCTCACAGTAAACGTCAAGAACAATCTCACCCTTGGGCTCACATCAGAGCTACATCCTAACTTTAAACATAGTCCTGTATGTCCCGTAAAACTTTGCGAACACCAACCCTAACTCGAGTGCTGATCACTAGACCTGACCCCTCAGCATCATATTTGACATCATCCACGCTTCACCTTAAACCTGAATTACAATCATACTCTCTACTTCACATCACACCAGACCCAAATTCTAACTGTAATCTAAACTCCCCATTCGCCTTAAAGAACTACCAACTATAATACTAGCCCTAGCCCATGGATCTAACCTACACCGCCACCTTCGAGGTCAACACATGCTTCACCGGTAACTTAAACTTCCATCTCGTCCTTACCCTCATATAAGAGACAGACCCTAAATCAAATCGTAACCCTAACTTCCCCATAAAACTTAAGTTACACCCAAGCCTAACACTAGCCCTTGTCCGTGGACATTGCCCCTCACCATCACCATTGACAACACACAAGGTTCCCTTTAAACATGGATTTAAATCTGGCCCCCTACTCACATCAGAGACAGTCCCAAACTCAAAATGTAACCCTCTCCTCACTGTTCACCGTTCGTACACCTGACCCAAAACCCTGCCCAGTTTCTTCGACCTGACCCCTCACCACCGACAGCACCATGACTCATGTCTAACAAAAATCATGAAGGTCTGTATCGAAAATGACATCAGGTCAGAGCTGGATCCTGATTCCTACCATACCCCAATCCTCCACGTACAGTGAACTGAACACCGACACCTAAACCTAGACCTGGCCCCTGGACCTGAAACCTCATCGTCACCAATGACATCACCCACGTTCAGCGCAAACCTGATGTTCAATCACTTCCTCATCCACACATCAGAGCCTGATCCTAATCCTTCCCATAACCATATCTTCCCTGTACACCTTACCAAGCACCTATCCCTAACCCTAACCTTGTTTCCTGGTTGAATCCTCACTGACAAAATCGACATCCCCCATGCCTCACTGTAAACCTCCACCTCAATGTCGTCCATGCCATCACGTCAGAGCCAGATCCTAACTCTAAACATAGTCCTATACGTCTGGTACACCTTAGCAAACACAAACCCTAACTGTAGCCCAGGTCACTTGACCTGACACAACATCACAATTGACATCATTCACGCTTCACCTCAACTCTGAATTACAATCGTACTCTCTAACTCACATCACAGGTGAAACCAAGCTCTAACCATAATCTAAACTCCCCGTTTGCCTTAAAGAAATCGCAACCCAAATCCTAGCACTAGCCCATGGACCAAACCCTCACTGTCACCTTCGACGTCACCCAGGCTTCACCGTAACCTTGAACTGCAATCTCGTACTCACCCTCACATCAGAGACAGATGCAAACACTGATAGTAACCCTACACTCCCCATTAACCTTAATGAACATGCAACCCTAAAGCAAGCACTTGTCCCTGGACCTTAACCCTTAGAGTCACCATTGACACCACTGAAGGTTATCTTTAAAAATGGATTTAAATCTTGTCCTCACAGTCACATCAGAGACAGTCTCTAACTCTACCTGCAAACCTACCCTCACTGTACACCATTCCATACACCTGATCTGAAACCCTGCCCAGGTCTTCCAACGTGACCCCTCACCACCACCATCACCATCACTCATGTCTAAGAAACATCATGAAAGTCTATCTCGCAATCACCCTCACAATCAGAGCTGGATCCTGACTCTAACCATATCCCTATCCTCCACTTACAGCTAAACCACCACTTAAACTTAACCCTGGACTGCAACCAGGACCTGAAACCTCACTGTCACCATCGATGTTACCCATGCTTCACCATAAACCTGATGTTCAATCTCGTCCTCACCCTCACAACAGAGCCGGATTGTTAGCCTAAACAAAACCATGTGCTCCCTGTACACCTTTCCGAACACCTAACCCTAACCCTAGACCTAGCCCATGGAACTGAACCCTGACAGTCACCATCGACATCACCCAGGCTTCAGCGTAAACCTGATGTTCAATCTCTTCCTCATCCTCACATCAGAGCCCAATTCTAACCCTTCCCATAACCGTATCTTCCCTGTACACCTTACCAAACACCTAACCCTAACCCTAGCCCTAGCCCATGGAATTGAACCTTGACGGTCACCATCGACATCACCCAGGCTTCAGCGTAAACCCGATGTGCAATCCCATCCTCATCCTCACATCAGAGCCCGACTCAAACCCTTCCCATAACCGTATCTTCCCTGTACACCTTACCAAACACCTAACCCTAACCCTAGCCTTGTTCCCTGGACTTACCCCTCACCATCACCATCAATGTCCCCTACGCTTCAATGAAAACCTCGACCTCAATCTATCCCTCAACATCACATCAGAGGTGAATCCTAAGCAAAATGATAAACCAATCCTCCCTGTACACATTACAGGACACCTAACCCTAAACCTAACCTTGTTCACTGGCCTGTACCCTCTCTGTTAAAATCGACATCTCCCATGCGTCACTGTAAACCTCCGTGTCAATCTCACCCTCACCATCACATCAGAGTCACACCCTAACTCCAAACGTAGTCCCGTATGTTCCATACACCTCAGTGAAAACCAACCTTCTCTCTACTGCTGGTCATTTGAC
The DNA here is from genome assembly GCF_040802235.1 of Manis javanica. NCBI lineage: Eukaryota > Metazoa > Chordata > Mammalia > Pholidota > Manidae > Manis > Manis javanica. The sequence goes on along the minus strand of NW_027332168.1, from coordinate 1,927,561 downwards.
ATGACCACACAACATCTCAATTGACATCTTCCATGCTTCACCTTAATCCTGAATTACAATCATACTCTCTAACTCACATCAGAGCTGGGCCCAAATGCTAACCATAATCCAAACTCCTCGTTCATGTTAAAGAACTAGTATCCATTAACCTAGCCCTAGCCCATGGATCTGAATCATCACCATCACCATCGATGTCACTGAGAATTAACCATAAACTGGATCTTCAATCTCGTACTCACCCTCACATCAGAGACAGACCCTAACTCTAATTGTAACCCTATCTTCGCCATAAACCTAAACAAACACCCAACCCTAACCCTAGTCTTTGTCCCTGGACATTGTCCCTCAGCGTCACCACTGACTTCACCGAAGGTTCGCTTTATCCATGGATTTAAATCTTGTCTTCGTAATCACTTCAGAGACAGACTCTAACTCTCACCATACATTTACCCTCAATGTTCACCATTTCGTACACCTAATACGATACCCTGCCCACGTCCTTCGCTCTGACCCCTCACCACAAACACCACCATCAAGCATGTCTATCAAAAAGAGTGAATATCATTCTCACAATCACCCTCACTTTAGAGCTGGATCCTGACTCTAACCATATCCCTATCCTCCATGCACAGTTAAACCAACACCGAAACCTAACCCTAGCTTGGCTCCTGGACCTGAAACCGCACAACCACCAACGATGTCACCCAGAATTCTCCGTCAACCCGATGTTCAATCTCGTCCTCAACCGCACTACAGAGCCAGATCATAAGCCTAAATGAAACCATATAGTCCCTGTACACCTTACCAAACACCTAACCCTACCCCTAGCCCTAGCCCATGGACCTAATACCTCACAATCACCATTGACATCACCCAGGCTTCAGCGTAAACCTGATGTTCAATCTCGTCCTGATCCTCACGTCAGAGCCCAATCCGAACCCTTCCCATAACAATATCTCCCCCGTACACCTTACCAAACACTTAACCCTGAACCTAGCCTTGTTCCCTTGACTTACCCCTCACTGTCACCATCAGCGTCCCCCATGCCTCACTGTAAAACTCCTCCTCAGTGTACCCCTTCACCTCACATCAGAGCTGGATCCTAAGCATAACGATAACCCTCTCCTCCCAGTACAACTTACAGAACACCAACCCCTAACCCTAACCTTGTTCACTGACCAAAACCCTCACCGTCAAAATCGACATCTAACACACCTCACAGTAAACGTCAAGAACAATCTCACCCTTGGGCTCACATCAGAGCTACATCCTAACTTTAAACATAGTCCTGTATGTCCCGTAAAACTTTGCGAACACCAACCCTAACTCGAGTGCTGATCACTAGACCTGACCCCTCAGCATCATATTTGACATCATCCACGCTTCACCTTAAACCTGAATTACAATCATACTCTCTACTTCACATCACACCAGACCCAAATTCTAACTGTAATCTAAACTCCCCATTCGCCTTAAAGAACTACCAACTATAATACTAGCCCTAGCCCATGGATCTAACCTACACCGCCACCTTCGATGTCAACAGATGCTTCACCGGTAACTTAAACTTCCATCTCGTCCTTACCCTCATATAAGAGACAGACCCTAAATCAAATCGTAACCCTAACTTCCCCATAAAACTTAAGTTACACCCAAGCCTAACACTAGCCCTTGTCCGTGGACATTGCCCCTCACCATCACCATTGACAACACACAAGGTTCCCTTTAAACATGGATTTAAATCTGGCCCCCTACTCACATCAGAGACAGTCCCAAACTCAAAATGTAACCCTCTCCTCACTGTTCACCGTTCGTACACCTGACCCAAAACCCTGCCCTGTTTCTTCAACCTGACCCCTCACCACCGACAGCACCATGACTCATGTCTAGCAAAAATCATGAAGGTCTGTATCGAAAATGACATCAGGTCAGAGCTGGATCCTGATTCCTACCATACCCCAATCCTCCACGTACAGCGAACTGAACACCGACACCTAAACCTAGACCTGGCCCCTGGACCTGAAACCTCATCGTCACCAATGACATCACCCACGTTCAGCGCAAACCTGATGTTCAATCACTTCCTCATCCACACACCAGAGCCTGATCCTAATCCTTCCCATAACCGTATCTTCCCTGTACACCTTACCAAGCACCTATCCCTATCCCTAACCTTGTTTCCTGGTTGAATCCTCACTGACAAAATCGACATCCCCCATGCCTCACTGTAAACCTCCACCTCAATGTCGTCCATGCCATCACGTCAGAGCCAGATCCTAACTCTAAACATAGTCCTATACGTCTGGTACACCTTAGCAAACACAAACCCTAACTGTAGCCCAGGTCTCTTGACCTGACACAACATCACAATTGACATCATTCACGCTTCACCTCAACTCTGAATTACAACCGTACTCTCTAACTCACATCACAGGTGAAACCAAGCTCTAACCATAATCTAAACTCCCCATTTGCCTTAAAGAAATCGCAACCCAAATCCTAGCACTAGCCCATGGACCAAACCCTCACTGTCACCTTCGACGTCACCCAGGCTTCACCGTAACCTTGAACTGCAATCTCGTACTCACCCTCACATCAGAGACAGATGCAAACACTGATAGTAACCCTACACTCCCCATTAACCTTAATGAACATGCAACCCTAAAGCAAGCACTTGTCCCTGGACCTTAACCCTTACAGTCACAATTGACACCACTGAAGGTTATCTTTAAAAATGGATTTAAATCTTGTCCTCACAGTCACATCAGAGACAGTCTCTAACTCTACCTGCAAACCTACCCTCACTGTACACCATTCCATTCACCTGATCTGAAACCCTGCCCAGGTCTTCCAACGTGACCCCTCACCACCACCATCACCATCACTCATGTCTAAGAAACATCATGAAAGTCTATCTCGCAATCACCCTCACAATCAGAGCTGGATCCTGACTCTAACCATATCCCTATCCTCCACTTACAGCTAAACCACCACTTAAACTTAACCCTGGACTGCAACCAGGACCTGAAACCTCACTGTCACCATCGATGTTACCCATGCTTCACCATAAGCCTGATGTTCAATCTCGTCCTCACCCTCACAACAGATCCGTATTGTTAGCCTAAACAAAACCATGTGCTCCCTGTACACCTTTCCGAACACCTAACCCTAACCCTAGACCTAGCCCATGGAACTGAACCCTGACAGTCACCATCGACATCACCCAGGCTTCAGCGTAAACCTGATGTTCAATCTCTTCCTCATCCTCACATCAGAGCCCAATTCTAACCCTTCCCATAACCGTATCTTCCCTGTACACCTTACCAAACACCTAACCCTAACCCTAGCCCTAGCCCATGGAATTGAACCTTGACGGTCACCATCGACATCACCCAGGCTTCAGCGTAAACCCGATGTGCAATCCCATCCTCATCCTCACATCAGAGCCCGACTCAAACCCTTCCCATAACCGTATCTTCCCTGTACACCTTACCAAACACCTAACCCTAACCCTAGCCTTGTTCCCTGGACTTACCCCTCACCATCACCATCAATGTCCCCTACGCTTCAATGAAAACCTCGACCTCAATCTATCCCTCAACATCACATCAGAGGTGAATCCTAAGCAAAATGATAAACCAATCCTCCCTGTACACATTACAGGACACCTAACCCTAAACCTAACCTTGTTCACTGGCCTGTACCCTCTCTGTTAAAATCGACATCTCCCATGCGTCACTGTAAACCTCCGTGTCAATCTCACCCTCACCATCACATCAGAGTCACACCCTAACTCCAAACGTAGTCCCGTATGTTCCATACACCTCAGTGAAAACCAACCTTCTCTCTACTGCTGGTCATTTGACATGACCACACAACATCTCAATTGACATCTTCCATGCTTCACCTTAATCCTGAATTACAATCATACTCTCTAACTCACATCAGAGCTGGGCCCAAATGCTAACCATAATCCAAACTCCTCGTTCATGTTAAAGAACTAGTATCCATTAACCTAGCCCTAGCCCATGGATCTGAATCATCACCATCACCATCGATGTCACTGAGAATTAACCATAAACTGGATCTTCAATCTCGTACTCACCCTCACATCAGAGACAGACCCTAACTCTAATTGTAACCCTATCTTCGCCATAAACCTAAACAAACACCCAACCCTAACCCTAGTCTTTGTCCCTGGACATTGCCCCTCAGCGTCACCACTGACTTCACCGAAGGTTCGCTTTATCCATGGATTTAAATCTTGTCTTCGTAATCACTTCAGAGACAGACTCTAACTCTCACCATACATTTACCCTCAATGTTCACCATTTCGTACACCTAATACGATACCCTGCCCACGTCCTTCGCTCTGACCACTCACCACAAACACCACCATCAAGCATGTCTATCAAAAAGAGTGAATATCATTCTCACAATCACCCTCACTTTAGAGCTGGATCCTGACTCTAACCATATCCCTATCCTCCATGCACTGTTAAACCAACACCGAAACCTAACCCTAGCTTGGCTCCTGGACCTGAAACCGCACAATCACCAACGATGTCACCCAGAATTCTCCGTAAACCCGATGTTCAATCTCGTCCTCAACCGCACTACAGAGCCAGATCATAAGCCTAAATGAAACCATATAGTCCCTGTACACCTAACCAAACACCTAACCCTACCCCTAGCCCTAGCCCATGGACCTAATACCTCACAATCACCATTGACATCACCCAGGCTTCAGCGTAAACCTGATGTTCAATCTCGTCCTGATCCTCACGTCAGAGCCCAATCCGAACCCTTCCCATAACAATATCTCCCCCGTACACCTTGCCAAACACTTAACCCTGAACCTAGCCTTGTTTCCTTGACTTACCCCTCACTGTCACCATCAGCGTCCCCCATGCCTCACTGTAAAACTCCTCCTCAGTGTACCCCTTCACCTCACATCAGAGCTGGATCCTAAGCATAACGATAACCCTCTCCTCCCAGTACAACTTACAGAACACCAAACCCTAACCCTAACCTTGTTCACTGACCAAAACCCTCACCGTCAAAATCGACATCTAACACACCTCACAGTAAACGTCAAGAACAATCTCACCCTTGGGCTCACATCAGAGCTACATCCTAACTTTAAACATAGTCCTGTATGTCCCGTAAAACTTTGCGAACACCAACCCTAACTCGAGTGCTGATCACTAGACCTGACCCCTCAGCATCATATTTGACATCATCCACGCTTCACCTTAAACCTGAATTACAATCATACTCTCTACTTCACATCACACCAGACCCAAATTCTAACTGTAATCTAAACTCCCCATTCGCCTTAAAGAACTACCAACTATAATACTAGCCCTAGCCCATGGATCTAACCTACACCGCCACCTTCGAGGTCAACACATGCTTCACCGGTAACTTAAACTTCCATCTCGTCCTTACCCTCATATAAGAGACAGACCCTAAATCAAATCGTAACCCTAACTTCCCCATAAAACTTAAGTTACACCCAAGCCTAACACTAGCCCTTGTCCGTGGACATTGCCCCTCACCATCACCATTGACAACACACAAGGTTCCCTTTAAACATGGATTTAAATCTGGCCCCCTACTCACATCAGAGACAGTCCCAAACTCAAAATGTAACCCTCTCCTCACTGTTCACCGTTCGTACACCTGACCCAAAACCCTGCCCAGTTTCTTCGACCTGACCCCTCACCACCGACAGCACCATGACTCATGTCTAACAAAAATCATGAAGGTCTGTATCGAAAATGACATCAGGTCAGAGCTGGATCCTGATTCCTACCATACCCCAATCCTCCACGTACAGCGAACTGAACACCGACACCTAAACCTAGACCTGGCCCCTGGACCTGAAACCTCATCGTCACCAATGACATCACCCACGTTCAGCGCAAACCTGATGTTCAATCACTTCCTCATCCACACATCAGAGCCTGATCCTAATCCTTCCCATAACCGTATCTTCCCTGTACACCTTACCAAGCACCTATCCCTAACCCTAACCTTGTTTCCTGGTTGAATCCTCACTGACAAAATCGACATCCCCCATGCCTCACTGTAAACCTCCACCTCAATGTCGTCCATGCCATCACGTCAGAGCCAGATCCTAACTCTAAACATAGTCCTATACGTCTGGTACACCTTAGCAAACACAAACCCTAACTGTAGCCCAGGTCTCTTGACCTGACACAACATCACAATTGACATCATTCACGCTTCACCTCAACTCTGAATTACAATCGTACTCTCTAACTCACATCACAGGTGAAACCAAGCTCTAACCATAATCTAAACTCCCCATTTGCCTTAAAGAAATCGCAACCCAAATCCTAGCACTAGCCCATGGACCAAACCCTCACTGTCACCTTCGACGTCACCCAGGCTTCACCGTAACCTTGAACTGCAATCTCGTACTCACCCTCACATCAGAGACAGATGCAAACACTGATAGTAACCCTACACTCCCCATTAACCTTAATGAACATGCAACCCTAAAGCAAGCACTTGTCCCTGGACCTTAACCCTTAGAGTCACCATTGACACCACTGAAGGTTATCTTTAAAAATGGATTTAAATCTTGTCCTCACAGTCACATCAGAGACAGTCTCTAACTCTACCTGCAAACCTACCCTCACTGTACACCATTCCATACACCTGATCTGAAACCCTGCCCAGGTCTTCCAACGTGACCCCTCACCACCACCATCACCATCACTCATGTCTAAGAAACATCATGAAAGTCTATCTCGCAATCACCCTCACAATCAGAGCTGGATCCTGACTCTAACCATATCCCTATCCTCCACTTACAGCTAAACCACCACTTAAACTTAACCCTGGACTGCAACCAGGACCTGAAACCTCACTGTCACCATCGATGTTACCCATGCTTCACCATAAACCTGATGTTCAATCTCGTCCTCACACTCACAACAGAGCCGGATTGTTAGCCTAAACAAATCCATGTGCTCCCTGTACACCTTTCCGAACACCTAACCCTAACCCTAGACCTAGCCCATGGAACTGAACCCTGACAGTCACCATCGACATCACCCAGGCTTCAGCGTAAACCTGATGTTCAATCTCTTCCTCATCCTCACATCAGAGCCCAATTCTAACCCTTCCCATAACCGTATCTTCCCTGTACACCTTACCAAACACCTAACCCTAACCCTAGCCCTAGCCCATGGAATTGAACCTTGACGGTCACCATCGACATCACCCAGGCTTCAGCGTAAACCCGATGTGCAATCCCATCCTCATCCTCACATCAGAGCCCGACTCAAACCCTTCCCATAACCGTATCTTCCCTGTACACCTTACCAAACACCTAACCCTAACCCTAGCCTTGTTCCCTGGACTTACCCCTCACCATCACCATCAATGTCCCCTACGCTTCAATGAAAACCTCGACCTCAATCTATCCCTCAACATCACATCAGAGGTGAATCCTAAGCAAAATGATAAACCAATCCTCCCTGTACACATTACAGGACACCTAACCCTAAACCTAACCTTGTTCACTGGCCTGTACCCTCTCTGTTAAAATCGACATCTCCCATGCGTCACTGTAAACCTCCGTGTCAATCTCACCCTCACCATCACATCAGAGTCACACCCTAACTCCAAACGTAGTCCCGTATGTTCCATACACCTCAGTGAAAACCAACCTTCTCTCTACTGCTGGTCATTTGACATGACCACACAACATCTCAATTGACATCTTCCATGCTTCACCTTAATCCTGAATTACAATCATACTCTCTAACTCACATCAGAGCTGGGCCCTAATGCTAACCATAATCCAAACTCCTCGTTCATGTTAAAGAACTAGTATCCATTAACCTAGCCCTAGCCCATGGATCTGAATCATCACCATCACCATCGATGTCACTGAGAATTAACCATAAACCGGATCTTCAATCTCGTACTCACCCTCACATCAGAGACAGACCCTAACTCTAATTGTAACCCTATCTTCGCCATAAACCTAAACAAACACCCAACCCTAACCCTAGTCTTTGTCCCTGGACATTGTCCCTCAGCGTCACCACTGACTTCACCGAAGGTTCGCTTTATCCATGGATTTAAATCTTGTCTTCGTAATCACTTCAGAGACAGACTCTAACTCTCACCATACATTTACCCTCAATGTTCACCATTTCGTACACCTAATACGATACCCTGCCCACGTCCTTCGCTCTGACCCCTCACCACAAACACCACCATCAAGCATGTCTATCAAAAAGAGTGAATATCATTCTCACAATCACCCTCACTTTAGAGCTGGATCCTGACTCTAACCATATCCCTATCCTCCATGCACAGTTAAACCAACACCGAAACCTAACCCTAGCTTGGCTCCTGGACCTGAAACCGCACAATCACCAACGATGTCACCCAGAATTCTCCGTAAACCCGATGTTCAATCTCGTCCTCAACCGCACTACAGAGCCAGATCATAAGCCTAAATGAAACCATATAGTCCCTGTACACCTTACCAAACACCTAACCCTACCCCTAGCCCTAGCCCATGGACCTAATACCTCACAATCACCATTGACATCACCCAGGCTTCAGCGTAAACCTGATGTTCAATCTCGTCCTGATCCTCACGTCAGAGCCCAATCCGAACCCTTCCCATAACAATATCTCCCCCGTACACCTTGCCAAACACTTAACCCTGAACCTAGCCTTGTTTCCTTGACTTACCCCTCACTGTCACCATCAGCGTCCCCCATGCCTCACTGTAAAACTCCTCGTCAGTGTACCCCTTCACCTCACATCAGAGCTGGATCATAAGCATAAGGATAACCCTCTCCTCCCAGTACAACTTACAGAACACCAAACCCTAACCCTAACCTTGTTCACTGACCAAAACCCTCACCGTCAAAATCGACATCTAACACACCTCACAGTAAACGTCAAGAACAATCTCACCCTTGGGCTCACATCAGAGCTACATCCTAACTTTAAACATAGTCCTGTATGTCCCGTAAAACTTTGCGAACACCAACCCTAACTCGAGTGCTGATCACTAGACCTGACCCCTCAGCATCATATTTGACATCATCCACGCTTCACCTTAAACCTGAATTACAATCATACTCTCTACTTCACATCACACCAGACCCAAATTCTAACTGTAATCTAAACTCCCCATTCGCCTTAAAGAACTACCAACTATAATACTAGCCCTAGCCCATGGATCTAACCTACACCGCCACCTTCGAGGTCAACACATGCTTCACCGGTAACTTAAACTTCCATCTCGTCCTTACCCTCATATAAGAGACAGACCCTAAATCAAATCGTAACCCTAACTTCCCCATAAAACTTAAGTTACACCCAAGCCTAACACTAGCCCTTGTCCGTGGACATTGCCCCTCACCATCACCATTGACAACACACAAGGTTCCCTTTAAACATGGATTTAAATCTGGCCCCCTACTCACATCAGAGACAGTCCCAAACTCAAAATGTAACCCTCTCCTCACTGTTCACCGTTCGTACACCTGACCCAAAACCCTGCCCAGTTTCTTCGACCTGACCCCTCACCACCGACAGCACCATGACTCATGTCTAACAAAAATCATGAAGGTCTGTATCGAAAATGACATCAGGTCAGAGCTGGATCCTGATTCCTACCATACCCCAATCCTCCACGTACAGCGAACTGAACACCGACACCTAAACCTAGACCTGGCCCCTGGACCTGAAACCTCATCGTCACCAATGACATCACCCACGTTCAGCGCAAACCTGATGTTCAATCACTTCCTCATCCACACATCAGAGCCTGATCCTAATCCTTCCCATAACCATATCTTCCCTGTACACCTTACCAAGCACCTATCCCTAACCCTAACCTTGTTTCCTGGTTGAATCCTCACTGACAAAATCGACATCCCCCATGCCTCACTGTAAACCTCCACCTCAATGTCGTCCATGCCATCACGTCAGAGCCAGATCCTAACTCTAAACATAGTCCTATACGTCTGGTACACCTTAGCAAACACAAACCCTAACTGTAGCCCAGGTCACTTGACCTGACACAACATCACAATTGACATCATTCACGCTTCACCTCAACTCTGAATTACAATCGTACTCTCTAACTCACATCACAGGTGAAACCAAGCTCTAACCATAATCTAAACTCCCCGTTTGCCTTAAAGAAATCGCAACCCAAATCCTAGCACTAGCCCATGGACCAAACCCTCACTGTCACCTTCGACGTCACCCAGGCTTCACCGTAACCTTGAACTGCAATCTCGTACTCACCCTCACATCAGAGACAGATGCAAACACTGATAGTAACCCTACACTCCCCATTAACCTTAATGAACATGCAACCCTAAAGCAAGCACTTGTCCCTGGACCTTAACCCTTAGAGTCACCATTGACACCACTGAAGGTTATCTTTAAAAATGGATTTAAATCTTGTCCTCACAGTCACATCAGAGACAGTCTCTAACTCTACCTGCAAACCTACCCTCACTGTACACCATTCCATACACCTGATCTGAAACCCTGCCCAGGTCTTCCAACGTGACCCCTCACCACCACCATCACCATCACTCATGTCTAAGAAACATCATGAAAGTCTATCTCGCAATCACCCTCACAATCAGAGCTGGATCCTGACTCTAACCATATCCCTATCCTCCACTTACAGCTAAACCACCACTTAAACTTAACCCTGGACTGCAACCAGGACCTGAAACCTCACTGTCACCATCGATGTTACCCATGCTTCACCATAAACCTGATGTTCAATCTCGTCCTCACACTCACAACAGAGCCGGATTGTTAGCCTAAACAAAACCATGTGCTCCCTGTACACCTTTCCGAACACCTAACCCTAACCCTAGACCTAGCCCATGGAACTGAACCCTGACAGTCACCATCGACATCACCCAGGCTTCAGCGTAAACCTGATGTTCAATCTCTTCCTCATCCTCACATCAGAGCCCAATTCTAACCCTTCCCATAACCGTATCTTCCCTGTACACCTTACCAAACACCTAACCCTAACCCTAGCCCTAGCCCATGGAATTGAACCTTGACGGTCACCATCGACATCACCCAGGCTTCAGCGTAAACCCGATGTGCAATCCCATCCTCATCCTCACATCAGAGCCCGACTCAAACCCTTCCCATAACCGTATCTTCCCTGTACACCTTACCAAACACCTAACCCTAACCCTAGCCTTGTTCCCTGGACTTACCCCTCACCATCACCATCAATGTCCCCTACGCTTCAATGAAAACCTCGACCTCAATCTATCCCTCAACATCACATCAGAGGTGAATCCTAAGCAAAATGATAAACCAATCCTCCCTGTACACATTACAGGACACCTAACCCTAAACCTAACCTTGTTCACTGGCCTGTACCCTCTCTGTTAAAATCGACATCTCCCATGCGTCACTGTAAACCTCCGTGTCAATCTCACCCTCACCATCACATCAGAGTCACACCCTAACTCCAAACGTAGTCCCGTATGTTCCATACACCTCAGTGAAAACCAACCTTCTCTCTACTGCTGGTCATTTGACATGACCACACAACATCTCAATTGACATCTTCCATGCTTCACCTTAATCCTGAATTACAATCATACTCTCTAACTCACATCAGAGCTGGGCCCAAATGCTAACCATAATCCAAACTCCTCGTTCATGTTAAAGAACTAGTATCCATTAACCTAGCCCTAGCCCATGGATCTGAATCATCACCATCACCATCGATGTCACTGAGAATTAACCATAAACTGGATCTTCAATCTCGTACTCACCCTCACATCAGAGACAGACCCTAACTCTAATTGTAACCCTATCTTCGCCATAAACCTAAACAAACACCCAACCCTAACCCTAGTCTTTGTCCCTGGACATTGTCCCTCAGCGTCACCACTGACTTCACCGAAGGTTCGCTTTATCCATGGATTTAAATCTTGTCTTCGTAATCACTTCAGAGACAGACTCTAACTCTCACCATACATTTACCCTCAATGTTCACCATTTCGTACACCTAATACGATACCCTGCCCACGTCCTTCGCTCTGACCCCTCACCACAAACACCACCATCAAGCATGTCTATCAAAAAGAGTGAATATCATTCTCACAATCACCCTCACTTTAGAGCTGGATCCTGACTCTAACCATATCCCTATCCTCCATGCACAGTTAAACCAACACCGAAACCTAACCCTAGCTTGGCTCCTGGAACTGAAACCGCACAACCACCAACGATGTCACCCAGAATTCTCCGTCAACCCGATGTTCAATCTCGTCCTCAACCGCACTACAGAGCCAGATCATAAGCCTAAATGAAACCATATAGTCCCTGTACACCTTACCAAACACCTAACCCTACCCCTAGCCCTAGCCCATGGACCTAATACCTCACAATCACCATTGACATCACCCAGGCTTCAGCGTAAACCTGATGTTCAATCTCGTCCTGATCCTCACGTCAGAGCCCAATCCGAACCCTTCCCATAACAATATCTCCCCCGTACACCTTACCAAACACTTAACTCTGAACCTAGCCTTGTTCCCTTGACTTACCCCTCACTGTCACCATCAGCGTCCCCCATGCCTCACTGTAAAACTCCTCCTCAGTGTACCCCTTCACCTCACATCAGAGCTGGATCCTAAGCATAACGATAACCCTCTCCTCCCAGTACAACTTACAGAACACCAAACCCTAACCCTAACCTTGTTCACTGACCAAAACCCTCACCGTCAAAATCGACATCTAACACACCTCACAGTAAACGTCAAGAACAATCTCACCCTTGGGCTCACATCAGAGCTACATCCTAACTTTAAACATAGTCCTGTATGTCCCGTAAAACTTTGCGAACACCAACCCTAACTCGAGTGCTGATCACTAGACCTGACCCCTCAGCATCATATTTGACATCATCCACGCTTCACCTTAAACCTGAATTACAATCATACTCTCTACTTCACATCACACCAGACCCAAATTCTAACTGTAATCTAAACTCCCCATTCGCCTTAAAGAACTACCAACTATAATACTAGCCCTAGCCCATGGATCTAACCTACACCGCCACCTTCGATGTCAACAGATGCTTCACCGGTAACTTAAACTTCCATCTCGTCCTTACCCTCATATAAGAGACAGACCCTAAATCAAATCGTAACCCTAACTTCCCCATAAAACTTAAGTTACACCCAAGCCTAACACTAGCCCTTGTCCGTGGACATTGCCCCTCACCATCACCATTGACAACACACAAGGTTCCCTTTAAACATGGATTTAAATCTGGCCCCCTACTCACATCAGAGACAGTCCCAAACTCAAAATGTAACCCTCTCCTCACTGTTCACCGTTCGTACACCTGACCCAAAACCCTGCCCTGTTTCTTCAACCTGACCCCTCACCACCGACAGCACCATGACTCATGTCTAGCAAAAATCATGAAGGTCTGTATCGAAAATGACATCAGGTCAGAGCTGGATCCTGATTCCTACCATACCCCAATCCTCCACGTACAGCGAACTGAACACCGACACCTAAACCTAGACCTGGCCCCTGGACCTGAAACCTCATCGTCACCAATGACATCACCCACGTTCAGCGCAAACCTGATGTTCAATCACTTCCTCATCCACACATCAGAGCCTGATCCTAATCCTTCCCATAACCATATCTTCCCTGTACACCTTACCAAGCACCTATACCTAACCCTAACCTTGTTTCCTGGTTGAATCCTCACTGACAAAATCGACATCCCCCATGCCTCACTGTAAACCTCCACCTCAATGTCGTCCATGCCATCACGTCAGAGCCAGATCCTAACTCTAAACATAGTCCTATACGTCTGGTACACCTTAGCAAACACAAACCCTAACTGTAGCCCAGGTCTCTTGACCTGACACAACATCACAATTGACATCATTCACGCTTCACCTCAACTCTGAATTACAATCGTACTCTCTAACTCACATCACAGGTGAAACCAAGCTCTAACCATAATCTAAACTCCCCATTTGCCTTAAAGAAATCGCAACCCAAATCCTAGCACTAGCCCATGGACCAAACCCTCACTGTCACCTGCGACGTCACCCAGGCTTCACCGTAACCTTGAACTGCAATCTCGTACTCACCCTCACATCAGAGACAGATGCAAACACTGATAGTAACCCTACACTCCCCATTAAACTTAATGAACATGCAACCCTAAAGCAAGCACTTGTCCCTGGACCTTAACCCTTAGAGTCACCATTGACACCACTGAAGGTTATCTTTAAAAATAGATTTAAATCTTGTCCTCACAGTCACATCAGAGACAGTCTCTAACTCTACCTGCAAACCTACCCTCACTGTACACCATTCCATACACCTGATCTGAAACCCTGCCCAGGTCTTCCAACGTGACCCCTCACCACCACCATCACCATCACTCATGTCTAAGAAACATCATGAAAGTCTATCTCGCAATCACCCTCACAATCAGAGCTGGATCCTGACTCTAACCATATCCCTATCCTCCACTTACAGCTAAACCACCACTTAAACTTAACCCTGGACTGCAACTAGGACCTGAAACCTCACTGTCACCATCGATGTTACCCATGCTTCACCATAAACCTGATGTTCAATCTCGTCCTCACCCTCACAACAGAGCCGGATTGTTAGCCTAAACAAAACCATGTGCTCCCTGTACACCTTTCCGAACACCTAACCCTAACCCTAGATCTAGCCCATGGAACTGAACCCTGACAGTCACCATCGACATCACCCAGGCTTCAGCGTAAACCTGATGTTCAATCTCTTCCTCATCCTCACATCAGAGCCCAATTCTAACCCTTCCCATAACCGTATCTTCCCTGTACACCTTACCAAACACCTAACCCTAACCCTAGCCCTAGCCCATGGAATTGAACCTTGACGGTCACCATCGACATCACCCAGGCTTCAGCGTAAACCCGATGTGCAATCCCATCCTCATCCTCACATCAGAGCCCGACTCAAACCCTTCCCATAACCGTATCTTCCCTGTACACCTTACCAAACACCTAACCCTAACCCTAGCCTTGTTCCCTGGACTTACCCCTCACCATCACCATCAATGTCCCCTACGCTTCAATGAAAACCTCGACCTCAATCTATCCCTCAACATCACATCAGAGGTGAATCCTAAGCAAAATGATAAACCAATCCTCCCTGTACACATTACAGGACACCTAACCCTAAACCTAACCTTGTTCACTGGCCTGTACCCTCTCTGTTAAAATCGACATCTCCCATGCGTCACTGTAAACCTCCGTGTCAATCTCACCCTCACCATCACATCAGAGTCACACCCTAACTCCAAACGTAGTCCCGTATGTTCCATACACCTCAGTGAAAACCAACCTTCTCTCTACTGCTGGTCATTTGACATGACCACACAACATCTCAATTGACATCTTCCATGCTTCACCTTAATCCTGAATTACAATCATACTCTCTAACTCACATCAGAGCTGGGCCCAAATGCTAACCATAATCCAAACTCCTCGTTCATGTTAAAGAACTAGTATCCATTAACCTAGCCCTAGCCCATGGATCTGAATCATCACCATCACCATCGATGTCACTGAGAATTAACCATAAACTGGATCTTCAGTCTCGTACTCACCCTCACATCAGAGACAGACCCTAACTCTAATTGTAACCCTATCTTCGCCATAAACCTAAACAAACACCCAACCCTAACCCTAGTCTTTGTCCCTGGACATTGTCCCTCAGCGTCACCACTGACTTCACCGAAGTTTCGCTTTATCCATGGATTTAAATCTTGTCTTCGTAATCACTTCAGAGACAGACTCTAACTCTCACCATACATTTACCCTCAATGTTCACCATTTCGTACACCTAATACGATACCCTGCCCACGTCCTTCGCTCTGACCCCTCACCACAAACACCACCATCAAGCATGTCTATCAAAAAGAGTGAATATCATTCTCACAATCACCCTCACTTTAGAGCTGGATCCTGACTCTAACCATATCCCTATCCTCCATGCACAGTTAAACCAACACCGAAACCTAACCCTAGCTTGGCTCCTGGACCTGAAACCGCACAACCACCAACGATGTCACCCAGAATTCTCCGGCAACCCGATGTTCAATCTCGTCCTCAACCGCACTACAGAGCCAGATCATAAGCCTAAATGAAACCATATAGTCCCTGTACACCTTACCAAACACCTAACCCTACCCCTAGCCCTAGCCCATGGACCTAATACCTCACAATCACCATTGACATCACCCAGGCTTCAGCGTAAACCTGATGTTCAATCTCGTCCTGATCCTCACGTCAGAGCCCAATCCGAACCCTTCCCATAACAATATCTCCCCCGTACACCTTACCAAACACTTTACCCTGAACCTAGCCTTGTTCCCTTGACTTACCCCTCACTGTCACCATCAGCGTCCCCCATGCCTCACTGTAAAACTCCTCCTCAGTGTACCCCTTCACCTCACATCAGAGCTGGATCCTAAGCATAACGATAACCCTCTCCTCCCAGTACAACTTACAGAACACCAACCCCTAACCCTAACCTTGTTCACTGACCAAAACCCTCACCGTCAAAATCGACATCTAACACACCTCACAGTAAACGTCAAGAACAATCTCACCCTTGGGCTCACATCAGAGCTACATCCTAACTTTAAACATAGTCCTGTATGTCCCGTAAAACTTTGCGAACACCAACCCTAACTCGAGTGCTGATCACTAGACCTGACCCCTCAGCATCATATTTGACATCATCCACGCTTCACCTTAAACCTGAATTACAATCATACTCTCTACTTCACATCACACCAGACCCAAATTCTAACTGTAATCTAAACTCCCCATTCGCCTTAAAGAACTACCAACTATAATACTAGCCCTAGCCCATGGATCTAACCTACACCGCCACCTTCGATGTCAACAGATGCTTCACCGGTAACTTAAACTTCCATCTCGTCCTTACCCTCATATAAGAGACAGACCCTAAATCAAATCGTAACCCTAACTTCCCCATAAAACTTAAGTTACACCCAAGCCTAACACTAGCCCTTGTCCGTGGACATTGCCCCTCACCATCACCATTGACAACACACAAGGTTCCCTTTAAACATGGATTTAAATCTGGCCCCCTACTCACATCAGAGACAGTCCCAAACTCAAAATGTAACCCTCTCCTCACTGTTCACCGTTCGTACACCTGACCCAAAACCCTGCCCTGTTTCTTCAACCTGACCCCTCACCACCGACAGCACCATGAATCATGTCTAGCAAAAATCATGAAGGTCTGTATCGAAAATGACATCAGGTCAGAGCTGGATCCTGATTCCTACCATACCCCAATCCTCCACGTACAGCGAACTGAACACCGACACCTAAACCTAGACCTGGCCCCTGGACCTGAAACCTCATCGTCACCAATGACATCACCCACGTTCAGCGCAAACCTGATGTTCAATCACTTCCTCATCCACACACCAGAGCCTGATCCTAATCCTTCCCATAACCGTATCTTCCCTGTACACCTTACCAAGCACCTATCCCTATCCCTAACCTTGTTTCCTGGTTGAATCCTCACTGACAAAATCGACATCCCCCATGCCTCACTGTAAACCTCCACCTCAATGTCGTCCATGCCATCACGTCAGAGCCAGATCCTAACTCTAAACATAGTCCTATACGTCTGGTACACCTTAGCAAACACAAACCCTAACTGTAGCCCAGGTCTCTTGACCTGACACAACATCACAATTGACATCATTCACGCTTCACCTCAACTCTGAATTACAACCGTACTCTCTAACTCACATCACAGGTGAAACCAAGCTCTAACCATAATCTAAACTCCCCATTTGCCTTAAAGAAATCGCAACCCAAATCCTAGCACTAGCCCATGGACCAAACCCTCACTGTCACCTTCGACGTCACCCAGGCTTCACCGTAACCTTGAACTGCAATCTCGTACTCACCCTCACATCAGAGACAGATGCAAACACTGATAGTAACCCTACACTCCCCATTAACCTTAATGAACATGCAACCCTAAAGCAAGCACTTGTCCCTGGACCTTAACCCTTACAGTCACAATTGACACCACTGAAGGTTATCTTTAAAAATGGATTTAAATCTTGTCCTCACAGTCACATCAGAGACAGTCTCTAACTCTACCTGCAAACCTACCCTCACTGTACACCATTCCATTCACCTGATCTGAAACCCTGCCCAGGTCTTCCAACGTGACCCCTCACCACCACCATCACCATCACTCATGTCTAAGAAACATCATGAAAGTCTATCTCGCAATCACCCTCACAATCAGAGCTGGATCCTGACTCTAACCATATCCCTAAACTCCACTTACAGCTAAACCACCACTTAAACTTAACCCTGGACTGCAACCAGGACCTGAAACCTCACTGTCACCATCGATGTTACCCATGCTTCACCATAAGCCTGATGTTCAATCTCGTCCTCACTCTCACAACAGATCCGTATTGTTAGCCTAAACAAAACCATGTGCTCCCTGTACACCTTTCCGAACACCTAACCCTAACCCTAGACCTAGCCCATGGAACTGAACCCTGACAGTCACCATCGACATCACCCAGGCTTCAGCGTAAACCTGATGTTCAATCTCTTCCTCATCCTCACATCAGAGCCCAATTCTAACCCTTCCCATAACCGTATCTTCCCTGTACACCTTACCAAACACCTAACCCTAACCCTAGCCCTAGCCCATGGAATTGAACCTTGACGGTCACCATCGACATCACCCAGGCTTCAGCGTAAACCCGATGTGCAATCCCATCCTCATCCTCACATCAGAGCCCGACTCAAACCCTTCCCATAACCGTATCTTCCCTGTACACCTTACCAAACACCTAACCCTAACCCTAGCCTTGTTCCCTGGACTTACCCCTCACCATCACCATCAATGTCCCCTACGCTTCAATGAAAACCTCGACCTCAATCTATCCCTCAACATCACATCAGAGGTGAATCCTAAGCAAAATGATAAACCAATCCTCCCTGTACACATTACAGGACACCTAACCCTAAACCTAACCTTGTTCACTGGCCTGTACCCTCTCTGTTAAAATCGACATCTCCCATGCGTCACTGTAAACCTCCGTGTCAATCTCACCCTCACCATCACATCAGAGTCACACCCTAACTCCAAACGTAGTCCCGTATGTTCCATACACCTCAGTGAAAACCAACCTTCTCTCTACTGCTGGTCATTTGACATGACCACACAACATCTCAATTGACATCTTCCATGCTTCACCTTAATCCTGAATTACAATCATACTCTCTAACTCACATCAGAGCTGGGCCCAAATGCTAACCATAATCCAAACTCCTCGTTCATGTTAAAGAACTAGTATCCATTAACCTAGCCCTAGCCCATGGATCTGAATCATCACCATCACCATCGATGTCACTGAGAATTAACCATAAACTGGATCTTCAATCTCGTACTCACCCTCACATCAGAGACAGACCCTAACTCTAATTGTAACCCTATCTTCGCCATAAACCTAAACAAACACCCAACCCTAACCCTAGTCTTTGTCCCTGGACATTGTCCCTCAGCGTCACCACTGACTTCACCGAAGGTTCGCTTTATCCATGGATTTAAATCTTGTCTTCGTAATCACTTCAGAGACAGACTCTAACTCTCACCATACATTTACCCTCAATGTTCACCATTTCGTACACCTAATACGATACCCTGCCCACGTCCTTCGCTCTGACCCCTCACCACAAACACCACCATCAAGCATGTCTATCAAAAAGAGTGAATATCATTCTCACAATCACCCTCACTTTAGAGCTGGATCCTGACTCTAACCATATCCCTATCCTCCATGCACAGTTAAACCAACACCGAAACCTAACCCTAGCTTGGCTCCTGGACCTGAAACCGCACAACCACCAACGATGTCACCCAGAATTCTCCGTCAACCCGATGTTCAATCTCGTCCTCAACCGCACTACAGAGCCAGATCATAAGCCTAAATGAAACCATATAGTCCCTGTACACCTTACCAAACACCTAACCCTACCCCTAGCCCTAGCCCATGGACCTAATACCTCACAATCACCATTGACATCACCCAGGCTTCAGCGTAAACCTGATGTTCAATCTCGTCCTGATCCTCACGTCAGAGCCCAATCCGAACCCTTCCCATAACAATATCTCCCCCGTACACCTTACCAAACACTTAACCCTGAACCTAGCCTTGTTCCCTTGACTTACCCCTCACTGTCACCATCAGCGTCCCCCATGCCTCACTGTAAAACTCCTCCTCAGTGTACCCCTTCACCTCACATCAGAGCTGGATCCTAAGCATAACGATAACCCTCTCCTCCCAGTACAACTTACAGAACACCAAACCCTAACCCTAACCTTGTTCACTGACCAAAACCCTCACCGTCAAAATCGACATCTAACACACCTCACAGTAAACGTCAAGAACAATCTCACCCTTGGGCTCACATCAGAGCTACATCCTAACTTTAAACATAGTCCTGTATGTCCCGTAAAACTTTGCGAACACCAACCCTAACTCGAGTGCTGATCACTAGACCTGACCCCTCAGCATCATATTTGACATCATCCACGCTTCACCTTAAACCTGAATTACAATCATACTCTCTACTTCACATCACACCAGACCCAAATTCTAACTGTAATCTAAACTCCCCATTCGCCTTAAAGAACTACCAACTATAATACTAGCCCTAGCCCATGGATCTAACCTACACCGCCACCTTCGATGTCAACAGATGCTTCACCGGTAACTTAAACTTCCATCTCGTCCTTACCCTCATATAAGAGACAGACCCTAAATCAAATCGTAACCCTAACTTCCCCATAAAACTTAAGTTACACCCAAGCCTAACACTAGCCCTTGTCCGTGGACATTGCCCCTCACCATCACCATTGACAACACACAAGGTTCCCTTTAAACATGGATTTAAATCTGGCCCCCTACTCACATCAGAGACAGTCCCAAACTCAAAATGTAACCCTCTCCTCACTGTTCACCGTTCGTACACCTGACCCAAAACCCTGCCCTGTTTCTTCAACCTGACCCCTCACCACCGACAGCACCATGACTCATGTCTAGCAAAAATCATGAAGGTCTGTATCGAAAATGACATCAGGTCAGAGCTGGATCCTGATTCCTACCATACCCCAATCCTCCACGTACAGCGAACTGAACACCGACACCTAAACCTAGACCTGGCCCCTGGACCTGAAACCTCATCGTCACCAATGACATCACCCACGTTCAGCGCAAACCTGATGTTCAATCACTTCCTCATCCACACACCAGAGCCTGATCCTAATCCTTCCCATAACCGTATCTTCCCTGTACACCTTACCAAGCACCTATCCCTATCCCTAACCTTGTTTCCTGGTTGAATCCTCACTGACAAAATCGACATCCCCCATGCCTCACTGTAAACCTCCACCTCAATGTCGTCCATGCCATCACGTCAGAGCCAGATCCTAACTCTAAACATAGTCCTATACGTCTGGTACACCTTAGCAAACACAAACCCTAACTGTAGCCCAGGTCTCTTGACCTGACACAACATCACAATTGACATCATTCACGCTTCACCTCAACTCTGAATTACAACCGTACTCTCTAACTCACATCACAGGTGAAACCAAGCTCTAACCATAATCTAAACTCCCCATTTGCCTTAAAGAAATCGCAACCCAAATCCTAGCACTAGCCCATGGACCAAACCCTCACTGTCACCTTCGACGTCACCCAGGCTTCACCGTAACCTTGAACTGCAATCTCGTACTCACCCTCACATCAGAGACAGATGCAAACACTGATAGTAACCCTACACTCCCCATTAACCTTAATGAACATGCAACCCTAAAGCAAGCACTTGTCCCTGGACCTTAACCCTTACAGTCACAATTGACACCACTGAAGGTTATCTTTAAAAATGGATTTAAATCTTGTCCTCACAGTCACATCAGAGACAGTCTCTAACTCTACCTGCAAACCTACCCTCACTGTACACCATTCCATTCACCTGATCTGAAACCCTGCCCAGGTCTTCCAACGTGACCCCTCACCACCACCATCACCATCACTCATGTCTAAGAAACATCATGAAAGTCTATCTCGCAATCACCCTCACAATCAGAGCTGGATCCTGACTCTAACCATATCCCTATCCTCCACTTACAGCTAAACCACCACTTAAACTTAACCCTGGACTGCAACCAGGACCTGAAACCTCACTGTCACCATCGATGTTACCCATGCTTCACCATAAGCCTGATGTTCAATCTCGTCCTCACCCTCACAACAGATCCGTATTGTTAGCCTAAACAAAACCATGTGCTCCCTGTACACCTTTCCGAACACCTAACCCTAACCCTAGACCTAGCCCATGGAACTGAACCCTGACAGTCACCATCGACATCACCCAGGCTTCAGCGTAAACCTGATGTTCAATCTCTTCCTCATCCTCACATCAGAGCCCAATTCTAACCCTTCCCATAACCGTATCTTCCCTGTACACCTTACCAAACACCTAACCCTAACCCTAGCCCTAGCCCATGGAATTGAACCTTGACGGTCACCATCGACATCACCCAGGCTTCAGCGTAAACCCGATGTGCAATCCCATCCTCATCCTCACATCAGAGCCCGACTCAAACCCTTCCCATAACCGTATCTTCCCTGTACACCTTACCAAACACCTAACCCTAACCCTAGCCTTGTTCCCTGGACTTACCCCTCACCATCACCATCAATGTCCCCTACGCTTCAATGAAAACCTCGACCTCAATCTATCCCTCAACATCACATCAGAGGTGAATCCTAAGCAAAATGATAAACCAATCCTCCCTGTACACATTACAGGACACCTAACCCTAAACCTAACCTTGTTCACTGGCCTGTACCCTCTCTGTTAAAATCGACAT
This sequence comes from Manis javanica, assembly GCF_040802235.1. Lineage (NCBI taxonomy): Eukaryota > Metazoa > Chordata > Mammalia > Pholidota > Manidae > Manis > Manis javanica. The sequence goes on along the minus strand of NW_027332168.1, from coordinate 1,904,506 downwards.
CTCCCATGCGTCACTGTAAACCTCCGTGTCAATCTCACCCTCACCATCACATCAGAGTCACACCCTAACTCCAAACGTAGTCCCGTATGTTCCATACACCTCAGTGAAAACCAACCTTCTCTCTACTGCTGGTCATTTGACATGACCACACAACATCTCAATTGACATCTTCCATGCTTCACCTTAATCCTGAATTACAATCATACTCTCTAACTCACATCAGAGCTGGGCCCAAATGCTAACCATAATCCAAACTCCTCGTTCATGTTAAAGAACTAGTATCCATTAACCTAGCCCTAGCCCATGGATCTGAATCATCACCATCACCATCGATGTCACTGAGAATTAACCATAAACTGGATCTTCAATCTCGTACTCACCCTCACATCAGAGACAGACCCTAACTCTAATTGTAACCCTATCTTCGCCATAAACCTAAACAAACACCCAACCCTAACCCTAGTCTTTGTCCCTGGACATTGCCCCTCAGCGTCACCACTGACTTCACCGAAGGTTCGCTTTATCCATGGATTTAAATCTTGTCTTCGTAATCACTTCAGAGACAGACTCTAACTCTCACCATACATTTACCCTCAATGTTCACCATTTCGTACACCTAATACGATACCCTGCCCACGTCCTTCGCTCTGACCCCTCACCACAAACACCACCATCAAGCATGTCTATCAAAAAGAGTGAATATCATTCTCACAATCACCCTCACTTTAGAGCTGGATCCCGACTCTAACCATATCCCTATCCTCCATGCACAGTTAAACCAACACCGAAACCTAACCCTAGCTTGGCTCCTGGACCTGAAACCGCACAATCACCAACGATGTCACCCAGAATTCTCCGTAAACCCGATGTTCAATCTCGTCCTCAACCGCACTACAGAGCCAGATCATAAGCCTAAATGAAACCATATAGTCCCTGTACACCTAACCAAACACCTAACCCTACCCCTAGCCCTAGCCCATGGACCTAATACCTCACAATCACCATTGACATCACCCAGGCTTCAGCGTAAACCTGATGTTCAATCTCGTCCTGATCCTCACGTCAGAGCCCAATCCGAACCCTTCCCATAACAATATCTCCCCCGTACACCTTGCCAAACACTTAACCCTGAACCTAGCCTTGTTTCCTTGACTTACCCCTCACTGTCACCATCAGCGTCCCCCATGCCTCACTGTAAAACTCCTCCTCAGTGTACCCCTTCACCTCACATCAGAGCTGGATCCTAAGCATAACGATAACCCTCTCCTCCCAGTACAACTTACAGAACACCAAACCCTAACCCTAACCTTGTTCACTGACCAAAACCCTCACCGTCAAAATCGACATCTAACACACCTCACAGTAAACGTCAAGAACAATCTCACCCTTGGGCTCACATCAGAGCTACATCCTAACTTTAAACATAGTCCTGTATGTCCCGTAAAACTTTGCGAACACCAACCCTAACTCGAGTGCTGATCACTAGACCTGACCCCTCAGCATCATATTTGACATCATCCACGCTTCACCTTAAACCTGAATTACAATCATACTCTCTACTTCACATCACACCAGACCCAAATTCTAACTGTAATCTAAACTCCCCATTCGCCTTAAAGAACTACCAACTATAATACTAGCCCTAGCCCATGGATCTAACCTACACCGCCACCTTCGAGGTCAACACATGCTTCACCGGTAACTTAAACTTCCATCTCGTCCTTACCCTCATATAAGAGACAGACCCTAAATCAAATCGTAACCCTAACTTCCCCATAAAACTTAAGTTACACCCAAGCCTAACACTAGCCCTTGTCCGTGGACATTGCCCCTCACCATCACCATTGACAACACACAAGGTTCCCTTTAAACATGGATTTAAATCTGGCCCCCTACTCACATCAGAGACAGTCCCAAACTCAAAATGTAACCCTCTCCTCACTGTTCACCGTTCGTACACCTGACCCAAAACCCTGCCCAGTTTCTTCGACCTGACCCCTCACCACCGACAGCACCATGACTCATGTCTAACAAAAATCATGAAGGTCTGTATCGAAAATGACATCAGGTCAGAGCTGGATCCTGATTCCTACCATACCCCAATCCTCCACGTACAGCGAACTGAACACCGACACCTAAACCTAGACCTGGCCCCTGGACCTGAAACCTCATCGTCACCAATGACATCACCCACGTTCAGCGCAAACCTGATGTTCAATCACTTCCTCATCCACACATCAGAGCCTGATCCTAATCCTTCCCATAACCGTATCTTCCCTGTACACCTTACCAAGCACCTATCCCTAACCCTAACCTTGTTTCCTGGTTGAATCCTCACTGACAAAATCGACATCCCCCATGCCTCACTGTAAACCTCCACCTCAATGTCGTCCATGCCATCACGTCAGAGCCAGATCCTAACTCTAAACATAGTCCTATACGTCTGGTACACCTTAGCAAACACAAACCCTAACTGTAGCCCAGGTCTCTTGACCTGACACAACATCACAATTGACATCATTCACGCTTCACCTCAACTCTGAATTACAATCGTACTCTCTAACTCACATCACAGGTGAAACCAAGCTCTAACCATAATCTAAACTCCCCATTTGCCTTAAAGAAATCGCAACCCAAATCCTAGCACTAGCCCATGGACCAAACCCTCACTGTCACCTTCGACGTCACCCAGGCTTCACCGTAACCTTGAACTGCAATCTCGTACTCACCCTCACATCAGAGACAGATGCAAACACTGATAGTAACCCTACACTCCCCATTAACCTTAATGAACATGCAACCCTAAAGCAAGCACTTGTCCCTGGACCTTAACCCTTAGAGTCACCATTGACACCACTGAAGGTTATCTTTAAAAATGGATTTAAATCTTGTCCTCACAGTCACATCAGAGACAGTCTCTAACTCTACCTGCAAACCTACCCTCACTGTACACCATTCCATACACCTGATCTGAAACCCTGCCCAGGTCTTCCAACGTGACCCCTCACCACCACCATCACCATCACTCATGTCTAAGAAACATCATGAAAGTCTATCTCGCAATCACCCTCACAATCAGAGCTGGATCCTGACTCTAACCATATCCCTATCCTCCACTTACAGCTAAACCACCACTTAAACTTAACCCTGGACTGCAACCAGGACCTGAAACCTCACTGTCACCATCGATGTTACCCATGCTTCACCATAAACCTGATGTTCAATCTCGTCCTCACACTCACAACAGAGCCGGATTGTTAGCCTAAACAAATCCATGTGCTCCCTGTACACCTTTCCGAACACCTAACCCTAACCCTAGACCTAGCCCATGGAACTGAACCCTGACAGTCACCATCGACATCACCCAGGCTTCAGCGTAAACCTGATGTTCAATCTCTTCCTCATCCTCACATCAGAGCCCAATTCTAACCCTTCCCATAACCGTATCTTCCCTGTACACCTTACCAAACACCTAACCCTAACCCTAGCCCTAGCCCATGGAATTGAACCTTGACGGTCACCATCGACATCACCCAGGCTTCAGCGTAAACCCGATGTGCAATCCCATCCTCATCCTCACATCAGAGCCCGACTCAAACCCTTCCCATAACCGTATCTTCCCTGTACACCTTACCAAACACCTAACCCTAACCCTAGCCTTGTTCCCTGGACTTACCCCTCACCATCACCATCAATGTCCCCTACGCTTCAATGAAAACCTCGACCTCAATCTATCCCTCAACATCACATCAGAGGTGAATCCTAAGCAAAATGATAAACCAATCCTCCCTGTACACATTACAGGACACCTAACCCTAAACCTAACCTTGTTCACTGGCCTGTACCCTCTCTGTTAAAATCGACATCTCCCATGCGTCACTGTAAACCTCCGTGTCAATCTCACCCTCACCATCACATCAGAGTCACACCCTAACTCCAAACGTAGTCCCGTATGTTCCATACACCTCAGTGAAAACCAACCTTCTCTCTACTGCTGGTCATTTGACATGACCACACAACATCTCAATTGACATCTTCCATGCTTCACCTTAATCCTGAATTACAATCATACTCTCTAACTCACATCAGAGCTGGGCCCTAATGCTAACCATAATCCAAACTCCTCGTTCATGTTAAAGAACTAGTATCCATTAACCTAGCCCTAGCCCATGGATCTGAATCATCACCATCACCATCGATGTCACTGAGAATTAACCATAAACCGGATCTTCAATCTCGTACTCACCCTCACATCAGAGACAGACCCTAACTCTAATTGTAACCCTATCTTCGCCATAAACCTAAACAAACACCCAACCCTAACCCTAGTCTTTGTCCCTGGACATTGTCCCTCAGCGTCACCACTGACTTCACCGAAGGTTCGCTTTATCCATGGATTTAAATCTTGTCTTCGTAATCACTTCAGAGACAGACTCTAACTCTCACCATACATTTACCCTCAATGTTCACCATTTCGTACACCTAATACGATACCCTGCCCACGTCCTTCGCTCTGACCCCTCACCACAAACACCACCATCAAGCATGTCTATCAAAAAGAGTGAATATCATTCTCACAATCACCCTCACTTTAGAGCTGGATCCTGACTCTAACCATATCCCTATCCTCCATGCACAGTTAAACCAACACCGAAACCTAACCCTAGCTTGGCTCCTGGACCTGAAACCGCACAATCACCAACGATGTCACCCAGAATTCTCCGTAAACCCGATGTTCAATCTCGTCCTCAACCGCACTACAGAGCCAGATCATAAGCCTAAATGAAACCATATAGTCCCTGTACACCTTACCAAACACCTAACCCTACCCCTAGCCCTAGCCCATGGACCTAATACCTCACAATCACCATTGACATCACCCAGGCTTCAGCGTAAACCTGATGTTCAATCTCGTCCTGATCCTCACGTCAGAGCCCAATCCGAACCCTTCCCATAACAATATCTCCCCCGTACACCTTGCCAAACACTTAACCCTGAACCTAGCCTTGTTTCCTTGACTTACCCCTCACTGTCACCATCAGCGTCCCCCATGCCTCACTGTAAAACTCCTCGTCAGTGTACCCCTTCACCTCACATCAGAGCTGGATCCTAAGCATAAGGATAACCCTCTCCTCCCAGTACAACTTACAGAACACCAAACCCTAACCCTAACCTTGTTCACTGACCAAAACCCTCACCGTCAAAATCGACATCTAACACACCTCACAGTAAACGTCAAGAACAATCTCACCCTTGGGCTCACATCAGAGCTACATCCTAACTTTAAACATAGTCCTGTATGTCCCGTAAAACTTTGCGAACACCAACCCTAACTCGAGTGCTGATCACTAGACCTGACCCCTCAGCATCATATTTGACATCATCCACGCTTCACCTTAAACCTGAATTACAATCATACTCTCTACTTCACATCACACCAGACCCAAATTCTAACTGTAATCTAAACTCCCCATTCGCCTTAAAGAACTACCAACTATAATACTAGCCCTAGCCCATGGATCTAACCTACACCGCCACCTTCGAGGTCAACACATGCTTCACCGGTAACTTAAACTTCCATCTCGTCCTTACCCTCATATAAGAGACAGACCCTAAATCAAATCGTAACCCTAACTTCCCCATAAAACTTAAGTTACACCCAAGCCTAACACTAGCCCTTGTCCGTGGACATTGCCCCTCACCATCACCATTGACAACACACAAGGTTCCCTTTAAACATGGATTTAAATCTGGCCCCCTACTCACATCAGAGACAGTCCCAAACTCAAAATGTAACCCTCTCCTCACTGTTCACCGTTCGTACACCTGACCCAAAACCCTGCCCAGTTTCTTCGACCTGACCCCTCACCACCGACAGCACCATGACTCATGTCTAACAAAAATCATGAAGGTCTGTATCGAAAATGACATCAGGTCAGAGCTGGATCCTGATTCCTACCATACCCCAATCCTCCACGTACAGCGAACTGAACACCGACACCTAAACCTAGACCTGGCCCCTGGACCTGAAACCTCATCGTCACCAATGACATCACCCACGTTCAGCGCAAACCTGATGTTCAATCACTTCCTCATCCACACATCAGAGCCTGATCCTAATCCTTCCCATAACCATATCTTCCCTGTACACCTTACCAAGCACCTATCCCTAACCCTAACCTTGTTTCCTGGTTGAATCCTCACTGACAAAATCGACATCCCCCATGCCTCACTGTAAACCTCCACCTCAATGTCGTCCATGCCATCACGTCAGAGCCAGATCCTAACTCTAAACATAGTCCTATACGTCTGGTACACCTTAGCAAACACAAACCCTAACTGTAGCCCAGGTCACTTGACCTGACACAACATCACAATTGACATCATTCACGCTTCACCTCAACTCTGAATTACAATCGTACTCTCTAACTCACATCACAGGTGAAACCAAGCTCTAACCATAATCTAAACTCCCCGTTTGCCTTAAAGAAATCGCAACCCAAATCCTAGCACTAGCCCATGGACCAAACCCTCACTGTCACCTTCGACGTCACCCAGGCTTCACCGTAACCTTGAACTGCAATCTCGTACTCACCCTCACATCAGAGACAGATGCAAACACTGATAGTAACCCTACACTCCCCATTAACCTTAATGAACATGCAACCCTAAAGCAAGCACTTGTCCCTGGACCTTAACCCTTAGAGTCACCATTGACACCACTGAAGGTTATCTTTAAAAATGGATTTAAATCTTGTCCTCACAGTCACATCAGAGACAGTCTCTAACTCTACCTGCAAACCTACCCTCACTGTACACCATTCCATACACCTGATCTGAAACCCTGCCCAGGTCTTCCAACGTGACCCCTCACCACCACCATCACCATCACTCATGTCTAAGAAACATCATGAAAGTCTATCTCGCAATCACCCTCACAATCAGAGCTGGATCCTGACTCTAACCATATCCCTATCCTCCACTTACAGCTAAACCACCACTTAAACTTAACCCTGGACTGCAACCAGGACCTGAAACCTCACTGTCACCATCGATGTTACCCATGCTTCACCATAAACCTGATGTTCAATCTCGTCCTCACACTCACAACAGAGCCGGATTGTTAGCCTAAACAAAACCATGTGCTCCCTGTACACCTTTCCGAACACCTAACCCTAACCCTAGACCTAGCCCATGGAACTGAACCCTGACAGTCACCATCGACATCACCCAGGCTTCAGCGTAAACCTGATGTTCAATCTCTTCCTCATCCTCACATCAGAGCCCAATTCTAACCCTTCCCATAACCGTATCTTCCCTGTACACCTTACCAAACACCTAACCCTAACCCTAGCCCTAGCCCATGGAATTGAACCTTGACGGTCACCATCGACATCACCCAGGCTTCAGCGTAAACCCGATGTGCAATCCCATCCTCATCCTCACATCAGAGCCCGACTCAAACCCTTCCCATAACCGTATCTTCCCTGTACACCTTACCAAACACCTAACCCTAACCCTAGCCTTGTTCCCTGGACTTACCCCTCACCATCACCATCAATGTCCCCTACGCTTCAATGAAAACCTCGACCTCAATCTATCCCTCAACATCACATCAGAGGTGAATCCTAAGCAAAATGATAAACCAATCCTCCCTGTACACATTACAGGACACCTAACCCTAAACCTAACCTTGTTCACTGGCCTGTACCCTCTCTGTTAAAATCGACATCTCCCATGCGTCACTGTAAACCTCCGTGTCAATCTCACCCTCACCATCACATCAGAGTCACACCCTAACTCCAAACGTAGTCCCGTATGTTCCATACACCTCAGTGAAAACCAACCTTCTCTCTACTGCTGGTCATTTGACATGACCACACAACATCTCAATTGACATCTTCCATGCTTCACCTTAATCCTGAATTACAATCATACTCTCTAACTCACATCAGAGCTGGGCCCAAATGCTAACCATAATCCAAACTCCTCGTTCATGTTAAAGAACTAGTATCCATTAACCTAGCCCTAGCCCATGGATCTGAATCATCACCATCACCATCGATGTCACTGAGAATTAACCATAAACTGGATCTTCAATCTCGTACTCACCCTCACATCAGAGACAGACCCTAACTCTAATTGTAACCCTATCTTCGCCATAAACCTAAACAAACACCCAACCCTAACCCTAGTCTTTGTCCCTGGACATTGTCCCTCAGCGTCACCACTGACTTCACCGAAGGTTCGCTTTATCCATGGATTTAAATCTTGTCTTCGTAATCACTTCAGAGACAGACTCTAACTCTCACCATACATTTACCCTCAATGTTCACCATTTCGTACACCTAATACGATACCCTGCCCACGTCCTTCGCTCTGACCCCTCACCACAAACACCACCATCAAGCATGTCTATCAAAAAGAGTGAATATCATTCTCACAATCACCCTCACTTTAGAGCTGGATCCTGACTCTAACCATATCCCTATCCTCCATGCACAGTTAAACCAACACCGAAACCTAACCCTAGCTTGGCTCCTGGACCTGAAACCGCACAACCACCAACGATGTCACCCAGAATTCTCCGTCAACCCGATGTTCAATCTCGTCCTCAACCGCACTACAGAGCCAGATCATAAGCCTAAATGAAACCATATAGTCCCTGTACACCTTACCAAACACCTAACCCTACCCCTAGCCCTAGCCCATGGACCTAATACCTCACAATCACCATTGACATCACCCAGGCTTCAGCGTAAACCTGATGTTCAATCTCGTCCTGATCCTCACGTCAGAGCCCAATCCGAACCCTTCCCATAACAATATCTCCCCCGTACACCTTACCAAACACTTAACTCTGAACCTAGCCTTGTTCCCTTGACTTACCCCTCACTGTCACCATCAGCGTCCCCCATGCCTCACTGTAAAACTCCTCCTCAGTGTACCCCTTCACCTCACATCAGAGCTGGATCCTAAGCATAACGATAACCCTCTCCTCCCAGTACAACTTACAGAACACCAAACCCTAACCCTAACCTTGTTCACTGACCAAAACCCTCACCGTCAAAATCGACATCTAACACACCTCACAGTAAACGTCAAGAACAATCTCACCCTTGGGCTCACATCAGAGCTACATCCTAACTTTAAACATAGTCCTGTATGTCCCGTAAAACTTTGCGAACACCAACCCTAACTCGAGTGCTGATCACTAGACCTGACCCCTCAGCATCATATTTGACATCATCCACGCTTCACCTTAAACCTGAATTACAATCATACTCTCTACTTCACATCACACCAGACCCAAATTCTAACTGTAATCTAAACTCCCCATTCGCCTTAAAGAACTACCAACTATAATACTAGCCCTAGCCCATGGATCTAACCTACACCGCCACCTTCGATGTCAACAGATGCTTCACCGGTAACTTAAACTTCCATCTCGTCCTTACCCTCATATAAGAGACAGACCCTAAATCAAATCGTAACCCTAACTTCCCCATAAAACTTAAGTTACACCCAAGCCTAACACTAGCCCTTGTCCGTGGACATTGCCCCTCACCATCACCATTGACAACACACAAGGTTCCCTTTAAACATGGATTTAAATCTGGCCCCCTACTCACATCAGAGACAGTCCCAAACTCAAAATGTAACCCTCTCCTCACTGTTCACCGTTCGTACACCTGACCCAAAACCCTGCCCTGTTTCTTCAACCTGACCCCTCACCACCGACAGCACCATGACTCATGTCTAGCAAAAATCATGAAGGTCTGTATCGAAAATGACATCAGGTCAGAGCTGGATCCTGATTCCTACCATACCCCAATCCTCCACGTACAGCGAACTGAACACCGACACCTAAACCTAGACCTGGCCCCTGGACCTGAAACCTCATCGTCACCAATGACATCACCCACGTTCAGCGCAAACCTGATGTTCAATCACTTCCTCATCCACACATCAGAGCCTGATCCTAATCCTTCCCATAACCATATCTTCCCTGTACACCTTACCAAGCACCTATACCTAACCCTAACCTTGTTTCCTGGTTGAATCCTCACTGACAAAATCGACATCCCCCATGCCTCACTGTAAACCTCCACCTCAATGTCGTCCATGCCATCACGTCAGAGCCAGATCCTAACTCTAAACATAGTCCTATACGTCTGGTACACCTTAGCAAACACAAACCCTAACTGTAGCCCAGGTCTCTTGACCTGACACAACATCACAATTGACATCATTCACGCTTCACCTCAACTCTGAATTACAATCGTACTCTCTAACTCACATCACAGGTGAAACCAAGCTCTAACCATAATCTAAACTCCCCATTTGCCTTAAAGAAATCGCAACCCAAATCCTAGCACTAGCCCATGGACCAAACCCTCACTGTCACCTGCGACGTCACCCAGGCTTCACCGTAACCTTGAACTGCAATCTCGTACTCACCCTCACATCAGAGACAGATGCAAACACTGATAGTAACCCTACACTCCCCATTAAACTTAATGAACATGCAACCCTAAAGCAAGCACTTGTCCCTGGACCTTAACCCTTAGAGTCACCATTGACACCACTGAAGGTTATCTTTAAAAATAGATTTAAATCTTGTCCTCACAGTCACATCAGAGACAGTCTCTAACTCTACCTGCAAACCTACCCTCACTGTACACCATTCCATACACCTGATCTGAAACCCTGCCCAGGTCTTCCAACGTGACCCCTCACCACCACCATCACCATCACTCATGTCTAAGAAACATCATGAAAGTCTATCTCGCAATCACCCTCACAATCAGAGCTGGATCCTGACTCTAACCATATCCCTATCCTCCACTTACAGCTAAACCACCACTTAAACTTAACCCTGGACTGCAACTAGGACCTGAAACCTCACTGTCACCATCGATGTTACCCATGCTTCACCATAAACCTGATGTTCAATCTCGTCCTCACCCTCACAACAGAGCCGGATTGTTAGCCTAAACAAAACCATGTGCTCCCTGTACACCTTTCCGAACACCTAACCCTAACCCTAGATCTAGCCCATGGAACTGAACCCTGACAGTCACCATCGACATCACCCAGGCTTCAGCGTAAACCTGATGTTCAATCTCTTCCTCATCCTCACATCAGAGCCCAATTCTAACCCTTCCCATAACCGTATCTTCCCTGTACACCTTACCAAACACCTAACCCTAACCCTAGCCCTAGCCCATGGAATTGAACCTTGACGGTCACCATCGACATCACCCAGGCTTCAGCGTAAACCCGATGTGCAATCCCATCCTCATCCTCACATCAGAGCCCGACTCAAACCCTTCCCATAACCGTATCTTCCCTGTACACCTTACCAAACACCTAACCCTAACCCTAGCCTTGTTCCCTGGACTTACCCCTCACCATCACCATCAATGTCCCCTACGCTTCAATGAAAACCTCGACCTCAATCTATCCCTCAACATCACATCAGAGGTGAATCCTAAGCAAAATGATAAACCAATCCTCCCTGTACACATTACAGGACACCTAACCCTAAACCTAACCTTGTTCACTGGCCTGTACCCTCTCTGTTAAAATCGACATCTCCCATGCGTCACTGTAAACCTCCGTGTCAATCTCACCCTCACCATCACATCAGAGTCACACCCTAACTCCAAACGTAGTCCCGTATGTTCCATACACCTCAGTGAAAACCAACCTTCTCTCTACTGCTGGTCATTTGACATGACCACACAACATCTCAATTGACATCTTCCATGCTTCACCTTAATCCTGAATTACAATCATACTCTCTAACTCACATCAGAGCTGGGCCCAAATGCTAACCATAATCCAAACTCCTCGTTCATGTTAAAGAACTAGTATCCATTAACCTAGCCCTAGCCCATGGATCTGAATCATCACCATCACCATCGATGTCACTGAGAATTAACCATAAACTGGATCTTCAGTCTCGTACTCACCCTCACATCAGAGACAGACCCTAACTCTAATTGTAACCCTATCTTCGCCATAAACCTAAACAAACACCCAACCCTAACCCTAGTCTTTGTCCCTGGACATTGTCCCTCAGCGTCACCACTGACTTCACCGAAGTTTCGCTTTATCCATGGATTTAAATCTTGTCTTCGTAATCACTTCAGAGACAGACTCTAACTCTCACCATACATTTACCCTCAATGTTCACCATTTCGTACACCTAATACGATACCCTGCCCACGTCCTTCGCTCTGACCCCTCACCACAAACACCACCATCAAGCATGTCTATCAAAAAGAGTGAATATCATTCTCACAATCACCCTCACTTTAGAGCTGGATCCTGACTCTAACCATATCCCTATCCTCCATGCACAGTTAAACCAACACCGAAACCTAACCCTAGCTTGGCTCCTGGACCTGAAACCGCACAACCACCAACGATGTCACCCAGAATTCTCCGGCAACCCGATGTTCAATCTCGTCCTCAACCGCACTACAGAGCCAGATCATAAGCCTAAATGAAACCATATAGTCCCTGTACACCTTACCAAACACCTAACCCTACCCCTAGCCCTAGCCCATGGACCTAATACCTCACAATCACCATTGACATCACCCAGGCTTCAGCGTAAACCTGATGTTCAATCTCGTCCTGATCCTCACGTCAGAGCCCAATCCGAACCCTTCCCATAACAATATCTCCCCCGTACACCTTACCAAACACTTAACCCTGAACCTAGCCTTGTTTTTTTGACTTACCCCTCACTGTCACCATCAGCGTCCCCCATGCCTCACTGTAAAACTCCTCCTCAGTGTACCCCTTCACCTCACATCAGAGCTGGATCCTAAGCATAACGATAACCCTCTCCTCCCAGTACAACTTACAGAACACCAACCCCTAACCCTAACCTTGTTCACTGACCAAAACCCTCACCGTCAAAATCGACATCTAACACACCTCACAGTAAACGTCAAGAACAATCTCACCCTTGGGCTCACATCAGAGCTACATCCTAACTTTAAACATAGTACTGTATGTCCCATAAAACTTTGTGAACACCAACCCTAACTCGAGTGCTGATCACTAGACCTGACCCCTCAGCATCATATTTGACATCATCCACGCTTCACCTTAAACCTGAATTACAATCATACTCTCTACTTCACATCACACCAGACCCAAATTCTAACTGTAATCTAAACTCCCCATTCGCCTTAAAGAACTACCAACTATAATACTAGCCCTAGCCCATGGATCTAACCTACACCGCCACCTTCGATGTCAACACATGCTTCACCGGTAACTTAAACTTCCATCTCGTCCTTACCCTCATATAAGAGACAGACCCTAAATCAAATCGTAACCCTAACTTCCCCATAAAACTTAAGTTACACCCAAGCCTAACACTAGCCCTTGTCCGTGGACATTGCCCCTCACCGTCACCATTGACAACACACAAGGTTCCCTTTAAACATGGATTTAAATCTGGCCCCCTACTCACATCAGAGACAGTCCCAAACTCAAAATGTAACCCTCTCCTCACTGTTCACCGTTCGTACACCTGACCCAAAACCCTGCCCAGTTTCTTCAACCTGACCCCTCACCACCGACAGCACCATGACTCATGTCTAGCAAAAATCATGAAGGTCTGTATCGAAAATGACATCAGGTCAGAGCTGGATCCTGATTCCTACCATACCCCAATCCTCCACGTACAGCGAACTGAACACCGACACCTAAACCTAGACCTGGCCCCTGGACCTGAAACCTCATCGTCACCAATGACATCACCCACGTTCAGCGCAAACCTGATGTTCAATCACTTCCTCATCCACACACCAGAGCCTGATCCTAATCCTTCCCATAACCGTATCTTCCCTGTACACCTTACCAAGCACCTATCCCTAACCCTAACCTTGTTTCCTGGTTGAATCCTCACTGACAAAATCGACATCCCCCATGCCTCACTGTAAACCTCCACCTCAATGTCGTCCATGCCATCACGTCAGAGCCAGATCCTAACTCTAAACATAGTCCTATACGTCTGGTACACCTTAGCAAACACAAACCCTAACTGTAGCCCAGGTCTCTTGACCTGACACAACATCACAATTGACATCATTCACGCTTCACCTCAACTCTGAATTACAACCGTACTCTCTAACTCACATCACTGGTGAAACCAAGCTCTAACCATAATCTAAACTCCCCATTTGCCTTAAAGAAATCGCAACCCAAATCCTAGCACTAGCCCATGGACCAAACCCTCACTGTCACCTGCGACGTCACCCAGGCTTCACCGTAACCTTGAACTGCAATCTCGTACTCACCCTCACATCAGAGACAGATGCAAACACTGATAGTAACCCTACACTCCCCATTAACCTTAATGAACATGCAACCCTAAAGCAAGCACTTGTCCCTGGACCTTAACCCTTAGAGTCACCATTGACACCACTGAAGGTTATCTTTAAAAATGGATTTAAATCTTGTCCTCACAGTCACATCAGAGACAGTCTCTAACTCTACCTGCAAACATACCCTCACTGTACACCATTCCATACACCTGATCTGAAACCCTGCCCAGGTCTTCCAACGTGACCCCTCACCACCACCATCACCATCACTCATGTCTAAGAAACATCATGAAAGTCTATCTCGCAATCACCCTCACAATCAGAGCTGGATCCTGACTCTAACCATATCCCTATCCTCCACTTACAGCTAAACCACCACTTAAACTTAACCCTGGACTGCAACCAGGACCTGAAACCTCACTGTCACCATCGATGTTACCCATGCTTCACCATAAACCTGATGTTCAATCTCGTCCTCACCCTCACAACAGAGCCGGATTGTTAGCCTAAACAAAACCATGTGCTCCCTGTACACCTTTCCGAACACCTAACCCTAACCCCAGACCTAGCCCATGGAACTGAACCCTGACAGTCACCATCGACATCACCCAGGCTTCAGCGTAAACCTGATGTTCAATCTCTTCCTCATCCTCACATCAGAGCCCAATTCTAACCCTTCCCATAACCGTATCTTCCCTGTACACCTTACCAAACACCTAACCCTAACCCTAGCCCTAGCCCATGGAATTGAACCTTGACGGTCACCATCGACATCACCCAGGCTTCAGCGTAAACCCGATGTGCAATCCCATCCTCATCCTCACATCAGAGCCCGACTCAAACCCTTCCCATAACCGTATCTTCCCTGTACACCTTACCAAACACCTAACCCTAACCCTAGCCTTGTTCCCTGGACTTACCCCTCACCATCACCATCAATGTCCCCTACGCTTCAATGAAAACCTCGACCTCAATCTATCCCTCAACATCACATCAGAGGTGAATCCTAAGCAAAATGATAAACCAATCCTCCCTGTACACATTACAGGACACCTAACCCTAATCCTAACCTTGTTCACTGGCCTGTACCCTCTCTGTTAAAATCGACATCTCCCATGCGTCACTGTAAACCTCCGTGTCAATCTCACCCTCACCATCACATCAGAGTCACACCCTAACTCCAAACGTAGTCCCGTATGTTCCATACACCTCAGTGAAAACCAACCTTCTCTCTACTGCTGGTCATTTGACATGACCACACAACATCTCAATTGACATTTCCATGCTTCACCTTAATCCTGAATTACAATCATACTCTCTAACTCACATCAGAGCTGGGCCCTAATGCTAACCATAATCCAAACTCCTCGTTCATGTTAAAGAACTAGTATCCATTAACCTAGCCCTAGCCCATGGATCTGAATCATCACCATCACCATCGATGTCACTGAGAATTAACCATAAACTGGATCTTCAATCTCGTACTCACCCTCACATCAGAGACAGACCCTAACTCTAATTGTAACCCTATCTTCGCCATAAACCTAAACAAACACCCAACCCTAACCCTAGTCTTTGTCCCTGGACATTGCCCCTCAGCGTCACCACTGACTTCACCGAAGGTTCGCTTTATCCATGGATTTAAATCTTGTCTTCGTAATCACTTCAGAGACAGACTCTAACTCTCACCATACATTTACCCTCAATGTTCACCATTTCGTACACCTAATACGATACCCTGCCCACGTCCTTCGCTCTGACCCCTCACCACAAACACCACCATCAAGCATATCTATCAAAAAGAGTGAATATCATTCTCACAATCACCCTCACTTTAGAGCTGGATCCTGACTCTAACCATATCCCTATCCTCCATGCACAGTTAAACCAACACCAAAACCTAACCCTAGCTTGGCTCCTGGACCTGAAACCGCACAATCACCAACGATGTCACCCAGAATTCTCCGTAAACCCGATGTTCAATCTCGTCCTCAACCGCACTACAGAGCCAGATCATAAGCCTAAATGAAACCATATAGTCCCTGTACACCTTACCAAACACCTAACCCTACCCCTAGCCCTAGCCCATGGACCTAATACCTCACAATCACCATTGACATCACCCAGGCTTCAGCGTAAACCTGATGTTCAATCTCGTCCTGATCCTCACGTCAGAGCCCAATCCGAACCCTTCCCATAACAATATCTCCCCCGTACACCTTACCAAACACTTAACCCTGAACCTAGCCTTGTTTCCTTGACTTACCCCTCACTGTCACCATCAGCGTCCCCCATGCCTCACTGTAAAACTCCTCCTCAGTGTACCCCTTCACCTCACATCAGAGCTGGATCCTAAGCATAACGATAACCCTCTCCTCCCAGTACAACTTACAGAACACCAACCCCTAACCCTAACCTTGTTCACTGACCAAAACCCTCACCGTCAAAATCGACATCTAACACACCTCACAGTAAACGTCAAGAACAATCTCACCCTTGGGCTCACATCAGAGCTACATCCTAACTTTAAACATAGTCCTGTATGTCCCGTAAAACTTTGCGAACACCAACCCTAACTCGAGTGCTGATCACTAGACCTGACCCCTCAGCATCATATTTGACATCATCCACGCTTCACCTTAAACCTGAATTACAATCATACTCTCTACTTCACATCACACCAGACCCAAATTCTAACTGTAATCTAAACTCCCCATTCGCCTTAAAGAACTACCAACTATAATACTAGCCCTAGCCCATGGATCTAACCTACACCGCCACCTTCGATGTCAACACATGCTTCACCGGTAACTTAAACTTCCATCTCGTCCTTACCCTCATATAAGAGACAGACCCTAAATCAAATCGTAACCCTAACTTCCCCATAAAACTTAAGTTACACCCAAGCCTAACACTAGCCCTTGTCCGTGGACATTGCCCCTCACCATCACCATTGACAACACACAAGGTTCCCTTTAAACATGGATTTAAATCTGGCCCCCTACTCACATCAGAGACAGTCCCAAACTCAAAATGTAACCCTCTCCTCACTGTTCACCGTTCATACACCTGACCCAAAACCCTGCCCAGTTTCTTCAACCTGACCCCTCACCACCGACAGCACCATGACTCATGTCTAACAAAAATCATGAAGGTCTGTATCGAAAATGACATCAGGTCAGAGCTGGATCCTGATTCCTACCATACCCCAATCCTCCACGTACAGCGAAATGAACACCAACACCTAAACCTAGACCTGGACCCTGGACCTGAAACCTCATCGTCACCAATGACATCACCCACGTTCAGCGCAAACCTGATGTTCAATCACTTCCTCATCCACACACCAGAGCCTGATCCTAATCCTTCCCATAACCATATCTTCCCTGTACACCTTACCAAGCACCTATCCCTAACCCTAACCTTGTTTCCTGGTTGAATCCTCACTGACAAAATCGACATCCCCCATGCCTCACTGTAAACCTCCACCTCAATGTCGTCCATGCCATCACGTCAGAGCCAGATCCTAACTCTAAACATAGTCCTATACGTCTGGTACACCTTAGCAAACACAAACCCTAACTGTAGCCCAGGTCTCTTGACCTGACACAACATCACAATTGACATCATTCACGCTTCACCTCAACTCTGAATTACAACCGTACTCTCTAACTCACATCACAGGTGAAACCAAGCTCTAACCATAATCTAAACTCCCCATTTGCCTTAAAGAAATCGCAACCCAAATCCTAGCACTAGCCCGTGGACCAAACCCTCACTGTCACCTGCGACGTCACCCAGGCTTCACCGTAACCTTGAACTGCAATCTCGTACTCACCCTCACATCAGAGACAGATGCAAACACTGATAGTAACCCTACACTCCCCATTAACCTTAATGAACATGCAACCCTAAAGCAAGCACTTGTCCCTGGACCTTAACCCTTAGAGTCACCATTGACACCACTGAAGGTTATCTTTAAAAATGGATTTAAATCTTGTCCTCACAGTCACATCAGAGACAGTCTCTAACTCTACCTGCAAACATACCCTCACTGTACACCATTCCATACACCTGATCTGAAACCCTGCCCAGGTCTTCCAACGTGACCCCTCACCACCACCATCACCATCACTCATGTCTAAGAAACATCATGAAAGTCTATATCGCAATCACCCTCACAATCAGAGCTGGATCCTGACTCTAACCATATCCCTATCCTACACTTACAGCTAAACCACCACTTAAACTTAACCCTGGACTGCAACCAGGACCTGAAACCTCACTGTCACCATCGATGTTACCCATGCTTCACCATAAACCTGATGTTCAATCTCGTCCTCACCCTCACAACAGAGCCGGATTGTTAGCCTAAACAAAACCATGTGCTCCCTGTACACCTTTCCGAACACCTAACCCTAACCCCAGACCTAGCGCGTGGAACTGAACCCTGACAGTCACCATCGACATCACCCAGGCTTCAGCGTAAACCTGATGTTCAATCTCTTCCTCATCCTCACATCAGAGCCCAATTCTAACCCTTCCCATAACCGTATCTTCCCTGTACACCTTACCAAACACCTAACCCTAACCCTAGCCCTAGCCCATGGAATTGAACCTTGACGGTCACCATCGACATCACCCAGGCTTCAGCGTAAACCCGATGTGCAATCCCATCCTCATCCTCACATCAGAGCCCGACTCAAACCCTTCCCATAACCGTATCTTCCCTGTACACCTTACCAAACACCTAACCCTAACCCTAGCCTTGTTCCCTGGACTTACCCCTCACCATCACCATCAATGTCCCCTACGCTTCAATGAAAACCTCGACCTCAATCTATCCCTCAACATCACATCAGAGGTGAATCCTAAGCAAAATGATAAACCAATCCTCCCTGTACACATTACAGGACACCTAACCCTAAACCTAACCTTGTTCACTGGCCTGTACCCTCTCTGTTAAAATCGACATCTCCCATGCGTCACTGTAAACCTCCGTGTCAATCTCACCCTCACCATCACATCAGAGTCACACCCTAACTCCAAACGTTGTCCCGTATGTTCCATACACCTCAGTGAAAACCAACCTTCTCTCTACTGCTGGTCATTTGACATGACCACACAACATCTCAATTGACATCTTCCATGCTTCACCTTAATCCTGAATTACAATCATACTCTCTAACTCACATCAGAGCTGGGCCCTAATGCTAACCATAATCCAAACTCCTCGTTCATGTTAAAGAACTAGTATCCATTAACCTAGCCCTAGCCCATGGATCTGAATCATCACCATCACCATCGATGTCACTGAGAATTAACCATAAACTGGATCTTCAATCTCGTACTCACCCTCACATCAGAGACAGACCCTAACTCTAATTGTAACCCTATCTTCGCCATAAACCTAAACAAACACCCAACCCTAACCCTAGTCTTTGTCCCTGGACATTGTCCCTCAGCGTCACCACTGACTTCACCGAAGGTTCGCTTTATCCATGGATTTAAATCTTGTCTTCGTAATCACTTCAGAGACAGACTCTAACTCTCACCATACATTTACCCTCAATGTTCACCATTTCGTACACCTAATACGATACCCTGCCCACGTCCTTCGCTCTGACCCCTCACCACAAACACCACCATCAAGCATGTCTATCAAAAAGAGTGAATATCATTCTCACAATCACCCTCACTTTAGAGCTGGATCCTGACTCTAACCATATCCCTATCCTCCATGCACAGTTAAACCAACACCGAAACCTAACCCTAGCTTGGCTCCTGGACCTGAAACCGCACAATCACCAACGATGTCACCCAGAATTCTCCGTCAACCCGATGTTCAATCTCGTCCTCAACCGCACTACAGAGCCAGATCATAAGCCTAAATGAAACCATATAGTCCCTGTACACCTTACCAAACACCTAACCCTACCCCTAGCCCTAGCCCATGGACCTAATACCTCACAATCACCATTGACATCACCCAGGCTTCAGCGTAAACCTGATATTCAATCTCGTCCTGATCCTCACGTCAGAGCCCAATCCGAACCCTTCCCATAACAATATCTCCCCCGTACACCTTACCAAACACTTAACCCTGAACCTAGCCTTGTTTCCTTGACTTACCCCTCACTGTCACCATCAGCGTCCCCCATGCCTCACTGTAAAACTCCTCCTCAGTGTACCCCTTCACCTCACATCAGAGCTGGATCCTAAGCATAACGATAACCCTCTCCTCCCAGTACAACTTACAGAACACCAACCCCTAACCCTAACCTTGTTCACTGACCAAAACCCTCACCGTCAAAATCGACATCTAACACACCTCACAGTAAACGTCAAGAACAATCTCACCCTTGGGCTCACATCAGAGCTACATCCTAACTTTAAACATAGTCCTGTATGTCCCGTAAAACTTTGCGAACACCAACCCTAACTCGAGTGCTGATCACTAGACCTGACCCCTCAGCATCATATTTGACATCATCCACGCTTCACCTTAAACCTGAATTACAATCATACTCTCTACTTCACATCACACCAGACCCAAATTCTAACTGTAATCTAAACTCCCCATTCGCCTTAAAGAACTACCAACTATAATACTAGCCCTAGCCCATGGATCTAACCTACACCGCCACCTTCGAAGTCAACACATGCTTCACCGGTAACTTAAACTTCCATCTCGTCCTTACCCTCATATAAGAGACAGACCCTAAATCAAATCGTAACCCTAACTTCCCCATAAAACTTAAGTTACACCCAAGCCTAACACTAGCCCTTGTCCGTGGACATTGCCCCTCACCATCACCATTGACAACACACAAGGTTCCCTTTAAACATGGATTTAAATCTGGCCCCCTACTCACATCAGAGACAGTCCCAAACTCAAAATGTAACCCTCTCCTCACTGTTCACCGTTCGTACACCTGACCCAAAACCCTGCCCAGTTTCTTCAACCTGACCCCTCACCACCGACAGCAACATGACTCATGTCTAACAAAAATCATGAAGGTCTGTATCGAAAATGACATCAGGTCAGAGCTGGATCCTGATTCCTACCATACCCCAATCCTCCACGTACAGCGAACTGAACACCGACACCTAAACCTAGACCTGGCCCCTGGACCTGAAACCTCATCGTCACCAATGACATCACCCACGTTCAGCGCAAACCTGATGTTCATTCACTTCCTCATCCACACACCAGAGCCTGATCCTAATCCTTCCCATAACCATATCTTCCCTGTACACCTTACCAAGCACCTATCCCTAACCCTAACCTTGTTTCCTGGGTGAATCCTCACTGACAAAATCGACATCCCCCATGCCTCACTGTAAACCTCCACCTCAATGTCGTCCATGCCATCACGTCAGAGCCAGATCCTAACTCTAAACATAGTCCTATACGTCTGGTACACCTTAGCAAACACAAACCCTAACTGTAGCCCAGGTCTCTTGACCTGACACAACATCACAATTGACATCATTCACGCTTCACCTCAACTCTGAATTACAATCGTACTCTCTAACTCACATCACAGGTGAAACCAAGCTCTAACCATAATCTAAACTCCCCATTTGCCTTAAAGAAATCGCAACCCAAATCCTAGCACTAGCCCATGGACCAAACCCTCACTGTCACCTGCGACGTCACCCAGGCTTCACTGTAAACTTGAACTGCAATCTCGTACTCACCCTCTCATCAGAGACAGATGCAAACACTGATAGTAACCCTACACTCCCCATTAACCTTAATGAACATGCAACCCTAAAGCAAGCACTTGTCCCTGGACCTTAACCCTTAGAGTCACCATTGACACCACTGAAGGTTATCTTTAAAAATGGATTTAAATCTTGTCCTCACAGTCACATCAGAGACAGTCTCTAACTCTACCTGCAAACCGACCCTCACTGTACACCATTCCATACACCTGATCTGAAACCCTGCCCAGGTCTTCCAACGTGACCCCTCACCACCACCATCACCATCACTCATGTCTAAGAAACATCATGAAAGTCTATCTCGCAATCACCCTCACAATCAGAGCTGGATCCTGACTCTAACCATATCCCTATCCTCCACTTACACCTAAACCACCACTTCAACTTAACCCTGGAATGCAACCAGGACCTGAAACCTCACTGTCACCATCGATGTTACCCATGCTTCACCATAATCCTGATGTTCAATCTCGTCCTCACCCTCACAACAGAGCCGGATTGTTAGCCTAAACAAAACCATGTGCTCCCTGTACACCTTTCCGAACACCTAACCCTAACCGTAGACCTAGCCCATGGATCTGAACCCTGACAGTCACCATCGACATCACCCAGGCTTCAGCGTAAACCTGATGTTCAATCTCTTCCTCATCCTCACATCAGAGCCCAATTCTAACCCTTCCCATAACCGTATCTTCCCTGTACACCTTACCAAACACCTAACCCTAACCCTAGCCCTAGCCCATGGAATTGAACCTTGACGGTCACCATCGACATCACCCAGGCTTCAGCGTAAACCCGATGTGCAATCCCATCCTCATCCTCACATCAGAGCCCGACTCAAACCCTTCCCATAACCGTATCTTCCCTGTACACCTTACCAAACACCTAACCCTAACCCTAGCCTTGTTCCCTGGACTTACACCTCACCCTCAACATCAATGTCCCCTACGCTTCAATGAAAACCTCGACCTCAATCTATCCCTCAACATCACATCAGAGGTGAATCCTAAGCAAAATGATAAACCAATCCTCCCTGTACACATTACAGGACACCTAACCCTAAACCTAACCTTGTTCACTGGCCTGTACCCTCTCTGTTAAAATCGACATCTCCCATGCATCACTGTAAACCTCCGTGTCAATCTCACCCTCACCATCACATCAGAGTCACACCCTAACTCCAAACGTAGTCCCGTATGTTCCATACACCTCAGTGAAAACCAACCTTCTCTCTACTGCTGGTCATTTGACATGACCACACAACATCTCAATTGACATCTTCCATGCTTCACCTTAATCCTGAATTACAATCATACTCTCTAACTCACATCAGAGCTGGGCCCTAATGCTAACCATAATCCAAACTCCTCGTTCATGTTAAAGAACTAGTATCCATTAACCTACCCCTAGCCCATGGATCTGAATCATCACCATCACCATCGATGTCACCGAGAATTAACCATAAACTGGATCTTCAATCTCGTACTCACCCTCACATCAGAGACAGACCCTAACTCTAATTGTAACCCTATCTTCGCCATAAACCTAAACAAACACCCAACCCTAACCCTAGTCTTTGTCCCTGGACATTGTCCCTCAGCGTCACCACTGACTTCACCGAAGGTTCGCTTTATCCATGGATTTAAATCTTGTCTTCGTAATCACTTCAGAGACAGACTCTAACTCTCACCATACATTTACCCTCAATGTTCACCATTTCGTACACCTAATACGATACCCTGCCCACGTCCTTCGCTCTGACCCCTCACCACAAACACCACCATCAAGCATGTCTATCAAAAAGAGTGAATATCATTCTCACAATCACCCTCACTTTAGAGCTGGATCCTGACTCTAACCATATCCCTATCCTCCATGCACAGTTAAACCAACACCGAAACCTAACCCTAGCTTGGCTCCTGGACCTGAAACCGCACAATCACCAACGATGTCACCCAGAATTCTCCGTAAACCCGATGTTCAATCTCGTCCTCAACCGCACTACAGAGCCAGATCATAAGCCTAAATGAAACCATATAGTCCCTGTACACCTTACCAAACACCTAACCCTACCCCTAGCCCTAGCCCATGGACCTAATACCTCACAATCACCATTGACATCACCCAGGCTTCAGCGTAAACCTGATGTTCAATCTCGTCCTGATCCTCACGTCAGAGCCCAATCCGAACCCTTCCCATAACAATATCTCCCCCGTACACCTTGCCAAACACTTAACCCTGAACCTAGCCTTGTTTCCTTGACTTACCCCTCACTGTCACCATCAGCGTCCCCCATGCCTCACTGTAAAACTCCTCCTCAGTGTACCCCTTCACCTCACATCAGAGCTGGATCCTAAGCATAACGATAACCCTCTCCTCCCAGTACAACTTACAGAACACCAACCCCTAACCCTAACCTTGTTCACTGACCAAAACCCTCACCGTCAAAATCGACATCTAACACACCTCACAGTAAACGTCAAGAACAATCTCACCCTTGGGCTCACATCAGAGCTACATCCTAACTTTAAACATAGTCCTGTATGTCCCGTAAAACTTTGCGAACACCAACCCTAACTCGAGTGCTGATCACTAGACCTGACCCCTCAGCATCATATTTGACATCATCCACGCTTCACCTTAAACCTGAATTACAATCATACTCTCTACTTCACATCACACCAGACCCAAATTCTAACTGTAATCTAAACTCCCCATTCGCCTTAAAGAACTACCAACTATAATACTAGCCCTAGCCCATGGATCTAACCTACACCGCCACCTTCGAAGTCAACACATGCTTCACCGGTAACTTAAACTTCCATCTCGTCCTTACCCTCATATAAGAGACAGACCCTAAATCAAATCGTAACCCTAACTTCCCCATAAAACTTAAGTTACACCCAAGCCTAACACTAGCCCTTGTCCGTGGACATTGCCCCTCACCATCACCATTGACAACACACAAGGTTCCCTTTAAACATGGATTTAAATCTGGCCCCCTACTCACATCAGAGACAGTCCCAAACTCAAAATGTAACCCTCTCCTCACTGTTCACCGTTCGTACACCTGACCCAAAACCCTGCCCAGTTTCTTCGACCTGACCCCTCACCACCGACAGTACCATGACTCATGTCTAACAAAAATCATGAAGGTCTGTATCGAAAATGACATCAGGTCAGAGCTGGATCCTGATTCCTACCATACCCCAATCCTCCACGTACAGCGTACTGAACACCGACACCTATACCTAGACCTGGCCCCTGGACCTGAAACCTCATCGTCACCAATGACATCACCCACGTTCAGCGCAAACCTGATGTTCAATCACTTCCTCATCCACACATCAGAGCCTGATCCTAATCCTTCCCATAACCATATCTTCCCTGTACACCTTACCAAGCACCTATCCCTAACCCTAACCTTGTTTCCTGGTTGAATCCTCACTGACAAAATCGACATCTCCCATGCCTCACTGTAAACCTCCACCTCAATGTCGTCCATGCCATCACGTCAGAGCCAGATCCTAACTCTAAACATAGTCCTATACGTCTGGTACACCTTAGCAAACACAAACCCTCACTGTAGCCCAGGTCTCTTGACCTGAGACAACATCACAATTGACATCATTCACGCTTCACCTCAACTCTGAATTACAATCGTACTCTCTAACTCACATCACAGGTGAAACCAAGCTCTAACCATAATCTAAACTCCCCATTTGCCTTAAAGAAATCGCAACCCAAATCCTAGCACTAGCCCATGGACCAAACCCTCACTGTCACCTTCGACGTCACCCAGGCTTCACCGTAACCTTGAACTGCAATCTCGTACTCACCCTCACATCAGAGACAGATGCAAACACTGATAGTAACCCTACACTCCCCATTAACCTTAATGAACATGCAACCCTAAAGCAAGCACTTGTCCCTGGACCTTAACCCTTAGAGTCACCATTGACACCACTGAAGGTTATCTTTAAAAATGGATTTAAATCTTGTCCTCACAGTCACATCAGAGACAGTCTCTAACTCTCCCTGCAAATCTACCCTCACTGTACACCATTCCATACACCTGATCTGAAACCCTGCCCAGGTCTTCCAACGTGACCCCTCACCACCACCATCACCATCACTCATGTCTAAGAAACATCATGAAAGTCTATCTCGCAATCACCCTCACAATCAGAGCTGGATCCTGACTCTAACCATATCCCTATCCTCCACTTACAGCTAAACCACCACTTAAACTTAACCCTGGACTGCAACCAGGACCTGAAACCTCACTGTCACCATCGATGTTACCCATGCTTCACCATAAACCTGATGTTCAATCTCGTCCTCACCCTCACAACACAGCCGGATTGTTAGCCTAAACAAAACCATGTGCTCCCTGTACACCTTTCCGAACACCTAACCCTAACCCTAGACCTAGCCCATGGAACTGAACCCTGACAGTCACCACCGACATCACCCAGGCTTCAGCGTAAACCTGATGTTCAATCTCTTCCTCATCCTCACATCAGAGCCCAATTCTAACCCTTCCCATAACCGTATCTTCCCTGTACACCTTACCAAACACCTAACCCTAACCCTAGCCCTAGCCCATGGAATTGAACCTTGACGGTCACCATCGACATCACCCAGGCTTCAGCGTAAACCCGATGTGCAATCCCATCCTCATCCTCACATCAGAGCCCGACTCAAACCCTTCCCATAACCGTATCTTCCCTGTACACCTTACCAAACACCTAACCCTAACCCTAGCCTTGTTCCCTGGACTTACCCCTCACCATCACCATCAATGTCCCCTACGCTTCAATGAAAACCTCGACCTCAATCTATCCCTCAACATCACATCAGAGGTGAATCCTAAACAAAATGATAAACCAATCCTCCCTGTACACATTACAGGACACCTAACCCTAAAACTAACCTTGGTCACTGGCCTGTACCCTCTCTGTTAAAATCGACATCTCCCATGCGTCACCGTAAACCTCCGTGTCAATCTCACCCTCACCATCACATCAGAGTCACACCCTAACTCCAAACCTAGTCCCCTATGTTCCATACACCTCAGTGAAAACCAACCTTCTCTCTACTGCTGGTCATTTGACATGACCACACAACATCTCAATTGACATCTTCCATGCTTCACCTTAATCCTGAATTACAATCATACTCTCTAACTCACATCAGAGCTGGGCCCTAATGCTAACCATAATCCAAACTCCTCGTTCATGTTAAAGAACTAGTATCCATTAACCTAGCCCTAGCCCATGGATCTGAATCATCACCATCACCATCGATGTCACTGAGAATTAACCATAAACTGGATCTTCAATCTCGTACTCACCCTCACATCAGAGACAGACCCTAACTCTAATTGTAACCCTATCTTCGCCATAAACCTAAACAAACACCCAACCCTAACCCTAGTCTTTGTCCCTGGACATTGTCCCTCAGCGTCACCACTGACTTCACCGAAGGTTCGCTTTATCCATGGATTTAAATCTTGTCTTCGTAATCACTTCAGAGACAGACTCTAACTCTCACCATACATTTACCCTCAATGTTCACCATTTCGTACACCTAATACGATACCCTGCCCACGTCCTTCGCTCTGACCCCTCACCACAAACACCACCATCAAGCATGTCTATCAAAAAGAGTGAATATCATTCTCACAATCACCCTCACTTTAGAGCTGGATCCTGACTCTAACCATATCCCTATCCTCCATGCACAGTTAAACCAACACCGAAACCTAACCCTAGCTTGGCTCCTGGACCTGAAACCGCACAATCACCAACGATGTCACCCAGAATTCTCCGTAAACCCGATGTTCAATCTCGTCCTCAACCGCACTACAGAGCCAGATCATAAGCCTAAATGAAACCATATAGTCCCTGTACACCTTACCAAACACCTAACCCTACCCCTAGCCCTAGCCCATGGACCTAATACCTCACAATCACCATTGACATCACCCAGGCTTCAGCGTAAACCTGATGTTCAATCTCGTCCTGATCCTCACGTCAGAGCCCAATCCGAACCCTTCCCATAACAATATCTCCCCCGTACACCTTGCCAAACACTTAACCCTGAACCTAGCCTTGTTTCCTTGACTTACCCCTCACTGTCACCATCAGCGTCCCCCATGCCTCACTGTAAAACTCCTCCTCAGTGTACCCCTTCACCTCACATCAGAGCTGGATCCTAAGCATAACGATAACCCTCTCCTCCCAGTACAACTTACAGAACACCAAACCCTAACCCTAACCTTGTTCACTGACCAAAACCCTCACCGTCAAAATCGACATCTAACACACCTCACAGTAAACGTCAAGAACAATCTCACCCTTGGGCTCACATCAGAGCTACATCCTAACTTTAAACATAGTCCTGTATGTCCCGTAAAACTTTGCGAACACCAACCCTAACTCGAGTGCTGATCACTAGACCTGACCCCTCAGCATCATATTTGACATCATCCACGCTTCACCTTAAACCTGAATTACAATCATACTCTCTACTTCACATCACACCAGACCCAAATTCTAACTGTAATCTAAACTCCCCATTCGCCTTAAAGAACTACCAACTATAATACTAGCCCTAGCCCATGGATCTAACCTACACCGCCACCTTCGAAGTCAACACATGCTTCACCGGTAACTTAAACTTCCATCTCGTCCTTACCCTCATATAAGAGACAGACCCTAAATCAAATCGTAACCCTAACTTCCCCATAAAACTTAAGTTACACCCAAGCCTAACACTAGCCCTTGTCCGTGGACATTGCCCCTCACCATCACCATTGACAACACACAAGGTTCCCTTTAAACATGGATTTAAATCTGGCCCCCTACTCACATCAGAGACAGTCCCAAACTCAAAATGTAACCCTATCATCACTGTTCACCGTTCGTACACCTGACCCAAAACACTGCCCAGTTTCTTCAACCTGACCCCTCACCACCGACAGCACCATGACTCATGTCTAGCAAAAATCATGAAGGTCTGTATCGAAAATGACATCAGGTCAGAGCTGGATCCTGATTCCTACCATACCCCAATCCTCCACGTACAGCGTACTGAACACCGACACCTATACCTAGACCTGGCCCCTGGACCTGAAACCTCATCGTCACCAATGACATCACCCACGTTCAGCGCAAACCTGATGTTCAATCACTTCCTCATCCACACATCAGAGCCTGATCCTAATCCTTCCCATAACCATATCTTCCCTGTACACCTTACCAAGCACCTATCCCTAACCCTAACCTTGTTTCCTGGTTGAATCCTCACTGACAAAATCGACATCTCCCATGCCTCACTGTAAACCTCCACCTCAATGTCGTCCATGCCATCACGTCAGAGCCAGATCCTAACTCTAAACATAGTCCTATACGTCTGGTACACCTTAGCAAACACAAACCCTCACTGTAGCCCAGGTCTCTTGACCTGAGACAACATCACAATTGACATCGTTCACGCTTCACCTCAACTCTGAATTACAATCGTACTCTCTAACTCACATCACAGGTGAAACCAAGCTCTAACCATAATCTAAACTCCCCATTTGCCTTAAAGAAATCGCAACCCAAATCCTAGCACTAGCCCATGGACCAAACCCTCACTGTCACCTTCGACGTCACCCAGGCTTCACCGTAACCTTGAACTGCAATCTCGTACTCACCCTCACATCAGAGACAGATGCAAACACTGATAGTAACCCTACACTCCCCATTAACCTTAATGAACATGCAACCCTAAAGCAAGCACTTGTCCCTGGACCTTAACCCTTAGAGTCACCATTGACACCACTGAAGGTTATCTTTAAAAATGGATTTAAATCTTGTCCTCACAGTCACATCAGAGACAGTCTCTAACTCTCCCTGCAAATCTACCCTCACTGTACACCATTCCATACACCTGATCTGAAACCCTGCCCAGGTCTTCCAACGTGACCCCTCACCACCACCATCACCATCACTCATGTCTAAGAAACATCATGAAAGTCTATCTCGCAATCACCCTCACAATCAGAGCTGGATCCTGACTCTAACCATATCCCTATCCTCCACTTACAGCTAAACCACCACTTAAACTTAACCCTGGACTGCAACCAGGACCTGAAACCTCACTGTCACCATCGATGTTACCCATGCTTCACCATAAACCTGATGTTCAATCTCGTCCTCACCCTCACAACACAGCCGGATTGTTAGCCTAAACAAAACCATGTGCTCCCTGTACACCTTTCCGAACACCTAACCCTAACCCTAGACCTAGCCCATGGAACTGAACCCTGACAGTCACCACCGACATCACCCAGGCTTCAGCGTAAACCTGATGTTCAATCTCTTCCTCATCCTCACATCAGAGCCCAATTCTAACCCTTCCCATAACCGTATCTTCCCTGTACACCTTACCAAACACCTAACCCTAACCCTAGCCCTAGCCCATGGAATTGAACCTTGACGGTCACCATCGACATCACCCAGGCTTCAGCGTAAACCCGATGTGCAATCCCATCCTCATCCTCACATCAGAGCCCGACTCAAACCCTTCCCATAACCGTATCTTCCCTGTACACCTTACCAAACACCTAACCCTAACCCTAGCCTTGTTCCCTGGACTTACCCCTCACCATCACCATCAATGTCCCCTACGCTTCAATGAAAACCTCGACCTCAATCTATCCCTCAACATCACATCAGAGGTGAATCCTAAGCAAAATGATAAACCAATCCTCTCTGTACACATTACAGGACACCTAACCCTAAACCTAACCTTGTTCACTGGCCTGTACCCTCTCTGTTAAAATCGACATCTCCCATGCGTCACTGTAAACCTCCGTGTCAATCTCACCCTCACCATCACATCAGAGTCACACCCTAACTCCAAACGTAGTCCCGTATGTTCCATACACCTCAGTGAAAACCAACCTTCTCTCTACTGCTGGTCATTTGACATGACCACACAACATCTCAATTGACATCTTCCATGCTTCACCTTAATCCTGAATTACAATCATACTCTCTAACTCACATCAGAGCTGGGCCCTAATGCTAACCATAATCCAAACTCCTCGTTCATGTTAAAGAACTAGTATCCATTAACCTAGCCCTAGCCCATGGATCTGAATCATCACCATCACCATCGATGTCACTGAGAATTAACCATAAACTGGATCTTCAATCTCGTACTCACCCTCACATCAGAGACAGACCCTAACTCTAATTGTAACCCTATCTTCGCCATAAACCTAAACAAACACCCAACCCTAACCCTAGTCTTTGTCCCTGGACATTGTCCCTCAGCGTCACCACTGACTTCACCGAAGGTTCGCTTTATCCATGGATTTAAATCTTGTCTTCGTAATCACTTCAGAGACAGACTCTAACTCTCACCATACATTTACCCTCAATGTTCACCATTTCGTACACCTAATACGATACCCTGCCCACGTCCTTCGCTCTGACCCCTCACCACAAACACCACCATCAAGCATGTCTATCAAAAAGAGTGAATATCATTCTCACAATCACCCTCACTTTAGAGCTGGATCCTGACTCTAACCATATCCCTATCCTCCATGCACAGTTAAACCAACACCGAAACCTAACCCTAGCTTGGCTCCTGGACCTGAAACCGCACAATCACCAACGATGTCACCCAGAATTCTCCGTAAACCCGATGTTCAATCTCGTCCTCAACCGCACTACAGAGCCAGATCATAAGCCTAAATGAAACCATATAGTCCCTGTACACCTTACCAAACACCTAACCCTACCCCTAGCCCTAGCCCATGGACCTAATACCTCACAATCACCATTGACATCACCCAGGCTTCAGCGTAAACCTGATGTTCAATCTCGTCCTGATCCTCACGTCAGAGCCCAATCCGAACCCTTCCCATAACAATATCTCCCCCGTACACCTTGCCAAACACTTAACCCTGAACCTAGCCTTGTTTCCTTGACTTACCCCTCACTGTCACCATCAGCGTCCCCCATGCCTCACTGTAAAACTCCTCCTCAGTGTACCCCTTCACCTCACATCAGAGCTGGATCCTAAGCATAACGATAACCCTCTCCTCCCAGTACAACTTACAGAACACCAAACCCTAACCCTAACCTTGTTCACTGACCAAAACCCTCACCGTCAAAATCGACATCTAACACACCTCACAGTAAACGTCAAGAACAATCTCACCCTTGGGCTCACATCAGAGCTACATCCTAACTTTAAACATAGTCCTGTATGTCCCGTAAAACTTTGCGAACACCAACCCTAACTCGAGTGCTGATCACTAGACCTGACCCCTCAGCATCATATTTGACATCATCCACGCTTCACCTTAAACCTGAATTACAATCATACTCTCTACTTCACATCACACCAGACCCAAATTCTAACTGTAATCTAAACTCCCCATTCGCCTTAAAGAACTACCAACTATAATACTAGCCCTAGCCCATGGATCTAACCTACACCGCCACCTTCGAAGTCAACACATGCTTCACCGGTAACTTAAACTTCCATCTCGTCCTTACCCTCATATAAGAGACAGACCCTAAATCAAATCGTAACCCTAACTTCCCCATAAAACTTAAGTTACACCCAAGCCTAACACTAGCCCTTGTCCGTGGACATTGCCCCTCACCATCACCATTGACAACACACAAGGTTCCCTTTAAACATGGATTTAAATCTGGCCCCCTACTCACATCAGAGACAGTCCCAAACTCAAAATGTAACCCTATCATCACTGTTCACCGTTCGTACACCTGACCCAAAACACTGCCCAGTTTCTTCAACCTGACCCCTCACCACCGACAGCACCATGACTCATGTCTAGCAAAAATCATGAAGGTCTGTATCGAAAATGACATCAGGTCAGAGCTGGATCCTGATTCCTACCATACCCCAATCCTCCACGTACAGCGAACTGAACACCGACACCTAAACCTAGACCTGGACCCTGGACCTGAAACCTCATCGTCACCATTGACATCACCCACGTTCAGCGCAAACCTGATGTTCAATCACTTCCTCATCCACACATCAGAGCCTGATCCTAATCCTTCCCATAACCATATCTTCCCTGTACACCTTACCAAGCACCTATCCCTAACCCTAACCTTGTTTCCTGGTTGAATCCTCACTGACAAAATCGACATCCCCCATGCCTCACTGTAAACCTCCACCTCAATGTCGTCCATGCCATCACGTCAGAGCCAGATCCTAACTCTAAACATAGTCCTATACGTCTGGTACACCTTAGCAAACACAAACCCTAACTGTAGCCCAGGTCTCTTGACCTGACACAACATCACAATTGACATCATTCATGCTTCACCTCAACTCTGAATTACAATCGTACTCTCTAACTCACATCACAGGTGAAACCAAGCTCTAACCATAATCTAAACTCCCCATTTGCCTTAAAGAAATCGCAACCCAAATCCTAGCACTAGCCCATGGACCAAACCCTCACTGTCACCTGCGACGTCACCCAGGCTTCACCGTAACCTTGAACTGCAATCTCGTACTCACCCTCACATCAGAGACAGATGCAAACACTGATAGTAACCCTACACTCCCCATTAACCTTAATGAACATGCAACCCTAAAGCAAGCACTTGTCCCTGGACCTTAACCCTTAGAGTCACCATTGACACCACTGAAGGTTATCTTTAAAAATGGATTTAAATCTTGTCCTCACAGTCACATCAGAGACAGTCTCTAACTCTACCTGCAAACCTACCCTCACTGTACACCATTCCATACACCTGATCTGAAACCCTGCCCAGGTCTTCCAACGTGACCCCTCACCACCACCATCACCATCACTCATGTCTAAGAAACATCATGAAAGTCTATCTCGCAATCACCCTCACAATCAGAGCTGGATCCTGACTCTAACCATATCCCTATCCTACACTTACAGCTAAACCACCACTTAAACTTAACCCTGGACTGCAACCAGGACCTGAAACCTCACTGTCACCATCGATGTTACCCATGCTTCACCATAAACCTGATGTTCAATCTCGTCCTCACCCTCACAACAGAGCCGGATTGTTAGCCTAAACAAAACCATGTGCTCCCTGTACACCTTTCCGAACACCTAACCCTAACCCTAGACCTAGCCCATGGAACTGAACCCTGACAGTCACCATCGACATCACCCAGGCTTCAGCGTAAACCTGATGTTCAATCTCTTCCTCATCCTCACATCAGAGCCCAATTCTAACCCTTCCCATAACCGTATCTTCCCTGTACACCTTACCAAACACCTAACCCTAACCCTAGCCCTAGCCCATGGAATTGAACCTTGACGGTCACCATCGACATCACCCAGGCTTCAGCGTAAACCCGATGTGCAATCCCATCCTCATCCTCACATCAGAGCCCGACTCAAACCCTTCCCATAACCGTATCTTCCCTGTACACCTTACCAAACACCTAACCCTAACCCTAGCCTTGTTCCCTGGACTTACCCCTCACCATCACCATCAATGTCCCCTATGCTTCAATGAAAACCTCGACCTCAATCTATCCCTCAACATCACATCAGAGGTGAGTCCTAAGCAAAATGATAAACCAATCCTCCCTGTACACATTACAGGACACCTAACCCTAAACCTAACCTTGTTTACTGGCCTGTACCCTCTCTGTTAAAATCGACATCTCCCATGCGTCACTGTAAACCTCCGTGTCAATCTCACCCTCACCATCACATCAGAGTCACACCCTAACTCCAAACGTAGTCCCGTATGTTCCATACACCTCACTGAAAACCAACCTTCTCTCTACTGCTGGTCATTTGACATGACCACACAACATCTCAATTGACATCTTCCATGCTTCACCTTAATCCTGAATTACAATCATACTCTCTAACTCACATCAGAGCTGGGCCCTAATGCTAACCATAATCCAAACTCCTCGTTCATGTTAAAGAACTAGTATCCATTAACCTAGCCCTAGCCCATGGATCTGAATCATCACCATCACCATCGATGTCACTGAGAATTAACCATAAACTGGATCTTCAATCTCGTACTCACCCTCACATCAGAGACAGACCCTAACTCTAATTGTAACCCTATCTTCGCCATAAACCTAAACAAACACCCAACCCTAACCCTAGTCTTTGTCCCTGGACATTGTCCCTCAGCGTCACCACTGACTTCTCCGAAGGTTCGCTTTATCCATGGATTTAAATCTTGTCTTCGTAATCACTTCAGAGACAGACTCTAACTCTCACCATACATTTACCCTCAATGTTCACCATTGCGTACACCTAATACGATACCCTGCCCACGTCCTTCGCTCTGACCCCTCACCACAAACACCACCATCAAGCATGTCTATCAAAAAGAGTGAATATCATTCTCACAATCACCCTCACTTTAGAGCTGGATCCTGACTCTAACCATATCCCTATCCTCCATGCACAGTTAAACCAACACCGAAACCTAACCCTAGCTTGGCTCCTGGACCTGAAACCGCACAATCACCAACGATGTCACCCAGAATTCTCCGTAAACCCGATGTTCAATCTCGTCCTCAACCGCACTACAGAGCCAGATCATAAGCCTAAATGAAACCATATAGTCCCTGTACACCTTACCAAACACCTAACCCTACCCCTAGCCCTAGCCCATGGACCTAATACCTCACAATCACCATTGACATCACCCAGGCTTCAGCGTAAACCTGATGTTCAATCTCGTCCTGATCCTCACGTCAGAGCCCAATCCGAACCCTTCCCATAACAATATCTCCCCCGTACACCTTGCCAAACACTTAACCCTGAACCTAGCCTTGTTTCCTTGACTTACCCCTCACTGTCACCATCAGCGTCCCCCATGCCTCACTGTAAAACTCCTCGTCAGTGTACCCCTTCACCTCACATCAGAGCTGGATCCTAAGCATAACGATAACCCTCTCCTCCCAGTACAACTTACAGAACACCAAACCCTAACCCTAACCTTGTTCACTGACCAAAACCCTCACCGTCAAAATCGACATCTAACACACCTCACAGTAAACGTCAAGAACAATCTCACCCTTGGGCTCACATCAGAGCTACATCCTAACTTTAAACATAGTCCTGTATGTCCCGTAAAACTTTGCGAACACCAACCCTAACTCGAGTGCTGATCACTAGACCTGACCCCTCAGCATCATATTTGACATCATCCACGCTTCACCTTAAACCTGAATTACAATCATACTCTCTACTTCACATCACACCAGACCCAAATTCTAACTGTAATCTAAACTCCCCATTCGCCTTAAAGAACTACCAACTATAATACTAGCCCTAGCCCATGGATCTAACCTACACCGCCACCTTCGATGTCAACACATGCTTCACCGGTAACTTAAACTTCCATCTCGTCCTTACCCTCATATAAGAGACAGACCCTAAATCAAATCGTAACCCTAACTTCCCCATAAAACTTAAGTTACACCCAAGCCTAACACTAGCCCTTGTCCGTGGACATTGCCCCTCACCATCACCATTGACAACACACAAGGTTCCCTTTAAACATGGATTTAAATCTGGCCCCCTACTCACATCAGAGACAGTCCCAAACTCAAAATGTAACCCTCTCCTCACTGTTCACCATTCGTACACCTGACCCAAAACCCTGCCCAGTTTCTTCGACCTGACCCCTCACCACCGACAGCACCATGACTCATGTCTAACAAAAATCATGAAGGTCTGTATCGAAAATGACATCAGGTCAGAGCTGGATCCTGATTCCTACCATACCCCAATCCTCCACGTACAGCGAACTGAACACCGACACCTAAACCTAGACCTGGCCCCTGGACCTGAAACCTCATCGTCACCAATGACATCACCCACGTCCAGCGCAAACCTGATGTTCAATCACTTCCTCATCCACACATCAGAGCCTGATCCTAATCCTTCCCATAACCATATCTTCCCTGTACACCTTACCAAACACCTATCCCTAACCCTAACATTGTTTCCTGGTTGAATCCTCACTGACAAAATCGACATCCCACATGCCTCACTGTAAACCTCCACCTCAATGTCGTCCATGCCATCACGTCAGAGCCAGATCCTAACTCTAAACATAGTCCTATACGTCTGGTACACCTTAGCAAACACAAACCCTAACTGTAGCCCAGGTCTCTTGACCTGACACAACATCACAATTGACATCATTCACGCTTCACCTCAACTCTGAATTACAATCGTACTCTCTAACTCACATCACAGGTGAAACCAAACTCTAACCATAATCTAAACTCCCCATTTGCCTTAAAGAAATCGCAACCCAAATCCTAGCACTAGCCCATGGACCAAACCCTCACTGTCACCTTCGACGTCACCCAGGCTTCACCGTAACCTTGAACTGCAATCTCGTACTCACCCTCACATCAGAGACAGATGCAAACACTGATAGTAACCCTACACTCCCCATTAACCTTAATGAACATGCAACCCTAAAGCAAGCACTTGTCCCTGGACCTTAACCCTTAGAGTCACCATTGACACCACTGAAGGTTATCTTTAAAAATGGATTTAAATCTTGTCCTCACAGTCACATCAGAGACAGTCTCTAACTCTACCTGCAAACCTACCCTCACTGTACACCATTCCATACACCTGATCTGAAACCCTGCCCAGGTCTTCCAACGTGACCCCTCACCACCACCATCACCATCACTCATGTCTAAGAAACATCATGAAAGTCTATCTCGCAATCACCCTCACAATCAGAGCTGGATCCTGACTCTAACCATATCCCTATCCTCCACTTACAGCTAAACCACCACTTAAACTTAACCCTGGACTGCAACCAGGACCTGAAACCTCACTGTCACCATCGATGTTACCCATGCTTCACCATAAACCTGATGTTCAATCTCGTCCTCACCCTCACAACAGAGCCGGATTGTTAGCCTAAACAAAACCATGTGCTCCCTGTACACCTTTCCGAACACCTAACCCTAACCCTAGACCTAGCCCATGGAACTGAACCCTGACAGTCACCATCGACATCACCCAGGCTTCAGCGTAAACCTGATGTTCAATCTCTTCCTCATCCTCACATCAGAGCCCAATTCTAACCCTTCCCATAACCGTATCTTCCCTGTACACCTTACCAAACACCTAACCCTAACCCTAGCCCTAGCCCATGGAATTGAACCTTGACGGTCACCATCGACATCACCCAGGCTTCAGCGTAAACCCGATGTGCAATCCCATCCTCCTCCTCACATCAGAGCCCGACTCAAACCCTTCCCATAACCGTATCTTCCCTTTACACCTTACCAAACACCTAACCCTAACCCTACCCTTGTTCCCTGGACTTACCCCTCACCATCACCATCAATGTCCCCTACGCTTCAATGAAAACCTCGACCTCAATCTATCCCTCAACATCACAT
Organism: Manis javanica; assembly: GCF_040802235.1. Lineage (NCBI taxonomy): Eukaryota > Metazoa > Chordata > Mammalia > Pholidota > Manidae > Manis > Manis javanica. The sequence continues at coordinate 1,865,963 of NW_027332168.1, read as the reverse complement.
CAAAGGTGAATCCTAAGCAAAATGATAAAACAATCCTCACTATACACATTACAGGACACCTAACCCTAAACCTAACCTTGTTCACTGGCCTGTACCCTCTCTGTTAAAATCGACATCTCCCATGCGTCACTGTAAACCTCCGTGTCAATCTCACCCTCACCATCACATCAGAGTCACACCCTAACTCCAAACGTAGTCCCGTATGTTCCATACACCTCAGTGAAAACCAACCTTCTCTCTACTGCTGGTCATTTGACATGACCACACAACATCTCAATTGACATCTTCCATGCTTCACCTTAATCCTGAATTACAATCATACTCTCTAACTCACATCAGAACTGGGCCCTAATGCTAACCATAATCCAAACTCCTCGTTCATGTTAAAGAACTAGTATCCATTAACCTAGCCCTAGCCCATGGATCTGAATCATCACCATCACCATCGATGTCACTGAGAATTAACCATAAACTGGATCTTCAATCTCGTACTCACCCTCACATCAGAGACAGACCCTAACTCTAATTGTAACCCTATCTTCGCCATAAACCTAAACAAACACCCAACCCTAACCCTAGTCTTTGTCCCTGGACATTGTCCCTCAGCGTCACCACTGACTTCACCGAAGGTTCGCTTTATCCATGGATTTAAATCTTGTCTTCGTAATCACTTCAGAGACAGACTCTAACTCTCACCATACATTTACCCTCAATGTTCACCATTTCGTACACCTAATACGATACCCTGCCCACGTCCTTCGCTCTGACCCCTCACCACAAACACCACCATCAAGCATGTCTATCAAAAAGAGTGAATATCATTCTCACAATCACCCTCACTTTAGAGCTGGATCCTGACTCTAACCATATCCCTATCCTCCATGCACAGTTAAACCAACACCGAAACCTAACCCTAGCTTGGCTCCTGGACCTGAAACCGCACAATCACCAACGATGTCACCCAGAATTCTCCGTAAACCCGATGTTCAATCTCGTCCTCAACCGCACTACAGAGCCAGATCATAAGCCTAAATGAAACCATATAGTCCCTGTACACCTTACCAAACACCTAACCCTACCCCTAGCCCTAGCCCATGGACCTAATACCTCACAATCACCATTGACATCACCCAGGCTTCAGCGTAAACCTGATGTTCAATCTCGTCCTGATCCTCACGTCAGAGCCCAATCCGAACCCTTCCCATAACAATATCTCCCCCGTACACCTTGCCAAACACTTAACCCTGAACCTAGCCTTGTTTCCTTGACTTACCCCTCACTGTCACCATCAGCGTCCCCCATGCCTCACTGTAAAACTCCTCGTCAGTGTACCCCTTCACCTCACATCAGAGCTGGATCCTAAGCATAACGATAACCCTCTCCTCCCAGTACAACTTACAGAACACCAAACCCTAACCCTAACCTTGTTCACTGACCAAAACCCTCACCGTCAAAATCGACATCTAACACACCTCACAGTAAACGTCAAGAACAATCTCACCCTTGGGCTCACATCAGAGCTACATCCTAACTTTAAACATAGTCCTGTATGTCCCGTAAAACTTTGCGAACACCAACCCTAACTCGAGTGCTGATCACTAGACCTGACCCCTCAGCATCATATTTGACATCATCCACGCTTCACCTTAAACCTGAATTACAATCATACTCTCTACTTCACATCACACCAGACCCAAATTCTAACTGTAATCTAAACTCCCCATTCGCCTTAAAGAACTACCAACTATAATACTAGCCCTAGCCCATGGATCTAACCTACACCGCCACCTTCGATGTCAACACATGCTTCACCGGTAACTTAAACTTCCATCTCGTCCTTACCCTCATATAAGAGACAGACCCTAAATCAAATCGTAACCCTAACTTCCCCATAAAACTTAAGTTACACCCAAGCCTAACACTAGCCCTTGTCCGTGGACATTGCCCCTCACCATCACCATTGACAACACACAAGGTTCCCTTTAAACATGGATTTAAATCTGGCCCCCTACTCACATCAGAGACAGTCCCAAACTCAAAATGTAACCCTCTCCTCACTGTTCACCGTTCGTACACCTGACCCAAAACCCTGCCCAGTTTCTTCGACCTGACCCCTCACAACCGACAGCACCATGACTCATGTCTAACAAAAATCATGAAGGTCTGTATCGAAAATGACATCAGGTCAGAGCTGGATCCTGATTCCTACCATACCCCAATCCTCCACGTACAGCGAACTGAACACCGACACCTAAACCTAGACCTGGCCCCTGGACCTGAAACCTCATCGTCACCAATGACATCACCCACGTCCAGCGCAAACCTGATGTTCAATCACTTCCTCATCCACACATCAGAGCCTGATCCTAATCCTTCCCATAACCATATCTTCCCTGTACACCTTACCAAACACCTATCCCTAACCCTAACCTTGTTTCCTGGTTGAATCCTCACTGACAAAATCGACATCCCCCATGCCTCACTGTAAACCTCCACCTCAATGTCGTCCATGCCATCACGTCAGAGCCAGATCCTAACTCTAAACATAGTCCTATACGTCTGGTACACCTTAGCAAACACAAACCCTAACTGTAGCCCAGGTCTCTTGACCTGACACAACATCACAATTGACATCATTCACGCTTCACCTCAACTCTGAATTACAATCGTACTCTCTAACTCACATCACAGGTGAAACCAAACTCTAACCATAATCTAAACTCCCCATTTGCCTTAAAGAAATCGCAACCCAAATCCTAGCACTAGCCCATGGACCAAACCCTCACTGTCACCTTCGACGTCACCCAGGCTTCACCGTAACCTTGAACTGCAATCTCGTACTCACCCTCACATCAGAGACAGATGCAAACACTGATAGTAACCCTACACTCCCCATTAACCTTAATGAACATGCAACCCTAAAGCAAGCACTTGTCCCTGGACCTTAACCCTTAGAGTCACCATTGACACCACTGAAGGTTATCTTTAAAAATGGATTTAAATCTTGTCCTCACAGTCACATCAGAGACAGTCTCTAACTCTACCTGCAAACCTACCCTCACTGTACACCATTCCATACACCTGATCTGAAACCCTGCCCAGGTCTTCCAACGTGACCCCTCACCACCACCATCACCATCACTCATGTCTAAGAAACATCATGAAAGTCTATCTCGCAATCACCCTCACAATCAGAGCTGGATCCTGACTCTAACCATATCCCTATCCTCCACTTACAGCTAAACCACCACTTAAACTTAACCCTGGACTGCAACCAGGACCTGAAACCTCACTGTCACCATCGATGTTACCCATGCTTCACCATAAACCTGATGTTCAATCTCGTCCTCACCCTCACAACAGAGCCGGATTGTTAGCCTAAACAAAACCATGTGCTCCCTGTACACCTTTCCGAACACCTAACCCTAACCCTAGACCTAGCCCATGGAACTCAACCCTGACAGTCACCATCGACATCACCCAGGCTTCAGCGTAAACCTGATGTTCAATCTCTTCCTCATCCTCACATCAGAGCCCAATTCTAACCCTTCCCATAACCGTATCTTCCCTGTACACCTTACCAAACACCTAACCCTAACCCTAGCCCTAGCCCATGGAATTGAACCTTGACGGTCACCATCGACATCACCCAGGCTTCAGCGTAAACCCGATGTGCAATCCCATCCTCATCCTCACATCAGAGCCCGACTCAAACCCTTCCCATAACCGTATCTTCCCTGTACACCTTACCAAACACCTAACCCTAACCCTAGCCTTGTTCCCTGGACTTACCCCTCACCATCACCATCAATGTCCCCTACGCTTCAATGAAAACCTCGACCTCAATCTATCCCTCAACATCACATCAGAGGTGAATCCTAAGCAAAATGATAAACCAATCCTCCCTGTACACATTACAGGACACCTAACCCTAAACCTAACCTTGTTCACTGGCCTGTACCCTCTCTGTTAAAATCGACATCTCCCATGCGTCACTGTAAACCTCCGTGTCAATCTCACCCTCACCATCACATCAGAGTCACACCCTAACTCCAAACGTAGTCCCGTATGTTCCATACACCTCAGTGAAAACCAACCTTCTCTCTACTGCTGGTCATTTGACATGACCACACAACATCTCAATTGACATCTTCCATGCTTCACCTTAATCCTGAATTACAATCATACTCTCTAACTCACATCAGAGCTGGGCCCTAATGCTAACCATAATCCAAACTCCTCGTTCATGTTAAAGAACTAGTATCCATTAACCTAGCCCTAGCCCATGGATCTGAATCATCACCATCACCATCGATGTCACTGAGAATTAACCATAAACCGAATCTTCAATCTCGTACTCACCCTCACATCAGAGACAGACCCTAACTCTAATTGTAACCCTATCTTCGCCATAAACCTAAACAAACACCCAACCCTAACCCTAGTCTTTGTCCCTGGACATTGTCCCTCAGCGTCACCACTGACTTCACCGAAGGTTCGCTTTATCCATGGATTTAAATCTTGTCTTCGTAATCACTTCAGAGACAGACTCTAACTCTCACCATACATTTACCCTCAATGTTCACCATTTCGTACACCTAATACGATACCCTGCCCACGTCCTTCGCTCTGACCCCTCACCACAAACACCACCATCAAGCATGTCTATCAAAAAGAGTGAATATCATTCTCACAATCACCCTCACTTTAGAGCTGGATCCTGACTCTAACCATATCCCTATCCTCCATGCACAGTTAAACCAACACCGAAACCTAACCCTAGCTTGGCTCCTGGACCTGAAACCGCACAATCACCAACGATGTCACCCAGAATTCTCCGTAAACCCGATGTTCAATCTCGTCCTCAACCGCACTACAGAGCCAGATCATAAGCCTAAATGAAACCATATAGTCCCTGTACACCTTACCAAACACCTAACCCTACCCCTAGCCCTAGCCCATGGACCTAATACCTCACAATCACCATTGACATCACCCAGGCTTCAGCGTAAACCTGATGTTCAATCTCGTCCTGATCCTCACGTCAGAGCCCAATCCGAACCCTTCCCATAACAATATCTCCCCCGTACACCTTGCCAAACACTTAACCCTGAACCTAGCCTTGTTTCCTTGACTTACCCCTCACTGTCACCATCAGCGTCCCCCATGCCTCACTGTAAAACTCCTCGTCAGTGTACCCCTTCACCTCACATCAGAGCTGGATCCTAAGCATAACGATAACCCTCTCCTCCCAGTACAACTTACAGAACACCAAACCCTAACCCTAACCTTGTTCACTGACCAAAACCCTCACCGTCAAAATCGACATCTAACACACCTCACAGTAAACGTCAAGAACAATCTCACCCTTGGGCTCACATCAGAGCTACATCCTAACTTTAAACATAGTCCTGTATGTCCCGTAAAACTTTGCGAACACCAACCCTAACTCGAGTGCTGATCACTAGACCTGACCCCTCAGCATCATATTTGACATCATCCACGCTTCACCTTAAACCTGAATTACAATCATACTCTCTACTTCACATCACACCAGACCCAAATTCTAACTGTAATCTAAACTCCCCATTCGCCTTAAAGAACTACCAACTATAATACTAGCCCTAGCCCATGGATCTAACCTACACCGCCACCTTCGATGTCAACACATGCTTCACCGGTAACTTAAACTTCCATCTCGTCCTTACCCTCATATAAGAGACAGACCCTAAATCAAATCGTAACCCTAACTTCCCCATAAAAATTAAGTTACACCCAAGCCTAACACTAGCCCTTGTCCGTGGACATTGCCCCTCACCATCACCATTGACAACACACAAGGTTCCCTTTAAACATGGATTTAAATCTGGCCCCCTACTCACATCAGAGACAGTCCCAAACTCAAAATGTAACCCTCTCCTCACTGTTCACCGTTCGTACACCTGACCCAAAACCCTGCCCAGTTTCTTCAACCTGACCCCTCACCACCGACAGCACCATGACTCATGTCTAACAAAAATCATGAAGGTCTGTATCGAAAATGACATCAGGTCAGAGCTGGATCCTGATTCCTACCATACCCCAATCCTCCACGTACAGCGAACTGAACACCGACACCTAAACCTAGACCTGGCCCCTGGACCTGAAACCTCATCGTCACCAATGACATCACCCACGTTCAGCGCAAACCTGATGTTCAATCACTTCCTCATCCACACATCAGAGCCTGATCCTAATCCTTCCCATAACCATATCTTCTCTGTACACCTTACCAAGCACCTATCCCTAACCCTAACCTTGTTTCCTGGTTGAATCCTCACTGACAAAATCGACATCCCCCATGCCTCACTGTAAACCTCCACCTCAATGTCGTCCATGCCATCACGTCAGAGCCAGATCCTAACTCTAAACATAGTCCTATACGTCTGGTACACCTTAGCAAACACAAACCCTAACTGTAGCCCAGGTCTCTTGACCTGACACAACATCACAATTGACATCATCCACGCTTCACCTCAACTCTGAATTACAATCGTACTCTCTAACTCACATCACAGGTGAAACCAAGCTCTAACCATAATCTAAACTCCCCATTTGCCTTAAAGAAATCGCAACCCAAATCCTAGCACTAGCCCATGGACCAAACCCTCACTGTCACCTTCGACGTCACCCAGGCTTCACCGTAACCTTGAACTGCAATCTCGTACTCACCCTCACATCAGAGACAGATGCAAACACTGATAGTAACCCTACACTCCCCATTAACCTTAATGAACATGCAACCCTAAAGCAAGCACTTGTCCCTGGACCTTAACCCTTAGAGTCACCATTGACACCACTGAAGGTTATCTTTAAAAATGGATTTAAATCTTGTCCTCACAGTCACATCAGAGACAGTCTCTAACTCTACCTGCAAACCTACCCTCACTGTACACCATTCCATACACCTGATCTGAAACCCTGCCCAGGTCTTCCAACGTGACCCCTCACCACCACCATCACCATCACTCATGTCTAAGAAACATCATGAAAGTCTATCTCGCAATCACCCTCACAATCAGAGCTGGATCCTGACTCTAACCATATCCCTATCCTCCACTTACAGCTAAACCACCACTTAAACTTAACCCTGGACTGCAACCAGGACCTGAAACCTCACTGTCACCATCGATGTTACCCATGCTTCACCATAAACCTGATGTTCAATCTCGTCCTCACCCTCACAACAGAGCCGGATTGTTAGCCTAAACAAAACCATGTGCTCCCTGTACACCTTTCCGAACACCTAACCCTAACCCTAGACCTAGCCCATGGAACTGAACCCTGACAGTCACCACCAACATCACCCAGGCTTCAGCGTAAACCTGATGTTCAATCTCTTCCTCATCCTCACATCAGAGCCCAATTCTAACCCTTCCCATAACCGTATCTTCCCTGTACACCTTACCAAACACCTAACCCTAACCCTAGCCCTAGCCCATGGAATTGAACCTTGACGGTCACCATCGACATCACCCAGGCTTCAGCGTAAACCCGATGTGCAATCCCATCCTCATCCTCACATCAGAGCCCGACTCAAACCCTTCCCATAACCGTATCTTCCCTGTACACCTTACCAAACACCTAACCCTAACCCTAGCCTTGTTCCCTGGACTTACCCCTCACCATCACCATCAATGTCCCCTACGCTTCAATGAAAACCTCGACCTCAATCTATCCCTCAACATCACATCAGAGGTGAATCCTAAGCAAAATGATAAACCAATCCTCCCTGTACACATTACAGGACACCTAACCCTAAACCTAACCTTGTTCACTGGCCTGTACCCTCTCTGTTAAAATCGACATCTCCCATGCGTCACTGTAAACCTCCGTGTCAATCTCACCCTCACCATCACATCAGAGTCACACCCTAACTCCAAACGTAGTCCCGTATGTTCCATACACCTCAGTGAAAACCAACCTTCTCTCTACTGCTGGTCATTTGACATGACCACACAACATCTCAATTGACATCTTCCATGCTTCACCTTAATCCTGAATTACAATCATACTCTCTAACTCACATCAGAGCTGGGCCCTAATGCTAACCATAATCCAAACTCCTCGTTCATGTTAAAGAACTAGTATCCATTAACCTAGCCCTAGCCCATGGATCTGAATCATCACCATCACCATCGATGTCACTGAGAATTAACCATAAACCGAATCTTCAATCTCGTACTCACCCTCACATCAGAGACAGACCCTAACTCTAATTGTAACCCTATCTTCGCCATAAACCTAAACAAACACCCAACCCTAACCCTAGTCTTTGTCCCTGGACATTGTCCCTCAGCGTCACCACTGACTTCACCGAAGGTTCGCTTTATCCATGGATTTAAATCTTGTCTTCGTAATCACTTCAGAGACAGACTCTAACTCTCACCATACATTTACCCTCAATGTTCACCATTTCGTACACCTAATACGATACCCTGCCCACGTCCTTCGCTCTGACCCCTCACCACAAACACCACCATCAAGCATGTCTATCAAAAAGAGTGAATATCATTCTCACAATCACCCTCACTTTAGAGCTGGATCCTGACTCTAACCATATCCCTATCCTCCATGCACAGTTAAACCAACACCGAAACCTAACCCTAGCTTGGCTCCTGGACCTGAAACCGCACAATCACCAACGATGTCACCCAGAATTCTCCGTAAACCCGATGTTCAATCTCGTCCTCAACCGCACTACAGAGCCAGATCATAAGCCTAAATGAAACCATATAGTCCCTGTACACCTTACCAAACACCTAACCCTACCCCTAGCCCTAGCCCATGGACCTAATACCTCACAATCACCATTGACATCACCCAGGCTTCAGCGTAAACCTGATGTTCAATCTCGTCCTGATCCTCACGTCAGAGCCCAATCCGAACCCTTCCCATAACAATATCTCCCCCGTACACCTTGCCAAACACTTAACCCTGAACCTAGCCTTGTTTCCTTGACTTACCCCTCACTGTCACCATCAGCGTCCCCCATGCCTCACTGTAAAACTCCTCGTCAGTGTACCCCTTCACCTCACATCAGAGCTGGATCCTAAGCATAACGATAACCCTCTCCTCCCAGTACAACTTACAGAACACCAAACCCTAACCCTAACCTTGTTCACTGACCAAAACCCTCACCGTCAAAATCGACATCTAACACACCTCACAGTAAACGTCAAGAACAATCTCACCCTTGGGCTCACATCAGAGCTACATCCTAACTTTAAACATAGTCCTGTATGTCCCGTAAAACTTTGCGAACACCAACCCTAACTCGAGTGCTGATCACTAGACCTGACCCCTCAGCATCATATTTGACATCATCCACGCTTCACCTTAAACCTGAATTACAATCATACTCTCTACTTCACATCACACCAGACCCAAATTCTAACTGTAATCTAAACTCCCCATTCGCCTTAAAGAACTACCAACTATAATACTAGCCCTAGCCCATGGATCTAACCTACACCGCCACCTTCGATGTCAACACATGCTTCACCGGTAACTTAAACTTCCATCTCGTCCTTACCCTCATATAAGAGACAGACCCTAAATCAAATCGTAACCCTAACTTCCCCATAAAACTTAAGTTACACCCAAGCCTAACACTAGCCCTTGTCCGTGGACATTGCCCCTCACCATCACCATTGACAACACACAAGGTTCCCTTTAAACATGGATTTAAATCTGGCCCCCTACTCACATCAGAGACAGTCCCAAACTCAAAATGTAACCCTCTCCTCACTGTTCACCGTTCGTACACCTGACCCAAAACCCTGCCCAGTTTCTTCGACCTGACCCCTCACCACCGACAGCACCATGACTCATGTCTAACAAAAATCATGAAGGTCTGTATCGAAAATGACATCAGGTCAGAGCTGGATCCTGATTCCTACCATACCCCAATCCTCCACGTACAGCGAACTGAACACCGACACCTAAACCTAGACCTGGCCCCTGGACCTGAAACCTCATCGTCACCAATGACATCACCCACGTCCAGCGCAAACCTGATGTTCAATCACTTCCTCATCCACACATCAGAGCCTGATCCTAATCCTTCCCATAACCATATCTTCCCTGTACACCTTACCAAACACCTATCCCTAACCCTAACCTTGTTTCCTGGTTGAATCCTCACTGACAAAATCGACATCCCCCATGCCTCACTGTAAACCTCCACCTCAATGTCGTCCATGCCATCACGTCAGAGCCAGGTCCTAACTCTAAACATAGTCCTATACGTCTGGTACACCTTAGCAAACACAAACCCTAACTGTAGCCCAGGTCTCTTGACCTGACACAACATCACAATTGACATCATTCACGCTTCACCTCAACTCTGAATTACAATCGTACTCTCTAACTCACATCACAGGTGAAACCAAACTCTAACCATAATCTAAACTCCCCATTTGCCTTAAAGAAATCGCAACCCAAATCCTAGCACTAGCCCATGGACCAAACCCTCACTGTCACCTTCGACGTCACCCAGGCTTCACCGTAACCTTGAACTGCAATCTCGTACTCACCCTCACATCAGAGACAGATGCAAACACTGATAGTAACCCTACACTCCCCATTAACCTTAATGAACATGCAACCCTAAAGCAAGCACTTGTCCCTGGACCTTAACCCTTAGAGTCACCATTGACACCACTGAAGGTTATCTTTAAAAATGGATTTAAATCTTGTCCTCACAGTCACATCAGAGACAGTCTCTAACTCTACCTGCAAACCTACCCTCACTGTACACCATTCCATACACCTGATCTGAAACCCTGCCCAGGTCTTCCAACGTGACCCCTCACCACCACCATCACCATCACTCATGTCTAAGAAACATCATGAAAGTCTATCTCGCAATCACCCTCACAATCAGAGCTGGATCCTGACTCTAACCATATCCCTATCCTCCACTTACAGCTAAACCACCACTTAAACTTAACCCTGGACTGCAACCAGGACCTGAAACCTCACTGTCACCATCGATGTTACCCATGCTTCACCATAAACCTGATGTTCAATCTCGTCCTCACCCTCACAACAGAGCCGGATTGTTAGCCTAAACAAAACCATGTGCTCCCTGTACACCTTTCCGAACACCTAACCCTAACCCTAGACCTAGCCAATGGAACTGAACCCTGACAGTCACCATCGACATCACCCAGGCTTCAGCGTAAACCTGATGTTCAATCTCTTCCTCATCCTCACATCAGAGCCCAATTCTAACCCTTCCCATAACCGTATCTTCCCTGTACACCTTACCAAACACCTAACCCTAACCCTAGCCCTAGCCCATGGAATTGAACCTTGACGGTCACCATCGACATCACCCAGGCTTCAGCGTAAACCCGATGTGCAATCCCATCCTCATCCTCACATCAGAGCCCGACTCAAACCCTTCCCATAACCGTATCTTCCCTGTACACCTTACCAAACACCTAACCCTAACCCTAGCCTTGTTCCCTGGACTTACCCCTCACCATCACCATCAATGTCCCCTACGCTTCAATGAAAACCTCGACCTCAATCTATCCCTCAACATCACATCAGAGGTGAATCCTAAGCAAAATGATAAACCAATCCTCCCTGTACACATTACAGGACACCTAACCCTAAACCTAACCTTGTTCACTGGCCTGTACCCTCTCTGTTAAAATCGACATCTCCCATGCGTCACTGTAAACCTCCGTGTCAATCTCACCCTCACCATCACATCAGAGTCACACCCTAACTCCAAACGTAGTCCCGTATGTTCCATACACCTCAGTGAAAACCAACCTTCTCTCTACTGCTGGTCATTTGACATGACCACACAACATCTCAATTGACATCTTCCATGCTTCACCTTAATCCTGAATTACAATCATACTCTCTAACTCACATCAGAGCTGGGCCCTAATGCTAACCATAATCCAAACTCCTCGTTCATGTTAAAGAACTAGTATCCATTAACCTAGCCCTAGCCCATGGATCTGAATCATCACCATCACCATCGATGTCACTGAGAATTAACCATAAACCGAATCTTCAATCTCGTACTCACCCTCACATCAGAGACAGACCCTAACTCTAATTGTAACCCTATCTTCGCCATAAACCTAAACAAACACCCAACCCTAACCCTAGTCTTTGTCCCTGGACATTGTCCCTCAGCGTCACCACTGACTTCACCGAAGGTTCGCTTTATCCATGGATTTAAATCTTGTCTTCGTAATCACTTCAGAGACAGACTCTAACTCTCACCATACATTTACCCTCAATGTTCACCATTTCGTACACCTAATACGATACCCTGCCCACGTCCTTCGCTCTGACCCCTCACCACAAACACCACCATCAAGCATGTCTATCAAAAAGAGTGAATATCATTCTCACAATCACCCTCACTTTAGAGCTGGATCCTGACACTAACCATATCCCTATCCTCCATGCACAGTTAAACCAACACCGAAACCTAACCCTAGCTTGGCTCCTGGACCTGAAACCGCACAATCACCAACGATGTCACCCAGAATTCTCCGTAAACCCGATGTTCAATCTCGTCCTCAAACGCACTACAGAGCCAGATCATAAGCCTAAATGAAACCATATAGTCCCTGTACACCTTACCAAACACCTAACCCTACCCCTAGCCCTAGCCCATGGACCTAATACCTCACAATCACCATTGACATCACCCAGGCTTCAGCGTAAACCTGATGTTCAATCTCGTCCTGATCCTCACGTCAGAGCCCAATCCGAACCCTTCCCATAACAATATCTCCCCCGTACACCTTGCCAAACACTTAACCCTGAACCTAGCCTTGTTTCCTTGACTTACCCCTCACTGTCACCATCAGCGTCCCCCATGCCTCACTGTAAAACTCCTCGTCAGTGTACCCCTTCACCTCACATCAGAGCTGGATCCTAAGCATAACGATAACCCTCTCCTCCCAGTACAACTTACAGAACACCAAACCCTAACCCTAACCTTGTTCACTGACCAAAACCCTCACCGTCAAAATCGACATCTAACACACCTCACAGTAAACGTCAAGAACAATCTCACCCTTGGGCTCACATCAGAGCTACATCCTAACTTTAAACATAGTCCTGTATGTCCCGTAAAACTTTGCGAACACCAACCCTAACTCGAGTGCTGATCACTAGACCTGACCCCTCAGCATCATATTTGACATCATCCACGCTTCACCTTAAACCTGAATTACAATCATACTCTCTACTTCACATCACACCAGACCCAAATTCTAACTGTAATCTAAACTCCCCATTCGCCTTAAAGAACTACCAACTATAATACTAGCCCTAGCCCATGGATCTAACCTACACCGCCACCTTCGATGTCAACACATGCTTCACCGGTAACTTAAACTTCCATCTCGTCCTTACCCTCATATAAGAGACAGACCCTAAATCAAATCGTAACCCTAACTTCCCCATAAAACTTAAGTTACACCCAAGCCTAACACTAGCCCTTGTCCGTGGACATTGCCCCTCACCATCACCATTGACAACACACAAGGTTCCCTTTAAACATGGATTTAAATCTGGCCCCCTACTCACATCAGAGACAGTCCCAAACTCAAAATGTAACCCTCTCCTCACTGTTCACCGTTCGTACACCTGACCCAAAACCCTGCCCAGTTTCTTCAACCTGACCCCTCACCACCGACAGCACCATGACTCATGTCTAACAAAAATCATGAAGGTCTGTATCGAAAATGACATCAGGTCAGAGCTGGATCCTGATTCCTACCATACCCCAATCCTCCACGTACAGCGAACTGAACACCGACACCTAAACCTAGACCTGGCCCCTGGACCTGAAACCTCATCGTCACCAATGACATCACCCACGTTCAGCGCAAACCTGATGTTCAATCACTTCCTCATCCACACATCAGAGCCTGATCCTAATCCCTCCCATAACCATATCTTCCCTGTACACCTTACCAAGCACCTATCCCTAACCCTAACCTTGTTTCCTGGTTGAATCCTCACTGACAAAATCGACATCCCCCATGCCTCACTGTAAACCTCCACCTCAATGTCGTCCATGCCATCACGTCAGAGCCAGATCCTAACTCTAAACATAGTCCTATACGTCTGGTACACCTTAGCAAACACAAACCCTAACTGTAGCCCAGGTCTCTTGACGTGACACAACATCACAATTGACATCATCCACGCTTCACCTCAACTCTGAATTACAATCGTACTCTCTAACTCACATCACAGGTGAAACCAAGCTCTAACCATAATCTAAACTCCCCATTTGCCTTAAAGAAATCGCAACCCAAATCCTAGCACTAGCCCATGGACCAAACCCTCACTGTCACCTTCGACGTCACCCAGGCTTCACCGTAACCTTGAACTGCAATCTCGTACTCACCCTCACATCAGAGACAGATGCAAACACTGATAGTAACCCTACACTCCCCATTAACCTTAATGAACATGCAACCCTAAAGCAAGCACTTGTCCCTGGACCTTAACCCTTAGAGTCACCATTGACACCACTGAAGGTTATCTTTAAAAATGGATTTAAATCTTGTCCTCACAGTCACATCAGAGACAGTCTCTAACTCTACCTGCAAACCTACCCTCACTGTACACCATTCCATACACCTGATCTGAAACCCTGCCCAGGTCTTCCAACGTGACCCCTCACCACCACCATCACCATCACTCATGTCTAAGAAACATCATGAAAGTCTATCTCGCAATCACCCTCACAATCAGAGCTGGATCCTGACTCTAACCATATCCCTATCCTCCACTTACAGCTAAACCACCACTTAAACTTAACCCTGGACTGCAACCAGGACCTGAAACCTCACTGTCACCATCGATGTTACCCATGCTTCACCATAAACCTGATGTTCAATCTCGTCCTCACCCTCACAACAGAGCCGGATTGTTAGCCTAAACAAAACCATGTGCTCCTTGTACACCTTTCCGAACACCTAACCCTAACCCTAGACCTAGCCCATGGAACTGAACCCTGACAGTCACCATCGACATCACCCAGGCTTCAGCGTAAACCTGATGTTCAATCTCTTCCTCATCCTCACATCAGAGCCCAATTCTAACCCTTCCCATAACCGTATCTTCCCTGTACACCTTACCAAACACCTAACCCTAACCCTAGCCCTAGCCCATGGAATTGAACCTTGACGGTCACCATCGACATCACCCAGGCTTCAGCGTAAACCCGATGTGCAATCCCATCCTCATCCTCACATCAGAGCCCGACTCAAACCCTTCCCATAACCGTATCTTCCCTGTACACCTTACCAAACACCTAACCCTAACCCTAGCCTTGTTCCCTGGACTTACCCCTCACCATCACCATCAATGTCCCCTACGCTTCAATGAAAACCTCGACCTCAATCTATCCCTCAACATCACATCAGAGGTGAATCCTAAGCAAAATGATAAACCAATCCTCCCTGTACACATTACAGGACACCTAACCCTAAACCTAACCTTGTTCACTGGCCTGTACCCTCTCTGTTAAAATCGACATCTCCCATGCGTCACTGTAAACCTCCGTGTCAATCTCACCCTCACCATCACATCAGAGTCACACCCTAACTCCAAACGTAGTCCCGTATGTTCCATACACCTCAGTGAAAACCAACCTTCTCTCTACTGCTGGTCATTTGACATGACCACACAACATCTCAATTGACATCTTCCATGCTTCACCTTAATCCTGAATTACAATCATACTCTCTAACTCACATCAGAGCTGGGCCCTAATGCTAACCATAATCCAAACTCCTCGTTCATGTTAAAGAACTAGTATCCATTAACCTAGCCCTAGCCCATGGATCTGAATCATCACCATCACCATCGATGTCACTGAGAATTAACCATAAACTGGATCTTCAATCTCGTACTCACCCTCACATCAGAGACAGACCCTAACTCTAATTGTAACCCTATCTTCGCCATAAACCTAAACAAACACCCAACCCTAACCCAAGTCTTTGTCCCTGGACATTGTCCCTCAGCGTCACCACTGACTTCACCGAAGGTTCGCTTTATCCATGGATTTAAATCTTGTCTTCGTAATCACTTCAGAGACAGACTCTAACTCTCACCATACATTTACCCTCAATGTTCACCATTTCGTACACCTAATACGATACCCTGCCCACGTCCTTCGCTCTGACCCCTCACCACAAACACCACCATCAAGCATGTCTATCAAAAAGAGTGAATATCATTCTCACAATCACCCTCACTTTAGAGCTGGATCCCGACTCTAACCATATCCCTATCCTCCATGCACAGTTAAACCAACACCGAAACCTATCCCTAGCTTGGCTCCTGGACCTGAAACCACACAATCACCAACGATGTCACCCAGAATTCTCCGTAAACCCGATGTTCAATCTCGTCCTCAACCGCACTACAGAGCCAGATCATAAGCCTAAATGAAACCATATAGTCCCTGTACACCTTACCAAACACCTAACCCTACCCCTAGCCCTAGCCCATGGACCTAATACCTCACAATCACCATTGACATCACCCAGGCTTCAGCGTAAACCTGATGTTCAGTCTCGTCCTGATCCTCACGTCAGAGCCCAATCCGAACCCTTCCCATAACAATATCTCCCCCGTACACCTTACCAAACACTTAACCCTGAACCTAGCCTTGTTTCCTTGACTTACCCCTCACTGTCACCATCAGCGTCCCCCATGCCTCACTGTAAAACTCCTCCTCAGTGTACCCCTTCACCTCACATCAGAGCTGGATCCTAAGCATAACGATAACCCTCTCCTCCCAGTACAACTTACAGAACACCAAACCCTAACCCTAACCTTGTTCACTGACCAAAACCCTCACCGTCAAAATCGACATCTAACACACCTCACAGTAAACGTCAAGAACAATCTCACCCTTGGGCTCACATCAGAGCTACATCCTAACTTTAAACATAGTCCTGTATGTCCCGTAAAACTTTGCGAACACCAACCCTAACTCGAGTGCTGATCACTAGACCTGACCCCTCAGCATCATATTTGACATCATCCATGCTTCACCTTAAACCTGAATTACAATCATACTCTCTACTTCACATCACACCAGACCCAAATTCTAACTGTAATCTAAACTCCCCATTCGCCTTAAAGAACTACCAACTATAATACTAGCCCTAGCCCATGGATCTAACCTACACCGCCATCTTCGATGTCAACACATGCTTCACCGGTAACTTAAACTTCCATCTCGTCCTTACCCTCATATAAGAGACAGACCCTAAATCAAATCGTAACCCTAACTTCCCCATAAAACTTAAGTTACACCCAAGCCTAACACTAGCCCTTGTCCGTGGACATTGCCCCTCACCATCACCATTGACAACACACAAGGTTCCCTTTAAACATGGATTTAAATCTGGCCCCCTACTCACATCAGAGACAGTCCCAAACTCAAAATGTAACCCTATCCTCACTGTTCACCGTTCGTACACCTGAACCAAAACCCTGCCCAGTTTCTTCAACCTGACCCCTCACCACCGACAGCACCATGACTCATGTCTAACAAAAATCATGAAGGTCTGTATCGAAAATGACATCAGGTCAGAGCTGGATCCTGATTCCTACCATACCCCAATCCTCCACGTACAGCGAACTGAACACCGACACCTAAACCTAGACCTGGCCCCTGGACCTGAAACCTCATCGTCACCAATGACATCACCCACGTTCAGCGCAAACCTGATGTTCAATCACTTCCTCATCCACACATCAGAGCCTGATCCTAATCCTTCCCATAACCATATCTTCCCTGTACACCTTACCAAGCACCTATCCCTAACCCTAACCTTGTTTCCTGGTTGAATCCTCACTGACAAAATCGACATCCCCCATGCCTCACTGTAAACCTCCACCTCAATGTCGTCCATGCCATCACGTCAGAGCCAGATCCTAACTCTAAACATAGTCCTATACGTCTGGTACACCTTAGCAAACACAAACCCTAACTGTAGCCCAGGTCTCTTGACCTGACACAACATCACAATTGACATCATTCACGCTTCACCTCAACTCTGAATTACAATCGTACTCTCTAACTCACATCACAGGTGAAACCAAGCTCTAACCATAATCTAAACTCCCCATTTGCCTTAAAGAAATCGCAACCCAAATCCTAGCACTAGCCCATGGACCAAACCCTCACTGTCACCTTCGACGTCACCCAGGCTTCACCGTAACCTTGAACTGCAATCTCGTACTCACCCTCACATCAGAGACAGATGCAAACACTGATAGTAACCCTACACTCCCCATTAACCTTAATGAACATGCAACCCTAAAGCAAGCACTTGTCCCTGGACCTTAACCCTTAGAGTCACCATTGACACCACTGAAGGTTATCTTTAAAAATGGAATTAAATCTTGTCCTCACAGTCACATCAGAGACAGTCTCTAACTCTACCTGCAAACCTACCCTCACTGTACACCATTCCATACACCTGATCTGAAACCCTGCCCAGGTCTTCCAACGTGACCCCTCACCACCACCATCACCATCACTCATGTCTAAGAAACATCATGAAAGTCTATCTCGCAATCACCCTCACAATCAGAGCTGGATCCTGACTCTAACCATATCCCTATCGTCCACTTACAGCTAAACCACCACTTAAACTTAACCCTGGACTGCAACCAGGACCTGAAACCTCACTGTCACCATCGATGTTACCCATGCTTCACCATATTCCTGATGTTCAATCTCGTCCTCACCCTCACAACAGAGCCGGATTGTTAGCCTAAACAAAACCATGTGCTCCCTGTACACCTTTCCGAACACCTAACCCTAACCGTAGACCTAGCCCGTGAAACTGAACCCTGACAGTCACCATCGACATCACCCAGGCTTCAGCGTAAACCTGATGTTCAATCTCTTCCTCATCCTCACATCAGAGCCCAATTCTAACCCTTCCCATAACCGTATCTTCCCTGTATACCTTACCAAACACCTAACCCTAACCCTAGCCCTAGCCCATGGAATTGAACCTTGACGGTCACCATCGACATCACCCAGGCTTCAGCGTAAACCCGATGTGCAATCCCATCCTCATCCTCACATCAGAGCCCGACTCAAACCCTTCCCATAACCGTATCTTCCCTGTACACCTTACCAAACACCTAACCCTAACCCTAGCCTTGTTCCCTGGACTTACCCCTCACCATCACCATCAATGTCTCCTACGCTTCAATGAAAACCTCGACCTCAATCTATCCCTCAACATCACATCAGAGGTGAATCCTAAGCAAAATGATAAACCAATCCTCCCTGTACACATTACAGGACACCTAACCCTAAACCTAACCTTGTTCACTGGCCTGTACCCTCTCTGTTAAAATCGACATCTCCCATGCGTCACTGTAAACCTCCGTGTCAATCTCACCCTCACCATCACATCAGAGTCACACCCTAACTCCAAACGTAGTCCCGTATGTTCCATACACCTCAGTGAAAACCAACCTTCTCTCTACTGCTGGTCATTTGACATGACCACACAACGTCTCAATTGACATCTTCCATGCTTCACCTTAATCCTGAATTACAATCATACTCTCTAACTCACATCAGAGCTGGGCCCTAATGCTAACCATAATCCAAACTCCTCGTTCATGTTAAAGAACTAGTATCCATTAACCTAGCCCTAGCCCATGGATCTGAATCATCACCATCACCATCGATGTCACTGAGAATTAACCATAAACTGGATCTTCAATCTCGTACTCACCCTCACATCAGAGACAGACCCTAACTCTAATTGTAACCCTGTCTTCGCCATAAACCTAAACAAACACCCAACCCTAACCCTAGTCTTTGTCCCTGGACATTGTCCCTCAGCGTCACCACTGACTTCACCGAAGGTTCGCTTTATCCATGGATTTAAATCTTGTCTTCGTAATCACTTCAGAGACAGACTCTAACTCTCACCATACATTTACCCTCAATGTTCACCATTTCGTACACCTAATACGATACCCTGCCCACGTCCTTCGCTCTGACCCCTCACCACAAACACCACCATCAAGCATGTCTATCAAAAAGAGTGAATATCATTCTCACAATCACCCTCACTTTAGAGCTGGATCCTGACTCTAACCATATCCCTATCCTCCATGCACAGTTAAACCAACACCGAAACCTAACCCTAGCTTGGCTCCTGGACCTGAAACCGCACAACCACCAACGATGTCACCCAGAATTCTCCGTCAACCCGATGTTCAATCTCGTCCTCAACCGCACTACAGAGCCAGATCATAAGCCTAAATGAAACCATATAGTCCCTGTACACCTTACCAAACACCTAACCCTACCCCTAGCCCTAGCCCATGGACCTAATACCTCACAATCACCATTGACATCACCCAGGCTTCAGCGTAAACCTGATGTTCAATCTCGTCCTGATCCTCACGTCAGAGCCCAATCCGAACCCTTCCCAGAACAATATCTCCCCCGTACACCTTACCAAACACTTAACCCTGAACCTAGCCTTGTTTCCTTGACTTACCCCTCACTGTCACCATCAGCGTCCCCCATGCCTCACTGTAAAACTCCTCCTCAGTGTACCCCTTCACCTCACATCAGAGCTGGATCCTAAGCATAACGACAACCCTCTCCTCCCAGTACAACTTACAGAACACCAAACCCTAACCCTAACCTTGTTCACTGACCAAAACCCTCACCGTCAAAATCGACATCTAACACACCTCACAGTAAACGTCAAGAACAATCTCACCCTTGGGCTCACATCAGAGCTACATCCTAACTTTAAACATAGTCCTGTATGTCCCGTAAAACTTTGCGAACACCAACCCTAACTCGAGTGCTGATCACTAGACCTGACCCCTCAGCATCATATTTGACATCATCCACGCTTCACCTTAAACCTGAATTACAATCATACTCTCTACTTCACATCACACCAGACCCAAATTCTAACTGTAATCTAAACTCCCCATTCGCCTTAAAGAACTACCAACTATAATACTAGCCCTAGCCCATGGATCTAACCTACACCGCCACCTTCGATGTCAACACATGCTTCACCGGTAACTTAAACTTCCATCTCGTCCTTACCCTCATATAAGAGACAGACCCTAAATCAAGTCGTAACCATAACTTCCCCATAAAACTTAAGGTACACCCAAGCCTAACACTAGCCCTTGACCGTGGACATTGCCCCTCACCATCACCATTGACAACACACAAGGTTCCCTTTAAACATGGATTTAAATCTGGCCCCCTACTCACATCAGAGACAGTTCCAAACTCAAAATGTAACCCTATCCTCACTGTTCACCGTTCGTACACCTGAACCAAAACCCTGCCCAGTTTCTTCAACCTGACCCCTCACCACCGACAGCACCATGACTCATGTCTAACAAAAATCATGAAGGTCTGTATCGAAAATGACATCAGGTCAGAGCTGGATCCTGATTCCTACCATACCCCAATCCTCCACGTACAGCGAACTGAACACCGACACCTAAACCTAGACCTGGCCCCTGGACCTGAAACCTCATCGTCACCAATGACATCACCCACGTTCAGCGCAAACCTGATGTTCAATCACTTCCTCATTCACACATCAGAGCCTGATCCTAATCCTTCCCATAACCATATCTTCCCTGTACACCTTACCAAACACCTATCCCTAACCCTAACCTTGTTTCCTGGTTGAATCCTCACTGACAAAATCGACATCCCCCATGCCTCACTGTAAACCTCCACCTCAATGTCGTCCATGCCATCACGTCAGAGCCAGATCCTAACTCTAAACATAGTCCTGTACGTCTGGTACACCTTAGCAAACACAAACCCTAACTGTAGCCCAGGTCTCTTGACCTGACACAACATCACAATTGACATCATTCACGCTTCACCTCAACTCTGAATTACAATCGTACTCTCTAACTCACATCACAGGTGAAACCAAGCTCTAACCATAATCTAAACTCCCCATTTGCCTTAAAGAAATCGCAACCCAAATCCTAGCACTAGCCCATGGACCAAACCCTCACTGTCACCTTCGACGTCACCCAGGCTTCACCGTAACCTTGAACTGCCATCTCGTACTCACCCTCACATCAGAGACAGATGCAAACACTGATAGTAACCCTACACTCCCCATTAACCTTAATGAACATGCAACCCTAAAGCAAGCACTTGTCCCTGGACCTTAACCCTTAGAGTCACCATTGACACCACTGAAGGTTATCTTTAAAAATGGATTTAAATCTTGTCCTCACAGTCACATCAGAGACAGTCTCTAACTCTACCTGCAAACCTACCCTCACTGTACACCATTCCATACACCTGATCTGAAACCCTGCCCAGGTCTTCCACCGTGACCCCTCACCACCACCATCACCATCACTCATGTCTAAGAAACATCATGAAAGTCTATCTCGCAATCACCCTCACAATCAGAGCTGGATCCTGACTCTAACCATATCCCTACCCTCCACTTACAGCTAAACCACCACTTAAACTTAACCCTGGACTGCAACCAGGACCTGAAACCTCACTGTCACCATCGATGTTACCCATGCTTCACCATAAACCTGATGTTCAATCTCGTCCTCACCCTCACAACAGAGCCGGATTGTTAGCCTAAACAAAACCATGTGCTCCCTGTACACCTTTCCGAACACCTAACCCTAACCCTAGACCTAGCCCATGGAACTGAACCCTGACAGTCACCATCGACATCACCCAGGCTTCAGCGTAAACCTGATGTTCAATCTCTTCCTCATCCTCACATCAGAGCCCAATTCTAACCCTTCCCATAACCGTATCTTCCCTGTACACCTTACCAAACACCTAACCCGAACCCTAGCCTTATTCCCTGGACTTACCCCTCATCATCACCATCAATGTCCCCTACGCTTCAATGAAAACCTCGACTTCAATCTATCCCTCAACATCACATCAGAGGTGAATCCTAAGCAAAATGATAAACCAATCCTCCCTGTACACATTACAGGACACCTAACCCTAAACCTAACCTTGTTCACTGGCCTGTACCCTCTCTGTTAAAATCGACATCTCCCATGCGTCACTGTAAACCTCCGTGTCAATCTCACCCTCACCATCACATCAGAGTCACAGCCTAACTCCAAACGTAGTCCCGTATGTTCCATACACCTCAGTGAAAACCAACCTTCTCTCTACTGCTGGTCATTTGACATGACCACACAACATCTCAATTGACATCTTCCATGCTTCACCTTAATCCTGAATTACAATCATACTCTCTAACTCACATCAGAGCTGGGCCCTAATGCTAACCATAATCCAAACTCCTCGTTCATGTTAAAGAACTAGTATCCATTAACCTAGCCCTAGCCCATGGATCTGAATCATCACCATCACCATCGATGTCACTGAGAATTAACCATAAACTGGATCTTCAATCTCGTACTCACCCTCACATCAGAGACAGACCCTAACTCTAATTGTAACCCTATCTTCGCCATAAACCTAAACAAACACCCAACCCTAACCCTAGTCTTTGTCCCTGGACATTGTCCCTCAGCGTCACCACTGACTTCACCGAAGGTTCGCTTTATCCATGGATTTAAATCTTGTCTTCGTAATCACTTCAGAGACAGACTCTAACTCTCACCATACATTTACCCTCAATGTTCACCATTTCGTACACCTAATACGATACCCTGCCCACGTCCTTCGCTCTGACCCCTCACCACAAACACCACCATCAAGCATGTCTATCAAAAAGAGTGAATATCATTCTCACAATCACCCTCACTTTAGAGCTGGATCCTGACTCTAACCATATCCCTATCCTCCATGCACAGTTAAACCAACACCGAAACCTAACCCTAGCTTGGCTCCTGGACCTGAAACCGCAGAATCACCAACGATGTCACCCAGAATTCTCCGTAAACCCGATGTTCAATCTCGTCCTCAACCGCACTACAGAGCCAGATCATAAGCCTAAATGAAACCATATAGTCCCTGTTCACCTTACCAAACACCTAACCCTACCCCTAGCCCTAGCCCATGGACCTAATACCTCACAATCACCATTGACATCACCCAGGCTTCAGCGTAAACCTGATGTTCAATCTCGTCCTGATCCTCACGTCAGAGCCCAATCCGAACCCTTCCCATAACAATATCTCCCCCGTACACCTTGCCAAACACTTAACCCTGAACCTAGCCTTGTTTCCTTGACTTACCCCTCACTGTCACCATCAGCGTCCCCCATGCCTCACTGTAAAACTCCTCCTCAGTGTACCCCTTCACCTCACATCAGAGCTGGATCCTAAGCATAACGATAACCCTCTCCTCCCAGTACAACTTACAGAACACCAAACCCTAACCCTAACCTTGTTCACTGACCAAAACCCTCACCGTCAAAATCGACATCTAACACACCTCACAGTAAACGTCAAGAACAATCTCACCCTTGGGCTCACATCAGAGCTACATCCTAACTTTAAACATAGTCCTGTATGTCCCGTAAAACTTTGCGAACACCAACCCTAACTCGAGTGCTGATCACTAGACCTGACCCCTCAGCATCATATTTCACATCATCCACGCTTCACCTTAAACCTGAATTACAATCATACTCTATACTTCACATCACACCAGACCCAAATTCTAACTGTAATCTAAACTCCCCATTCGCCTTAAAGAACTACCAACTATAATACTAGCCCTAGCCCATGGATCTAACCTACACCGCCACCTTCGAGGTCAACACATGCTTCACCGGTAACTTAAACTTCCATCTCGTCCTTACCCTCATATAAGAGACAGACCCTAAATCAAATCGTAACCCTAACTTCCCCATAAAACTTAAGTTACACCCAAGCCTAACACTAGCCCTTGTCCGTGGACATTGCCCCTCACCATCACCATTAACAACACACAAGGTTTCCTTTAAACATGGATTTAAATCTGGCCCCCTACTCATATCAGAGACAGTCCCAAACTCAAAATGTAACCCTCTCCTCACTGTTCACCGTTCGTACACCTGACCCAAAACCCTGCCCAGTTTCTTCAACCTGACCACTCACCACCGACAGCACCATGACTCATGTCTAACAAAAATCATGAAGGTCTGTATCGAAAATGACATCAGGTCAGAGCTGGATCCTGATTCCTACCATACCCCAATCCTCCACGTACAGCGAACTGAACACCGACACCTAAACCTAGACCTGGCCCCTGGACCTGAAACCTCATCGTCACCAATGACATCACCCACGTTCAGCGCAAACCTGATGTTCAATCACTTCCTCATCCACACATCAGAGCCTGATCCTAATCCTTCCCATAACCATATCTTCCCTGTACACCTTACCAAGCACCTATCCCTAACCCTTACCTTGTTTCCTGGTTGAATCCTCACTGACAAAATCGACATCCCCCATGCCTCACTGTAAACCTCCACCTCAATGTCGTCCATGCCGTCACGTCAGAGCCAGATCCTAACTCTAAACATAGTCCTATACGTCTGGTACACCTTAGCAAACACAAACCCTAACTGTAGCCCAGGTCTCTTGACCTGACACAACATCACAATTGACATCATTCACGCTTCACCTCAACTCTGAATTACAATCGTACTCTCTAACTCACATCACAGGTGAAACCAAGCTCTAACCATAATCTAAACTCCCCATTTGCCTTAAAGAAATCGCAACCCAAATCCTAGCACTAGCCCATGGACCAAACCCTCACTGTCACCTTCGACGTCACCCAGGCTTCACCGTAACCTTGAACTGCCATCTCGTACTCACCCTCACATCAGAGACAGATGCAAACACTGATAGTAACCCTACACTCCCCATTAACCTTAATGAACATGCAACCCTAAAGCAAGCACTTGTCCCTGGACCTTAACCCTTAGAGTCACCATTGACACCACTGAAGGTTATCTTTAAAAATGGATTTAAATCTTGTCCTCACAGTCACATCAGAGACAGTCTCTAACTCTACCTGCAAACCTACCCTCACTGTACACCATTCCATACACCTGATCTGAAACCCTGCCCAGGTCTTCCAACGTGACCCCTCACCACCACCATCACCATCACTCATGTCTAAGAAACATCATGAAAGTCTATCTCGCAATCACCCTCACAATCAGAGCTGGATCCTGACTCTAACCATATCCCTATCCTCCACTTACAGCTAAACCACCACTTAAACTTAACCCTGGACTGCAACCAGGACCTGAAACCTCACTGTCACCATCGATGTTACCCATGCTTCACCATAAACCTGATGTTCAATCTCGTCCTCACCCTCACAACAGAGCCGGATTGTTAGCCTAAACAAAACCATGTGCTCCCTGTACACCTTTCCGAACACCTAACCCTAACCCTAGACCTAGCCCATGGAACTCAACCCTGACAGTCACCATCGACATCACCCAGGCTTCAGCGTAAACCTGATGTTCAATCTCTTCCTCATCCTCACATCAGAGCCCAATTCTAACCCTTCCCATAACCGTATCTTCCCTGTACACCTTACCAAACACCTAACCCTAACCCTAGCCCTAGCCCATGGAATTGAACCTTGACGGTCACCATCGACATCACCCAGGCTTCAGCGTAAACCCGATGTGCAATCCCATCCTCATCCTCACATCAGAGCCCGACTCAAACCCTTCCCATAACCGTATCTTCCCTGTACACCTTACCAAACACCTAACCCTAACCCTAGCCTTGTTCCCTGGACTTACCCCTCACCATCACCATCAATGTCCCCTACGCTTCAATGAAAACCTCGACCTCAATCTATCCCTCAACATCACATCAGAGGTGAATCCTAAGCAAAATGATAAACCAATCCTCCCTGTACACATTACAGGACACCTAACCCTAAACCTAACCTTGTTCACTGGCCTGTACCCTCTCTGTTAAAAATCGACATCTCCCATGCGTCACTGTAAACCTCCGTGTCAATCTCACCCTCACCATCACATCAGAGTCACACCCTAACTCCAAACGTAGTCCCGTATGTTCCATACACCTCAGTGAAAACCAACCTTCTCTCTACTGCTGGTCATTTGACATGACCACACAACATCTCAATTGACATCTTCCATGCTTCACCTTAATCCTGAATTACAATCATACTCTCTAACTCACATCAGAGCTGGGCCCTAATGCTAACCATAATCCAAACTCCTCGTTCATGTTAAAGAACTAGTATCCATTAACCTAGCCCTAGCCCATGGATCTGAATCATCACCATCACCATCGATGTCACTGAGAATTAACCATAAACTGGATCTTCAATCTCGTACTCACCCTCACATCAGAGACAGACCCTAACTCTAATTGTAACCCTATCTTCGCCATAAACCTAAACAAACACCCAACCCTAACCCTAGTCTTTGTCCCTGGACATTGTCCCTCAGCGTCACCACTGACTTCACCGAAGGTTCGCTTTATCCATGGATTTAAATCTTGTCTTCGTAATCACTTCAGAGACAGACTCTAACTCTCACCATACATTTACCCTCAATGTTCACCATTTCGTACACCTAATACGATACCCTGCCCACGTCCTTCGCTCTGACCCCTCACCACAAACACCACCATCAAGCATGTCTATCAAAAAGAGTGAATATCATTCTCACAATCACCCTCACTTTAGAGCTGGATCCTGACTCTAACCATATCCCTATCCTCCATGCACAGTTAAACCAACACCGAAACCTAACCCTAGCTTGGCTCCTGGACCTGAAACCGCACAATCACCAACGATGTCACCCAGAATTCTCCGTAAACCCGATGTTCAATCTCGTCCTCAACCGCACTACAGAGCCAGATCATAAGCCTAAATGAAACCATATAGTCCCTGTACACCTTACCAAACACCTAACCCTACCCCTAGCCCTAGCCCATGGACCTAATACCTCACAATCACCATTGACATCACCCAGGCTTCAGCGTAAACCTGATGTTCAATCTCGTCCTGATCCTCACGTCAGAGCCCAATCCGAACCCTTCCCATAACAATATCTCCCCCGTACACCTTGCCAAACACTTAACCCTGAACCTAGCCTTGTTTCCTTGACTTACCCCTCACTGTCACCATCAGCGTCCCCCATGCCTCACTGTAAAACTCCTCCTCAGTGTACCCCTTCACCTCACATCAGAGCTGGATCCTAAGCATAACGATAACCCTCTCCTCCCAGTACAACTTACAGAACACCAAACCCTAACCCTAACCTTGTTCACTGACCAAAACCCTCACCGTCAAAATCGACATCTAACACACCTCACAGTAAACGTCAAGAACAATCTCACCCTTGGGCTCACATCAGAGCTACATCCTAACTTTAAACATAGTCCTGTATGTCCCGTAAAACTTTGCGAACACCAACCCTAACTCGAGTGCTGATCACTAGACCTGACCCCTCAGCATCATATTTGACATCATCCACGCTTCACCTTAAACCTGAATTACAATCATACTCTCTACTTCACATCACACCAGACCCAAATTCTAACTGTAATCTAAACTCCCCATTCGCCTTAAAGAACTACCAACTATAATACTAGCCCTAGCCCATGGATCTAACCTACACCGCCACCTTCGATGTCAACACATGCTTCACCGGTAACTTAAACTTCCATCTCGTCCTTACCCTCATATAAGAGACAGACCCTAAATCAAATCGTAACCCTAACTTCCCCATAAAACTTAAGTTACACCCAAGCCTAACACTAGCCCTTGTCCGTGGACATTGCCCCTCACCATCACCATTGACAACACACAAGGTTCCCTTTAAACATGGATTTAAATGTGGCCCCCTACTCACATCAGAGACAGTCCCAAACTCAAAATGTAACCCTATCCTCACTGTTCACCGTTCGTACACCTGACCCAAAACCCTGCCCAGTTTCTTCAACCTGACCCCTCACCACCGACAGCACCATGACTCATGTCTAACAAAAATCATGAAGGTCTGTATCGAAAATGACATCAGGTCAGAGCTGGATCCTGATTCCTACCATACCCCAATCCTCCACGTACAGCGAACTGAACACCGACACCTAAACCTAGACCTGGCCCCTGGACCTGAAACCTCATCGTCACCAATGACATCACCCACGTTCAGCGCAAACCTGATGTTCAATCACTTCCTCATCCACACATCAGAGCCTGATCCTAATCCTTCCCATAACCATATCTTCCCTGTACACCTTACCAAACACCTATCCCTAACCCTAACCTTGTTTCCTGGTTGAATCCTCACTGACAAAATCGACATCCCCCATGCCTCACTGTAAACCTCCACCTCAATGTCGTCCATGCCATCACGTCAGAGCCAGATCCTAACTCTAAACATAGTCCTATACGTCTGGTACACCTTAGCAAACACAAACCCTAACTGTAGCCCAGGTCTCTTGACCTGACACAACATCACAATTGACATCATTCACGCTTCACCTCAACTCTGAATTACAATCGTACTCTCTAACTCACATCACAGGTGAAACCAAGCTCTAACCATAATCTAAACTCCCCATTTGCCTTAAAGAAATCGCAACCCAAATCCTAGCACTAGCCCATGGACCAAACCCTCACTGTCACCTTCGACGTCACCCAGGCTTCACCGTAACCTTGAACTGCAATCTCGTACTCACCCTCACATCAGAGACAGATGCAAACACTGATAGTAACCCTACACTCCCCATTAACCTTAATGAACATGCAACCCTAAAGCAAGCACTTGTCCCTGGACCTTATCCCTTAGAGTCACCATTGACACCACTGAAGGTTATCTTTAAAAATGGATTTAAATCTTGTCCTCACAGTCACATCAGAGACAGTCTCTAACTC
This sequence comes from Manis javanica, assembly GCF_040802235.1. NCBI lineage: Eukaryota > Metazoa > Chordata > Mammalia > Pholidota > Manidae > Manis > Manis javanica. Next base: position 1,836,028 of record NW_027332168.1, on the reverse strand, counting down.
TACCTGCAAACCTACCCTCACTGTACACCATTCCATACACCTGATCTGAAACCCTGCCCAGGTCTTCCAACGTGACCCCTCACCACCACCATCACCATCACTCATGTCTAAGAAACATCATGAAAGTCTATCTCGCAATCACCCTCACAATCAGAGCTGGATCCTGACTCTAACCATATCCCTATCCTCCACTTACAGCTAAACCACCACTTAAACTTAACCCTGCACTGCAACCAGGACCTGAAACCTCACTGTCACCATCGATGTTACCCATGCTTCACCATAAACCTGATGTTCAATCTCGTCCTCACCCTCACAACAGAGCCGGATTGTTAGCCTAAACAAAACCATGTGCTCCCTGTACACCTTTCCGAACACCTAACCCTAACCCTAGACCTAGCCCATGGAACTGAACCCTGACAGTCACCATCGACATCACCCAGGCTTCAGCGTAAACCTGATGTTCAATCTCTTCCTCATCCTCACATCAGAGCCCAATTCTAACCCTTCCCATAACCGTATCTTCCCTGTACACCTTACCAAACACCTAACCCTAACCCTAGCCTTGTTCCCTGGACTTACCCCTCACCATCACCATCAATGTCCCCTACGCTTCAATGAAAACCTCGACCTCAATCTATCCCTCAACATCACATCAGAGGTGAATCCTAAGCAAAATGATAAACCAATCCTCCCTGTACACATTACAGGACACCTTACCCTAAACCTAACCTTGTTCACTGGCCTGTACCCTCTCTGTTAAAATCGACATCTCCCATGCGTCACTGTAAACCTCCGTGTCAATCTCACCCTCACCATCACATCAGAGTCACACCCTAACTCCAAACGTAGTCCCGTATGTTCCATACACCTCAGTGAAAACCAACCTTCTCTCTACTGCTGGTCATTTGACATGACCACACAACATCTCAATTGACATCTTCCATGCTTCACCTTAATCCTGAATTACAATCATACTCTCTAACTCACATCAGAGCTGGGCCCTAATGCTAACCATAATCCAAACTCCTCGTTCATGTTAAAGAACTAGTATCCATTAACCTAGCCCTAGCCCATGGATCTGAATCATCACCATCACCATCGATGTCACTGAGAATTAACCATAAACCGAATCTTCAATCTCGTACTCACCCTCACATCAGAGACAGACCCTAACTCTAATTGTAACCCTATCTTCGCCATAAACCTAAACAAACACCCAACCCTAACCCTAGTCTTTGTCCCTGGACATTGTCCCTCAGCGTCACCACTGACTTCACCGAAGGTTCGCTTTATCCATGGATTTAAATCTTGTCTTCGTAATCACTTCAGAGACAGACTCTAACTCTCACCATACATTTACCCTCAATGTTCACCATTTCGTACACCTAATACGATACCCTGCCCACGTCCTTCGCTCTGACCCCTCACCACAAACACCACCATCAAGCATGTCTATCAAAAAGAGTGAATATCATTCTCACAATCACCCTCACTTTAGAGCTGGATCCCGACTCTAACCATATCCCTATCCTCCATGCACAGTTAAACCAACACCGAAACCTAACCCTAGCTTGGCTCCTGGACCTGAAACCGCACAATCACCAACGATGTCACCCAGAATTCTCCGTAAACCCGATGTTCAATCTCGTCCTCAACCGCACTACAGAGCCAGATCATAAGCCTAAATGAAACCATATAGTCCCTGTACACCTTACCAAACACCTAACCCTACCCCTAGCCCTAGCCCATGGACCTAATACCTCACAATCACCATTGACATCACCCAGGCTTCAGCGTAAACCTGATGTTCAATCTCGTCCTGATCCTCACGTCAGAGCCCAATCCGAACCCTTCCCATAACAATATCTCCCCCGTACACCTTGCCAAACACTTAACCCTGAACCTAGCCTTGTTTCCTTGACTTACCCCTCACTGTCACCATCAGCGTCCCCCATGCCTCACTGTAAAACTCCTCCTCAGTGTACCCCTTCACCTCACATCAGAGCTGGATCCTAAGCATAACGATAACCCTCTCCTCCCAGTACAACTTACAGAACACCAAACCCTAACCCTAACCTTGTTCACTGACCAAAACCCTCACCGTCAAAATCGACATCTAACACACCTCACAGTAAACGTCAAGAACAATCTCACCCTTGGGCTCACATCAGAGCTACATCCTAACTTTAAACATAGTCCTGTATGTCCCGTAAAACTTTGCGAACACCAACCCTAACTCGAGTGCTGATCACTAGACCTGACCCCTCAGCATCATATTTGACATCATCCACGCTTCACCTTAAACCTGAATTACAATCATACTCTCTACTTCACATCACACCAGACCCAAATTCTAACTGTAATCTAAACTCCCCATTCGCCTTAAAGAACTACCAACTATAATACTAGCCCTAGCCCATGGATCTAACCTACACCGCCACCTTCGATGTCAACACATGCTTCACCGGTAACTTAAACTTCCATCTCGTCCTTACCCTCATATAAGAGACAGACCCTAAATCAAATCGTAACCCTAACTTCCCCATAAAACTTAAGTTACACCCAAGCCTAACACTAGCCCTTGTCCGTGGACATTGCCCCTCACCATCACCATTGACAACACACAAGGTTCCCTTTAAACATGGATTTAAATCTGGCCCCCTACTCACATCAGAGACAGTCCCAAACTCAAAATGTAACCCTATCCTCACTGTTCACCGTTCGTACACCTGAACCAAAACCCTGCCCAGTTTCTTCAACCTGACCCCTCACCACCGACAGCACCATGACTCATGTCTAACAAAAATCATGAAGGTCTGTATCGAAAATGACATCAGGTCAGAGCTGGATCCTGATTCCTACCATACCCCAATCCTCCACGTACAGCGAACTGAACACCGACACCTAAACCTAGACCTGGCCCCTGGACCTGAAACCTCATCGTCACCAATGACATCACCCACGTTCAGCGCAAACCTGATGTTCAATCACTTCCTCATCCACACACCAGAGCCTGATCCTAATCCTTCCCATAACCATATCTTCCCTGTACACCTTACCAAGCACCTATCCCTAACCCTAACCTTGTTTCCTGGTTGAATCCTCACTGACAAAATCGACATCCCCCATGCCTCACTGTAAACCTCCACCTCAATGTCGTCCATGCCATCATGTCAGAGCCAGATCCTAACTCTAAACATAGTCCTATACGTCTGGTACACCTTAGCAAACACAAACCCTAACTGTAGCCCAGGTCTCTTGACCTGACACAACATCACAATTGACATCATTCACGCTTCACCTCAACTCTGAATTACAATCGTACTCTCTAACTCACATCACAGGTGAAACCAAGCTCTAACCATAATCTAAACTCCCCATTTGCCTTAAAGAAATCGCAACCCAAATCCTAGCACTAGCCCATGGACCAAACCCTCACTGTCACCTTCGACGTCACCCAGGCTTCACCGTAACCTTGAACTGCAATCTCGTACTCACCCTCACATCAGAGACAGATGCAAACACTGATAGTAACCCTACACTCCCCATTAACCTTAATGAACATGCAACCCTAAAGCAAGCACTTGTCCCTGGACCTTAACCCTTAGAGTCACCATTGACACCACTGAAGGTTATCTTTAAAAATGGATTTAAATCTTGTCCTCACAGTCACATCAGAGACAGTCTCTAACTCTACCTGCAAACCTACCCTCACTGTACACCATTCCATACACCTGATCTGAAACCCTGCCCAGGTCTTCCAACGTGACCCCTCACCACCACCATCACCATCACTCATGTCTAAGAAACATCATGAAAGTCTATCTCGCAATCACCCTCACAATCAGAGCTGGATCCTGACTCTAACCATATCCCTATCCTCCACTTACAGCTAAACCACCACTTAAACTTAACCCTGGACTGCAACCAGGACCTGAAACCTCACTGTCACCATCGATGTTACCCATGCTTCACCATAATCCTGATGTTCAATCTCGTCCTCACCCTCACAACAGAGCCGGATTGTTAGCCTAAACAAAACCATGTGCTCCCTGTACACCTTTCCGAACACCTAACCCTAACCCTAGACCTAGCCCATGGAACTGAACCCTGACAGTCACCATCGACATCACCCAGGCTTCAGCGTAAACCTGATGTTCAATCTCTTCCTCATCCTCACATCAGAGCCGAATTCTAACCCTTCCCATAACCGTATCTTCCCTGTACACCTTACCAAACACCTAACCCTAACCCTAGCCCTAGCCCATGGAATTGAACCTTGACGGTCACCATCGACATCACCCAGGCTTCAGCGTAAACCCGATGTGCAATCCCATCCTCATCCTCACATCAGAGCCCGACTCAAACCCTTCCCATAACCGTATCTTCCCTGTACACCTTACCAATCACCTTACCCTAACCCTAGCCTTGTTCCCTGGACTTACCCCTCACCATCACCATCAATGTCCCCTACGCTTCAATGAAAACCTCGACCTCAATCTATCCCTCAACATCACATCAGAGGTGAATCCTAAGCAAAATGATAAACCAATCCTCCCTGTACACATTACAGGACACCTAACCCTAAACCTAACCTTGTTCACTGGCCTGTACCCTCTCTGTTAAAATCGACATCTCCCATGCGTCACTGTAAACCTCCGTGTCAATCTCACCCTCACCATCACATCAGAGTCACACCCTAACTCCAAACGTAGTCCCGTATGTTCCATACACCTCAGTGAAAACCAACCTTCTCTCTACTGCTGGTCATTTGACATGACCACACAACATCTCAATTGACATCTTCCATGCTTCACCTTAATCCTGAATTACAATCATACTCTCTAACTCACATCAGAGCTGGGCCCTAATGCTAACCATAATCCAAACTCCTCGTTCATGTTAAAGAACTAGTATCCATTAACCTAGCCCTAGCCCATGGATCTGAATCATCACCATCACCATCGATGTCACTGAGAATTAACCATAAACTGGATCTTCAATCTCGTACTCACCCTCACATCAGAGACAGACCCTAACTCTAATTGTAACCCTATCTTCGCCATAAACCTAAACAAACACCCAACCCTAACCCTAGTCTTTGTCCCTGGACATTGTCCCTCAGCGTCACCACTGACTTCACCGAAGGTTCGCTTTATCCATGGATTTAAATCTTGTCTTCGTAATCACTTCAGAGACAGACTCTAACTCTCACCATACATTTACCCTCAATGTTCACCATTTCGTACACCTAATACGATACCCTGCCCACGTCCTTCGCTCTGACCCCTCACCACAAACACCACCATCAAGCATGTCTATCAAAAAGAGTGAATATCATTCTCACAATCACCCTCACTTTAGAGCTGGATCCCGACTCTAACCATATCCCTATCCTCCATGCACAGTTAAACCAACACCGAAACCTAACCCTAGCTTGGCTCCTGGACCTGAAACCGCACAATCACCAACGATGTCACCCAGAATTCTCCGTAAACCCGATGTTCAATCTCGTCCTCAACCGCACTACAGAGCCAGATCATAAGCCTAAATGAAACCATATAGTCCCTGTACACCTTACCAAACACCTAACCCTACCCCTAGCCCTAGCCCATGGACCTAATACCTCACAATCACCATTGACATCACCCAGGCTTCAGCGTAAACCTGATGTTCAATCTCGTCCTGATCCTCACGTCAGAGCCCAATCCGAACCCTTCCCATAACAATATCTCCCCCGTACACCTTGCCAAACACTTAACCCTGAACCTAGCCTTGTTTCCTTGACTTACCCCTCACTGTCACCATCAGCGTCCCCCATGCCTCACTGTAAAACTCCTCCTCAGTGTACCCCTTCACCTCACATCAGAGCTGGATCCTAAGCATAACGATAACCCTCTCCTCCCAGTACAACTTACAGAACACCAAACCCTAACCCTAACCTTGTTCACTGACCAAAACCCTCACCGTCAAAATCGACATCTAACACACCTCACAGTAAACGTCAAGAACAATCTCACCCTTGGGCTCACATCAGAGCTACATCCTAACTTTAAACATAGTCCTGTATGTCCCGTAAAACTTTGCGAACACCAACCCTAACTCGAGTGCTGATCACTAGACCTGACCCCTCAGCATCATATTTGACATCATCCACGCTTCACCTTAAACCTGAATTACAATCATACTCTCTACTTCACATCACACCAGACCCAAATTCTAACTGTAATCTAAACTCCCCATTCGCCTTAAAGAACTACCAACTATAATACTAGCCCTAGCCCATGGATCTAACCTACACCGCCACCTTCGATGTCAACACATGCTTCACCGGTAACTTAAACTTCCATCTCGTCCTTACCCTCATATAAGAGACAGACCCTAAATCAAATCGTAACCCTAACTTCCCCATAAAACTTAAGTTACACCCAAGCCTAACACTAGCCCTTGTCCGTGGACATTGCCCCTCACCATCACCATTGACAACACACAAGGTTCCCTTTAAACATGGATTTAAATCTGGCCCCCTACTCACATCAGAGACAGTCCCAAACTCAAAATGTAACCCTATCCTCACTGTTCACCGTTCGTACACCTGAACCAAAACCCTGCCCAGTTTCTTCAACCTGACCCCTCACCACCGACAGCACCATGACTCATGTCTAACAAAAATCATGAAGGTCTGTATCGAAAATGACATCAGGTCAGAGCTGGATCCTGATTCCTACCATACCCCAATCCTCCACGTACAGCGAACTGAACACCGACACCTAAACCTAGACCTGGCCCCTGGACCTGAAACCTCATCGTCACCAATGATATCACCCACGTTCAGCGCAAACCTGATGTTCAATCACTTCCTCATCCACACACCAGAGCCTGATCCTAATCCTTCCCATAACCATATCTTCCCTGTACACCTTACCAAGCACCTATCCCTAACCCTAACCTTGTTTCCTGGTTGAATCCTCACTGACAAAATCGACATCCCCCATGCCTCACTGTAAACCTCCACCTCAATGTCGTCCATGCCATCATGTCAGAGCCAGATCCTAACTCTAAACATAGTCCTATACGTCTGGTACACCTTAGCAAACACAAACCCTAACTGTAGCCCAGGTCTCTTGACCTGACACAACATCACAATTGACATCATTCACGCTTCACCTCAACTCTGAATTACAATCGTACTCTCTAACTCACATCACAGGTGAAACCAAGCTCTAACCATAATCTAAACTCCCCATTTGCCTTAAAGAAATCGCAACCCAAATCCTAGCACTAGCCCATGGACCAAACCCTCACTGTCACCTTCGACGTCACCCAGGCTTCACCGTAACCTTGAACTGCAATCTCGTACTCACCCTCACATCAGAGACAGATGCAAACACTGATAGTAACCCTACACTCCCCATTAACCTTAATGAACATGCAACCCTAAAGCAAGCACTTGTCCCTGGACCTTAACCCTTAGAGTCACCATTGACACCACTGAAGGTTATCTTTAAAAATGGATTTAAATCTTGTCCTCACAGTCACATCAGAGACAGTCTCTAACTCTACCTGCAAACCTACCCTCACTGTACACCATTCCATACACCTGATCTGAAACCCTGCCCAGGTCTTCCAACGTGACCCCTCACCACCACCATCACCATCACTCATGTCTAAGAAACATCATGAAAGTCTATCTCGCAATCACCCTCACAATCAGAGCTGGATCCTGACTCTAACCATATCCCTATCCTCCACTTACAGCTAAACCACCACTTAAACTTAACCCTGGACTGCAACCAGGACCTGAAACCTCACTGTCACCATCGATGTTACCCATGCTTCACCATAATCCTGATGTTCAATCTCGTCCTCACCCTCACAACAGAGCCGGATTGTTAGCCTAAACAAAACCATGTGCTCCCTGTACACCTTTCCGAACACCTAACCCTAACCCTAGACCTAGCCCATGGAACTGAACCCTGACAGTCACCATCGACATCACCCAGGCTTCAGCGTAAACCTGATGTTCAATCTCTTCCTCATCCTCACATCAGAGCCCAATTCTAACCCTTCCCATAACCGTATCTTCCCTGTACACCTTACCAAACACCTAACCCTAACCCTAGCCCTAGCCCATGGAATTGAACCTTGACGGTCACCATCGACATCACCCAGGCTTCAGCGTAAACCCGATGTGCAATCCCATCCTCATCCTCACATCAGAGCCCGACTCAAACCCTTCCCATAACCGTATCTTCCCTGTACACCTTACCAATCACCTTACCCTAACCCTAGCCTTGTTCCCTGGACTTACCCCTCACCATCACCATCAATGTCCCCTACGCTTCAATGAAAACCTCGACCTCAATCTATCCCTCAACATCACATCAGAGGTGAATCCTAAGCAAAATGATAAACCAATCCTCCCTGTACACATTACAGGACACCTAACCCTAAACCTAACCTTGTTCACTGGCCTGTACCCTCTCTGTTAAAATCGACATCTCCCATGCGTCACTGTAAACCTCCGTGTCAATCTCACCCTCACCATCACATCAGAGTCACACCCTAACTCCAAACGTAGTCCCGTATGTTCCATACACCTCAGTGAAAACCAACCTTCTCTCTACTGCTGGTCATTTGACATGACCACACAACATCTCAATTGACATCTTCCATGCTTCACCTTAATCCTGAATTACAATCATACTCTCTAACTCACATCAGAGCTGGGCCCTAATGCTAACCATAATCCAAACTCCTCGTTCATGTTAAAGAACTAGTATCCATTAACCTAGCCCTAGCCCATGGATCTGAATCATCACCATCACCATCGATGTCACTGAGAATTAACCATAAACTGGATCTTCAATCTCGTACTCACCCTCACATCAGAGACAGACCCTAACTCTAATTGTAACCCTATCTTCGCCATAAACCTAAACAAACACCCAACCCTAACCCTAGTCTTTGTCCCTGGACATTGTCCCTCAGCGTCACCACTGACTTCACCGAAGGTTCGCTTTATCCATGGATTTAAATCTTGTCTTCGTAATCACTTCAGAGACAGACTCTAACTCTCACCATACATTTACCCTCAATGTTCACCATTTCGTACACCTAATACGATACCCTGCCCACGTCCTTCGCTCTGACCCCTCACCACAAACACCACCATCAAGCATGTCTATCAAAAAGAGTGAATATCATTCTCACAATCACCCTCACTTTAGAGCTGGATCCCGACTCTAACCATATCCCTATCCTCCATGCACAGTTAAACCAACACCGAAACCTAACCCTAGCTTGGCTCCTGGACCTGAAACCGCACAATCACCAACGATGTCACCCAGAATTCTCCGTAAACCCGATGTTCAATCTCGTCCTCAACCGCACTACAGAGCCAGATCATAAGCCTAAATGAAACCATATAGTCCCTGTACACCTTACCAAACACCTAACCCTACCCCTAGCCCTAGCCCATGGACCTAATACCTCACAATCACCATTGACATCACCCAGGCTTCAGCGTAAACCTGATGTTCAATCTCGTCCTGATCCTCACGTCAGAGCCCAATCCGAACCCTTCCCATAACAATATCTCCCCCGTACACCTTGCCAAACACTTAACCCTGAACCTAGCCTTGTTTCCTTGACTTACCCCTCACTGTCACCATCAGCGTCCCCCATGCCTCACTGTAAAACTCCTCCTCAGTGTACCCCTTCACCTCACATCAGAGCTGGATCCTAAGCATAACGATAACCCTCTCCTCCCAGTACAACTTACAGAACACCAAACCCTAACCCTAACCTTGTTCACTGACCAAAACCCTCACCGTCAAAATCGACATCTAACACACCTCACAGTAAACGTCAAGAACAATCTCACCCTTGGGCTCACATCAGAGCTACATCCTAACTTTAAACATAGTCCTGTATGTCCCGTAAAACTTTGCGAACACCAACCCTAACTCGAGTGCTGATCACTAGACCTGACCCCTCAGCATCATATTTGACATCATCCACGCTTCACCTTAAACCTGAATTACAATCATACTCTCTACTTCACATCACACCAGACCCAAATTCTAACTGTAATCTAAACTCCCCATTCGCCTTAAAGAACTACCAACTATAATACTAGCCCTAGCCCATGGATCTAACCTACACCGCCACCTTCGATGTCAACACATGCTTCACCGGTAACTTAAACTTCCATCTCGTCCTTACCCTCATATAAGAGACAGACCCTAAATCAAATCGTAACCCTAACTTCCCCATAAAACTTAAGTTACACCCAAGCCTAACACTAGCCCTTGTCCGTGGACATTGCCCCTCACCATCACCATTGACAACACACAAGGTTCCCTTTAAACATGGATTTAAATCTGGCCCCCTACTCACATCAGAGACAGTCCCAAACTCAAAATGTAACCCTATCCTCACTGTTCACCGTTCGTACACCTGAACCAAAACCCTGCCCAGTTTCTTCAACCTGACCCCTCACCACCGACAGCACCATGACTCATGTCTAACAAAAATCATGAAGGTCTGTATCGAAAATGACATCAGGTCAGAGCTGGATCCTGATTCCTACCATACCCCAATCCTCCACGTACAGCGAACTGAACACCGACACCTAAACCTAGACCTGGCCCCTGGACCTGAAACCTCATCGTCACCAATGATATCACCCACGTTCAGCGCAAACCTGATGTTCAATCACTTCCTCATCCACACACCAGAGCCTGATCCTAATCCTTCCCATAACCATATCTTCCCTGTACACCTTACCAAGCACCTATCCCTAACCCTAACCTTGTTTCCTGGTTGAATCCTCACTGACAAAATCGACATCCCCCATGCCTCACTGTAAACCTCCACCTCAATGTCGTCCATGCCATCATGTCAGAGCCAGATCCTAACTCTAAACATAGTCCTATACGTCTGGTACACCTTAGCAAACACAAACCCTAACTGTAGCCCAGGTCTCTTGACCTGACACAACATCACAATTGACATCATTCACGCTTCACCTCAACTCTGAATTACAATCGTACTCTCTAACTCACATCACAGGTGAAACCAAGCTCTAACCATAATCTAAACTCCCCATTTGCCTTAAAGAAATCGCAACCCAAATCCTAGCACTAGCCCATGGACCAAACCCTCACTGTCACCTTCGACGTCACCCAGGCTTCACCGTAACCTTGAACTGCAATCTCGTACTCACCCTCACATCAGAGACAGATGCAAACACTGATAGTAACCCTACACTCCCCATTAACCTTAATGAACATGCAACCCTAAAGCAAGCACTTGTCCCTGGACCTTAACCCTTAGAGTCACCATTGACACCACTGAAGGTTATCTTTAAAAATGGATTTAAATCTTGTCCTCACAGTCACATCAGAGACAGTCTCTAACTCTACCTGCAAACCTACCCTCACTGTACACCATTCCATACACCTGATCTGAAACCCTGCCCAGGTCTTCCAACGTGACCCCTCACCACCACCATCACCATCACTCATGTCTAAGAAACATCATGAAAGTCTATCTCGCAATCACCCTCACAATCAGAGCTGGATCCTGACTCTAACCATATCCCTATCCTCCACTTACAGCTAAACCACCACTTAAACTTAACCCTGGACTGCAACCAGGACCTGAAACCTCACTGTCACCATCGATGTTACCCATGCTTCACCATAATCCTGATGTTCAATCTCGTCCTCACCCTCACAACAGAGCCGGATTGTTAGCCTAAACAAAACCATGTGCTCCCTGTACACCTTTCCGAACACCTAACCCTAACCCTAGACCTAGCCCATGGAACTGAACCCTGACAGTCACCATCGACATCACCCAGGCTTCAGCGTAAACCTGATGTTCAATCTCTTCCTCATCCTCACATCAGAGCCGAATTCTAACCCTTCCCATAACCGTATCTTCCCTGTACACCTTACCAAACACCTAACCCTAACCCTAGCCCTAGCCCATGGAATTGAACCTTGACGGTCACCATCGACATCACCCAGGCTTCAGCGTAAACCCGATGTGCAATCCCATCCTCATCCTCACATCAGAGCCCGACTCAAACCCTTCCCATAACCGTATCTTCCCTGTACACCTTACCAATCACCTTACCCTAACCCTAGCCTTGTTCCCTGGACTTACCCCTCACCATCACCATCAATGTCCCCTACGCTTCAATGAAAACCTCGACCTCAATCTATCCCTCAACATCACATCAGAGGTGAATCCTAAGCAAAATGATAAACCAATCCTCCCTGTACACATTACAGGACACCTAACCCTAAACCTAACCTTGTTCACTGGCCTGTACCCTCTCTGTTAAAATCGACATCTCCCATGCGTCACTGTAAACCTCCGTGTCAATCTCACCCTCACCATCACATCAGAGTCACACCCTAACTCCAAACGTAGTCCCGTATGTTCCATACACCTCAGTGAAAACCAACCTTCTCTCTACTGCTGGTCATTTGACATGACCACACAACATCTCAATTGACATCTTCCATGCTTCACCTTAATCCTGAATTACAATCATACTCTCTAACTCACATCAGAGCTGGGCCCTAATGCTAACCATAATCCAAACTCCTCGTTCATGTTAAAGAACTAGTATCCATTAACCTAGCCCTAGCCCATGGATCTGAATCATCACCATCACCATCGATGTCACTGAGAATTAACCATAAACTGGATCTTCAATCTCGTACTCACCCTCACATCAGAGACAGACCCTAACTCTAATTGTAACCCTATCTTCGCCATAAACCTAAACAAACACCCAACCCTAACCCTAGTCTTTGTCCCTGGACATTGTCCCTCAGCGTCACCACTGACTTCACCGAAGGTTCGCTTTATCCATGGATTTAAATCTTGTCTTCGTAATCACTTCAGAGACAGACTCTAACTCTCACCATACATTTACCCTCAATGTTCACCATTTCGTACACCTAATACGATACCCTGCCCACGTCCTTCGCTCTGACCCCTCACCACAAACACCACCATCAAGCATGTCTATCAAAAAGAGTGAATATCATTCTCACAATCACCCTCACTTTAGAGCTGGATCCCGACTCTAACCATATCCCTATCCTCCATGCACAGTTAAACCAACACCGAAACCTAACCCTAGCTTGGCTCCTGGACCTGAAACCGCACAATCACCAACGATGTCACCCAGAATTCTCCGTAAACCCGATGTTCAATCTCGTCCTCAACCGCACTACAGAGCCAGATCATAAGCCTAAATGAAACCATATAGTCCCTGTACACCTTACCAAACACCTAACCCTACCCCTAGCCCTAGCCCATGGACCTAATACCTCACAATCACCATTGACATCACCCAGGCTTCAGCGTAAACCTGATGTTCAATCTCGTCCTGATCCTCACGTCAGAGCCCAATCCGAACCCTTCCCATAACAATATCTCCCCCGTACACCTTGCCAAACACTTAACCCTGAACCTAGCCTTGTTTCCTTGACTTACCCCTCACTGTCACCATCAGCGTCCCCCATGCCTCACTGTAAAACTCCTCCTCAGTGTACCCCTTCACCTCACATCAGAGCTGGATCCTAAGCATAACGATAACCCTCTCCTCCCAGTACAACTTACAGAACACCAAACCCTAACCCTAACCTTGTTCACTGACCAAAACCCTCACCGTCAAAATCGACATCTAACACACCTCACAGTAAACGTCAAGAACAATCTCACCCTTGGGCTCACATCAGAGCTACATCCTAACTTTAAACATAGTCCTGTATGTCCCGTAAAACTTTGCGAACACCAACCCTAACTCGAGTGCTGATCACTAGACCTGACCCCTCAGCATCATATTTGACATCATCCACGCTTCACCTTAAACCTGAATTACAATCATACTCTCTACTTCACATCACACCAGACCCAAATTCTAACTGTAATCTAAACTCCCCATTCGCCTTAAAGAACTACCAACTATAATACTAGCCCTAGCCCATGGATCTAACCTACACCGCCACCTTCGATGTCAACACATGCTTCACCGGTAACTTAAACTTCCATCTCGTCCTTACCCTCATATAAGAGACAGACCCTAAATCAAATCGTAACCCTAACTTCCCCATAAAACTTAAGTTACACCCAAGCCTAACACTAGCCCTTGACCGTGGACATTGCCCCTCACCATCAAAATTGACAACACACAAGGTTCCCTTTAAACATGGATTTAAATCTGGCCCCCTACTCACATCAGAGACAGTTCCAAACTCAAAATGTAACCCTATCCTCACTGTTCACCGTTCGTACACCTGAACCAAAACCCTGCCCAGTTTCTTCAACCTGACCCCTCACCACCGACAGCACCATGACTCATGTCTAACAAAAATCATGAAGGTCTGTATCGAAAATGACATCAGGTCAGAGCTGGATCCTGATTCCTACCATACCCCAATCCTCCACGTACAGCGAACTGAACACCGACACCTAAACCTAGACCTGGCCCCTGGACCTGAAACCTCATCGTCACCAATGACATCACCCACGTTCAGCGCAAACCTGATGTTCAATCACTTCCTCATCCACACACCAGAGCCTGATCCTAATCCTTCCCATAACCATATCTTCCCTGTACACCTTACCAAGCACCTATCCCTAACCCTAACCTTGTTTCCTGGTTGAATCCTCACTGACAAAATCGACATCCCCCATGCCTCACTGTAAACCTCCACCTCAATGTCGTCCATGCCATCATGTCAGAGCCAGATCCTAACTCTAAACATAGTCCTATACGTCTGGTACACCTTAGCAAACACAAACCCTAACTGTAGCCCAGGTCTCTTGACCTGACACAACATCACAATTGACATCATTCACGCTTCACCTCAACTCTGAATTACAATCGTACTCTCTAACTCACATCACAGGTGAAACCAAGCTCTAACCATAATCTAAACTCCCCATTTGCCTTAAAGAAATCGCAACCCAAATCCTAGCACTAGCCCATGGACCAAACCCTCACTGTCACCTTCGACGTCACCCAGGCTTCACCGTAACCTTGAACTGCAATCTCGTACTCACCCTCACATCAGAGACAGATGCAAACACTGATAGTAACCCTACACTCCCCATTAACCTTAATGAACATGCAACCCTAAAGCAAGCACTTGTCCCTGGACCTTAACCCTTAGAGTCACCATTGACACCACTGAAGGTTATCTTTAAAAATGGATTTAAATCTTGTCCTCACAGTCACATCAGAGACAGTCTCTAACTCTACCTGCAAACCTACCCTCACTGTACACCATTCCATACACCTGATCTGAAACCCTGCCCAGGTCTTCCAACGTGACCCCTCACCACCACCATCACCATCACTCATGTCTAAGAAACATCATGAAAGTCTATCTCGCAATCACCCTCACAATCAGAGCTGGATCCTGACTCTAACCATATCCCTATCCTCCACTTACAGCTAAACCACCACTTAAACTTAACCCTGGACTGCAACCAGGACCTGAAACCTCACTGTCACCATCGATGTTACCCATGCTTCACCATAATCCTGATGTTCAATCTCGTCCTCACCCTCACAACAGAGCCGGATTGTTAGCCTAAACAAAACCATGTGCTCCCTGTACACCTTTCCGAACACCTAACCCTAACCCTAGACCTAGCCCATGGAACTGAACCCTGACAGTCACCATCGACATCACCCAGGCTTCAGCGTAAACCTGATGTTCAATCTCTTCCTCATCCTCACATCAGAGCCGAATTCTAACCCTTCCCATAACCGTATCTTCCCTGTACACCTTACCAAACACCTAACCCTAACCCTAGCCCTAGCCCATGGAATTGAACCTTGACGGTCACCATCGACATCACCCAGGCTTCAGCGTAAACCCGATGTGCAATCCCATCCTCATCCTCACATCAGAGCCCGACTCAAACCCTTCCCATAACCGTATCTTCCCTGTACACCTTACCAATCACCTTACCCTAACCCTAGCCTTGTTCCCTGGACTTACCCCTCACCATCACCATCAATGTCCCCTACGCTTCAATGAAAACCTCGACCTCAATCTATCCCTCAACATCACATCAGAGGTGAATCCTAAGCAAAATGATAAACCAATCCTCCCTGTACACATTACAGGACACCTAACCCTAAACCTAACCTTGTTCACTGGCCTGTACCCTCTCTGTTAAAATCGACATCTCCCATGCGTCACTGTAAACCTCCGTGTCAATCTCACCCTCACCATCACATCAGAGTCACACCCTAACTCCAAACGTAGTCCCGTATGTTCCATACACCTCAGTGAAAACCAACCTTCTCTCTACTGCTGGTCATTTGACATGACCACACAACATCTCAATTGACATCTTCCATGCTTCACCTTAATCCTGAATTACAATCATACTCTCTAACTCACATCAGAGCTGGGCCCTAATGCTAACCATAATCCAAACTCCTCGTTCATGTTAAAGAACTAGTATCCATTAACCTAGCCCTAGCCCATGGATCTGAATCATCACCATCACCATCGATGTCACTGAGAATTAACCATAAACTGGATCTTCAATCTCGTACTCACCCTCACATCAGAGACAGACCCTAACTCTAATTGTAACCCTATCTTCGCCATAAACCTAAACAAACACCCAACCCTAACCCTAGTCTTTGTCCCTGGACATTGTCCCTCAGCGTCACCACTGACTTCACCGAAGGTTCGCTTTATCCATGGATTTAAATCTTGTCTTCGTAATCACTTCAGAGACAGACTCTAACTCTCACCATACATTTACCCTCAATGTTCACCATTTCGTACACCTAATACGATACCCTGCCCACGTCCTTCGCTCTGACCCCTCACCACAAACACCACCATCAAGCATGTCTATCAAAAAGAGTGAATATCATTCTCACAATCACCCTCACTTTAGAGCTGGATCCCGACTCTAACCATATCCCTATCCTCCATGCACAGTTAAACCAACACCGAAACCTAACCCTAGCTTGGCTCCTGGACCTGAAACCGCACAATCACCAACGATGTCACCCAGAATTCTCCGTAAACCCGATGTTCAATCTCGTCCTCAACCGCACTACAGAGCCAGATCATAAGCCTAAATGAAACCATATAGTCCCTGTACACCTTACCAAACACCTAACCCTACCCCTAGCCCTAGCCCATGGACCTAATACCTCACAATCACCATTGACATCACCCAGGCTTCAGCGTAAACCTGATGTTCAATCTCGTCCTGATCCTCACGTCAGAGCCCAATCCGAACCCTTCCCATAACAATATCTCCCCCGTACACCTTGCCAAACACTTAACCCTGAACCTAGCCTTGTTTCCTTGACTTACCCCTCACTGTCACCATCAGCGTCCCCCATGCCTCACTGTAAAACTCCTCCTCAGTGTACCCCTTCACCTCACATCAGAGCTGGATCCTAAGCATAACGATAACCCTCTCCTCCCAGTACAACTTACAGAACACCAAACCCTAACCCTAACCTTGTTCACTGACCAAAACCCTCACCGTCAAAATCGACATCTAACACACCTCACAGTAAACGTCAAGAACAATCTCACCCTTGGGCTCACATCAGAGCTACATCCTAACTTTAAACATAGTCCTGTATGTCCCGTAAAACTTTGCGAACACCAACCCTAACTCGAGTGCTGATCACTAGACCTGACCCCTCAGCATCATATTTGACATCATCCACGCTTCACCTTAAACCTGAATTACAATCATACTCTACTTCACATCACACCAGACCCAAATTCTAACTGTAATCTAAACTCCCCATTCGCCTTAAAGAACTACCAACTATAATACTAGCCCTAGCCCATGGATCTAACCTACACCGCCACCTTCGATGTCAACACATGCTTCACCGGTAACTTAAACTTCCATCTCGTCCTTACCCTCATATAAGAGACAGACCCTAAATCAAATCGTAACCCTAACTTCCCCATAAAACTTAAGTTACACCCAAGCCTAACACTAGCCCTTGACCGTGGACATTGCCCCTCACCATCAAAATTGACAACACACAAGGTTCCCTTTAAACATGGATTTAAATCTGGCCCCCTACTCACATCAGAGACAGTTCCAAACTCAAAATGTAACCCTATCCTCACTGTTCACCGTTCGTACACCTGAACCAAAACCCTGCCCAGTTTCTTCAACCTGACCCCTCACCACCGACAGCACCATGACTCATGTCTAACAAAAATCATGAAGGTCTGTATCGAAAATGACATCAGGTCAGAGCTGGATCCTGATTCCTACCATACCCCAATCCTCCACGTACAGCGAACTGAACACCGACACCTAAACCTAGACCTGGCCCCTGGACCTGAAACCTCATCGTCACCAATGACATCACCCACGTTCAGCGCAAACCTGATGTTCTATCACTTCCTCATCCACACATCAGAGCCTGATCCTAATCCTTCCCATAACCATATCTTCCCTGTACACCTTACCAAGCACCTATCCCTAACCCTAACCTTGTTTCCTGGTTGAATCCTCACTGACAAAATCGACATCCCCCATGCCTCACTGTAAACCTCCACCTCAATGTCGTCCATGCCATCACGTCAGAGCCAGATCCTAACTCTAAACATAGTCCTATACGTCTGGTACACCTTAGCAAACACAAACCCTAACTGTAGCCCAGGTCTCTTGACCTGACACAACATCACAATTGACATCATTCACGCTTCACCTCAACTCTGAATTACAATCGTACTCTCTAACTCACATCACAGGTGAAACCAAGCTCTAACCATAATCTAAACTCCCCATTTGCCTTAAAGAAATCGCAACCCAAATCCTAGCACTAGCCCATGGACCAAACCCTCACTGTCACCTTCGACGTCACCCAGGCTTCACCGTAACCTTGAACTGCAATCTCGTACTCACCCTCACATCAGAGACAGATGCAAACACTGATAGTAACCCTACACTCCCCATTAACCTTAATGAACATGCAACCCTAAAGCAAGCACTTGTCCCTGGACCTTAACCCTTAGAGTCACCATTGACACCACTGAAGGTTATCTTTAAAAATGGATTTAAATCTTGTCCTCACAGTCACATCAGAGACAGTCTCTAACTCTACCTGCAAACCTACCCTCACTGTACACCATTCCATACACCTGATCTGAAACCCTGCCCAGGTCTTCCAACGTGACCCCTCACCACCACCATCACCATCACTCATGTCTAAGAAACATCATGAAAGTCTATCTCGCAATCACCCTCACAATCAGAGCTGGATCCTGACTCTAACCATATCCCTATCCTCCACTTACAGCTAAACCACCACTTAAACTTAACCCTGGACTGCAACCAGGACCTGAAACCTCACTGTCACCATCGATGTTACCCATGCTTCACCATAATCCTGATGTTCAATCTCGTCCTCACCCTCACAACAGAGCCGGATTGTTAGCCTAAACAAAACCATGTGCTCCCTGTACACCTTTCCGAACACCTAACCCTAACCCTAGACCTAGCCCATGGAACTGAACCCTGACAGTCACCATCGACATCACCCAGGCTTCAGCGTAAACCTGATGTTCAATCTCTTCCTCATCCTCACATCAGAGCCGAATTCTAACCCTTCCCATAACCGTATCTTCCCTGTACACCTTACCAAACACCTAACCCTAACCCTAGCCCTAGCCCATGGAATTGAACCTTGACGGTCACCATCGACATCACCCAGGCTTCAGCGTAAACCCGATGTGCAATCCCATCCTCATCCTCACATCAGAGCCCGACTCAAACCCTTCCCATAACCGTATCTTCCCTGTACACCTTACCAATCACCTTACCCTAACCCTAGCCTTGTTCCCTGGACTTACCCCTCACCATCACCATCAATGTCCCCTACGCTTCAATGAAAACCTCGACCTCAATCTATCCCTCAACATCACATCAGAGGTGAATCCTAAGCAAAATGATAAACCAATCCTCCCTGTACACATTACAGGACACCTAACCCTAAACCTAACCTTGTTCACTGGCCTGTACCCTCTCTGTTAAAATCGACATCTCCCATGCGTCACTGTAAACCTCCGTGTCAATCTCACCCTCACCATCACATCAGAGTCACACCCTAACTCCAAACGTAGTCCCGTATGTTCCATACACCTCAGTGAAAACCAACCTTCTCTCTACTGCTGGTCATTTGACATGACCACACAACATCTCAATTGACATCTTCCATGCTTCACCTTAATCCTGAATTACAATCATACTCTCTAACTCACATCAGAGCTGGGCCCTAATGCTAACCATAATCCAAACTCCTCGTTCATGTTAAAGAACTAGTATCCATTAACCTAGCCCTAGCCCATGGATCTGAATCATCACCATCACCATCGATGTCACTGAGAATTAACCATAAACTGGATCTTCAATCTCGTACTCACCCTCACATCAGAGACAGACCCTAACTCTAATTGTAACCCTATCTTCGCCATAAACCTAAACAAACACCCAACCCTAACCCTAGTCTTTGTCCCTGGACATTGTCCCTCAGCGTCACCACTGACTTCACCGAAGGTTCGCTTTATCCATGGATTTAAATCTTGTCTTCGTAATCACTTCAGAGACAGACTCTAACTCTCACCATACATTTACCCTCAATGTTCACCATTTCGTACACCTAATACGATACCCTGCCCACGTCGTTCGCTCTGACCCCTCACCACAAACACCACCATCAAGCATGTCTATCAAAAAGAGTGAATATCATTCTCACAATCACCCTCACTTTAGAGCTGGATCCCGACTCTAACCATATCCCTATCCTCCATGCACAGTTAAACCAACACCGAAACCTAACCCTAGCTTGGCTCCTGGACCTGAAACCGCACAATCACCAACGATGTCACCCAGAATTCTCCGTAAACCCGATGTTCAATCTCGTCCTCAACCGCACTACAGAGCCAGATCATAAGCCTAAATGAAACCATATAGTCCCTGTACACCTTACCAAACACCTAACCCTACCCCTAGCCCTAGCCCATGGACCTAATACCTCACAATCACCATTGACATCACCCAGGCTTCAGCGTAAACCTGATGTTCAATCTCGTCCTGATCCTCACGTCAGAGCCCAATCCGAACCCTTCCCATAACAATATCTCCCCCGTACACCTTGCCAAACACTTAACCCTGAACCTAGCCTTGTTTCCTTGACTTACCCCTCACTGTCACCATCAGCGTCCCCCATGCCTCACTGTAAAACTCCTCCTCAGTGTACCCCTTCACCTCACATCAGAGCTGGATCCTAAGCATAACGATAACCCTCTCCTCCCAGTACAACTTACAGAACACCAAACCCTAACCCTAACCTTGTTCACTGACCAAAACCCTCACCGTCAAAATCGACATCTAACACACCTCACAGTAAACGTCAAGAACAATCTCACCCTTGGGCTCACATCAGAGCTACATCCTAACTTTAAACATAGTCCTGTATGTCCCGTAAAACTTTGCGAACACCAACCCTAACTCGAGTGCTGATCACTAGACCTGACCCCTCAGCATCATATTTGACATCATCCACGCTTCACCTTAAACCTGAATTACAATCATACTCTACTTCACATCACACCAGACCCAAATTCTAACTGTAATCTAAACTCCCCATTCGCCTTAAAGAACTACCAACTATAATACTAGCCCTAGCCCATGGATCTAACCTACACCGCCACCTTCGATGTCAACACATGCTTCACCGGTAACTTAAACTTCCATCTCGTCCTTACCCTCATATAAGAGACAGACCCTAAATCAAATCGTAACCCTAACTTCCCCATAAAACTTAAGTTACACCCAAGCCTAACACTAGCCCTTGACCGTGGACATTGCCCCTCACCATCAAAATTGACAACACACAAGGTTCCCTTTAAACATGGATTTAAATCTGGCCCCCTACTCACATCAGAGGCAGTTCCAAACTCAAAATGTAACCCTATCCTCACTGTTCACCGTTCGTACACCTGAACCAAAACCCTGCCCAGTTTCTTCAACCTGACCCCTCACCACCGACAGCACCATGACTCATGTCTAACAAAAATCATGAAGGTCTGTATCGAAAATGACATCAGGTCAGAGCTGGATCCTGATTCCTACCATACCCCAATCCTCCACGTACAGCGAACTGAACACCGACACCTAAACCTAGACCTGGCCCCTGGACCTGAAACCTCATCGTCACCAATGACATCACCCACGTTCAGCGCAAACCTGATGTTCTATCACTTCCTCATCCACACATCAGAGCCTGATCCTAATCCTTCCCATAACCATATCTTCCCTGTACACCTTACCAAGCACCTATCCCTAACCCTAACCTTGTTTCCTGGTTGAATCCTCACTGACAAAATCGACATCCCCCATGCCTCACTGTAAACCTCCACCTCAATGTCGTCCATGCCATCATGTCAGAGCTAGATCCTAACTCTAAACATAGTCCTATACGTCTGGTACACCTTAGCAAACACAAACCCTAACTGTAGCCCAGGTCTCTTGACCTGACACAACATCACAATTGACATCATTCACGCTTCACCTCAACTCTGAATTACAATCGTACTCTCTAACTCACATCACAGGTGAAACCAAGCTCTAACCATAATCTAAACTCCCCATTTGCCTTAAAGAAATCGCAACCCAAATCCTAGCACTAGCCCATGGACCAAACCCTCACTGTCACCTTCGACGTCACCCAGGCTTCACCGTAACCTTGAACTGCAATCTCGTACTCACCCTCACATCAGAGACAGATGCAAACACTGATAGTAACCCTACACTCCCCATTAACCTTAATGAACATGCAACCCTAAAGCAAGCACTTGTCCCTGGACCTTAACCCTTAGAGTCACCATTGACACCACTGAAGGTTATCTTTAAAAATGGATTTAAATCTTGTCCTCACAGTCACATCAGAGACAGTCTCTAACTCTATCTGCAAACCTACCCTCACTGTACACCATTCCATACAAATGATCTGAAACCCTGCCCAGGTCTTCCAACGTGACCCCTCACCACCACCATCACCATCACTCATGTCTAAGAAACATCATGAAAGTCTATCTCGCAATCACCCTCACAATCAGAGCTGGATCCTGACTCTAACCATATCCCTATCCTCCACTTACAGCTAAACCACCACTTAAACTTAACCCTGGACTGCAACCAGGACCTGAAACCTCACTGTCACCATCGATGTTACCCATGCTTCACCATAATCCTGATGTTCAATCTCGTCCTCACCCTCACAACAGAGCCGGATTGTTAGCCTAAACAAAACCATGTGCTCCCTGTACACCTTTCCGAACACCTAACCCTAACCCTAGACCTAGCCCATGGAACTGAACCCTGACAGTCACCATCGACATCACCCAGGCTTCAGCGTAAACCTGATGTTCAATCTCTTCCTCATCCTCACATCAGAGCCCAATTCTAACCCTTCCCATAACCGTATCTTCCCTGTACACCTTACCAAACACCTAACCCTAACCCTAGCCCTAGCCCATGGAATTGAAACTTGACGGTCACTATCGACATCACCCAGGCTTCAGCGTAAACCCGATGTGCAATCCCATCCTCATCCTCACATCAGAGCCCGACTCAAACCCTTCCCATAACCGTATCTTCCCTGTACACCTTACCAATCACCTTACCCTAACCCTAGCCTTGTTCCCTGGACTTACCCCTCACCATCACCATCAATGTCCCCTACGCTTCAATGAAAACCTCGACCTCAATCTATCCCTCAACATCACATCAGAGGTGAATCCTAAGCAAAATGATAAACCAATCCTCCCTGTACACATTACAGGACACCTAACCCTAAACCTAACCTTGTTCACTGGCCTGTACCCTCTCTGTTAAAATCGACATCTCCCATGCGTCACTGTAAACCTCCGTGTCAATCTCACCCTCACCATCACATCAGAGTCACACCCTAACTCCAAACGTAGTCCCGTATGTTCCATACACCTCAGTGAAAACCAACCTTCTCTCTACTGCTGGTCATTTGACATGACCACACAACATCTCAATTGACATCTTCCATGCTTCACCTTAATCCTGAATTACAATCATACTCTCTAACTCACATCAGAGCTGGGCCCTAATGCTAACCATAATCCAAACTCCTCGTTCATGTTAAAGAACTAGTATCCATTAACCTAGCCCTAGCCCATGGATCTGAATCATCACCATCACCATCGATGTCACTGAGAATTAACCATAAACTGGATCTTCAATCTCGTACTCACCCTCACATCAGAGACAGACCCTAACTCTAATTGTAACCCTATCTTCGCCATAAACCTAAACAAACACCCAACCCTAACCCTAGTCTTTGTCCCTGGACATTGTCCCTCAGCGTCACCACTGACTTCACCGAAGGTTCGCTTTATCCATGGATTTAAATCTTGTCTTCGTAATCACTTCAGAGACAGACTCTAACTCTCACCATACATTTACCCTCAATGTTCACCATTTCGTACACCTAATACGATACCCTGCCCACGTCCTTCGCTCTGACCCCTCACCACAAACACCACCATCAAGCATGTCTATCAAAAAGAGTGAATATCATTCTCACAATCACCCTCACTTTAGAGCTGGATCCCGACTCTAACCATATCCCTATCCTCCATGCACAGTTAAACCAACACCGAAACCTAACCCTAGCTTGGCTCCTGGACCTGAAACCGCACAATCACCAACGATGTCACCCAGAATTCTCCGTAAACCCGATGTTCAATCTCGTCCTCAACCGCACTACAGAGCCAGATCATAAGCCTAAATGAAATCATATAGTCCCTGTACACCTTACCAAACACCTAACCCTACCCCTAGCCCTAGCCCATGGACCTAATACCTCACAATCACCATTGACATCACCCAGGCTTCAGCGTAAACCTGATGTTCAATCTCGTCCTGATCCTCACGTCAGAGCCCAATCCGAACCCTTCCCATAACAATATCTCCCCCGTACACCTTACCAAACACTTAACCCTGAACCTAGCCTTGTTTCCTTGACTTACCCCTCACTGTCACCATCAGCGTCCCCCATGCCTCACTGTAAAACTCCTCCTCAGTGTACCCCTTCACCTCACATCAGAGCTGGATCCTAAGCATAACGATAACCCTCTCCTCCCAGTACAACTTACAGAACACCAAACCCTAACCCTAACCTTGTTCACTGACCAAAACCCTCACCGTCAAAATCGACATCTAACACACCTCACAGTAAACGTCAAGAACAATCTCACCCTTGGGCTCACATCAGAGCTACATCCTAACTTTAAACATAGTCCTGTATGTCCCGTAAAACTTTGCGAACACCAACCCTAACTCGAGTGCTGATCACTAGACCTGACTCCTCAGCATCATATTTGACATCATCCACGCTTCACCTTAAACCTGAATTACAATCATACTCTCTACTTCACATCACACCAGACACAAATTCTAACTGTAATCTAAACTCCCCATTCGCCTTAAAGAACTACCAACTATAATACTAGCCCTAGCCCATGGATCTAACCTACACCGCCACCTTCGATGTCAACACATGCTTCACCGGTAACTTAAACTTCCATCTCGTCCTTACCCTCATATAAGAGACAGACCCTAAATCAAATCATAACCCTAACTTCCCCATAAAACTTAAGTTACACCCAAGCCTAACACTAGCCCTTGACCGTGGACATTGCCCCTCACCATCACCATTGACAACACACAAGGTTCCCTTTAAACATAGATTTAAATCTGGCCCCCTACTCACATCAGAGACAGTTCCAAACTCAAAATGTAACCCTATCCTCACTGTTCACCGTTCGTACACCTGAACCAAAACCCGGCCCAGTTTCTTCAACCTGACCCCTCACCACCGACAGCACCATGACTCATGTCTAACAAAAATCATGAAGGTCTGTATCGAAAATGACATCAGGTCAGAGCTGGATCCTGATTCCTACCATACCCCAATCCTCCACGTACAGCGAACTGAACACCGACACCTAAACCTAGACCTGGCCCCTGGACCTGAAACCTCATCGTCACCAATGACATCACCCACGTTCAGCGCAAACCTGATGTTCAATCACTTCCTCATCCACACATCAGAGCCTGATCCTAATCCTTCCCATAACCATATCTTCCCTGTACACCTTACCAAGCACCTATCCCTAACCCTAACCTTGTTTCCTGGTTGAATCCTCACTGACAAAATCGACATCCCCCATGCCTCACTGTAAACCTCCACCTCAATGTCGTCCATGCCATCATGTCAGAGCCAGATCCTAACTCTAAACATAGTCCTATACGTCTGGTACACCTTAGCAAACACAAACCCTAACTGTAGCCCAGGTCTCTTGACCTGACACAACATCACAATTGACATCATTCACGCTTCACCTCAACTCTGAATTACAATCGTACTCTCTAACTCACATCACAGGTGAAACCAAGCTCTAACCATAATCTAAACTCCCCATTTGCCTTAAAGAAATCGCAACCCAAATCCTAGCACTAGCCCATGGACCAAACCCTCACTGTCACCTTCGACGTCACCCAGGCTTCACCGTAACCTTGAACTGCAATCTCGTACTCACCCTCACATCAGAGACAGATGCAAACACTGATAGTAACCCTACACTCCCCATTAACCTTAATGAACATGCAACCCTAAAGCAAGCACTTGTCCCTGGACCTTAACCCTTAGAGTCACCATTGACACCACTGAAGGTTATCTTTAAAAATGGATTTAAATCTTGTCCTCACAGTCACATCAGAGACAGTCTCTAACTCTACCTGCAAACCTACCCTCACTGTACACCATTCCATACACCTGATCTGAAACCCTGCCCAGGTCTTCCAACGTGACCCCTCTCCACCACCATCACCATCACTCATGTCTAAGAAACATCATGAAAGTCTATCTCTCAATCACCCTCACAATCAGAGCTGGATCCTGACTCTAACCATATCCCTATCCTCCACTTACAGCTAAACCACCACTTAAACTTAACCCTGGACTGCAACCAGGACCTGAAACCTCACTGTCACCATCGATGTTACCCATGCTTCACCATAATCCTGATGTTCAATCTCGTCCTCACCCTCACAACAGAGCCGGATTGTTAGCCTAAACAAAACCATGTGCTCCCTGTACACCATTCCGAACACCTAACCCTAACCCTAGACCTAGCCCATGGAACTGAACCTTGACAGTCACCATTGACATCACCCAGGCTTCAGCGTAAAACTGATGTTCAATCTCTTCCTCATCCTCACATCAGAGCCGAATTCTAACCCTTCCCATAACCGTATCTTCCCTGTACACCTTACCAAACACCTAACCCTAACCCTAGCCCTAGCCCATGGAATTGAACCTTGACGGTCACCATCGACATCACCCAGGCTTCAGCGTAAACCCGATGTGCAATCCCATCCTCATCCTCACATCAGAGCCCGACTCAAACCCTTCCCATAACCGTATCTTCCCTGTACACCTTACCAATCACCTTACCCTAACCCTAGCCTTGTTCCCTGGACTTACCCCTCACCATCACCATCAATGTCCCCTACGCTTCAATGAAAACCTCGACCTCAATCTATCCCTCAACATCACATCAGAGGTGAATCCTAAGCAAAATGATAAACCAATCCTCCCTGTACACATTACAGGACACCTAACCCTAAACCTAACCTTGTTCACTGGCCTGTACCCTCTCTGTTAAAATCGACATCTCCCATGCGTCACTGTAAACCTCCGTGTCAATCTCACCCTCACCATCACATCAGAGTCACACCCTAACTCCAAACGTAGTCCCGTATGTTCCATACACCTCAGTGAAAACCAACCTTCTCTCTACTGCTGGTCATTTGACATGACCACACAACATCTCAATTGACATCTTCCATGCTTCACCTTAATCCTGAATTACAATCATACTCTCTAACTCACATCAGAGCTGGGCCCTAATGCTAACCATAATCCAAACTCCTCGTTCATGTTAAAGAACTAGTATCCATTAACCTAGCCCTAGCCCATGGATCTGAATCATCACCATCACCATCGATGTCACTGAGAATTAACCATAAACTGGATCTTCAATCTCGTACTCACCCTCACATCAGAGACAGACCCTAACTCTAATTGTAACCCTATCTTCGCCATAAACCTAAACAAACACCCAACCCTAACCCTAGTCTTTGTCCCTGGACATTGTCCCTCAGCGTCACCACTGACTTCACCGAAGGTTCGCTTTATCCATGGATTTAAATCTTGTCTTCGTAATCACTTCAGAGACAGACTCTAACTCTCACCATACATTTACCCTCAATGTTCACCATTTCGTACACCTAATACGATACCCTGCCCACGTCCTTCGCTCTGACCCCTCACCACAAACACCACCATCAAGCATGTCTATCAAAAAGAGTGAATATCATTCTCACAATCACCCTCACTTTAGAGCTGGATCCCGACTCTAACCATATCCCTATCCTCCATGCACAGTTAAACCAACACCGAAACCTAACCCTAGCTTGGCTCCTGGACCTGAAACCGCACAATCACCAACGATGTCACCCAGAATTCTCCGTAAACCCGATGTTCAATCTCGTCCTCAACCGCACTACAGAGCCAGATCATAAGCCTAAATGAAACCATATAGTCCCTGTACACCTTACCAAACACCTAACCCTACCCCTAGCCCTAGCCCATGGACCTAATACCTCACAATCACCATTGACATCACCCAGGCTTCAGCGTAAACCTGATGTTCAATCTCGTCCTGATCCTCACGTCAGAGCCCAATCCGAACCCTTCCCATAACAATATCTCCCCCGTACACCTTGCCAAACACTTAACCCTGAACCTAGCCTTGTTTCCTTGACTTACCCCTCACTGTCACCATCAGCGTCCCCCATGCCTCACTGTAAAACTCCTCCTCAGTGTACCCCTTCACCTCACATCAGAGCTGGATCCTAAGCATAACGATAACCCTCTCCTCCCAGTACAACTTACAGAACACCAAACCCTAACCCTAACCTTGTTCACTGACCAAAACCCTCACCGTCAAAATCGACATCTAACACACCTCACAGTAAACGTCAAGAACAATCTCACCCTTGGGCTCACATCAGAGCTACATCCTAACTTTAAACATAGTCCTGTATGTCCCGTAAAACTTTGCGAACACCAACCCTAACTCGAGTGCTGATCACTAGACCTGACCCCTCAGCATCATATTTGACATCATCCACGCTTCACCTTAAACCTGAATTACAATCATACTCTCTACTTCACATCACACCAGACCCAAATTCTAACTGTAATCTAAACTCCCCATTCGCCTTAAAGAACTACCAACTATAATACTAGCCCTAGCCCATGGATCTAACCTACACCGCCACCTTCGATGTCAACACATGCTTCACCGGTAACTTAAACTTCCATCTCGTCCTTACCCTCATATAAGAGACAGACCCTAAATCAAATCATAACCCTATCTTCCCCATAAAACTTAAGTTACACCCAAGCCTAACACTAGCCCTTGACCGTGGACATTGCCCCTCACCATCACCATTGACAACACACAAGGTTCCCTTTAAACATAGATTTAAATCTGGCCCCCTACTCACATCAGAGACAGTTCCAAACTCAAAATGTAACCCTATCCTCACTGTTCACCGTTCGTACACCTGAACCAAAACCCGGCCCAGTTTCTTCAACCTGACCCCTCACCACCGACAGCACCATGACTCATGTCTAACAAAAATCATGAAGGTCTGTATCGAAAATGACATCAGGTCAGAGCTGGATCCTGATTCCTACCATACCCCAATCCTCCACGTACAGCGAACTGAACACCGACACCTAAACCTAGACCTGGCCCCTGGACCTGAAACCTCATCGTCACCAATGACATCACCCACGTTCAGCGCAAACCTGATGTTCAATCACTTCCTCATCCACACATCAGAGCCTGATCCTAATCCTTCCCATAACCATATCTTCCCTGTACACCTTACCAAGCACCTATCCCTAACCCTAACCTTGTTTCCTGGTTGAATCCTCACTGACAAAATCGACATCCCCCATGCCTCACTGTAAACCTCCACCTCAATGTCGTCCATGCCATCATGTCAGAGCCAGATCCTAACTCTAAACATAGTCCTATACGTCTGGTACACCTTAGCAAACACAAACCCTAACTGTAGCCCAGGTCTCTTGACCTGACACAACATCACAATTGACATCATTCACGCTTCACCTCAACTCTGAATTACAATCGTACTCTCTAACTCACATCACAGGTGAAACCAAGCTCTAACCATAATCTAAACTCCCCATTTGCCTTAAAGAAATCGCAACCCAAATCCTAGCACTAGCCCATGGACCAAACCCTCACTGTCACCTTCGACGTCACCCAGGCTTCACCGTAACCTTGAACTGCAATCTCGTACTCACCCTCACATCAGAGACAGATGCAAACACTGATAGTAACCCTACACTCCCCATTAACCTTAATGAACATGCAACCCTAAAGCAAGCACTTGTCCC
The DNA here is from genome assembly GCF_040802235.1 of Manis javanica. Classification (NCBI taxonomy): domain Eukaryota; kingdom Metazoa; phylum Chordata; class Mammalia; order Pholidota; family Manidae; genus Manis; species Manis javanica. The sequence goes on along the minus strand of NW_027332168.1, from coordinate 1,805,376 downwards.
TGGACCTTAACCCTTAGAGTCACCATTGACACCACTGAAGGTTATCTTTAAAAATGGATTTAAATCTTGTCCTCACAGTCACATCAGAGACAGTCTCTAACTCTACCTGCAAACCTACCCTCACAGTACACCATTCCATACACCTGATCTGAAACCCTGCCCAGGTCTTCCAACGTGACCCCTCACCACCACCATCACCATCACTCATGTCTAAGAAACATCATGAAAGTCTATCTCGCAATCACCCTCACAATCAGAGCTGGATCCTGACTCTAACCATATCCCTATCCTCCACTTACAGCTAAACCACCACTTAAACTTAACCCTGGACTGCAACCAGGACCTGAAACCTCACTGTCACCATCGATGTTACCCATGCTTCACCATAAACCTGATGTTCAATCTCGTCCTCACCCTCACAACAGAGCCGGAATGTTAGCCTAAACAAAACCATGTGCTCCCTGTACACCTTTCCGAACACCTAACCCTAACCCTAGACCTAGCCCATGGAACTGAACCCTGACAGTCACCATTGACATCACCCAGTCTTCAGCGTAAACCTGATGTTCAATCTCTTCCTCATCCTCACATCAGAGCCGAATTCTAACCCTTCCCATAACCGTATCTTCCCTGTACACCTTACCAAACACCTAACCCTAACCCTAGCCTTGTTCCCTGGACTTACCCCTCACCATCACCATCAATGTCCCCTACGCTTCAATGAAAACCTCGACCTCAATCTATCCCTCAACATCACATCAGAGGTGAATCCTAAGCAAAATGATAAACCAATCCTCCCTGTACACATTACAGGATACCTAACCCTAAACCTAACCTTGTTCACTGGCCTGTACCCTCTCTGTTAAAATCGACATCTCCCATGCGTCACTGTAAACCTCCGTGTCAATCTCACCCTCACCATCATATCAGAGTCACACCCTAACTCCAAACGTAGTCCCGTATGTTTCATACACCTCAGTGAAAACCAACCTTCTCTCTACTGCTGGTCATTTGACATGACCACACAACATCTCAATTGACATCTTCCATGCTTCACCTTAATCCTGAATTACAATCATACTCTCTGACTCACATCAGAGCTGGGCCCTAATGCTAACCATAATCCAAACTCCTCGTTCATGTTAAAGAACTAGTATCCATTAACCTAGCCCTAGCCCATGGATCTGAATCATCACCATCACCATCGATGTCACTGAGAATTAACCGTAAACTGGATCTTCAATCTCGTACTCACCCTCACATCAGAGACAGACCCTAACTCTAATTGTAACCCTATCTTCGCCATAAACCTAAACAAACACCCAACCCTAACCCTAGTCTTTGTCCCTGGACATTGTCCCTCAGCGTCACCACTGACTTCACCGAAGGTTCGCTTTATCCATGGATTTAAATCTTGTCTTCGTAATCACTTCAGAGACAGACTCTAACTCTCACCATACATTTACCCTCAATGTTCACCATTTCGTACACCTAATACGATACCCTGCCCACGTCCTTCGCTCTGACCACTCACCACAAACACCACCATCAAGCATGTCTATCAAAAAGAGTGAATATCATTCTCACAATCACCCTCACTTTAGAGCTGGATCCTGACTCTAACCATATCCCTATCCTCCATGCACTGTTAAACCAACACCGAAACCTAACCCTAGCTTGGCTCCTGGACGTGAAACCGCACAATCACCAACGATGTCACCCAGAATTCTCCGTAAACCCGATGTTCAATCTCGTCCTCAACCGCACTACAGAGCCAGATCATAAGCCTAAATGAAACCATATAGTCCCTGTACACCTTACCAAAAACCTAACCCTACCCCTAGCCCTAGCCCATGGACCTAATACCTCACAATCACCATTGACATCACCCAGGCTTCAGCGTAAACCTGATGTTCAATCTCGTCCTGATCCTCACGTCAGAGCCCAATCCGAACCCTTCCCATAACAATATCTCCCCCGTACACCTTGCCAAACACTTAACCCTGAACCTAGCCTTGTTTCCTTGACTTACCCCTCACTGTCACCATCAGCGTCCCCCATGCCTCACTGTAAAACTCCTCGTCAGTGTACCCCTTCACCTCACATCAGAGCTGGATCCTAAGCATAACGATAACCCTCTCCTCCCAGTACAACTTACAGAACACCAAACCCTAACCCTAACCTTGTTCACTGACCAAAACCCTCACCGTCAAAATCGACATCTAACACACCTCACAGTAAACGTCAAGAACAATCTCACCCTTGGGCTCACATCAGAGCTACATCCTAACTTTAAACATAGTCCTGTATGTCCCGTAAAACTTTGCGAACACCAACCCTAACTCGAGTGCTGATCACTAGACCTGACCCCTCAGCATCATATTTGACATCATCCACGCTTCACCTTAAACCTGAATTACAATCATACTCTCTACTTCACATCACACCAGACCCAAATTCTAACTGTAATCTAAACTCCCCATTCGCCTTAAAGAACTACCAACTATAATACTAGCCCTAGCCCATGGATCTAACCTACACCGCCACCTTCGATGTCAACACATGCTTCACCGGTAACTTAAACTTCCATCTCGTCCTTACCCTCATATAAGAGACAGACCCTAAATCAAATCGTAACCCTAACTTCCCCATAAAACTTAAGTTACACCCAAGCCTAACACTAGCCCTTGTCCGTGGACATTGCCCCTCACCATCACCATTGACAACACACAAGGTTCCCTTTAAACATGGATTTAAATCTGGCCCCCTACTCACATCAGAGACAGTCCCAAACTCAAAATGTAACCCTCTCCTCACTGTTCACCGTTCGTACACCTGACCCAAAACCCTGCCCAGTTTCTTCAACCTGACCCCTCACCACCGACAGCACCATGACTCATGTCTAACAAAAATCATGAAGGTCTGTATCGAAAATGACATCAGGTCAGAGCTGGATCCTGATTCCTACCATACCCCAATCCTCCACGTACAGCGAACTGAACACCGACACCTAAACCTAGACCTGGCCCCTGGACCTGAAACCTCATCGTCACCAATGACATCACCCACGTTCAGCGCAAACCTGATGTTCAATCACTTCCTCATCCACACATCAGAGCCTGATCCTAATCCTTCCCATAACCATATCTTCCCTGTACACCTTACCAAGCACCTATCCCTAACCCTAACCTTGTTTCCTGGTTGAATCCTCACTGACAAAATCGACATCCCCCATGCCTCACTGTAAACCTCCACCTCAATGTCGTCCATGCCATCATGTCAGAGCCAGATCCTAACTCTAAACATAGTCCTATACGTCTGGTACACCTTAGCAAACACAAACCCTAACTGTAGCCCAAGTCTCTTGACCTGACACAACATCACAATTGACATCATTCACGCTTCACCTCAACTCTGAATTACAATCGTACTCTCTAACTCACATCACAGGTGAAACCAAGCTCTAACCATAATCTAAACTCCCCATTTGCCTTAAAGAAATCGCAACCCAAATCCTAGCACTAGCCCATGGACCAAACCCTCACTGTCACCTTCGACGTCACCCAGGCTTCACCGTAACCTTGAACTGCAATCTCGTACTCACCCTCACATCAGAGACAGATGCAAACACTGATAGTAACCCTACACTCCCCATTAACCTTAATGAACATGCAACCCTAAAGCAAGCACTTGTCCCTGGACCTTAACCCTTAGAGTCACCATTGACACCACTGAAGGTTATCTTTAAAAATGGATTTAAATCTTGTCCTCACAGTCACATCAGAGACAGTCTCTAACTCTACCTGCAAACCTACCCTCACTGTACACCATTCCATACACCTGATCTGAAACCCTGCCCAGGTCTTCCAACGTGACCCCTCACCACCACCATCACCATCACTCATGTCTAAGAAACATCATGAAAGTCTATCTCGCAATCACCCTCACAATCAGAGCTGGATCCTGACTCTAACCATATCCCTATCCTCCACTTACAGCTAAACCACCACTTAAACTTAACCCTGGACTGCAACCAGGACCTGAAACCTCACTGTCACCATCGATGTTACCCATGCTTCACCATAATCCTGATGTTCAATCTCGTCCTCACCCTCACAACAGAGCCGGATTGTTAGCCTAAACAAAACCATGTGCTCCCTGTACACCTTTCCGAACACCTAACCCTAACCCTAGACCTAGCCCATGGAACTGAACCCTGACAGTCACCATCGACATCACCCAGGCTTCAGCGTAAACCTGATGTTCAATCTCTTCCTCATCCTCACATCAGAGCCCAATTCTAACCCTTCCCATAACCGTATCTTCCCTGTACACCTTACCAAACACCTAACCCTAACCCTAGCCCTAGCCCATGGAATTGAAACTTGACGGTCACCATCGACATCACCCAGGCTTCAGCGTAAACCCGATGTGCAATCCCATCCTCATCCTCACATCAGAGCCCGACTCAAACCCTTCCCATAACCGTATCTTCCCTGTACACCTTACCAATCACCTTACCCTAACCCTAGCCTTGTTCCCTGGACTTACCCCTCACCATCACCATCAATGTCCCCTACGCTTCAATGAAAACCTCGACCTCAATCTATCCCTCAACATCACATCAGAGGTGAATCCTAAGCAAAATGATAAACCAATCCTCCCTGTACACATTACAGGACACCTAACCCTAAACCTAACCTTGTTCACTGGCCTGTACCCTCTCTGTTAAAATCGACATCTCCCATGCGTCACTGTAAACCTCCGTGTCAATCTCACCCTCACCATCACATCAGAGTCACACCCTAACTCCAAACGTAGTCCCGTATGTTCCATACACCTCAGTGAAAACCAACCTTCTCTCTACTGCTGGTCATTTGACATGACCACACAACATCTCAATTGACATCTTCCATGCTTCACCTTAATCCTGAATTACAATCATACTCTCTAACTCACATCAGAGCTGGGCCCTAATGCTAACCATAATCCAAACTTCTCGTTCATGTTAAAGAACTAGTATCCATTAACCTAGCCCTAGCCCATGGATCTGAATCATCACCATCACCATCGATGTCACTGAGAATTAACCATAAACTGGATCTTCAATCTCGTACTCACCCTCACATCAGAGACAGACCCTAACTCTAATTGTAACCCTATCTTCGCCATAAACCTAAACAAACACCCAACCCTAACCCTAGTCTTTGTCCCTGGACATTGTCCCTCAGCGTCACCACTGACTTCACCGAAGGTTCGCTTTATCCATGGATTTAAATCTTGTCTTCGTAATCACTTCAGAGACAGACTCTAACTCTCACCATACATTTACCCTCAATGTTCACCATTTCGTACACCTAATACGATACCCTGCCCACGTCCTTCGCTCTGACCCCTCACCACAAACACCACCATCAAGCATGTCTATCAAAAAGAGTGAATATCATTCTCACAATCACCCTCACTTTAGAGCTGGATCCCGACTCTAACCATATCCCTATCCTCCATGCACAGTTAAACCAACACCGAAACCTAACCCTAGCTTGGCTCCTGGACCTGAAACCGCACAATCACCAATGATGTCACCCAGAATTCTCCGTAAACCCGATGTTCAATCTCGTCCTCAACCGCACTACAGAGCCAGATCATAAGCCTAAATGAAACCATATAGTCCCTGTACACCTTACCAAACACCTAACCCTACCCCTAGCCCTAGCCCATGGATCTAATACCTCACAATCACCATTGACATCACCCAGGCTTCAGCGTAAACCTGATGTTCAATCTCGTCCTGATCCTCACGTCAGAGCCCAATCCGAACCCTTCCCATAACAATATCTCCCCCGTACACCTTGCCAAACACTTAACCCTGAACCTAGCCTTGTTTCCTTGACTTACCCCTCACTGTCACCATCAGCGTCCCCCATGCCTCACTGTAAAACTCCTCCTCAGTGTACCCCTTCACCTCACATCAGAGCTGGATCCTAAGCATAACGATAACCCTCTCCTCCCAGTACAACTTACAGAACACCAAACCCTAACCCTAACCTTGTTCACTGACCAAAACCCTCACCGTCAAAATCGACATCTAACACACCTCACAGTAAACGTCAAGAACAATCTCACCCTTGGGCTCACATCAGAGCTACATCCTAACTTTAAACATAGTCCTGTATGTCCCGTAAAACTTTGCGAACACCAACCCTAACTCGAGTGCTGATCACTAGACCTGACCCCTCAGCATCATATTTGACATCATCCACGCTTCACCTTAAACCTGAATTACAATCATACTCTCTACTTCACATCACACCAGACCCAAATTCTAACTGTAATCTAAACTCCCCATTCGCCTTAAAGAACTACCAACTATAATACTAGCCCTAGCCCATGGATCTAACCTACACCGCCACCTTCGATGTCAACACATGCTTCACCGGTAACTTAAACTTCCATCTCGTCCTTACCCTCATATAAGAGACAGACCCTAAATCAAATCGTAACCCTAACTTCCCCATAAAACTTAAGTTACACCCAAGCCTAACACTAGCCCTTGACCGTGGACATTGCCCCTCACCATCAAAATTGACAACACACAAGGTTCCCTTTAAACATGGATTTAAATCTGGCCCCCTACTCACATCAGAGACAGTTCCAAACTCAAAATGTAACCCTATCCTCACTGTTCACCGTTCGTACACCTGACCCAAAACCCTGCCCAGTTTCTTCAACCTGACCCCTCACAACCGACAGCACCATGACTCATGTCTAACAAAAATCATGAAGGTCTGTATCGAAAATGACATCAGGTCAGAGCTGGATCCTGATTCCTACCATACCCCAATCCTCCACGTACAGCGAACTGAACACCGACACCTAAACCTAGACCTGGCCCCTGGACCTGAAACCTCATCGTCACCAATGACATCACCCACGTTCAGCGCAAACCTGATGTTCAATCACTTCCTCATCCACACATCAGAGCCTGATCCTAATCCTTCCCATAACCATATCTTCCCTGTACACCTTACCAAGCACCTATCCCTAACCCTAACCTTGTTTCCTGGTTGAATCCTCACTGACAAAATCGACATCCCCCATGCCTCACTGTAAACCTCCACCTCAATGTCGTCCATGCCATCATGTCAGAGCCAGATCCTAACTCTAAACATAGTCCTATACGTCTGGTACACCTTAGCAAACACAAACCCTAACTGTAGCCCAGGTCTCTTGACCTGACACAACATCACAATTGACATCATTCACGCTTCACCTCAACTCTGAATTACAATCGTACTCTCTAACTCACATCACAGGTGAAACCAAGCTCTAACCATAATCTAAACTCCCCATTTGCCTTAAAGAAATCGCAACCCAAATCCTAGCACTAGCCCATGGACCAAACCCTCACTGTCACCTTCGACGTCACCCAGGCTTCACCGTAACCTTGAACTGCAATCTCGTACTCACCCTCACATCAGAGACAGATGCAAACACTGATAGTAACCCTACACTCCCCATTAACCTTAATGAACATGCAACCCTAAAGCAAGCACTTGTCCCTGGACCTTAACCCTTAGAGTCACCATTGACACCACTGAAGGTTATCTTTAAAAATGGATTTAAATCTTGTCCTCACAGTCACATCAGAGACAGTCTCTAACTCTATCTGCAAACCTACCCTCACTGTACACCATTCCATACAAATGATCTGAAACCCTGCCCAGGTCTTCCAACGTGACCCCTCACCACCACCATCACCATCACTCATGTCTAAGAAACATCATGAAAGTCTATCTCGCAATCACCCTCACAATCAGAGCTGGATCCTGACTCTAACCATATCCCTATCCTCCACTTACAGCTAAACCACCACTTAAACTTAACCCTGGACTGCAACCAGGACCTGAAACCTCACTGTCACCATCGATGTTACCCATGCTTCACCATAATCCTGATGTTCAATCTCGTCCTCACCCTCACAACAGAGCCGGATTGTTAGCCTAAACAAAACCATGTGCTCCCTGTACACCTTTCCGAACACCTAACCCTAACCCTAGACCTAGCCCATGGAACTGAACCCTGACAGTCACCATCGACATCACCCAGGCTTCAGCGTAAACCTGATGCTCAATCTCTTCCTCATCCTCACATCAGAGCCCAATTCTAACCCTTCCCATAACCGTATCTTCCCTGTACACCTTACCAAACACCTAACCCTAACCCTAGCCCTAGCCCATGGAATTGAACCTTGACGGTCACCATCGACATCACCCAGGCTTCAGCGTAAACCCGATGTGCAATCCCATCCTCATCCTCACATCAGAGCCCGACTCAAACCCTTCCCATAACCGTATCTTCCCTGTACACCTTACCAATCACCTTACCCTAACCCTAGCCTTGTTCCCTGGACTTACCCCTCACCATCACCATCAATGTCCCCTACGCTTCAATGAAAACCTCGACCTCAATCTATCCCTCAACATCACATCAGAGGTGAATCCTAAGCAAAATGATAAACCAATCCTCCCTGTACACATTACAGGACACCTAACCCTAAACCTAACCTTGTTCACTGGCCTGTACCCTCTCTGTTAAAATCGACATCTCCCATGCGTCACTGTAAACCTCCGTGTCAATCTCACCCTCACCATCACATCAGAGTCACACCCTAACTCCAAACGTAGTCCCGTATGTTCCATACACCTCAGTGAAAACCAACCTTCTCTCTACTGCTGGTCATTTGACATGACCACACAACATCTCAATTGACATCTTCCATGCTTCACCTTAATCCTGAATTACAATCATACTCTCTAACTCACATCAGAGCTGGGCCCTAATGCTAACCATAATCCAAACTCCTCGTTCATGTTAAAGAACTAGTATCCATTAACCTAGCCCTAGCCCATGGATCTGAATCATCACCATCACCATCGATGTCACTGAGAATTAACCATAAACTGGATCTTCAATCTCGTACTCACCCTCACATCAGAGACAGACCCTAACTCTAATTGTAACCCTATCTTCGCCATAAACCTAAACAAACACCCAACCCTAACCCTAGTCTTTGTCCCTGGACATTGTCCCTCAGCGTCACCACTGACTTCACCGAAGGTTCGCTTTATCCATGGATTTAAATCTTGTCTTCGTAATCACTTCAGAGACAGACTCTAACTCTCACCATACATTTACCCTCAATGTTCACCATTTCGTACACCTAATACGATACCCTGCCCACGTCCTTCGCTCTGACCCCTCACCACAAACACCACCATCAAGCATGTCTATCAAAAAGAGTGAATATCATTCTCACAATCACCCTCACTTTAGAGCTGGATCCTGACTCTAACCATATCCCTATCCTCCATGCACAGTTAAACCAACACCAAAACCTAACCCTAGCTTGGCTCCTGGACCTGAAACCGCACAATCACCAACGATGTCACCCAGAATTCTCCGTAAACCCGATGTTCAATCTCGTCCTCAACCGCACTACAGAGCCAGATCATAAGCCTAAATGAAACCATATAGTCCCTGTACACCTTACCAAACACCTAACCCTACCCCTAGCCCTAGCCCATGGACCTAATACCTCACAATCACCATTGACATCACCCAGGCTTCAGCGTAAACCTGATGTTCAATCTCGTCCTGATCCTCACGTCAGAGCCCAATCCGAACCCTTCCCATAACAATATCTCCCCCGTACACCTTACCAAACACTTAACCCTGAACCTAGCCTTGTTTCCTTGACTTACCCCTCACTGTCACCATCAGCGTCCCCCATGCCTCACTGTAAAACTCCTCCTCAGTGTACCCCTTCACCTCACATCAGAGCTGGATACTAAGCATAACGAAAACCCTCTCCTCCCTGTACAACTTACAGAACACCAAACCCTAACCCTAACCTTGTTCACTGACCAAAACCCTCACCGTCAAAATCGACATCTAACACACCTCACAGTAAACGTCAAGAACAATCTCACCCTTGGGCTCACATCAGAGCTACATCCTAACTTTAAACATAGTCCTGTATGTCCCGTAAAACTTTGCGAACACCAACCCTAACTCGAGTGCTGATCACTAGACCTGACCCCTCAGCATCATATTTGACATCATCCACGCTTCACCTTAAACCTGAATTACAATCATACTCTCTACTTCACATCACACCAGACCCAAATTCTAACTGTAATCTAAACTCCCCATTCGCCTTAAAGAACTACCAACTATAATACTAGCCCTAGCCCATGGATCTAACCTACACCGCCACCTTCGATGTCAACACATGCTTCACCGGTAACTTAAACTTCCATCTCGTCCTTACCCTCATATAAGAGACAGACCCTAAATCAAATCGTAACCCTAACTTCCCCATAAAACTTAAGTTACACCCAAGCCTAACACTAGCCCTTGTCCGTGGACATTGCCCCTCACCATCACCATTGACAACACACAAGGTTCCCTTTAAACATGGATTTAAATCTGGCCCCCTACTCACATCAGAGACAGTCCCAAACTCAAAATGTAACCCTATCCTCACTGTTCACCGTTCGTACACCTGAACCAAAACCCTGCCCAGTTTCTTCAACCTGACCCCTCACCACCGACAGCACCATGACTCATGTCTAACAAAAATCATGAAGGTCTGTATCGAAAATGACATCAGGTCAGAGCTGGATCCTGATTCCTACCATACCCCAATCCTCCACGTACAGCGAACTGAACACCGACACCTAAACCTAGACCTGGCCCCTGGACCTGAAACCTCATCGTCACCAATGACATCACCCACGTTCAGCGCAAACCTGATGTTCAATCACTTCCTCATCCACACATCAGAGCCTGATCCTAATCCTTCCCATAACCATATCTTCCCTGTACACCTTACCAAGCACCTATCCCTAACCCTAACCTTGTTTCCTGGTTGAATCCTCACTGACAAAATCGACATCCCCCATGCCTCACTGTAAACATCCACCTCGATGTCGTCCATGCCATCACGTCAGAGCCAGATCCTAACTCTAAACATAGTCCTATACGTCTGGTACACCTTAGCAAACACAAACCCTAACTGTAGCCCAGGTCTCTTGACCTGACACAACATCACAATTGACATCATCCACGCTTCACCTCAACTCTGAATTACAATCGTACTCTCTAACTCACATCACAGGTGAAACCAAGCTCTAACCATAATCTAAACTCCCCATTTGCCTTAAAGAAATCGCAACCCAAATCCTAGCACTAGCCCATGGACCAAACCCTCACTGTCACCTTCGACGTCACCCAGGCTTCACCGTAACCTTGAACTGCAGTCTCGTACTCACCCTCACATCAGAGACAGATGCAAACACTGATAGTAACCCTACACTCCCCATTAACCTTAATGAACATGCAACCCTAAAGCAAGCACTTGTCCCTGGACCTTAACCCTTAGAGTCACCATTGACACCACTGAAGGTTATCTTTAAAAATGGATTTAAATCTTGTCCTCACAGTCACATCAGAGACAGTCTCTAACTCTACCTGCAAACCTACCCTCACTGTACACCATTCCATACACCTGATCTGAAACCCTGCCCAGGTCTTCCAACGTGACCCCTCACCACCACCATCACCATCACTCATGTCTAAGAAACATCATGAAAGTCTATCTCGCAATCACCCTCACAATCAGAGCTGGATCCTGACTCTAACCATATCCCTATCCTCCACTTACAGCTAAACCACCACTTAAACTTAACCCTGGACTGCAACCAGGACCTGAAACCTCACTGTCACCATCGATGTTACCCATGCTTCACCATAAACCTGATGTTCAATCTCGTCCTCACCCTCACAACAGAGCCGGATTGTTAGCCTAAACAAAACCATGTGCTCCCTGTACACCTTTCCGAACACCTAACCCTAACCCTAGACCTAGCCCATGGAACTGAACCCTGACAGTCACCATCGACATCACCCAGGCTTCAGCGTAAACCTGATGTTCAATCTCTTCCTCATCCTCACATCAGAGCCCAATTCTAACCCTTCCCATAACCGTATCTTCCCTGTACACCTTACCAAACACCTAACCCTAACCCTAGCCCTAGCCCATGGAATTGAACCTTGACGGTCACCATCGACATCACCCAGGCTTCAGCGTAAACCCGATGTGCAATCCCATCCTCATCCTCACATCAGAGGCCGACTCAAACCCTTCCCATAACCGTATCTTCCCTGTACACCTTACCAAACACCTAACCCTAACCCTAGCCTTGTTCCCTGGACTTACCCCTCACCATCACCATCAATGTCCCCTACGCTTCAATGAAAACCTCGACCTCAATCTATCCCTCAACATCACATCAGAGGTGAATCCTAAGCAAAATGATAAACCAATCCTCCCTGTACACATTACAGGACACCTAACCCTAAACCTAACCTTGTTCACTGGCCTGTACCCTCTCTGTTAAAATCGACATCTCCCATGCGTCACTGTAAACCTCCGAGTCAATCTCACCCTCACCATCACATCAGAGTCACACCCTAACTCCAAACGTAGTCCCGTATGTTCCATACACCTCAGTGAAAACCAACCTTCTCTCTACTGCTGGTCATTTGACATGACCACACAACATCTCAATTGACATCTTCCATGCTTCACCTTAATCCTGAATTACAATCATACTCTCTAACTCACATCAGAGCTGGGCCCTAATGCTAACCATAATCCAAACTCCTCGTTCATGTTAAAGAACTAGTATCCATTAACCTAGCCCTAGCCCATGGATCTGAATCATCACCATCACCATCGATGTCACTGAGAATTAACCATAAACTGGATCTTCAATCTCGTACTCACCCTCACATCAGAGACAGACCCTAACTCTAATTGTAACCCTATCTTCGCCATAAACCTAAACAAACACCCAACCCTAACCCTAGTCTTTGTCCCTGGACATTGTCCCTCAGCGTCACCACTGACTTCACCGAAGGTTCGCTTTATCCATGGATTTAAATCTTGTCTTCGTAATCACTTCAGAGACAGACTCTAACTCTCACCATATATTTACCCTCAATGTTCACCATTTCGTACACCTAATACGATACCCTGCCCAAGTCCTTCGCTCTGACCCCTCACCACAAACACCACCATCAAGCATGACTATCAAAAAGAGTGAATATCATTCTCACAATCACCCTCACTTTAGAGCTGGATCCTGACTCTAACCATATCCCTATCCTCCATGCACAGTTAAACCAACACCGAAACCTAACCCTAGCTTGGCTCCTGGACCTGAAACCGCACAATCACCAACGATGTCACCCAGAATTCTCCGTAAACCCGATGTTCAATCTCGTCCTCAACCGCACTACAGAGCCAGATCATAAGCCTAAATGAAACCATATAGTCCCTGTACACCTTACCAAACACCTAACCCTACCCCTAGCCCTAGCCCATGGACCTAATACCTCACAATCACCATTGACATCACCCAGGCTTCAGCGTAAACCTGATGTTCAATCTCGTCCTGATCCTCACGTCAGAGCCCAATCCGAACCCTTCCCATAACAATATCTCCCCCGTACACCTTGCCAAACACTTAACCCTGAACCTAGCCTTGTTTCCTTGACTTACCCCTCACTGTCACCATCAGCGTCCCCCATGCCTCACTGTAAAACTCCTCCTCAGTGTACCCCTTCACCTCACATCAGAGCTGGATCCTAAGCATAACGATAACCCTCTCCTCCCAGTACAACTTACAGAACACCAAACCCTAACCCTAACCTTGTTCACTGACCAAAACCCTCACCGTCAAAATCGACATCTAACACACCTCACAGTAAACGTCAAGAACAATCTCACCCTTGGGCTCACATCAGAGCTACATCCTAACTTTAAACATAGTCCTGTATGTCCCGTAAAACTTTGCGAACACCAACCCTAACTCGAGTGCTGATCACTAGACCTGACCCCTCAGCATCATATTTGACATCATCCACGCTTCACCTTAAACCTGAATTACAATCATACTCTCTACTTCACATCACACCAGACCCAAATTCTAACTGTAATCTAAACTCCCCATTCGCCTTAAAGAACTACCAACTATAATACTAGCCCTAGCCCATGGATCTAACCTACACCGCCACCTTCGATGTCAACACATGCTTCACCGGTAACTTAAACTTCCATCTCGTCCTTACCCTCATATAAGAGACAGACCCTAAATCAAATCGTAACCCTAACTTCCCCATAAAACTTAAGTTACACCCAAGCCTAACACTAGCCCTTGACCGTGGACATTGCCCCTCACCATCACCATTGACAACACACAAGGTTCCCTTTAAACATGGATTTAAATCTGGCCCCCTACTCACATCAGAGACAGTTCCAAACTCAAAATGTAACCCTATCCTCACTGTTCACCGTTCGTACACCTGACCCAAAACCCTGCCCAGTTTCTTCAACCTGACCCCTCACCACCGACAGCACCATGACTCATGTCTAACAAAAATCATGAAGGTCTGTATCGAAAATGACATCAGGTCAGAGCTGGATCCTGATTCCTACCATACCCCAATCCTCCACGTACAGCGAACTGAACACCGACACCTAAACCTAGACCTGGCCCCTGGACCTGAAACCTCATCGTCACCAATGACATCACCCACGTTCAGCGCAAACCTGATGTTCAATCACTTCCTCATCCACACATCAGAGCCTGATCCTAATCCTTCCCATAACCATATCTTCCCTGTACACCTTACCAAGCACCTATCCCTAACCCTAACCTTGTTTCCTGGTTGAATCCTCACTGACAAAATCGACATCCCCCATGCCTCACTGTAAACATCCACCTCGATGTCGTCCATGCCATCACGTCAGAGCCAGATCCTAACTCTAAACATAGTCCTATACGTCTGGTACACCTTAGCAAACACAAACCCTAACTGTAGCCCAGGTCTCTTGACCTGACACAACATCACAATTGACATCATCCACGCTTCACCTCAACTCTGAATTACAATCGTACTCTCTAACTCACATCACAGGTGAAACCAAGCTCTAACCATAATCTAAACTCCCCATTTGCCTTAAAGAAATCGCAACCCAAATCCTAGCACTAGCCCATGGACCAAACCCTCACTGTCACCTTCGACGTCACCCAGGCTTCACCGTAACCTTGAACTGCAATCTCGTACTCACCCTCACATCAGAGACAGATGCAAACACTGATAGTAACCCTACACTCCCCATTAACCTTAATGAACATGCAACCCTAAAGCAAGCACTTGTCCCTGGACCTTAACCCTTAGAGTCACCATTGACACCACTGAAGGTTATCTTTAAAAATGGATTTAAATCTTGTCCTCACAGTCACATCAGAGACAGTCTCTAACTCTACCTGCAAACCTACCCTCACTGTACACCATTCCATACACCTGATCTGAAACCCTGCCCAGGTCTTCCAACGTGACCCCTCACCACCACCATCACCATCACTCATGTCTAAGAAACATCATGAAAGTCTATCTCGCAATCACCCTCACAATCAGAGCTGGATCCTGACTCTAACCATATCCCTATCCTCCACTTACAGCTAAACCACCACTTAAACTTAACCCTGGACTGCAACCAGGACCTGAAACCTCACTGTCACCATCGATGTTACCCATGCTTCACCATAAACCTGATGTTCAATCTCGTCCTCACCCTCACAACAGAGCCGTATTGTTAGCCTAAACAAAACCAAGTGCTCCCTGTACACCTTTCCGAACACCTAACCCTAACCCTAGACCTAGCCCATGGAACTGAACCCTGACAGTCACCATCGACATCACCCAGGCTTCAGCGTAAACCTGATGTTCAATCTCTTCCTCATCCTCACATCAGAGCCCAATTCTAACCCTTCCCATAACCGTATCTTCCCTGTACACCTTACCAAACACCTAACCCTAACCCTAGCCCTAGCCCATGGAATTGAACCTTGACGGTCACCATCGACATCACCCAGGCTTCAGCGTAAACCCGATGTGCAATCCCATCCTCATCCTCACATCAGAGGCCGACTCAAACCCTTCCCATAACCGTATCTTCCCTGTACACCTTACCAAACACCTAACCCTAACCCTAGCCTTGTTCCCTGGACTTACCCCTCACCATCACCATCAATGTCCCCTACGCTTCAATGAAAACCTCGACCTCAATCTATCCCTCAACATCACATCAGAGGTGAATCCTAAGCAAAATGATAAACCAATCCTCCCTGTACACATTACAGGACACCTAACCCTAAACCTAACCTTGTTCACTGGCCTGTACCCTCTCTGTTAAAATCGACATCTCCCATGCGTCACTGTAAACCTCCGTGTCAATCTCACCCTCACCATCACATCAGAGTCACACCCTAACTCCAAACTAGTCCCGTATGTTCCATACACCTCAGTGAAAACCAACCTTCTCTCTACTGCTGGTCATTTGACATGACCACACAACATCTCAATTGACATCTTCCATGCTTCACCTTAATCCTGAATTACAATCATACTCTCTAACTCACATCAGAGCTGGGCCCTAATGCTAACCATAATCCAAACTCCTCGTTCATGTTAAAGAACTAGTATCCATTAACCTAGCCCTAGCCCATGGATCTGAATCATCACCATCACCATCGATGTCACTGAGAATTAACCATAAACTGGATCTTCAATCTCGTACTCACCCTCACATCAGAGACAGACCCTAACTCTAATTGTAACCCTATCTTCGCCATAAACCTAAACAAACACCCAACCCTAACCCTAGTCTTTGTCCCTGGACATTGTCCCTCAGCGTCACCACTGACTTCACCGAAGGTTCGCTATATCCATGGATTTAAATCTTGTCTTCGTAATCACTTCAGAGACAGACTCTAACTCTCACCATATATTTACCCTCAATGTTCACCATTTCGTACACCTAATACGATACCCTGCCCACGTCCTTCGCTCTGACCCCTCACCACAAACACCACCATCAAGCATGTCTATCAAAAAGAGTGAATATCATTCTCACAATCACCCTCACTTTAGAGCTGGATCCTGACTCTAACCATATCCCTATCCTCCATGCACAGTTAAACCAACACCGAAACCTAACCCTAGCTTGGCTCCTGGACCTGAAACCGCACAATCACCAACGATGTCACCCAGAATTCTCCGTAAACCCGATGTTCAATCTCGTCCTCAACCGCACTACAGAGCCAGATCATAAGCCTAAATGAAACCATATAGTCCCTGTACACCTTACCAAACACCTAACCCTACCCCTAGCCCTAGCCCATGGACCTAATACCTCACAATCACCATTGACATCACCCAGGCTTCAGCGTAAACCTGATGTTCAATCTCGTCCTGATCCTCACGTCAGAGCCCAATCCGAACCCTTCCCATAACAATATCTCCCCCGTACACCTTGCCAAACACTTAACCCTGAACCTAGCCTTGTTTCCTTGACTTACCCCTCACTGTCACCATCAGCGTCCCCCATGCCTCACTGTAAAACTCCTCCTCAGTGTACCCCTTCACCTCACATCAGAGCTGGATCCTAAGCATAACGATAACCCTCTCCTCCCAGTACAACTTACAGAACACCAAACCCTAACCCTAACCTTGTTCACTGACCAAAACCCTCACCGTCAAAATCGACATCTAACACACCTCACAGTAAACGTCAAGAACAATCTCACCCTTGGGCTCACATCAGAGCTACATCCTAACTTTAAACATAGTCCTGTATGTCCCGTAAAACTTTGCGAACACCAACCCTAACTCGAGTGCTGATCACTAGACCTGACCCCTCAGCATCATATTTGACATCATCCACGCTTCACCTTAAACCTGAATTACAATCATACTCTCTACTTCACATCACACCAGACCCAAATTCTAACTGTAATCTAAACTCCCCATTCGCCTTAAAGAACTACCAACTATAATACTAGCCCTAGCCCATGGATCTAACCTACACCGCCACCTTCGATGTCAACACATGCTTCACCGGTAACTTAAACTTCCATCTCGTCCTTACCCTCATATAAGAGACAGACCCTAAATCAAATCGTAACCCTAACTTCCCCATAAAACTTAAGTTACACCCAAGCCTAACACTAGCCCTTGACCGTGGACATTGCCCCTCACCATCACCATTGACAACACACAAGGTTCCCTTTAAACATGGATTTAAATCTGGCCCCCTACTCACATCAGAGACAGTTCCAAACTCAAAATGTAACCCTATCCTCACTGTTCACCGTTCGTACACCTGACCCAAAACCCTGCCCAGTTTCTTCAACCTGACCCCTCACCACCGACAGCACCATGACTCATGTCTAACAAAAATCATGAAGGTCTGTATCGAAAATGACATCAGGTCAGAGCTGGATCCTGATTCCTACCATACCCCAATCCTCCACGTACAGCGAACTGAACACCGACACCTAAACCTAGACCTGGCCCCTGGACCTGAAACCTCATCGTCACCAATGACATCACCCACGTTCAGCGCAAACCTGATGTTCAATCACTTCCTCATCCACACATCAGAGCCTGATCCTAATCCTTCCCATAACCATATCTTCCCTGTACACCTTACCAAGCACCTATCCCTAACCCTAACCTTGTTTCCTGGTTGAATCCTCACTGACAAAATCGACATCCCCCATGCCTCACTGTAAACATCCACCTCGATGTCGTCCATGCCATCACGTCAGAGCCAGATCCTAACTCTAAACATAGTCCTATACGTCTGGTACACCTTAGCAAACACAAACCCTAACTGTAGCCCAGGTCTCTTGACCTGACACAACATCACAATTGACATCATCCACGCTTCACCTCAACTCTGAATTACAATCGTACTCTCTAACTCACATCACAGGTGAAACCAAGCTCTAACCATAATCTAAACTCCCCATTTGCCTTAAAGAAATCGCAACCCAAATCCTAGCACTAGCCCATGGACCAAACCCTCACTGTCACCTTCGACGTCACCCAGGCTTCACCGTAACCTTGAACTGCAATCTCGTACTCACCCTCACATCAGAGACAGATGCAAACACTGATAGTAACCCTACACTCCCCATTAACCTTAATGAACATGCAACCCTAAAGCAAGCACTTGTCCCTGGACCTTAACCCCTAGAGTCACCATTGACACCACTGAAGGTTATCTTTAAAAATGGATTTAAATCTTGTCCTCACAGTCACATCAGAGACAGTCTCTAACTCTACCTGCAAACCTACCCTCACTGTACACCATTCCATACACCTGATCTGAAACCCTGCCCAGGTCTTCCAACGTGACCCCTCACCACCACCATCACCATCACTCATGTCTAAGAAACATCATGAAAGTCTATCTCGCAATCACCCTCACAATCAGAGCTGGATCCTGACTCTAACCATATCCCTATCCTCCACTTACAGCTAAACCACCACTTAAACTTAACCCTGGACTGCAACCAGGACCTGAAACCTCACTGTCACCATCGATGTTACCCATGCTTCACCATAATCCTGATGTTCAATCTCGTCCTCACCCTCACAACAGAGCCGTATTGTTAGCCTAAACAAAACCATGTGCTCCCTGTACACCTTTCCGAACACCTAACCCTAACCCTAGACCTAGCCCATGGAACTGAACCCTGACAGTCACCATCGACATCACCCAGGCTTCAGCGTAAACCTGATGTTCAATCTCTTCCTCATCCTCACATCAGAGCCCAATTCTAACCCTTCCCATAACCGTATCTTCCCTGTACAACTTACCAAACACCTAACCCTAACCCTAGCCCTAGCCCATGGAATTGAACCTTGACGGTCACCATCGACATCACCCAGGCTTCAGCGTAAACCCGATGTGCAATCCCATCCTCATCCTCACATCAGAGCCCGACTCAAACCCTTCCCATAACCGTATCTTCCCTGTACACCTTACCAATCACCTTACCCTAACCCTAGCCTTGTTCCCTGGACTTACCCCTCACCATCACCATCAATGTCCCCTACGCTTCAATGAAAACCTCGACCTCAATCTATCCCTCAACATCACATCAGAGGTGAATCCTAAGCAAAATGATAAACCAATCCTCCCTGTACACATTACAGGACACCTAACCCTAAACCTAACCTTGTTCACTGGCCTGTACCCTCTCTGTTAAAATCGACATCTCCCATGCGTCACTGTAAACCTCCGTGTCAATCTCACCCTCACCATCACATCAGAGTCACACCCTAACTCCAAACTAGTCCCGTATGTTCCATACACCTCAGTGAAAACCAACCTTCTCTCTACTGCTGGTCATTTGACATGACCACACAACATCTCAATTGACATCTTCCATGCTTCACCTTAATCCTGAATTACAATCATACTCTCTAACTCACATCAGAGCTGGGCCCTAATGCTAACCATAATCCAAACTCCTCGTTCATGTTAAAGAACTAGTATCCATTAACCTAGCCCTAGCCCATGGATCTGAATCATCACCATCACCATCGATGTCACTGAGAATTAACCATAAACTGGATCTTCAATCTCGTACTCACCCTCACATCAGAGACAGACCCTAACTCTAATTGTAACCCTATCTTCGCCATAAACCTAAACAAACACCCAACCCTAACCCTAGTCTTTGTCCCTGGACATTGTCCCTCAGCGTCACCACTGACTTCACCGAAGGTTCGCTATATCCATGGATTTAAATCTTGTCTTCGTAATCACTTCAGAGACAGACTCTAACTCTCACCATATATTTACCCTCAATGTTCACCATTTCGTACACCTAATACGATACCCTGCCCACGTCCTTCGCTCTGACCCCTCACCACAAACACCACCATCAAGCATGTCTATCAAAAAGAGTGAATATCATTCTCACAATCACCCTCACTTTAGAGCTGGATCCTGACTCTAACCATATCCCTATCCTCCATGCACAGTTAAACCAACACCGAAACCTAACCCTAGCTTGGCTCCTGGACCTGAAACCGCACAATCACCAACGATGTCACCCAGAATTCTCCGTAAACCCGATGTTCAATCTCGTCCTCAACCGCACTACAGAGCCAGATCATAAGCCTAAATGAAACCATATAGTCCCTGTACACCTTACCAAACACCTAACCCTACCCCTAGCCCTAGCCCATGGACCTAATACCTCACAATCACCATTGACATCACCCAGGCTTCAGCGTAAACCTGATGTTCAATCTCGTCCTGATCCTCACGTCAGAGCCCAATCCGAACCCTTCCCATAACAATATCTGCCCCGTACACATTGCCAAACACTTAACCCTGAACCTAGCCTTGTTTCCTTGACTTACCCCTCACTGTCACCATCAGCGTCCCCCATGCCTCACTGTAAAACTCCTCCTCAGTGTACCCCTTCACCTCACATCAGAGCTGGATCCTAAGCATAACGATAACCCTCTCCTCCCAGTACAACTTACAGAACACCAAACCCTAACCCTAACCTTGTTCACTGACCAAAACCCTCACCGTCAAAATCGACATCTAACACACCTCACAGTAAACGTCAAGAACAATCTCACCCTTGGGCTCACATCAGAGCTACATCCTAACTTTAAACATAGTCCTGTATGTCCCGTAAAACTTTGAGAACACCAACCCTAACTCGAGTGCTGATCACTAGACCTGACCCCTCAGCATCGTATTTGACATCATCCACGCTTCACCTTAAACCTGAATTACAATCATACTCTCTACTTCACATCACACCAGACCCAAATTCTAACTGTAATCTAAACTCCCCATTCGCCTTAAAGAACTACCAACTATAATACTAGCCCTAGCCCATGGATCTAACCTACACCGCCACCTTCGATGTCAACACATGCTTCACCGGTAACTTAAACTTCCATCTCGTCCTTACCCTCATATAAGAGACAGACCCTAAATCAAATCGTAACCCTAACTTCCCCATAAAACTTAAGTTACACCCAAGCCTAACACTAGCCCTTGACCGTGGACATTGCCCCTCACCATCACCATTGACAACACACAAGGTTCCCTTTAAACATGGATTTAAATCTGGCCCCCTACTCACATCAGAGACAGTTCCAAACTCAAAATGTAACCCTATCCTCACTGTTCACCGTTCGTACACCTGACCCAAAACCCTGCCCAGTTTCTTCAACCTGACCCCTCACCACCGACAGCACCATGACTCATGTCTAACAAAAATCATGAAGGTCTGTATCGAAAATGACATCAGGTCAGAGCTGGATCCTGATTCCTACCATACCCCAATCCTCCACGTACAGCGAACTGAACACCGACACCTAAACCTAGACCTGGCCCCTGGACCTGAAACCTCATCGTCACCAATGACATCACCCACGTTCAGCGCAAACCTGATGTTCAATCACTTCCTCATCCACACATCAGAGCCTGATCCTAATCCTTCCCATAACCATATCTTCCCTGTACACCTTACCAAGCACCTATCCCTAACCCTAACCTTGTTTCCTGGTTGAATCCTCACTGACAAAATCGACATCCCCCATGCCTCACTGTAAACCTCCACCTCAATGTCGTCCATGCCATCACGTCAGAGCCAGATCCTAACTCTAAACATAGTCCTATACGTCTGGTACACCTTAGCAAACACAAACCCTAACTGTAGCCCAGGTCTCTTGACCTGACACAACATCACAATTGACATCATTCACGCTTCACCTCAACTCTGAATTACAATCGTACTCTCTAACTCACATCACAGGTGAAACCAAGCTCTAACCATAATCTAAACTCCCCATTTGCCTTAAAGAAATCGCAACCCAAATCCTAGCACTAGCCCATGGACCAAACCCTCACTGTCACCTTCGACGTCACCCAGGCTTCACCGTAACCTTGAACTGCAATCTCGTACTCACCCTCACATCAGAGACAGATGCAAACACTGATAGTAACCCTACACTCCCCATTAACCTTAATGAACATGCAACCCTAAAGCAAGCACTTGTCCCTGGACCTTAACCCTTAGAGTCACCATTGACACCACTGAAGGTTATCTTTAAAAATGGATTTAAATCTTGTCCTCACAGTCACATCAGAGACAGTCTCTAACTCTACCTGCAAACCTACCCTCACTGTACACCATTCCATACACCTGATCTGAAACCCTGCCCAGGTCTTCCAACGTGACCCCTCACCACCACCATCACCATCACTCATGTCTAAGAAACATCATGAAAGTCTATCTCGCAATCACCCTCACAATCAGAGCTGGATCCTGACTCTAACCATATCCCTATCCTCCACTTACAGCTAAACCACCACTTAAACTTAACCCTGGACTGCAACCAGGACCTGAAACCTCACTGTCACCATCGATGTTACCCATGCTTCACCATAATCCTGATGTTCAATCTAGTCCTCACCCTCACAACAGAGCCGGATTGTTAGCCTAAACAAAACCATGTGCTCCCTGTACACCTTTCAGAACACCTAACCCTAACCCTAGACCTAGCCCATGGAACTGAACCCTGACAGTCACCATCGACATCACCCAGGCTTCAGCGTAAACCTGATGTTCAATCTCTTCCTCATCCTCACATCAGAGCCCAATTCTAACCCTTCCCATAACCGTATCTTCCCTGTACACCTTACCAAACACCTAACCCTAACCCTAGCCCTAGCCCATGGAATTGAACCTTTACGGTCACCATCGACATCACCCAGGCTTCAGCGTAAACCCGATGTGCAATCCCATCCTCATCCTCACATCAGAGCCCGACTCAAACCCTTCCCATAACCGTATCTTCCCTGTACACCTTACCAATCACCTTACCCTAACCCTAGCCTTGTTCCCTGGACTTACCCCTCACCATCACCATCAATGTCCCCTACGCTTCAATGAAAACCTCGACCTCAATCTATCCCTCAACATCACATCAGAGGTGAATCCTAAGCAAAATGATAAACCAATCCTCCCTGTACACATTACAGGACACCTAACCCTAAACCTAACCTTGTTCACTGGCCTGTACCCTCTCTGTTAAAATCGACATCTCCCATGCGTCACTGTAAACCTCCGTGTCAATCTCACCCTCACCATCACATCAGAGTCACACCCTAACTCCAAACGTAGTCCCGTATGTTCCATACACCTCAGTGAAAACCAACCTTCTCTCTACTGCTGGTCATTTGACATGACCACACAACATCTCAATTGACATCTTCCATGCTTCACCTTAATCCTGAATTACAATCATACTCTCTAACTCACATCAGAGCTGGGCCCTAATGCTAACCATAATCCAAACTCCTCGTTCATGTTAAAGAACTAGTATCCATTAACCTAGCCCTAGCCCATGGATCTGAATCATCACCATCACCATCGATGTCACTGAGAATTAACCATAAACTGGATCTTCAATCTCGTACTCACCCTCACATCAGAGACAGACCCTAACTCTAATTGTAACCCTATCTTCGCCATAAACCTAAACAAACACCCAACCCTAACCCTAGTCTTTGTCCCTGGACATTGTCCCTCAGCGTCACCACTGACTTCACCGAAGGTTCGCTTTATCCATGGATTTAAATCTTGTCTTCGTAATCACTTCAGAGACAGACTCTAACTCTCACCATACATTTACCCTCAATGTTCACCATTTCGTACACCTAATACGATACCCTGCCCACGTCCTTCGCTCTGACCCCTCACCACAAACACCACCATCAAGCATGTCTATCAAAAAGAGTGAATATCATTCTCACAATCACCCTCACTTTAGAGCTGGATCCCGACTCTAACCATATCCCTATCCTCCATGCACAGTTAAACCAACACCGAAACCTAACCCTAGCTTGGCTCCTGGACCTGAAACCGCACAATCACCAACGATGTCACCCAGAATTCTCCGTAAACCCGATGTTCAATCTCGTCCTCAACCGCACTACAGAGCCAGATCATAAGCCTAAATGAAACCATATAGTCCCTGTTCACCTTACCAAACACCTAACCCTACCCCTAGCCCTAGCCCATGGACCTAATACCTCACAATCACCATTGACATCACCCAGGCTTCAGCGTAAACCTGATGTTCAATCTCGTCCTGATCCTCACGTCAGAGCCCAATCCGAACCCTTCCCATAACAATATCTCCCCCGTACACCTTGCCAAACACTTAACCCTGAACCTAGCCTTGTTTCCTTGACTTACCCCTCACTGTCACCATCAGCGTCCCCCATGCCTCACTGTAAAACTCCTCCTCAGTGTACCCCTTCACCTCACATCAGAGCTGGATCCTAAGCATAACGATAACCCTCTCCTCCCAGTACAACTTACAGAACACCAAACCCTAACCCTAACCTTGTTCACTGACCAAAACCCTCACCGTCAAAATCGACATCTAACACACCTCACAGTAAACGTCAAGAACAATCTCACCCTTGGGCTCACATCAGAGCTACATCCTAACTTTAAACATAGTCCTGTATGTCCCGTAAAACTTTGCGAACACCAACCCTAACTCGAGTGCTGATCACTAGACCTGACCCCTCAGCATCATATTTGACATCATCCACGCTTCACCTTAAACCTGAATTACAATCATACTCTCTACTTCACATCACACCAGACCCAAATTCTAACTGTAATCTAAACTCCCCATTCGCCTTAAAGAACTACCAACTATAATACTAGCCCTAGCCCATGGATCTAACCTACACCGCCACCTTCGAGGTCAACACATGCTTCACCGGTAACTTAAACTTCCATCTCGTCCTTACCCTCATATAAGAGACAGACCCTAAATCAAATCGTAACCCTAACTTCCCCATAAAACTTAAGTTACACCCAAGCCTAACACTAGCCCTTGTCCGTGGACATTGCCCCTCACCATCACCATTGACAACACACAAGGTTCCCTTTAAACATGGATTTAAATCTGGCCCCCTACTCGCATCAGAGACAGTCCCAAACTCAAAATGTAACCCTCTCCTCACTGTTCACCGTTCGTACACCTGACCCAAAACCCTGCCCAGTTTCTTCGACCTGACCCCTCACCACCGACAGCACCATGACTCATGTCTAACAAAAATCATGAAGGTCTGTATCGAAAATGACATCAGGTCAGAGCTGGATCCTGATTCCTACCATACCCCAGTCCTCCACGTACAGCGAACTGAACACCGACACCTAAACCTAGACCTGGCCCCTGGACCTGAAACCTCATCGTCACCAATGACATCACCCACGTTCAGCGCAAACCTGATGTTCAATCACTTCCTCATCCACACATCAGAGCCTGATCCTAATCCTTCCCATAACCATATCTTCCCTGTACACCTTACCAAGCACCTATCCCTAACCCTAACCTTGTTTCCTGGTTGAATCCTCACTGACAAAATCGACATCCCCCATGCCTCACTGTAAACCTCCACCTCAATGTCGTCCATGCCATCACGTCAGAGCCAGATCCTAACTCTAAACATAGTCCTATACGTCTGGTACACCTTAGCAAACACAAACCCTAACTGTAGCCCAGGTCTCTTGACCTGACACAACATCACAATTGACATCATTCACGCTTCACCTCAACTCTGAATTACAATCGTACTCTCTAACTCACATCACAGGTGAAACCAAGCTCTAACCATAATCTAAACTCCCCATTTGCCTTAAAGAAATCGCAACCCAAATCCTAGCACTAGCCCATGGACCAAACCCTCACTGTCACCTTCGACGTCACCCAGGCTTCACCGTAACCTTGAACTGCAATCTCGTACTCACCCTCACATCAGAGACAGATGCAAACACTGATAGTAACCCTACACTCCCCATTAACCTTAATGAACATGCAACCCTAAAGCAAGCACTTGTCCCTGGACCTTAACCCTTAGAGTCACCATTGACACCACTGAAGGTTATCTTTAAAAATGGATTTAAATCTTGTCCTCACAGTCACATCAGAGACAGTCTCTAACTCTACCTGCAAACCTACCCTCACTGTACACCATTCCATACACCTGATCTGAAACCCTGCCCAGGTCTTCCAACGTGACCCCTCACCACCACCATCACCATCACTCATGTCTAAGAAACATCATGAAAGTCTATCTCGCAATCACCCTCACAATCAGAGCTGGATCCTGACTCTAACCATATCCTTATCCTCCACTTACAGCTAAACCACCACTTAAACTTAACCCTGGACTGCAACCAGGACCTGAAACCTCACTGTCACCATCGATGTTACCCATGCTTCACCATAATCCTGATGTTCAATCTCGTCCTCACCCTCACAACAGAGCCGGATTGTTAGCCTAAACAAAACCATGTGCTCCCTGTACACCTTTCAGAACACCTAACCCTAACCCTAGACCTAGCCCATGGAACTGAACCCTGACAGTCACCATCGACATCACCCAGGCTTCAGCGTAAACCTGATGTTCAATCTCTTCTCATCCTCACATCAGAGCCCAATTCTAACCCTTCCCATAACCGTATCTTCCCTGTACACCTTACCAAACACCTAACCCTAACCCTAGCCCTAGCCCATGGAATTGAACCTTGACGGTCACCATCGACATCACCCAGGCTTCAGCGTAAACCCGATGTGCAATCCCATCCTCATCCTCACATCAGAGCCCGACTCAAACCCTTCCCATAACCGTATCTTCCCTGTACACCTTACCAAACACCTAACCCTAACCCTAGCCTTGTTCCCTGGACTTACCCCTCACCATCACCATCAATGTCCCCTACGCTTCAATGAAAACCTCGACCTCAATCTATCCCTCAACATCACATCAGAGGTGAATCCTAAGCAAAATGATAAACCAATCCTCCCTGTACACATTACAGGACACCTAACCCTAAACCTAACCTTGTTCACTGGCCTGTACCCTCTCTGTTAAAATCGACATCTCCCATGCGTCACTGTAAACCTCCGTGTCAATCTCACCCTCACCATCACATCAGAGTCACACCCTAACCTCAAACGTAGTCCCGTATGTTCCATACACCTCAGTGAAAACCAACCTTCTCTCTACTGCTGGTCATTTGACATGACCACACAACATCTCAATTGACATCTTCCATGCTTCACCTTAATCCTGAATTACAATCATACTCTCTAACTCACATCAGAGCTGGGCCCTAATGCTAACCATAATCCAAACTCCTCGTTCATGTTAAAGAACTAGTATCCATTAACCTAGCCCTAGCCCATGGATCTGAATCATCACCATCACCATCGATGTCACTGAGAATTAACCATAAACTGGATCTTCAATCTCGTACTCACCCTCACATCAGAGACAGACCCTAACTCTAATTGTAACCCTATCTTCGCCATAAACCTAAACAAACACCCAACCCTAACCCTAGTCTTTGTCCCTGGACATTGTCCCTCAGCGTCACCACTGACTTCACCGAAGGTTCGCTTTATCCATGGATTTAAATCTTGTCTTCGTAATCACTTCAGAGACAGACTCTAACTCTCACCATACATTTACCCTCAATGTTCACCATTTCGTACACCTAATACGATACCCTGCCCACGTCCTTCGCTCTGACCCCTCACCACAAACACCACCATCAAGCATGTCTATCAAAAAGAGTGAATATCATTCTCACAATCACCCTCACTTTAGAGCTGGATCCCGACTCTAACCATATCCCTATCCTCCATGCACAGTTAAACCAACACCGAAACCTAACCCTAGCTTGGCTCCTGGACCTGAAACCGCACAATCACCAACGATGTCACCCAGAATTCTCCGTAAACCCGATGTTCAATCTCGTCCTCAACCGCACTACAGAGCCAGATCATAAGCCTAAATGAAACCATATAGTCCCTGTTCACCTTACCAAACACCTAACCCTACCCCTAGCCCTAGCCCATGGACCTAATACCTCACAATCACCATTGACATCACCCAGGCTTCAGCGTAAACCTGATGTTCAATCTCGTCCTGATCCTCACGTCAGAGCCCAATCCGAACCCTTCCCATAACAATATCTCCCCCGTACACCTTGCCAAACACTTAACCCTGAACCTAGCCTTGTTTCCTTGACTTACCCCTCACTGTCACCATCAGCGTCCCCCATGCCTCACTGTAAAACTCCTCCTCAGTGTACCCCTTCACCTCACATCAGAGCTGGATCCTAAGCATAACGATAACCCTCTCCTCCCAGTACAACTTACAGAACACCAAACCCTAACCCTAACCTTGTTCACTGACCAAAACCCTCACCGTCAAAATCGACATCTAACACACCTCACAGTAAACGTCAAGAACAATCTCACCCTTGGGCTCACATCAGAGCTACATCCTAACTTTAAACATAGTCCTGTATGTCCCGTAAAACTTTGCGAACACCAACCCTAACTCGAGTGCTGATCACTAGACCTGACCCCTCAGCATCATATTTGACATCATCCACGCTTCACCTTAAACCTGAATTACAATCATACTCTCTACTTCACATCACACCAGACCCAAATTCTAACTGTAATCTAAACTCCCCATTCGCCTTAAAGAACTACCAACTATAATACTAGCCCTAGCCCATGGATCTAACCTACACCGCCACCTTCGAGGTCAACACATGCTTCACCGGTAACTTAAACTTCCATCTCGTCCTTACCCTCATATAAGAGACAGACCCTAAATCAAATCGTAACCCTAACTTCCCCATAAAACTTAAGTTACACCCAAGCCTAACACTAGCCCTTGTCCGTGGACATTGCCCCTCACCATCACCATTGACAACACACAAGGTTCCCTTTAAACATGGATTTAAATCTGGCCCCCTACTCGCATCAGAGACAGTCCCAAACTCAAAATGTAACCCTCTCCTCACTGTTCACCGTTCGTACACCTGACCCAAAACCCTGCCCAGTTTCTTCGACCTGACCCCTCACCACCGACAGCACCATGACTCATGTCTAACAAAAATCATGAAGGTCTGTATCGAAAATGACATCAGGTCAGAGCTGGATCCTGATTCCTACCATACCCCAATCCTCCACGTACAGCGAACTGAACACCGACACCTAAACCTAGACCTGGCCCCTGGACCTGAAACCTCATCGTCACCAATGACATCACCCACGTTCAGCGCAAACCTGATGTTCAATCACTTCCTCATCCACACATCAGAGCCTGATCCTAATCCTTCCCATAACCATATCTTCCCTGTACACCTTACCAAGCACCTATCCCTAACCCTAACCTTGTTTCCTGGTTGAATCCTCACTGACAAAATCGACATCCCCCATGCCTCACTGTAAACCTCCACCTCAATGTCGTCCATGCCATCACGTCAGAGCCAGATCCTAACTCTAAACATAGTCCTATACGTCTGGTACACCTTAGCAAACACAAACCCTAACTGTAGCCCAGGTCTCTTGACCTGACACAACATCACAATTGACATCATTCACGCTTCACCTCAACTCTGAATTACAATCGTACTCTCTAACTCACATCACAGGTGAAACCAAGCTCTAACCATAATCTAAACTCCCCATTTGCCTTAAAGAAATCGCAACCCAAATCCTAGCACTAGCCCATGGACCAAACCCTCACTGTCACCTTCGACGTCACCCAGGCTTCACCGTAACCTTGAACTGCAATCTCGTACTCACCCTCACATCAGAGACAGATGCAAACACTGATAGTAACCCTACACTCCCCATTAACCTTAATGAACATGCAACCCTAAAGCAAGCACTTGTCCCTGGACCTTAACCCTTAGAGTCACCATTGACACCACTGAAGGTTATCTTTAAAAATGGATTTAAATCTTGTCCTCACAGTCACATCAGAGACAGTCTCTAACTCTACCTGCAAACCTACCCTCACTGTACACCATTCCATACACCTGATCTGAAACCCTGCCCAGGTCTTCCAACGTGACCCCTCACCACCACCATCACCATCACTCATGTCTAAGAAACATCATGAAAGTCTATCTCGCAATCACCCTCACAATCAGAGCTGGATCCTGACTCTAACCATATCCCTATCCTCCACTTACAGCTAAACCACCACTTAAACTTAACCCTGGACTGCAACCAGGACCTGAAACCTCACTGTCACCATCGATGTTACCCATGCTTCACCATAAACCTGATGTTCAATCTCGTCCTCACCCTCACAACAGAGCCGGATTGTTAGCCTAAACAAAACCATGTGCTCCCTGTACACCTTTCCGAACACCTAACCCTAACCCTAGACCTAGCCCATGGAACTGAACCCTGACAGTCACCATCGACATCACCCAGGCTTCAGCGTAAACCTGATGTTCAATCTCTTCCTCATCCTCACATCAGAGCCCAATTCTAACCCTTCCCATAACCGTATCTTCCCTGTACACCTTACCAAACACCTAACCCTAACCCTAGCCCTAGCCCATGGAATTGAACCTTGACGGTCACCATCGACATCACCCAGGCTTCAGCGTAAACCCGATGTGCAATCCCATCCTCATCCTCACATCAGAGCCCGACTCAAACCCTTCCCATAACCGTATCTTCCCTGTACACCTTACCAAACACCTAACCCTAACCCTAGCCTTGTTCCCTGGACTTACCCCTCACCATCACCATCAATGTCCCCTACGCTTCAATGAAAACCTCGACCTCAATCTATCCCTCAACATCACATCAGAGGTGAATCCTAAGCAAAATGATAAACCAATCCTCCCTGTACACATTACAGGACACCTAACCCTAAACCTAACCTTGTTCACTGGCCTGTACCCTCTCTGTTAAAATCGACATCTCCCATGCGTCACTGTAAACCTCCGTGTCAATCTCACCCTCACCATCACATCAGAGTCACACCCTAACTCCAAACGTAGTCCCGTATGTTCCATACACCTCAGTGAAAACCAACCTTCTCTCTACTGCTGGTCATTTGACATGACCACACAACATCTCAATTGACATCTTCCATGCTTCACCTTAATCCTGAATTACAATCATACTCTCTAACTCACATCAGAGCTGGGCCCTAATGCTAACCATAATCCAAACTCCTCGTTCATGTTAAAGAACTAGTATCCATTAACCTAGCCCTAGCCCATGGATCTGAATCATCACCATCACCATCGATGTCACTGAGAATTAACCATAAACTGGATCTTCAATCTCGTACTCACCCTCACATCAGAGACAGACCCTAACTCTAATTGTAACCCTATCTTCGCCATAAACCTAAACAAACACCCAACCCTAACCCTAGTCTTTGTCCCTGGACATTGTCCCTCAGCGTCACCACTGACTTCACCGAAGGTTCGCTTTATCCATGGATTTAAATCTTGTCTTCGTAATCACTTCAGAGACAGACTCTAACTCTCACCATACATTTACCCTCAATGTTCACCATTTCGTACACCTAATACGATACCCTGCCCACGTCCTTCGCTCTGACCCCTCACCACAAACACCACCATCAAGCATGTCTATCAAAAAGAGTGAATATCATTCTCACAATCACCCTCACTTTAGAGCTGGATCCCGACTCTAACCATATCCCTATCCTCCATGCACAGTTAAACCAACACCGAAACCTAACCCTAGCTTGGCTCCTGGACCTGAAACCGCACAATCACCAACGATGTCACCCAGAATTCTCCGTAAACCCGATGTTCAATCTCGTCCTCAACCGCACTACAGAGCCAGATCATAAGCCTAAATGAAACCATATAGTCCCTGTTCACCTTACCAAACACCTAACCCTACCCCTAGCCCTAGCCCATGGACCTAATACCTCACAATCACCATTGACATCACCCAGGCTTCAGCGTAAACCTGATGTTCAATCTCGTCCTGATCCTCACGTCAGAGCCCAATCCGAACCCTTCCCATAACAATATCTCCCCCGTACACCTTGCCAAACACTTAACCCTGAACCTAGCCTTGTTTCCTTGACTTACCCCTCACTGTCACCATCAGCGTCCCCCATGCCTCACTGTAAAACTCCTCCTCAGTGTACCCCTTCACCTCACATCAGAGCTGGATCCTAAGCATAACGATAACCCTCTCCTCCCAGTACAACTTACAGAACACCAAACCCTAACCCTAACCTTGTTCACTGACCAAAACCCTCACCGTCAAAATCGACATCTAACACACCTCACAGTAAACGTCAAGAACAATCTCACCCTTGGGCTCACATCAGAGCTACATCCTAACTTTAAACATAGTCCTGTATGTCCCGTAAAACTTTGCGAACACCAACCCTAACTCGAGTGCTGATCACTAGACCTGACCCCTCAGCATCATATTTGACATCATCCACGCTTCACCTTAAACCTGAATTACAATCATACTCTCTACTTCACATCACACCAGACCCAAATTCTAACTGTAATCTAAACTCCCCATTCGCCTTAAAGAACTACCAACTATAATACTAGCCCTAGCCCATGGATCTAACCTACACCGCCACCTTCGAGGTCAACACATGCTTCACCGGTAACTTAAACTTCCATCTCGTCCTTACCCTCATATAAGAGACAGACCCTAAATCAAATCGTAACCCTAACTTCCCCATAAAACTTAAGTTACACCCAAGCCTAACACTAGCCCTTGTCCGTGGACATTGCCCCTCACCATCACCATTGACAACACACAAGGTTCCCTTTAAACATGGATTTAAATCTGGCCCCCTACTCGCATCAGAGACAGTCCCAAACTCAAAATGTAACCCTCTCCTCACTGTTCACCGTTCGTACACCTGACCCAAAACCCTGCCCAGTTTCTTCGACCTGACCCCTCACCACCGACAGCACCATGACTCATGTCTAACAAAAATCATGAAGGTCTGTATCGAAAATGACATCAGGTCAGAGCTGGATCCTGATTCCTACCATACCCCAGTCCTCCACGTACAGCGAACTGAACACCGACACCTAAACCTAGACCTGGCCCCTGGACCTGAAACCTCATCGTCACCAATGACATCACCCACGTTCAGCGCAAACCTGATGTTCAATCACTTCCTCATCCACACATCAGAGCCTGATCCTAATCCTTCCCATAACCATATCTTCCCTGTACACCTTACCAAGCACCTATCCCTAACCCTAACCTTGTTTCCTGGTTGAATCCTCACTGACAAAATCGACATCCCCCATGCCTCACTGTAAACCTCCACCTCAATGTCGTCCATGCCATCACGTCAGAGCCAGATCCTAACTCTAAACATAGTCCTATACGTCTGGTACACCTTAGCAAACACAAACCCTAACTGTAGCCCAGGTCTCTTGACCTGACACAACATCACAATTGACATCATTCACGCTTCACCTCAACTCTGAATTACAATCGTACTCTCTAACTCACATCACAGGTGAAACCAAGCTCTAACCATAATCTAAACTCCCCATTTGCCTTAAAGAAATCGCAACCCAAATCCTAGCACTAGCCCATGGACCAAACCCTCACTGTCACCTTCGACGTCACCCAGGCTTCACCGTAACCTTGAACTGCAATCTCGTACTCACCCTCACATCAGAGACAGATGCAAACACTGATAGTAACCCTACACTCCCCATTAACCTTAATGAACATGCAACCCTAAAGCAAGCACTTGTCCCTGGACCTTAACCCTTAGAGTCACCATTGACACCACTGAAGGTTATCTTTAAAAATGGATTTAAATCTTGTCCTCACAGTCACATCAGAGACAGTCTCTAACTCTACCTGCAAACCTACCCTCACTGTACACCATTCCATACACCTGATCTGAAACCCTGCCCAGGTCTTCCAACGTGACCCCTCACCACCACCATCACCATCACTCATGTCTAAGAAACATCATGAAAGTCTATCTCGCAATCACCCTCACAATCAGAGCTGGATCCTGACTCTAACCATATCCTTATCCTCCACTTACAGCTAAACCACCACTTAAACTTAACCCTGGACTGCAACCAGGACCTGAAACCTCACTGTCACCATCGATGTTACCCATGCTTCACCATAATCCTGATGTTCAATCTCGTCCTCACCCTCACAACAGAGCCGGATTGTTAGCCTAAACAAAACCATGTGCTCCCTGTACACCTTTCAGAACACCTAACCCTAACCCTAGACCTAGCCCATGGAACTGAACCCTGACAGTCACCATCGACATCACCCAGGCTTCAGCGTAAACCTGATGTTCAATCTCTTCTCATCCTCACATCAGAGCCCAATTCTAACCCTTCCCATAACCGTATCTTCCCTGTACACCTTACCAAACACCTAACCCTAACCCTAGCCCTAGCCCATGGAATTGAACCTTGACGGTCACCATCGACATCACCCAGGCTTCAGCGTAAACCCGATGTGCAATCCCATCCTCATCCTCACATCAGAGCCCGACTCAAACCCTTCCCATAACCGTATCTTCCCTGTACACCTTACCAAACACCTAACCCTAACCCTAGCCTTGTTCCCTGGACTTACCCCTCACCATCACCATCAATGTCCCCTACGCTTCAATGAAAACCTCGACCTCAATCTATCCCTCAACATCACATCAGAGGTGAATCCTAAGCAAAATGATAAACCAATCCTCCCTGTACACATTACAGGACACCTAACCCTAAACCTAACCTTGTTCACTGGCCTGTACCCTCTCTGTTAAAATCGACATCTCCCATGCGTCACTGTAAACCTCCGTGTCAATCTCACCCTCACCATCACATCAGAGTCACACCCTAACCTCAAACGTAGTCCCGTATGTTCCATACACCTCAGTGAAAACCAACCTTCTCTCTACTGCTGGTCATTTGACATGACCACACAACATCTCAATTGACATCTTCCATGCTTCACCTTAATCCTGAATTACAATCATACTCTCTAACTCACATCAGAGCTGGGCCCTAATGCTAACCATAATCCAAACTCCTCGTTCATGTTAAAGAACTAGTATCCATTAACCTAGCCCTAGCCCATGGATCTGAATCATCACCATCACCATCGATGTCACTGAGAATTAACCATAAACTGGATCTTCAATCTCGTACTCACCCTCACATCAGAGACAGACCCTAACTCTAATTGTAACCCTATCTTCGCCATAAACCTAAACAAACACCCAACCCTAACCCTAGTCTTTGTCCCTGGACATTGTCCCTCAGCGTCACCACTGACTTCACCGAAGGTTCGCTTTATCCATGGATTTAAATCTTGTCTTCGTAATCACTTCAGAGACAGACTCTAACTCTCACCATACATTTACCCTCAATGTTCACCATTTCGTACACCTAATACGATACCCTGCCCACGTCCTTCGCTCTGACCCCTCACCACAAACACCACCATCAAGCATGTCTATCAAAAAGAGTGAATATCATTCTCACAATCACCCTCACTTTAGAGCTGGATCCCGACTCTAACCATATCCCTATCCTCCATGCACAGTTAAACCAACACCGAAACCTAACCCTAGCTTGGCTCCTGGACCTGAAACCGCACAATCACCAACGATGTCACCCAGAATTCTCCGTAAACCCGATGTTCAATCTCGTCCTCAACCGCACTACAGAGCCAGATCATAAGCCTAAATGAAACCATATAGTCCCTGTTCACCTTACCAAACACCTAACCCTACCCCTAGCCCTAGCCCATGGACCTAATACCTCACAATCACCATTGACATCACCCAGGCTTCAGCGTAAACCTGATGTTCAATCTCGTCCTGATCCTCACGTCAGAGCCCAATCCGAACCCTTCCCATAACAATATCTCCCCCGTACACCTTGCCAAACACTTAACCCTGAACCTAGCCTTGTTTCCTTGACTTACCCCTCACTGTCACCATCAGCGTCCCCCATGCCTCACTGTAAAACTCCTCCTCAGTGTACCCCTTCACCTCACATCAGAGCTGGATCCTAAGCATAACGATAACCCTCTCCTCCCAGTACAACTTACAGAACACCAAACCCTAACCCTAACCTTGTTCACTGACCAAAACCCTCACCGTCAAAATCGACATCTAACACACCTCACAGTAAACGTCAAGAACAATCTCACCCTTGGGCTCACATCAGAGCTACATCCTAACTTTAAACATAGTCCTGTATGTCCCGTAAAACTTTGCGAACACCAACCCTAACTCGAGTGCTGATCACTAGACCTGACCCCTCAGCATCATATTTGACATCATCCACGCTTCACCTTAAACCTGAATTACAATCATACTCTCTACTTCACATCACACCAGACCCAAATTCTAACTGTAATCTAAACTCCCCATTCGCCTTAAAGAACTACCAACTATAATACTAGCCCTAGCCCATGGATCTAACCTACACCGCCACCTTCGAGGTCAACACATGCTTCACCGGTAACTTAAACTTCCATCTCGTCCTTACCCTCATATAAGAGACAGACCCTAAATCAAATCGTAACCCTAACTTCCCCATAAAACTTAAGTTACACCCAAGCCTAACACTAGCCCTTGTCCGTGGACATTGCCCCTCACCATCACCATTGACAACACACAAGGTTCCCTTTAAACATGGATTTAAATCTGGCCCCCTACTCGCATCAGAGACAGTCCCAAACTCAAAATGTAACCCTCTCCTCACTGTTCACCGTTCGTACACCTGACCCAAAACCCTGCCCAGTTTCTTCGACCTGACCCCTCACCACCGACAGCACCATGACTCATGTCTAACAAAAATCATGAAGGTCTGTATCGAAAATGACATCAGGTCAGAGCTGGATCCTGATTCCTACCATACCCCAATCCTCCACGTACAGCGAACTGAACACCGACACCTAAACCTAGACCTGGCCCCTGGACCTGAAACCTCATCGTCACCAATGACATCACCCACGTTCAGCGCAAACCTGATGTTCAATCACTTCCTCATCCACACATCAGAGCCTGATCCTAATCCTTCCCATAACCATATCTTCCCTGTACACCTTACCAAGCACCTATCCCTAACCCTAACCTTGTTTCCTGGTTGAATCCTCACTGACAAAATCGACATCCCCCATGCCTCACTGTAAACCTCCACCTCAATGTCGTCCATGCCATCACGTCAGAGCCAGATCCTAACTCTAAACATAGTCCTATACGTCTGGTACACCTTAGCAAACACAAACCCTAACTGTAGCCCAGGTCTCTTGACCTGACACAACATCACAATTGACATCATTCACGCTTCACCTCAACTCTGAATTACAATCGTACTCTCTAACTCACATCACAGGTGAAACCAAGCTCTAACCATAATCTAAACTCCCCATTTGCCTTAAAGAAATCGCAACCCAAATCCTAGCACTAGCCCATGGACCAAACCCTCACTGTCACCTTCGACGTCACCCAGGCTTCACCGTAACCTTGAACTGCAATCTCGTACTCACCCTCACATCAGAGACAGATGCAAACACTGATAGTAACCCTACACTCCCCATTAACCTTAATGAACATGCAACCCTAAAGCAAGCACTTGTCCCTGGACCTTAACCCTTAGAGTCACCATTGACACCACTGAAGGTTATCTTTAAAAATGGATTTAAATCTTGTCCTCACAGTCACATCAGAGACAGTCTCTAACTCTACCTGCAAACCTACCCTCACTGTACACCATTCCATACACCTGATCTGAAACCCTGCCCAGGTCTTCCAACGTGACCCCTCACCACCACCATCACCATCACTCATGTCTAAGAAACATCATGAAAGTCTATCTCGCAATCACCCTCACAATCAGAGCTGGATCCTGACTCTAACCATATCCCTATCCTCCACTTACAGCTAAACCACCACTTAAACTTAACCCTGGACTGCAACCAGGACCTGAAACCTCACTGTCACCATCGATGTTACCCATGCTTCACCATAATCCTGATGTTCAATCTCGTCCTCACCCTCACAACAGAGCCGGATTGTTAGCCTAAACAAAACCATGTGCTCCCTGTACACCTTTCAGAACACCTAACCCTAACCCTAGACCTAGCCCATGGAACTGAACCCTGACAGTCACCATCGACATCACCCAGGCTTCAGCGTAAACCTGATGTTCAATCTCTTCCTCATCCTCACATCAGAGCCCAATTCTAACCCTTCCCATAACCGTATCTTCCCTGTACACCTTACCAAACACCTAACCCTAACCCTAGCCCTAGCCCATGGAATTGAACCTTGACGGTCACCATCGACATCACCCAGGCTTCAGCGTAAACCCGATGTGCAATCCCATCCTCATCCTCACATCAGAGCCCGACTCAAACCCTTCCCATAACCGTATCTTCCCTGTACACCTTACCAAACACCTAACCCTAACCCTAGCCTTGTTCCCTGGACTTACCCCTCACCATCACCATCAATGTCCCCTACGCTTCAATGAAAACCTCGACCTCAATCTATCCCTCAACATCACATCAGAGGTGAATCCTAAGCAAAATGAAAGACCAATCCTCCCTGTACACATTACAGGACACCTAACCCTAAACCTAACCTTGTTCACTGGCCTGTACCCTCTCTGTTAAAATCGACATCTCCCATGCGTCACTGTAAACCTCCGTGTCAATCTCACCCTCACCATCACATCAGAGTCACACCCTAACTCCAAACGTAGTCCCGTATGTTCCATACACCTCAGTGAAAACCAACCTTCTCTCTACTGCTGGTCATTTGACATGACCACACAACATCTCAATTGACATCTTCCATGCTTCACCTTAATCCTGAATTACAATCATACTCTCTAACTCACATCAGAGCTGGGCCCTAATGCTAACCATAATCCAAACTCCTCGTTCATGTTAAAGAACTAGTATCCATTAACCTAGCCCTAGCCCATGGATCTGAATCATCACCATCACCATCGATGTCACTGAGAATTAACCATAAACTGGATCTTCAATCTCGTACTCACCCTCACATCAGAGACAGACCCTAACTCTAATTGTAACCCTATCTTCGCCATAAACCTAAACAAACACCCAACCCTAACCCTAGTCTTTGTCCCTGGACATTGTCCCTCAGCGTCACCACTGACTTCACCGAAGGTTCGCTTTATCCATGGATTTAAATCTTGTCTTCGTAATCACTTCAGAGACAGACTCTAACTCTCACCATACATTTACCCTCAATGTTCACCATTTCGTACACCTAATACGATACCCTGCCCACGTCCTTCGCTCTGACCCCTCACCACAAACACCACCATCAAGCATGTCTATCAAAAAGAGTGAATATCATTCTCACAATCACCCTCACTTTAGAGCTGGATCCCGACTCTAACCATATCCCTATCCTCCATGCACAGTTAAACCAACACCGAAACCTAACCCTAGCTTGGCTCCTGGACCTGAAACCGCACAATCACCAACGATGTCACCCAGAATTCTCCGTAAACCCGATGTTCAATCTCGTCCTCAACCGCACTACAGAGCCAGATCATAAGCCTAAATGAAACCATATAGTCCCTGTTCACCTTACCAAACACCTAACCCTACCCCTAGCCCTAGCCCATGGACCTAATACCTCACAATCACCATTGACATCACCCAGGCTTCAGCGTAAACCTGATGTTCAATCTCGTCCTGATCCTCACGTCAGAGCCCAATCCGAACCCTTCCCATAACAATATCTCCCCCGTACACCTTGCCAAACACTTAACCCTGAACCTAGCCTTGTTTCCTTGACTTACCCCTCACTGTCACCATCAGCGTCCCCCATGCCTCACTGTAAAACTCCTCCTCAGTGTACCCCTTCACCTCACATCAGAGCTGGATCCTAAGCATAACGATAACCCTCTCCTCCCAGTACAACTTACAGAACACCAAACCCTAACCCTAACCTTGTTCACTGACCAAAACCCTCACCGTCAAAATCGACATCTAACACACCTCACAGTAAACGTCAAGAACAATCTC
Organism: Manis javanica; assembly: GCF_040802235.1. Lineage (NCBI taxonomy): Eukaryota > Metazoa > Chordata > Mammalia > Pholidota > Manidae > Manis > Manis javanica. The sequence goes on along the minus strand of NW_027332168.1, from coordinate 1,764,462 downwards.
ACCCTTGGGCTCACATCAGAGCTACATCCTAACTTTAAACATAGTCCTGTATGTCCCGTAAAACTTTGCGAACACCAACCCTAACTCGAGTGCTGATCACTAGACCTGACCCCTCAGCATCATATTTGACATCATCCACGCTTCACCTTAAACCTGAATTACAATCATACTCTCTACTTCACATCACACCAGACCCAAATTCTAACTGTAATCTAAACTCCCCATTCGCCTTAAAGAACTACCAACTATAATACTAGCCCTAGCCCATGGATCTAACCTACACCGCCACCTTCGAGGTCAACACATGCTTCACCGGTAACTTAAACTTCCATCTCGTCCTTACCCTCATATAAGAGACAGACCCTAAATCAAATCGTAACCCTAACTTCCCCATAAAACTTAAGTTACACCCAAGCCTAACACTAGCCCTTGTCCGTGGACATTGCCCCTCACCATCACCATTGACAACACACAAGGTTCCCTTTAAACATGGATTTAAATCTGGCCCCCTACTCGCATCAGAGACAGTCCCAAACTCAAAATGTAACCCTCTCCTCACTGTTCACCGTTCGTACACCTGACCCAAAACCCTGCCCAGTTTCTTCGACCTGACCCCTCACCACCGACAGCACCATGACTCATGTCTAACAAAAATCATGAAGGTCTGTATCGAAAATGACATCAGGTCAGAGCTGGATCCTGATTCCTACCATACCCCAGTCCTCCACGTACAGCGAACTGAACACCGACACCTAAACCTAGACCTGGCCCCTGGACCTGAAACCTCATCGTCACCAATGACATCACCCACGTTCAGCGCAAACCTGATGTTCAATCACTTCCTCATCCACACATCAGAGCCTGATCCTAATCCTTCCCATAACCATATCTTCCCTGTACACCTTACCAAGCACCTATCCCTAACCCTAACCTTGTTTCCTGGTTGAATCCTCACTGACAAAATCGACATCCCCCATGCCTCACTGTAAACCTCCACCTCAATGTCGTCCATGCCATCACGTCAGAGCCAGATCCTAACTCTAAACATAGTCCTATACGTCTGGTACACCTTAGCAAACACAAACCCTAACTGTAGCCCAGGTCTCTTGACCTGACACAACATCACAATTGACATCATTCACGCTTCACCTCAACTCTGAATTACAATCGTACTCTCTAACTCACATCACAGGTGAAACCAAGCTCTAACCATAATCTAAACTCCCCATTTGCCTTAAAGAAATCGCAACCCAAATCCTAGCACTAGCCCATGGACCAAACCCTCACTGTCACCTTCGACGTCACCCAGGCTTCACCGTAACCTTGAACTGCAATCTCGTACTCACCCTCACATCAGAGACAGATGCAAACACTGATAGTAACCCTACACTCCCCATTAACCTTAATGAACATGCAACCCTAAAGCAAGCACTTGTCCCTGGACCTTAACCCTTAGAGTCACCATTGACACCACTGAAGGTTATCTTTAAAAATGGATTTAAATCTTGTCCTCACAGTCACATCAGAGACAGTCTCTAACTCTACCTGCAAACCTACCCTCACTGTACACCATTCCATACACCTGATCTGAAACCCTGCCCAGGTCTTCCAACGTGACCCCTCACCACCACCATCACCATCACTCATGTCTAAGAAACATCATGAAAGTCTATCTCGCAATCACCCTCACAATCAGAGCTGGATCCTGACTCTAACCATATCCTTATCCTCCACTTACAGCTAAACCACCACTTAAACTTAACCCTGGACTGCAACCAGGACCTGAAACCTCACTGTCACCATCGATGTTACCCATGCTTCACCATAATCCTGATGTTCAATCTCGTCCTCACCCTCACAACAGAGCCGGATTGTTAGCCTAAACAAAACCATGTGCTCCCTGTACACCTTTCAGAACACCTAACCCTAACCCTAGACCTAGCCCATGGAACTGAACCCTGACAGTCACCATCGACATCACCCAGGCTTCAGCGTAAACCTGATGTTCAATCTCTTCTCATCCTCACATCAGAGCCCAATTCTAACCCTTCCCATAACCGTATCTTCCCTGTACACCTTACCAAACACCTAACCCTAACCCTAGCCCTAGCCCATGGAATTGAACCTTGACGGTCACCATCGACATCACCCAGGCTTCAGCGTAAACCCGATGTGCAATCCCATCCTCATCCTCACATCAGAGCCCGACTCAAACCCTTCCCATAACCGTATCTTCCCTGTACACCTTACCAAACACCTAACCCTAACCCTAGCCTTGTTCCCTGGACTTACCCCTCACCATCACCATCAATGTCCCCTACGCTTCAATGAAAACCTCGACCTCAATCTATCCCTCAACATCACATCAGAGGTGAATCCTAAGCAAAATGATAAACCAATCCTCCCTGTACACATTACAGGACACCTAACCCTAAACCTAACCTTGTTCACTGGCCTGTACCCTCTCTGTTAAAATCGACATCTCCCATGCGTCACTGTAAACCTCCGTGTCAATCTCACCCTCACCATCACATCAGAGTCACACCCTAACCTCAAACGTAGTCCCGTATGTTCCATACACCTCAGTGAAAACCAACCTTCTCTCTACTGCTGGTCATTTGACATGACCACACAACATCTCAATTGACATCTTCCATGCTTCACCTTAATCCTGAATTACAATCATACTCTCTAACTCACATCAGAGCTGGGCCCTAATGCTAACCATAATCCAAACTCCTCGTTCATGTTAAAGAACTAGTATCCATTAACCTAGCCCTAGCCCATGGATCTGAATCATCACCATCACCATCGATGTCACTGAGAATTAACCATAAACTGGATCTTCAATCTCGTACTCACCCTCACATCAGAGACAGACCCTAACTCTAATTGTAACCCTATCTTCGCCATAAACCTAAACAAACACCCAACCCTAACCCTAGTCTTTGTCCCTGGACATTGTCCCTCAGCGTCACCACTGACTTCACCGAAGGTTCGCTTTATCCATGGATTTAAATCTTGTCTTCGTAATCACTTCAGAGACAGACTCTAACTCTCACCATACATTTACCCTCAATGTTCACCATTTCGTACACCTAATACGATACCCTGCCCACGTCCTTCGCTCTGACCCCTCACCACAAACACCACCATCAAGCATGTCTACCAAAAAGAGTGAATATCATTCTCACAATCACCCTCACTTTAGAGCTGGATCCCGACTCTAACCATATCCCTATCCTCCATGCACAGTTAAACCAACACCGAAACCTAACCCTAGCTTGGCTCCTGGACCTGAAACCGCACAATCACCAACGATGTCACCCAGAATTCTCCGTAAACCCGATGTTCAATCTCGTCCTCAACCGCACTACAGAGCCAGATCATAAGCCTAAATGAAACCATATAGTCCCTGTACACCTTACCAAACACCTAACCCTACCCCTAGCCCTAGCCCATGGACCTAATACCTCACAATCACCATTGACATCACCCAGGCTTCAGCGTAAACCTGATGTTCAATCTCGTCCTGATCCTCACGTCAGAGCCCAATCCGAACCCTTCCCATAACAATATCTCCCCCGTACACCTTGCCAAACACTTAACCCTGAACCTAGCCTTGTTTCCTTGACTTACCCCTCACTGTCACCATCAGCGTCCCCCATGCCTCACTGTAAAACTCCTCCTCAGTGTACCCCTTCACCTCACATCAGAGCTGGATCCTAAGCATAACGATAACCCTCTCCTCCCAGTACAACTTACAGAACACCAAACCCTAACCCTAACCTTGTTCACTGACCAAAACCCTCACCGTCAAAATCGACATCTAACACACCTCACAGTAAACGTCAAGAACAATCTCACCCTTGGGCTCACATCAGAGCTACATCCTAACTTTAAACATAGTCCTGTATGTCCCGTAAAACTTTGCGAACACCAACCCTAACTCGAGTGCTGATCACTAGACCTGACCCCTCAGCATCATATTTGACATCATCCACGCTTCACCTTAAACCTGAATTACAATCATACTCTCTACTTCACATCACACCAGACCCAAATTCTAACTGTAATCTAAACTCCCCATTCGCCTTAAAGAACTACCAACTATAATACTAGCCCTAGCCCATGGATCTAACCTACACCGCCACCTTCGAGGTCAACACATGCTTCACCGGTAACTTAAACTTCCATCTCGTCCTTACCCTCATATAAGAGACAGACCCTAAATCAAATCGTAACCCTAACTTCCCCATAAAACTTAAGTTACACCCAAGCCTAACACTAGCCCTTGTCCGTGGACATTGCCCCTCACCATCACCATTGACAACACACAAGGTTCCCTTTAAACATGGATTTAAATCTGGCCCCCTACTCACATCAGAGACAGTCCCAAACTCAAAATGTAACCCTCTCCTCACTGTTCACCGTTCGTACACCTGACCCAAAACCCTGCCCAGTTTCTTCGACCCGACCCCTCACCACCGACAGCACCATGACTCATGTCTAACAAAAATCATGAAGGTCTGTATCGAAAATGACATCAGGTCAGAGCTGGATCCTGATTCCTACCATACCCCAATCCTCCACGTACAGCGAACTGAACACCGACACCTAAACCTAGACCTGGCCCCTGGACCTGAAACCTCATCGTCACCAATGACATCACCCACGTTCAGCGCAAACCTGATGTTCAATCACTTCCTCATCCACACATCAGAGCCTGATCCTAATCCTTCCCATAACCATATCTTCCCTGTACACCTTACCAAGCACCTATCCCTAACCCTAACCTTGTTTCCTGGTTGAATCCTCACTGACAAAATCGACATCCCCCATGCCTCACTGTAAACCTCCACCTCAATGTCGTCCATGCCATCACGTCAGAGCCAGATCCTAACTCTAAACATAGTCCTATACGTCTGGTACACCTTAGCAAACACAAACCCTAACTGTAGCCCAGGTCTCTTGACCTGACACAACATCACAATTGACATCATTCACGCTTCACCTCAACTCTGAATTACAATCGTACTCTCTAACTCACATCACAGGTGAAACCAAGCTCTAACCATAATCTAAACTCCCCATTTGCCTTAAAGAAATCGCAACCCAAATCCTAGCACTAGCCCATGGACCAAACCCTCACTGTCACCTTCGACGTCACCCAGGCTTCACCGTAACCTTGAACTGCAATCTCGTACTCACCCTCACATCAGAGACAGATGCAAACACTGATAGTAACCCTACACTCCCCATTAACCTTAATGAACATGCAACCCTAAAGCAAGCACTTGTCCCTGGACCTTAACCCTTAGAGTCACCATTGACACCACTGAAGGTTATCTTTAAAAATGGATTTAAATCTTGTCCTCACAGTCACATCAGAGACAGTCTCTAACTCTACCTGCAAACCTACCCTCACTGTACACCATTCCATACACCTGATCTGAAACCCTGCCCAGGTCTTCCAACGTGACCCCTCACCACCACCATCACCATCACTCATGTCTAAGAAACATCATGAAAGTCTATCTCGCAATCACCCTCACAATCAGAGCTGGATCCTGACTCTAACCATATCCCTATCCTCCACTTACAGCTAAACCACCACTTCAACTTAACCCTGGACTGCAACCAGGACCTGAAACCTCACTGTCACCATCGATGTTACCCATGCTTCACCATAAACCTGATGTTCAATCTCGTCCTCACCCTCACAACAGAGCCGGATTGTTAGCCTAAACAAAACCATGTGCTCCCTGTACACCTTTCCGAACACCTAACCCTAACCCTAGACCTAGCCCATGGAACTGAACCCTGACAGTCACCATCGACATCACCCAGGCTTCAGCGTAAACCTGATGTTCAATCTCTTCCTCATCCTCACATCAGAGCCCAATTCTAACCCTTCCCATAACCGTATCTTCCCTGTACACCTTACCAAACACCTAACCCTAACCCTAGCCCTAGCCCATGGAATTGAACCTTGACGGTCACCATCGACATCACCCAGGCTTCAGCGTAAACCCGATGTGCAATCCCATCCTCATCCTCACATCAGAGCCCGACTCAAACCCTTCCCATAAACGTATCTTCCCTGTACACCTTACCAAACACCTAACCCTAACCCTAGCCTTGTTCCCTGGACTTACCCCTCACCATCACCATCAATGTCCCCTACGCTTCAATGAAAACCTCGACCTCAATCTATCCCTCAACATCACATCAGAGGTGAATCCTAAGCAAAATGATAAACCAATCCTCCCTGTACACATTACAGGACACCTAACCCTAAACCTAACCTTGTTCACTGGCCTGTACCCTCTCTGTTAAAATCGACATCTCCCATGCGTCACTGTAAACCTCCGTGTCAATCTCACCCTCACCATCACATCAGAGTCACACCCTAACTCCAAACGTAGTCCCGTATGTTCCATACACCTCAGTGAAAACCAACCTTCTCTCTACTGCTGGTCATTTGACATGACCACACAACACCTCAATTGACATCTTCCATGCTTCACCTTAATCCTGAATTACAATCATACTCTCTAACTCACATCAGAGCTGGGCCCTAATGCTAACCATAATCCAAACTCCTCGTTCATGTTAAAGAACTAGTATCCATTAACCTAGCCCTAGCCCATGGATCTGAATCATCACCATCACCATCGATGTCACTGAGAATTAACCATAAACTGGATCTTCAATCTCGTACTCACCCTCACATCAGAGACAGACCCTAACTCTAATTGTAACCCTATCTTCGCCATAAACCTAAACAAACACCCAACCCTAACCCTAGTCTTTGTCCCTGGACATTGTCCCTCAGCGTCACCACTGACTTCACCGAAGGTTCGCTTTATCCATGGATTTAAATCTTGTCTTCGTAATCACTTCAGAGACAGACTCTAACTCTCACCATACATTTACCCTCAATGTTCACCATTTCGTACACCTAATACGATACCCTGCCCACGTCCTTCGCTCTGACCCCTCACCACAAACACCACCATCAAGCATGTCTATCAAAAAGAGTGAATATCATTCTCACAATCACCCTCACTTTAGAGCTGGATCCCGACTCTAACCATATCCCTATCCTCCATGCACAGTTAAACCAACACCGAAACCTAACCCTAGCTTGGCTCCTGGACCTGAAACCGCACAATCACCAACGATGTCACCCAGAATTCTCCGTAAACCCGATGTTCAATCTCGTCCTCAACCGCACTACAGAGCCAGATCATAAGCCTAAATGAAACCATATAGTCCCTGTACACCTTACCAAACACCTAACCCTACCCCTAGCCCTAGCCCATGGACCTAATACCTCACAATCACCATTGACATCACCCAGGCTTCAGCGTAAACCTGATGTTCAATCTCGTCCTGATCCTCACGTCAGAGCCCAATCCGAACCCTTCCCATAACAATATCTCCCCCGTACACCTTGCCAAACACTTAACCCTGAACCTAGCCTTGTTTCCTTGACTTACCCCTCACTGTCACCATCAGCGTCCCCCATGCCTCACTGTAAAACTCCTCCTCAGTGTACCCCTTCACCTCACATCAGAGCTGGATCCTAAGCATAACGATAACCCTCTCCTCCCAGTACAACTTACAGAACACCAAACCCTAACCCTAACCTTGTTCACTGACCAAAACCCTCACCGTCAAAATCGACATCTAACACACCTCACAGTAAACGTCAAGAACAATCTCACCCTTGGGCTCACATCAGAGCTACATCCTAACTTTAAACATAGTCCTGTATGTCCCGTAAAACTTTGCGAACACCAACCCTAACTCGAGTGCTGATCACTAGACCTGACCCCTCAGCATCATATTTGACATCATCCACGCTTCACCTTAAACCTGAATTACAATCATACTCTCTACTTCACATCACACCAGACCCAAATTCTAACTGTAATCTAAACTCCCCATTCGCCTTAAAGAACTACCAACTATAATACTAGCCCTAGCCCATGGATCTAACCTACACCGCCACCTTCGAGGTCAACACATGCTTCACCGGTAACTTAAACTTCCATCTCGTCCTTACCCTCATATAAGAGACAGACCCTAAATCAAATCGTAACCCTAACTTCCCCATAAAACTTAAGTTACACCCAAGCCTAACACTAGCCCTTGTCCGTGGACATTGCCCCTCACCATCACCATTGACAACACACAAGGTTCCCTTTAAACATGGATTTAAATCTGGCCCCCTACTCACATCAGAGACAGTCCCAAACTCAAAATGTAACCCTCTCCTCACTGTTCACCGTTCGTACACCTGACCCAAAACCCTGCCCAGTTTCTTCGACCCGACCCCTCACCACCGACAGCACCATGACTCATGTCTAACAAAAATCATGAAGGTCTGTATCGAAAATGACATCAGGTCAGAGCTGGATCCTGATTCCTACCATACCCCAATCCTCCACGTACAGCGAACTGAACACCGACACCTAAACCTAGACCTGGCCCCTGGACCTGAAACCTCATCGTCACCAATGACATCACCCACGTTCAGCGCAAACCTGATGTTCAATCACTTCCTCATCCACACATCAGAGCCTGATCCTAATCCTTCCCATAACCATATCTTCCCTGTACACCTTACCAAGCACCTATCCCTAACCCTAACCTTGTTTCCTGGTTGAATCCTCACTGACAAAATCGACATCCCCCATGCCTCACTGTAAACCTCCACCTCAATGTCGTCCATGCCATCACGTCAGAGCCAGATCCTAACTCTAAACATAGTCCTATACGTCTGGTACACCTTAGCAAACACAAACCCTAACTGTAGCCCAGGTCTCTTGACCTGACACAACATCACAATTGACATCATTCACGCTTCACCTCAACTCTGAATTACAATCGTACTCTCTAACTCACATCACAGGTGAAACCAAGCTCTAACCATAATCTAAACTCCCCATTTGCCTTAAAGAAATCGCAACCCAAATCCTAGCACTAGCCCATGGACCAAACCCTCACTGTCACCTTCGACGTCACCCAGGCTTCACCGTAACCTTGAACTGCAATCTCGTACTCACCCTCACATCAGAGACAGATGCAAACACTGATAGTAACCCTACACTCCCCATTAACCCTAATGAACATGCAACCATAAAGCAAGCACTTGTCCCTGGACCTTAACCCTTAGAGTCACCATTGACACCACTGAAGGTTATCTTTAAAAATGGATTTAAATCTTGTCCTCACAGTCACATCAGAGACAGTCTCTAACTCTACCTGCAAACCTACCCTCACTGTACACCATTCCATACACCTGATCTGAAACCCTGCCCAGGTCTTCCAACGTGACCCCTCACCACCACCATCACCATCACTCATGTCTAAGAAACATCATGAAAGTCTATCTCGCAATCACCCTCACAATCAGAGCTGGATCCTGACTCTAACCATATCCCTATCCTCCACTTACAGCTAAACCACCACTTCAACTTAACCCTGGACTGCAACCAGGACCTGAAACCTCACTGTCACCATCGATGTTACCCATGCTTCACCATAAACCTGATGTTCAATCTCGTCCTCACCCTCACAACAGAGCCGGATTGTTAGCCTAAACAAAACCATGTGCTCCCTGTACACCTTTCCGAACACCTAACCCTAACCCCAGACCTAGCCCATGGAACTGAACCCTGACAGTCACCATCGACATCACCCAGGCTTCAGCGTAAACCTGATGTTCAATCTCTTCCTCATCCTCACATCAGAGCCCAATTCTAACCCTTCCCATAACCGTATCTTCCCTGTACACCTTACCAAACACCTAACCCTAACCCTAGCCCTAGCCCATGGAATTGAACCTTGACGGTCACCATCGACATCACCCAGGCTTCAGCGTAAACCCGATGTGCAATCCCATCCTCATCCTCACATCAGAGCCCGACTCAAACCCTTCCCATAACCGTATCTTCCCTGTACACCTTACCAAACACCTAACCCTAACCCTAGCCTTGTTCCCTGGACTTACCCCTCACCATCACCATCAATGTCCCCTACGCTTCAATGAAAACCTCGACCTCAATCTATCCCTCAACATCACATCAGAGGTGAATCCTAAGCAAAATGATAAACCAATCCTCCCTGTACACATTACAGGACACCTAACCCTAAACCTAACCTTGTTCACTGGCCTGTAACCTCTCTGTTAAAATCGACATCTCCCATGCGTCACTGTAAACCTCCGTGTCAATCTCACCCTCACCGTCACATCAGAGTCACACCCTAACTCCAAACGTAGTCCCGTATGTTCCATACACCTCAGTGAAAACCAACCTTCTCTCTACTGCTGGTCATTTGACATGACCACACAACATCTCAATTGACATCTTCCATGCTTCACCTTAATCCTGAATTACAATCATACTCTCTAACTCACATCAGAGCTGGGCCCTAATGCTAACCATAATCCAAACTCCTCGTTCATGTTAAAGAACTAGTATCCATTAACCTAGCCCTAGCCCATGGATCTGAATCATCACCATCACCATCGATGTCACTGAGAATTAACCATAAACTGGATCTTCAATCTCGTACTCACCCTCACATCAGAGACAGACCCTAACTCTAATTGTAACCCTATCTTCGCCATAAACCTAAACAAACACCCAACCCTAACCCTAGTCTTTGTCCCTGGACATTGTCCCTCAGCGTCACCACTGACTTCACCGAAGGTTCGCTTTATCCATGGATTTAAATCTTGTCTTCGTAATCACTTCAGAGACAGACTCTAACTCTCACCATACATTTACCCTCAATGTTCACCATTTCGTACACCTAATACGATACCCTGCCCACGTCCTTCGCTCTGACCCCTCACCACAAACACCACCATCAAGCATGTCTATCAAAAAGAGTGAATATCATTCTCACAATCACCCTCACTTTAGAGCTGGATCCCGACTCTAACCATATCCCTATCCTCCATGCACAGTTAAACCAACACCGAAACCTAACCCTAGCTTGGCTCCTGGACCTGAAACCGCAGAATCACCAACGATGTCACCCAGAATTCTCCGTAAACCCGATGTTCAATCTCGTCCTCAACCGCACTACAGAGCCAGATCATAAGCCTAAATGAAACCATATAGTCCCTGTACACCTTACCAAACACCTAACCCTACCCCTAGCCCTAGCCCATGGACCTAATACCTCACAATCACCATTGACATCACCCAGGCTTCAGCGTAAACCTGATGTTCAATCTCGTCCTGATCCTCACGTCAGAGCCCAATCCGAACCCTTCCCATAACAATATCTCCCCCGTACACCTTGCCAAACACTTAACCCTGAACCTAGCCTTGTTTCCTTGACTTACCCCTCACTGTCACCATCAGCGTCCCCCATGCCTCACTGTAAAACTCCTCCTCAGTGTACCCCTTCACCTCACATCAGAGCTGGATCCTAAGCATAACGATAACCCTCTCCTCCCAGTACAACTTACAGAACACCAAACCCTAACCCTAACCTTGTTCACTGACCAAAACCCTCACCGTCAAAATCGACATCTAACACACCTCACAGTAAACGTCAAGAACAATCTCACCCTTGGGCTCACATCAGAGCTACATCCTAACTTTAAACATAGTCCTGTATGTCCCGTAAAACTTTGCGAACACCAACCCTAACTCGAGTGCTGATCACTAGACCTGACCCCTCAGCATCATATTTGACATCATCCACGCTTCACCTTAAACCTGAATTACAATCATACTCTCTACTTCACATCACACCAGACCCAAATTCTAACTGTAATCTAAACTCCCCATTCGCCTTAAAGAACTACCAACTATAATACTAGCCCTAGCCCATGGATCTAACCTACACCGCCACCTTCGAGGTCAACACATGCTTCACCGGTAACTTAAACTTCCATCTCGTCCTTACCCTCATATAAGAGACAGACCCTAAATCAAATCGTAACCCTAACTTCCCCATAAAACTTAAGTTACACCCAAGCCTAACACTAGCCCTTGTCCGTGGACATTGCCCCTCACCATCACCATTGACAACACACAAGGTTCCCTTTAAACGTGGATTTAAATCTGGCCCCCTACTCACATCAGAGACAGTCCCAAACTCAAAATGTAACCCTCTCCTCACTGTTCACCGTTCGTACACCTGACCCAAAACCCTGCCCAGTTTCTTTGACCCGACCCCTCACCACCGACAGCACCATGACTCATGTCTAACAAAAATCATGAAGGTCTGTATCGAAAATGACATCAGGTCAGAGCTGGATCCTGATTCCTACCATACCCCAATCCTCCACGTACAGCGAACTGAACACCGACACCTAAACCTAGACCTGGCCCCTGGACCTGAAACCTCATCATCACCAATGACATCACCCACGTTCAGCGCAAACCTGATGTTCAATCGCTTCCTCATCCACACATCAGAGCCTGATCCTAATCCTTCCCATAACCATATCTTCCCTGTACACCTTACCAAGCACCTATCCCTAACCCTAACCTTGTTTCCTGGTTGAATCCTCACTGACAAAATCGACATCCCCCATGCCTCACTGTAAACCTCCACCTCAATGTCGTCCATGCCATCACGTCAGAGCCAGATCCTAACTCTAAACATAGTCCTATACGTCTGGTACACCTTAGCAAACACAAACCCTAACTGTAGCCCAGGTCTCTTGACCTGACACAACATCACAATTGACATCATTCACGCTTCACCTCAACTCTGAATTACAATCGTACTCTCTAACTCACATCACAGGTGAAACCAAGCTCTAACCATAATCTAAACTCCCCATTTGCCTTAAAGAAATCGCAACCCAAATCCTAGCACTAGCCCATGGACCAAACCCTCACTGTCACCTTCGACGTCACCCAGGCTTCACCGTAACCTTGAACTGCAATCTCGTACTCACCCTCACATCAGAGACAGATGCAAACACTGATAGTAACCCTACACTCCCCATTAACCTTAATGAACATGCAACCCTAAAGCAAGCACTTGTCCCTGGACCTTAACCCTTAGAGTCACCATTGACACCACTGAAGGTTATCTTTAAAAATGGATTTAAATCTTGTCCTCACAGTCACATCAGAGACAGTCTCTAACTCTACCTGCAAACCTACCCTCACTGTACACCATTCCATACACCTGATCTGAAACCCTGCCCAGGTCTTCCAACGTGACCCCTCACCACCACCATCACCATCACTCATGTCTAAGAAACATCATGAAAGTCTATCTCGCAATCACCCTCACAATCAGAGCTGGATCCTGACTCTAACCATATCCCTATCCTCCACTTACAGCTAAACCACCACTTCAACTTAACCCTGGACTGCAACCAGGACCTGAAACCTCACTGTCACCATCGATGTTACCCATGCTTCACCATAAACCTGATGTTCAATCTCGTCCTCACCCTCACAACAGAGCCGGATTGTTAGCCTAAACAAAACCATGTGCTCCCTGTACACCTTTCCGAACACCTAACCCTAACCCTAGACCTAGCCCATGGAACTGAACCCTGACAGTCACCATCGACATCACCCAGGCTTCAGCGTAAACCTGATGTTCAATCTCTTCCTCATCCTCACATCAGAGCCCAATTCTAACCCTTCCCATAACCGTATCTTCCCTGTACACCTTACCAAACACCTAACCCTAACCCTAGCCCTAGCCCATGGAATTGAACCTTGACGGTCACCATCGACATCACCCAGGCTTCAGCGTAAACCCGATGTGCAATCCCATCCTCATCCTCACATCAGAGCCCGACTCAAACCCTTCCCATAACCGTATCTTCCCTGTACACCTTACCAAACACCTAACCCTAACCCTAGCCTTGTTCCCTGGACTTACCCCTCACCATCACCATCAATGTCCCCTACGCTTCAATGAAATCCTCGACCTCAATCTATCCCTCAACATCACATCAGAGGTGAATCCTAAGCAAAATGATAAACCAATCCTCCCTGTACACATTACAGGACACCTAACCCTAAACCTAACCTTGTTCACTGGCCTGTACCCTCTCTGTTAAAATCGACATCTCCCATGCGTCACTGTAAACCTCCGTGTCAATCTCACCCTCACCATCACATCAGAGTCACACCCTAACTCCAAACGTAGTCCCGTATGTTCCATACACCTCAGTGAAAACCAACCTTCTCTCTACTGCTGGTCATTTGACATGACCACACAACATCTCAATTGACATCTTCCATGCTTCACCTTAATCCTGAATTACAATCATACTCTCTAACTCACATCAGAGCTGGGCCCTAATGCTAACCATAATCCAAACTCCTCGTTCATGTTAAAGAACTAGTATCCATTAACCTAGCCCTAGCCCATGGATCTGAATCATCACCATCACCATCGATGTCACTGAGAATTAACCATAAACTGGATCTTCAATCTCGTACTCACCCTCACATCAGAGACAGACCCTAACTCTAATTGTAACCCTATCTTCGCCATAAACCTAAACAAACACCCAACCCTAACCCTAGTCTTTGTCCCTGGACATTGTCCCTCAGCGTCACCACTGAATTCACCGAAGGTTCGCTTTATCCATGGATTTAAATCTTGTCTTCGTAATCACTTCAGAGACAGACTCTAACTCTCACCATACATTTACCCTCAATGTTCACCATTTCGTACACCTAATACGATACCCTGCCCACGTCCTTCGCTCTGACCCCTCACCACAAACACCACCATCAAGCATGTCTATCAAAAAGAGTGAATATCATTCTCACAATCACCCTCACTTTAGAGCTGGATCCTGACTCTAACCATATCCCTATCCTCCATGCACAGTTAAACCAACACCGAAACCTAACCCTAGCTTGGCTCCTGGACCTGAAACCGCACAATCACCAACGATGTCACCCAGAATTCTCCGTAAACCCGATGTTCAATCTCGTCCTCAACCGCACTACAGAGCCAGATCATAAGCCTAAATGAAACCATATAGTCCCTGTACACCTTACCAAACACCTAACCCTACCCCTAGCCCTAGCCCATGGACCTAATACCTCACAATCACCATTGACATCACCCAGGCTTCAGAGTAAACCTGATGTTCAATCTCGTCCTGATCCTCACGTCAGAGCCCAATCCGAACCCTTCCCATAACAATATCTCCCCCGTACACCTTGCCAAACACTTAACCCTGAACCTAGCCTTGTTTCCTTGACTTACCCCTCACTGTCACCATCAGCGTCCCCCATGCCTCACTGTAAAACTCCTCCTCAGTGTACCCCTTCACCTCACATCAGAGCTGGATCCTAAGCATAACGATAACCCTCTCCTCCCAGTACAACTTACAGAACACCAAACCCTAACCCTAACCTTGTTCACTGACCAAAACCCTCACCGTCAAAATCGACATCTAACACACCTCACAGTAAACGTCAAGAACAATCTCACCCTTGGGCTCACATCAGAGCTACATCCTAACTTTAAACATAGTCCTGTATGTCCCGTAAAACTTTGCGAACACCAACCCTAACTCGAGTGCTGATCACTAGACCTGACCCCTCAGCATCATATTTGACATCATCCACGCTTCACCTTAAACCTGAATTACAATCATACTCTCTACTTCACATCACACCAGACCCAAATTCTAACTGTAATCTAAACTCCCCATTCGCCTTAAAGAACTACCAACTATAATACTAGCCCTAGCCCATGGATCTAACCTACACCGCCACCTTCGAGGTCAACACATGCTTCACCGGTAACTTAAACTTCCATCTCGTCCTTACCCTCATATAAGAGACAGACCCTAAATCAAATCGTAACCCTAACTTCCAGATAAAACTTAAGTTACACCCAAGCCTAACACTAGCCCTTGTCCGTGGACATTGCCCCTCACCATCACCATTGACAACACACAAGGTTCCCTTTAAACATGGATTTAAATCTGGCCCCCTACTCTCATCAGAGACAGTCCCAAACTCAAAATGTAACCCTCTCCTCACTGTTCACCGTTCGTACACCTGACCCAAAACCCTGCCCAGTTTCTTCGACCTGACCCCTCACCACCGACAGCACCATGACTCATGTCTAACAGAAATCATGAAGGTCTGTATCGAAAATGACATCAGGTCAGAGCTGGATCCTGATTCCTACCATACCCCAATCCTCCACGTACAGCGAACTGAACACCGACACCTAAACCTAGACCTGGCCCCTGGACCTGAAACCTCATCGTCACCAATGACATCACCCACGTTCAGCGCAAACCTGATGTTCAATCACTTCCTCATCCACACATCAGAGCCTGATCCTAATCCTTCCCATAACCATATCTTCCCTGTACACCTTACCAAGCACCTATCCCTAACCCTAACCTTGTTTCCTGGTTGAATCCTCACTGACAAAATCGACATCCCCCATGCCTCACTGTAAACCTCCACCTCAATGTCGTCCATGCCATCACGTCAGAGCCAGGTCCTAACTCTAAACATAGTCCTATACGTCTGGTACACCTTAGCAAACACAAACCCTAACTGTAGCCCAGGTCTCTTGACCTGACACAACATCACAATTGACATCATTCACGCTTCACCTCAACTCTGAATTACAATCGTACTCTCTAACTCACATCACAGGTGAAACCAAGCTCTAACCATAATCTAAACTCCCCATTTGCCTTAAAGAAATCGCAACCCAAATCCTAGCACTAGCCCATGGACCAAACCCTCACTGTCACCTTCGACGTCACCCAGGCTTCACCGTAACCTTGAACTGCAATCTCGTACTCACCCTCACATCAGAGACAGATGCAAACACTGATAGTAACCCTACACTCCCCATTAACCTTAATAAACATGCAACCCTAAAGCAAGCACTTGTCCCTGGACCTTAACCCTTAGAGTCACCATTGACACCACTGAAGGTTATCTTTAAAAATGGATTTAAATCTTGTCCTCACAGTCACATCAGAGACAGTCTCTAACTCTACCTGCAAACCTACCCTCACTGTACACCATTCCATACACCTGATCTGAAACCCTGCCCAGGTCTTCCAACGTGACCCCTCACCACCACCATCACCATCACTCATGTCTAAGAAACATCATGAAAGTCTATCTCGCAATCACCCTCACAATCAGAGCTGGATCCTGACTCTAACCATATCCCTATCCTCCACTTACAGCTAAACCACCACTTCAACTTAACCCTGGACTGCAACCAGGACCTGAAACCTCACTGTCACCATCGATGTTACCCATGCTTCACCATAAACCTGATGTTCAATCTCGTCCTCACCCTCACAACAGAGCCGGATTGTTAGCCTAAACAAAACCATGTGCTCCCTGTACACCTTTCCGAACACCTAACCCTAACCCTAGACCTAGCCCATGGAACTGAACCCTGACAGTCACCATCGACATCACCCAGGCTTCAGCGTAAACCTGATGTTCAATCTCTTCCTCATCCTCACATCAGAGCCCAATTCTAACCCTTCCCATAACCGTATCTTCCCTGTACACCTTACCAAACACCTAACCCTAACCCTAGCCCTAGCCCATGGAATTGAACCTTGACGGTCACCATCGACATCACCCAGGCTTCAGCGTAAACCCGATGTGCAATCCCATCCTCATCCTCACATCAGAGCCCGACTCAAACCCTTCCCATAACCGTATCTTCCCTGTACACCTTACCAAACACCTAACCCTAACCCTAGCCTTGTTCCCTGGACTTACCCCTCACCATCACCATCAATGTCCCCTACGCTTCAATGAAAACCTCGACCTCAATCTATCCCTTAACATCACATCAGAGGTGAATCCTAAGCAAAATGATAAACCAATCCTCCCTGTACACATTACAGGACACCTAACCCTAAACCTAACCTTGTTCACTGGCCTGTACCCTCTCTGTTAAAATCGACATCTCCCATGCGTCACTGTAAACCTCCGTGTCAATCTCACCCTCACCATCACATCAGAGTCACACCCTAACTCCAAACGTAGTCCCGTATGTTCCATACACCTCAGTGAAAACCAACCTTCTCTCTACTGCTGGTCATTTGACATGACCACACAACATCTCAGTTGACATCTTCCATGCTTCACCTTAATCCTGAATTACAATCATACTCTCTAACTCACATCAGAGCTGGGCCCTAATGCTAACCATAATCCAAACTCCTCGTTCATGTTAAAGAACTAGTATCCATTAACCTAGCCCTAGCCCATGGATCTGAATCATCACCATCACCATCGATGTCACTGAGAATTAACCATAAACTGGATCTTCAATCTCGTACTCACCCTCACATCAGAGACAGACCCTAACTCTAATTGTAACCTTATCTTCGCCATAAACCTAAACAAACACCCAACCCTAACCCTAGTCTTTGTCCCTGGACATTGTCCCTCAGCGTCACCACTGACTTCACCAAAGGTTCGCTTTAGCCATGGATTTAAATCTTGTCTTCGTAATCACTTCAGAGACAGACTCTAACTCTCACCATACATTTACCCTCAATGTTCATCATTTCGTACACCTAATACGATACCCTGCCCACGTCCTTCGCTCTGACCCCTCACCACAAACACCACCATCAAGCATGTCTATCAAAAAGAGTGAATATCATTCTCACAATCACCCTCACTTTAGAGCTGGATCCTGACTCTAACCATACCCCTATCCTCCATGCACAGTTAAACCAACACCGAAACCTAACCCTAGCTTGGCTCCTGGACCTGAAACCGCACAATCACCAACGATGTCACCCAGAATTCTCCGTAAACCCGATGTTCAATCTCGTCCTCAACTGCACTACAGAGCCAGATCATAAGCCTAAATGAAACCATATAGTCCCTGTACACCTTACCAAACACCTAACCCTACCCCTAGCCCTAGCCCATGGACCTAATACCTCACAATCACCATTGACATCACCCAGGCTTCAGCGTAAACCTGATGTTCAATCTCGTCCTGATCCTCACGTCAGAGACCAATCCGAACCCTTCCCATAACAATATCTGCCCCGTACACCTTGCCAAACACTTAACCCTGAACCTAGCCTTGTTTCCTTGACTTACCCCTCACTGTCACCATCAGCGTCCCCCATGCCTCACTGTAAAACTCCTCCTCAGTGTACCCCTTCACCTCACATCAGAGCTGGATCCTAAGCATAACGATAACCCTCTCCTCCCAGTACAACTTACAGAACACCAAACCCTAACCCTAACCTTGTTCACTGACCAAAACCCTCACCGTCAAAATCGACATCTAACACACCTCACAGTAAACGTCAAGAACAATCTCACACTTGGGCTCACATCAGAGCTACATCCTAACTTTAAACATAGTCCTGTATGTCCCGTAAAACTTTGCGAACACCAACCCTAACTCGAGTGCTGATCACTAGACCTGACACCTCAGCATCATATTTGACATCATCCACGCTTCACCTTAAACCTGAATTACAATCATACTCTCTACTTCACATCACACCAGACCCAAATTCTAACTGTAATCTAAACTCCCCATTCGCCTTAAAGAACTACCAACTATAATACTAGCCCTAGCCCATGGATCTAACCTACACCGCCACCTTCGAGGTCAACACATGCTTCACCGGTAACTTAAACTTCCATCTCGTCCTTACCCTCATATAAGAGACAGACCCTAAATCAAATCGTAACCCTAACTTCCCCATAAAACTTAAGTTACACCCAAGCCTAACACTAGCCCTTGTCCGTGGACATTGCCCCTCACCATCACCATTGACAACACACAAGGTTCCCTTTAAACGTGGATTTAAATCTGGCCCCCTACTCACATCAGAGACAGTCCCAAACTCAAAATGTAACCCTCTCCTCACTGTTCACCGTTCGTACACCTGACCCAAAACCCTGCCCAGTTTCTTCGACCCGACCCCTCACCACCGACAGCACCATGACTCATGTCTAAAAAAAATCATGAAGGTCTGTATGGAAAATGACATCAGGTCAGAACTGGATCCTGATTCCTACCATACCCCAATCCTCCACGTACAGCGAACTGAACACCGACACCTAAACCTAGACCTGGCCCCTGGACCTGAAACCTCATCGTCACCAATGACATCACCCACGTTCAGCGCAAACCTGATGTTCAATCACTTCCTCATCCACACATCAGAGCCTGATCCTAATCCTTCCCATAACCAAATCTTCCCTGTACACCTTACCGAGCACCTATCCCTAACCCTAACCTTGTTTCCTGGTTGAATCCTCACTGACAAAATCGACATCCCCCATTCCTCACTGTAAACCTCCACCTCAATGTCGTCCATGCCATCACGTCAGAGCCAGATCCTAACTCTAAACATAGTCCTATACGTCTGGTACACCTTAGCAAACACAAACCCTAACTGTAGCCCAGGTCTCTTGACCTGACACAACATCACAATTGACATCATTCACGCTTCACCTCAACTCTGAATTACAATCGTACTCTCTAAGTCACATCACAGGTGAAACCAAGCTCTAACCATAATCTAAACTCCCCGTTTGCCTTAAAGAAATCGCAACCCAAATCCTAGCACTAGCCCATTTACCAAACCCTCACTGTCACCTTCGACGTCACCCAGGCTTCACCGTAACCTTGAACTGCAATCTCGTACTCACCCTCACATCAGAGACAGATGCAAACACTGATAGTAACCCTACACTCCCCATTAACCTTAATGAACATGCAACCCTAAAGCAAGCACTTGTCCCTGGACCTTAACCCTTAGAGTCACCATTGACACCACTGAAGGTTATCTTTAAAAATGGATTTAAATCTTGTCCTCACAGTCACATCAGAGACAGTCTCTAACTCTACCTGCAAACCTACCCTCACTGTACACCATTCCATACACCTGATCTGAAACCCTGCCCAGGTCTTCCAACGTGACCCCTCACCACCACCATCACCATCACTCATGTCTAAGAAACATCATGAAAGTCTATCTCGCAATCACCCTCACAATCAGAGCTGGATCCTGACTCTAACCATATCCCTATCCTCCACTTACAGCTAAACCACCACTTAAACTTAACCCTGGACTGCAACCAGGACCTGAAACCTCACTGTCACCATCGATGTTACCCATGCTTCACCATAAACCTGATGTTCAATCTCGTCCTCACCCTCACAACAGAGCCGGATTGTTAGCCTAAACAAAACCATGTGCTCCCTGTACACCTTTCCGAACACCTAACCCTAACCCTAGACCTAGCCCATGGAACTGAACCCTGACAGTCACCATCGACATCACCCAGGCTTCAGCGTAAACCTGATGTTCAATCTCTTCCTCATCCTCACATCAGAGCCCAATTCTAACCCTTCCCATAACCGTATCTTCCCTGTACACCTTACCAAACACCTAACCCTAACCCTAGCCCTAGCCCATGGAATTGAACCTTGACGGTCACCATCGACATCACCCAGGCTTCAGCGTAAACCCGATGTGCAATCCCATCCTCATCCTCACATCAGAGCCCGACTCAAACCCTTCCCATAACCGTATCTTCCCTGTACACCTTACCAAACACCTAACCCTAACCCTAGCCTTGTTCCCTGGACTTACCCCTCACCATCACCATCAATGTCCCCTACGCTTCAATGAAAACCTCGACCTCAATCTATCCCTCAACATCACATCAGAGGTGAATCCTAAGCAAAATGATAAACCAATCCTCCCTGTACACATTACAGGACACCTAACCCTAAACCTAACCTTGTTCACTGGCCTGTACCCTCTCTGTTAAAATCGACATCTCCCATGCGTCACTGTAAACCTCCGTGTCAATCTCACCCTCACCATCACATCAGAGTCACACCCTAACTCCAAACGTAGTCCCGTATGTTCCATACACCTCAGTGAAAACCAACCTTCTCTCTACTGCTGGTCATTTGACATGACCACACAACATCTCAGTTGACATCTTCCATGCTTCACCTTAATCCTGAATTACAATCATACTCTCTAACTCACATCAGAGCTGGGCCCTAATGCTAACCATAATCCAAACTCCTCGTTCATGTTAAAGAACTAGTATCCATTAACCTAGCCCTAGCCCATGGATCTGAATCATCACCATCACCATCGATGTCACTGAGAATTAACCATAAACTGGATCTTCAATCTCGTACTCACCCTCACATCAGAGACAGACCCTAACTCTAATTGTAACCCTATCTTCGCCATAAACCTAAACAAACACCCAACCCTAACCCTAGTCTTTGTCCCTGGACATTGTCCCTCAGCGTCACCACTGACTTCACCAAAGGTTCGCTTTATCCATGGATTTAAATCTTGTCTTCGTAATCACTTCAGAGACAGACTCTAACTCTCACCATACATTTACCCTCAATGTTCATCATTTCGTACACCTAATACGATACCCTGCCCACGTCCTTCGCTCTGACCCCTCACCACAATCACCACCATCAAGCATGTCTATCAAAAAGAGTGAATATCATTCTCACAATCACCCTCACTTTAGAGCTGGATCCTGACTCTAACCATACCCCTATCCTCCATGCACAGTTAAACCAACACCGAAACCTAACCCTAGCTTGGCTCCTGGACCTGAAACCGCACAATCACCAACGATGTCACCCAGAATTCTCCGTAAACCCGATGTTCAATCTCGTCCTCAACCGCACTACAGAGCCAGATCATAAGCCTAAATGAAACCATATAGTCCCTGTACACCTTACCAAACACCTAACCCTACCCCTAGCCCTAGCCCATGGACCTAATACCTCACAATCACCATTGACATCACCCAGGCTTCAGCGTAAACCTGATGTTCAATCTCGTCCTGATCCTCACGTCAGAGCCCAATCCGAACCCTTCCCATAACAATATCTGCCCCGTACACCTTGCCAAACACTTAACCCTGAACCTAGCCTTGTTTCCTTGACTTACCCCTCACTGTCACCATCAGCGTCCCCCATGCCTCACTGTAAAACTCCTCCTCAGTGTACCCCTTCACCTCACATCAGAGCTGGATCCTAAGCATAACGATAACCCTCTCCTCCCAGTACAACTTACAGAACACCAAACCCTAACCCTAACCTTGTTCACTGACCAAAACCCTCACCGTCAAAATCGACATCTAACACACCTCACAGTAAACGTCAAGAACAATCTCACCCTTGGGCTCACATCAGAGCTACATCCTAACTTTAAACATAGTCCTGTATGTCCCGTAAAACTTTGCGAACACCAACCCTAACTCGAGTGCTGATCACTAGACCTGAACCCTCAGCATCATATTTGACATCATCCACGCTTCACCTTAAACCTGAATTACAATCATACTCTCTACTTCACATCACACCAGACCCAAATTCTAACTGTAATCTAAACTCCCCATTCGCCTTAAAGAACTACCAACTATAATACTAGCCCTAGCCCATGGATCTAACCTACACCGCCACCTTCGAGGTCAACACATGCTTCACCGGTAACTTAAACTTCCATCTCGTCCTTACCCTCATATAAGAGACAGACCCTAAATCAAATCGTAACCCTAACTTCCCCATAAAACTTAAGTTACACCCAAGCCTAACACTAGCCCTTGTCCGTGGACATTGCCCCTCACCATCACCATTGACAACACACAAGGTTCCCTTTAAACGTGGATTTAAATCTGGCCCCCTACTCACATCAGAGACAGTCCCAAACTCAAAATGTAACCCTCTCCTCACTGTTCACCGTTCGTACACCTGACCCAAAACCCTGCCCAGTTTCTTCGACCCGACCCCTCACCACCGACAGCACCATGACTCATGTCTAACAAAAATCATGAAGGTCTGTATCGAAAATGACATCAGGTCAGAGCTGGATCCTGATTCCTACCATACCCCAATCCTCCACGTACAGCGAACTGAACACCGACACCTAAACCTAGACCTGGCCCCTGGACCTGAAACCTCATCGTCACCAATGACATCACCCACGTTCAGCGCAAACCTGATGTTCAATCACTTCCTCATCCACACATCAGAGCCTGATCCTAATCCTTCCCATAACCAAATCTTCCCTGTACACCTTACCGAGCACCTATCCCTAACCCTAACCTTGTTTCCTGGTTGAATCCTCACTGACAAAATCGACATCCCCCATTCCTCACTGTAAACCTCCACCTCAATGTCGTCCATGCCATCACGTCAGAGCCAGATCCTAACTCTAAACATAGTCCTATACGTCTGGTACACCTTAGCAAACACAAACCCTAACTGTAGCCCAGGTCTCTTGACCTGACACAACATCACAATTGACATCATTCACGCTTCACCTCAACTCTGAATTACAATCGTACTCTCTAACTCACATCACAGGTGAAACCAAGCTCTAACCATAATCTAAACTCCCCGTTTGCCTTAAAGAAATCGCAACCCAAATCCTAGCACTAGCCCATGGACCAAACCCTCACTGTCACCTTCGACGTCACCCAGGCTTCACCGTAACCTTGAACTGCAATCTCGTACTCACCCTCACATCAGAGACAGATGCAAACACTGATAGTAACCCTACACTCCCCATTAACCTTAATGAACATGCAACCCTAAAGCAAGCACTTGTCCCTGGACCTTAACCCTTAGAGTCACCATTGACACCACTGAAGGTTATCTTTAAAAATGGATTTAAATCTTGTCCTCACAGTCACATCAGAGACAGTCTCTAACTCTACCTGCAAACCTACCCTCACTGTACACCATTCCATACACCTGATCTGAAACCCTGCCCAGGTCTTCCAACGTGACCCCTCACCACCACCATCACCATCACTCATGTCTAAGAAACATCATGAAAGTCTATCTCGCAATCACCCTCACAATCAGAGCTGGATCCTGACTCTAACCATATCCCTATCCTCCACTTACAGCTAAACCACCACTTAAACTTAACCCTGGACTGCAACCAGGACCTGAAACCTCACTGTCACCATCGATGTTACCCATGCTTCACCATAAACCTGATGTTCAATCTCGTCCTCACCCTCACAACAGAGCCGGATTGTTAGCCTAAACAAAACCATGTGCTCCCTGTACACCTTTCCGAACACCTAACCCTAACCCTAGACCTAGCCCATGGAACTGAACCCTGACAGTCACCATCGATATCACCCAGGCTTCAGTGTAAACCTGATGTTCAATCTCTTCCTCATCCTCACATCAGAGCCCAATTCTAACCCTTCCCATAACCGTATCTTCCCTGTACACCTTACCAAACACCTAACCCTAACCCTAGCCCTAGCCCATGGAATTGAACCTTGACGGTCACCATCGACATCACCCAGGCTTCAGCGTAAACCCGATGTGCAATCCCATCCTCATCCTCACATCAGAGCCCGACTCAAACCCTTCCCATAACCGTATCTTCCCTGTACACCTTACCAAACACCTAACCCTAACCCTAGCCTTGTTCCCTGGACTTACCCCTCACCATCACCATCAATGTCCCCTACGCTTCAATGAAAACCTCGACCTCAATCTATCCCTCAACATCACATCAGAGGTGAATCCTAAGCAAAATGATAAACCAATCCTCCCTGTACACATTACAGGACACCTAACCCTAAACCTAACCTTGTTCACTGGCCTGTACCCTCTCTGTTAAAATCGACATCTCACATGCATCACTGTAAACCTCCGTGTCAATCTCACCCTCACCATCACATCAGAGTCACACCCTAACTCCAAACGTAGTCCCGTATATTCCATACACCTCAGTGAAAACCAACCTTCTCTCTACTGCTGGTCATTTGACATGACCACACAACATCTCAGTTGACATCTTCCATGCTTCACCTTAATCCTGAATTACAATCATACTCTCTAACTCACATCAGAGCTGGGCCCTAATGCTAACCATAATCCAAACTCCTCGTTCATGTTAAAGAACTAGTATCCATTAACCTAGCCCTAGCCCATGGATCTGAATCATCACCATCACCATCGATGTCACTGAGAATTAACCATAAACTGGATCTTCAATCTCGTACTCACCCTCACATCAGAGACAG
Organism: Manis javanica; assembly: GCF_040802235.1. NCBI lineage: Eukaryota > Metazoa > Chordata > Mammalia > Pholidota > Manidae > Manis > Manis javanica. The sequence continues at coordinate 1,738,387 of NW_027332168.1, read as the reverse complement.
ACCCTAACTCTAATTGTAACCCTATCTTCGCCATAAACCTAAACAAACACCCAACCCTAACCCTAGTCTTTGTCCCTGGACATTGTCCCTCAGCGTCACCACTGACTTCACCGAAGGTTCGCTTTATCCATGGATTTAAATCTTGTCTTCGTAATCACTTCAGAGACAGACTCTAACTCTCACCATACATTTACCCTCAATGTTCACCATTTCGTACACCTAATACGATACCCTGCCCACGTCCTTCGCTCTGACCCCTCACCACAAACACCACCATCAAGCATGTCTATCAAAAAGAGTGAATATCATTCTCACAATCACCCTCACTTTAGAGCTGGATCCTGACTCTAACCATACCCCTATCCTCCATGCACAGTTAAACCAACACCGAAACCTAACCCTAGCTTGGCTCCTGGACCTGAAACCGCACAATCACCAACGATGTCACCCAGAATTCTCCGTAAACCCGATGTTCAATCTCGTCCTCAACCGCAGTACAGAGCCAGATCATAAGCCTAAATGAAACCATATAGTCCCTGTACACCTTACCAAACACCTAACCCTACCCCTAGCCCTAGCCCATGGACCTAATACCTCACAATCACCATTGACATCACCCAGGCTTCAGCGTAAACCTGATGTTCAATCTCGTCCTGATCCTCACGTCAGAGCCCAATCCGAACCCTTCCCATAACAATATCTGCCCCGTACACCTTGCCAAACACTTAACCCTGAACCTAGCCTTGTTTCCTTGACTTACCCCTCACTGTCACCATCAGCGTCCCCCATGCCTCACTGTAAAACTCCTCCTCAGTGTACCCCTTCACCTCACATCAGAGCTGGATCCTAAGCATAACGATAACCCTCTCCTCCCAGTACAACTTACAGAACACCAAACCCTAACCCTAACCTTGTTCACTGACCAAAACCCTCACCGTCAAAATCGACATCTAACACACCTCACAGTAAACGTCAAGAACAATCTCACCCTTGGGCTCACATCAGAGCTACATCCTAACTTTAAACATAGTCCTGTATGTCCCGTAAAACTTTGCGAACACCAACCCTAACTCGAGTGCTGATCACTAGACCTGACCCCTCAGCATCATATTTGACATCATCCACGCTTCACCTTAAACCTGAATTACAATCATACTCTCTACTTCACATCACACCAGACCCAAATTCTAACTGTAATCTAAACTCCCCATTCGCCTTAAAGAACTACCAACTATAATACTAGCCCTAGCCCATGGATCTAACCTACACCGCCACCTTCGATGTCAACACATGCTTCACCGGTAACTTAAACTTCCATCTCGTCCTTACCCTCATATAAGAGACAGACCCTAAATCAAATCGTAACCCTAACTTCCCCATAAAACTTAAGTTACACCCAAGCCTAACACTAGCCCTTGTCCGTGGACATTGCCCCTCACCATCACCATTGACAACACACAAGGTTCCCTTTAAACGTGGATTTAAATCTGGCCCCCTACTCACATCAGAGACAGTCCCAAACTCAAAATGTAACCCTCTCCTCACTGTTCACCGTTCGTACACCTGACCCAAAACCCTGCCCAGTTTCTTCGACCCGACCCCTCACCACCGACAGCACCATGACTCATGTCTAACAAAAATCATGAAGGTCTGTATCGAAAATGACATCAGGTCAGAGCTGGATCCTGATTCCTACCATACCCCAATCCTCCACGTACAGCGAACTGAACACCGACACCTAAACCTAGACCTGGCCCCTGGACCTGAAACCTCATCGTCACCAATGACATCACCCACGTTCAGCGCAAACCTGATGTTCAATCACTTCCTCATCCACACATCAGAGCCTGATCCTAATCCTTCCCATAACCAAATCTTAACTGTACACCTTACCAAGCACCTATCCCTAACCCTAACCTTGTTTCCTGGTTGAATCCTCACTGACAAAATCGACATCCCCCATGCCTCACTGTAAACCTCCACCTCAATGTCGTCCATGCCATCACGTCAGAGCCAGATCCTAACTCTAAACATAGTCCTATACGTCTGGTACACCTTAGCAAACACAAACCCTAACTGTAGCCCAGGTCTCTTGACCTGACACAACATCACAATTGACATCATTCACGCTTCACCTCAACTCTGAATTACAATCGTACTCTCTAACTCACATCACAGGTGAAACCAAGCTCTAACCATAATCTAAACTCCCCGTTTGCCTTAAAGAAATCGCAACCCAAATCCTAGCACTAGCCCATGGACCAAACCCTCACTGTCACCTTCGACGTCACCCAGGCTTCACCGTAACCTTGAACTGCAATCTCGTACTCACCCTCACATCAGAGACAGATGCAAACACTGATAGTAACCCTACACTCCCCATTAACCTTAATGAACATGCAACCCTAAAGCAAGCACTTGTCCCTGGACCTTAACCCTTAGAGTCACCATTGACACCACTGAAGGTTATCTTTAAAAATGGATTTAAATCTTGTCCTCACAGTCACATCAGAGACAGTCTCTAACTCTACCTGCAAACCTACCCTCACTGTACACCATTCCATACACCTGATCTGAAACCCTGCCCAGGTCTTCCAACGTGACCCCTCACCACCACCATCACCATCACTCATGTCTAAGAAACATCATGAAAGTCTATCTCGCAATCACCCTCACAATCAGAGCTGGATCCTGACTCTAACCATATCCCTATCCTCCACTTACAGCTAAACCACCACTTCAACTTAACCCTGGACTGCAACCAGGACCTGAAACCTCACTGTCACCATCGATGTTACCCATGCTTCACCATAAACCTGATGTTCAATCTCGTCCTCACCCTCACAACAGAGCCGGATTGTTAGCCTAAACAAAACCATGTGCTCCCTGTACACCTTTCCGAACACCTAACCCTAACCCTAGACCTAGCCCATGGAACTGAACCCTGACAGTCACCATCGACATCACCCAGGCTTCAGCGTAAACCTGATGTTCAATCTCTTCCTCATCCTCACATCAGAGCCCAATTCTAACCCTTCCCATAACCGTATCTTCCCTGTACACCTTACCAAACACCTAACCCTAACCCTAGCCCTAGCCCATGGAATTGAACCTTGACGGTCACCATCGACATCACCCAGGCTTCAGCGTAAACCCGATGTGCAATCCCATCCTCATCCTCACATCAGAGCCCGACTCAAACCCTTCCCATAACCGTATCTTCCCTGTACACCTTACCAAACACCTAACCCTAACCCTAGCCTTGTTCCCTGGACTTACCCCTCACCATCACCATCAATGTCCCCTACGCTTCAATGAAAACCTCGACCTCAATCTATCCCTCAACATCACATCAGAGGTGAATCCTAAGCAAAATGATAAACCAATCCTCCCTGTACACATTACAGGACAGCTAACCCTAAACCTAACCTTGTTCACTGGCCTGTACCCTCTCTGTTAAAATCGACATCTCCCATGCGTCACTGTAAACCTCCGTGTCAATCTCACCCTCACCATCACATCAGAGTCACACCCTAACTCCAAACGTAGTCCCGTATGTTCCATACACCTCAGTGAAAACCAACCTTCTCTCTACTGCTGGTCATTTGACATGACCACACAACATCTCAGTTGACATCTTCCATGCTTCACCTTAATCCTGAATTACAATCATACTCTCTAACTCACATCAGAGCTGGGCCCTAATGCTAACCATAATCCAAACTCCTCGTTCATGTTAAAGAACTAGTATCCATTAACCTAGCCCTAGCCCATGGATCTGAATCATCACCATCACCATCGATGTCACTGAGAATTAACCATAAAGCGGATCTTCAATCTCGTACTCACCCTCACATCAGAGACAGACCCTAACTCTAATTGTAACCCTATCTTCGCCATAAACCTAAACAAACACCCAACCCTAACCCTAGTCTTTGTCCCTGGACATTGTCCCTCAGCGTCACCACTGACTTCACCGAAGGTTCGCTTTATCCATGGATTTAAATCTTGTCTTCGTAATCACTTCAGAGACAGACTCTAACTCTCACCATACATTTACCCTCAATGTTCACCATTTCGTACACCTAATACGATACCCTGCCCACGTCCTTCGCTCTGACCCCTCACCACAAACACCACCATCAAGCATGTCTATCAAAAAGAGTGAATATCATTCTCACAATCACCCTCACTTTAGAGCTGGATCCTGACTCTAACCATATCCCTATCCTCCATGCACAGTTAAACCAACACCGAAACCTAACCCTAGCTTGGCTCCTGGACCTGAAACTGCACAATCACGAACGATGTCACCCAGAATTCTCCGTAAACCCGATGTTCAATCTCGTCCTCAACCGCACTACAGAGCCAGATCATAAGCCTAAATGAAACCATATAGTCCCTGTACACCTTACCAAACACCTAACCCTACCCCTAGCCCTAGCCCATGGACCTAATACCTCACAATCACCATTGACATCACCCAGGCTTCAGCGTAAACCTGATGTTCAATCTCGTCCTGATCCTCACGTCAGAGCCCAATCCGAACCCTTCCCATAACAATATCTCCCCCGTACACCTTGCCAAACACTTAACCCTGAACCTAGCCTTGTTTCCTTGACTTACCCCTCACTGTCACCATCAGCGTCCCCCATGCCTCACTGTAAAACTCCTCCTCAGTGTACCCCTTCACCTCACATCAGGGCTGGATCCTAAGCATAACGATAACCCTCTCCTCCCAGTACAACTTACAGAACACCGAACCCTAACCCTAACCTTGTTCACTGACCAAAACCCTCACCGTCAAAATCGACATCTAACACACCTCACAGTAAACGTCAAGAACAATCTCACCCTTGGGCTCACATCAGAGCTACATCCTAACTTTAAACATAGTCCTGTATGTCCCGTAAAACTTTGCGAACACCAACCCTAACTCGAGTGCTGATCACTAGACCTGACCCCTCAGCATCATATTTGACATCATCCACGCTTCACCTTAAACCTCAATTACAATCATACTCTCTACTTCACATCACACCAGACCCAAATTCTAACTGTAATCTAAACTCCCCATTCGCCTTAAAGAACTACCAACTATAATACTAGCCCTAGCCCATGGATCTAACCTACACCGCCACCTTCGATGTCAACACATGCTTCACCGGTAACTTAAACTTCCATCTCGTCCTTACCCTCATATAAGAGACAGACCCTAAATCAAATCGTAACCCTAACTTCCCCATAAAACTTAAGTTACACCCAAGCCCAACACTAGCCCTTGTCCGTGGACATTGCCCCTCACCATCACCATTGACAACACACAAGGTTCCCTTTAAACATGGATTTAAATCTGGCCCCCTACTCACATCAGAGACAGTCCCAAACTCAAAATGTAACCCTCTCCTCACTGTTCACCGTTCGTACACCTGACCCAAAACCCTGCCCAGTTTCTTCGACCCGACCCCTCACCACCGACAGCACCATGACTCATGTCTAACAAAAATCATGAAGGTCTGTATCGAAAATGACATCAGGTCAGAGCTGGATCCTGATTCCTACCATACCCCAATCCTCCACGTACAGCGAACTGAACACCGACACCTAAACCTAGACCTGGCCCCTGGACCTGAAACCTCATCGTCACCAATGACATCACCCACGTTCAGCGCAAACCTGATGGTCAATCACTTCCTCATCCACACATCAGAGCCTGATCCTAATCCTTCCCATAACCATATCTTCCCTGTACACCTTACCAAGCACCTATCCCTAACCCTAACCTTGTTTCCTGGTTGAATCCTCACTGACAAAATCGACATCCCCCATGCCTCACTGTAAACCTCCACCTCAATGTCGTCCATGCCATCACGTCAGAGCCAGATCCTAACTCTAAACATAGTCCTATACGTCTGGTACACCTTAGCAAACACAAACCCTAACTGTAGCCCAGGTCTCTTGACCTGACACAACATCACAATTGACATCATTCACGCTTCACCTCAACTCTGAATTACAATCGTACTCTCTAACTCACATCACAGGTGAAACCAAGCTCTAACCATAATCTAAACTCCCCATTTGCCTTAAAGAAATCGCAACCCAAATCCTAGCACTAGCCCATGGACCAAACCCTCACTGTCACCTTCGACGTCACCCAGGCTTCACCGTAACCTTGAACTGCAATCTCGTACTCACCCTCACATCAGAGACAGATGCAAACACTGATAGTAACCCTACACTCCCCATTAACCTTAATGAACATGCAACCCTAAAGCAAGCACTTGTCCCTGGACCTTAACCCTTAGAGTCACCATTGACACCACTGAAGGTTATCTTTAAAAATGGATTTAAATCTTGTCCTCACAGTCACATCAGAGACAGTCTCTAACTCTACCTGCAAACCTACCCTCACTGTACACCATTCCATACACCTGATCTGAAACCCTGCCCAGGTCTTCCAACGTGACCCCTCACCACCACCATCACCATCACTCATGTCTAAGAAACATCATGAAAGTCTATCTCGCAATCACCCTCACAATCAGAGCTGGATCCTGACTCTAACCATATCCCTATCCTCCACTTACAGCTAAACCACCACTTAAACTTAACCCTGGACTGCAACCAGGACCTGAAACCTCACTGTCACCATCGATGTTACCCATGCTTCACCATAAACCTGATGTTCAATCTCGTCCTCACCCTCACAACAGAGCCGGATTGTTAGCCTAAACAAATCCATGTGCTCCCTGTACACCTTTCCGAACACCTAACCCTAACCCTAGACCTAGCCCATGGAACTGAACCCTGACAGTCACCATCGACATCACCCAGGCTTCAGCGTAAACCTGATGTTCAATCTCTTCCTCATCCTCACATCAGAGCCCAATTCTAACCCTTCCCATAACCGTATCTTCCCTGTACACCTTACCAAACACCTAACCCTAACCCTAGCCCTAGCCCATGGAATTGAACCTTGACGGTCACCATCGACATCACCCAGGCTTCAGCGTAAACCCGATGTGCAATCCCATCCTCATCCTCACATCAGAGCCCGACTCAAACCCTTCCCATAACCGTATCTTCCCTGTACACCTTACCAAACACCTAACCCTAACCCTAGCCTTGTTCCCTGGACTTACCCCTCACCATCACCATCAATGTCCCCTACGCTTCAATGAAAACCTCGACCTCAGTCTATCCCTCAACATCACATCAGAGGTGAATCCTAAGCAAAATGATAAACCAATCCTCCCTGTACACATTACAGGACACCTAACCCTAAACCTAACCTTGTTCACTGGCCTGTACCCTCTCTGTTAAAATCGACATCTCCCATGCGTCACTGTAAACCTCCGTGTCAATCTCACCCTCACCATCACATCAGAGTCACACCCTAACTCCAAACGTAGTCCCGTATGTTCCATACACCTCAGTGAAAACCAACCTTCTCTCTACTGCTGGTCATTTGACATGACCACACAACATCTCAATTGACATCTTCCATGCTTCACCTTAATCCTGAATTACAATCATACTCTCTAACTCACATCAGAGCTGGGCCCTAATGCTAACCATAATCCAAACTCCTCGTTCATGTTAAAGAACTAGTATCCATTAACCTAGCCCTAGCCCATGGATCTGAATCATCACCATCACCATCGATGTCACTGAGAATTAACCATAAACTGGATCTTCAATCTCGTACTCACCCTCACATCAGAGACAGACCCTAACTCTAATTGTAACCCTATCTTCGCCATAAACCTAAACAAACACCCAACCCTAACCCTAGTCTTTGTCCCTGGACATTGCCCCTCAGCGTCACCACTGACTTCACCGAAGGTTCGCTTTATCCATGGATTTAAATCTTGTCTTCGTAATCACTTCAGAGACAGACTCTAACTCTCACCATACATTTACCCTCAATGTTCACCGTTTCGTACACCTAATACGATACCCTGCCCACGTCCTTCGCTCTGACCCCTCACCACAAACACCACCATCAAGCATGTCTATCAAAAAGAGTGAATATCATTCTCACAATCACCCTCACTTTAGAGCTGGATCCTGACTCTAACCATATCCCTATCCTCCATGCACAGTTAAACCAACACCGAAACCTAACCCTAGCTTGGCTCCTGGACCTGAAACCGCACAATCACCAACGATGTCACCCAGAATTCTCCGTAAACCCGATGTTCAATCTCGTCCTCAACCGCACTACAGAGCCAGATCATAAGCCTAAATGAAACCATATAGTCCCTGTACACCTTACCAAACACCTAACCCTACCCCTAGCCCTAGCCCATGGACCTAATACCTCACAATCACCATTGACATCACCCAGGCTTCAGCGTAAACCTGATGTTCAATCTCGTCCTGATCCTCACGTCAGAGCCCAATCCGAACCCTTCCCATAACAATATCTCCCCCGTACACCTTGCCAAACACTTAACCCTGAACCTAGCCTTGTTTCCTTGACTTACCCCTCACTGTCACCATCAGCGTCCCCCATGCCTCACTGTAAAACTCCTCCTCAGTGTTCCCCTTCACCTCACATCAGAGCTGGATCCTAAGCATAACGATAACCCTCTCCTCCCAGTACAACTTACAGAACACCAACCCCTATCCCTAACCTTGTTCACTGACCAAAACCCTCACCGTCAAAATCGACATCTAACACACCTCACAGTAAACGTCAAGAACAATCTCACCCTTGGGCTCACATCAGAGCTACATCCTAACTTTAAACATAGTCCTGTATGTCCCGTAAAACTTTGCGAACACCAACCCTAACTCGAGTGCTGATCACTAGACCTGACCCCTCAGCATCATATTTGACATCATCCACGCTTCACCTTAAACCTGAATTACAATCATACTCTCTACTTCACATCACACCAGACCCAAATTCTAACTGTAATCTAAACTCCCCATTCGCCTTAAAGAACTACCAACTATAATACTAGCCCTAGCCCATGGATCTAACCTACACCGCCACCTTCGATGTCAACACATGCTTCACCGGTAACTTAAACTTCCATCTCGTCCTTACCCTCATATAAGAGACAGACCCTAAATCAAATCGTAACCCTAACTTCCCCATAAAACTTAAGTTACACCCAAGCCTAACACTAGCCCTTGTCCGTGGACATTGCCCCTCACCATCACCATTGACAACACACAAGGTTCCCTTTAAACATGGATTTAAATCTGGCCCCCTACTCACATCAGAGACAGTCCCAAACTCAAAATGTAACCCTCTCCTCACTGTTCACCGTTCGTACACCTGACCCAAAACCCTGCCCAGTTTCTTCGACCTGACCCCTCACCACCGACAGCACCATGACTCATGTCTAACAAAAATCATGAAGGTCTGTATCGAAAATGACATCAGGTCAGAGCTGGATCCTGATTCCTACCATACCCCAATCCTCCACGTACAGCGAACTGAACACCGACACCTAAACCTAGACCTGGCCCCTGGACCTGAAACCTCATCGTCACCAATGACATCACCCACGTTCAGCGCAAACCTGATGTTCAATCACTTCCTCATCCACACACCAGAGCCTGATCCTAATCCTTCCCATAACCGTATCTTCCCTGTACACCTTACCAAGCACCTATCCCTAACCCTAACCTTGTTTCCTGGTTGAATCCTCACTGACAAAATCGACATCCCCCATGCCTCACTGTAAACCTCCACCTCAATGTCGTCCATGCCATCACGTCAGAGCCAGATCCTAACTCTAAACATAGTCCTATACGTCTGGTACACCTTAGCAAACACAAACCCTAACTGTAGCCCAGGTCTCTTGACCTGACACAACATCACAATTGACATCATTCACGCTTCACCTCAACTCTGAATTACAACCGTACTCTCTAACTCACATCACTGGTGAAACCAAGCTCTAACCATAATCTAAACTCCCCATTTGCCTTAAAGAAATCGCAACCCAAATCCTAGCACTAGCCCATGGACCAAACCCTCACTGTCACCTGCGACGTCACCCAGGCTTCACCGTAACCTTGAACTGCAATCTCGTACTCACCCTCACATCAGAGACAGATGCAAACACTGATAGTAACCCTACACTCCCCATTAACCTTAATGAACATGCAACCCTAAAGCAAGCACTTGTCCCTGGACCTTAACCCTTAGAGTCACCATTGACACCACTGAAGGTTATCTTTAAAAATGGATTTAAATCTTGTCCTCACAGTCACATCAGAGACAGTCTCTAACTCTACCTGCAAACATACCCTCACTGTACACCATTCCATACACCTGATCTGAAACCCTGCCCAGGTCTTCCAACGTGACCCCTCACCACCACCATCACCATCACTCATGTCTAAGAAACATCATGAAAGTCTATCTCGCAATCACCCTCACAATCAGAGCTGGATCCTGACTCTAACCATATCCCTATCCTCGACTTACAGCTAAACCACCACTTAAACTTAACCCTGGACTGCAAACAGGACCTGAAACCTCACTGTCACCATCGATGTTACCCATGCTTCACCATAAACCTGATGTTCAATCTCGTCCTCACCCTCACAACAGAGCCGGATTGTTAGCCTAAACAAAACCATGTGCTCCCTGTACACCTTTCCGAACACCTAACCCTAACCCTAGACCTAGCCCATGGAACTGAACCCTGACAGTCACCATCGACATCACCCAGGCTTCAGCGTAAACCTGATGTTCAATCTCTTCCTCATCCTCACATCAGAGCCCAATTCTAACCCTTCCCATAACCGTATCTTCCCTGTACACCTTACCAAACACCTAACCCTAACCCTAGCCCTAGCCCATGGAATTGAACCTTGACGGTCACCATCGACATCACCCAGGCTTCAGCGTAAACCCGATGTGCAATCCCATCCTCATCCTCACATCAGAGCCCGACTCAAACCCTTCCCATAACCGTATCTTCCCTGTACACCTTACCAAACACCTAACCCTAACCCTAGCCTTGTTCCCTGGACTTACCCCTCACCATCACCATCAATGTCCCCTACGCTTCAATGAAAACCTCGACCTCAATCTATCCCTCAACATCACATCAGAGGTGAATTCTAAGCAAAATGATAAACCAATCCTCCCTGTACACATTACAGGACACCTAACCCTAAACCTAACCTTGTTCACTGGCCTGTACCCTCTCTGTTAAAATCGACATCTCCCATGCGTCACTGTAAACCTCCGTGTCAATCTCACCCTCACCATCACATCAGAGTCACACCCTAACTCCAAACGTAGTCCCGTATGTTCCATACACCTCAGTGAAAACCAACCTTCTCTCTACTGCTGTTCATTTCACATGACCACACAACATCTCAATTGACATCTTCCATGCCTCACCTTAATCCTGAATTACAATCATACTCTCTAACTCACATCAGAGTTGGGCCCTAATGCTAACCATAATCCAAACTCCTCGTTCATGTTAAAGAACTAGTATCCATTAACCTAGCCCTAGCCCATGGATCTGAATCATCACCATCACCATCGATGTCACTGAGAATTAACAATAAACTGGATCTTCAATCTCGTACTCACCCTCACATCAGAGACAGACCCTAACTCTAATTGTAACCCTATCTTCGCCATAAACCTAAACAAACACCCAACCCTAACCCTAGTCTTTGTCCCTGGACATTGTCCCTCAGCGTCACCACTGACTTCACCAAAGGTTCGCTTTATCCATGGATTTAAATCTTGTCTTCGTAATCACTTCAGAGACAGACTCCAACTTTCACCATACATTTACCCTCAATGTTCACCATTTCGTACACCTAATACGATACCCTGCCCACGTCCTTCGCTCTGAACCCTCACCACAAACACCACCATCAAGCATGTCTATCAAAAAGAGTGAATATCATTCTCACAATCACCCTCACTTTAGAGCTGGATCCTGACTCTAACCATATCCCTATCCTCCATGCACAGTTAAACCAACACCGAAACCTAACCCTAGCTTGGCTCCTGGACCTGAAACCGCACAATCACCAACGATGTCACCCAGAATTCTCCGTAAACCCGATGTTCAATCTCGTCCTCAACTGCACTACAGAGCCAGATCATAAGCCTAAATGAAACCATATAGTCCCTGTACACCTTACCAAACACCTAACCCTACCCCTAGCCCTAGCCCATGGACCTAATACCTCACAATCACCATTGACATCACCCAGGCTTCAGCGTAAACCTGATATTCAATCTCGTCCTGATCCTCACGTCAGAGCCCAATCCGAACCCTTCCCATAACAATATCTCCCCCGTACACCTTACCAAACACTTAACCCTGAACCTAGCCTTGTTTCCTTGACTTACCCCTCACTGTCACCATCAGCGTCCCCCATGCCTCACTGTAAAACTCCTCCTCAGTGTACCCCTTCACCTCACATCAGAGCTGGATCCTAAGCATAACGATAACCCTCTCCTCCCAGTACAACTTACAGAACACCAACCCCTAACCCTAACCTTGTTCACTGACCAAAACCCTCACCGTCAAAATCGACATCTAACACACCTCACAGTAAACGTCAAGAACAATCTCACCCTTGGGCTCACATCAGAGCTACATCCTAACTTTAAACATAGTCCTGTATGTCCCATAAAACTTTGCGAACACCAACCCTAACTCGAGTGCTGATCACTAGACCTGACCCCTCAGCATCATATTTGACATCATCCACGCTTCACCTTAAACCTGAATTACAATCATACTCTCTACTTCACATCACACCAGACCCAAATTCTAACTGTAATCTAAACTCCCCATTCGCCTTAAAGAACTACCAACTATAATACTAGCCCTAGCCCATGGATCTAACCTACACCGCCACCTTCGAAGTCAACACATGCTTCACCGGTAACTTAAACTTCCATCTCGTCCTTACCCTCATATAAGAGACAGACCCTAAATCAAATCGTAACCCTAACTTCCCCATAAAACTTAAGTTACACCCAAGCCTAACACTAGCCCTTGTCCGTGGACATTGCCCCTCACCATCACCATTGACAACACACAAGGTTCCCTTTAAACATGGATTTAAATCTGGCCCCCTACTCACATCAGAGACAGTCCCAAACTCAAAATGTAACCCTCTCCTCACTGTTCACCGTTCGTACACCTGACCCAAAACCCTGCCCAGTTTCTTCAACCTGACCCCTCACCACCGACAGCAACATGACTCATGTCTAACAAAAATCATGAAGGTCTGTATCGAAAATGACATCAGGTCAGAGCTGGATCCTGATTCCTACCATACCCCAATCCTCCACGTACAGCGAACTGAACACCGACACCTAAACCTAGACCTGGCCCCTGGACCTGAAACCTCATCGTCACCAATGACATCACCCACGTTCAGCGCAAACCTGATGTTCAATCACTTCCTCATCCACACATCAGAGCCTGATCCTAATCCTTCCCATAACCATATCTTCCCTGTACACCTTACCAAGCACCTATCCCTAACCCTAACCTTGTTTCCTGGTTGAATCCTCACTGACAAAATCGACATCCCCCATGCCTCACTGTAAACCTCCACCTCAATGTCGTCCATGCCATCACGTCAGAGCCAGATCCTAACTCTAAACATAGTCCTATACGTCTGGTACACCTTAGCAAACACAAACCCTAACTGTAGCCCAGGTCTCTTGACCTGACACAACATCACAATTGACATCATTCACGCTTCACCTCAACTCTGAATTACAACCGTACTCTCTAACTCACATCACAGGTGAAACCAAGCTCTAACCATAATCTAAACTCCCCATTTGCCTTAAAGAAATCGCAACCCAAATCCTAGCACTAGCCCATGGACCAAACCCTCACTGTCACCTGCGACGTCACCCAGGCTTCACCGTAACCTTGAACTGCAATCTCGTACTCACCCTCACATCAGAGACAGATGCAAACACTGATAGTAACCCTACACTCCCCATTAACCTTAATGAACATGCAACCCTAAAGCAAGCACTTGTCCCTGGACCTTAACCCTTAGAGTCACCATTGACACCACTGAAGGTTATCTTTAAAAATGGATTTAAATCTTGTCCTCACAGTCACATCAGAGACAGTCTCTAACTCTACCTGCAAACCTACCCTCACTGTACACCATTCCATACACCTGATCTGAAACCCTGCCCAGGTCTTCCAACGTGACCCCTCACCACCACCATCACCATCACTCATGTCTAAGAAACATCATGAAAGTCTATCTCGCAATCACCCTCACAATCAGAGCTGGATCCTGACTCTAACCATATCCCTATCCTCGACTTACAGCTAAACCACCACTTAAACTTAACCCTGGACTGCAAACAGGACCTGAAACCTCACTGTCACCATCGATGTTACCCATGCTTCACCATAAACCTGATGTTCAATCTCGTCCTCACCCTCACAACAGAGCCGGATTGTTAGCCTAAACAAAACCATGTGCTCCCTGTACACCTTTCCGAACACCTAACCCTAACCCTAGACCTAGCCCATGGAACTGAACCCTGACAGTCACCATCGACATCACCCAGGCTTCAGCGTAAACCTGATGTTCAATCTCTTCCTCATCCTCACATCAGAGCCCAATTCTAACCCTTCCCATAACCGTATCTTCCCTGTACACCTTACCAAACACCTAACCCTAACCCTAGCCCTAGCCCATGGAATTGAACCTTGACGGTCACCATCGACATCACCCAGGCTTCAGCGTAAACCCGATGTGCAATCCCATCCTCATCCTCACATCAGAGCCCGACTCAAACCCTTCCCATAACCGTATCTTCCCTGTACACCTTACCAAACACCTAACCCTAACCCTAGCCTTGTTCCCTGGACTTACCCCTCACCATCACCATCAATGTCCCCTACGCTTCAATGAAAACCTCGACCTCAATCTATCCCTCAACATCACATCAGAGGTGAATTCTAAGCAAAATGATAAACCAATCCTCCCTGTACACATTACAGGACACCTAACCCTAAACCTAACCTTGTTCACTGGCCTGTACCCTCTCTGTTAAAATCGACATCTCCCATGCGTCACTGTAAACCTCCGTGTCAATCTCACCCTCACCATCACATCAGAGTCACACCCTAACTCCAAACGTAGTCCCGTATGTTCCATACACCTCAGTGAAAACCAACCTTCTCTCTACTGCTGTTCATTTCACATGACCACACAACATCTCAATTGACATCTTCCATGCCTCACCTTAATCCTGAATTACAATCATACTCTCTAACTCACATCAGAGTTGGGCCCTAATGCTAACCATAATCCAAACTCCTCGTTCATGTTAAAGAACTAGTATCCATTAACCTAGCCCTAGCCCATGGATCTGAATCATCACCATCACCATCGATGTCACTGAGAATTAACAATAAACTGGATCTTCAATCTCGTACTCACCCTCACATCAGAGACAGACCCTAACTCTAATTGTAACCCTATCTTCGCCATAAACCTAAACAAACACCCAACCCTAACCCTAGTCTTTGTCCCTGGACATTGTCCCTCAGCGTCACCACTGACTTCACCAAAGGTTCGCTTTATCCATGGATTTAAATCTTGTCTTCGTAATCACTTCAGAGACAGACTCCAACTTTCACCATACATTTACCCTCAATGTTCACCATTTCGTACACCTAATACGATACCCTGCCCACGTCCTTCGCTCTGAACCCTCACCACAAACACCACCATCAAGCATGTCTATCAAAAAGAGTGAATATCATTCTCACAATCACCCTCACTTTAGAGCTGGATCCTGACTCTAACCATATCCCTATCCTCCATGCACAGTTAAACCAACACCGAAACCTAACCCTAGCTTGGCTCCTGGACCTGAAACCGCACAATCACCAACGATGTCACCCAGAATTCTCCGTAAACCCGATGTTCAATCTCGTCCTCAACTGCACTACAGAGCCAGATCATAAGCCTAAATGAAACCATATAGTCCCTGTACACCTTACCAAACACCTAACCCTACCCCTAGCCCTAGCCCATGGACCTAATACCTCACAATCACCATTGACATCACCCAGGCTTCAGCGTAAACCTGATATTCAATCTCGTCCTGATCCTCACGTCAGAGCCCAATCCGAACCCTTCCCATAACAATATCTCCCCCGTACACCTTACCAAACACTTAACCCTGAACCTAGCCTTGTTTCCTTGACTTACCCCTCACTGTCACCATCAGCGTCCCCCATGCCTCACTGTAAAACTCCTCCTCAGTGTACCCCTTCACCTCACATCAGAGCTGGATCCTAAGCATAACGATAACCCTCTCCTCCCAGTACAACTTACAGAACACCAACCCCTAACCCTAACCTTGTTCACTGACCAAAACCCTCACCGTCAAAATCGACATCTAACACACCTCACAGTAAACGTCAAGAACAATCTCACCCTTGGGCTCACATCAGAGCTACATCCTAACTTTAAACATAGTCCTGTATGTCCCATAAAACTTTGCGAACACCAACCCTAACTCGAGTGCTGATCACTAGACCTGACCCCTCAGCATCATATTTGACATCATCCACGCTTCACCTTAAACCTGAATTACAATCATACTCTCTACTTCACATCACACCAGACCCAAATTCTAACTGTAATCTAAACTCCCCATTCGCCTTAAAGAACTACCAACTATAATACTAGCCCTAGCCCATGGATCTAACCTACACCGCCACCTTCGAAGTCAACACATGCTTCACCGGTAACTTAAACTTCCATCTCGTCCTTACCCTCATATAAGAGACAGACCCTAAATCAAATCGTAACCCTAACTTCCCCATAAAACTTAAGTTACACCCAAGCCTAACACTAGCCCTTGTCCGTGGACATTGCCCCTCACCATCACCATTGACAACACACAAGGTTCCCTTTAAACATGGATTTAAATCTGGCCCCCTACTCACATCAGAGACAGTCCCAAACTCAAAATGTAACCCTCTCCTCACTGTTCACCGTTCGTACACCTGACCCAAAACCCTGCCCAGTTTCTTCAACCTGACCCCTCACCACCGACAGCAACATGACTCATGTCTAACAAAAATCATGAAGGTCTGTATCGAAAATGACATCAGGTCAGAGCTGGATCCTGATTCCTACCATACCCCAATCCTCCACGTACAGCGAACTGAACACCGACACCTAAACCTAGACCTGGCCCCTGGACCTGAAACCTCATCGTCACCAATGACATCACCCACGTTCAGCGCAAACCTGATGTTCAATCACTTCCTCATCCACACATCAGAGCCTGATCCTAATCCTTCCCATAACCATATCTTCCCTGTACACCTTACCAAGCACCTATCCCTAACCCTAACCTTGTTTCCTGGTTGAATCCTCACTGACAAAATCGACATCCCCCATGCCTCACTGTAAACCTCCACCTCAATGTCGTCCATGCCATCACGTCAGAGCCAGATCCTAACTCTAAACATAGTCCTATACGTCTGGTACACCTTAGCAAACACAAACCCTAACTGTAGCCCAGGTCTCTTGACCTGACACAACATCACAATTGACATCATTCACGCTTCACCTCAACTCTGAATTACAACCGTACTCTCTAACTCACATCACAGGTGAAACCAAGCTCTAACCATAATCTAAACTCCCCATTTGCCTTAAAGAAATCGCAACCCAAATCCTAGCACTAGCCCATGGACCAAACCCTCACTGTCACCTGCGACGTCACCCAGGCTTCACCGTAACCTTGAACTGCAATCTCGTACTCACCCTCACATCAGAGACAGATGCAAACACTGATAGTAACCCTACACTCCCCATTAACCTTAATGAACATGCAACCCTAAAGCAAGCACTTGTCCCTGGACCTTAACCCTTAGAGTCACCATTGACACCACTGAAGGTTATCTTTAAAAATGGATTTAAATCTTGTCCTCACAGTCACATCAGAGACAGTCTCTAACTCTACCTGCAAACCTACCCTCACTGTACACCATTCCATACACCTGATCTGAAACCCTGCCCAGGTCTTCCAACGTGACCCCTCACCACCACCATCACCATCACTCATGTCTAAGAAACATCATGAAAGTCTATCTCGCAATCACCCTCACAATCAGAGCTGGATCCTGACTCTAACCATATCCCTATCCTCGACTTACAGCTAAACCACCACTTAAACTTAACCCTGGACTGCAAACAGGACCTGAAACCTCACTGTCACCATCGATGTTACCCATGCTTCACCATAAACCTGATGTTCAATCTCGTCCTCACCCTCACAACAGAGCCGGATTGTTAGCCTAAACAAAACCATGTGCTCCCTGTACACCTTTCCGAACACCTAACCCTAACCCTAGACCTAGCCCATGGAACTGAACCCTGACAGTCACCATCGACATCACCCAGGCTTCAGCGTAAACCTGATGTTCAATCTCTTCCTCATCCTCACATCAGAGCCCAATTCTAACCCTTCCCATAACCGTATCTTCCCTGTACACCTTACCAAACACCTAACCCTAACCCTAGCCCTAGCCCATGGAATTGAACCTTGACGGTCACCATCGACATCACCCAGGCTTCAGCGTAAACCCGATGTGCAATCCCATCCTCATCCTCACATCAGAGCCCGACTCAAACCCTTCCCATAACCGTATCTTCCCTGTACACCTTACCAAACACCTAACCCTAACCCTAGCCTTGTTCCCTGGACTTACCCCTCACCATCACCATCAATGTCCCCTACGCTTCAATGAAAACCTCGACCTCAATCTATCCCTCAACATCACATCAGAGGTGAATTCTAAGCAAAATGATAAACCAATCCTCCCTGTACACATTACAGGACACCTAACCCTAAACCTAACCTTGTTCACTGGCCTGTACCCTCTCTGTTAAAATCGACATCTCCCATGCGTCACTGTAAACCTCCGTGTCAATCTCACCCTCACCATCACATCAGAGTCACACCCTAACTCCAAACGTAGTCCCGTATGTTCCATACACCTCAGTGAAAACCAACCTTCTCTCTACTGCTGTTCATTTCACATGACCACACAACATCTCAATTGACATCTTCCATGCCTCACCTTAATCCTGAATTACAATCATACTCTCTAACTCACATCAGAGTTGGGCCCTAATGCTAACCATAATCCAAACTCCTCGTTCATGTTAAAGAACTAGTATCCATTAACCTAGCCCTAGCCCATGGATCTGAATCATCACCATCACCATCGATGTCACTGAGAATTAACAATAAACTGGATCTTCAATCTCGTACTCACCCTCACATCAGAGACAGACCCTAACTCTAATTGTAACCCTATCTTCGCCATAAACCTAAACAAACACCCAACCCTAACCCTAGTCTTTGTCCCTGGACATTGTCCCTCAGCGTCACCACTGACTTCACCAAAGGTTCGCTTTATCCATGGATTTAAATCTTGTCTTCGTAATCACTTCAGAGACAGACTCCAACTTTCACCATACATTTACCCTCAATGTTCACCATTTCGTACACCTAATACGATACCCTGCCCACGTCCTTCGCTCTGAACCCTCACCACAAACACCACCATCAAGCATGTCTATCAAAAAGAGTGAATATCATTCTCACAATCACCCTCACTTTAGAGCTGGATCCTGACTCTAACCATATCCCTATCCTCCATGCACAGTTAAACCAACACCGAAACCTAACCCTAGCTTGGCTCCTGGACCTGAAACCGCACAATCACCAACGATGTCACCCAGAATTCTCCGTAAACCCGATGTTCAATCTCGTCCTCAACTGCACTACAGAGCCAGATCATAAGCCTAAATGAAACCATATAGTCCCTGTACACCTTACCAAACACCTAACCCTACCCCTAGCCCTAGCCCATGGACCTAATACCTCACAATCACCATTGACATCACCCAGGCTTCAGAGTAAACCTGATGTTCAATCTCGTCCTGATCCTCACGTCAGAGCCCAATCCGAACCCTTCCCATAACAATATCTCCCCCGTACACCTTACCAAACACTTAACCCTGAACCTAGCCTTGTTTCCTTGACTTACCCCTCACTGTCACCATCAGCGTCCCCCATGCCTCACTGTAAAACTCCTCCTCAGTGTACCCCTTCACCTCACATCAGAGCTGGATCCTAAGCATAACGATAACCCTCTCCTCCCAGTACAACTTACAGAACACCAACCCCTAACCCTAACCTTGTTCACTGACCAAAACCCTCACCGTCAAAATCGACATCTAACACACCTCACAGTAAACGTCAAGAACAATCTCACCCTTGGGCTCACATCAGAGCTACATCCTAACTTTAAACATAGTCCTGTATGTCCCGTAAAACTTTGTGAACACCAACCCTAACTCGAGTGCTGATCACTAGACCTGACCCCTCAGCATCATATTTGACATCATCCACGCTTCACCTTAAACCTGAATTACAATCACACTCTCTACTTCACATCACACCAGACCCAAATTCTAACTGTAATCTAAACTCCCCATTCGCCTTAAAGAACTACCAACTATAATACTAGCCCTAGCCCATGGATCTAACCTACACCGCCACCTTCGATGTCAACACATGCTTCACCGGTAACTTAAACTTCCATCTCGTCCTTACCCTCATATAAGAGACAGACCCTAAATCAAATCGTAACCCTAACTTCCCCATAAAACTTAAGTTACACCCAAGCCTAACACTAGCCCTTGTCCGTGGACATTGCCCCTCACCATCACCATTGACAACACAGAAGGTTCACTTTAAACATGGATTTAAATCTGGCCCCCTACTCACATCAGAGACAGTCCCAAACTCAAAATGTAACCCTCTCCTCATTGTTCACCGTTCGTACACCTGACCCAAAACCCTGCCCAGTTTCTTCAACCTGACGCCTCACCACCGACAGCACCATGACTCATGTCTAACAAAAATCATGAAGGTCTGTATCGAAAATGACATCAGGTCAGAGCTGGATCCTGATTCCTACCATACCCCAATCCTCCACGTACAGCGAACTGAACACCGACACCTAAACCTAGACCTGGCCCCTGGACCTGAAACCTCATCGTCACCAATGACATCACCCACGTTCAGCGCAAACCTGATGTTCAATCACTTCCTCATCCACACACCAGAGCCTGATCCTAATCCTTCCCATAACCATATCTTCCCTGTACACCTTACCAAGCACCTATCCCTAACCCTAACCTTGTTTCCTGGTTGAATCCTCACTGACAAAATCGACATCCCCCATGCCTCACTGTAAACCTCCACCTCAATGTCGTCCATGCCATCACGTCAGAGCCAGATCCTAACTCTAAACATAGTCCTATACGTCTGGTACACCTTAGCAAACACAAACCCTAACTGTAGCCCAGGTCTCTTGACCTGACACAACATCACAATTGACATCATTCACGCTTCACCTCAACTCTGAATTACAATCGTACTCTCTAACTCACATCACAGGTGAAACCAAGCTCTAACCATAATCTAAACTCCCCATTTGCCTTAAAGAAATCGCAACCCAAATCCTAGCACTAGCCCATGGACCAAACCCTCACTGTCACCTGCGACGTCACCCAGGCTTCACTGTAACCTTGAACTGCAATCTCGTACTCACCCTCTCATCAGAGACAGATGCAAACACTGATAGTAACCCTACACTCCCCATTAACCTTAATGAACATGCAACCCTAAAGCAAGCACTTGTCCCTGGACCTTAACCCTTAGAGTCACCATTGACACCACTGAAGGTTATCTTTAAAAATGGATTTAAATCTTGTCCTCACAGTCACATCAGAGACAGTCTCTAACTCTACCTGCAAACCGACCCTCACTGTACACCATTCCATACACCTGATCTGAAACCCTGCCCAGGTCTTCCAACGTGACCCCTCACCACCACCATCACCATCACTCATGTCTAAGAAACATCATGAAAGTCTATCTCGCAATCACCCTCACAATCAGAGCTGGATCCTGACTCTAACCATATCCCTATCCTCCACTTACACCTAAACCACCACTTCAACTTAACCCTGGAATGCAACCAGGACCTGAAACCTCACTGTCACCATCGATGTTACCCATGCTTCACCATAATCCTGATGTTCAATCTCGTCCTCACCCTCACAACAGAGCCGGATTGTTAGCCTAAACAAAACCATGTGCTCCCTGTACACCTTTCCGAACACCTAACCCTAACCCTATACCTAGCCCATGGAACTGAACCCTGACAGTCACCATCGACATCACCCAGGCTTCAGCGTAAACCTGATGTTCAATCTCTTCCTCATCCTCACATCAGAGCCCAATTCTAACCCTTCCCATAACCGTATCTTCCCTGTACACCTTACCAAACACCTAACCCTAACCCTAGCCCTAGCCCATGGAATTGAACCTTGACGGTCACCATCGACATCACCCAGGCTTCAGCGTAAACCCGATGTGCAATCCCATCCTCATCCTCACATCAGAGCCCGACTCAAACCCTTCCCATAACCGTATCTTCCCTGTACACCTTACCAAACACCTAACCCTAACCCTAGCCTTGTTCCCTGGACTTACCCCTCACCATCACCATCAATGTCCCCTACGCTTCAATGAAAACCTCGACCTCAATCTATCCCTCAACATCACATCAGAGGTGAATCCTAAGCAAAATGATAAACCAATCCTCCCTGTACACATTACAGGACACCTAACCCTAAACCTAACCTTGTTCACTGGCCTGTACCCTCTCTGTTAAAATCGACATCTCCCATGCGTCACTGTAAACCTCCGTGTCAATCTCACCCTCACCATCACATCAGAGTCACACCCTAACTCCAAACGTAGTCCCGTATGTTCCATACACCTCAGTGAAAACCAACCTTCTCTCTACTGCTGGTCATTTGACATGACCACACAACATCTCAATTGACATCTTCCATGCTTCACCTTAATCCTGAATTACAATCATACTCTCTAACTCACATCAGAGCTGGGCCCAAATGCTAACCATAATCCAAACTCCTCGTTCATGTTAAAGAACTAGTATCCATTAACCTAGCCCTAGCCCATGGATCTGAATCATCACCATCACCATCGATGTCACTGAGAATTAACCATAAACTGGATCTTCAATCTCGTACTCACCCTCACATCAGAGACAGACCCTAACTCTAATTGTAACCCTATCTTCGCCATAAACCTAAACAAACACCCAACCCTAACCCTAGTCTTTGTCCCTGGACATTGTCCATCAGCGTCACCACTGACTTCACCGAAGGTTCGCTTTATCCATGGATTTAAATCTTGTCTTCGTAATCACTTCAGAGACAGACTCTAACTCTCACCATACATTTACCCTCAATGTTCACCATTTCGTACACCTAATACGATACCCTGCCCACGTCCTTCGCTCTGACCCCTCACCACAAACACCACCATCAAGCATGTCTATCAAAAAGAGTGAATATCATTCTCACAATCACCCTCACTTTAGAGCTGGATCCTGACTCTAACCATATCCCTATCCTCCATGCACAGTTAAACCAACACCGAAACCTAACCCTAGCTTGGCTCCTGGACCTGAAACCGCACAACCACCAACGATGTCACCCAGAATTCTCCGTCAACCCGATGTTCAATCTCGTCCTCAACCGCACTACAGAGCCAGATCATAAGCCTAAATGAAACCATATAGTCCCTGTACACCTTACCAAACACCTAACCCTACCCCTAGCCCTAGCCCATGGACCTAATACCTCACAATCACCATTGACATCACCCAGGCTTCATCGTAAACCTGATGTTCAATCTCGTCCTGATCCTCACGTCAGAGCCCAATCCGAACCCTTCCCATAACAATATCTCCCCCGTACACCTTACCAAACACTTAACCCTGAACCTAGCCTCTTTCCTTGACTTACCCCTCACTGTCACCATCAGCGTCCCCCATGCCTCACTGTAAAACTCCTCCTCAGTGTACCCCTTCACCTCACATCAGAGCTGGATCCTAAGCATAACGATAACCCTCTCCTCCCAGTACAACTTACAGAACACCAACCCCTAACCCTAACCTTGTTCACTGACCAAAACCCTCACCGTCAAAATCGACATCTAACACACCTCACAGTAAATGTCAAGAACAATCTCACCCTTGGGCTCACATCAGAGCTACATCCTAACTTTAAACATAGTCCTGTATGTCCCGTAAAACTTTGCGAACACCAACCCTAACTCGAGTGCTGATCACTAGACCTGACCCCTCAGCATCATATTTGACATCATCCACGCTTCACCTTAAACCTGAATTACAATCACACTCTCTACTTCACATCACACCAGACCCAAATTCTAACTGTAATCTAAACTCCCCATTCGCCTTAAAGAACTACCAACTATAATACTAGCCCTAGCCCATGGATCTAACCTACACCGCCACCTTCGATGTCAACACATGCTTCACCGGTAACTTAAACTTCCATCTCGTCCTTACCCTCATATAAGAGACAGACCCTAAATCAAATCGTAACCCTAACTTCCCCATAAAACTTAAGTTACACCCAAGCCTAACACTAGCCCTTGTCCGTGGACATTGCCCCTCACCATCACCATTGACAACACAGAAGGTTCACTTTAAACATGGATTTAAATCTGGCCCCCTACTCACATCAGAGACAGTCCCAAACTCAAAATGTAACCCTCTCCTCATTGTTCACCGTTCGTACACCTGACCCAAAACCCTGCCCAGTTTCTTCAACCTGACGCCTCACCACCGACAGCACCATGACTCATGTCTAACAAAAATCATGAAGGTCTGTATCGAAAATGACATCAGGTCAGAGCTGGATCCTGATTCCTACCATACCCCAATCCTCCACGTACAGCGAACTGAACACCGACACCTAAACCTAGACCTGGCCCCTGGACCTGAAACCTCATCGTCACCAATGACATCACCCACGTTCAGCGCAAACCTGATGTTCAATCACTTCCTCATCCACACACCAGAGCCTGATCCTAATCCTTCCCATAACCATATCTTCCCTGTACACCTTACCAAGCACCTATCCCTAACCCTAACCTTGTTTCCTGGTTGAATCCTCACTGACAAAATCGACATCCCCCATGCCTCACTGTAAACCTCCACCTCAATGTCGTCCATGCCATCACGTCAGAGCCAGATCCTAACTCTAAACATAGTCCTATACGTCTGGTACACCTTAGCAAACACAAACCCTAACTGTAGCCCAGGTCTCTTGACCTGACACAACATCACAATTGACATCATTCACGCTTCACCTCAACTCTGAATTACAATCGTACTCTCTAACTCACATCACAGGTGAAACCAAGCTCTAACCATAATCTAAACTCCCCATTTGCCTTAAAGAAATCGCAACCCAAATCCTAGCACTAGCCCATGGACCAAACCCTCACTGTCACCTGCGACGTCACCCAGGCTTCACTGTAACCTTGAACTGCAATCTCGTACTCACCCTCTCATCAGAGACAGATGCAAACACTGATAGTAACCCTACACTCCCCATTAACCTTAATGAACATGCAACCCTAAAGCAAGCACTTGTCCCTGGACCTTAACCCTTAGAGTCACCATTGACACCACTGAAGGTTATCTTTAAAAATGGATTTAAATCTTGTCCTCACAGTCACATCAGAGACAGTCTCTAACTCTACCTGCAAACCGACCCTCACTGTACACCATTCCATACACCTGATCTGAAACCCTGCCCAGGTCTTCCAACGTGACCCCTCACCACCACCATCACCATCACTCATGTCTAAGAAACATCATGAAAGTCTATCTCGCAATCACCCTCACAATCAGAGCTGGATCCTGACTCTAACCATATCCCTATCCTCCACTTACACCTAAACCACCACTTCAACTTAACCCTGGAATGCAACCAGGACCTGAAACCTCACTGTCACCATCGATGTTACCCATGCTTCACCATAATCCTGATGTTCAATCTCGTCCTCACCCTCACAACAGAGCCGGATTGTTAGCCTAAACAAAACCATGTGCTCCCTGTACACCTTTCCGAACACCTAACCCTAACCCTATACCTAGCCCATGGAACTGAACCCTGACAGTCACCATCGACATCACCCAGGCTTCAGCGTAAACCTGATGTTCAATCTCTTCCTCATCCTCACATCAGAGCCCAATTCTAACCCTTCCCATAACCGTATCTTCCCTGTACACCTTACCAAACACCTAACCCTAACCCTAGCCCTAGCCCATGGAATTGAACCTTGACGGTCACCATCGACATCACCCAGGCTTCAGCGTAAACCCGATGTGCAATCCCATCCTCATCCTCACATCAGAGCCCGACTCAAACCCTTCCCATAACCGTATCTTCCCTGTACACCTTACCAAACACCTAACCCTAACCCTAGCCTTGTTCCCTGGACTTACCCCTCACCATCACCATCAATGTCCCCTACGCTTCAATGAAAACCTCGACCTCAATCTATCCCTCAACATCACATCAGAGGTGAATCCTAAGCAAAATGATAAACCAATCCTCCCTGTACACATTACAGGACACCTAACCCTAAACCTAACCTTGTTCACTGGCCTGTACCCTCTCTGTTAAAATCGACATCTCCCATGCGTCACTGTAAACCTCCGTGTCAATCTCACCCTCACCATCACATCAGAGTCACACCCTAACTCCAAACGTAGTCCCGTATGTTCCATACACCTCAGTGAAAACCAACCTTCTCTCTACTGCTGGTCATTTGACATGACCACACAACATCTCAATTGACATCTTCCATGCTTCACCTTAATCCTGAATTACAATCATACTCTCTAACTCACATCAGAGCTGGGCCCAAATGCTAACCATAATCCAAACTCCTCGTTCATGTTAAAGAACTAGTATCCATTAACCTAGCCCTAGCCCATGGATCTGAATCATCACCATCACCATCGATGTCACTGAGAATTAACCATAAACTGGATCTTCAATCTCGTACTCACCCTCACATCAGAGACAGACCCTAACTCTAATTGTAACCCTATCTTCGCCATAAACCTAAACAAACACCCAACCCTAACC
Source organism: Manis javanica (assembly GCF_040802235.1). Classification (NCBI taxonomy): domain Eukaryota; kingdom Metazoa; phylum Chordata; class Mammalia; order Pholidota; family Manidae; genus Manis; species Manis javanica. The sequence goes on along the minus strand of NW_027332168.1, from coordinate 1,711,264 downwards.
CTAGTCTTTGTCCCTGGACATTGTCCATCAGCGTCACCACTGACTTCACCGAAGGTTCGCTTTATCCATGGATTTAAATCTTGTCTTCGTAATCACTTCAGAGACAGACTCTAACTCTCACCATACATTTACCCTCAATGTTCACCATTTCGTACACCTAATACGATACCCTGCCCACGTCCTTCGCTCTGACCCCTCACCACAAACACCACCATCAAGCATGTCTATCAAAAAGAGTGAATATCATTCTCACAATCACCCTCACTTTAGAGCTGGATCCTGACTCTAACCATATCCCTATCCTCCATGCACAGTTAAACCAACACCGAAACCTAACCCTAGCTTGGCTCCTGGACCTGAAACCGCACAACCACCAACGATGTCACCCAGAATTCTCCGTCAACCCGATGTTCAATCTCGTCCTCAACCGCACTACAGAGCCAGATCATAAGCCTAAATGAAACCATATAGTCCCTGTACACCTTACCAAACACCTAACCCTACCCCTAGCCCTAGCCCATGGACCTAATACCTCACAATCACCATTGACATCACCCAGGCTTCATCGTAAACCTGATGTTCAATCTCGTCCTGATCCTCACGTCAGAGCCCAATCCGAACCCTTCCCATAACAATATCTCCCCCGTACACCTTACCAAACACTTAACCCTGAACCTAGCCTCTTTCCTTGACTTACCCCTCACTGTCACCATCAGCGTCCCCCATGCCTCACTGTAAAACTCCTCCTCAGTGTACCCCTTCACCTCACATCAGAGCTGGATCCTAAGCATAACGATAACCCTCTCCTCCCAGTACAACTTACAGAACACCAACCCCTAACCCTAACCTTGTTCACTGACCAAAACCCTCACCGTCAAAATCGACATCTAACACACCTCACAGTAAACGTCAAGAACAATCTCACCCTTGGGCTCACATCAGAGCTACATCCTAACTTTAAACATAGTCCTGTATGTCCCGTAAAACTTTGCGAACACCAACCCTAACTCGAATGCTGATCACTAGACCTGACCCCTCAGCATCATATTTGACATCATCCACGCTTCACCTTAAACCTGAATTACAATCATACTCTCTACTTCACATCACACCAGACCCAAATTCTAACTGTAATCTAAACTCCCCATTCGCCTTAAAGAACTACCAACTATAATACTAGCCCTAGCCCATGGATCTAACCTACACCGCCACCTTCGATGTCAACAGATGCTTCACCGGTAACTTAAACTTCCATCTCGTCCTTACCCTCATATAAGAGACAGACCCTAAATCAAATCGTAACCCTAACTTCCCCATAAAACTTAAGTTACACCCAAGCCTAACACTAGCCCTTGTCCGTGGACATTGCCCCTCACCATCACCATTGACAACACACAAGGTTCCCTTTAAACATGGATTTAAATCTGGCCCCCTACTCACATCAGAGACAGTCCCAAACTCAAAATGTAACCCTCTCCTCACTGTTCACCGTTCGTACACCTGACCCAAAACCCTGCCCTGTTTCTTCAACCTGACCCCTCACCACCGACAGCACCATGACTCATGTCTAGCAAAAATCATGAAGGTCTGTATCGAAAATGACATCAGGTCAGAGCTGGATCCTGATTCCTACCATACCCCAATCCTCCACGTACAGCGAACTGAACACCGACACCTAAACCTAGACCTGCCCCTGGACCTGAAACCTCATCGTCACCAATGACATCACCCACGTTCAGCGCAAACCTGATGTTCAATCACTTCCTCATCCACACACCAGAGCCTGATCCTAATCCTTCCCATAACAGTATCTTCCCTGTACACCTTACCAAGCACCTATCCCTATCCCTAACCTTGTTTCCTGGTTGAATCCTCACTGACAAAATCGACATCCCCCATGCCTCACTGTAAACCTCCAAATCAATGTCGTCCATGCCATCACGTCAAAGCCAGATCCTAACTCTAAACATAGTCCTATACGTCTGGTACACCTTAGCAAACACAAACCCTAACTGTAGCCCAGGTCTCTTGACCTGACACAACATCACAATTGACATCATTCACGCTTCACCTCAACTCTGAATTACAACCGTACTCTCTAACTCACATCACAGGTGAAACCAAGCTCTAACCATAATCTAAACTCCCCATTTGCCTTAAAGAAATCGCAACCCAAATCCTAGCACTAGCCCATGGACCAAACCCTCACTGTCACCTTCGACGTCACCCAGGCTTCACCGTAACCTTGAACTGCAATCTCGTACTCACCCTCACATCAGAGACAGATGCAAACACTGATAGTAACCCTACACTCCCCATTAACCTTAATGAACATGCAACCCTAAAGCAAGCACTTGTCCCTGGACCTTAACCCTTAGAGTCACAATTGACACCACTGAAGGTTATCTTTAAAAATGGATTTAAATCTTGTCCTCACAGTCACATCAGAGACAGTCTCTAACTCTACCTGCAAACCTACCCTCACTGTACACCATTCCATTCACCTGATCTGAAACCCTGCCCAGGTCTTCCAACGTGACCCCTCACCACCACCATCACCATCACTCATGTCTAAGAAACATCATGAAAGTCTATCTCGCAATCACCCTCACAATCAGAGCTGGATCCTGACTCTAACCATATCCCTATCCTCCACTTACAGCTAAACCACCACTTCAACTTAACCCTGGACTGCAACCAGGACCTGAAACCTCACTGTCACCATCGATGTTACCCATGCTTCACCATAAGCCTGATGTTCAATCTCGTCCTCACCCTCACAACAGATCCGTATTGTTAGCCTAAACAAAACCATGTGCTCCCTGTACACCTTTCCGAACACCTAACCCTAACCCTAGACCTAGCCCATGGAACTGAACCCTGACAGTCACCATCGACATCACCCAGGCTTCAGCGTAAACCTGATGTTCAATCTCTTCCTCATCCTCACATCAGAGCCCAATTCTAACCCTTCCCATAACCGTATCTTCCCTGTACACCTTACCAAACACCTAACCCTAACACTAGCCCTAGCCCATGGAATTGAACCTTGACGGTCACCATCGACATCACCCAGGCTTCAGCGTAAACCCGATGTGCAATCCCATCCTCATCCTCACATCAGAGCCCGACTCAAACCCTTCCCATAACCGTATCTTCCCTGTACACCTTACCAAACACCTAACCCTAACCCTAGCCTTGTTCCCTGGACTTACCCCTCACCATCACCATCAATGTCCCCTACGCTTCAATGAAAACCTCGACCTCAGTCTATCCCTCAACATCACATCAGAGGTGAATCCTAAGCAAAATGATAAACCAATCCTCCCTGTACACATTACAGGACACCTAACCCTAAACCTAACCTTGTTCACTGGCCTGTACCCTCTCTGTTAAAATCGACATCTCCCATGCGTCACTGTAAACCTCCGTGTCAATCTCACCCTCACCATCACATCAGAGTCACACCCTAACTCCAAACGTAGTCCCGTATGTTCCATACACCTCAGTGAAAACCAACCTTCTCTCTACTGCTGGTCATTTGACATGACCACACAACATCTCAATTGACATCTTCCATGCTTCACCTTAATCCTGAATTACAATCATACTCTCTAACTCACATCAGAGCTGGGCCCTAATGCTAACCATAATCCAAACTCCTCGTTCATGTTAAAGAACTAGTATCCATTAACCTAGCCCTAGCCCATGGATCTGAATCATCACCATCACCATCGATGTCACTGAGAATTAACCATAAACTGGATCTTCAATCTCGTACTCACCCTCACATCAGAGACAGACCCTAACTCTAATTGTAACCCTATCTTCGCCATAAACCTAAACAAACACCCAACCCTAACCCTAGTCTTTGTCCCTGGACATTGCCCCTCAGCGTCACCACTGACTTCACCGAAGGTTCGCTTTATCCATGGATTTAAATCTTGTCTTCGTAATCACTTCAGAGACAGACTCTAACTCTCACCATACATTTACCCTCAATGTTCACCGTTTCGTACACCTAATACGATACCCTGCCCACGTCCTTCGCTCTGACCCCTCACCACAAACACCACCATCAAGCATGTCTATCAAAAAGAGTGAATATCATTCTCACAATCACCCTCACTTTAGAGCTGGATCCTGACTCTAACCATATCCCTATCCTCCATGCACAGTTAAACCAACACCGAAACCTAACCCTAGCTTGGCTCCTGGACCTGAAACCGCACAATCACCAACGATGTCACCCAGAATTCTCCGTAAACCCGATGTTCAATCTCGTCCTCAACCGCACTACAGAGCCAGATCATAAGCCTAAATGAAACCATATAGTCCCTGTACACCTTACCAAACACCTAACCCTACCCCTAGCCCTAGCCCATGGACCTAATACCTCACAATCACCATTGACATCACCCAGGCTTCAGCGTAAACCTGATGTTCAATCTCGTCCTGATCCTCACGTCAGAGCCCAATCCGAACCCTTCCCATAACAATATCTCCCCCGTACACCTTGCCAAACACTTAACCCTGAACCTAGCCTTGTTTCCTTGACTTACCCCTCACTGTCACCATCAGCGTCCCCCGTGCCTCACTGTAAAACTCCTCCTCAGTGTACCCCTTCACCTCACATCAGAGCTGGATCCTAAGCATAACGATAACCCTCTCCTCCCAGTACAACTTACAGAACACCAACCCCTATCCCTAACCTTGTTCACTGACCAAAACCCTCACCGTCAAAATCGACATCTAACACACCTCACAGTAAACGTCAAGAACAATCTCACCCTTGGGCTCACATCAGAGCTACATCCTAACTTTAAACATAGTCCTGTATGTCCCGTAAAACTTTGCGAACACCAACCCTAACTCGAGTGCTGATCACTAGACCTGACCCCTCAGCATCATATTTGACATCATCCACGCTTCACCTTAAACCTGAATTACAATCATACTCTCTACTTCACATCACACCAGACCCAAATTCTAACTGTAATCTAAACTCCCCATTCGCCTTAAAGAACTACCAACTATAATACTAGCCCTAGCCCATGGATCTAACCTACACCGCCACCTTCGATGTCAACACATGCTTCACCGGTAACTTAAACTTCCATCTCGTCCTTACCCTCATATAAGAGACAGACCCTAAATCAAATCGTAACCCTAACTTCCCCATAAAACTTAAGTTACACCCAAGCCTAACACTAGCCCTTGTCCGTGGACATTGCCCCTCACCATCACCATTGACAACACACAAGGTTCCCTTTAAACATGGATTTAAATCTGGCCCCCTACTCACATCAGAGACAGTCCCAAACTCAAAATGTAACCCTCTCCTCACTGTTCACCGTTCGTACACCTGACCCAAAACCCTGCCCAGTTTCTTCGACCTGACCCCTCACCACCGACAGCACCATGACTCATGTCTAACAAAAATCATGAAGGTCTGTATCGAAAATGACATCAGGTCAGAGCTGGATCCTGATTCCTACCATACCCCAATCCTCCACGTACAGCGAACTGAACACCGACACCTAAACCTAGACCTGGCCCCTGGACCTGAAACCTCATCGTCACCAATGACATCACCCACGTTCAGCGCAAACCTGATGTTCAATCACTTCCTCATCCACACATCAGAGCCTGATCCTAATCCTTCCCATAACCATATCTTCCCTGTACACCTTACCAAGCACCTATCCCTAACCCTAACCTTGTTTCCTGGTTGAATCCTCACTGACAAAATCGACATCCCCCATGCCTCACTGTAAACCTCCACTTCAATGTCGTCCATGCCATCACGTCAGAGCCAGATCCTAACTCTAAACATAGTCCTATACGTCTGGTACACCTTAGCAAACACAAACCCTAACTGTAGCCCAGGTCTCTTGACCTGACACAACATCACAATTGACATCATTCACGCTTCACCTCAACTCTGAATTACAATCGTACTCTCTAACTCACATCACAGGTGAAACCAAGCTCTAACCATAATCTAAACTCCCCATTTGCCTTAAAGAAATCGCAACCCAAATCCTAGCACTAGCCCATGGACCAAACCCTCACTGTCACCTTCGACGTCACCCAGGCTTCACCGTAACCTTGAACTGCAATCTCGTACTCACCCTCACATCAGAGACAGATGCAAACACTGATAGTAACCCTACACTCCCCATTAACCTTAATGAACATGCAACCCTAAAGCAAGCACTTGTCCCTGGACCTTAACCCTTAGAGTCACCATTGACACCACTGAAGATTATCTTTAAAAATAGATTTAAATCTTGTCCTCACAGTCACATCAGAGACAGTCTCTAACTCTACCTGCAAACCTACCCTCACTGTACACCATTCCATACACCTGATCTGAAACCCTGCCCAGGTCTTCCAACGTGACCCCTCACCACCACCATCACCATCACTCATGTCTAAGAAACATCATGAAAGTCTATCTCGCAATCACCCTCACAATCAGAGCTGGATCCTGACTCTAACCATATCCCTATCCTCCACTTACAGCTAAACCACCACTTAAACTTAACCCTGCACTGCAACCAGGACCTGAAACCTCACTGTCACCATCGATGTTACCCATGCTTCACCATAAACCTGATGTTCAATCTCGTCCTCACCCTCACAACAGAGCCGGATTGTTAGCCTAAACAAAACCATGTGCTCCCTGTACACCTTTCCGAACACCTAACCCTAACCCCAGACCTAGCGCGTGGAACTGAACCCTGACAGTCACCATCGACATCACCCAGGCTTCAGCGTAAACCTGATGTTCAATCTCTTCCTCATCCTCACATCAGAGCCCAATTCTAACCCTTCCCATAACCGTATCTTCCCTGTACACCTTACCAAACACCTAACCCTAACCCTAGCCCTATCCCATGGAATTGAACCTTGACGGTCACCATCGACATCACCCAGGCTTCAGCGTAAACCCGATGTGCAATCCCATCCTCATCCTCACATCAGAGCCCGACTCAAACCCTTCCCATAACCGTATCTTCCCTGTACACCTTACCAAACACCTAACCCTAACCCTAGCCTTGTTCCCTGGACTTACCCCTCACCATCACCATCAATGTCCCCTACGCTTCAATGAAAACCTCGACCTCAATCTATCCCTCAACATCACATCAGAGGTGAATCCTAAGCAAAATGATAAACCAATCCTCCCTGTACACATTACAGGACACCTAACCCTAAACCTAACCTTGTTCACTGGCCTGTACCCTCTCTGTTAAAATCGACATCTCCCATGCGTCACTGTAAACCTCCGTGTCAATCTCACCCTCACCATCACATCAGAGTCACACCCTAACTCCAAACGTTGTCCCGTATGTTCCATACACCTCAGTGAAAACCAACCTTCTCTCTACTGCTGGTCATTTGACATGACCACACAACATCTCAATTGACATCTTCCATGCTTCACCTTAATCCTGAATTACAATCATACTCTCTAACTCACATCAGAGCTGGGCCCTAATGCTAACCATAATCCAAACTCCTCGTTCATGTTAAAGAACTAGTATCCATTAACCTAGCCCTAGCCCGTGGATCTGAATCATCACCATCACCATCGATGTCACTGAGAATTAACCATAAACTGGATCTTCAATCTCGTACTCACCCTCACATCAGAGACAGACCCTAACTCTAATTGTAACCCTATCTTCGCCATAAACCTAAACAAACACCCAACCCTAACCCTAGTATTTGTCCCTGGACATTGTCCCTCAGCGTCACCACTGACTTCACCGAAGGTTCGCTTTATCCATGGATTTAAATCTTGTCTTCGTAATCACTTCAGAGACAGACTCTAACTCTCACCATACATTTACCCTCAATGTTCACCATTTCGTACACATAATACGATACCCTGCCCACGTTCTTCGCTCTGACCCCTCACCACAAACACCACCATCAAGCATGTCTATCAAAAAGAGTGAATATCATTCTCACAATCACCCTCACTTTAGAGCTGGATCCTGACTCTAACCATATCCCTATCCTCCATGCACAGTTAAACCAACACCGAAACCTAACCCTAGCTTGGCTCCTGGACCTGAAACCGCACAATCACCAACGATGTCACCCAGAATTCTCCGTAAACCCGATGTTCAATCTCGTCCTCAACCGCACTACAGAGCCAGATCATAAGCCTAAATGAAACCATATAGTCCCTGTACACCTTACCAAACACCTAACCCTACCCCTAGCCCTAGCCCATGGACCTAATACCTCACAATCACCATTGACATCACCCAGGCTTCAGCGTAAACCTGATATTCAATCTCGTCCTGATCCTCACGTCAGAGCCCAATCCGAACCCTTCCCATAACAATATCTCCCCCGTACACCTTACCAAACACTTAACCCTGAACCTAGCCTTGTTTCCTTGACTTACCCCTCACTGTCACCATCAGCGTCCCCCATGCCTCACTGTAAAACTCCTCCTCAGTGTACCCCTTCACCTCACATCAGAGCTGGATCCTAAGCATAACGATAACCCTCTCCTCCCAGTACAACTTACAGAACACCAACCCCTAACCCTAACCTTGTTCACTGACCAAAAAACTCACCGTCAAAATCGACATCTAACACACCTCACAGTAAACGTCAAGAACAATCTCACCCTTGGGCTCACATCAGAGCTACATCCTAACTTTAAACATAGTCCTGTATGTCCCGTAAAACTTTGCGAACACCAACCCTAACTCGAGTGCTGATCACTAGACCTGACCCCTCAGCATCATATTTGACATCATCCACGCTTCACCTTAAACCTGAATTACAATCATACTCTCTACTTCACATCACACCAGACCCAAATTCTAACTGTAATCTAAACTCCCCATTCGCCTTAAAGAACTACCAACTATAATACTAGCCCTAGCCCATGGATCTAACCTACACCGCCACCTTCGATGTCAACACATGCTTCACCGGTAACTTAAACTTCCATCTCGTCCTTACCCTCATATAAGAGACAGACCCTAAATCAAATCGTAACCCTAACTTCCCCATAAAACTTAAGTTACACCCAAGCCTAACACTAGCCCTTGTCCGTGGACATTGCCCCTCACCATCACCATTGACAACACACAAGGTTCCCTTTAAACATGGATTTAAATCTGGCCCCCTACTCACATCAGAGACAGTCCCAAACTCAAAATGTAACCCTCTCCTCACTGTTCACCGTTCGTACACCTGACCCAAAACCCTGCCCAGTTTCTTCGACCTGACCCCTCACCACCGACAGCACCATGACTCATGTCTAACAAAAATCATGAAGGTCTGTATCGAAAATGACATCAGGTCAGAGCTGGATCCTGATTCCTACCATACCCCAATCCTCCACGTACAGCGAACTGAACACCGACACCTAAACCTAGACCTGGCCCCTGGACCTGAAACCTCATCGTCACCAATGACATCACCCACGTTCAGCGCAAACCTGATGTTCAATCACTTCCTCATCCACACACCAGAGCCTGATCCTAATCCTTCCCATAACCATATCTTCCCTGTACACCTTACCAAGCAACTATCCCTAACCCTAACCTTGTTTCCTGGTTGAATCCTCACTGACAAAATCGACATCCCCCATGCCTCACTCTAAACCTCCACCTCAATGTCGTCCATGCCATCACGTCAGAGCCAGATCCTAACTCTAAACATAGTCCTATACGTCTGGTACACCTTAGCAAACACAAACCCTAACTGTAGCCCAGGTCTCTTGACCTGACACAACATCACAATTGACATCATTCACGCTTCACCTCAACTCTGAATTACAATCGTACTCTCTAACTCACATCACAGGTGAAACCAAGCTCTAACCATAATCTAAACTCCCCATTTGCCTTAAAGAAATCGCAACCCAAATCCTAGCACTAGCCCATGGACCAAACCCTCACTGTCACCTTCGACGTCACCCAGGCTTCACCGTAACCTTGAACTGCAATCTCGTACTCACCCTCACATCAGAGACAGATGCAAACACTGATAGAACCCTACACTCCCCATTAACCTTAATGAACATGCAACCCTAAAGCAAGCACTTGTCCCTGGACCTTAACCCTTAGAGTCACCATTGACACCACTGAAGGTTATCTTTAAAAATGGATTTAAATCTTGTCCTCACAGTCACATCAGAGACAGTCTCTAACTCTACCTGCAAACCTACCCTCACTGTACACCATTCCATACACCTGATCTGAAACCCTGCCCAGGTCTTCCAACGTGACCCCTCACCACCACCATCACCATCACTCATGTCTAAGAAACATCATGAAAGTCTATCTCGCAATCACCCTCACAATCAGAGCTGGATCCTGACTCTAACCATATCCCTATCCTCGACTTACAGCTAAACCACCACTTAAACTTAACCCTGGACTGCAAACAGGACCTGAAACCTCACTGTCACCATCGATGTTACCCATGCTTCACCATAAACCTGATGTTCAATCTCGTCCTCACCCTCACAACAGAGCCGGATTGTTAGCCTAAACAAAACCATGTGCTCCCTGTACACCTTTCCGAACACCTAACCCTAACCCCAGACCTAGCCCATGGAACTGAACCCTGACAGTCACCATCGACATCACCCAGGCTTCAGCGTAAACCTGATGTTCAATCTCTTCCTCATCCTCACATCAGAGCCCAATTCTAACCCTTCCCATAACCGTATCTTCCCTGTACACCTTACCAAACACCTAACCCTAACCCTAGCCCTAGCCCATGGAATTGAACCTTGACGGTCACCATCGACATCACCCAGGCTTCAGCGTAAACCCGATGTGCAATCCCATCCTCATCCTCACATCAGAGCCCGACTCAAACCCTTCCCATAACCGTATCTTCCCTGTTCACCTTACCAAACACCTAACCCTAACCCTAGCCTTGTTCCCTGGACTTACCCCTCACCATCACCATCAATGTCCCCTACGCTTCAATGAAAACCTCGACCTCAATCTATCCCTCAACATCACATCAGAGGTGAATCCTAAGCAAAATGATAAACCAATCCTCCCTGTACACATTACAGGACACCTAACCCTAATCCTAACCTTGTTCACTGGCCTGTACCCTCTCTGTTAAAATCGACATCTCCCATGCGTCACTGTAAACCTCCGTGTCAATCTCACCCTCACCATCACATCAGAGTCACACCCTAACTCCAAACGTAGTCCCGTATGTTCCATACACCTCAGTGAAAACCAACCTTCTCTCTACTGCTGGTCATTTGACATGACCACACAACATCTCAATTGACATCTTCCATGCTTCACCTTAATCCTGAATTACAATCATACTCTCTAACTCACATCAGAGCTGGGCCCTAATGCTAACCATAATCCAAACTCCTCGTTCATGTTAAAGAACTAGTATCCATTAACCTAGCCCTAGCCCATGGATCTGAATCATCACCATCACCATCGATGTCACTGAGAATTAACCATAAACTGGATCTTCAATCTCGTACTCACCCTCACATCAGAGACAGACCCTAACTCTAATTGTAACCCTATCTTCGCCATAAACCTAAACAAACACCCAACCCTAACCCTAGTCTTTGTCCCTGGACATTGCCCCTCAGCGTCACCACTGACTTCACCGAAGGTTCGCTTTATCCATGGATTTAAATCTTGTCTTCGTAATCACTTCAGAGACAGACTCTAACTCTCACCATACATTTACCCTCAATGTTCACCATTTCGTACACCTAATACGATACCCTGCCCACGTCCTTCGCTCTGACCCCTCACCACAAACACCACCATCAAGCATATCTATCAAAAAGAGTGAATATCATTCTCACAATCACCCTCACTTTAGAGCTGGATCCTGACTCTAACCATATCCCTATCCTCCATGCACAGTTAAACCAACACCGAAACCTAACCCTAGCTTGGCTCCTGGACCTGAAACCGCACAATCACCAACGATGTCACCCAGAATTCTCCGTAAACCCGATGTTCAATCTCGTCCTCAACCGCACTACAGAGCCAGATCATAAGCCTAAATGAAACCATATAGTCCCTGTACACCTTACCAAACACCTAACCCTACCCCTAGCCCTAGCCCATGGACCTAATACCTCACAATCACCATTGACATCACCCAGGCTTCAGCGTAAACCTGATGTTCAATCTCGTCCTGATCCTCACGTCAGAGCCCAATCCGAACCCTTCCCATAACAATATCTCCCCCGTACACCTTACCAAACACTTAACCCTGAACCTAGCCTTGTTTCCTTGACTTACCCCTCACTGTCACCATCAGCGTCCCCCATGCCTCACTGTAAAACTCCTCCTCAGTGTACCCCTTCACCTCACATCAGAGCTGGATCCTAAGCATAACGATAACCCTCTCCTCCCAGTACAACTTACAGAACACCAACCCCTAACCCTAACCTTGTTCACTGACCAAAACCCTCACCGTCAAAATCGACATCTAACACACCTCACAGTAAACGTCAAGAACAATCTCACCCTTGGGCTCACATCAGAGCTACATCCTAACTTTAAACATAGTCCTGTATGTCCCGTAAAACTTTGCGAACACCAACCCTAACTCGAGTGCTGATCACTAGACCTGACCCCTCAGCATCATATTTGACATCATCCACGCTTCACCTTAAACCTGAATTACAATCATACTCTCTACTTCACATCACACCAGACCCAAATTCTAACTGTAATCTAAACTCCCCATTCGCCTTAAAGAACTACCAACTATAATACTAGCCCTAGCCCATGGATCTAACCTACACCGCCACCTTCGATGTCAACACATGCTTCACCGGTAACTTAAACTTCCATCTCGTCCTTACCCTCATATAAGAGACAGACCCTAAATCAAATCGTAACCCTAACTTCCCCATAAAACTTAAGTTACACCCAAGCCTAACACTAGCCCTTGTCCGTGGACATTGCCCCTCACCATCACCATTGACAACACACAAGGTTCCCTTTAAACATGGATTTAAATCTGGCCCCCTACTCACATCAGAGACAGTCCCAAACTCAAAATGTAACCCTCTCCTCACTGTTCACCGTTCGTACACCTGACCCAAAACCCTGCCCAGTTTCTTCAACCTGACCCCTCACCACCGACAGCACCATGACTCATGTCTAACAAAAATCATGAAGGTCTGTATCGAAAATGACATCAGGTCAGAGCTGGATCCTGATTCCTACCATACCCCAATCCTCCACGTACAGCGAAATGAACACCAACACCTAAACCTAGACCTGGACCCTGGACCTGAAACCTCATCGTCACCAATGACATCACCCACGTTCAGCGCAAACCTGATGTTCAATCACTTCCTCATCCACACACCAGAGCCTGATCCTAATCCTTCCCATAACCATATCTTCCCTGTACACCTTACCAAGCACCTATCCCTAACCCTAACCTTGTTTCCTGGTTGAATCCTCACTGACAAAATCGACATCCCCCATGCCTCACTGTAAACCTCCACCTCAATGTCGTCCATGCCATCACGTCAGAGCCAGATCCTAACTCTAAACATAGTCCTATACGTCTGGTACACCTTAGCAAACACAAACCCTAACTGTAGCCCAGGTCTCTTGACCTGACACAACATCACAATTGACATCATTCACGCTTCACCTCAACTCTGAATTACAACCGTACTCTCTAACTCACATCACAGGTGAAACCAAGCTCTAACCATAATCTAAACTCCCCATTTGCCTTAAAGAAATCGCAACCCAAATCCTAGCACTAGCCCATGGACCAAACCCTCACTGTCACCTGCGACGTCACCCAGGCTTCACCGTAACCTTGAACTGCAATCTCGTACTCACCCTCACATCAGAGACAGATGCAAACACTGATAGTAACCCTACACTCCCCATTAACCTTAATGAACATGCAACCCTAAAGCAAGCACTTGTCCCTGGACCTTAACCCTTAGAGTCACCATTGACACCACTGAAGGTTATCTTTAAAAATGGATTTAAATCTTGTCCTCACAGTCACATCAGAGACAGTCTCTAACTCTACCTGCAAACATACCCTCACTGTACACCATTCCATACACCTGATCTGAAACCCTGCCCAGGTCTTCCAACGTGACCCCTCACCACCACCATCACCATCACTCATGTCTAAGAAACATCATGAAAGTCTATCTCGCAATCACCCTCACAATCAGAGCTGGATCCTGACTCTAACCATATCCCTATCCTACACTTACAGCTAAACCACCACTTAAACTTAACCCTGGACTGCAACCAGGACCTGAAACCTCACTGTCACCATCGATGTTACCCATGCTTCACCATAAACCTGATGTTCAATCTCGTCCTCACCCTCACAACAGAGCCGGATTGTTAGCCTAAACAAAACCATGTGCTCCCTGTACACCTTTCCGAACACCTAACCCTAACCCCAGACCTAGTGCGTGGAACTGAACCCTGACAGTCACCATCGACATCACCCAGGCTTCAGTGTAAACCTGATGTTCAATCTCTTCCTCATCCTCACATCAGAGCCCAATTCTAACCCTTCCCATAACCGTATCTTCCCTGTACACCTTACCAAACACCTAACCCTAACCCTAGCCCTATCCCATGGAATTGAACCTTGACGGTCACCATCGACATCACCCAGGCTTCAGCGTAAACCCGATGTGCAATCCCATCCTCATCCTCACATCAGAGCCCGACTCAAACCCTTCCCATAACCGTATCTTCCCTGTACACCTTACCAAACACCTAACCCTAACCCTAGCCTTGTTCCCTGGACTTACTCCTCACCATCACCATCAATGTCCCCTACGCTTCAATGAAAACCTCGACCTCAATCTATCCCTCAACATCACATCAGAGGTGAATCCTAAGCAAAATGATAAACCAATCCTCCCTGTACACATTACAGGACACCTAACCCTAAACCTAACCTTGTTCACTGGCCTGTACCCTCTCTGTTAAAATCGACATCTCCCATGCGTCACTGTAAACCTCCGTGTCAATCTCACCCTCACCATCACATCAGAGTCACACCCTAACTCCAAACGTTGTCCCGTATGTTCCATACACCTCAGTGAAAACCAACCTTCTCTCTACTGCTGGTCATTTGACATGACCACACAACATCTCAATTGACATCTTCCATGCTTCACCTTAATCCTGAATTACAATCATACTCTCTAACTCACATCAGAGCTGGGCCCTAATGCTAACCATAATCCAAACTCCTCGTTCATGTTAAAGAACTAGTATCCATTAACCTAGCCCTAGCCCATGGATCTGAATCATCACCATCACCATCGATGTCACTGAGAATTAACCATAAACTGGATCTTCAATCTCGTACTCACCCTCACATCAGAGACAGACCCTAACTCTAATTGTAACCCTATCTTCGCCATAAACCTAAACAAACACCCAACCCTAACCCTAGTCTTTGTCCCTGGACATTGTCCCTCAGCGTCACCACTGACTTCACCGAAGGTTCGCTTTATCCATGGATTTAAATCTTGTCTTCGTAATCACTTCAGAGACAGACTCTAACTCTCACCATACATTTACCCTCAATGTTCACCATTTCGTACACCTAATACGATACCCTGCCCACGTCCTTCGCTCTGACCCCTCACCACAAACACCACCATCAAGCATGTCTATCAAAAAGAGTGAATATCATTCTCACAATCACCCTCACTTTAGAGCTGGATCCTGACTCTAACCATATCCCTATCCTCCATGCACAGTTAAACCAACACCGAAACCTAACCCTAGCTTGGCTCCTGGACCTGAAACCGCACAATCACCAACGATGTCACCCAGAATTCTCCGTAAACCCGATGTTCAATCTCGTCCTCAACCGCACTACAGAGCCAGATCATAAGCCTAAATGAAACCATATAGTCCCTGTACACCTTACCAAACACCTAACCCTACCCCTAGCCCTAGCCCATGGACCTAATACCTCACAATCACCATTGACATCACCCAGGCTTCAGCGTAAACCTGATGTTCAATCTCGTCCTGATCCTCACGTCAGAGCCCAATCCGAACCCTTCCCATAACAATATCTCCCCCGTACACCTTACCAAACACTTAACCCTGAACCTAGCCTTGTTTCCTTGACTTACCCCTCACTGTCACCATCAGCGTCCCCCATGCCTCACTGTAAAACTCCTCCTCAGTGTACCCCTTCACCTCACATCAGAGCTG
Source organism: Manis javanica (assembly GCF_040802235.1). Classification (NCBI taxonomy): domain Eukaryota; kingdom Metazoa; phylum Chordata; class Mammalia; order Pholidota; family Manidae; genus Manis; species Manis javanica. The sequence continues at coordinate 1,695,023 of NW_027332168.1, read as the reverse complement.
GATCCTAAGCATAACGATAACCCTCTCCTCCCAGTACAACTTACAGAACACCAACCCCTAACCCTAACCTTGTTCACTGACCAAAACCCTCACCGTCAAAATCGACATCTAACACACCTCACAGTAAACGTCAAGAACAATCTCACCCTTGGGCTCACATCAGAGCTACATCCTAACTTTAAACATAGTCCTGTATGTCCCGTAAAACTTTGCGAACACCAACCCTAACTCGAGTGCTGATCACTAGACCTGACCCCTCAGCATCATATTTGACATCATCCACGCTTCACCTTAAACCTGAATTACAATCATACTCTCTACTTCACATCACACCAGACCCAAATTCTAACTGTAATCTAAACTCCCCATTCGCCTTAAAGAACTACCAACTATAATACTAGCCCTAGCCCATGGATCTAACCTACACCGCCACCTTCGATGTCAACACATGCTTCACCGGTAACTTAAACTTCCATCTCGTCCTTACCCTCATATAAGAGACAGACCCTAAATCAAATCGTAACCCTAACTTCCCCATAAAACTTAAGTTACACCCAAGCCTAACACTAGCCCTTGTCCGTGGACATTGCCCCTCACCATCACCATTGACAACACACAAGGTTCCCTTTAAACATGGATTTAAATCTGGCCCCCTACTCACATCAGAGACAGTCCCAAACTCAAAATGTAACCCTCTCCTCACTGTTCACCGTTCGTACACCTGACCCAAAACCCTGCCCAGTTTCTTCAACCTGACCCCTCACCACCGACAGCACCATGACTCATGTCTAACAAAAATCATGAAGGTCTGTATCGAAAATGACATCAGGTCAGAGCTGGATCCTGATTCCTACCATACCCCAATCCTCCACGTACAGCGAAATGAACACCAACACCTAAACCTAGACCTGGACCCTGGACCTGAAACCTCATCGTCACCAATGACATCACCCACGTTCAGCGCAAACCTGATGTTCAATCACTTCCTCATCCACACACCAGAGCCTGATCCTAATCCTTCCCATAACCATATCTTCCCTGTACACCTTACCAAGCACCTATCCCTAACCCTAACCTTGTTTCCTGGTTGAATCCTCACTGACAAAATCGACATCCCCCATGCCTCACTGTAAACCTCCACCTCAATGTCGTCCATGCCATCACGTCAGAGCCAGATCCTAACTCTAAACATAGTCCTATACGTCTGGTACACCTTAGCAAACACAAACCCTAACTGTAGCCCAGGTCTCTTGACCTGACACAACATCACAATTGACATCATTCACGCTTCACCTCAACTCTGAATTACAACCGTACTCTCTAACTCACATCACAGGTGAAACCAAGCTCTAACCATAATCTAAACTCCCCATTTGCCTTAAAGAAATCGCAACCCAAATCCTAGCACTAGCCCATGGACCAAACCCTCACTGTCACCTGCGACGTCACCCAGGCTTCACCGTAACCTTGAACTGCAATCTCGTACTCACCCTCACATCAGAGACAGATGCAAACACTGATAGTAACCCTACACTCCCCATTAACCTTAATGAACATGCAACCCTAAAGCAAGCACTTGTCCCTGGACCTTAACCCTTAGAGTCACCATTGACACCACTGAAGGTTATCTTTAAAAATGGATTTAAATCTTGTCCTCACAGTCACATCAGAGACAGTCTCTAACTCTACCTGCAAACATACCCTCACTGTACACCATTCCATACACCTGATCTGAAACCCTGCCCAGGTCTTCCAACGTGACCCCTCACCACCACCATCACCATCACTCATGTCTAAGAAACATCATGAAAGTCTATCTCGCAATCACCCTCACAATCAGAGCTGGATCCTGACTCTAACCATATCCCTATCCTACACTTACAGCTAAACCACCACTTAAACTTAACCCTGGACTGCAACCAGGACCTGAAACCTCACTGTCACCATCGATGTTACCCATGCTTCACCATAAACCTGATGTTCAATCTCGTCCTCACCCTCACAACAGAGCCGGATTGTTAGCCTAAACAAAACCATGTGCTCCCTGTACACCTTTCCGAACACCTAACCCTAACCCCAGACCTAGTGCGTGGAACTGAACCCTGACAGTCACCATCGACATCACCCAGGCTTCAGTGTAAACCTGATGTTCAATCTCTTCCTCATCCTCACATCAGAGCCCAATTCTAACCCTTCCCATAACCGTATCTTCCCTGTACACCTTACCAAACACCTAACCCTAACCCTAGCCCTATCCCATGGAATTGAACCTTGACGGTCACCATCGACATCACCCAGGCTTCAGCGTAAACCCGATGTGCAATCCCATCCTCATCCTCACATCAGAGCCCGACTCAAACCCTTCCCATAACCGTATCTTCCCTGTACACCTTACCAAACACCTAACCCTAACCCTAGCCTTGTTCCCTGGACTTACTCCTCACCATCACCATCAATGTCCCCTACGCTTCAATGAAAACCTCGACCTCAATCTATCCCTCAACATCACATCAGAGGTGAATCCTAAGCAAAATGATAAACCAATCCTCCCTGTACACATTACAGGACACCTAACCCTAAACCTAACCTTGTTCACTGGCCTGTACCCTCTCTGTTAAAATCGACATCTCCCATGCGTCACTGTAAACCTCCGTGTCAATCTCACCCTCACCATCACATCAGAGTCACACCCTAACTCCAAACGTTGTCCCGTATGTTCCATACACCTCAGTGAAAACCAACCTTCTCTCTACTGCTGGTCATTTGACATGACCACACAACATCTCAATTGACATCTTCCATGCTTCACCTTAATCCTGAATTACAATCATACTCTCTAACTCACATCAGAGCTGGGCCCTAATGCTAACCATAATCCAAACTCCTCGTTCATGTTAAAGAACTAGTATCCATTAACCTAGCCCTAGCCCATGGATCTGAATCATCACCATCACCATCGATGTCACTGAGAATTAACCATAAACTGGATCTTCAATCTCGTACTCACCCTCACATCAGAGACAGACCCTAACTCTAATTGTAACCCTATCTTCGCCATAAACCTAAACAAACACCCAACCCTAACCCTAGTCTTTGTCCCTGGACATTGTCCCTCAGCGTCACCACTGACTTCACCGAAGGTTCGCTTTATCCATGGATTTAAATCTTGTCTTCGTAATCACTTCAGAGACAGACTCTAACTCTCACCATACATTTACCCTCAATGTTCACCATTTCGTACACCTAATACGATACCCTGCCCACGTCCTTCGCTCTGACCCCTCACCACAAACACCACCATCAAGCATGTCTATCAAAAAGAGTGAATATCATTCTCACAATCACCCTCACTTTAGAGCTGGATCCTGACTCTAACCATATCCCTATCCTCCATGCACAGTTAAACCAACACCGAAACCTAACCCTAGCTTGGCTCCTGGACCTGAAACCGCACAATCACCAACGATGTCACCCAGAATTCTCCGTAAACCCGATGTTCAATCTCGTCCTCAACCGCACTACAGAGCCAGATCATAAGCCTAAATGAAACCATATAGTCCCTGTACACCTTACCAAACACCTAACCCTACCCCTAGCCCTAGCCCATGGACCTAATACCTCACAATCACCATTGACATCACCCAGGCTTCAGCGTAAACCTGATATTCAATCTCGTCCTGATCCTCACGTCAGAGCCCAATCCGAACCCTTCCCATAACAATATCTCCCCCGTACACCTTACCAAACACTTAACCCTGAACCTAGCCTTGTTTCCTTGACTTACCCCTCACTGTCACCATCAGCGTCCCCCATGCCTCACTGTAAAACTCCTCCTCAGTGTACCCCTTCACCTCACATCAGAGCTGGATCCTAAGCATAACGATAACCCTCTCCTCCCAGTACAACTTACAGAACACCAACCCCTAACCCTAACCTTGTTCACTGACCAAAACCCTCACCGTCAAAATCGACATCTAACACACCTCACAGTAAACGTCAAGAACAATCTCACCCTTGGGCTCACATCAGAGCTACATCCTAACTTTAAACATAGTCCTGTATGTCCCGTAAAACTTTGCGAACACCAACCCTAACTCGAGTGCTGATCACTAGACCTGACCCCTCAGCATCATATTTGACATCATCCACGCTTCACCTTAAACCTGAATTACAATCATACTCTCTACTTCACATCACACCAGACCCAAATTCTAACTGTAATCTAAACTCCCCATTCGCCTTAAAGAACTACCAACTATAATACTAGCCCTAGCCCATGGATCTAACCTACACCGCCACCTTCGATGTCAACACATGCTTCACCGGTAACTTAAACTTCCATCTCGTCCTTACCCTCATATAAGAGACAGACCCTAAATCAAATCGTAACCCTAACTTCCCCATAAAACTTAAGTTACACCCAAGCCTAACACTAGCCCTTGTCCGTGGACATTGCCCCTCACCATCACCATTGACAACACACAAGGTTCCCTTTAAACATGGATTTAAATCTGGCCCCCTACTCACATCAGAGACAGTCCCAAACTCAAAATGTAACCCTCTCCTCACTGTTCACCGTTCGTACACCTGACCCAAAACCCTGCCCAGTTTCTTCAACCTGACCCCTCACCACCGACAGCACCATGACTCATGTCTAACAAAAATCATGAAGGTCTGTATCGAAAATGACATCAGGTCAGAGCTGGATCCTGATTCCTACCATACCCCAATCCTCCACGTACAGCGAAATGAACACCAACACCTAAACCTAGACCTGGACCCTGGACCTGAAACCTCATCGTCACCAATGACATCACCCACGTTCAGCGCAAACCTGATGTTCAATCACTTCCTCATCCACACACCAGAGCCTGATCCTAATCCTTCCCATAACCATATCTTCCCTGTACACCTTACCAAGCACCTATCCCTAACCCTAACCTTGTTTCCTGGTTGAATCCTCACTGACAAAATCGACATCCCCCATGCCTCACTGTAAACCTCCACCTCAATGTCGTCCATGCCATCACGTCAGAGCCAGATCCTAACTCTAAACATAGTCCTATACGTCTGGTACACCTTAGCAAACACAAACCCTAACTGTAGCCCAGGTCTCTTGACCTGACACAACATCACAATTGACATCATTCACGCTTCACCTCAACTCTGAATTACAACCGTACTCTCTAACTCACATCACAGGTGAAACCAAGCTCTAACCATAATCTAAACTCCCCATTTGCCTTAAAGAAATCGCAACCCAAATCCTAGCACTAGCCCATGGACCAAACCCTCACTGTCACCTGCGACGTCACCCAGGCTTCACCGTAACCTTGAACTGCAATCTCGTACTCACCCTCACATCAGAGACAGATGCAAATACTGATAGTAACCCTACACTCCCCATTAACCTTAATGAACATGCAACCCTAAAGCAAGCACTTGTCCCTGGACCTTAACCCTTAGAGTCACCATTGACACCACTGAAGGTTATCTTTAAAAATGGATTTAAATCTTGTCCTCACAGTCACATCAGAGACAGTCTCTAACTCTACCTGCAAACATACCCTCACTGTACACCATTCCATACACCTGATCTGAAACCCTGCCCAGGTCTTCCAACGTGACCCCTCACCACCACCATCACCATCACTCATGTCTAAGAAACATCATGAAAGTCTATCTCGCAATCACCCTCACAATCAGAGCTGGATCCTGACTCTAACCATATCCCTATCCTACACTTACAGCTAAACCACCACTTAAACTTAACCCTGGACTGCAACCAGGACCTGAAACCTCACTGTCACCATCGATGTTACCCATGCTTCACCATAAACCTGATGTTCAATCTCGTCCTCACCCTCACAACAGAGCCGGATTGTTAGCCTAAACAAAACCATGTGCTCCCTGTACACCTTTCCGAACACCTAACCCTAACCCCAGACCTAGCGCGTGGAACTGAACCCTGACAGTCACCATCGACATCACCCAGGCTTCAGTGTAAACCTGATGTTCAATCTCTTCCTCATCCTCACATCAGAGCCCAATTCTAACCCTTCCCATAACCGTATCTTCCCTGTACACCTTACCAAACACCTAACCCTAACCCTAGCCCTATCCCATGGAATTGAACCTTGACGGTCACCATCGACATCACCCAGGCTTCAGCGTAAACCCGATGTGCAATCCCATCCTCATCCTCACATCAGAGCCCGACTCAAACCCTTCCCATAACCGTATCTTCCCTGTACACCTTACCAAACACCTAACCCTAACCCTAGCCTTGTTCCCTGGACTTACTCCTCACCATCACCATCAATGTCCCCTACGCTTCAATGAAAACCTCGACCTCAATCTATCCCTCAACATCACATCAGAGGTGAATCCTAAGCAAAATGATAAACCAATCCTCCCTGTACACATTACAGGACACCTAACCCTAAACCTAACCTTGTTCACTGGCCTGTACCCTCTCTGTTAAAATCGACATCTCCCATGCGTCACTGTAAACCTCCGTGTCAATCTCACCCTCACCATCACATCAGAGTCACACCCTAACTCCAAACGTTGTCCCGTATGTTCCATACACCTCAGTGAAAACCAACCTTCTCTCTACTGCTGGTCATTTGACATGACCACACAACATCTCAATTGACATCTTCCATGCTTCACCTTAATCCTGAATTACAATCATACTCTCTAACTCACATCAGAGCTGGGCCCTAATGCTAACCATAATCCAAACTCCTCGTTCATGTTAAAGAACTAGTATCCATTAACCTAGCCCTAGCCCATGGATCTGAATCATCACCATCACCATCGATGTCACTGAGAATTAACCATAAACTGGATCTTCAATCTCGTACTCACCCTCACATCAGAGACAGACCCTAACTCTAATTGTAACCCTATCTTCGCCATAAACCTAAACAAACACCCAACCCTAACCCTAGTCTTTGTCCCTGGACATTGTCCCTCAGCGTCACCACTGACTTCACCGAAGGTTCGCTTTATCCATGGATTTAAATCTTGTCTTCGTAATCACTTCAGAGACAGACTCTAACTCTCACCATACATTTACCCTCAATGTTCACCATTTCGTACACCTAATACGATACCCTGCCCACGTCCTTCGCTCTGACCCCTCACCACAAACACCACCATCAAGCATGTCTATCAAAAAGAGTGAATATCATTCTCACAATCACCCTCACTTTAGAGCTGGATCCTGACTCTAACCATATCCCTATCCTCCATGCACAGTTAAACCAACACCGAAACCTAACCCTAGCTTGGCTCCTGGACCTGAAACCGCACAATCACCAACGATGTCACCCAGAATTCTCCGTAAACCCGATGTTCAATCTCGTCCTCAACCGCACTACAGAGCCAGATCATAAGCCTAAATGAAACCATATAGTCCCTGTACACCTTACCAAACACCTAACCCTACCCCTAGCCCTAGCCCATGGACCTAATACCTCACAATCACCATTGACATCACCCAGGCTTCAGCGTAAACCTGATGTTCAATCTCGTCCTGATCCTCACGTCAGAGCCCAATCCGAACCCTTCCCATAACAATATCTCCCCCGTACACCTTACCAAACACTTAACCCTGAACCTAGCCTTGTTTCCTTGACTTACCCCTCACTGTCACCATCAGCGTCCCCCATGCCTCACTGTAAAACTCCTCCTCAGTGTACCCCTTCACCTCACATCAGAGCTGGATCCTAAGCATAACGATAACCCTCTCCTCCCAGTACAACTTACAGAACACCAACCCCTAACCCTAACCTTGTTCACTGACCAAAACCCTCACCGTCAAAATCGACATCTAACACACCTCACAGTAAACGTCAAGAACAATCTCACCCTTGGGCTCACATCAGAGCTACATCCTAACTTTAAACATAGTCCTGTATGTCCCGTAAAACTTTGCGAACACCAACCCTAACTCGAGTGCTGATCACTAGACCTGACCCCTCAGCATCATATTTGACATCATCCACGCTTCACCTTAAACCTGAATTACAATCATACTCTCTACTTCACATCACACCAGACCCAAATTCTAACTGTAATCTAAACTCCCCATTCGCCTTAAAGAACTACCAACTATAATACTAGCCCTAGCCCATGGATCTAACCTACACCGCCACCTTCGATGTCAACACATGCTTCACCGGTAACTTAAACTTCCATCTCGTCCTTACCCTCATATAAGAGACAGACCCTAAATCAAATCGTAACCCTAACTTCCCCATAAAACTTAAGTTACACCCAAGCCTAACACTAGCCCTTGTCCGTGGACATTGCCCCTCACCATCACCATTGACAACACACAAGGTTCCCTTTAAACATGGATTTAAATCTGGCCCCCTACTCACATCAGAGACAGTCCCAAACTCAAAATGTAACCCTCTCCTCACTGTTCACCGTTCGTACACCTGACCCAAAACCCTGCCCAGTTTCTTCAACCTGACCCCTCACCACCGACAGCACCATGACTCATGTCTAACAAAAATCATGAAGGTCTGTATCGAAAATGACATCAGGTCAGAGCTGGATCCTGATTCCTACCATACCCCAATCCTCCACGTACAGCGAAATGAACACCAACACCTAAACCTAGACCTGGACCCTGGACCTGAAACCTCATCGTCACCAATGACATCACCCACGTTCAGCGCAAACCTGATGTTCAATCACTTCCTCATCCACACACCAGAGCCTGATCCTAATCCTTCCCATAACCATATCTTCCCTGTACACCTTACCAAGCACCTATCCCTAACCCTAACCTTGTTTCCTGGTTGAATCCTCACTGACAAAATCGACATCCCCCATGCCTCACTGTAAACCTCCACCTCAATGTCGTCCATGCCATCACGTCAGAGCCAGATCCTAACTCTAAACATAGTCCTATACGTCTGGTACACCTTAGCAAACACAAACCCTAACTGTAGCCCAGGTCTCTTGACCTGACACAACATCACAATTGACATCATTCACGCTTCACCTCAACTCTGAATTACAACCGTACTCTCTAACTCACATCACAGGTGAAACCAAGCTCTAACCATAATCTAAACTCCCCATTTGCCTTAAAGAAATCGCAACCCAAATCCTAGCACTAGCCCATGGACCAAACCCTCACTGTCACCTGCGACGTCACCCAGGCTTCACCGTAACCTTGAACTGCAATCTCGTACTCACCCTCACATCAGAGACAGATGCAAACACTGATAGTAACCCTACACTCCCCATTAACCTTAATGAACATGCAACCCTAAAGCAAGCACTTGTCCCTGGACCTTAACCCTTAGAGTCACCATTGACACCACTGAAGGTTATCTTTAAAAATGGATTTAAATCTTGTCCTCACAGTCACATCAGAGACAGTCTCTAACTCTACCTGCAAACATACCCTCACTGTACACCATTCCATACACCTGATCTGAAACCCTGCCCAGGTCTTCCAACGTGACCCCTCACCACCACCATCACCATCACTCATGTCTAAGAAACATCATGAAAGTCTATCTCGCAATCACCCTCACAATCAGAGCTGGATCCTGACTCTAACCATATCCCTATCCTACACTTACAGCTAAACCACCACTTAAACTTAACCCTGGACTGCAACCAGGACCTGAAACCTCACTGTCACCATCGATGTTACCCATGCTTCACCATAAACCTGATGTTCAATCTCGTCCTCACCCTCACAACAGAGCCGGATTGTTAGCCTAAACAAAACCATGTGCTCCCTGTACACCTTTCCGAACACCTAACCCTAACCCCAGACCTAGCGCGTGGAACTGAACCCTGACAGTCACCATCGACATCACCCAGGCTTCAGTGTAAACCTGATGTTCAATCTCTTCCTCATCCTCACATCAGAGCCCAATTCTAACCCTTCCCATAACCGTATCTTCCCTGTACACCTTACCAAACACCTAACCCTAACCCTAGCCCTATCCCATGGAATTGAACCTTGACGGTCACCATCGACATCACCCAGGCTTCAGCGTAAACCCGATGTGCAATCCCATCCTCATCCTCACATCAGAGCCCGACTCAAACCCTTCCCATAACCGTATCTTCCCTGTACACCTTACCAAACACCTAACCCTAACCCTAGCCTTGTTCCCTGGACTTACTCCTCACCATCACCATCAATGTCCCCTACGCTTCAATGAAAACCTCGACCTCAATCTATCCCTCAACATCACATCAGAGGTGAATCCTAAGCAAAATGATAAACCAATCCTCCCTGTACACATTACAGGACACCTAACCCTAAACCTAACCTTGTTCACTGGCCTGTACCCTCTCTGTTAAAATCGACATCTCCCATGCGTCACTGTAAACCTCCGTGTCAATCTCACCCTCACCATCACATCAGAGTCACACCCTAACTCCAAACGTTGTCCCGTATGTTCCATACACCTCAGTGAAAACCAACCTTCTCTCTACTGCTGGTCATTTGACATGACCACACAACATCTCAATTGACATCTTCCATGCTTCACCTTAATCCTGAATTACAATCATACTCTCTAACTCACATCAGAGCTGGGCCCTAATGCTAACCATAATCCAAACTCCTCGTTCATGTTAAAGAACTAGTATCCATTAACCTAGCCCTAGCCCATGGATCTGAATCATCACCATCACCATCGATGTCACTGAGAATTAACCATAAACTGGATCTTCAATCTCGTACTCACCCTCACATCAGAGACAGACCCTAACTCTAATTGTAACCCTATCTTCGCCATAAACCTAAACAAACACCCAACCCTAACCCTAGTCTTTGTCCCTGGACATTGTCCCTCAGCGTCACCACTGACTTCACCGAAGGTTCGCTTTATCCATGGATTTAAATCTTGTCTTCGTAATCACTTCAGAGACAGACTCTAACTCTCACCATACATTTACCCTCAATGTTCACCATTTCGTACACCTAATACGATACCCTGCCCACGTCCTTCGCTCTGACCCCTCACCACAAACACCACCATCAAGCATGTCTATCAAAAAGAGTGAATATCATTCTCACAATCACCCTCACTTTAGAGCTGGATCCTGACTCTAACCATATCCCTATCCTCCATGCACAGTTAAACCAACACCGAAACCTAACCCTAGCTTGGCTCCTGGACCTGAAACCGCACAATCACCAACGATGTCACCCAGAATTCTCCGTAAACCCGATGTTCAATCTCGTCCTCAACCGCACTACAGAGCCAGATCATAAGCCTAAATGAAACCATATAGTCCCTGTACACCTTACCAAACACCTAACCCTACCCCTAGCCCTAGCCCATGGACCTAATACCTCACAATCACCATTGACATCACCCAGGCTTCAGCGTAAACCTGATATTCAATCTCGTCCTGATCCTCACGTCAGAGCCCAATCCGAACCCTTCCCATAACAATATCTCCCCCGTACACCTTACCAAACACTTAACCCTGAACCTAGCCTTGTTTCCTTGACTTACCCCTCACTGTCACCATCAGCGTCCCCCATGCCTCACTGTAAAACTCCTCCTCAGTGTACCCCTTCACCTCACATCAGAGCTGGATCCTAAGCATAACGATAACCCTCTCCTCCCAGTACAACTTACAGAACACCAACCCCTAACCCTAACCTTGTTCACTGACCAAAACCCTCACCGTCAAAATCGACATCTAACACACCTCACAGTAAACGTCAAGAACAATCTCACCCTTGGGCTCACATCAGAGCTACATCCTAACTTTAAACATAGTCCTGTATGTCCCGTAAAACTTTGCGAACACCAACCCTAACTCGAGTGCTGATCACTAGACCTGACCCCTCAGCATCATATTTGACATCATCCACGCTTCACCTTAAACCTGAATTACAATCATACTCTCTACTTCACATCACACCAGACCCAAATTCTAACTGTAATCTAAACTCCCCATTCGCCTTAAAGAACTACCAACTATAATACTAGCCCTAGCCCATGGATCTAACCTACACCGCCACCTTCGAAGTCAACACATGCTTCACCGGTAACTTAAACTTCCATCTCGTCCTTACCCTCATATAAGAGACAGACCCTAAATCAAATCGTAACCCTAACTTCCCCATAAAACTTAAGTTACACCCAAGCCTAACACTAGCCCTTGTCCGTGGACATTGCCCCTCACCATCACCATTGACAACACACAAGGTTCCCTTTAAACATGGATTTAAATCTGGCCCCCTACTCACATCAGAGACAGTCCCAAACTCAAAATGTAACCCTCTCCTCACTGTTCACCGTTCGTACACCTGACCCAAAACCCTGCCCAGTTTCTTCAACCTGACCCCTCACCACCGACAGCAACATGACTCATGTCTAACAAAAATCATGAAGGTCTGTATCGAAAATGACATCAGGTCAGAGCTGGATCCTGATTCCTACCATACCCCAATCCTCCACGTACAGCGAACTGAACACCGACACCTAAACCTAGACCTGGCCCCTGGACCTGAAACCTCATCGTCACCAATGACATCACCCACGTTCAGCGCAAACCTGATGTTCAATCACTTCCTCATCCACACACCAGAGCCTGATCCTAATCCTTCCCATAACCATATCTTCCCTGTACACCTTACCAAGCAACTATCCCTAACCCTAACCTTGTTTCCTGGTTGAATCCTCACTGACAAAATCGACATCCCCCATGCCTCACTCTAAACCTCCACCTCAATGTCGTCCATGCCATCACGTCAGAGCCAGATCCTAACTCTAAACGTAGTCCTATACGTCTGGTACACCTTAGCAAACACAAACCCTAACTGTAGCCCAGGTCTCTTGACCTGACACAACATCACAATTGACATCATTCACGCTTCACCTCAACTCTGAATTACAATCGTACTCTCTAACTCACATCACAGGTGAAACCAAGCTCTAACCATAATCTAAACTCCCCATTTGCCTTAAAGAAATCGCAACCCAAATCCTAGCACTAGCCCATGGACCAAACCCTCACTGTCACCTTCGACGTCACCCAGGCTTCACCGTAACCTTGAACTGCAATCTCGTACTCACCCTCACATCAGAGACAGATGCAAACACTGATAGAACCCTACACTCCCCATTAACCTTAATGAACATGCAACCCTAAAGCAAGCACTTGTCCCTGGACCTTAACCCTTAGAGTCACCATTGACACCACTGAAGGTTATCTTTAAAAATGGATTTAAATCTTGTCCTCACAGTCACATCAGAGACAGTCTCTAACTCTACCTGCAAACCTACCCTCACTGTACACCATTCCATACACCTGATCTGAAACCCTGCCCAGGTCTTCCAACGTGACCCCTCACCACCACCATCACCATCACTCACGTCTAAGAAACATCATGAAAGTCTATCTCGCAATCACCCTCACAATCAGAGCTGGATCCTGACTCTAACCATATCCCTATCCTCGACTTACAGCTAAACCACCACTTAAACTTAACCCTGGACTGCAAACAGGACCTTAAACCTCACTGTCACCATCGATGTTACCCATGCTTCACCATAAACCTGATTTTCAATCTCGTCCTCACCCTCACAACAGAGCCGGATTGTTAGCCTAAACAAAACCATGTGCTCCCTGTACACCTTTCCGAACACCTAACCCTAACCCTAGACCTAGCCCATGGAACTGAACCCTGACAGTCACCATCGACATCACCCAGGCTTCAGCGTAAACCTGATGTTCAATCTCTTCCTCATCCTCACATCAGAGCCCAATTCTAACCCTTCCCATAACCGTATCTTCCCTGTACACCTTACCAAACACCTAACCCTAACCCTAGCCCTAGCCCATGGAATTGAACCTTGACGGTCACCATCGACATCACCCAGGCTTCAGCGTAAACCCGATGTGCAATCCCATCCTCATCCTCACATCAGAGCCCGACTCAAACCCTTCCCATAACCGTATCTTCCCTGTACACCTTACCAAACACCTAACCCTAACCCTAGCCTTGTTCCCTGGACTTACCCCTCACCATCACCATCAATGTCCCCTACGCTTCAATGAAAACCTCGACCTCAATCTATCCCTCAACATCACATCAGAGGTGAATTCTAAGCAAAATGATAAACCAATCCTCCCTGTACACATTACAGGACACCTAACCCTAAACCTAACCTTGTTCACTGGCCTGTACCCTCTCTGTTAAAATCGACATCTCCCATGCGTCACTGTAAACCTCCGTGTCAATCTCACCCTCACCATCACATCAGAGTCACACCCTAACTCCAAACGTAGTCCCGTATGTTCCATACACCTCAGTGAAAACCAACCTTCTCTCTACTGCTGTTCATTTCACATGACCACACAACATCTCAATTGACATCTTCCATGCCTCACCTTAATCCTGAATTACAATCATACTCTCTAACTCACATCAGAGTTGGGCCCTAATGCTAACCATAATCCAAACTCCTCGTTCATGTTAAAGAACTAGTATCCATTAACCTAGCCCTAGCCCATGGATCTGAATCATCACCATCACCATCGATGTCACTGAGAATTAACAATAAACTGGATCTTCAATCTCGTACCCACCCTCACATCAGAGACAGACCCTAACTCTAATTGTAACCCTATCTTCGCCATAAACCTAAACAAACACCCAACCCTAACCCTAGTCTTTGTCCCTGGACATTGTCCCTCAGCGTCACCACTGACTTCACCAAAGGTTCGCTTTATCCATGGATTTAAATCTTGTCTTCGTAATCACTTCAGAGACAGACTCCAACTTTCACCATACATTTACCCTCAATGTTCACCATTTCGTACACCTAATACGATACCCTGCCCACGTCCTTCGCTCTGAACCCTCACCACAAACACCACCATCAAGCATGTCTATCAAAAAGAGTGAATATCATTCTCACAATCACCCTCACTTTAGAGCTGGATCCTGACTCTAACCATATCCCTATCCTCCATGCACAGTTAAACCAACACCGAAACCTAACCCTAGCTTGGCTCCTGGACCTGAAACCGCACAATCACCAACGATGTCACCCAGAATTCTCCGTAAACCCGATGTTCAATCTCGTCCTCAACCGCACTACAGAGCCAGATCATAAGCCTAAATGAAACCATATAGTCCCTGTACACCTTACCAAACACCTAACCCTACCCCTAGCCCTAGCCCATGGACCTAATACCTCACAATCACCATTGACATCACCCAGGCTTCAGAGTAAACCTGATGTTCAATCTCGTCCTGATCCTCACGTCAGAGCCCAATCCGAACCCTTCCCATAACAATATCTCCCCCGTACACCTTACCAAACACTTAACCCTGAACCTAGCCTTGTTTCCTTGACTTACCCCTCACTGTCACCATCAGCGTCCCCCATGCCTCACTGTAAAACTCCTCCTCAGTGTACCCCTTCACCTCACATCAGAGCTGGATCCTAAGCATAACGATAACCCTCTCCTCCCAGTACAACTTACAGAACACCAACCCCTAACCCTAACCTTGTTCACTGACCAAAACCCTCACCGTCAAAATCGACATCTAACACACCTCACAGTAAACGTCAAGAACAATCTCACCCTTGGGCTCACATCAGAGCTACATCCTAACTTTAAACATAGTCCTGTATGTCCCGTAAAACTTTGCGAACACCAACCCTAACTCGAGTGCTGATCACTAGACCTGACCCCTCAGCATCATATTTGACATCATCCACGCTTCACCTTAAACCTGAATTACAATCACACTCTCTACTTCACATCACACCAGACCCAAATTCTAACTGTAATCTAAACTCCCCATTCGCCTTAAAGAACTACCAACTATAATACTAGCCCTAGCCCATGGATCTAACCTACACCGCCACCT
Source organism: Manis javanica (assembly GCF_040802235.1). Taxonomy (NCBI): domain Eukaryota; kingdom Metazoa; phylum Chordata; class Mammalia; order Pholidota; family Manidae; genus Manis; species Manis javanica. The sequence goes on along the minus strand of NW_027332168.1, from coordinate 1,679,125 downwards.
TCGATGTCAACACATGCTTCACCGGTAACTTAAACTTCCATCTCGTCCTTACCCTCATATAAGAGACAGACCCTAAATCAAATCGTAACCCTAACTTCCCCATAAAACTTAAGTTACACCCAAGCCTAACACTAGCCCTTGTCCGTGGACATTGCCCCTCACCATCACCATTGACAACACAGAAGGTTCACTTTAAACATGGATTTAAATCTGGCCCCCTACTCACATCAGAGACAGTCCCAAACTCAAAATGTAACCCTCTCCTCATTGTTCACCGTTCGTACACCTGACCCAAAACCCTGCCCAGTTTCTTCAACCTGACGCCTCACCACCGACAGCACCATGACTCATGTCTAACAAAAATCATGAAGGTCTGTATCGAAAATGACATCAGGTCAGAGCTGGATCCTGATTCCTACCATACCCCAATCCTCCACGTACAGCGAACTGAACACCGACACCTAAACCTAGACCTGGCCCCTGGACCTGAAACCTCATCGTCACCAATGACATCACCCACGTTCAGCGCAAACCTGATGTTCAATCACTTCCTCATCCACACACCAGAGCCTGATCCTAATCCTTCCCATAACCATATCTTCCCTGTACACCTTACCAAGCACCTATCCCTAACCCTAACCTTGTTTCCTGGTTGAATCCTCACTGACAAAATCGACATCCCCCATGCCTCACTGTAAACCTCCACCTCAATGTCGTCCATGCCATCACGTCAGAGCCAGATCCTAACTCTAAACATAGTCCTATACGTCTGGTACACCTTAGCAAACACAAACCCTAACTGTAGCCCAGGTCTCTTGACCTGACACAACATCACAATTGACATCATTCACGCTTCACCTCAACTCTGAATTACAATCGTACTCTCTAACTCACATCACAGGTGAAACCAAGCTCTAACCATAATCTAAACTCCCCATTTGCCTTAAAGAAATCGCAACCCAAATCCTAGCACTAGCCCATGGACCAAACCCTCACTGTCACCTGCGACGTCACCCAGGCTTCACTGTAACCTTGAACTGCAATCTCGTACTCACCCTCTCATCAGAGACACATGCAAACACTGATAGTAACCCTACACTCCCCATTAACCTTAATGAACATGCAACCCTAAAGCAAGCACTTGTCCCTGGACCTTAACCCTTAGAGTCACCATTGACACCACTGAAGGTTATCTTTAAAAATGGATTTAAATCTTGTCCTCACAGTCACATCAGAGACAGTCTCTAACTCTACCTGCAAACCGACCCTCACTGTACACCATTCCATACACCTGATCTGAAACCCTGCCCAGGTCTTCCAACGTGACCCCTCACCACCACCATCACCATCACTCATGTCTAAGAAACATCATGAAAGTCTATCTCGCAATCACCCTCACAATCAGAGCTGGATCCTGACTCTAACCATATCCCTATCCTCCACTTACACCTAAACCACCACTTCAACTTAACCCTGGAATGCAACCAGGACCTGAAACCTCACTGTCACCATCGATGTTACCCATGCTTCACCATAATCCTGATGTTCAATCTCGTCCTCACCCTCACAACAGAGCCGGATTGTTAGCCTAAACAAAACCATGTGCTCCCTGTACACCTTTCCGAACACCTAACCCTAACCGTAGACCTAGCCCATGGATCTGAACCCTGACAGTCACCATCGACATCACCCAGGCTTCAGCGTAAACCTGATGTTCAATCTCTTCCTCATCCTCACATCAGAGCCCAATTCTAACCCTTCCCATAACCGTATCTTCCCTGTACACCTTACCAAACACCTAACCCTAACCCTAACCCTAGCCCATGGAATTGAACCTTGACGGTCACCATCGACATCACCCAGGCTTCAGCGTAAACCCGATGTGCAATCCCATCCTCATCCTCACATCAGAGCCCGACTCAAACCCTTCCCATAACCGTATCTTCCCTGTACACCTTACCAAACACCTAACCCTAACCCTAGCCTTGTTCCCTGGACTTACCCCTCACCATCACCATCAATGTCCCCTACGCTTCAATGAAAACCTCGACCTCAATCTATCCCTCAACATCACATCAGAGGTGAATCCTAAGCAAAATGATAAACCAATCCTCCCTGTACACATTACAGGACACCTAACCCTAAACCTAACCTTGTTCACTGGCCTGTACCCTCTCTGTTAAAATCGACATCTCCCATGCATCACTGTAAACCTCCGTGTCAATCTCACCCTCACCATCACATCAGAGTCACACCCTAACTCCAAACGTAGTCCCGTATGTTCCATACACCTCAGTGAAAACCAACCTTCTCTCTACTGCTGGTCATTTGACATGACCACACAACATCTCAATTGACATCTTCCATGCTTCACCTTAATCCTGAATTACAATCATACTCTCTAACTCACATCAGAGCTGGGCCCTAATGCTAACCATAATCCAAACTCCTCGTTCATGTTAAAGAACTAGTATCCATTAACCTAGCCCTAGCCCATGGATCTGAATCATCACCATCACCATCGATGTCACCGAGAATTAACCATAAACTGGATCTTCAATCTCGTACTCACCCTCACATCAGAGACAGACCCTAACTCTAATTGTAACCCTATCTTCGCCATAAACCTAAACAAACACCCAACCCTAACCCTAGTCTTTGTCCCTGGACATTGTCCCTCAGCGTCACCACTGACTTCACCGAAAGTTCGCTTTATCCATGGATTTAAATCTTGTCTTCGTAATCACTTCAGAGACAGACTCTAACTCTCACCATACATTTACCCTCAATGTTCACCATTTCGTACACCTAATACGATACCCTGCCCACGTCCTTCGCTCTGACCCCTCACCACAAACACCACCATCAAGCATGTCTATCAAAAAGAGTGAATATCATTCTCACAATCACCCTCACTTTAGAGCTGGATCCTGACTCTAACCATATCCCTATCCTCCATGCACAGTTAAACCAACACCGAAACCTAACCCTAGCTTGGCTCCTGGACCTGAAACCGCACAATCACCAACGATGTCACCCAGAATTCTCCGGCAACCCGATGTTCAATCTCGTCCTCAACCGCACTACAGAGCCAGATCATAAGCCTAAATGAAACCATATAGTCCCTGTACACCTTACCAAACACCTAACCCTACCCCTAGCCCTAGCCCATGGACCTAATACCTCACAATCACCATTGACATCACCCAGGCTTCAGCGTAAACCTGATGTTCAATCTCGTCCTGATCCTCACGTCAGAGCCCAATCCGAACCCTTCCCATAACAATATCTCCCCCGTACACCTTACCAAACACTTAAACCTGAACCTAGCCTTGTTTCCTTGACTTACCCCTCACTGTCACCATCAGCGTCCCCCATGCCTCACTGTAAAACTCCTCCTCAGTGTACCCCTTCACCTCACATCAGAGCTGGATCCTAAGCATAACGATAACCCTCTCCTCCCAGTACAACTTACAGAACACCAACCCCTAACCCTAACCTTGTTCACTGACCAAAACCCTCACCGTCAAAATCGACATCTAACACACCTCACAGTAAACGTCAAGAACAATCTCACCCTTGGGCTCACATCAGAGCTACATCCTAACTTTAAACATAGTCCTGTATGTCCCGTAAAACTTTGCGAACACCAACCCTAACTCGAGTGCTGATCACTAGACCTGACCCCTCAGCATCATATTTGACATCATCCACGCTTCACCTTAAACCTGAATTACAATCATACTCTCTACTTCACATCACACCAGACCCAAATTCTAACTGTAATCTAAACTCCCCATTCGCCTTAAAGAACTACCAACTATAATACTAGCCCTAGCCCATGGATCTAACCTACACCGCCACCTTCGAAGTCAACACATGCTTCACCGGTAACTTAAACTTCCATCTCGTCCTTACCCTCATATAAGAGACAGACCCTAAATCAAATCGTAACCCTAACTTCCCCATAAAACTTAAGTTACACCCAAGCCTAACACTAGCCCTTGTCCGTGGACATTGCCCCTCACCATCACCATTGACAACACACAAGGTTCCCTTTAAACATGGATTTAAATCTGGCCCCCTACTCACATCAGAGACAGTCCCAAACTCAAAATGTAACCCTCTCCTCACTGTTCACCGTTCGTACACCTGACCCAAAACCCTGCCCAGTTTCTTCGACCTGACCCCTCACCACCGACAGCACCATGACTCATGTCTAACAAAAATCATGAAGGTCTGTATCGAAAATGACATCAGGTCAGAGCTGGATCCTGATTCCTACCATACCCCAATCCTCCACGTACAGCGAACTGAACACCGACACCTAAACCTAGACCTGGCCCCTGGACCTGAAACCTCATCGTCACCAATGACATCACCCACGTTCAGCGCAAACCTGATGTTCAATCACTTCCTCATCCACACATCAGAGCCTGATCCTAATCCTTCCCATAACCATATCTTCCCTGTACACCTTACCAAGCACCTATCCCTAACCCTAACCTTGTTTCCTGGTTGAATCCTCACTGACAAAATCGACATCCCCCATGCCTCACTGTAAACCTCCACCTCAATGTCGTCCATGCCATCACGTCAGAGCCAGATCCTAACTCTAAACATAGTCCTATACGTCTGGTACACCTTAGCAAACACAAACCCTCACTGTAGCCCAGGTCTCTTGACCTGAGACAACATCACAATTGACATCATTCACGCTTCACCTCAACTCTGAATTACAATCGTACTCTCCAACTCACATCACAGGTGAAACCAAGCTCTAACCATAATCTAAACTCCCCATTTGCCTTAAAGAAATCGCAACCCAAATCCTAGCACTAGCCCATGGACCAAACACTCACTGTCACCTTCGACGTCACCCAGGCTTCACCGTAACCTTGAACTGCAATCTCGTACTCACCCTCACATCAGAGACAGATGCAAACACTGATAGTAACCCTACACTCCCCATTAACCTTAATGAACATGCAACCCTAAAGCAAGCACTTGTCCCTGGACCTTAACCCTTAGAGTCACCATTGACACCACTGAAGGTTATCTTTAAAAATGGATTTAAATCTTGTCCTCACAGTCACATCAGAGACAGTCTCTAACTCTCCCTGCAAATCTACCCTCACTGTACACCATTCCATACACCTGATCTGAAACCCTGCCCAGGTCTTCCAACGTGACCCCTCACCACCACCATCACCATCACTCATGTCTAAGAAACATCATGAAAGTCTATCTCGCAATCACCCTCACAATCAGAGCTGGATCCTGACTCTAACCATATCCCTATCCTCCACTTACAGCTAAACCACCACTTAAACTTAACCCTGGACTGCAACCAGGACCTGAAACCTCACTGTCACCATCGATGTTACCCATGCTTCACCATAAACCTGATGTTCAATCTCGTCCTCACCCTCACAACACAGCCGGATTGTTAGCCTAAACAAAACCATGTGCTCCCTGTACACCTTTCCGAACACCTAACCCTAACCCTAGACCTAGCCCATGGAACTGAACCCTGACAGTCACCACCGACATCACCCAGGCTTCAGCGTAAACCTGATGTTCAATCTCTTCCTCATCCTCACATCAGAGCCCAATTCTAACCCTTCCCATAACCGTATCTTCCCTGTACACCTTACCAAACACCTAACCCTAACCCTAGCCCTAGCCCATGGAATTGAACCTTGACGGTCACCATCGACATCACCCAGGCTTCAGCGTAAACCCGATGTGCAATCCCATCCTCATCCTCACATCAGAGCCCGACTCAAACCCTTCCCATAACCGTATCTTCCCTGTACACCTTACCAAACACCTAACCCTAACCCTAGCCTTGTTCCCTGGACTTACCCCTCACCATCACCATCAATGTCCCCTACGCTTCAATGAAAACCTCGACCTCAATCTATCCCTCAACATCACATCAGAGGTGAATCCTAAGCAAAATGATAAACCAATCCTCCCTGTACACATTACAGGACACCTAACCCTAAACCTAACCTTGTTCACTGGCCTGTACCCTCTCTGTTAAAATCGACATCTCCCATGCGTCACTGTAAACCTCCGTGTCAATCTCACCCTCACCATCACATCAGAGTCACACCCTAACTGCAAACGTAGTCGCGTATGTTCCATACACCTCAGTGAAAATCAACCTTCTCTCTACTGCTGGTCATTTGACATGACCACACAACATCTCAATTGACATCTTCCATGCTTCACCTTAATCCTGAATTACAATCATACTCTCTAACTCACATCAGAGCTGGGCCCTAATGCTAACCATAATCCAAACTCCTCGTTCATGTTAAAGAACTAGTATCCATTAACCTAGCCCTAGCCCATGGATCTGAATCATCACCATCACCATCGATGTCACTGAGAATTAACCATAAACTGGATCTTCAATCTCGTACTCACCCTCACATCAGAGACAGACCCTAACTCTAATTGTAACCCTATCTTCGCCATAAACCTAAACAAACACCCAACCCTAACCCTAGTCTTTGTCCCTGGACATTGTCCCTCAGCGTCACCACTGACTTCACCGAAGGTTCGCTTTATCCATGGATTTAAATCTTGTCTTCGTAATCACTTCAGAGACAGACTCTAACTCTCACCATACATTTACCCTCAATGTTCACCATTTCGTACACCTAATACGATACCCTGCCCACGTCCTTCGCTCTGACCCCTCACCACAAACACCACCATCAAGCATGTCTATCAAAAAGAGTGAATATCATTCTCACAATCACCCTCACTTTAGAGCTGGATCCTGACTCTAACCATATCCCTATCCTCCATGCACAGTTAAACCAACACCGAAACCTAACCCTAGCTTGGCTCCTGGACCTGAAACCGCACAATCACCAACGATGTCACCCAGAATTCTCCGTAAACCCGATGTTCAATCTCGTCCTCAACCGCACTACAGAGCCAGATCATAAGCCTAAATGAAACCATATAGTCCCTGTACACCTTACCAAACACCTAACCCTACCCCTAGCCCTAGCCCATGGACCTAATACCTCACAATCACCATTGACATCACCCAGGCTTCAGCGTAAACCTGATGTTCAATCTCGTCCTGATCCTCACGTCAGAGCCCAATCCGAACCCTTCCCATAACAATATCTCCCCCGTACACCTTGCCAAACACTTAACCCTGAACCTAGCCTTGTTTCCTTGACTTACCCCTCACTGTCACCATCAGCGTCCCCCATGCCTCACTGTAAAACTCCTCCTCAGTGTACCCCTTCACCTCACATCAGAGCTGGATCCTAAGCATAACGATAACCCTCTCCTCCCAGTACAACTTACAGAACACCAAACCCTAACCCTAACCTTGTTCACTGACCAAAACCCTCACCGTCAAAATCGACATCTAACACACCTCACAGTAAACGTCAAGAACAATCTCACCCTTGGGCTCACATCAGAGCTACATCCTAACTTTAAACATAGTCCTGTATGTCCCGTAAAACTTTGCGAACACCAACCCTAACTCGAGTGCTGATCACTAGACCTGACCCCTCAGCATCATATTTGACATCATCCACGCTTCACCTTAAACCTGAATTACAATCATACTCTCTACTTCACATCACACCAGACCCAAATTCTAACTGTAATCTAAACTCCCCATTCGCCTTAAAGAACTACCAACTATAATACTAGCCCTAGCCCATGGATCTAACCTACACCGCCACCTTCGAAGTCAACACATGCTTCACCGGTAACTTAAACTTCCATCTCGTCCTTACCCTCATATAAGAGACAGACCCTAAATCAAATCGTAACCCTAACTTCCCCATAAAACTTAAGTTACACCCAAGCCTAACACTAGCCCTTGTCCGTGGACATTGCCCCTCACCATCACCATTGACAACACACAAGGTTCCCTTTAAACATGGATTTAAATCTGGCCCCCTACTCACATCAGAGACAGTCCCAAACTCAAAATGTAACCCTCTCCTCACTGTTCACCGTTCGTACACCTGACCCAAAACCCTGCCCAGTTTCTTCGACCTGACCCCTCACCACCGACAGCACCATGACTCATGTCTAACAAAAATCGTGAAGGTCTGTATCGAAAATGACATCAGGTCAGAGCTGGATCCTGATTCCTACCATACCCCAATCCTCCACGTACAGCGAACTGAACACCGACACCTAAACCTAGACCTGGCCCCTGGACCTGAAACCTCATCGTCACCAATGACATCACCCACGTTCAGCGCAAACCTGATGTTCAATCACTTCCTCATCCACACATCAGAGCCTGATCCTAATCCTTCCCATAACCATATCTTCCCTGTACACCTTACCAAGCACCTATCCCTAACCCTAACCTTGTTTCCTGGTTGAATCCTCACTGACAAAATCGACATCCCCCATGCCTCACTGTAAACCTCCACCTCAATGTCGTCCATGCCATCACGTCAGAGCCAGATCCTAACTCTAAACATAGTCCTATACGTCTGGTACACCTTAGCAAACACAAACCCTCACTGTAGCCCAGGTCTCTTGACCTGAGACAACATCACAATTGACATCATTCACGCTTCACCTCAACTCTGAATTACAATCGTACTCTCCAACTCACATCACAGGTGAAACCAAGCTCTAACCATAATCTAAACTCCCCATTTGCCTTAAAGAAATCGCAACCCAAATCCTAGCACTAGCCCATGGACCAAACCCTCACTGTCACCTTCGACGTCACCCAGGCTTCACCGTAACCTTGAACTGCAATCTCGTACTCACCCTCACATCAGAGACAGATGCAAACACTGATAGTAACCCTACACTCCCCATTAACCTTAATGAACATGCAACCCTAAAGCAAGCACTTGTCCCTGGACCTTAACCCTTAGAGTCACCATTGACACCACTGAAGGTTATCTTTAAAAATGGATTTAAATCTTGTCCTCACAGTCACATCAGAGACAGTCTCTAACTCTCCCTGCAAATCTACCCTCACTGTACACCATTCCATACACCTGATCTGAAACCCTGCCCAGGTCTTCCAACGTGACCCCTCACCACCACCATCACCATCACTCATGTCTAAGAAACATCATGAAAGTCTATCTCGCAATCACCCTCACAATCAGAGCTGGATCCTGACTCTAACCATATCCCTATCCTCCACTTACAGCTAAACCACCACTTAAACTTAACCCTGGACTGCAACCAGGACCTGAAACCTCACTGTCACCATCGATGTTACCCATGCTTCACCATAAACCTGATGTTCAATCTCGTCCTCACCCTCACAACAGAGCCGGATTGTTAGCCTAAACAAAACCATGTGCTCCCTGTACACCTTTCCGAACACCTAACCCTAACCCTAGACCTAGCCCATGGAACTGAACCCTGACAGTCACCACCGACATCACCCAGGCTTCAGCGTAAACCTGATGTTCAATCTCTTCCTCATCCTCACATCAGAGCCGAATTCTAACCCTTCCCATAACCGTATCTTCCCTGTACACCTTACCAAACACCTAACCCTAACCCTAGCCCTAGCCCATGGAATTGAACCTTGACGGTCACCATCGACATCACCCAGGCTTCAGCGTAAACCCGATGTGCAATCCCATCCTCATCCTCACATCAGAGCCCGACTCAAACCCTTCCCATAACCGTATCTTCCCTGTACACCTTACCAAACACCTAACCCTAACCCTAGCCTTGTTCCCTGGACTTACCCCTCACCATCACCATCAATGTCCCCTACGCTTCAATGAAAACCTCGACCTCAATCTATCCCTCAACATCACATCAGAGGTGAATCCTAAGCAAAATGATAAACCAATCCTCCCTGTACACATTACAGGACACCTAACCCTAAACCTAACCTTGTTCACTGGCCTGTACCCTCTCTGTTAAAATCGACATCTCCCATGCGTCACTGTAAACCTCCGTGTCAATCTCACCCTCACCATCACATCAGAGTCACACCCTAACTCCAAACGTAGTCCCGTATGTTCCATACACCTCAGTGAAAACCAACCTTCTCTCTACTGCTGGTCATTTGACATGACCACACAACATCTCAATTGACATCTTCCATGCTTCACCTTAATCCTGAATTACAATCATACTCTCTAACTCACATCAGAGCTGGGCCCTAATGCTAACCATAATCCAAACTCCTCGTTCATGTTAAAGAACTAGTATCCATTAACCTAGCCCTAGCCCATGGATCTGAATCATCACCATCACCATCGATGTCACTGAGAATTAACCATAAACTGGATCTTCAATCTCGTACTCACCCTCACATCAGAGACAGACCCTAACTCTAATTGTAACCCTATCTTCGCCATAAACCTAAACAAACACCCAACCCTAACCCTAGTCTTTGTCCCTGGACATTGTCCCTCAGCGTCACCACTGACTTCACCGAAGGTTCGCTTTATCCATGGATTTAAATCTTGTCTTCGTAATCACTTCAGAGACAGACTCTAACTCTCACCATACATTTACCCTCAATGTTCACCATTTCGTACACCTAATACGATACCCTGCCCACGTCCTTCGCTCTGACCCCTCACCACAAACACCACCATCAAGCATGTCTATCAAAAAGAGTGAATATCATTCTCACAATCACCCTCACTTTAGAGCTGGATCCTGACTCTAACCATATCCCTATCCTCCATGCACAGTTAAACCAACACCGAAACCTAACCCTAGCTTGGCTCCTGGACCTGAAACCGCACAATCACCAACGATGTCACCCAGAATTCTCCGTAAACCCGATGTTCAATCTCGTCCTCAACCGCACTACAGAGCCAGATCATAAGCCTAAATGAAACCATATAGTCCCTGTACACCTTACCAAACACCTAACCCTACCCCTAGCCCTAGCCCATGGACCTAATACCTCACAATCACCATTGACATCACCCAGGCTTCAGCGTAAACCTGATGTTCAATCTCGTCCTGATCCTCACGTCAGAGCCCAATCCGAACCCTTCCCATAACAATATCTCCCCCGTACACCTTGCCAAACACTTAACCCTGAACCTAGCCTTGTTTCCTTGACTTACCCCTCACTGTCACCATCAGCGTCCCCCATGCCTCACTGTAAAACTCCTCCTCAGTGTACCCCTTCACCTCACATCAGAGCTGGATCCTAAGCATAACGATAACCCTCTCCTCCCAGTACAACTTACAGAACACCAAACCCTAACCCTAACCTTGTTCACTGACCAAAACCCTCACCGTCAAAATCGACATCTAACACACCTCACAGTAAACGTCAAGAACAATCTCACCCTTGGGCTCACATCAGAGCTACATCCTAACTTTAAACATAGTCCTGTATGTCCCGTAAAACTTTGCGAACACCAACCCTAACTCGAGTGCTGATCACTAGACCTGACCCCTCAGCATCATATTTGACATCATCCACGCTTCACCTTAAACCTGAATTACAATCATACTCTCTACTTCACATCACACCAGACCCAAATTCTAACTGTAATCTAAACTCCCCATTCGCCTTAAAGAACTACCAACTATAATACTAGCCCTAGCCCATGGATCTAACCTACACCGCCACCTTCGAAGTCAACACATGCTTCACCGGTAACTTAAACTTCCATCTCGTCCTTACCCTCATATAAGAGACAGACCCTAAATCAAATCGTAACCCTAACTTCCCCATAAAACTTAAGTTACACCCAAGCCTAACACTAGCCCTTGTCCGTGGACATTGCCCCTCACCATCACCATTGACAACACACAAGGTTCCCTTTAAACATGGATTTAAATCTGGCCCCCTACTCACATCAGAGACAGTCCCAAACTCAAAATGTAACCCTCTCCTCACTGTTCACCGTTCGTACACCTGACCCAAAACCCTGCCCAGTTTCTTCGACCTGACCCCTCACCACCGACAGCACCATGACTCATGTCTAACAAAAATCGTGAAGGTCTGTATCGAAAATGACATCAGGTCAGAGCTGGATCCTGATTCCTACCATACCCCAATCCTCCACGTACAGCGAACTGAACACCGACACCTAAACCTAGACCTGGCCCCTGGACCTGAAACCTCATCGTCACCAATGACATCACCCACGTTCAGCGCAAACCTGATGTTCAATCACTTCCTCATCCACACATCAGAGCCTGATCCTAATCCTTCCCATAACCATATCTTCCCTGTACACCTTACCAAGCACCTATCCCTAACCCTAACCTTGTTTCCTGGTTGAATCCTCACTGACAAAATCGACATCCCCCATGCCTCACTGTAAACCTCCACCTCAATGTCGTCCATGCCATCACGTCAGAGCCAGATCCTAACTCTAAACATAGTCCTATACGTCTGGTACACCTTAGCAAACACAAACCCTCACTGTAGCCCAGGTCTCTTGACCTGAGACAACATCACAATTGACATCATTCACGCTTCACCTCAACTCTGAATTACAATCGTACTCTCCAACTCACATCACAGGTGAAACCAAGCTCTAACCATAATCTAAACTCCCCATTTGCCTTAAAGAAATCGCAACCCAAATCCTAGCACTAGCCCATGGACCAAACCCTCACTGTCACCTTCGACGTCACCCAGGCTTCACCGTAACCTTGAACTGCAATCTCGTACTCACCCTCACATCAGAGACAGATGCAAACACTGATAGTAACCCTACACTCCCCATTAACCTTAATGAACATGCAACCCTAAAGCAAGCACTTGTCCCTGGACCTTAACCCTTAGAGTCACCATTGACACCACTGAAGGTTATCTTTAAAAATGGATTTAAATCTTGTCCTCACAGTCACATCAGAGACAGTCTCTAACTCTCCCTGCAAATCTACCCTCACTGTACACCATTCCATACACCTGATCTGAAACCCTGCCCAGGTCTTCCAACGTGACCCCTCACCACCACCATCACCATCACTCATGTCTAAGAAACATCATGAAAGTCTATCTCGCAATCACCCTCACAATCAGAGCTGGATCCTGACTCTAACCATATCCCTATCCTCCACTTACAGCTAAACCACCACTTAAACTTAACCCTGGACTGCAACCAGGACCTGAAACCTCACTGTCACCATCGATGTTACCCATGCTTCACCATAAACCTGATGTTCAATCTCGTCCTCACCCTCACAACAGAGCCGGATTGTTAGCCTAAACAAAACCATGTGCTCCCTGTACACCTTTCCGAACACCTAACCCTAACCCTAGACCTAGCCCATGGAACTGAACCCTGACAGTCACCACCGACATCACCCAGGCTTCAGCGTAAACCTGATGTTCAATCTCTTCCTCATCCTCACATCAGAGCCGAATTCTAACCCTTCCCATAACCGTATCTTCCCTGTACACCTTACCAAACACCTAACCCTAACCCTAGCCCTAGCCCATGGAATTGAACCTTGACGGTCACCATCGACATCACCCAGGCTTCAGCGTAAACCCGATGTGCAATCCCATCCTCATCCTCACATCAGAGCCCGACTCAAACCCTTCCCATAACCGTATCTTCCCTGTACACCTTACCAAACACCTAACCCTAACCCTAGCCTTGTTCCCTGGACTTACCCCTCACCATCACCATCAATGTCCCCTACGCTTCAATGAAAACCTCGACCTCAATCTATCCCTCAACATCACATCAGAGGTGAATCCTAAGCAAAATGATAAACCAATCCTCCCTGTACACATTACAGGACACCTAACCCTAAACCTAACCTTGTTCACTGGCCTGTACCCTCTCTGTTAAAATCGACATCTCCCATGCGTCACTGTAAACCTCCGTGTCAATCTCACCCTCACCATCACATCAGAGTCACACCCTAACTCCAAACGTAGTCCCGTATGTTCCATACACCTCAGTGAAAACCAACCTTCTCTCTACTGCTGGTCATTTGACATGACCACACAACATCTCAATTGACATCTTCCATGCTTCACCTTAATCCTGAATTACAATCATACTCTCTAACTCACATCAGAGCTGGGCCCTAATGCTAACCATAATCCAAACTCCTCGTTCATGTTAAAGAACTAGTATCCATTAACCTAGCCCTAGCCCATGGATCTGAATCATCACCATCACCATCGATGTCACTGAGAATTAACCATAAACTGGATCTTCAATCTCGTACTCACCCTCACATCAGAGACAGACCCTAACTCTAATTGTAACCCTATCTTCGCCATAAACCTAAACAAACACCCAACCCTAACCCTAGTCTTTGTCCCTGGACATTGTCCCTCAGCGTCACCACTGACTTCACCGAAGGTTCGCTTTATCCATGGATTTAAATCTTGTCTTCGTAATCACTTCAGAGACAGACTCTAACTCTCACCATACATTTACCCTCAATGTTCACCATTTCGTACACCTAATACGATACCCTGCCCACGTCCTTCGCTCTGACCCCTCACCACAAACACCACCATCAAGCATGTCTATCAAAAAGAGTGAATATCATTCTCACAATCACCCTCACTTTAGAGCTGGATCCTGACTCTAACCATATCCCTATCCTCCATGCACAGTTAAACCAACACCGAAACCTAACCCTAGCTTGGCTCCTGGACCTGAAACCGCACAATCACCAACGATGTCACCCAGAATTCTCCGTAAACCCGATGTTCAATCTCGTCCTCAACCGCACTACAGAGCCAGATCATAAGCCTAAATGAAACCATATAGTCCCTGTACACCTTACCAAACACCTAACCCTACCCCTAGCCCTAGCCCATGGACCTAATACCTCACAATCACCATTGACATCACCCAGGCTTCAGCGTAAACCTGATGTTCAATCTCGTCCTGATCCTCACGTCAGAGCCCAATCCGAACCCTTCCCATAACAATATCTCCCCCGTACACCTTGCCAAACACTTAACCCTGAACCTAGCCTTGTTTCCTTGACTTACCCCTCACTGTCACCATCAGCGTCCCCCATGCCTCACTGTAAAACTCCTCCTCAGTGTACCCCTTCACCTCACATCAGAGCTGGATCCTAAGCATAACGATAACCCTCTCCTCCCAGTACAACTTACAGAACACCAAACCCTAACCCTAACCTTGTTCACTGACCAAAACCCTCACCGTCAAAATCGACATCTAACACACCTCACAGTAAACGTCAAGAACAATCTCACCCTTGGGCTCACATCAGAGCTACATCCTAACTTTAAACATAGTCCTGTATGTCCCGTAAAACGTTGCGAACACCAACCCTAACTCGAGTGCTGATCACTAGACCTGACCCCTCAGCATCATATTTGACATCATCCACGCTTCACCTTAAACCTGAATTACAATCATACTCTCTACTTCACATCACACCAGACCCAAATTCTAACTGTAATCTAAACTCCCCATTCGCCTTAAACAACTACCAACAATAATACTAGCCCTAGCCCATGGATCTAACCTACACCGCCACCTTCGATGTCAACACATGCTTCACCGGTAACTTAAACTTCCATCTCGTCCTTACCCTCATATAAGAGACAGACCCTAAATCAAATCGTAACCCTAACTTCCCCATAAAACTTAAGTTACACCCAAGCCTAACACTAGCCCTTGTCCGTGGACATTGCCCCTCACCATCACCATTGACAACACACAAGGTTCCCTTTAAACATGGATTTAAATCTGGCCCCCTACTCACATCAGAGACAGTCCCAAACTCAAAATGTAACCCTATCATCACTGTTCACCGTTCGTACACCTGACCCAAAACCCTGCCCAGTTTCTTCAACCTGACCCCTCACCACCGACAGCACCATGACTCATGTCTAGCAAAAATCGTGAAGGTCTGTATCGAAAATGACATCAGGTCAGAGCTGGATCCTGATTCCTACCATACCCCAATCCTCCACGTACAGCGAACTGAACACCGACACCTAAACCTAGACCTGGACCCTGGACCTGAAACCTCATCGTCACCAATGACATCACCCACGTTCAGCGCAAACCTGATGTTCAATCACTTCCTCATCCACACATCAGAGCCTGATCCTAATCCTTCCAATAACCATATCTTCCCTGTACACCTTACCAAGCACCTATCCCTAACCCTAACCTTGTTTCCTGGTTGAATCCTCACTGACAAAATCGACATCCCCCATGCCTCACTGTAAACCTCCACCTCAATGTCGTCCATGCCATCACGTCAGAGCCAGATCCTAACTCTAAACATAGTCCTATACGTCTGGTACACCTTAGCAAACACAAACCCTAACTGTAGCCCAGGTCTCTTGACCTGACACAACATCACAATTGACATCATTCATGCTTCACCTCAACTCTGAATTACAATCGTACTCTCTAACTCACATCACAGGTGAAACCAAGCTCTAACCATAATCTAAACTCCCCATTTGCCTTAAAGAAATCGCAACCCAAATCCTAGCACTAGCCCATGGACCAAACCCTCACTGTCACCTTCGACGTCACCCAGGCTTCACCGTAACCTTGAACTGCAATCTCGTACTCACCCTCACATCAGAGACAGATGCAAACACTGATAGTAATCCTACACTCCCCATTAACCTTAATGAACATGCAACCCTAAAGCAAGCACTTGTCCCTGGACCTTAACCCTTAGAGTCACCATTGACACCACTGAAGGTTATCTTTAAAAATGGATTTAAATCTTGTCCTCACAGTCACATCAGAGACAGTCTCTAACTCTACCTGCAAACCTACCCTCACTGTACACCATTCCATACACCTGATCTGAAACCCTGCCCAGGTCTTCCAACGTGACCCCTCACCACCACCATCACCATCACTCATGTCTAAGAAACATCATGAAAGTCTATCTCGCAATCACCCTCACAATCAGAGCTGGATCCTGACTCTAACCATATCCCTATCCTCCACTTACAGCTAAACCACCACTTAAACTTAACCCTGGACTGCAACCAGGACCTGAAACCTCACTGTCACCATCGATGTTACCCATGCTTCACCATAAACCTGATGTTCAATCTCGTCCTCACCCTCACAAGAGAGCCGGATTGTTAGCCTAAACAAAACCATGTGCTCCCTGTACACCTTTCCGAACACCTAACCCTAACCCTAGACCTAGCCCATGGAACTGAACCCTGACAGTCACCATCGACATCACCCAGGCTTCAGCGTAAACCTGATGTTCAATCTCTTCCTCATCCTCACATCAGAGCCGAATTCTAACCCTTCCCATAACCGTATCTTCCCTGTACACCTTACCAAACACCTAACCCTAACCCTAGCCCTAGCCCATGGAATTGAACCTTGACGGTCACCATCGACATCACCCAGGCTTCAGCGTAAACCCGATGTGCAATCCCATCCTCATCCTCACATCAGAGCCCGACTCAAACCCTTCCCATAACCGTATCTTCCCTGTACACCTTACCAAACACCTAACCCTAACCCTAGCCTTGTTCCCTGGACTTACCCCTCACCATCACCATCAATGTCCCCTATGCTTCAATGAAAACCTCGACCTCAATCTATCCCTCAACATCACATCAGAGGTGAGTCCTAAGCAAAATGATAAACCAATCCTCCCTGTACACATTACAGGACACCTATCCCTAAACCTAACCTTGTTCACTGGCCTGTACCCTCTCTGTTAAAATCGACATCTCCCATGCGTCACTGTAAACCTCCGTGTCAATCTCACCCTCACCATCACATCAGAGTCACACCCTAACTCCAAACGTAGTCCCGTATGTTCCATACACCTCAGTGAAAACCAACCTTCTCTCTACTGCTGGTCATTTGACATGACCACACAACATCTCAATTGACATCTTCCATGCTTCACCTTAATCCTGAATTACAATCATACTCTCTAACTCACATCAGAGCTGGGCCCTAATGCTAACCATAATCCAAACTCCTCGTTCATGTTAAAGAACTAGTATCCATTAACCTAGCCCTAGCCCATGGATCTGAATCATCACCATCACCATCGATGTCACCGAGAATTAACCATAAACTGGATCTTCAATCTCGTACTCACCCTCACATCAGAGACAGACCCTAACTCTAATTGTAACCCTATCTTCGCCATAAACCTAAACAAACACCCAACCCTAACCCTAGTCTTTGTCCCTGGACATTGTCCCTCAGCGTCACCACTGACTTCACCGAAGGTTCGCTTTATCCATGGATTTAAATCTTGTCTTCGTAATCACTTCAGAGACAGACTCTAACTCTCACCATACATTTACCCTCAATGTTCACCATTGCGTACACCTAATACGATACCCTGCCCACGTCCTTCGCTCTGACCCCTCACCACAAACACCACCATCAAGCATGTCTATCAAAAAGAGTGAATATCATTCTCACAATCACCCTCACTTTAGAGCTGGATCCTGACTCTAACCATATCCCTATCCTCCATGCACAGTTAAACCAACACCGAAACCTAACCCTAGCTTGGCTCCTGGACCTGAAACCGCACAATCACCAACGATGTCACCCAGAATTCTCCGTAAACCCGATGTTCAATCTCGTCCTCAACCGCACTACAGAGCCAGATCATAAGCCTAAATGAAACCATATAGTCCCTGTACACCTTACCAAACACCTAACCCTACCCCTAGCCCTAGCCCATGGACCTAATACCTCACAATCACCATTGACATCACCCAGGCTTCAGCGTAAACCTGATGTTCAATCTCGTCCTGATCCTCACGTCAGAGCCCAATCCGAACCCTTCCCATAACAATATCTCCCCCGTACACCTTGCCAAACACTTAACCCTGAACCTAGCCTTGTTTCCTTGACTTACCCCTCACTGTCACCATCAGCGTCCCCCATGCCTCACTGTAAAACTCCTCCTCAGTGTACCCCTTCACCTCACATCAGAGCTGGATCCTAAGCATAACGATAACCCTCTCCTCCCAGTACAACTTACAGAACACCAAACCCTAACCCTAACCTTGTTCACTGACCAAAACCCTCACCGTCAAAATCGACATCTAACACACCTCACAGTAAACGTCAAGAACAATCTCACCCTTGGGCTCACATCAGAGCTACATCCTAACTTTAAACATAGTCCTGTATGTCCCGTAAAACGTTGCGAACACCAACCCTAACTCGAGTGCTGATCACTAGACCTGACCCCTCAGCATCATATTTGACATCATCCACGCTTCACCTTAAACCTGAATTACAATCATACTCTCTACTTCACATCACACCAGACCCAAATTCTAACTGTAATCTAAACTCCCCATTCGCCTTAAAGAACTAACAACTATAATACTAGCCCTAGC
Organism: Manis javanica; assembly: GCF_040802235.1. NCBI lineage: Eukaryota > Metazoa > Chordata > Mammalia > Pholidota > Manidae > Manis > Manis javanica. The sequence continues at coordinate 1,659,822 of NW_027332168.1, read as the reverse complement.
CCATGGATCTAACCTACACCGCCACCTTCGATGTCAACACATGCTTCACCGGTAACTTAAACTTCCATCTCGTCCTTACCCTCATATAAGAGACAGACCCTAAATCAAATCGTAACCCTAACTTCCCCATAAAACTTAAGTTACACCCAAGCCTAACACTAGCCCTTGTCCGTGGAAATTGCCCCTCACCATCACCATTGACAACACACAAAGTTCCCTTTAAACATGGATTTAAATCTGGCCCCCTACTCACATCAGAGACAGTCCCAAACTCAAAATGTAACCCTCTCCTCACTGTTCACCGTTCGTACACCTGACCCAAAACCCTGCCCAGTTTCTTCAACCTGACCCCTCACCACCGACAGCACCATGACTCATGTCTAACAAAAATCATGAAGGTCTGTATCGAAAATGACATCAGGTCAGAGCTGGATCCTGATTCCTACCATACCCCAATCCTCCACGTACAGCGAACTGAACACCGACACCTAAACCTAGACCTGGCCCCTGGACCTGAAACCTCATCGTCACCAATGACATCACCCACGTTCAGCGCAAACCTGATGTTCAATCACTTCCTCATCCACACATCAGAGCCTGATCCTAATCCTTCCCATAACCATATCTTCCCTGTACACCTTACCAAGCACCTATCCCTAACCCTAACCTTGTTTCCTGGTTGAATCCTCACTGACAAAATCGACATCCCCCATGCCTCACTGTAAACCTCCACCTCAATGTCGTCCATGCCATCACGTCAGAGCCAGATCCTAACTCTAAACATAGTCCTATACGTCTGGTACACCTTAGCAAACACAAACCCTAACTGTAGCCCAGGTCTCTTGACATGACACAACATCACAATTGACATCATCCACGCTTCACCTCAACTCTGAATTACAATCGTACTCTCTAACTCACATCACAGGTGAAACCAAGCTCTAACCATAATCTAAACTCCCCATTTGCCTTAAAGAAATCGCAACCCAAATCCTAGCACTAGCCCATGGACCAAACCCTCACTGTCACCTTCGACGTCACCCAGGCTTCACCGTAACCTTGAACTGCAATCTCGTACTCACCCTCACATCAGAGACAGATGCAAACACTGATAGTAATCCTACACTCCCCATTAACCTTAATGAACATGCAACCCTAAAGCAAGCACTTGTCCCTGGACCTTAACCCTTAGAGTCACCATTGACACCACTGAAGGTTATCTTTAAAAATGGATTTAAATCTTGTCCTCACAGTCACATCAGAGACAGTCTCTAACTCTACCTGCAAACCTACCCTCACTGTACACCATTCCATACACCTGATCTGAAACCCTGCCCAGGTCTTCCAACGTGACCCCTCACCACCACCATCACCATCACTCATGTCTAAGAAACATCATGAAAGTCTATCTCGCAATCACCCTCACAATCAGAGCTGGATCCTGACTCTAACCATATCCCTATCCTCCACTTACAGCTAAACCACCACTTAAACTTAACCCTGGACTGCAACCAGGACCTGAAACCTCACTGTCACCATCGATGTTACCCATGCTTCACCATAAACCTGATGTTCAATCTCGTCCTCACCCTCACAACAGAGCCGGATTGTTAGCCTAAACAAAACCATGTGCTCCCTGTACACCTTTCCGAACACCTAACCCTAACCCTAGACCTAGCCCATGGAACTGAACCCTGACAGTCACCATCGACATCACCCAGGCTTCAGCGTAAACCTGATGTTCAATCTCTTACTCATCCTCACATCAGAGCCCAGTTCTAACCCTTCCCATAACCGTATCTTCCCTGTACACCTTACCAAACACCTAACCCTAACCCTAGCCCTAACCCATGGAATTGAACCTTGACGGTCACCATCGACATCACCCAGGCTTCAGCGTAAACCCGATGTGCAATCCCATCCTCATCCTCACATCAGAGCCCGACTCAAACCCTTCCCATAACCTTATCTTCCCTGTACACCTTACCAAACACCTAACCCTAACCCTAGCCTTGTTCCCTGGACTTACCCCTCACCATCACCATCAATGTCCCCTACGCTTCAATGAAAACCTCGACCTCAATCTATCCCTCAACATCACATCAGAGGTGAATCCTAAGCAAAATGATAAACCAATCCTCCCTGTACACATTACAGGACACCTAACCCTAAACCTAACCTTGTTCACTGGCCTGTACCCTCTCTGTTAAAATCGACATCTCCCATGCGTCACTGTAAACCTCCGTGTCAATCTCACCCTCACCATCACATCAGAGTCACACCCTAACTCCAAACGTAGTCCCGTATGTTCCATACACCTCAGTGAAAACCAACCTTCTCTCTACTGCTGGTCATTTGACATGACCACACAACATCTCAGTTGACATCTTCCATGCTTCACCTTAATCCTGAATTACAATCATACTCTCTAACTCACATCAGAGCTGGGCCCTAATGCTAACCATAATCCAAACTCCTCGTTCATGTTAAAGAACTAGTATCCATTAACCTAGCCCTAGCCCATGGATCTGAATCATCACCATCACCATCGATGTCACCGAGAATTAACCATAAACTGGATCTTCAATCTCGTACTCACCCTCACATCAGAGACAGACCCTAACTCTAATTGTAACCCTATCTTCGCCATAAACCTAAACAAACACCCAACCCTAACCCTAGTCTTTGTCCCTGGACATTGTCCCTCAGCGTCACCACTGACTTCACCGAAGGTTCGCTTTATCCATGGATTTAAATCTTGTCTTCGTAATCACTTCAGAGACAGACTCTAACTCTCACCATACATTTACCCTCAATGTTCACCATTTCGTACACCTAATACGATACCCTGCCCACGTCCTTCGCTCTGCCCCCTCACCACAAACACCACCGTCAAGCATGTCTATCAAAAAGAGTGAATATCATTCTCACAATCACCCTCACTTTAGAGCTGGATCCTGACTCTAACCATATCCCTATCCTCCATGCACAGTTAAACCAACACCGAAACCTAACCCTAGCTTGGCTCCTGGACCTGAAACCGCACAATCACCAACGATGTCACCCAGAATTCTCCGTAAACCCGATGTTCAATCTCGTCCTCAACCGCACTACAGAGCCAGATCATAAGCCTAAATGAAACCATATAGTCCCTGTACACCTTACCAAACACCTAACCCTACCCCTAGCCCTAGCCCATGGACCTAATACCTCACAATCACCATTGACATCACCCAGGCTTCAGCGTAAACCTGACGTTCAATCTCGTCCTGATCCTCACGTCAGAGCCCAATCCGAACCCTTCCCATAACAATATCTCCCCCGTACACCTTACCAAACACTTAACCCTGAACCTAGCCTTTTTTCCTTGACTTACCCCTCACTGTCACCATCACCGTCCCCCATGCCTCACTGTAAAACTCCTCCTCAGTGTACCCCTTCACCTCACATCAGAGCTGGATCCTAAGCATAACGATAACCCTCTCCTCCCAGTACAACTTACAGAACACCAAACCCTAACCCTATCCTTGTTCACTGACCAAAACCCTCACCGTCAAAATCGACATCTAACACACCTCACAGTAAACGTCAAGAACAATCTCACCCTTGGGCTCACATCAGAGCTACATCCTAACTTTAAACATAGTCCTGTATGTCCCGTAAAACTTTGCGAACACCAACCCTAACTCGAGTGCTGATCACTAGACCTGACCCCTCAGCATCATATTTGACATCATCCACGCTTCACCTTAAACCTGAATTACAATCATACTCTCTACTTCACATCACACCAGACCCAAATTCTAACTGTAATCTAAACTCCCCATTCGCCTTAAAGAACTACCAACTATAATACTAGCCCTAGCCCATGGATCTAACCTGCACCGCCACCTTCGATGTCAACACATGCTTCACCGGTAACTTAAACTTCCATCTCGTCCTTACCCTCATATAAGAGACAGACCCTAAATCAAATCGTAACCCTAACTTCCCCATAAAACTTAAGTTACACCCAAGCCTAACACTAGCCCTTGTCCGTGGACATTGCCCCTCACCATCACCATTGACAACACACAAGGTTCCCTTTAAACGTGGATTTAAATCTGGCCCCCTACTCACATCAGAGACAGTCCCAAACTCAAAATGTAACCCTATCCTCACTGTACACCGTTCGTACACCTGACCCAAAACCCTGCCCAGTTTCTTCAACCTGACCCCTCACCACCGACAGCACCATGACTCATGTCTAACAAAAATCATGAAGGTCTGTATCGAAAATGACATCAGGTCAGAGCTGGATCCTGATTCCTACCATACCCCAATCCTCCACGTACAGCGAACTGAACACCGACACCTAAACCTAGACCTGGCCCCTGGACCCGAAACCTCATCGTCACCAATGACATCACCCACGTTCAGCGCAAACCTGATGTTCAATCACTTCCTCATCCACAAATCAGAGCCTGATCCTAATCCTTCCCATAACCATATCTTCCCTGTACACCTTACCAAACACCTATCCCTAACCCTAACCTTGTTTCCTGGTTGAATCCTCACTGACAAAATCGACATCCCCCATGCCTCACTGTAAACCTCCACCTCAATGTCGTCCATGCCATCACGTCAGAGCCAGATCCTAACTCTAAACATAGTCCTATACGTCTGGTACACCTTAGCAAACACAAACCCTAACTGTAGCCCAGGTCTCTTGACCTGACACAACATCACAATTGACATCATTCACGCTTCACCTCAACTCTGAATTACAATCGTACTCTCTAACTCACATCACAGGTGAAACCAAACTCTAACCATAATCTAAACTCCCCATTTGCCTTAAAGAAATCGCAACCCAAATCCTAGCACTAGCCCATGGACCAAACCCTCACTGTCACCTTCGACGTCACCCAGGCTTCACCGTAACCTTGAACTGCAATCTCGTACTCACCCTCACATCAGAGACAGATGCAAACACTGATAGTAACCCTGCACTCCCCATTAACCTTAATGAACATGCAACGCTAAAGCAAGCACTTGTCCCTGGACCTTAACCCTTAGAGTCACCATTGACACCACTGAAGGTTATCTTTAAAAATGGATTTAAATCTTGTCCTCACAGTCACATCAGAGACAGTCTCTAACTCTACCTGCAAACCTACCCTCACTGTACACCATTCCATACACCTGATCTGAAACCCTGCCCAGGTCTTCCAACGTGACCCCTCACCACCACCATCACCATCACTCATGTCTAAGAAACATCATGAAAGTCTATCTCGCAATCACCCTCACAATCAGAGCTGGATCCTGACTCTAACCATATCCCTATCCTCCACTTACAGCTAAACCACCACTTCAACTTAACCCTGGACTGCAACCAGGACCTGAAACCTCACTGTCACCATCGATGTTACCCATGCTTCACCATAAACCTGATGTTCAATCTCGTCCTCACCCTCACAACAGAGCCGGATTGTTAGCCTAAACAAAACCATGTGCTCCCTGTACACCTTTCCGAACACCTAACCCTAACCCTAGACCTAGCCCATGGAACTGAACCCTGACAGTCACCATCGACATCACCCAGGCTTCAGCGTAAACCTGATGTTCAATCTCATCCTCATCCTCACATCAGAGCCCAATTCTAACCCTTCCCGTAACCGTATCTTCCCTGTACACCTTACCAAACACCTAACCCTAACCCTAGCCCTAGCCCATGGAATTGAACCTTGACGGTCACCATCGACATCACCCAGGCTTCAGCGTAAACCCGATGTGCAATCCCATCCTCATCCTCACATCAGAGCCCGACTCAAACCCTTCCCATAACCGTATCTTCCCTGTACACCTTACCAAACACCTAACCCTAACCCTAGCCTTGTTCCCTGGACTTACCCCTCACCATCACCATCAATGTCCCCTACGCTTCAATGAAAACCTCGACCTCAATCTATCCCTCAACATCACATCAGAGGTGAATCCCCAGCAAAATGATAAACCAATCCTCCCTGTACACATTACAGGACACCTAACCCTAAACCTAACCTTGTTCACTGGCCTGTACCCTCTCTGTTAAAATCGACATCTCCCATGCGTCACTGTAAACCTCCGTGTCAATCTCACCCTCACCATCACATCAGAGTCACACCCTAACTCCAAACGTAGTCCCGTATGTTCCATACACCTCAGTGAAAACCAACCTTCTCTCTACTGCTGGTCATTTGACATGACCACACAACATCTCAATTGACATCTTCCATGCTTCACCTTAATCCTGAATTACAATCATACTCTCTAACTCACATCAGAGCTGGGCCCTAATGCTAACCATAATCCAAACTCCTCGTTCATGTTAAAGAACTAGTATCCATTAACCTAGCCCTAGCCCATGGATCTGAATCATCACCATCACCATCGATGTCACCGAGAATTAACCATAAACTGGATCTTCAATCTCGTACTCACCCTCACATCAGAGACAGACCCTAACTCTAATTGTAACCCTATCTTCGCCATAAACCTAAACAAACACCCAACCCTAACCCTAGTCTTTGTCCCTGGACATTGTCCCTCAGCGTCACCACTGACTTCACCGAAGGTTCGCTTTATCCATGGATTTAAATCTTGTCTTCGTAATCACTTCAGAGACAGACTCTAACTCTCACCATACATTTACCCTCAATGTTCACCATTTCGTACACCTAATACGATACCCTGCCCACGTCCTTCGCTCTGCCCCCTCACCACAAACACCACCGTCAAGCATGTCTATCAAAAAGAGTGAATATCATTCTCACAATCACCCTCACTTTAGAGCTGGATCCTGACTCTAACCATATCCCTATCCTCCATGCACAGTTAAACCAACACCGAAACCTAACCCTAGCTTGGCTCCTGGACCTGAAACCGCACAATCACCAACGATGTCACCCAGAATTCTCCGTAAACCCGATGTTCAATCTCGTCCTCAACCGCACTACAGAGCCAGATCATAAGCCTAAATGAAACCATATAGTCCCTGTACACCTTACCAAACACCTAACCCTACCCCTAGCCCTAGCCCATGGACCTAATACCTCACAATCACCATTGACATCACCCAGGCTTCAGCGTAAACCTGACGTTCAATCTCGTCCTGATCCTCACGTCAGAGCCCAATCCGAACCCTTCCCATAACAATATCTCCCCCGTACACCTTACCAAACACTTAACCCTGAACCTAGCCTTGTTTCCTTGACTTACCCCTCACTGTCACCATCAGCGTCCCCCATGCCTCACTGTAAAACTCCTCCTCAGTGTACCCCTTCACCTCACATCAGAGCTGGATCCTAAGCATAACGATAACCCTCTCCTCCCAGTACAACTTACAGAACACCAAACCCTAACCCTAACCTTGTTCACTGACCAAAACCCTCACCGTCAAAATCGACATCTAACACACCTCACAGTAAACGTCAAGAACAATCTCACCCTTGGGCTCACATCAGAGCTACATCCTAACTTTAAACATAGTCCTGTATGTCCCGTAAAACTTTGCGAACACCAACCCTAACTCGAGTGCTGATCACTAGACCTGACCCCTCAGCATCATATTTGACATCATCCACGCTTCACCTTAAACCTGAATTACAATCATACTCTCTACTTCACATCACACCAGACCCAAATTCTAACTGTAATCTAAACTCCCCATTCGCCTTAAAGAACTACCAACTATAATACTAGCCCTAGCCCATGGATCTAACCTACACCGCCACCTTCGATGTCAACACATGCTTCACCGGTAACTTAAACTTCCATCTCGTCCTTACCCTCACATAAGAGACAGACCCTAAATCAAATCGTAACCCTAACTTCCCCATAAAACTTAAGTTACACCCAAGCCTAACACTAGCCCTTGTCCGTGGACATTGCCCCTCACCATCACCATTGACAACACACAAGGTTCCCTTTAAACGTGGATTTAAATCTGGCCCCCTACTCACATCAGAGACAGTCCCAAACTCAAAATGTAACCCTATCCTCACTGTTCACCGTTCGTACACCTGACCCAAAACCCTGCCCAGTTTCTTCAACCTGACCCCTCACCACCGACAGCACCATGACTCATGTCTAACAAAAATCATGAAGGTCTGTATCGAAAATGACATCAGGTCAGAGCTGGATCCTGATTCCTACCATACCCCAATCCTCCACGTACAGCGAACTGAACACCGACACCTAAACCTAGACCTGGCCCCTGGACCCGAAACCTCATCGTCACCAATGACATCACCCACGTTCAGCGCAAACCTGATGTTCAATCACTTCCTCATCCACACATCAGAGCCTGATCCTAATCCTTCCCATAACCATATCTTCCCTGTACACCTTACCAAACACCTATCCCTAACCCTAACCTTGTTTCCTGGTTGAATCCTCACTGACAAAATCGACATCCCCCATGCCTCACTGTAAACCTCCACCTCAATGTCGTCCATGCCATCACGTCAGAGCCAGATCCTAACTCTAAACATAGTCCTATACGTCTGGTACACCTTAGCAAACACAAACCCTAACTGTAGCCCAGGTCTCTTGACCTGACACAACATCACAATTGACATCATTCACGCTTCACCTCAACTCTGAATTACAATCGTACTCTCTAACTCACATCACAGGTGAAACCAAGCTCTAACCATAATCTAAACTCCCCATTTGCCTTAAAGAAATCGCAACCCAATTCCTAGCACTAGCCCATGGACCAAACCCTCACTGTCACCTTCGACGTCACCCAGGCTTCACCGTAACCTTGAACTGCAATCTCGTACTCACCCTCACATCAGAGACAGATGCAAACACTGATAGTAACCCTACACTCCCCATTAACCTTAATGAACATGCAACCCTAAAGCAAGCACTTGTCCCTGGACCTTAACCCTTAGAGACACCACTGACACCACTGAAGGTTATCTTTAAAAATGGATTTAAATCTTGTCCTCACAGTCACATCAGAGACAGTCTCTAACTCTACCTGCAAACCTACCCTCACTGTACACCATTCCATACACCTGATCTGAAACCCTGCCCAGGTCTTCCAACGTGACCCCTCACCACCACCATCACCATCACTCATGTCTAAGAAACATCATGAAAGTCTATCTCGCAATCACCCTCACAATCAGAGCTGGATCCTGACTCTAACCATATCCCTATCCTCCACTTACAGCTAAACCACCACTTCAACTTAACCCTGGACTGCAACCAGGACCTGAAACCTCACTGTCACCATCGATGTTACCCATGCTTCACCATAAACCTGATGTTCAATCTCGTCCTCACCCTCACAACAGAGCCGGATTGTTAGCCTAAACAAAACCATGTGCTCCCTGTACACCTTTCCGAACACCTAACCCTAACCCTAGACCTAGCCCATGGAACTGAACCCTGACAGTCACCATCGACATCACCCAGGCTTCAGCGTAAACCTGATGTTCAATCTCTTCCTCATCCTCACATCAGAGCCCAATTCTAACCCTTCCCGTAACCGTATCTTCCCTGTACACCTTACCAAACACCTAACCCTAACCCTAGCCCTAGCCCATGGAATTGAACCTTGACGGTCACCATCGACATCACCCAGGCTTCAGCGTAAACCCGATGTGCAATCCCATCCTCATCCTCACATCGGAGCCCGAGTCAAACCCTTCCCATAACCGTATCTTCCCTGTACACCTTACCAAACACCTAACCCTAACCCTAGCCTTGTTCCCTGGACTTACCCCTCACCATCACCATCAATGTCCCCTACGCTTCAATGAAAACCTCGACCTCAATCTATCCCTCAACATCACATCAGAGGTGAATCCCCAGCAAAATGATAAACCAATCCTCCCTGTACACATTACAGGACACCTAACCCTAAACCTAACCTTGTTCACTGGCCTGTACACTCTCTGTTAAAATCGACATCTCCCATGCGTCACTGTAAACCTCCGTGTCAATCTCACCCTCACCATCACATCAGAGTCACACCCTAACTCCAAACGTAGTCCCGTATGTTCCATACACCTCAGTGAAAACCAACCTTCTCTCTACTGCTGGTCATTTGACATGACCACACAACATCTCAATTGACATCTTCCATGCTTCACCTTAATCCTGAATTACAATCATACTCTCTAACTCACATCAGAGCTGGGCCCTAATGCTAACCATAATCCAAACTCCTCGTTCATGTTAAAGAACTAGTATCCATTAACCTAGCCCTAGCCCATGGATCTGAATCATCACCATCACCATCGATGTCACTGAGAATTAACCATAAACTGGATCTTCAATCTCGTACTCACCCTCACATCAGAGACAGACCCTAACTCTAATTGTAACCCTATCTTCGCCATAAACCTAAACAAACACCCAACCCTAACCCTAGTCTTTGTCCCTGGAAATTGTCCCTCAGCGTCACCACTGTCTTCACCGAAGGTTCGCTTTATCCATGGATTTAAATCTTGTCTTCGTAATCACTTCAGAGACAGACTCTAACTCTCACCATACATTTACCCTCAATGTTCACCATTTCGTACACCTAATACGATACCCTGCCCACGTCCTTCGCTCTGACCCCTCACCACAAACACCACCGTCAAGCATGTCTATCAAGAAGAGTGAATATCATTCTCACAATCACCCTCACTTTAGAGCTGGATCCTGACTCTAACCATATCCCTATCCTCCATGCACAGTTAAACCAACACCGAAACCTAACCCTAGCTTGGCTCCTGGACCTGAAACCGCACAATCACCAACGATGTCACCCAGAATTCTCCGTAAACCCGATGTTCAATCTCGTCCTCAACCGCACTACAGAGCCAGATCATAAGCCTAAATGAAACCATATAGTCCCTGTACACCTTACCAAACACCTAACCCTACCCCTAGCCCTAGCCCATGGACCTAATACCTCACAATCACCATTGACATCACCCAGGCTTCAGCGTAAACCTGACGTTCAATCTCGTCCTGATCCTCACGTCAGAGCCCAATCCGAACCCTTCCCATAACAATATCTCCCCCGTACACCTTACCAAACACTTAACCCTGAACCTAGCCTTGTTTCCTTGACTTACCCCTCACTGTCACCATCAGCGTCCCCCATGCCTCACTGTAAAACTCCTCCTCAGTGTACCCCTTCACCTCACATCAGAGCTGGATCCTAAGCATAACGATAACCCTCTCCTCCCAGTACAACTTACAGAACACCAAACCCTAACCCTAACCTTGTTCACTGACCAAAACCCTCACCGTCAAAATCGACATCTAACACACCTCACAGTAAACGTCAAGAACAATCTCACCCTTGGGCTCACATCAGAGCTACATCCTAACTTTAAACATAGTCCTGTATGTCCCGTAAAACTTTGCGAACACCAACCCTAACTCGAGTGCTGATCACTAGACCTGACCCCTCAGCATCATATTTGACATCATCCACGCTTCACCTTAAACCTGAATTACAATCATACTCTCTACTTCACATCACACCAGACCCAAATTCTAACTGTAATCTAAACTCCCCATTCGCCTTAAAGAACTACCAACTATAATACTAGCCCTAGCCCATGGATCTAACCTGCACCGCCACCTTCGATGTCAACACATGCTTCACCGGTAACTTAAACTTCCATCTCGTCCTTACCCTCACATAAGAGACAGACCCTAAATCAAATCGTAACCCTAACTTCCCCATAAAACTTAAGTTACACCCAAGCCTAACACTAGCCCTTGTCCGTGGACATTGCCCCTCACCATCACCATTGACAACACACAAGGTTCCCTTTAAACGTGGATTTAAATCTGGCCCCCTACTCACATCAGAGACAGTCCCAAACTCAAAATGTAACCCTATCCTCACTGTTCACCGTTCGTACACCTGACCCAAAACCCTGCCCAGTTTCTTCAACCTGACCCCTCACCACCGACAGCACCATGACTCATGTCTAACAAAAATCATGAAGGTCTGTATCGAAAATGACATCAGGTCAGAGCTGGATCCTGATTCCTACCATACCCCAATCCTCCACGTACAGCGAACTGAACACCGACACCTAAACCTAGACCTGGCCCCTGGACCCGAAACCTCATCGTCACCAATGACATCACCCACGTTCAGCGCAAACCTGATGTTCAATCACTTCCTCATCCACACATCAGAGCCTGATCCTAATCCTTCCCATAACCATATCTTCCCTGTACACCTTACCAAACACCTATCCCTAACCCTAACCTTGTTTCCTGGTTGAATCCTCACTGACAAAATCGACATCCCCCATGCCTCACTGTAAACCTCCACCTCAATGTCGTCCATGCCATCACGTCAGAGCCAGATCCTAACTCTAAACATAGTCCTATACGTCTGGTACACCTTAGCAAACACAAACCCTAACTGTAGCCCAGGTCTCTTGACCTGACACAACATCACAATTGACATCATTCACGCTTCACCTCAACTCTGAATTACAATCGTACTCTCTAACTCACATCACAGGTGAAACCAAGCTCTAACCATAATCTAAACTCCCCATTTGCCTTAAAGAAATCGCAACCCAATTCCTAGCACTAGCCCATGGACCAAACCCTCACTGTCACCTTCGACGTCACCCAGGCTTCACCGTAACCTTGAACTGCAATCTCGTACTCACCCTCACATCAGAGACAGATGCAAACACTGATAGTAACCCTACACTCCCCATGAACCTTAATGAACATGCAACCCTAAAGCAAGCACTTGTCCCTGGACCTTAACCCTTAGAGACACCACTGACACCACTGAAGGTTATCTTTAAAAATGGATTTAAATCTTGTCCTCACAGTCACATCAGAGACAGTCTCTAACTCTACCTGCAAACCTACCCTCACTGTACACCATTCCATACACCTGATCTGAAACCCTGCCCAGGTCTTCCAACGTGACCCCTCACCACCACCATCACCATCACTCATGTCTAAGAAACATCATGAAAGTCTATCTCGCAATCACCCTCACAATCAGAGCTGGATCCTGACTCTAACCATATCCCTATCCTCCACTTACAGCTAAACCACCACTTCAACTTAACCCTGGACTGCAACCAGGACCTGAAACCTCACTGTCACCATCGATGTTACCCATGCTTCACCATAAACCTGATGTTCAATCTCGTCCTCACCCTCACAACAGAGCCGGATTGTTAGCCTAAACAAAACCATGTGCTCCCTGTACACCTTTCCGAACACCTAACCCTAACCCTAGACCTAGCCCATGGAACTGAACCCTGACAGTCACCATCGACATCACCCAGGCTTCAGCGTAAACCTGATGTTCAATCTCTTCCTCATCCTCACATCAGAGCCCAATTCTAACCCTTCCCGTAACCGTATCTTCCCTGTACACCTTACCAAACACCTAACCCTAACCCTAGCCCTAGCCCATGGAATTGAACCTTGACGGTCACCATCGACATCACCCAGGCTTCAGCGTAAACCCGATGTGCAATCCCATCCTCATCCTCACATCAGAGCCCGACTCAAACCCTTCCCATAACCGTATCTTCCCTGTACACCTTACCAAACACCTAACCCTAACCCTAGCCTTGTTCCCTGGACTTACCCCTCACCATCACCATCAATGTCCCCTACGCTTCAATGAAAACCTCGACCTCAATCTATCCCTCAACATCACATCAGAGGTGAATCCCCAGCAAAATGATAAACCAATCCTCCCTGTACACATTACAGGACACCTAACCCTAAACCTAACCTTGTTCACTGGCCTGTACCCTCTCTGTTAAAATCGACATCTCCCATGCGTCACTGTAAACCTCCGTGTCAATCTCACCCTCACCATCACATCAGAGTCACACCCTAACTCCAAACGTAGTCCCGTATGTTCCATACACCTCAGTGAAAACCAACCTTCTCTCTACTGCTGGTCATTTGACATGACCACACAACATCTCAATTGACATCTTCCATGCTTCACCTTAATCCTGAATTACAATCATACTCTCTAACTCACATCAGAGCTGGGCCCTAATGCTAACCATAATCCAAACTCCTCGTTCATGTTAAAGAACTAGTATCCATTAACCTAGCCCTAGCCCATGGATCTGAATCATCACCATCACCATCGATGTCACCGAGAATTAACCATAAACTGGATCTTCAATCTCGTACTCACCCTCACATCAGAGACAGACCCTAACTCTAATTGTAACCCTATCTTCGCCATAAACCTAAACAAACACCCAACCCTAACCCTAGTCTTTGTCCCTGGACATTGTCCCTCAGCGTCACCACTGACTTCACCGAAGGTTCGCTTTATCCATGGATTTAAATCTTGTCTTCGTAATCACTTCAGAGACAGACTCTAACTCTCACCATACATTTACCCTCAATGTTCACCATTTCATACACCTAATACGATACCCTGCCCACGTCCTTCGCTCTGACCCCTCACCACAAACACCACCGTCAAGCATGTCTATCAAAAAGAGTGAATATCATTCTCACAATCACCCTCACTTTAGAGCTGGATCCTGACTCTAACCATATCCCTATCCTCCATGCACAGTTAAACCAACACCGAAACCTAACCCTAGCTTGGCTCCTGGACCTGAAACCGCACAATCACCAACGATGTCACCCAGAATTCTCCGTAAACCCGATGTTCAATCTCGTCCTCAACCGCACTACAGAGCCAGATCATAAGCCTAAATGAAACCATATAGTCCCTGTACACCTTACCAAACACCTAACCCTACCCCTAGCCCTAGCCCATGGACCTAATACCTCACAATCACCATTGACATCACCCAGGCTTCAGCGTAAACCTGACGTTCAATCTCGTCCTGATCCTCACGTCAGAGCCCAATCCGAACCCTTCCCATAACAATATCTCCCCCGTACACCTTACCAAACACTTAACCCTGAACCTAGCCTTGTTTCCTTGACTTACCCCTCACTGTCACCATCAGCGTCCCCCATGCCTCACTGTAAAACTCCTCCTCAGTGTACCCCTTCACCTCACATCAGAGCTGGATCCTAAGCATAACGATAACCCTCTCCTCCCAGTACAACTTACAGAACACCAAACCCTAACCCTAACCTTGTTCACTGACCAAAACCCTCACCGTCAAAATCGACATCTAACACACCTCACAGTAAACGTCAAGAACAATCTCACCCTTGGGCTCACATCAGAGCTACATCCTAACTTTAAACATAGTCCTGTATGTCCCGTAAAACTTTGCGAACACCAACCCTAACTCGAGTGCTGATCACTAGACCTGACCCCTCAGCATCATATTTGACATCATCCACGCTTCACCTTAAACCTGAATTACAATCATACTCTCTACTTCACATCACACCAGACCCAAATTCTAACTGTAATCTAAACTCCCCATTCGCCTTAAAGAACTACCAACTATAATACTAGCCCTAGCCCATGGATCTAACCTACACCGCCACCTTCGATGTCAACACATGCTTCACCGGTAACTTAAACTTCCATCTCGTCCTTACCCTCACATAAGAGACAGACCCTAAATCAAATCGTAACCCTAACTTCCCCATAAAACTTAAGTTACACCCAAGCCTAACACTAGCCCTTGTCCGTGGACATTGCCCCTCACCATCACCATTGACAACACACAAGGTTCCCTTTAAACGTGGATTTAAATCTGGCCCCTTAGTCACATCAGAGACAGTCCCAAACTCAAAATGTAACCCTATCCTCACTGTTCACCGTTCGTACACCTGACCCAAATCCCTGCCCAGTTTCTTCAACCTGACCCCTCACCACCGACAGCACCATGACTCATGTCTAACAAAAATCATGAAGGTCTGTATCGAAAATGACATCAGGTCAGAGCTGGATCCTGATTCCTACCATACCCCAATCCTCCACGTACAGCGAACTGAACACCGACACCTAAACCTAGACCTGGCCCCCGGACCCGAAACCTCATCGTCACCAATGACATCACCCACGTTCAGCGCAAACCTGATGTTCAATCACTTCCTCATCCACACATCAGAGCCTGATCCTAATCCTTCCCATAACCATATCTTCCCTGTACACCTTACCAAACACCTATCCCTAACCCTAACCTTGTTTCCTGGTTGAATCCTCACTGACAAAATCGACATCCCCCATGCCTCACTGTAAACCTCCACCTCAATGTCGTCCATGCCATCACGTCAGAGCCAGATCCTAACTCTAAACATAGTCCTATACGTCTGGTACACCTTAGCAAACACAAACCCTAACTGTAGCCCAGGTCTCTTGACCTGACACAACATCACAATTGACATCATTCACGCTTCACCTCAACTCTGAATTACAATCGTACTCTCTAACTCACATCACAGGTGAAACCAAGCTCTAACCATAATCTAAACTCCCCATTTGCCTTAAAGAAATCGCAACCCAATTCCTAGCACTAGCCCATGGACCAAACCCTCACTGTCACCTTCGACGTCACCCAGGCTTCACCGTAACCTTGAACTGCAATCTCGTACTCACCCTCACATCAGAGACAGATGCAAACACTGATAGTAACCCTACACTCCCCATGAACCTTAATGAACATGCAACCCTAAAGCAAGCACTTGTCCCTGGACCTTAACCCTTAGAGACACCACTGACACCACTGAAGGTTATCTTTAAAAATGGATTTAAATCTTGTCCTCACAGTCACATCAGAGACAGTCTCTAACTCTACCTGCAAACCTACCCTCACTGTACACCATTCCATACACCTGATCTGAAACCCTGCCCAGGTCTTCCAACGTGACCCCTCACCACCACCATCACCATCACTCATGTCTAAGAAACATCATGAAAGTCTATCTCGCAATCACCCTCACAATCAGAGCTGGATCCTGACTCTAACCATATCCCTATCCTCCACTTACAGCTAAACCACCACTTCAACTTAACCCTGGACTGCAACCAGGACCTGAAACCTCACTGTCACCATCGATGTTACCCATGCTTCACCATAAACCTGATGTTCAATCTCGTCCTCACCCTCACAACAGAGCCGGATTGTTAGCCTAAACAAAACCATGTGCTCCCTGTACACCTTTCCGAACACCTAACCCTAACCCTAGACCTAGCCCATGGAACTGAACCCTGACAGTCACCATCGACATCACCCAGGCTTCAGCGTAAACCTGATGTTCAATCTCTTCCTCATCCTCACATCAGAGCCCAATTCTAACCCTTCCCATAACCGTATCTTCCCTGTACACCTTACCAAACACCTAACCCTAACCCTAGCCCTAGCCCATGGAATTGAACCTTGACGGTCACCATCGACATCACCCAGGCTTCAGCGTAAACCCGATGTGCAATCCCATCCTCATCCTCACATCGGAGCCCGACTCAAACCCTTCCCATAACCGTATCTTCCCTGTACACCTTACCAAACACCTAACCCTAACCCTAGCCTTGTTCCCTGGACTTACCCCTCACCATCACCATCAATGTCCCCTACGCTTCAATGAAAACCTCGACCTCAATCTAGCCCTCAACATCACATCAGAGGTGAATCCCCAGCAAAATGATAAACCAATCCTCCCTGTACACATTACAGGACACCTAACCCTAAACCTAACCTTGTTCACTGGCCTGTACCCTCTCTGTTAAAATCGACATCTCCCATGCGTCACTGTAAACCTCCGTGTCAATCTCACCCTCACCATCACATCAGAGTCACACCCTAACTCCAAACGTAGTCCCGTATGTTCCATACACCTCAGTGAAAACCAACCTTCTCTCTACTGCTGGTCATTTGACATGACCACACAACATCTCAATTGACATCTTCCATGCTTCACCTTAATCCTGAATTACAATCATACTCTCTAACTCACATCAGAGCTGGGCCCTAATGCTAACCATAATCCAAACTCCTCGTGCATGTTAAAGAACTAGTATCCATTAACCTAGCCCTAGCCCATGGATCTGAATCATCACCATCACCATCGATGTCACCGAGAATTAACCATAAACTGGATCTTCAATCTCGTACTCACCCTCACATCAGAGACAGACCCTAACTCTAATTGTAACCCTATCTTCGCCATAAACCTAAACAAACACCCAACCCTAACCCTTGTCTTTGTCCCTGGACATTGTCCCTCAGCGTCACCACTGACTTCACCGAAGGTTCGCTTTATCCATGGATTTAAATCTTGTCTTCGTAATCACTTCAGAGACAGACTCTAACTCTCACCATACATTTACCCTCAATGTTCACCATTTCGTACACCTAATACGATACCCTGCCCACGTCCTTCGCTCTGACCCCTCACCACAAACACCACCATCAAGCATGTCTATCAAAAAGAGTGAATATCATTCTCACAATCACCCTCACTTTAGAGCTGGATCCTGACTCTAACCATATCCCTATCCTCCATGCACAGTTAAACCAACACCGAAACCTAACCCTAGCTTGGCTCCTGGACCTGAAACCGCACAATCACCAACGATGTCACCCAGAATTCTCCGTAAACCCGATGTTCAATCTCGTCCTCAACCGCACTACAGAGCCAGATCATAAGCCTAAATGAAACCATATAGTCCCTGTACACCTTACCAAACACCTAACCCTACCCCTAGCCCTAGCCCATGGACCTAATACCTCACAATCACCATTGACATCACCCAGGCTTCAGCGTAAACCTGATGTTCAATCTCGTCCTGATCCTCACGTCAGAGCCCAATCCGAACCCTTCCCATAACAATATCTCCCCCGTACACCTTACCAAACACTTAACCCTGAACCTAGCCTTGTTTCCTTGACTTACCCCTCACTGTCACCATCAGCGTCCCCCATGCCTCACTGTAAAACTCCTCCTCAGTGTACCCCTTCACCTCACATCAGAGCTGGATCCTAAGCATAACGATAACCCTCTCCTCCCAGTACAACTTACAGAACACCAAACCCTAACCCTAACCTTGTTCACTGACCAAAACCCTCACCGTCAAAATCGACATCTAACACACCTCACAGTAAACGTCAAGAACAATCTCACCCTTGGGCTCACATCAGAGCTACATCCTAACTTTAAACATAGTCCTGTATGTCCCGTAAAACTTTGCGAACACCAACCCTAACTCGAGTGCTGATCACTAGACCTGACCCCTCAGCATCATATTTGACATCATCCACGCTTCACCTTAAACCTGAATTACAATCATACTCTCTACTTCACATCACACCAGACCCAAATTCTAACTGTAATCTAAACTCCCCATTCGCCTTAAAGAACTACCAACTATAATACTAGCCCTAGCCCATGGATCTAACCTGCACCGCCAACTTCGATGTCAACACATGCTTCACCGGTAACTTAAACTTCCATCTCGTCCTTACCCTCACATAAGAGACAGACCCTAAATCAAATCGTAACCCTAACTTCCCCATAAAACTTAAGTTACACCCAAGCCTAACACTAGCCCTTGTCCGTGGACATTGCCCCTCACCATCACCATTGACAACACACAAGGTTCCCTTTAAACGTGGATTTAAATCTGGCCCCCTACTCACATCAGAGACAGTCCCAAACTCAAAATGTAACCCTATCCTCACTGTTCACCGTTCGTACACCTGACCCAAAACCCTGCCCAGTTTCTTCAACCTGACCCCTCACCACCGACAGCACCATGACTCATGTCTAACAAAAATCATGAAGGTCTGTATCGAAAATGACATCAGGTCAGAGCTGGATCCTGATTCCTACCATACCCCAATCCTCCACGTACAGCGAACTGAACACCGACAGCTAAACCTAGACCTGGCCCCTGGACCCGAAACCTCATCGTCACCAATGACATCACCCACGTTCAGCGCAAACCTGATGTTCAATCACTTCCTCATCCACACATCAGAGCCTGATCCTAATCCTTCCCATAACCATATCTTCCCTGTACACCTTACCAAACACCTATCCCTAACCCTAACCTTGTTTCCTGGTTGAATCCTCACTGACAAAATCGACATCCCCCATGCCTCACTGTAAACCTCCACCTCAATGTCGTCCATGCCATCACGTCAGAGCCAGATCCTAACTCTAAACATAGTCCTATACGTCTGGTACACCTTAGCAAACACAAACCCTAACTGTAGCCCAGGTCTCTTGACCTGACACAACATCACAATTGACATCATTCACGCTTCACCTCAACTCTGAATTACAATCGTACTCTCTAACTCACATCACAGGTGAAACCAAGCTCTAACCATAATCTAAACTCCCCATTTGCCTTAAAGAAATCGCAACCCAATTCCTAGCACTAGCCCATGGACCAAACCCTCACTGTCACCTTCGACGTCACCCAGGCTTCACCGTAACCTTGAACTGCAATCTCGTACTCACCCTCACATCAGAGACAGATGCAAACACTGATAGTAACCCTACACTCCCCATGAACCTTAATGAACATGCAACCCTAAAGCAAGCACTTGTCCCTGGACCTTAACCCTTAGAGACACCACTGACACCACTGAAGGTTATCTTTAAAAATGGATTTAAATCTTGTCCTCACAGTCACATCAGAGACAGTCTCTAACTCTACCTGCAAACCTACCCTCACTGTACACCATTCCATACACCTGATCTGAAACCCTGCCCAGGTCTTCCAACGTGACCCCTCACCACCACCATCACCATCACTCATGTCTAAGAAACATCATGAAAGTCTATCTCGCAATCACCCTCACAATCAGAGCTGGATCCTGACTCTAACCATATCCCTATCCTCCACTTACAGCTAAACCACCACTTCAACTTAACCCTGGACTGCAACCAGGACCTGAAACCTCACTGTCACCATCGATGTTACCCATGCTTCACCATAAACCTGATGTTCAATCTCGTCCTCACCCTCACAACAGAGCCGGATTGTTAGCCTAAACAAAACCATGTGCTCCCTGTACACCTTTCCGAACACCTAACCCTAACCCTAGACCTAGCCCATGGAACTGAACCCTGACAGTCACCATCGACATCACCCAGGCTTCAGCGTAAACCTGATGTTCAATCTCTTCCTCATCCTCACATCAGAGCCCAATTCTAACCCTTCCCGTAACCGTATCTTCCCTGTACACCTTACCAAACACCTAACCCTAACCCTAGCCCTAGCCCATGGAATTGAACCTTGACGGTCACCATCGACATCACCCAGGCTTCAGCGTAAACCCGATGTGCAATCCCATCCTCATCCTCACATCAGAGCCCGACTCAAACCCTTCCCATAACCGTATCTTCCCTGTACACCTTACCAAACACCTAACCCTAACCCTAGCCTTGTTCCCTGGACTTACCCCTCACCATCACCATCAATGTCCCCTACGCTTCAATGAAAACCTCGACCTCAATCTATCCCTCAACATCACATCAGAGGTGAATCCCCAGCAAAATGATAAACCAATCCTCCCTGTACACATTACAGGACACCTAACCCTAAACCTAACCTTGTTCACTGGCCTGTACCCTCTCTGTTAAAATCGACATCTCCCATGCGTCACTGTAAACCTCCGTGTCAATCTCACCCTCACCATCACATCAGAGTCACACCCTAACTCCAAACGTAGTCCCGTATGTTCCATACACCTCAGTGAAAACCAACCTTCTCTCTACTGCTGGTCATTTGACATGACCACACAACATCTCAATTGACATCTTCCATGCTTCACCTTAATCCTGAATTACAATCATACTCTCTAACTCACATCAGAGCTGGGCCCTAATGCTAACCATAATCCAAACTCCTCGTTCATGTTAAAGAACTAGTATCCATTAACCTAGCCCTAGCCCATGGATCTGAATCATCACCATCACCATCGATGTCACCGAGAATTAACCATAAACTGGATCTTCAATCTCGTACTCACCCTCACATCAGAGACAGACCCTAACTCTAATTGTAACCCTATCTTCGCCATAAACCTAAACAAACACCCAACCCTAACCCTAGTCTTTGTCCCTGGACATTGTCCCTCAGCGTCACCACTGACTTCACCGAAGGTTCGCTTTATCCATGGATTTAAATCTTGTCTTCGTAATCACTTCAGAGACAGACTCTAACTCTCACCATACATTTACCCTCAATGTTCACCATTTCGTACACCTAATACGATACCCTGCCCACGTCCTTCGCTCTGACCCCTCACCACAAACACCACCGTCAAGCATGTCTATCAAAAAGAGTGAATATCATTCTCACAATCACCCTCACTTTAGAGCTGGATCCTGACTCTAACCATATCCCTATCCTCCATGCACAGTTAAACCAACACCGAAACCTAACCCTAGCTTGGCTCCTGGACCTGAAACCGCACAATCACCAACGATGTCACCCAGAATTCTCCGTAAACCCGATGTTCAATCTCGTCCTCAACCGCACTACAGAGCCAGATCATAAGCCTAAATGAAACCATATAGTCCCTGTACACCTTACCAAACACCTAACCCTACCCCTAGCCCTAGCCCATGGACCTAATACCTCACAATCACCATTGACATCACCCAGGCTTCAGCGTAAACCTGACGTTCAATCTCGTCCTGATCCTCACGTCAGAGCCCAATCCGAACCCTTCCCATAACAATATCTCCCCCGTACACCTTACCAAACACTTAACCCTGAACCTAGCCTTGTTTCCTTGACTTACCCCTCACTGTCACCATCAGCGTCCCCCATGCCTCACTGTAAAACTCCTCCTCAGTGTACCCCTTCACCTCACATCAGAGCTGGATCCTAAGCATAACGATAACCCTCTCCTCCCAGTACAACTTACAGAACACCAAACCCTAACCCTAACCTTGTTCACTGACCAAAACCCTCACCGTCAAAATCGACATCTAACACACCTCACAGTAAACGTCAAGAACAATCTCACCCTTGGGCTCACATCAGAGCTACATCCTAACTTTAAACATAGTCCTGTATGTCCCGTAAAACTTTGCGAACACCAACCCTAACTCGAGTGCTGATCACTAGACCTGACCCCTCAGCATCATATTTGACATCATCCACGCTTCACCTTAAACCTGAATTACAATCATACTCTCTACTTCACATCACACCAGACCCAAATTCTAACTGTAATCTAAACTCCCCATTCGCCTTAAAGAACTACCAACTATAATACTAGCCCTAGCCCATGGATCTAACCTACACCGCCACCTTCGATGTCAACACATGCTTCACCGGTAACTTAAACTTCCATCTCGTCCTTACCCTCACATAAGAGACAGACCCTAAATCAAATCGTAACCCTAACTTCCCCATAAAACTTAAGTTACACCCAAGCCTAACACTAGCCCTTGTCCGTGGACATTGCCCCTCACCATCACCATTGACAACACACAAGGTTCCCTTTAAACGTGGATTTAAATCTGGCCCCCTACTCACATCAGAGACAGTCCCAAACTCAAAATGTAACCCTATCCTCACTGTTCACCGTTCGTACACCTGACCCAAAACCCTGCCCAGTTTCTTCAACCTGACCCCTCACCACCGACAGCACCATGACTCATGTCTAACAAAAATCATGAAGGTCTGTATCGAAAATGACATCAGGTCAGAGCTGGATCCTGATTCCTACCATACCCCAATCCTCCACGTACAGCGAACTGAACACCGACACCTAAACCTAGACCTGGCCCCTGGACCCGAAACCTCATCGTCACCAATGACATCACCCACGTTCAGCGCAAACCTGATGTTCAATCACTTCCTCATCCACACATCAGAGCCTGATCCTAATCCTTCCCATAACCATATCTTCCCTGTACACCTTACCAAACACCTATCCCTAACCCTAACCTTGTTTCCTGGTTGAATCCTCACTGACAAAATCGACATCCCCCATGCCTCACTGTAAACCTCCACCTCAATGTCGTCCATGCCATCACGTCAGAGCCAGATCCTAACTCTAAACATAGTCCTATACGTCTGGTACACCTTAGCAAACACAAACCCTAACTGTAGCCCAGGTCTCTTGACCTGACACAACATCACAATTGACATCATTCACGCTTCACCTCAACTCTGAATTACAATCGTACTCTCTAACTCACATCACAGGTGAAACCAAGCTCTAACCATAATCTAAACTCCCCATTTGCCTTAAAGAAATCGCAACCCAATTCCTAGCACTAGCCCATGGACCAAACCCTCACTGTCACCTTCGACGTCACCCAGGCTTCACCGTAACCTTGAACTGCAATCTCGTACTCACCCTCACATCAGAGACAGATGCAAACACTGATAGTAACCCTACACTCCCCATGAACCTTAATGAACATGCAACCCTAAAGCAAGCACTTGTCCCTGGACCTTAACCCTTAGAGACACCACTGACACCACTGAAGGTTATCTTTAAAAATGGATTTAAATCTTGTCCTCACAGTCACATCAGAGACAGTCTCTAACTCTACCTGCAAACCTACCCTCACTGTACACCATTCCATACACCTGATCTGAAACCCTGCCCAGGTCTTCCAACGTGACCCCTCACCACCACCATCACCATCACTCATGTCTAAGAAACATCATGAAAGTCTATCTCGCAATCACCCTCACAATCAGAGCTGGATCCTGACTCTAACCATATCCCTATCCTCCACTTACAGCTAAACCACCACTTCAACTTAACCCTGGACTGCAACCAGGACCTGAAACCTCACTGTCACCATCGATGTTACCCATGCTTCACCATAAACCTGATGTTCAATCTCGTCCTCACCCTCACAACAGAGCCGGATTGTTAGCCTAAACAAAACCATGTGCTCCCTGTACACCTTTCCGAACACCTAACCCTAACCCTAGACCTAGCCCATGGAACTGAACCCTGACAGTCACCATCGACATCACCCAGGCTTCAGCGTAAACCTGATGTTCAATCTCTTCCTCATCCTCACATCAGAGCCCAATTCTAACCCTTCCCATAACCGTATCTTCCCTGTACACCTTACCAAACACCTAACCCTAACCCTAGCCCTAGCCCATGGAATTGAACCTTGACGGTCACCATCGACATCACCCAGGCTTCAGCGTAAACCCGATGTGCAATCCCATCCTCATCCTCACATCAGAGCCCGACTCAAACCCTTCCCATAACCGTATCTTCCCTGTACACCTTACCAAACACCTAACCCTAACCCTAGCCTTGTTCCCTGGACTTACCCCTCACCATCACCATCAATGTCCCCTACGCTTCAATGAAAACCTCGACCTCAATCTATCCCTCAACATCACATCAGAGGTGAATCCCCAGCA
Organism: Manis javanica; assembly: GCF_040802235.1. NCBI lineage: Eukaryota > Metazoa > Chordata > Mammalia > Pholidota > Manidae > Manis > Manis javanica. Next base: position 1,634,504 of record NW_027332168.1, on the reverse strand, counting down.
AAATGATAAACCAATCCTCCCTGTACACATTACAGGACACCTAACCCTAAACCTAACCTTGTTCACTGGCCTGTACCCTCTCTGTTAAAATCGACATCTCCCATGCGTCACTGTAAACCTCCGTGTCAATCTCACCCTCACCATCACATCAGAGTCACACCCTAACTCCAAACGTAGTCCCGTATGTTCCATACACCTCAGTGAAAACCAACCTTCTCTCTACTGCTGGTCATTTGACATGACCACACAACATCTCAATTGACATCTTCCATGCTTCACCTTAATCCTGAATTACAATCATACTCTCTAACTCACATCAGAGCTGGGCCCTAATGCTAACCATAATCCAAACTCCTCGTTCATGTTAAAGAACTAGTATCCATTAACCTAGCCCTAGCCCATGGATCTGAATCATCACCATCACCATCGATGTCACCGAGAATTAACCATAAACTGGATCTTCAATCTCGTACTCACCCTCACATCAGAGACAGACCCTAACTCTAATTGTAACCCTATCTTCGCCATAAACCTAAACAAACACCCAACCCTAACCCTAGTCTTTGTCCCTGGACATTGTCCCTCAGCGTCACCACTGACTTCACCGAAGGTTCGCTTTATCCATGGATTTAAATCTTGTCTTCGTAATCACTTCAGAGACAGACTCTAACTCTCACCATACATTTACCCTCAATGTTCACCATTTCGTACACCTAATACGATACCCTGCCCACGTCCTTCGCTCTGACCCCTCACCACAAACACCACCATCAAGCATGTCTATCAAAAAGAGTGAATATCATTCTCACAATCACCCTCACTTTAGAGCTGGATCCTGACTCTAACCATATCCCTATCCTCCATGCACAGTTAAACCAACACCGAAACCTAACCCTAGCTTGGCTCCTGGACCTGAAACCGCACAATCACCAACGATGTCACCCAGAATTCTCCGTAAACCCGATGTTCAATCTCGTCCTCAACCGCACTACAGAGCCAGATCATAAGCCTAAATGAAACCATATAGTCCCTGTACACCTTACCAAACACCTAACCCTACCCCTAGCCCTAGCCCATGGACCTAATACCTCACAATCACCATTGACATCACCCAGGCTTCAGCGTAAACCTGATGTTCAATCTCGTCCTGATCCTCACGTCAGAGCCCAATCCGAACCCTTCCCATAACAATATCTCCCCCGTACACCTTACCAAACACTTAACCCTGAACCTAGCCTTGTTTCCTTGACTTACCCCTCACTGTCACCATCAGCGTCCCCCATGCCTCACTGTAAAACTCCTCCTCAGTGTACCCCTTCACCTCACATCAGAGCTGGATCCTAAGCATAACGATAACCCTCTCCTCCCAGTACAACTTACAGAACACCAAACCCTAACCCTAACCTTGTTCACTGACCAAAACCCTCACCGTCAAAATCGACATCTAACACACCTCACAGTAAACGTCAAGAACAATCTCACCCTTGGGCTCACATCAGAGCTACATCCTAACTTTAAACATAGTCCTGTATGTCCCGTAAAACTTTGCGAACACCAACCCTAACTCGAGTGCTGATCACTAGACCTGACCCCTCAGCATCATATTTGACATCATCCACGCTTCACCTTAAACCTGAATTACAATCATACTCTCTACTTCACATCACACCAGACCCAAATTCTAACTGTAATCTAAACTCCCCATTCGCCTTAAAGAACTACCAACTATAATACTAGCCCTAGCCCATGGATCTAACCTACACCGCCACCTTCGATGTCAACACATGCTTCACCGGTAACTTAAACTTCCATCTCGTCCTTACCCTCACATAAGAGACAGACCCTAAATCAAATCGTAACCCTAACTTCCCCATAAAACTTAAGTTACACCCAAGCCTAACACTAGCCCTTGTCCGTGGACATTGCCCCTCACCATCACCATTGACAACACACAAGGTTCCCTTTAAACGTGGATTTAAATCTGGCCCCCTACTCACATCAGAGACAGTCCCAAACTCAAAATGTAACCCTATCCTCACTGTTCACCGTTCGTACACCTGACCCAAAACCCTGCCCAGTTTCTTCAACCTGACCCCTCACCACCGACAGCACCATGACTCATGTCTAACAAAAATCATGAAGGTCTGTATCGAAAATGACATCAGGTCAGAGCTGGATCCTGATTCCTACCATACCCCAATCCTCCACGTACAGCGAACTGAACACCGACACCTAAACCTAGACCTGGCCCCTGGACCCGAAACCTCATCGTCACCAATGACATCACCCACGTTCAGCGCAAACCTGATGTTCAATCACTTCCTCATCCACACATCAGAGCCTGATCCTAATCCTTCCCATAACCATATCTTCCCTGTACACCTTACCAAACACCTATCCCTAACCCTAACCTTGTTTCCTGGTTGAATCCTCACTGACAAAATCGACATCCCCCATGCCTCACTGTAAACCTCCACCTCAATGTCGTCCATGCCATCACGTCAGAGCCAGATCCTAACTCTAAACATAGTCCTATACGTCTGGTACACCTTAGCAAACACAAACCCTAACTGTAGCCCAGGTCTCTTGACCTGACACAACATCACAATTGACATCATTCACGCTTCACCTCAACTCTGAATTACAATCGTACTCTCTAACTCACATCACAGGTGAAACCAAGCTCTAACCATAATCTAAACTCCCCATTTGCCTTAAAGAAATCGCAACCCAATTCCTAGCACTAGCCCATGGACCAAACCCTCACTGTCACCTTCGACGTCACCCAGGCTTCACCGTAACCTTGAACTGCAATCTCGTACTCACCCTCACATCAGAGACAGATGCAAACACTGATAGTAACCCTACACTCCCCATGAACCTTAATGAACATGCAACCCTAAAGCAAGCACTTGTCCCTGGACCTTAACCCTTAGAGACACCACTGACACCACTGAAGGTTATCTTTAAAAATGGATTTAAATCTTGTCCTCACAGTCACATCAGAGACAGTCTCTAACTCTACCTGCAAACCTACCCTCACTGTACACCATTCCATACACCTGATCTGAAACCCTGCCCAGGTCTTCCAACGTGACCCCTCACCACCACCATCACCATCACTCATGTCTAAGAAACATCATGAAAGTCTATCTCGCAATCACCCTCACAATCAGAGCTGGATCCTGACTCTAACCATATCCCTATCCTCCACTTACAGCTAAACCACCACTTCAACTTAACCCTGGACTGCAACCAGGACCTGAAACCTCACTGTCACCATCGATGTTACCCATGCTTCACCATAAACCTGATGTTCAATCTCGTCCTCACCCTCACAACAGAGCCGGATTGTTAGCCTAAACAAAACCATGTGCTCCCTGTACACCTTTCCGAACACCTAACCCTAACCCTAGACCTAGCCCATGGAACTGAACCCTGACAGTCACCATCGACATCACCCAGGCTTCAGCGTAAACCTGATGTTCAATCTCTTCCTCATCCTCACATCAGAGCCCAATTCTAACCCTTCCCATAACCGTATCTTCCCTGTACACCTTACCAAACACCTAACCCTAACCCTAGCCCTAGCCCATGGAATTGAACCTTGACGGTCACCATCGACATCACCCAGGCTTCAGCGTAAACCCGATGTGCAATCCCATCCTCATCCTCACATCGGAGCCCGACTCAAACCCTTCCCATAACCGTATCTTCCCTGTACACCTTACCAAACACCTAACCCTAACCCTAGCCTTGTTCCCTGGACTTACCCCTCACCATCACCATCAATGTCCCCTACGCTTCAATGAAAACCTCGACCTCAATCTAGCCCTCAACATCACATCAGAGGTGAATCCCCAGCAAAATGATAAACCAATCCTCCCTGTACACATTACAGGACACCTAACCCTAAACCTAACCTTGTTCACTGGCCTGTACCCTCTCTGTTAAAATCGACATCTCCCATGCGTCACTGTAAACCTCCGTGTCAATCTCACCCTCACCATCACATCAGAGTCACACCCTAACTCCAAACGTAGTCCCGTATGTTCCATACACCTCAGTGAAAACCAACCTTCTCTCTACTGCTGGTCATTTGACATGACCACACAACATCTCAATTGACATCTTCCATGCTTCACCTTAATCCTGAATTACAATCATACTCTCTAACTCACATCAGAGCTGGGCCCTAATGCTAACCATAATCCAAACTCCTCGTGCATGTTAAAGAACTAGTATCCATTAACCTAGCCCTAGCCCATGGATCTGAATCATCACCATCACCATCGATGTCACCGAGAATTAACCATAAACTGGATCTTCAATCTCGTACTCACCCTCACATCAGAGACAGACCCTAACTCTAATTGTAACCCTATCTTCGCCATAAACCTAAACAAACACCCAACCCTAACCCTTGTCTTTGTCCCTGGACATTGTCCCTCAGCGTCACCACTGACTTCACCGAAGGTTCGCTTTATCCATGGATTTAAATCTTGTCTTCGTAATCACTTCAGAGACAGACTCTAACTCTCACCATACATTTACCCTCAATGTTCACCATTTCGTACACCTAATACGATACCCTGCCCACGTCCTTCGCTCTGACCCCTCACCACAAACACCACCATCAAGCATGTCTATCAAAAAGAGTGAATATCATTCTCACAATCACCCTCACTTTAGAGCTGGATCCTGACTCTAACCATATCCCTATCCTCCATGCACAGTTAAACCAACACCGAAACCTAACCCTAGCTTGGCTCCTGGACCTGAAACCGCACAATCACCAACGATGTCACCCAGAATTCTCCGTAAACCCGATGTTCAATCTCGTCCTCAACCGCACTACAGAGCCAGATCATAAGCCTAAATGAAACCATATAGTCCCTGTACACCTTACCAAACACCTAACCCTACCCCTAGCCCTAGCCCATGGACCTAATACCTCACAATCACCATTGACATCACCCAGGCTTCAGCGTAAACCTGATGTTCAATCTCGTCCTGATCCTCACGTCAGAGCCCAATCCGAACCCTTCCCATAACAATATCTCCCCCGTACACCTTACCAAACACTTAACCCTGAACCTAGCCTTGTTTCCTTGACTTACCCCTCACTGTCACCATCAGCGTCCCCCATGCCTCACTGTAAAACTCCTCCTCAGTGTACCCCTTCACCTCACATCAGAGCTGGATCCTAAGCATAACGATAACCCTCTCCTCCCAGTACAACTTACAGAACACCAAACCCTAACCCTAACCTTGTTCACTGACCAAAACCCTCACCGTCAAAATCGACATCTAACACACCTCACAGTAAACGTCAAGAACAATCTCACCCTTGGGCTCACATCAGAGCTACATCCTAACTTTAAACATAGTCCTGTATGTCCCGTAAAACTTTGCGAACACCAACCCTAACTCGAGTGCTGATCACTAGACCTGACCCCTCAGCATCATATTTGACATCATCCACGCTTCACCTTAAACCTGAATTACAATCATACTCTCTACTTCACATCACACCAGACCCAAATTCTAACTGTAATCTAAACTCCCCATTCGCCTTAAAGAACTACCAACTATAATACTAGCCCTAGCCCATGGATCTAACCTGCACCGCCACCTTCGATGTCAACACATGCTTCACCGGTAACTTAAACTTCCATCTCGTCCTTACCCTCACATAAGAGACAGACCCTAAATCAAATCGTAACCCTAACTTCCCCATAAAACTTAAGTTACACCCAAGCCTAACACTAGCCCTTGTCCGTGGACATTGCCCCTCACCATCACCATTGACAACACACAAGGTTCCCTTTAAACGTGGATTTAAATCTGGCCCCCTACTCACATCAGAGACAGTCCCAAACTCAAAATGTAACCCTATCCTCACTGTTCACCGTTCGTACACCTGACCCAAAACCCTGCCCAGTTTCTTCAACCTGACCCCTCACCACCGACAGCACCATGACTCATGTCTAACAAAAATCATGAAGGTCTGTATCGAAAATGACATCAGGTCAGAGCTGGATCCTGATTCCTACCATACCCCAATCCTCCACGTACAGCGAACTGAACACCGACAGCTAAACCTAGACCTGGCCCCTGGACCCGAAACCTCATCGTCACCAATGACATCACCCACGTTCAGCGCAAACCTGATGTTCAATCACTTCCTCATCCACACATCAGAGCCTGATCCTAATCCTTCCCATAACCATATCTTCCCTGTACACCTTACCAAACACCTATCCCTAACCCTAACCTTGTTTCCTGGTTGAATCCTCACTGACAAAATCGACATCCCCCATGCCTCACTGTAAACCTCCACCTCAATGTCGTCCATGCCATCACGTCAGAGCCAGATCCTAACTCTAAACATAGTCCTATACGTCTGGTACACCTTAGCAAACACAAACCCTAACTGTAGCCCAGGTCTCTTGACCTGACACAACATCACAATTGACATCATTCACGCTTCACCTCAACTCTGAATTACAATCGTACTCTCTAACTCACATCACAGGTGAAACCAAGCTCTAACCATAATCTAAACTCCCCATTTGCCTTAAAGAAATCGCAACCCAATTCCTAGCACTAGCCCATGGACCAAACCCTCACTGTCACCTTCGACGTCACCCAGGCTTCACCGTAACCTTGAACTGCAATCTCGTACTCACCCTCACATCAGAGACAGATGCAAACACTGATAGTAACCCTACACTCCCCATGAACCTTAATGAACATGCAACCCTAAAGCAAGCACTTGTCCCTGGACCTTAACCCTTAGAGACACCACTGACACCACTGAAGGTTATCTTTAAAAATGGATTTAAATCTTGTCCTCACAGTCACATCAGAGACAGTCTCTAACTCTACCTGCAAACCTACCCTCACTGTACACCATTCCATACACCTGATCTGAAACCCTGCCCAGGTCTTCCAACGTGACCCCTCACCACCACCATCACCATCACTCATGTCTAAGAAACATCATGAAAGTCTATCTCGCAATCACCCTCACAATCAGAGCTGGATCCTGACTCTAACCATATCCCTATCCTCCACTTACAGCTAAACCACCACTTCAACTTAACCCTGGACTGCAACCAGGACCTGAAACCTCACTGTCACCATCGATGTTACCCATGCTTCACCATAAACCTGATGTTCAATCTCGTCCTCACCCTCACAACAGAGCCGGATTGTTAGCCTAAACAAAACCATGTGCTCCCTGTACACCTTTCCGAACACCTAACCCTAACCCTAGACCTAGCCCATGGAACTGAACCCTGACAGTCACCATCGACATCACCCAGGCTTCAGCGTAAACCTGATGTTCAATCTCTTCCTCATCCTCACATCAGAGCCCAATTCTAACCCTTCCCGTAACCGTATCTTCCCTGTACACCTTACCAAACACCTAACCCTAACCCTAGCCCTAGCCCATGGAATTGAACCTTGACGGTCACCATCGACATCACCCAGGCTTCAGCGTAAACCCGATGTGCAATCCCATCCTCATCCTCACATCAGAGCCCGACTCAAACCCTTCCCATAACCGTATCTTCCCTGTACACCTTACCAAACACCTAACCCTAACCCTAGCCTTGTTCCCTGGACTTACCCCTCACCATCACCATCAATGTCCCCTACGCTTCAATGAAAACCTCGACCTCAATCTATCCCTCAACATCACATCAGAGGTGAATCCCCAGCAAAATGATAAACCAATCCTCCCTGTACACATTACAGGACACCTAACCCTAAACCTAACCTTGTTCACTGGCCTGTACCCTCTCTGTTAAAATCGACATCTCCCATGCGTCACTGTAAACCTCCGTGTCAATCTCACCCTCACCATCACATCAGAGTCACACCCTAACTCCAAACGTAGTCCCGTATGTTCCATACACCTCAGTGAAAACCAACCTTCTCTCTACTGCTGGTCATTTGACATGACCACACAACATCTCAATTGACATCTTCCATGCTTCACCTTAATCCTGAATTACAATCATACTCTCTAACTCACATCAGAGCTGGGCCCTAATGCTAACCATAATCCAAACTCCTCGTTCATGTTAAAGAACTAGTATCCATTAACCTAGCCCTAGCCCATGGATCTGAATCATCACCATCACCATCGATGTCACCGAGAATTAACCATAAACTGGATCTTCAATCTCGTACTCACCCTCACATCAGAGACAGACCCTAACTCTAATTGTAACCCTATCTTCGCCATAAACCTAAACAAACACCCAACCCTAACCCTAGTCTTTGTCCCTGGACATTGTCCCTCAGCGTCACCACTGACTTCACCGAAGGTTCGCTTTATCCATGGATTTAAATCTTGTCTTCGTAATCACTTCAGAGACAGACTCTAACTCTCACCATACATTTACCCTCAATGTTCACCATTTCGTACACCTAATACGATACCCTGCCCACGTCCTTCGCTCTGACCCCTCACCACAAACACCACCGTCAAGCATGTCTATCAAAAAGAGTGAATATCATTCTCACAATCACCCTCACTTTAGAGCTGGATCCTGACTCTAACCATATCCCTATCCTCCATGCACAGTTAAACCAACACCGAAACCTAACCCTAGCTTGGCTCCTGGACCTGAAACCGCACAATCACCAACGATGTCACCCAGAATTCTCCGTAAACCCGATGTTCAATCTCGTCCTCAACCGCACTACAGAGCCAGATCATAAGCCTAAATGAAACCATATAGTCCCTGTACACCTTACCAAACACCTAACCCTACCCCTAGCCCTAGCCCATGGACCTAATACCTCACAATCACCATTGACATCACCCAGGCTTCAGCGTAAACCTGACGTTCAATCTCGTCCTGATCCTCACGTCAGAGCCCAATCCGAACCCTTCCCATAACAATATCTCCCCCGTACACCTTACCAAACACTTAACCCTGAACCTAGCCTTGTTTCCTTGACTTACCCCTCACTGTCACCATCAGCGTCCCCCATGCCTCACTGTAAAACTCCTCCTCAGTGTACCCCTTCACCTCACATCAGAGCTGGATCCTAAGCATAACGATAACCCTCTCCTCCCAGTACAACTTACAGAACACCAAACCCTAACCCTAACCTTGTTCACTGACCAAAACCCTCACCGTCAAAATCGACATCTAACACACCTCACAGTAAACGTCAAGAACAATCTCACCCTTGGGCTCACATCAGAGCTACATCCTAACTTTAAACATAGTCCTGTATGTCCCGTAAAACTTTGCGAACACCAACCCTAACTCGAGTGCTGATCACTAGACCTGACCCCTCAGCATCATATTTGACATCATCCACGCTTCACCTTAAACCTGAATTACAATCATACTCTCTACTTCACATCACACCAGACCCAAATTCTAACTGTAATCTAAACTCCCCATTCGCCTTAAAGAACTACCAACTATAATACTAGCCCTAGCCCATGGATCTAACCTACACCGCCACCTTCGATGTCAACACATGCTTCACCGGTAACTTAAACTTCCATCTCGTCCTTACCCTCACATAAGAGACAGACCCTAAATCAAATCGTAACCCTAACTTCCCCATAAAACTTAAGTTACACCCAAGCCTAACACTAGCCCTTGTCCGTGGACATTGCCCCTCACCATCACCATTGACAACACACAAGGTTCCCTTTAAACGTGGATTTAAATCTGGCCCCCTACTCACATCAGAGACAGTCCCAAACTCAAAATGTAACCCTATCCTCACTGTTCACCGTTCGTACACCTGACCCAAAACCCTGCCCAGTTTCTTCAACCTGACCCCTCACCACCGACAGCACCATGACTCATGTCTAACAAAAATCATGAAGGTCTGTATCGAAAATGACATCAGGTCAGAGCTGGATCCTGATTCCTACCATACCCCAATCCTCCACGTACAGCGAACTGAACACCGACACCTAAACCTAGACCTGGCCCCTGGACCCGAAACCTCATCGTCACCAATGACATCACCCACGTTCAGCGCAAACCTGATGTTCAATCACTTCCTCATCCACACATCAGAGCCTGATCCTAATCCTTCCCATAACCATATCTTCCCTGTACACCTTACCAAACACCTATCCCTAACCCTAACCTTGTTTCCTGGTTGAATCCTCACTGACAAAATCGACATCCCCCATGCCTCACTGTAAACCTCCACCTCAATGTCGTCCATGCCATCACGTCAGAGCCAGATCCTAACTCTAAACATAGTCCTATACGTCTGGTACACCTTAGCAAACACAAACCCTAACTGTAGCCCAGGTCTCTTGACCTGACACAACATCACAATTGACATCATTCACGCTTCACCTCAACTCTGAATTACAATCGTACTCTCTAACTCACATCACAGGTGAAACCAAGCTCTAACCATAATCTAAACTCCCCATTTGCCTTAAAGAAATCGCAACCCAATTCCTAGCACTAGCCCATGGACCAAACCCTCACTGTCACCTTCGACGTCACCCAGGCTTCACCGTAACCTTGAACTGCAATCTCGTACTCACCCTCACATCAGAGACAGATGCAAACACTGATAGTAACCCTACACTCCCCATGAACCTTAATGAACATGCAACCCTAAAGCAAGCACTTGTCCCTGGACCTTAACCCTTAGAGACACCACTGACACCACTGAAGGTTATCTTTAAAAATGGATTTAAATCTTGTCCTCACAGTCACATCAGAGACAGTCTCTAACTCTACCTGCAAACCTACCCTCACTGTACACCATTCCATACACCTGATCTGAAACCCTGCCCAGGTCTTCCAACGTGACCCCTCACCACCACCATCACCATCACTCATGTCTAAGAAACATCATGAAAGTCTATCTCGCAATCACCCTCACAATCAGAGCTGGATCCTGACTCTAACCATATCCCTATCCTCCACTTACAGCTAAACCACCACTTCAACTTAACCCTGGACTGCAACCAGGACCTGAAACCTCACTGTCACCATCGATGTTACCCATGCTTCACCATAAACCTGATGTTCAATCTCGTCCTCACCCTCACAACAGAGCCGGATTGTTAGCCTAAACAAAACCATGTGCTCCCTGTACACCTTTCCGAACACCTAACCCTAACCCTAGACCTAGCCCATGGAACTGAACCCTGACAGTCACCATCGACATCACCCAGGCTTCAGCGTAAACCTGATGTTCAATCTCTTCCTCATCCTCACATCAGAGCCCAATTCTAACCCTTCCCGTAACCGTATCTTCCCTGTACACCTTACCAAACACCTAACCCTAACCCTAGCCCTAGCCCATGGAATTGAACCTTGACGGTCACCATCGACATCACCCAGGCTTCAGCGTAAACCCGATGTGCAATCCCATCCTCATCCTCACATCGGAGCCCGACTCAAACCCTTCCCATAACCGTATCTTCCCTGTACACCTTACCAAACACCTAACCCTAACCCTAGCCTTGTTCCCTGGACTTACCCCTCACCATCACCATCAATGTCCCCTACGCTTCAATGAAAACCTCGACCTCAATCTAGCCCTCAACATCACATCAGAGGTGAATCCCCAGCAAAATGATAAACCAATCCTCCCTGTACACATTACAGGACACCTAACCCTAAACCTAACCTTGTTCACTGGCCTGTACCCTCTCTGTTAAAATCGACATCTCCCATGCGTCACTGTAAACCTCCGTGTCAATCTCACCCTCACCATCACATCAGAGTCACACCCTAACTCCAAACGTAGTCCCGTATGTTCCATACACCTCAGTGAAAACCAACCTTCTCTCTACTGCTGGTCATTTGACATGACCACACAACATCTCAATTGACATCTTCCATGCTTCACCTTAATCCTGAATTACAATCATACTCTCTAACTCACATCAGAGCTGGGCCCTAATGCTAACCATAATCCAAACTCCTCGTGCATGTTAAAGAACTAGTATCCATTAACCTAGCCCTAGCCCATGGATCTGAATCATCACCATCACCATCGATGTCACCGAGAATTAACCATAAACTGGATCTTCAATCTCGTACTCACCCTCACATCAGAGACAGACCCTAACTCTAATTGTAACCCTATCTTCGCCATAAACCTAAACAAACACCCAACCCTAACCCTTGTCTTTGTCCCTGGACATTGTCCCTCAGCGTCACCACTGACTTCACCGAAGGTTCGCTTTATCCATGGATTTAAATCTTGTCTTCGTAATCACTTCAGAGACAGACTCTAACTCTCACCATACATTTACCCTCAATGTTCACCATTTCGTACACCTAATACGATACCCTGCCCACGTCCTTCGCTCTGACCCCTCACCACAAACACCACCATCAAGCATGTCTATCAAAAAGAGTGAATATCATTCTCACAATCACCCTCACTTTAGAGCTGGATCCTGACTCTAACCATATCCCTATCCTCCATGCACAGTTAAACCAACACCGAAACCTAACCCTAGCTTGGCTCCTGGACCTGAAACCGCACAATCACCAACGATGTCACCCAGAATTCTCCGTAAACCCGATGTTCAATCTCGTCCTCAACCGCACTACAGAGCCAGATCATAAGCCTAAATGAAACCATATAGTCCCTGTACACCTTACCAAACACCTAACCCTACCCCTAGCCCTAGCCCATGGACCTAATACCTCACAATCACCATTGACATCACCCAGGCTTCAGCGTAAACCTGACGTTCAATCTCGTCCTGATCCTCACGTCAGAGCCCAATCCGAACCCTTCCCATAACAATATCTCCCCCGTACACCTTACCAAACACTTAACCCTGAACCTAGCCTTGTTTCCTTGACTTACCCCTCACTGTCACCATCAGCGTCCCCCATGCCTCACTGTAAAACTCCTCCTCAGTGTACCCCTTCACCTCACATCAGAGCTGGATCCTAAGCATAACGATAACCCTCTCCTCCCAGTACAACTTACAGAACACCAAACCCTAACCCTAACCTTGTTCACTGACCAAAACCCTCACCGTCAAAATCGACATCTAACACACCTCACAGTAAACGTCAAGAACAATCTCACCCTTGGGCTCACATCAGAGCTACATCCTAACTTTAAACATAGTCCTGTATGTCCCGTAAAACTTTGCGAACACCAACCCTAACTCGAGTGCTGATCACTAGACCTGACCCCTCAGCATCATATTTGACATCATCCACGCTTCACCTTAAACCTGAATTACAATCATACTCTCTACTTCACATCACACCAGACCCAAATTCTAACTGTAATCTAAACTCCCCATTCGCCTTAAAGAACTACCAACTATAATACTAGCCCTAGCCCATGGATCTAACCTGCACCGCCACCTTCGATGTCAACACATGCTTCACCGGTAACTTAAACTTCCATCTCGTCCTTACCCTCACATAAGAGACAGACCCTAAATCAAATCGTAACCCTAACTTCCCCATAAAACTTAAGTTACACCCAAGCCTAACACTAGCCCTTGTCCGTGGACATTGCCCCTCACCATCACCATTGACAACACACAAGGTTCCCTTTAAACGTGGATTTAAATCTGGCCCCCTACTCACATCAGAGACAGTCCCAAACTCAAAATGTAACCCTATCCTCACTGTTCACCGTTCGTACACCTGACCCAAAACCCTGCCCAGTTTCTTCAACCTGACCCCTCACCACCGACAGCACCATGACTCATGTCTAACAAAAATCATGAAGGTCTGTATCGAAAATGACATCAGGTCAGAGCTGGATCCTGATTCCTACCATACCCCAATCCTCCACGTACAGCGAACTGAACACCGACAGCTAAACCTAGACCTGGCCCCTGGACCCGAAACCTCATCGTCACCAATGACATCACCCACGTTCAGCGCAAACCTGATGTTCAATCACTTCCTCATCCACACATCAGAGCCTGATCCTAATCCTTCCCATAACCATATCTTCCCTGTACACCTTACCAAACACCTATCCCTAACCCTAACCTTGTTTCCTGGTTGAATCCTCACTGACAAAATCGACATCCCCCATGCCTCACTGTAAACCTCCACCTCAATGTCGTCCATGCCATCACGTCAGAGCCAGATCCTAACTCTAAACATAGTCCTATACGTCTGGTACACCTTAGCAAACACAAACCCTAACTGTAGCCCAGGTCTCTTGACCTGACACAACATCACAATTGACATCATTCACGCTTCACCTCAACTCTGAATTACAATCGTACTCTCTAACTCACATCACAGGTGAAACCAAGCTCTAACCATAATCTAAACTCCCCATTTGCCTTAAAGAAATCGCAACCCAATTCCTAGCACTAGCCCATGGACCAAACCCTCACTGTCACCTTCGACGTCACCCAGGCTTCACCGTAACCTTGAACTGCAATCTCGTACTCACCCTCACATCAGAGACAGATGCAAACACTGATAGTAACCCTACACTCCCCATGAACCTTAATGAACATGCAACCCTAAAGCAAGCACTTGTCCCTGGACCTTAACCCTTAGAGACACCACTGACACCACTGAAGGTTATCTTTAAAAATGGATTTAAATCTTGTCCTCACAGTCACATCAGAGACAGTCTCTAACTCTACCTGCAAACCTACCCTCACTGTACACCATTCCATACACCTGATCTGAAACCCTGCCCAGGTCTTCCAACGTGACCCCTCACCACCACCATCACCATCACTCATGTCTAAGAAACATCATGAAAGTCTATCTCGCAATCACCCTCACAATCAGAGCTGGATCCTGACTCTAACCATATCCCTATCCTCCACTTACAGCTAAACCACCACTTCAACTTAACCCTGGACTGCAACCAGGACCTGAAACCTCACTGTCACCATCGATGTTACCCATGCTTCACCATAAACCTGATGTTCAATCTCGTCCTCACCCTCACAACAGAGCCGGATTGTTAGCCTAAACAAAACCATGTGCTCCCTGTACACCTTTCCGAACACCTAACCCTAACCCTAGACCTAGCCCATGGAACTGAACCCTGACAGTCACCATCGACATCACCCAGGCTTCAGCGTAAACCTGATGTTCAATCTCTTCCTCATCCTCACATCAGAGCCCAATTCTAACCCTTCCCGTAACCGTATCTTCCCTGTACACCTTACCAAACACCTAACCCTAACCCTAGCCCTAGCCCATGGAATTGAACCTTGACGGTCACCATCGACATCACCCAGGCTTCAGCGTAAACCCGATGTGCAATCCCATCCTCATCCTCACATCAGAGCCCGACTCAAACCCTTCCCATAACCGTATCTTCCCTGTACACCTTACCAAACACCTAACCCTAACCCTAGCCTTGTTCCCTGGACTTACCCCTCACCATCACCATCAATGTCCCCTACGCTTCAATGAAAACCTCGACCTCAATCTATCCCTCAACATCACATCAGAGGTGAATCCCCAGCAAAATGATAAACCAATCCTCCCTGTACACATTACAGGACACCTAACCCTAAACCTAACCTTGTTCACTGGCCTGTACCCTCTCTGTTAAAATCGACATCTCCCATGCGTCACTGTAAACCTCCGTGTCAATCTCACCCTCACCATCACATCAGAGTCACACCCTAACTCCAAACGTAGTCCCGTATGTTCCATACACCTCAGTGAAAACCAACCTTCTCTCTACTGCTGGTCATTTGACATGACCACACAACATCTCAATTGACATCTTCCATGCTTCACCTTAATCCTGAATTACAATCATACTCTCTAACTCACATCAGAGCTGGGCCCTAATGCTAACCATAATCCAAACTCCTCGTTCATGTTAAAGAACTAGTATCCATTAACCTAGCCCTAGCCCATGGATCTGAATCATCACCATCACCATCGATGTCACCGAGAATTAACCATAAACTGGATCTTCAATCTCGTACTCACCCTCACATCAGAGACAGACCCTAACTCTAATTGTAACCCTATCTTCGCCATAAACCTAAACAAACACCCAACCCTAACCCTAGTCTTTGTCCCTGGACATTGTCCCTCAGCGTCACCACTGACTTCACCGAAGGTTCGCTTTATCCATGGATTTAAATCTTGTCTTCGTAATCACTTCAGAGACAGACTCTAACTCTCACCATACATTTACCCTCAATGTTCACCATTTCATACACCTAATACGATACCCTGCCCACGTCCTTCGCTCTGACCCCTCACCACAAACACCACCGTCAAGCATGTCTATCAAAAAGAGTGAATATCATTCTCACAATCACCCTCACTTTAGAGCTGGATCCTGACTCTAACCATATCCCTATCCTCCATGCACAGTTAAACCAACACCGAAACCTAACCCTAGCTTGGCTCCTGGACCTGAAACCGCACAATCACCAACGATGTCACCCAGAATTCTCCGTAAACCCGATGTTCAATCTCGTCCTCAACCGCACTACAGAGCCAGATCATAAGCCTAAATGAAACCATATAGTCCCTGTACACCTTACCAAACACCTAACCCTACCCCTAGCCCTAGCCCATGGACCTAATACCTCACAATCACCATTGACATCACCCAGGCTTCAGCGTAAACCTGACGTTCAATCTCGTCCTGATCCTCACGTCAGAGCCCAATCCGAACCCTTCCCATAACAATATCTCCCCCGTACACCTTACCAAACACTTAACCCTGAACCTAGCCTTGTTTCCTTGACTTACCCCTCACTGTCACCATCAGCGTCCCCCATGCCTCACTGTAAAACTCCTCCTCAGTGTACCCCTTCACCTCACATCAGAGCTGGATCCTAAGCATAACGATAACCCTCTCCTCCCAGTACAACTTACAGAACACCAAACCCTAACCCTAACCTTGTTCACTGACCAAAACCCTCACCGTCAAAATCGACATCTAACACACCTCACAGTAAACGTCAAGAACAATCTCACCCTTGGGCTCACATCAGAGCTACATCCTAACTTTAAACATAGTCCTGTATGTCCCGTAAAACTTTGCGAACACCAACCCTAACTCGAGTGCTGATCACTAGACCTGACCCCTCAGCATCATATTTGACATCATCCACGCTTCACCTTAAACCTGAATTACAATCATACTCTCTACTTCACATCACACCAGACCCAAATTCTAACTGTAATCTAAACTCCCCATTCGCCTTAAAGAACTACCAACTATAATACTAGCCCTAGCCCATGGATCTAACCTACACCGCCACCTTCGATGTCAACACATGCTTCACCGGTAACTTAAACTTCCATCTCGTCCTTACCCTCACATAAGAGACAGACCCTAAATCAAATCGTAACCCTAACTTCCCCATAAAACTTAAGTTACACCCAAGCCTAACACTAGCCCTTGTCCGTGGACATTGCCCCTCACCATCACCATTGACAACACACAAGGTTCCCTTTAAACGTGGATTTAAATCTGGCCCCTTAGTCACATCAGAGACAGTCCCAAACTCAAAATGTAACCCTATCCTCACTGTTCACCGTTCGTACACCTGACCCAAATCCCTGCCCAGTTTCTTCAACCTGACCCCTCACCACCGACAGCACCATGACTCATGTCTAACAAAAATCATGAAGGTCTGTATCGAAAATGACATCAGGTCAGAGCTGGATCCTGATTCCTACCATACCCCAATCCTCCACGTACAGCGAACTGAACACCGACACCTAAACCTAGACCTGGCCCCCGGACCCGAAACCTCATCGTCACCAATGACATCACCCACGTTCAGCGCAAACCTGATGTTCAATCACTTCCTCATCCACACATCAGAGCCTGATCCTAATCCTTCCCATAACCATATCTTCCCTGTACACCTTACCAAACACCTATCCCTAACCCTAACCTTGTTTCCTGGTTGAATCCTCACTGACAAAATCGACATCCCCCATGCCTCACTGTAAACCTCCACCTCAATGTCGTCCATGCCATCACGTCAGAGCCAGATCCTAACTCTAAACATAGTCCTATACGTCTGGTACACCTTAGCAAACACAAACCCTAACTGTAGCCCAGGTCTCTTGACCTGACACAACATCACAATTGACATCATTCACGCTTCACCTCAACTCTGAATTACAATCGTACTCTCTAACTCACATCACAGGTGAAACCAAGCTCTAACCATAATCTAAACTCCCCATTTGCCTTAAAGAAATCGCAACCCAATTCCTAGCACTAGCCCATGGACCAAACCCTCACTGTCACCTTCGACGTCACCCAGGCTTCACCGTAACCTTGAACTGCAATCTCGTACTCACCCTCACATCAGAGACAGATGCAAACACTGATAGTAACCCTACACTCCCCATGAACCTTAATGAACATGCAACCCTAAAGCAAGCACTTGTCCCTGGACCTTAACCCTTAGAGACACCACTGACACCACTGAAGGTTATCTTTAAAAATGGATTTAAATCTTGTCCTCACAGTCACATCAGAGACAGTCTCTAACTCTACCTGCAAACCTACCCTCACTGTACACCATTCCATACACCTGATCTGAAACCCTGCCCAGGTCTTCCAACGTGACCCCTCACCACCACCATCACCATCACTCATGTCTAAGAAACATCATGAAAGTCTATCTCGCAATCACCCTCACAATCAGAGCTGGATCCTGACTCTAACCATATCCCTATCCTCCACTTACAGCTAAACCACCACTTCAACTTAACCCTGGACTGCAACCAGGACCTGAAACCTCACTGTCACCATCGATGTTACCCATGCTTCACCATAAACCTGATGTTCAATCTCGTCCTCACCCTCACAACAGAGCCGGATTGTTAGCCTAAACAAAACCATGTGCTCCCTGTACACCTTTCCGAACACCTAACCCTAACCCTAGACCTAGCCCATGGAACTGAACCCTGACAGTCACCATCGACATCACCCAGGCTTCAGCGTAAACCTGATGTTCAATCTCTTCCTCATCCTCACATCAGAGCCCAATTCTAACCCTTCCCATAACCGTATCTTCCCTGTACACCTTACCAAACACCTAACCCTAACCCTAGCCCTAGCCCATGGAATTGAACCTTGACGGTCACCATCGACATCACCCAGGCTTCAGCGTAAACCCGATGTGCAATCCCATCCTCATCCTCACATCGGAGCCCGACTCAAACCCTTCCCATAACCGTATCTTCCCTGTACACCTTACCAAACACCTAACCCTAACCCTAGCCTTGTTCCCTGGACTTACCCCTCACCATCACCATCAATGTCCCCTACGCTTCAATGAAAACCTCGACCTCAATCTAGCCCTCAACATCACATCAGAGGTGAATCCCCAGCAAAATGATAAACCAATCCTCCCTGTACACATTACAGGACACCTAACCCTAAACCTAACCTTGTTCACTGGCCTGTACCCTCTCTGTTAAAATCGACATCTCCCATGCGTCACTGTAAACCTCCGTGTCAATCTCACCCTCACCATCACATCAGAGTCACACCCTAACTCCAAACGTAGTCCCGTATGTTCCATACACCTCAGTGAAAACCAACCTTCTCTCTACTGCTGGTCATTTGACATGACCACACAACATCTCAATTGACATCTTCCATGCTTCACCTTAATCCTGAATTACAATCATACTCTCTAACTCACATCAGAGCTGGGCCCTAATGCTAACCATAATCCAAACTCCTCGTGCATGTTAAAGAACTAGTATCCATTAACCTAGCCCTAGCCCATGGATCTGAATCATCACCATCACCATCGATGTCACCGAGAATTAACCATAAACTGGATCTTCAATCTCGTACTCACCCTCACATCAGAGACAGACCCTAACTCTAATTGTAACCCTATCTTCGCCATAAACCTAAACAAACACCCAACCCTAACCCTTGTCTTTGTCCCTGGACATTGTCCCTCAGCGTCACCACTGACTTCACCGAAGGTTCGCTTTATCCATGGATTTAAATCTTGTCTTCGTAATCACTTCAGAGACAGACTCTAACTCTCACCATACATTTACCCTCAATGTTCACCATTTCGTACACCTAATACGATACCCTGCCCACGTCCTTCGCTCTGACCCCTCACCACAAACACCACCATCAAGCATGTCTATCAAAAAGAGTGAATATCATTCTCACAATCACCCTCACTTTAGAGCTGGATCCTGACTCTAACCATATCCCTATCCTCCATGCACAGTTAAACCAACACCGAAACCTAACCCTAGCTTGGCTCCTGGACCTGAAACCGCACAATCACCAACGATGTCACCCAGAATTCTCCGTAAACCCGATGTTCAATCTCGTCCTCAACCGCACTACAGAGCCAGATCATAAGCCTAAATGAAACCATATAGTCCCTGTACACCTTACCAAACACCTAACCCTACCCCTAGCCCTAGCCCATGGACCTAATACCTCACAATCACCATTGACATCACCCAGGCTTCAGCGTAAACCTGACGTTCAATCTCGTCCTGATCCTCACGTCAGAGCCCAATCCGAACCCTTCCCATAACAATATCTCCCCCGTACACCTTACCAAACACTTAACCCTGAACCTAGCCTTGTTTCCTTGACTTACCCCTCACTGTCACCATCAGCGTCCCCCATGCCTCACTGTAAAACTCCTCCTCAGTGTACCCCTTCACCTCACATCAGAGCTGGATCCTAAGCATAACGATAACCCTCTCCTCCCAGTACAACTTACAGAACACCAAACCCTAACCCTAACCTTGTTCACTGACCAAAACCCTCACCGTCAAAATCGACATCTAACACACCTCACAGTAAACGTCAAGAACAATCTCACCCTTGGGCTCACATCAGAGCTACATCCTAACTTTAAACATAGTCCTGTATGTCCCGTAAAACTTTGCGAACACCAACCCTAACTCGAGTGCTGATCACTAGACCTGACCCCTCAGCATCATATTTGACATCATCCACGCTTCACCTTAAACCTGAATTACAATCATACTCTCTACTTCACATCACACCAGACCCAAATTCTAACTGTAATCTAAACTCCCCATTCGCCTTAAAGAACTACCAACTATAATACTAGCCCTAGCCCATGGATCTAACCTGCACCGCCACCTTCGATGTCAACACATGCTTCACCGGTAACTTAAACTTCCATCTCGTCCTTACCCTCACATAAGAGACAGACCCTAAATCAAATCGTAACCCTAACTTCCCCATAAAACTTAAGTTACACCCAAGCCTAACACTAGCCCTTGTCCGTGGACATTGCCCCTCACCATCACCATTGACAACACACAAGGTTCCCTTTAAACGTGGATTTAAATCTGGCCCCCTACTCACATCAGAGACAGTCCCAAACTCAAAATGTAACCCTATCCTCACTGTTCACCGTTCGTACACCTGACCCAAAACCCTGCCCAGTTTCTTCAACCTGACCCCTCACCACCGACAGCACCATGACTCATGTCTAACAAAAATCATGAAGGTCTGTATCGAAAATGACATCAGGTCAGAGCTGGATCCTGATTCCTACCATACCCCAATCCTCCACGTACAGCGAACTGAACACCGACAGCTAAACCTAGACCTGGCCCCTGGACCCGAAACCTCATCGTCACCAATGACATCACCCACGTTCAGCGCAAACCTGATGTTCAATCACTTCCTCATCCACACATCAGAGCCTGATCCTAATCCTTCCCATAACCATATCTTCCCTGTACACCTTACCAAACACCTATCCCTAACCCTAACCTTGTTTCCTGGTTGAATCCTCACTGACAAAATCGACATCCCCCATGCCTCACTGTAAACCTCCACCTCAATGTCGTCCATGCCATCACGTCAGAGCCAGATCCTAACTCTAAACATAGTCCTATACGTCTGGTACACCTTAGCAAACACAAACCCTAACTGTAGCCCAGGTCTCTTGACCTGACACAACATCACAATTGACATCATTCACGCTTCACCTCAACTCTGAATTACAATCGTACTCTCTAACTCACATCACAGGTGAAACCAAGCTCTAACCATAATCTAAACTCCCCATTTGCCTTAAAGAAATCGCAACCCAATTCCTAGCACTAGCCCATGGACCAAACCCTCACTGTCACCTTCGACGTCACCCAGGCTTCACCGTAACCTTGAACTGCAATCTCGTACTCACCCTCACATCAGAGACAGATGCAAACACTGATAGTAACCCTACACTCCCCATGAACCTTAATGAACATGCAACCCTAAAGCAAGCACTTGTCCCTGGACCTTAACCCTTAGAGACACCACTGACACCACTGAAGGTTATCTTTAAAAATGGATTTAAATCTTGTCCTCACAGTCACATCAGAGACAGTCTCTAACTCTACCTGCAAACCTACCCTCACTGTACACCATTCCATACACCTGATCTGAAACCCTGCCCAGGTCTTCCAACGTGACCCCTCACCACCACCATCACCATCACTCATGTCTAAGAAACATCATGAAAGTCTATCTCGCAATCACCCTCACAATCAGAGCTGGATCCTGACTCTAACCATATCCCTATCCTCCACTTACAGCTAAACCACCACTTCAACTTAACCCTGGACTGCAACCAGGACCTGAAACCTCACTGTCACCATCGATGTTACCCATGCTTCACCATAAACCTGATGTTCAATCTCGTCCTCACCCTCACAACAGAGCCGGATTGTTAGCCTAAACAAAACCATGTGCTCCCTGTACACCTTTCCGAACACCTAACCCTAACCCTAGACCTAGCCCATGGAACTGAACCCTGACAGTCACCATCGACATCACCCAGGCTTCAGCGTAAACCTGATGTTCAATCTCTTCCTCATCCTCACATCAGAGCCCAATTCTAACCCTTCCCGTAACCGTATCTTCCCTGTACACCTTACCAAACACCTAACCCTAACCCTAGCCCTAGCCCATGGAATTGAACCTTGACGGTCACCATCGACATCACCCAGGCTTCAGCGTAAACCCGATGTGCAATCCCATCCTCATCCTCACATCAGAGCCCGACTCAAACCCTTCCCATAACCGTATCTTCCCTGTACACCTTACCAAACACCTAACCCTAACCCTAGCCTTGTTCCCTGGACTTACCCCTCACCATCACCATCAATGTCCCCTACGCTTCAATGAAAACCTCGACCTCAATCTATCCCTCAACATCACATCAGAGGTGAATCCCCAGCAAAATGATAAACCAATCCTCCCTGTACACATTACAGGACACCTAACCCTAAACCTAACCTTGTTCACTGGCCTGTACCCTCTCTGTTAAAATCGACATCTCCCATGCGTCACTGTAAACCTCCGTGTCAATCTCACCCTCACCATCACATCAGAGTCACACCCTAACTCCAAACGTAGTCCCGTATGTTCCATACACCTCAGTGAAAACCAACCTTCTCTCTACTGCTGGTCATTTGACATGACCACACAACATCTCAATTGACATCTTCCATGCTTCACCTTAATCCTGAATTACAATCATACTCTCTAACTCACATCAGAGCTGGGCCCTAATGCTAACCATAATCCAAACTCCTCGTTCATGTTAAAGAACTAGTATCCATTAACCTAGCCCTAGCCCATGGATCTGAATCATCACCATCACCATCGATGTCACCGAGAATTAACCATAAACTGGATCTTCAATCTCGTACTCACCCTCACATCAGAGACAGACCCTAACTCTAATTGTAACCCTATCTTCGCCATAAACCTAAACAAACACCCAACCCTAACCCTAGTCTTTGTCCCTGGACATTGTCCCTCAGCGTCACCACTGACTTCACCGAAGGTTCGCTTTATCCATGGATTTAAATCTTGTCTTCGTAATCACTTCAGAGACAGACTCTAACTCTCACCATACATTTACCCTCAATGTTCACCATTTCATACACCTAATACGATACCCTGCCCACGTCCTTCGCTCTGACCCCTCACCACAAACACCACCGTCAAGCATGTCTATCAAAAAGAGTGAATATCATTCTCACAATCACCCTCACTTTAGAGCTGGATCCTGACTCTAACCATATCCCTATCCTCCATGCACAGTTAAACCAACACCGAAACCTAACCCTAGCTTGGCTCCTGGACCTGAAACCGCACAATCACCAACGATGTCACCCAGAATTCTCCGTAAACCCGATGTTCAATCTCGTCCTCAACCGCACTACAGAGCCAGATCATAAGCCTAAATGAAACCATATAGTCCCTGTACACCTTACCAAACACCTAACCCTACCCCTAGCCCTAGCCCATGGACCTAATACCTCACAATCACCATTGACATCACCCAGGCTTCAGCGTAAACCTGACGTTCAATCTCGTCCTGATCCTCACGTCAGAGCCCAATCCGAACCCTTCCCATAACAATATCTCCCCCGTACACCTTACCAAACACTTAACCCTGAACCTAGCCTTGTTTCCTTGACTTACCCCTCACTGTCACCATCAGCGTCCCCCATGCCTCACTGTAAAACTCCTCCTCAGTGTACCCCTTCACCTCACATCAGAGCTGGATCCTAAGCATAACGATAACCCTCTCCTCCCAGTACAACTTACAGAACACCAAACCCTAACCCTAACCTTGTTCACTGACCAAAACCCTCACCGTCAAAATCGACATCTAACACACCTCACAGTAAACGTCAAGAACAATCTCACCCTTGGGCTCACATCAGAGCTACATCCTAACTTTAAACATAGTCCTGTATGTCCCGTAAAACTTTGCGAACACCAACCCTAACTCGAGTGCTGATCACTAGACCTGACCCCTCAGCATCATATTTGACATCATCCACGCTTCACCTTAAACCTGAATTACAATCATACTCTCTACTTCACATCACACCAGACCCAAATTCTAACTGTAATCTAAACTCCCCATTCGCCTTAAAGAACTACCAACTATAATACTAGCCCTAGCCCATGGATCTAACCTACACCGCCACCTTCGATGTCAACACATGCTTCACCGGTAACTTAAACTTCCATCTCGTCCTTACCCTCACATAAGAGACAGACCCTAAATCAAATCGTAACCCTAACTTCCCCATAAAACTTAAGTTACACCCAAGCCTAACACTAGCCCTTGTCCGTGGACATTGCCCCTCACCATCACCATTGACAACACACAAGGTTCCCTTTAAACGTGGATTTAAATCTGGCCCCCTACTCACATCAGAGACAGTCCCAAACTCAAAATGTAACCCTATCCTCACTGTTCACCGTTCGTACACCTGACCCAAATCCCTGCCCAGTTTCTTCAACCTGACCCCTCACCACCGACAGCACCATGACTCATGTCTAACAAAAATCATGAAGGTCTGTATCGAAAATGACATCAGGTCAGAGCTGGATCCTGATTCCTACCATACCCCAATCCTCCACGTACAGCGAACTGAACACCGACACCTAAACCTAGACCTGGCCCCCGGACCCGAAACCTCATCGTCACCAATGACATCACCCACGTTCAGCGCAAACCTGATGTTCAATCACTTCCTCATCCACACATCAGAGCCTGATCCTAATCCTTCCCATAACCATATCTTCCCTGTACACCTTACCAAACACCTATCCCTAACCCTAACCTTGTTTCCTGGTTGAATCCTCACTGACAAAATCGACATCCCCCATGCCTCACTGTAAACCTCCACCTCAATGTCGTCCATGCCATCACGTCAGAGCCAGATCCTAACTCTAAACATAGTCCTATACGTCTGGTACACCTTAGCAAACACAAACCCTAACTGTAGCCCAGGTCTCTTGACCTGACACAACATCACAATTGACATCATTCACGCTTCACCTCAACTCTGAATTACAATCGTACTCTCTAACTCACATCACAGGTGAAACCAAGCTCTAACCATAATCTAAACTCCCCATTTGCCTTAAAGAAATCGCAACCCAATTCCTAGCACTAGCCCATGGACCAAACCCTCACTGTCACCTTCGACGTCACCCAGGCTTCACCGTAACCTTGAACTGCAATCTCGTACTCACCCTCACATCAGAGACAGATGCAAACACTGATAGTAACCCTACACTCCCCATGAACCTTAATGAACATGCAACCCTAAAGCAAGCACTTGTCCCTGGACCTTAACCCTTAGAGACACCACTGACACCACTGAAGGTTATCTTTAAAAATGGATTTAAATCTTGTCCTCACAGTCACATCAGAGACAGTCTCTAACTCTACCTGCAAACCTACCCTCACTGTACACCATTCCATACACCTGATCTGAAACCCTGCCCAGGTCTTCCAACGTGACCCCTCACCACCACCATCACCATCACTCATGTCTAAGAAACATCATGAAAGTCTATCTCGCAATCACCCTCACAATCAGAGCTGGATCCTGACTCTAACCATATCCCTATCCTCCACTTACAGCTAAACCACCACTTCAACTTAACCCTGGACTGCAACCAGGACCTGAAACCTCACTGTCACCATCGATGTTACCCATGCTTCACCATAAACCTGATGTTCAATCTCGTCCTCACCCTCACAACAGAGCCGGATTGTTAGCCTAAACAAAACCATGTGCTCCCTGTACACCTTTCCGAACACCTAACCCTAACCCTAGACCTAGCCCATGGAACTGAACCCTGACAGTCACCATCGACATCACCCAGGCTTCAGCGTAAACCTGATGTTCAATCTCTTCCTCATCCTCACATCAGAGCCCAATTCTAACCCTTCCCATAACCGTATCTTCCCTGTACACCTTACCAAACACCTAACCCTAACCCTAGCCCTAGCCCATGGAATTGAACCTTGACGGTCACCATCGACATCACCCAGGCTTCAGCGTAAACCCGATGTGCAATCCCATCCTCATCCTCACATCAGAGCCCGACTCAAACCCTTCCCATAACCGTATCTTCCCTGTACACCTTACCAAACACCTAACCCTAACCCTAGCCTTGTTCCCTGGACTTACCCCTCACCATCACCATCAATGTCCCCTACGCTTCAATGAAAACCTCGACCTCAATCTATCCCTCAACATCACATCAGAGGTGAATCCCCAGCAAAATGATAAACCAATCCTCCCTGTACACATTACAGGACACCTAACCCTAAACCTAACCTTGTTCACTGGCCTGTACCCTCTCTGTTAAAATCGACATCTCCCATGCGTCACTGTAAACCTCCGTGTCAATCTCACCCTCACCATCACATCAGAGTCACACCCTAACTCCAAACGTAGTCCCGTATGTTCCATACACCTCAGTGAAAACCAACCTTCTCTCTACTGCTGGTCATTTGACATGACCACACAACATCTCAATTGACATCTTCCATGCTTCACCTTAATCCTGAATTACAATCATACTCTCTAACTCACATCAGAGCTGGGCCCTAATGCTAACCATAATCCAAACTCCTCGTTCATGTTAAAGAACTAGTATCCATTAACCTAGCCCTAGCCCATGGATCTGAATCATCACCATCACCATCGATGTCACCGAGAATTAACCATAAACTGGATCTTCAATCTCGTACTCACCCTCACATCAGAGACAGACCCTAACTCTAATTGTAACCCTATCTTCGCCATAAACCTAAACAAACACCCAACCCTAACCCTAGTCTTTGTCCCTGGACATTGTCCCTCAGCGTCACCACTGACTTCACCGAAGGTTCGCTTTATCCATGGATTTAAATCTTGTCTTCGTAATCACTTCAGAGACAGACTCTAACTCTCACCATACATTTACCCTCAATGTTCACCATTTCATACACCTAATACGATACCCTGCCCACGTCCTTCGCTCTGACCCCTCACCACAAACACCACCGTCAAGCATGTCTATCAAAAAGAGTGAATATCATTCTCACAATCACCCTCACTTTAGAGCTGGATCCTGACTCTAACCATATCCCTATCCTCCATGCACAGTTAAACCAACACCGAAACCTAACCCTAGCTTGGCTCCTGGACCTGAAACCGCACAATCACCAACGATGTCACCCAGAATTCTCCGTAAACCCGATGTTCAATCTCGTCCTCAACCGCACTACAGAGCCAGATCATAAGCCTAAATGAAACCATATAGTCCCTGTACACCTTACCAAACACCTAACCCTACCCCTAGCCCTAGCCCATGGACCTAATACCTCACAATCACCATTGACATCACCCAGGCTTCAGCGTAAACCTGACGTTCAATCTCGTCCTGATCCTCACGTCAGAGCCCAATCCGAACCCTTCCCATAACAATATCTCCCCCGTACACCTTACCAAACACTTAACCCTGAACCTAGCCTTGTTTCCTTGACTTACCCCTCACTGTCACCATCAGCGTCCCCCATGCCTCACTGTAAAACTCCTCCTCAGTGTACCCCTTCACCTCACATCAGAGCTGGATCCTAAGCATAACGATAACCCTCTCCTCCCAGTACAACTTACAGAACACCAAACCCTAACCCTAACCTTGTTCACTGACCAAAACCCTCACCGTCAAAATCGACATCTAACACACCTCACAGTAAACGTCAAGAACAATCTCACCCTTGGGCTCACATCAGAGCTACATCCTAACTTTAAACATAGTCCTGTATGTCCCGTAAAACTTTGCGAACACCAACCCTAACTCGAGTGCTGATCACTAGACCTGACCCCTCAGCATCATATTTGACATCATCCACGCTTCACCTTAAACCTGAATTACAATCATACTCTCTACTTCACATCACACCAGACCCAAATTCTAACTGTAATCTAAACTCCCCATTCGCCTTAAAGAACTACCAACTATAATACTAGCCCTAGCCCATGGATCTAACCTGCACCGCCACCTTCGATGTCAACACATGCTTCACCGGTAACTTAAACTTCCATCTCGTCCTTACCCTCACATAAGAGACAGACCCTAAATCAAATCGTAACCCTAACTTCCCCATAAAACTTAAGTTACACCCAAGCCTAACACTAGCCCTTGTCCGTGGACATTGCCCCTCACCATCACCATTGACAACACACAAGGTTCCCTTTAAACGTGGATTTAAATCTGGCCCCTTAGTCACATCAGAGACAGTCCCAAACTCAAAATGTAACCCTATCCTCACTGTTCACCGTTCGTACACCTGACCCAAATCCCTGCCCAGTTTCTTCAACCTGACCCCTCACCACCGACAGCACCATGACTCATGTCTAACAAAAATCATGAAGGTCTGTATCGAAAATGACATCAGGTCAGAGCTGGATCCTGATTCCTACCATACCCCAATCCTCCACGTACAGCGAACTGAACACCGACACCTAAACCTAGACCTGGCCCCCGGACCCGAAACCTCATCGTCACCAATGACATCACCCACGTTCAGCGCAAACCTGATGTTCAATCACTTCCTCATCCACACATCAGAGCCTGATCCTAATCCTTCCCATAACCATATCTTCCCTGTACACCTTACCAAACACCTATCCCTAACCCTAACCTTGTTTCCTGGTTGAATCCTCACTGA
This sequence comes from Manis javanica, assembly GCF_040802235.1. NCBI lineage: Eukaryota > Metazoa > Chordata > Mammalia > Pholidota > Manidae > Manis > Manis javanica. Next base: position 1,605,004 of record NW_027332168.1, on the reverse strand, counting down.
CAAAATCGACATCCCCCATGCCTCACTGTAAACCTCCACCTCAATGTCGTCCATGCCATCACGTCAGAGCCAGATCCTAACTCTAAACATAGTCCTATACGTCTGGTACACCTTAGCAAACACAAACCCTAACTGTAGCCCAGGTCTCTTGACCTGACACAACATCACAATTGACATCATTCACGCTTCACCTCAACTCTGAATTACAATCGTACTCTCTAACTCACATCACAGGTGAAACCAAGCTCTAACCATAATCTAAACTCCCCATTTGCCTTAAAGAAATCGCAACCCAATTCCTAGCACTAGCCCATGGACCAAACCCTCACTGTCACCTTCGACGTCACCCAGGCTTCACCGTAACCTTGAACTGCAATCTCGTACTCACCCTCACATCAGAGACAGATGCAAACACTGATAGTAACCCTACACTCCCCATGAACCTTAATGAACATGCAACCCTAAAGCAAGCACTTGTCCCTGGACCTTAACCCTTAGAGACACCACTGACACCACTGAAGGTTATCTTTAAAAATGGATTTAAATCTTGTCCTCACAGTCACATCAGAGACAGTCTCTAACTCTACCTGCAAACCTACCCTCACTGTACACCATTCCATACACCTGATCTGAAACCCTGCCCAGGTCTTCCAACGTGACCCCTCACCACCACCATCACCATCACTCATGTCTAAGAAACATCATGAAAGTCTATCTCGCAATCACCCTCACAATCAGAGCTGGATCCTGACTCTAACCATATCCCTATCCTCCACTTACAGCTAAACCACCACTTCAACTTAACCCTGGACTGCAACCAGGACCTGAAACCTCACTGTCACCATCGATGTTACCCATGCTTCACCATAAACCTGATGTTCAATCTCGTCCTCACCCTCACAACAGAGCCGGATTGTTAGCCTAAACAAAACCATGTGCTCCCTGTACACCTTTCCGAACACCTAACCCTAACCCTAGACCTAGCCCATGGAACTGAACCCTGACAGTCACCATCGACATCACCCAGGCTTCAGCGTAAACCTGATGTTCAATCTCTTCCTCATCCTCACATCAGAGCCCAATTCTAACCCTTCCCATAACCGTATCTTCCCTGTACACCTTACCAAACACCTAACCCTAACCCTAGCCCTAGCCCATGGAATTGAACCTTGACGGTCACCATCGACATCACCCAGGCTTCAGCGTAAACCCGATGTGCAATCCCATCCTCATCCTCACATCAGAGCCCGACTCAAACCCTTCCCATAACCGTATCTTCCCTGTACACCTTACCAAACACCTAACCCTAACCCTAGCCTTGTTCCCTGGACTTACCCCTCACCATCACCATCAATGTCCCCTACGCTTCAATGAAAACCTCGACCTCAATCTATCCCTCAACATCACATCAGAGGTGAATCCTAAGCAAAATGATAAACCAATCCTCCCTGTACACATTACAGGACACCTAACCCTAAACCTAACCTTGTTCACTGGCCTGTACCCTCTCTGTTAAAATCGACATCTCCCATGCGTCACTGTAAACCTCCGTGTCAATCTCACCCTCACCATCACATCAGAGTCACACCCTAACTCCAAACGTAGTCCCGTATGTTCCATACACCTCAGTGAAAACCAACCTTCTCTCTACTGCTGGTCATTTGACATGACCACACAACATCTCAATTGACATCTTCCATGCTTCACCTTAATCCTGAATTACAATCATACTCTCTAACTCACATCAGAGCTGGGCCCTAATGCTAACCATAATCCAAACTCCTCGTTCATGTTAAAGAACTAGTATCCATTAACCTAGCCCTAGCCCATGGATCTGAATCATCACCATCACCATCGATGTCACTGAGAATTAACCATAAACTGGATCTTCAATCTCGTACTCACCCTCACATCAGAGACAGACCCTAACTCTAATTGTAACCCTATCTTCGCCATAAACCTAAACAAACACCCAACCCTAACCCTAGTCTTTGTCCCTGGACATTGTCCCTCAGCGTCACCACTGACTTCACCGAAGGTTCGCTTTATCCATGGATTTAAATCTTGTCTTCGTAATCACTTCAGAGACAGACTCTAACTCTCACCATACATTTACCCTCAATGTTCACCATTTCGTACACCTAATACGATACCCTGCCCACGTCCTTCACTCTGACCCCTCACCACAAACACCACCATCAAGCATGTCTATCAAAAAGAGTGAATATCATTCTCACAATCACCCTCACTTTAGAGCTGGATCCTGACTCTAACCATATCCCTATCCTCCATGCACAGTTAAACCAACACCGAAACCTAACCCTAGCTTGGCTCCTGGACCTGAAACCGCACAATCACCAACGATGTCACCCAGAATTCTCCGTAAACCCGATGTTCAATCTCGTCCTCAACCGCACTACAGAGCCAGATCATAAGCCTAAATGAAACCATATAGTCCCTGTACACCTTACCAAACACCTAACCCTACCCCTAGCCCTAGCCCATGGACCTAATACCTCACAATGACCATTGACATCACCCAGGCTTCAGCGTAAAGCTGATGTTCAATCTCGTCCTGATCCTCACGTCAGAGCCCAATCCGAACCCTTCCCATAACAATATCTCCCCCGTACACCTTGCCAAACACTTAACCCTGAACCTAGCCTTGTTTCCTTGACTTACCCCTCACTGTCACCATCAGCGTCCCCCATGCCTCACTGTAAAACTCCTCGTCAGTGTACCCCTTCACCTCACATCAGAGCTGGATCCTAAGCATAACGATAACCCTCTCCTCCCAGTACAACTTACAGAACACCAAACCCTAACCCTAACCTTGTTCACTGACCAAATCCCTCACCGTCAAAATCGACATCTAACACACCTCACAGTAAACGTCAAGAACAATCTCACCCTTGGGCTCACATCAGAGCTACATCCTAACTTTAAACATAGTCCTGTATGTCCCGTAAAACTTTGCGAACACCAACCCTAACTCGAGTGCTGATCACTAGACCTGACCCCTCAGCATCATATTTGACATCATCCACGCTTCACCTTAAACCTGAATTACAATCATACTCTCTACTTCACATCACACGAGACCCAAATTCTAACTGTAATCTAAACTCCCCATTCGCCTTAAAGAACTACCAACTATAATACTAGCCCTAGCCCATGGATCTAACCTACACCACCACCTTCGATGTCAACACATGCTTCACCGGTAACTTAAACTTCCATCTCGTCCTTACCCTCATATAAGAGACAGACCCTAAATCAAATCGTAACCCTAACTTCCCCATAAAACTTAAGTTACACCCAAGCCTAACACTAGCCCTTGTCCGTGGACATTGCCCCTCACCATCACCATTGACAACACACAAGGTTCCCTTTAAACATGGATTTAAATCTGGCCCCCTACTCACATCAGAGACAGTCCCAAACTCAAAATGTAACCCTCTCCTCACTGTTCACCGTTCGTACACCTGACCCAAAACCCTGCCCAGTTTCTTCGACCTGACCCCTCACCACCGACAGCACCATGACTCATGTCTAACAAAAATCATGAAGGTCTGTATCGAAAATGACATCAGGTCAGAGCTGGATCCTGATTCCTACCATACCCCAATCCTCCACGTACAGCGAACTGAACACCGACACCTAAACCTAGACCTGGCCCCTGGACCTGAAACCTCATCGTCACCAATGACATCACCCACGTTCAGCGCAAACCTGATGTTCAATCACTTCCTCATCCACACATCAGAGCCTGATCCTAATCCTTCCCATAACCATATCTTCCCTGTACACCTTACCAAGCACCTATCCCTAACCCTAACCTTGTTTCCTGGTTGAATCCTCACTGACAAAATCGACATCCCCCATGCCTCACTGTAAACCTCCACCTCAATGTCGTCCATGCCATCACGTCAGAGCCAGATCCTAACTCTAAACATAGTCCTATACGTCTGGTACACCTTAGCAAACACAAACCCTAACTGTAGCCCAATTCTCTTGACCTGACACAACATCACAATTGACATCATTCACGCTTCACCTCAACTCTGAATTACAATCGTACTCTCTAACTCACATCACAGGTGAAACCAAGCTCTAACCATAATCTAAACTCCCAATTTGCCTTAAAGAAATCGCAACCCAAATCCTAGCACTAGCCCATGGACCAAACCCTCACTGTCACCTTCGACGTCACCCAGGCTTCACCGTAACCTTGAACTGCAATCTCGTACTCACCCTCACATCAGAGACAGATGCAAACACTGATAGTAACCCTACACTCCCCATTAACCTTAATGAACATGCAACCCTAAAGCAAGCCCTTGTCCCTGGACCTTAACCCTTAGAGTCACCATTGACACCACTGAAGGTTATCTTTAAAATTGGATTTAAATCTTGTCCTCACAGTCACATCAGAGACAGTCTCTAACTCTACCTGCAAACCTACCCTCACTGTACACCATTCCATACACCTGATCTGAAACCCTGCCCAGGTCTTCCAACGTGACCCCTCACCACCACCATCACCATCACTCATGTCTAAGAAACATCATGAAAGTCTATCTCGCAATCACCCTCACAATCAGAGCTGGAACCTGACTCTAACCATATCCCTATCCTCCACTTACAGCTAAACCACCACTTAAACTTAACCCTGGACTGCAACCAGGACCTGAAACCTCACTGTCACCATCGATGTTACCCATGCTTCACCATAAACCTGATGTTCAATCTCGTCCTCACCCTCACAACAGAGCCGGATTGTTAGCCTAAACAAAACCATGTGCTCCCTGTACACCTTTCCGAACACCTAACCCTAACCCTAGACCTAGCCCATGGAACTGAACCCTGACAGTCACCATCGACATCACCCAGGCTTCAGCGTAAACCTGATGTTCAATCTCTTCCTCATCCTCACATCAGAGCCCAATTCTAACCCTTCCCATAACCGTATCTTCCCTGTACACCTTACCAAACACCTAACCCTAACCCTAGCCCTAGCCCATGGAATTGAACCTTGACGGTCACCATCGACATCACCCAGGCTTCAGCGTAAACGCGATGTGCAATCCCATCCTCATCCTCACATCAGACCCCGACTCAAACCCTTCCCATAACCGTATCTTCCCTGTACACCTTACCAAACACCTAACCCTAACCCTAGCCTTGTTCCCTGGACTTACCCCTCACCATCACCATCAATGTCCCCTACGCTTCAATGAAAACCTCGACCTCAATCTATCCCTCAACATCACATCAGAGGTGAATCCTAAGCAAAATGATAAACCAATCCTCCCTGTACACATTACAGGACACCTAACCCTAAACCTAACCTTGTTCACTGGCCTGTACCCTCTCTGTTAAAATCGACATCTCCCATGCGTCACTGTAAACCTCCGTGTCAATCTCACCCTCACCATCACATCAGAGTCACACCCTAACTCCAAACGTAGTCCCGTATGTTCCATACACCTCAGTGAAAACCAACCTTCTCTCTACTGCTGGTCATTTGACATGACCACACAACATCTCAATTGACATCTTCCATGCTTCACCTTAATCCTGAATTACAATCATATTCTCTAACTCACATCAGAGCTGGGCCCTAATGCTAACCATAATCCAAACTCCTCGTTCATGTTAAAGAACTAGTATCCATTAACCTAGCCCTAGCCCATGGATCTGAATCATCACCATCACCATCGATGTCACTGAGAATTAACCATAAACTGGATCTTCAATCTCGTACTCACCCTCACATCAGAGACAGACCCTAACTCTAATTGTAACCCTATCTTCGCCATAAACCTAAACAAACACCCAACCCTAACCCTAGTCTTTGTCCGTGGACATTGTCCCTCAGCGTCACCACTGACTTCACCGAAGGTTCGCTTTATCCATGGATTTAAATCTTGTCTTCGTAATCACTTCAGAGACAGACTCTAACTCTCACCATACATTTACCCTCAATGTTCACCATTTCGTACACCTAATACGATACCCTGGCCACGTCCTTCACTCTGACCCCTCACCACAAACACCACCATCAAGCATGTCTATCAAAAAGAGTGAATATCATTCTCACAATCACCCTCACTTTAGAGCTGGATCCTGACTCTAACCATATCCCTATCCTCCATGCACAGTTAAACCAACACCGAAACCTAACCCTAGCTTGGCTCCTGGACCTGAAACCGCACAATCACCAACGATGTCACCCAGAATTCTCCGTAAACCCGATGTTCAATCTCGTCCTCAACTGCACTACAGAGCCAGATCATAAGCCTAAATGAAACCATATAGTCCCTGTACACCTTACCAAACACCTAACCCTACCCCTAGCCCTAGCCCATGGACCTAATACCTCACAATCACCATTGACATCACCCAGGCTTCAGCGTAAACCTGATGTTCAATCTCGTCCTGATCCTCACGTCAGAGCCCAATCCGAACCCTTCCCATAACAATATCTCCCCCGTACACCTTGCCAAACACTTAACCCTGAACCTAGCCTTGTTTCCTTGACTTACCCCTCACTGTCACCATCAGCGTCCCCCATGCCTCACTGTAAAACTCCTCCTCAGTGTACCCCTTCACCTCACATCAGAGCTGGATCCTAAGCATAACGATAACCCTCTCCTCCCAGTACAACTTACAGAACACCAAACCCTAACCCTAACCTTGTTCACTGACCAAAACCCTCACCGTCAAAATCGACATCTAACACACCTCACAGTAAACGTCAAGAACAATCTCACCCTTGGGCTCACATCAGAGCTACATCCTAACTTTAAACATAGTCCTGTATGTCCCGTAAAACTTTGCGAACACCAACCCTAACTCGAGTGCTGATCACTAGACCTGACCCCTCAGCATCATATTTGACATCATCCACGCTTCACCTTAAACCTGAATTACAATCATACTCTCTACTTCACATCACACCAGACCCAAATTCTAACTGTAATCTAAACTCCCCATTCGCCTTAAAGAACTACCAACTATAATACTAGCCCTAGCCCATGGATCTAACCTACACCGCCACCTTCGATGTCAACACATGCTTCACCGGTAACTTAAACTTCCATCTCGTCCTTACCCTCATATAAGAGACAGACCCTAAATCAAATCGTAACCCTAACTTCCCCATAAAACTTAAGTTACACCCAAGCCTAACACTAGCCCTTGTCCGTGGACATTGCCCCTCACCATCACCATTGACAACACACAAGGTTCCCTTTAAACGTGGATTTAAATCTGGCCCCCTACTCACATCAGAGACAGTCCCAAACTCAAAATGTAACCCTCTCCTCACTGTTCACCGTTCGTACACCTGACCCAAAACCCTGCCCAGTTTCTTCGACCTGACCCCTCACCACCGACAGCACCATGACTCATGTCTAACAAAAATCATGAAGGTCTGTATCGAAAATGACATCAGGTCAGAGCTGGATCCTGATTCCTACCATACCCCAATCCTCCACGTACAGCGAACTGAACACCGACACCTAAACCTAGACCTGGCCCCTGGACCTGAAACCTCATCGTCACCAATGACATCACCCACGTTCAGCGCAAACCTGATGTTCAATCACTTCCTCATCCACACATCAGAGCCTGATCCTAATCCTTCCCATAACCATATCTTCCCTGTACACCTTACCAAACACCTAACCCTAACCCTAGCCCTAGCCCATGGAATTGAACCTTGACGGTCACCATCGACATCACCCAGGCTTCAGCGTAAACCCGATGTGCAATCCCATCCTCATCCTCACATCAGAGCCCGACTCAAACCCTTCCCATAACCGTATCTTCCCTGTACACCTTACCAAACACCTAACCCTAACCCTAGCCTTGTTCCCTGGACTTACCCCTCACCATCACCATCAATGTCCCCTACGCTTCAATGAAAACCTCGACCTCAATCTATCCCTCAACATCACATCAGAGGTGAATCCTAAGCAAAATGATAAACCAATCCTCCCTGTACACATTACAGGACACCTAACCCTAAACCTAACCTTGTTCACTGGCCTGTACCCTCTCTGTTAAAATCGACATCTCCCATGCGTCACTGTAAACCTCCGTGTCAATCTCACCCTCACCATCACATCAGAGTCACACCCTAACTCCAAACGTAGTCCCGTATGTTCCATACACCTCAGTGAAAACCAACCTTCTCTCTACTGCTGGTCATTTGACATGACCACACAACATCTCAATTGACATCTTCCATGCTTCACCTTAATCCTGAATTACAATCATACTCTCTAACTCACATCAGAGCTGGGCCCTAATGCTAACCATAATCCAAACTCCTCGTTCATGTTAAAGAACTAGTATCCATTAACCTAGCCCTAGCCCATGGATCTGAATCATCACCATCACCATCGATGTCACTGAGAATTAACCATAAACCGAATCTTCAATCTCGTACTCACCCTCACATCAGAGACAGACCCTAACTCTAATTGTAACCCTATCTTCGCCATAAACCTAAACAAACACCCAACCCTAACCCTAGTCTTTGTCCCTGGACATTGTCCCTCAGCGTCACCACTGACTTCACCGAAGGTTCGCTTTATCCATGGATTTAAATCTTGTCTTCGTAATCACTTCAGAGACAGACTCTAACTCTCACCATACATTTACCCTCAATGTTCACCATTTCGTACACCTAATACGATACCCTGCCCACGTCCTTCGCTCTGACCCCTCACCACAAACACCACCATCAAGCATGTCTATCAAAAAGAGTGAATATCATTCTCACAATCACCCTCACTTTAGAGCTGGATCCTGACTCTAACCATATCCCTATCCTCCATGCACAGTTAAACCAACACCGAAACCTAACCCTAGCTTGGCTCCTGGACCTGAAACCGCACAATCACCAACGATGTCACCCAGAATTCTCCGTAAACCCGATGTTCAATCTCGTCCTCAACCGCACTACAGAGCCAGATCATAAGCCTAAATGAAACCATATAGTCCCTGTACACCTTACCAAACACCTAACCCTACCCCTAGCCCTAGCCCATGGACCTAATACCTCACAATCACCATTGACATCACCCAGGCTTCAGCGTAAAGCTGATGTTCAATCTCGTCCTGATCCTCACGTCAGAGCCCAATCCGAACCCTTCCCATAACAATATCTCCCCCGTACACCTTGCCAAACACTTAACCCTGAACCTAGCCTTGTTTCCTTGACTTACCCCTCACTGTCACCATCAGCGTCCCCCATGCCTCACTATAAAACTCCTCGTCAGTGTACCCCTTCACCTCACATCAGAGCTGGATCCTAAGCATAACGATAACCCTCTCCTCCCAGTACAACTTACAGAACACCAAACCCTAACCCTAACCTTGTTCACTGACCAAATCCCTCACCGTCAAAATCGACATCTAACACACCTCACAGTAAACGTCAAGAACAATCTCACCCTTGGGCTCACATCAGAGCTACATCCTAACTTTAAACATAGTCCTGTATGTCCCGTAAAACTTTGCGAACACCAACCCTAACTCGAGTGCTGATCACTAGACCTGACCCCTCAGCATCATATTTGACATCATCCACGCTTCACCTTAAACCTGAATTACAATCATACTCTCTACTTCACATCACACCAGACCCAAATTCTAACTGTAATCTAAACTCCCCATTCGCCTTAAAGAACTACCAACTATAATACTAGCCCTAGCCCATGGATCTAACCTACACCACCACCTTCGATGTCAACACATGCTTCACCGGTAACTTAAACTTCCATCTCGTCCTTACCCTCATATAAGAGACAGACCCTAAATCAAATCGTAACCCTAACTTCCCCATAAAACTTAAGTTACACCCAAGCCTAACACTAGCCCTTGTCCGTGGACATTGCCCCTCACCATCACCATTGACAACACACAAGGTTCCCTTTAAACATGGATTTAAATCTGGCCCCCTACTCACATCAGAGACAGTCCCAAACTCAAAATGTAACCCTCTCCTCACTGTTCACCGTTCGTACACCTGACCCAAAACCCTGCCCAGTTTCTTCGACCTGACCCCTCACCACCGACAGCACCATGACTCATGTCTAACAAAAATCATGAAGGTCTGTATCGAAAATGACATCAGGTCAGAGCTGGATCCTGATTCCTACCATACCCCAATCCTCCACGTACAGCGAACTGAACACCGACACCTAAACCTAGACCTGGCCCCTGGACCTGAAACCTCATCGTCACCAATGACATCACCCACGTTCAGCGCAAACCTGATGTTCAATCACTTCCTCATCCACACATCAGAGCCTGATCCTAATCCTTCCCATAACCATATCTTCCCTGTACACCTTACCAAGCACCTATCCCTAACCCTAACCTTGTTTCCTGGTTGAATCCTCACTGACAAAATCGACATCCCCCATGCCTCACTGTAAACCTCCACCTCAATGTCGTCCATGCCATCACGTCAGAGCCAGATCCTAACTCTAAACATAGTCCTATACGTCTGGTACACCTTAGCAAACACAAACCCTAACTGTAGCCCAATTCTCTTGACCTGACACAACATCACAATTGACATCATTCACGCTTCACCTCAACTCTGAATTACAATCGTACTCTCTAACTCACATCACAGGTGAAACCAAGCTCTAACCATAATCTAAACTCCCCATTTGCCTTAAAGAAATCGCAACCCAAATCCTAGCACTAGCCCATGGACCAAACCCTCACTGTCACCTTCGACGTCACCCAGGCTTCACCGTAACCTTGAACTGCAATCTCGTACTCACCCTCACATCAGAGACAGATGCAAACACTGATAGTAACCCTACACTCCCCATTAACCTTAATGAACATGCAACCCTATAGCAAGCCCTTGTCCCTGGACCTTAACCCTTAGAGTCACCATTGACACCACTGAAGGTTATCTTTAAAATTGGATTTAAATCTTGTCCTCACAGTCACATCAGAGACAGTCTCTAACTCTACCTGCAAACCTACCCTCACTGTACACCATTCCATACACCTGATCTGAAACCCTGCCCAGGTCTTCCAACGTGACCCCTCACCACCACCATCACCATCAATCATGTCTAAGAAACATCATGAAAGTCTATCTCGCAATCACCCTCACAATCAGAGCTGGAACCTGACTCTAACCATATCCCTATCCTCCACTTACAGCTAAACCACCACTTAAACTTAACCCTGGACTGCAACCAGGACCTGAAACCTCACTGTCACCATCGATGTTACCCATGCTTCACCATAAACCTGATGTTCAATCTCGTCCTCACCCTCACAACAGAGCCGGATTGTTAGCCTAAACAAAACCATGTGCTCCCTGTACACCTTTCCGAACACCTAACCCTAACCCTAGACCTAGCCCATGGAACTGAACCCTGACAGTCACCATCGACATCACCCAGGCTTCAGCGTAAACCTGATGTTCAATCTCTTCCTCATCCTCACATCAGAGCCCAATTCTAACCCTTCCCATAACCGTATCTTCCCTGTACACCTTACCAAACACCTAACCCTAACCCTAGCCCTAGCCCATGGAATTGAACCTTGACGGTCACCATCGACATCACCCAGGCTTCAGCGTAAACCCGATGTGCAATCCCATCCTCATCCTCACATCAGAGCCCGACTCAAACCCTTCCCATAACCGTATCTTCCCTGTACACCTTACCAAACACCTAACCCTAACCCTAGCCTTGTTCCCTGGACTTACCCCTCACCATCACCATCAATGTCCCCTACGGTTCAATGAAAACCTCGACCTCAATCTATCCCTCAACATCACATCAGAGGTGAATCCTAAGCAAAATGATAAACCAATCCTCCCTGTACACATTACAGGACACCTAACCCTAAACCTAACCTTGTTCACTGGCCTGTACCCTCTCTGTTAAAATCGACATCTCCCATGCGTCACTGTAAACCTCCGTGTCAATCTCACCCTCACCATCACATCAGAGTCACACCCTAACTCCAAACGTAGTCCCGTATGTTCCATACACCTCAGTGAAAACCAACCTTCTCTCTACTGCTGGTCATTTGACATGACCACACAACATCTCAATTGACATCTTCCATGCTTCACCTTAATCCTGAATTACAATCATATTCTCTAACTCACATCAGAGCTGGGCCCTAATGCTAACCATAATCCAAACTCCTCGTTCATGTTAAAGAACTAGTATCCATTAACCTAGCCCTAGCCCATGGATCTGAATCATCACCATCACCATCGATGTCACTGAGAATTAACCATAAACTGGATCTTCAATCTCGTACTCACCCTCACATCAGAGACAGACCCTAACTCTAATTGTAACCCTATCTTCGCCATAAACCTAAACAAACACCCAACCCTAACCCTAGTCTTTGTCCGTGGACATTGTCCCTCAGCGTCACCACTGACTTCACCGAAGGTTCGCTTTATCCATGGATTTAAATCTTGTCTTCGTAATCACTTCAGAGACAGACTCTAACTCTCACCATACATTTACCCTCAATGTTCACCATTTCGTACACCTAATACGATACCCTGCCCACGTCCTTCACTCTGACCCCTCACCACAAACACCACCATCAAGCATGTCTATCAAAAAGAGTGAATATCATTCTCACAATCACCCTCACTTTAGAGCTGGATCCTGACTCTAACCATATCCCTATCCTCCATGCACAGTTAAACCAACACCGAAACCTAACCCTAGCTTGGCTCCTGGACCTGAAACCGCACAATCACCAACGATGTCACCCAGAATTCTCCGTAAACCCGATGTTCAATCTCGTCCTCAACCGCACTACAGAGCCAGATCATAAGCCTAAATGAAACCATATAGTCCCTGTACACCTTACCAAACACCTAACCCTACCCCTAGCCCTAGCCCATGGACCTAATACCTCACAATCACCATTGACATCACCCAGGCTTCAGCGTAAAGCTGATGTTCAATCTCGTCCTGATCCTCACGTCAGAGCCCAATCCGAACCCTTCCCATAACAATATCTCCCCCGTACACCTTGCCAAACACTTAACCCTGAACCTAGCCTTGTTTCCTTGACTTACCCCTCACTGTCACCATCAGCGTCCCCCATGCCTCACTGTAAAACTCCTCGTCAGTGTACCCCTTCACCTCACATCAGAGCTGGATCCTAAGCATAACGATAACCCTCTCCTCCCAGTACAACTTACAGAACACCAAACCCTAACCCTAACCTTGTTCACTGACCAAATCCCTCACCGTCAAAATCGACATCTAACACACCTCACAGTAAACGTCAAGAACAATCTCACCCTTGGGCTCACATCAGAGCTACATCCTAACTTTAAACATAGTCCTGTATGTCCCGTAAAACTTTGCGAACACCAACCCTAACTCGAGTGCTGATCACTAGACCTGACCCCTCAGCATCATATTTGACATCATCCACGCTTCACCTTAAACCTGAATTACAATCATACTCTCTACTTCACATCACACCAGACCCAAATTCTAACTGTAATCTAAACTCCCCATTCGCCTTAAAGAACTACCAACTATAATACTAGCCCTAGCCCATGGATCTAACCTACACCACCACCTTCGATGTCAACACATGCTTCACCGGTAACTTAAACTTCCATCTCGTCCTTACCCTCATATAAGAGACAGACCCTAAATCAAATCGTAACCCTAACTTCCCCATAAAACTTAAGTTACACCCAAGCCTAACACTAGCCCTTGTCCGTGGACATTGCCCCTCACCATCACCATTGACAACACACAAGGTTCCCTTTAAACATGGATTTAAATCTGGCCCCCTACTCACATCAGAGACAGTCCCAAACTCAAAATGTAACCCTCTCCTCACTGTTCACCGTTCGTACACCTGACCCAAAACCCTGCCCAGTTTCTTCGACCTGACCCCTCACCACCGACAGCACCATGACTCATGTCTAACAAAAATCATGAAGGTCTGTATCGAAAATGACATCAGGTCAGAGCTGGATCCTGATTCCTACCATACCCCAATCCTCCACGTACAGCGAACTGAACACCGACACCTAAACCTAGACCTGGCCCCTGGACCTGAAACCTCATCGTCACCAATGACATCACCCACGTTCAGCGCAAACCTGATGTTCAATCACTTCCTCATCCACACATCAGAGCCTGATCCTAATCCTTCCCATAACCATATCTTCCCTGTACACCTTACCAAGCACCTATCCCTAACCCTAACCTTGTTTCCTGGTTGAATCCTCACTGACAAAATCGACATCCCCCATGCCTCACTGTAAACCTCCACCTCAATGTCGTCCATGCCATCACGTCAGAGCCAGAACCTAACTCTAAACATAGTCCTATACGTCTGGTACACCTTAGCAAACACAAACCCTAACTGTAGCCCAATTCTCTTGACCTGACACAACATCACAATTGACATCATTCACGCTTCACCTCAACTCTGAATTACAATCGTACTCTCTAACTCACATCACAGGTGAAACCATGCTCTAACCATAATCTAAACTCCCCATTTGCCTTAAAGAAATCGCAACCCAAATCCTAGCACTAGCCCATGGACCAAACCCTCACTGTCACCTTCGACGTCACCCAGGCTTCACCGTAACCTTGAACTGCAATCTCGTACTCACCCTCACATCAGAGACAGATGCAAACACTGATAGTAACCCTACACTCCCCATTAACCTTAATGAACATGCAACCCTATAGCAAGCCCTTGTCCCTGGACCTTAACCCTTAGAGTCACCATTGACACCACTGAAGGTTATCTTTAAAATTGGATTTAAATCTTGTCCTCACAGTCACATCAGAGACAGTCTCTAACTCTACCTGCAAACCTACCCTCACTGTACACCATTCCATACACCTGATCTGAAACCCTGCCCAGGTCTTCCAACGTGACCCCTCACCACCACCATCACCATCAATCATGTCTAAGAAACATCATGAAAGTCTATCTCGCAATCACCCTCACAATCAGAGCTGGAACCTGACTCTAACCATATCCCTATCCTCCACTTACAGCTAAACCACCACTTAAACTTAACCCTGGACTGCAACCAGGACCTGAAACCTCACTGTCACCATCGATGTTACCCATGCTTCACCATAAACCTGATGTTCAATCTCGTCCTCACCCTCACAACAGAGCCGGATTGTTAGCCTAAACAAAACCATGTGCTCCCTGTACACCTTTCCGAACACCTAACCCTAACCCTAGACCTAGCCCATGGAACTGAACCCTGACAGTCACCATCGACATCACCCAGGCTTCAGCGTAAACCTGATGTTCAATCTCTTCCTCATCCTCACATCAGAGCCCAATTCTAACCCTTCCCATAACCGTATCTTCCCTGTACACCTTACCAAACACCTAACCCTAACCCTAGCCCTAGCCCATGGAATTGAACCTTGACAGTCACCATCGACATCACCCAGGCTTCAGCGTAAACCCGATGTGCAATCCCATCCTCATCCTCACATCAGAGCCCGACTCAAACCCTTCCCATAACCGTATCTTCCCTGTACACCTTACCAAACACCTAACCCTAACCCTAGCCTTGTTCCCTGGACTTACCCCTCACCATCACCATCAATGTCCCCTACGCTTCAATGAAAACCTCGACCTCAATCTATCCCTCAACATCACATCAGAGGTGAATCCTAAGCAAAATGATAAACCAATCCTCCCTGTACACATTACAGGACACCTAACCCTAAACCTAACCTTGTTCACTGGCCTGTACCCTCTCTGTTAAAATCGACATCTCCCATGCGTCACTGTAAACCTCCGTGTCAATCTCACCCTCACCATCACATCAGAGTCACACCCTAACTCCAAACGTAGTCCCGTATGTTCCATACACCTCAGTGAAAACCAACCTTCTCTCTACTGCTGGTCATTTGACATGACCACACAACATCTCAATTGACATCTTCCATGCTTCACCTTAATCCTGAATTACAATCATATTCTCTAACTCACATCAGAGCTGGGCCCTAATGCTAACCATAATCCAAACTCCTCGTTCATGTTAAAGAACTAGTATCCATTAACCTAGCCCTAGCCCATGGATCTGAATCATCACCATCACCATCGATGTCACTGAGAATTAACCATAAACTGGATCTTCAATCTCGTACTCACCCTCACATCAGAGACAGACCCTAACTCTAATTGTAACCCTATCTTCGCCATAAACCTAAACAAACACCCAACCCTAACCCTAGTCTTTGTCCGTGGACATTGTCCCTCAGCGTCACCACTGACTTCACCGAAGGTTCGCTTTATCCATGGATTTAAATCTTGTCTTCGTAATCACTTCAGAGACAGACTCTAACTCTCACCATACATTTACCCTCAATGTTCACCATTTCGTACACCTAATACGATACCCTGACCACGTCCTTCACTCTGACCCCTCACCACAAACACCACCATCAAGCATGTCTATCAAAAAGAGTGAATATCATTCTCACAATCACCCTCACTTTAGAGCTGGATCCTGACTCTAACCATATCCCTATCCTCCATGCACAGTTAAACCAACACCGAAACCTAACCCTAGCTTGGCTCCTGGACCTGAAACCGCACAATCACCAACGATGTCACCCAGAATTCTCCGTAAACCCGATGTTCAATCTCGTCCTCAACCGCACTACAGAGCCAGATCATAAGCCTAAATGAAACCATATAGTCCCTGTACACCTTACCAAACACCTAACCCTACCCCTAGCCCTAGCCCATGGACCTAATACCTCACAATCACCATTGACATCACCCAGGCTTCAGCGTAAACCTGATGTTCAATCTCGTCCTGATCCTCACGTCAGAGCCCAATCCGAACCCTTCCCATAACAATATCTCCCCCGTACACCTTGCCAAACACTTAACCCTGAACCTAGCCTTGTTTCCTTGACTTACCCCTCACTGTCACCATCAGCGTCCCCCATGCCTCACTGTAAAACTCCTCCTCAGTGTACCCCTTCACCTCACATCAGAGCTGGATCCTAAGCATAACGATAACCCTCTCCTCCCAGTACAACTTACAGAACACCAAACCCTAACCCTAACCTTGTTCACTGACCAAAACCCTCACCGTCAAAATCGACATCTAACACACCTCACAGTAAACGTCAAGAACAATCTCACCCTTGGGCTCACATCAGAGCTACATCCTAACTTTAAACATAGTCCTGTATGTCCCGTAAAACTTTGCGAACACCAACCCTAACTCGAGTGCTGATCACTAGACCTGACCCCTCAGCATCATATTTGACATCATCCACGCTTCACCTTAAACCTGAATTACAATCATACTCTCTACTTCACATCACACCAGACCCAAATTCTAACTGTAATCTAAACTCCCCATTCGCCTTAAAGAACTACCAACTATAATACTAGCCCTAGCCCATGGATCTAACCTACACCGCCACCTTCGATGTCAACACATGCTTCACCGGTAACTTAAACTTCCATCTCGTCCTTACCCTCATATAAGAGACAGACCCTAAATCAAATCGTAACCCTAACTTCCCCATAAAACTTAAGTTACACCCAAGCCTAACACTAGCCCTTGTCCGTGGACATTGCCCCTCACCATCACCATTGACAACACACAAGGTTCCCTTTAAACATGGATTTAAATCTGGCCCCCTACTCACATCAGAGACAGTCCCAAACTCAAAATGTAACCCTCTCCTCACTGTTCACCGTTCGTACACCTGACCCAAAACCCTGCCCAGTTTCTTCGACCTGACCCCTCACCACAGACAGCACCATGACTCATGTCTAACAAAAATCATGAAGGTCTGTATCGAAAATGACATCAGGTCAGAGCTGGATCCTGATTCCTACCATACCCCAATCCTCCACGTACAGCGAAGTGAACACCGACACCTAAACCTAGACCTGGCCCCTGGACCTGAAACCTCATCGTCACCAATGACATCACCCACGTTCAGCGCAAACCTGATGTTCAATCACTTCCTCATCCACACATCAGAGCCTGATCCTAATCCTTCCCATAACCATATCTTCCCTGTACACCTTACCAAACACCTATCCCTAACCCTAACCTTGTTTCCTGGTTGAATCCTCACTGACAAAATCGACATCCCCCATGCCTCACTGTAAACCTCCACCTCAATGTCGTCCATGCCATCACGTCAGAGCCAGATCCTATCTCTAAACATAGTCCTATACGTCTGGTACACCTTAGCAAACACAAACCCTAACTGTAGCCCAGGTCTCTTGACCTGACACAACATCACAATTGACATCATTCACGCTTCACCTCAACTCTGAATTACAATCGTACTCTCTAACTCACATCACAGGTGAAACCAAGCTCTAACCATAATCTAAACTCCCCATTTGCCTTAAAGAAATCGCAACCCAAATCCTAGCACTAGCCCATGGACCAAACCCTCACTGTCACCTTCGACGTCACCCAGGCTTCACCGTAACCTTGAACTGCAATCTCGTACTCACCCTCACATCAGAGACAGATGCAAACACTGATAGTAACCCTACACTCCCCATTAACCTTAATGTACATGCAACCCTAAAGCAAGCACTTGTCCCTGGACCTTAACCCTTAGAGTCACCATTGACACCACTGAAGGTTATCTTTAAAAATGGATTTAAATCTTGTCCTCACAGTCACATCAGAGACAGTCTCTAACTCTACCTGCAAACCTACCCTCACTGTACACCATTCCATACACCTGATCTGAAACCCTGCCCAGGTCTTCCAACGTGACCCCTCACCACCACCATCACCATCACTCATGTCTAAGAAACATCATGAAAGTCTATCTCGCAATCACCCTCACAATCAGAGCTGGATCCTGACTCTAACCATATCCCTATCCTCCACTTACAGCTAAACCACCACTTAAACTTAACCCTGGACTGCAACCAGGACCTGAAACCTCACTGTCACCATCGATGTTACCCATGCTTCACCATAAACCTGATGTTCAATCTCGTCCTCACCCTCACAACAGAGCCGGATTGTTAGCCTAAACAAAACCATGTGCTCCCTGTACACCTTTCCGAACACCTAACCCTAACCCTAGACCTAGCCCATGGAACTGAACCCTGACAGTCACCATCGACATCACCCAGGCTTCAGCGTAAACCTGATGTTCAATCTCTTCCTCATCCTCACATCAGAGCCCAATTCTAACCCTTCCCATAACCGTATCTTCCCTGTACACCTTACCAAACACCTAACCCTAACCCTAGCCCTAGCCCATGGAATTGAACCTTGACGGTCACCATCGACATCACCCAGGCTTCAGCGTAAACCCGATGTGCAATCCCATCCTCATCCTCACATCAGAGCCCGACTCAAACCCTTCCCATAACCGTATCTTCCCTGTACACCTTACCAAACACCTAACCCTAACCCTAGCCTTGTTCCCTGGACTTACCCCTCACCATCACCATCAATGTCCCCTACGCTTCAATGAAAACCTCGACCTCAATCTATCCCTCAACATCACATCAGAGGTGAATCCTAAGCAAAATGATAAACCAATCCTCCCTGTACACATTACAGGACACCTAACCCTAAACCTAACCTTGTTCACTGGCCTGTACCCTCTCTGTTAAAATCGACATCTCCCATGCGTCACTGTAAACCTCCGTGTCAATCTCACCCTCACCATCACATCAGAGTCACACCCTAACTCCAAACGTAGTCCCGTATGTTCCATACACCTCAGTGAAAACCAACCTTCTCTCTACTGCTGGTCATTTGACATGAGCACACAACATCTCAATTGACATCTTCCATGCTTCACCTTAATCCTGAATTACAATCATACTCTCTAACTCACATCAGAGCTGGGCCCTAATGCTAACCATAATCCAAACTCCTCGTTCATGTTAAAGAACTAGTATCCATTAACCTAGCCCTAGCCCATGGATCTGAATCATCACCATCACCATCGATGTCACTGAGAATTAACCATAAACTGGATCTTCAATCTCGTACTCACCCTCACATCAGAGACAGACCCTAACTCTAATTGTAACCCTATCTTCGCCATAAACCTAAACAAACACCCAACCCTAACCCTAGTCTTTGTCCCTGGACATTGCCCTCAGCGTCACCACTGACTTCACCGAAGGTTCGCTTTATCCATGGATTTAAATCTTGTCTTCGTAATCACTTCAGAGACAGACTCTAACTCTCACCATACATTTACCCTCAATGTTCACCATTTCGTACACCTAATACGATACCCTGCCCACGTCCTTCGCTCTGACCCCTCACCACAAACACCACCATCAAGCATGTCTATCAAAAAGAGTGAATATCATTCTCACAATCACCCTCACTTTAGAGCTGGATCCTGACTCTAACCATATCCCTATCCTCCATGCACAGTTAAACCAACACCGAAACCTAACCCTAGCTTGGCTCCTGGACCTGAAACCGCACAATCACCAACGATGTCACCCAGAATTCTCCGTAAACCCGATGTTCAATCTCGTCCTCAACTGCACTACAGAGCCAGATCATAAGCCTAAATGAAACCATATAGTCCCTGTACACCTTACCAAACACCTAACCCTACCCCTAGCCCTAGCCCATGGACCTAATACCTCACAATCACCATTGACATCACCCAGGCTTCAGCGTAAACCTGATGTTCAATCTCGTCCTGATCCTCACGTCAGAGCCCAATCCGAACCCTTCCCATAACAATATCTCCCCCGTACACCTTGCCAAACACTTAACCCTGAACCTAGCCTTGTTTCCTTGACTTACCCCTCACTGTCACCATCAGCGTCCCCCATGCCTCACTGTAAAACTCCTCCTCAGTGTACCCCTTCACCTCACATCAGAGCTGGATCCTAAGCATAACGATAACCCTCTCCTCCCAGTACAACTTACAGAACACCAAACCCTAACCCTAACCTTGTTCACTGACCAAAACCCTCACCGTCAAAATCGACATCTAACACACCTCACAGTAAACGTCAAGAACAATCTCACCCTTGGGCTCACATCAGAGCTACATCCTAACTTTAAACATAGTCCTGTATGTCCCGTAAAACTTTGCGAACACCAACCCTAACTCGAGTGCTGATCACTAGACCTGACCCCTCAGCATCATATTTGACATCATCCACGCTTCACCTTAAACCTGAATTACAATCATACTCTCTACTTCACATCACACCAGACCCAAATTCTAACTGTAATCTAAACTCCCCATTCGCCTTAAAGAACTACCAACTATAATACTAGCCCTAGCCCATGGATCTAACCTACACCGCCACCTTCGATGTCAACACATGCTTCACCGGTAACTTAAACTTCCATCTCGTCCTTACCCTCATATAAGAGACAGACCCTAAATCAAATCGTAACCCTAACTTCCCCATAAAACTTAAGTTACACCCAAGCCTAACACTAGCCCTTGTCCGTGGACATTGCCCCTCACCATCACCATTGACAACACACAAGGTTCCCTTTAAACATGGATTTAAATCTGGCCCCCTACTCACATCAGAGACAGTCCCAAACTCAAAATGTAACCCTCTCCTCACTGTTCACCGTTCGTACACCTGACCCAAAACCCTGCCCAGTTTCTTCGACCTGACCCCTCACCACAGACAGCACCATGACTCATGTCTAACAAAAATCATGAAGGTCTGTATCGAAAATGACATCAGGTCAGAGCTGGATCCTGATTCCTACCATACCCCAATCCTCCACGTACAGCGAACTGAACACCGACACCTAAACCTAGACCTGGCCCCTGGACCTGAAACCTCATCGTCACCAATGACATCACCCACGTTCAGCGCAAACCTGATGTTCAATCACTTCCTCATCCACACATCAGAGCCTGATCCTAATCCTTCCCATAACCATATCTTCCCTGTACACCTTACCAAACACCTATCCCTAACCCTAACCTTGTTTCCTGGTTGAATCCTCACTGACAAAATCGACATCCCCCATGCCTCACTGTAAACCTCCACCTCAATGTCGTCCATGCCATCACGTCAGAGCCAGATCCTAACTCTAAACATAGTCCTATACGTCTGGTACACCTTAGCAAACACAAACCCTAACTGTAGCCCAGGTCTCTTGACCTGACACAACATCACAATTGACATCATTCACGCTTCACCTCAACTCTGAATTACAATCGTACTCTCTAACTCACATCACAGGTGAAACCAAGCTCTAACCATAATCTAAACTCCCCATTTGCCTTAAAGAAATCGCAACCCAAATCCTAGCACTAGCCCATGGACCAAACCCTCACTGTCACCTTCGACGTCACCCAGGCTTCACCGTAACCTTGAACTGCAATCTCGTACTCACCCTCACATCAGAGACAGATGCAAACACTGATAGTAACCCTACACTCCCCATTAACCTTAATGTACATGCAACCCTAAAGCAAGCACTTGTCCCTGGACCTTAACCCTTAGAGTCACCATTGACACCACTGAAGGTTATCTTTAAAAATGAATTTAAATCTTGTCCTCACAGTCACATCAGAGACAGTCTCTAACTCTACCTGCAAACCTACCCTCACTGTACACCATTCCATACACCTGATCTGAAACCCTGCCCAGGTCTTCCAACGTGACCCCTCACCACCACCATCACCATCACTCATGTCTAAGAAACATCATGAAAGTCTATCTCGCAATCACCCTCACAATCAGAGCTGGATCCTGACTCTAACCATATCCCTATCCTCCACTTACAGCTAAACCACCACTTAAACTTAACCCTGGACTGCAACCAGGACCTGAAACCTCACTGTCACCATCGATGTTACCCATGCTTCACCATAAACCTGATGTTCAATCTCGTCCTCACCCTCACAACAGAGCCGGATTGTTAGCCTAAACAAAACCATGTGCTCCCTGTACACCTTTCGGAACACCTAACCCTAACCCTAGACCTAGCCCATGGAACTGAACCCTGACAGTCACCATCGACATCACCCAGGCTTCAGCGTAAACCTGATGTTCAATCTCTTCCTCATCCTCACATCAGAGCCCAATTCTAACCCTTCCCATAACCGTATCTTCCCTGTACACCTTACCAAACACCTAACCCTAACCCTAGCCCTAGCCCATGGAATTGAACCTTGACGGTCACCATCGACATCACCCAGGCTTCAGCGTAAACCCGATGTGCAATCCCATCCTCATCCTCACATCAGAGCCCGACTCAAACCCTTCCCATAACCGTATCTTCCCTGTACACCTTACCAAACACCTAACCCTAACCCTAGCCTTGTTCCCTGGACTTACCCCTCACCATCACCATCAATGTCCCCTACGCTTCAATGAAAACCTCGACCTCAATCTATCCCTCAACATCACATCAGAGGTGAATCCTAAGCAAAATGATAAACCAATCCTCCCTGTACACATTACAGGACACCTAACCCTAAACCTAACCTTGTTCACTGGCCTGTACCCTCTCTGTTAAAATCGACATCTCCCATGCGTCACTGTAAACCTCCGTGTCAATCTCACCCTCACCATCACATCAGAGTCACACCCTAACTCCAAACGTAGTCCCGTATGTTCCATACACCTCAGTGAAAACCAACCTTCTCTCTACTGCTGGTCATTTGACATGACCACACAACATCTCAATTGACATCTTCCATGCTTCACCTTAATCCTGAATTACAATCATACTCTCTAACTCACATCAGAGCTGGGCCCTAATGCTAACCATAATCCAAACTCCTCGTTCATGTTAAAGAACTAGTATCCATTAACCTAGCCCTAGCCCATGGATCTGAATCATCACCATCACCATCGATGTCACTGAGAATTAACCATAAACTGGATCTTCAATCTCGTACTCACCCTCACATCAGAGACAGACCCTAACTCTAATTGTAACCCTATCTTCGCCATAAACCTAAACAAACACCCAACCCTAACCCTAGTCTTTGTCCCTGGACATTGTCCCTCAGCGTCACCACTGACTTCACCGAAGGTTCGCTTTATCCATGGATTTAAATCTTGTCTTCGTAATCACTTCAGAGACAGACTCTAACTCTCACCATACATTTACCCTCAATGTTCACCATTTCGTACACCTAATACGATACCCTGCCCACGTCCTTCGCTCTGACCCCTCACCACAAACACCACCATCAAGCATGTCTATCAAAAAGAGTGAATATCATTCTCACAATCACCCTCACTTTAGAGCTGGATCCTGACTCTAACCATATCCCTATCCTCCATGCACAGTTAAACCAACACCGAAACCTAACCCTAGCTTGGCTCCTGGACCTGAAACCGCACAATCACCAACGATGTCACCCAGAATTCTCCGTAAACCCGATGTTCAATCTCGTCCTCAACCGCACTACAGAGCCAGATCATAAGCCTAAATGAAACCATATAGTCCCTGTACACCTTACCAAACACCTAACCCTACCCCTAGCCCTAGCCCATGGACCTAATACCTCACAATCACCATTGATATCACCCAGGCTTCAGCGTAAACCTGATGTTCAATCTCGTCCTGATCCTCACGTCAGAGCCCAATCCGAACCCTTCCCATAACAATATCTCCCCCGTACACCTTGCCAAACACTTAACCCTGAACCTAGCCTTGTTTCCTTGACTTACCCCTCACTGTCACCATCAGCGTCCCCCATGCCTCACTGTAAAACTCCTCCTCAGTGTACCCCTTCACCTCACATCAGAGCTGGATCCTAAGCATAACGATAACCCTCTCCTCCCAGTACAACTTACAGAACACCAAACCCTAACCCTAACCTTGTTCACTGACCAAAACCCTCACCGTCAAAATCGACATCTAACACACCTCACAGTAAACGTCAAGAACAATCTCACCCTTGGGCTCACATCAGAGCTACATCCTAACTTTAAACATAGTCCTGTATGTCCCGTAAAACTTTGCGAACACCAACCCTAACTCGAGTGCTGATCACTAGACCTGACCCCTCAGCATCATATTTGACATCATCCACGCTTCACCTTAAACCTGAATTACAATCATACTCTCTACTTCACATCACACCAGACCCAAATTCTAACTGTAATCTAAACTCCCCATTCGCCTTAAAGAACTACCAACTATAATACTAGCCCTAGCCCATGGATCTAACCTACACCGCCACCTTCGATGTCAACACATGCTTCACCGGTAACTTAAACTTCCATCTCGTCCTTACCTCATATAAGAGACAGACCCTAAATCAAATCGTAACCCTAACTTCCCCATAAAACTTAAGTTACACCCAAGCCTAACACTAGCCCTTGTCCGTGGACATTGCCCCTCACCATCACCATTGACAACACACAAGGTTCCCTTTAAACATGGATTTAAATCTGGCCCCCTACTCACATCAGAGACAGTCCCAAACTCAAAATGTAACCCTCTCCTCACTGTTCACCGTTCGTACACCTGACCCAAAACCCTGCCCAGTTTCTTCGACCTGACCCCTCACCACAGACAGCACCATGACTCATGTCTAACAAAAATCATGAAGGTCTGTATCAAAAATGACATCAGGTCAGAGCTGGATCCTGATTCCTACCATACCCCAATCCTCCACGTACAGCGAACTGAACACCGACACCTAAACCTAGACCTGGCCCCTGGACCTGAAACCTCATCGTCACCAATGACATCACCCACGTTCAGCGCAAACCTGATGTTCAATCACTTCCTCATCCACACATCAGAGCCTGATCCTAATCCTTCCCATAACCATATCTTCCCTGTACACCTTACCAAACACCTATCCCTAACCCTAACCTTGTTTCCTGGTTGAATCCTCACTGACAAAATCGACATCCCCCATGCCTCACTGTAAACCTCCACCTCAATGTCGTCCATGCCATCACGTCAGAGCCAGATCCTAACTCTAAACATAGTCCTATACGTCTGGTACACCTTAGCAAACACAAACCCTAACTGTAGCCCAGGTCTCTTGACCTGACACAACATCACAATTGACATCATTCACGCTTCACCTCAACTCTGAATTACAATCGTACTCTCTAACTCACATCACAGGTGAAACCAAGCTCTAACCATAATCTAAACTCCCCATTTGCCTTAAAGAAATCGCAACCCAAATCCTAGCACTAGCCCATGGACCAAACCCTCACTGTCACCTTCGACGTCACCCAGGCTTCACCGTAACCTTGAACTGCAATCTCGTACTCACCCTCACATCAGAGACAGATGCAAACACTGATAGTAACCCTACACTCCCCATTAACCTTAATGTACATGCAACCCTAAAGCAAGCACTTGTCCCTGGACCTTAACCCTTAGAGTCACCATTGACACCACTGAAGGTTATCTTTAAAAATGGATTTAAATCTTGTCCTCACAGTCACATCAGAGACAGTCTCTAACTCTACCTGCAAACCTACCCTCACTGTACACCATTCCATACACCTGATCTGAAACCCTGCCCAGGTCTTCCAACGTGACCCCTCACCACCACCATCACCATCACTCATGTCTAAGAAACATCATGAAAGTCTATCTCGCAATCACCCTCACAATCAGAGCTGGATCCTGACTCTAACCATATCCCTATCCTCCACTTACAGCTAAACCACCACTTAAACTTAACCCTGGACTGCAACCAGGACCTGAAACCTCACTGTCACCATCGATGTTACCCATGCTTCACCATAAACCTGATGTTCAATCTCGTCCTCACCCTCACAACAGAGCCGGATTGTTAGCCTAAACAAAACCATGTGCTCCCTGTACACCTTTCCGAACACCTAACCCTAACCCTAGACCTAGCCCATGGAACTGAACCCTGACAGTCACCATCGACATCACCCAGGCTTCAGCGTAAACCTGATGTTCAATCTCTTCCTCATCCTCACATCAGAGCCCAATTCTAACCCTTCCCATAACCGTATCTTCCCTGTACACCTTACCAAACACCTAACCCTAACCCTAGCCCTAGCCCATGGAATTGAACCTTGACGGTCACCATCGACATCACCCAGGCTTCAGCGTAAACCCGATGTGCAATCCCATCCTCATCCTCACATCAGAGCCCGACTCAAACCCTTCCCATAACCGTATCTTCCCTGTACACCTTACCAAACACCTAACCCTAACCCTAGCCTTGTTCCCTGGACTTACCCCTCACCATCACCATCAATGTCCCCTACGCTTCAATGAAAACCTCGACCTCAATCTATCCCTCAACATCACATCAGAGGTGAATCCCCAGCAAAATGATAAACCAATCCTCCCTGTACACATTACAGGACACCTAACCCTAAACCTAACCTTGTTCACTGGCCTGTACCCTCTCTGTTAAAATCGACATCTCCCATGCGTCACTGTAAACCTCCGTGTCAATCTCAACCTCACCATCACATCAGAGTCACACCCTAACTCCAAACGTAGTCCCGTATGTTCCATACACCTCAGTGAAAACCAACCTTCTCTCTACTGCTGGTCATTTGACATGACCACACAACATCTCAATTGACATCTTCCATGCTTCACCTTAATCCTGAATTACAATCATACTCTCTAACTCACATCAGAGCTGGGCCCTAATGCTAACCATAATCCAAACTCCTCGTTCATGTTAAAGAACTAGTATCCATTAACCTAGCCCTAGCCCATGGATCTGAATCATCACCATCACCATCGATGTCACTGAGAATTAACCATAAACTGGATCTTCAATCTCGTACTCACCCTCACATCAGAGACAGACCCTAACTCTAATTGTAACCCTATCTTCGCCATAAACCTAAACAAACACCCAACCCTAACCCTAGTCTTTGTCCCTGGACATTGTCCCTCAGCGTCACCACTGACTTCACCGAAGGTTCGCTTTATCCATGGATTTAAATCTTGTCTTCGTAATCACTTCAGAGACAGACTCTAACTCTCACCATACATTTACCCTCAATGTTCACCATTTCGTACACCTAATACGATACCCTGCCCACGTCCTTCGCTCTGACCCCTCACCACAAACACCACCATCAAGCATGTCTATCAAAAAGAGTGAATATCATTCTCACAATCACCCTCACTTTAGAGCTGGATCCTGACTCTAACCATATCCCTATCCTCCATGCACAGTTAAACCAACACCGAAACCTAACCCTAGCTTGGCTCCTGGACCTGAAACCGCACAATCACCAACGATGTCACCCAGAATTCTCCGTAAACCCGATGTTCAATCTCGTCCTCAACCGCACTACAGAGCCAGATCATAAGCCTAAATGAAACCATATAGTCCCTGTACACCTTACCAAACACCTAACCCTACCCCTAGCCCTAGCCCATGGACCTAATACCTCACAATCACCATTGACATCACCCAGGCTTCAGCGTAAACCTGATGTTCAATCTCGTCCTGATCCTCACGTCAGAGCCCAATCCGAACCCTTCCCATAACAATATCTCCCCCGTACACCTTGCCAAACACTTAACCCTGAACCTAGCCTTGTTTCCTTGACTTACCCCTCACTGTCACCATCAGCGTCCCCCATGCCTCACTGTAAAACTCCTCCTCAGTGTACCCCTTCACCTCACATCAGAGCTGGATCCTAAGCATAACGATAACCCTCTCCTCCCAGTACAACTTACAGAACACCAAACCCTAACCCTAACCTTGTTCACTGACCAAAACCCTCACCGTCAAAATCGACATCTAACACACCTCACAGTAAACGTCAAGAACAATCTCACCCTTGGGCTCACATCAGAGCTACATCCTAACTTTAAACATAGTCCTGTATGTCCCGTAAAACTTTGCGAACACCAACCCTAACTCGAGTGCTGATCACTAGACCTGACCCCTCAGCATCATATTTGACATCATCCACGCTTCACCTTAAACCTGAATTACAATCATACTCTCTACTTCACATCACACCAGACCCAAATTCTAACTGTAATCTAAACTCCCCATTCGCCTTAAAGAACTACCAACTATAATACTAGCCCTAGCCCATGGATCTAACCTACACCGCCACCTTCGATGTCAACACATGCTTCACCGGTAACTTAAACTTCCATCTCGTCCTTACCCTCATATAAGAGACAGACCCTAAATCAAATCGTAACCCTAACTTCCCCATAAAACTTAAGTTACACCCAAGCCTAACACTAGCCCTTGTCCGTGGACATTGCCCCTCACCATCACCATTGACAACACACAAGGTTCCCTTTAAACATGGATTTAAATCTGGCCCCCTACTCACATCAGAGACAGTCCCAAACTCAAAATGTAACCCTCTCCTCACTGTTCACCGTTCGTACACCTGACCCAAAACCCTGCCCAGTTTCTTCGACCTGACCCCTCACCACAGACAGCACCATGACTCATGTCTAACAAAAATCATGAAGGTCTGTATCGAAAATGACATCAGGTCAGAGCTGGATCCTGATTCCTACCATACCCCAATCCTCCACGTACAGCGAACTGAACAACGACACCTAAACCTAGACCTGGCCCCTGGACCTGAAACCTCATCGTCACCAATGACATCACCCACGTTCAGCGCAAACCTGATGTTCAATCACTTCCTCATCCACACATCAGAGCCTGATCCTAATCCTTCCCATAACCATATCTTCCCTGTACACCTTACCAAACACCTATCCCTAACCCTAACCTTGTTTCCTGGTTGAATCCTCACTGACAAAATCGACATCCCCCATGCCTCACTGTAAACCTCCACCTCAATGTCGTCCATGCCATCACGTCAGAGCCAGATCCTAACTCTAAACATAGTCCTATACGTCTGGTACACCTTAGCAAACACAAACCCTAACTGTAGCCCAGGTCTCTTGACCTGACACAACATCACAATTGACATCATTCACGCTTCACCTCAACTCTGAATTACAATCGTACTCTCTAACTCACATCACAGGTGAAACCAAGCTCTAACCATAATCTAAACTCCCCATTTGCCTTAAAGAAATCGCAACCCAAATCCTAGCACTAGCCCATGGACCAAACCCTCACTGTCACCTTCGACGTCACCCAGGCTTCACCGTAACCTTGAACTGCAATCTCGTACTCACCCTCACATCAGAGACAGATGCAAACACTGATAGTAACCCTACACTCCCCATTAACCTTAATGTACATGCAACCCTAAAGCAAGCACTTGTCCCTGGACCTTAACCCTTAGAGTCACCATTGACACCACTGAAGGTTATCTTTAAAAATGAATTTAAATCTTGTCCTCACAGTCACATCAGAGACAGTCTCTAACTCTACCTGCAAACCTACCCTCACTGTACACCATTCCATACACCTGATCTGAAACCCTGCCCAGGTCTTCCAACGTGACCCCTCACCACCACCATCACCATCACTCATGTCTAAGAAACATCATGAAAGTCTATCTCGCAATCACCCTCACAATCAGAGCTGGATCCTGACTCTAACCATATCCCTATCCTCCACTTACAGCTAAACCACCACTTAAACTTAACCCTGGACTGCAACCAGGACCTGAAACCTCACTGTCACCATCGATGTTACCCATGCTTCACCATAAACCTGATGTTCAATCTCGTCCTCACCCTCACAACAGAGCCGGATTGTTAGCCTAAACAAAACCATGTGCTCCCTGTACACCTTTCGGAACACCTAACCCTAACCCTAGACCTAGCCCATGGAACTGAACCCTGACAGTCACCATCGACATCACCCAGGCTTCAGCGTAAACCTGATGTTCAATCTCTTCCTCATCCTCACATCAGAGCCCAATTCTAACCCTTCCCATAACCGTATCTTCCCTGTACACCTTACCAAACACCTAACCCTAACCCTAGCCCTAGCCCATGGAATTGAACCTTGACGGTCACCATCGACATCACCCAGGCTTCAGCGTAAACCCGATGTGCAATCCCATCCTCATCCTCACATCAGAGCCCGACTCAAACCCTTCCCATAACCGTATCTTCCCTGTACACCTTACCAAACACCTAACCCTAACCCTAGCCTTGTTCCCTGGACTTACCCCTCACCATCACCATCAATGTCCCCTACGCTTCAATGAAAACCTCGACCTCAATCTATCCCTCAACATCACATCAGAGGTGAATCCTAAGCAAAATGATAAACCAATCCTCCCTGTACACATTACAGGACACCTAACCCTAAACCTAACCTTGTTCACTGGCCTGTACCCTCTCTGTTAAAATCGACATCTCCCATGCGTCACTGTAAACCTCCGTGTCAATCTCACCCTCACCATCACATCAGAGTCACACCCTAACTCCAAACGTAGTCCCGTATGTTCCATACACCTCAGTGAAAACCAACCTTCTCTCTACTGCTGGTCATTTGACATGACCACACAACATCTCAATTGACATCTTCCATGCTTCACCTTAATCCTGAATTACAATCATACTCTCTAACTCACATCAGAGCTGGGCCCTAATGCTAACCATAATCCAAACTCCTCGTTCATGTTAAAGAACTAGTATCCATTAACCTAGCCCTAGCCCATGGATCTGAATCATCACCATCACCATCGATGTCACTGAGAATTAACCATAAACTGGATCTTCAATCTCGTACTCACCCTCACATCAGAGACAGACCCTAACTCTAATTGTAACCCTATCTTCGCCATAAACCTAAACAAACACCCAACCCTAACCCTAGTCTTTGTCCCTGGACATTGTCCCTCAGCGTCACCACTGACTTCACCGAAGGTTCGCTTTATCCATGGATTTAAATCTTGTCTTCGTAATCACTTCAGAGACAGACTCTAACTCTCACCATACATTTACCCTCAATGTTCACCATTTCGTACACCTAATACGATACCCTGCCCACGTCCTTCGCTCTGACCCCTCACCACAAACACCACCATCAAGCATGTCTATCAAAAAGAGTGAATATCATTCTCACAATCACCCTCACTTTAGAGCTGGATCCTGACTCTAACCATATCCCTATCCTCCATGCACAGTTAAACCAACACCGAAACCTAACCCTAGCTTGGCTCCTGGACCTGAAACCGCACAATCACCAACGATGTCACCCAGAATTCTCCGTAAACCCGATGTTCAATCTCGTCCTCAACCGCACTACAGAGCCAGATCATAAGCCTAAATGAAACCATATAGTCCCTGTACACCTTACCAAACACCTAACCCTACCCCTAGCCCTAGCCCATGGACCTAATACCTCACAATCACCATTGATATCACCCAGGCTTCAGCGTAAACCTGATGTTCAATCTCGTCCTGATCCTCACGTCAGAGCCCAATCCGAACCCTTCCCATAACAATATCTCCCCCGTACACCTTGCCAAACACTTAACCCTGAACCTAGCCTTGTTTCCTTGACTTACCCCTCACTGTCACCATCAGCGTCCCCCATGCCTCACTGTAAAACTCCTCCTCAGTGTACCCCTTCACCTCACATCAGAGCTGGATCCTAAGCATAACGATAACCCTCTCCTCCCAGTACAACTTACAGAACACCAAACCCTAACCCTAACCTTGTTCACTGACCAAAACCCTCACCGTCAAAATCGACATCTAACACACCTCACAGTAAACGTCAAGAACAATCTCACCCTTGGGCTCACATCAGAGCTACATCCTAACTTTAAACATAGTCCTGTATGTCCCGTAAAACTTTGCGAACACCAACCCTAACTCGAGTGCTGATCACTAGACCTGACCCCTCAGCATCATATTTGACATCATCCACGCTTCACCTTAAACCTGAATTACAATCATACTCTCTACTTCACATCACACCAGACCCAAATTCTAACTGTAATCTAAACTCCCCATTCGCCTTAAAGAACTACCAACTATAATACTAGCCCTAGCCCATGGATCTAACCTACACCGCCACCTTCGATGTCAACACATGCTTCACCGGTAACTTAAACTTCCATCTCGTCCTTACCTCATATAAGAGACAGACCCTAAATCAAATCGTAACCCTAACTTCCCCATAAAACTTAAGTTACACCCAAGCCTAACACTAGCCCTTGTCCGTGGACATTGCCCCTCACCATCACCATTGACAACACACAAGGTTCCCTTTAAACATGGATTTAAATCTGGCCCCCTACTCACATCAGAGACAGTCCCAAACTCAAAATGTAACCCTCTCCTCACTGTTCACCGTTCGTACACCTGACCCAAAACCCTGCCCAGTTTCTTCGACCTGACCCCTCACCACAGACAGCACCATGACTCATGTCTAACAAAAATCATGAAGGTCTGTATCAAAAATGACATCAGGTCAGAGCTGGATCCTGATTCCTACCATACCCCAATCCTCCACGTACAGCGAACTGAACACCGACACCTAAACCTAGACCTGGCCCCTGGACCTGAAACCTCATCGTCACCAATGACATCACCCACGTTCAGCGCAAACCTGATGTTCAATCACTTCCTCATCCACACATCAGAGCCTGATCCTAATCCTTCCCATAACCATATCTTCCCTGTACACCTTACCAAACACCTATCCCTAACCCTAACCTTGTTTCCTGGTTGAATCCTCACTGACAAAATCGACATCCCCCATGCCTCACTGTAAACCTCCACCTCAATGTCGTCCATGCCATCACGTCAGAGCCAGATCCTAACTCTAAACATAGTCCTATACGTCTGGTACACCTTAGCAAACACAAACCCTAACTGTAGCCCAGGTCTCTTGACCTGACACAACATCACAATTGACATCATTCACGCTTCACCTCAACTCTGAATTACAATCGTACTCTCTAACTCACATCACAGGTGAAACCAAGCTCTAACCATAATCTAAACTCCCCATTTGCCTTAAAGAAATCGCAACCCAAATCCTAGCACTAGCCCATGGACCAAACCCTCACTGTCACCTTCGACGTCACCCAGGCTTCACCGTAACCTTGAACTGCAATCTCGTACTCACCCTCACATCAGAGACAGATGCAAACACTGATAGTAACCCTACACTCCCCATTAACCTTAATGTACATGCAACCCTAAAGCAAGCACTTGTCCCTGGACCTTAACCCTTAGAGTCACCATTGACACCACTGAAGGTTATCTTTAAAAATGGATTTAAATCTTGTCCTCACAGTCACATCAGAGACAGTCTCTAACTCTACCTGCAAACCTACCCTCACTGTACACCATTCCATACACCTGATCTGAAACCCTGCCCAGGTCTTCCAACGTGACCCCTCACCACCACCATCACCATCACTCATGTCTAAGAAACATCATGAAAGTCTATCTCGCAATCACCCTCACAATCAGAGCTGGATCCTGACTCTAACCATATCCCTATCCTCCACTTACAGCTAAACCACCACTTAAACTTAACCCTGGACTGCAACCAGGACCTGAAACCTCACTGTCACCATCGATGTTACCCATGCTTCACCATAAACCTGATGTTCAATCTCGTCCTCACCCTCACAACAGAGCCGGATTGTTAGCCTAAACAAAACCATGTGCTCCCTGTACACCTTTCCGAACACCTAACCCTAACCCTAGACCTAGCCCATGGAACTGAACCCTGACAGTCACCATCGACATCACCCAGGCTTCAGCGTAAACCTGATGTTCAATCTCTTCCTCATCCTCACATCAGAGCCCAATTCTAACCCTTCCCATAACCGTATCTTCCCTGTACACCTTACCAAACACCTAACCCTAACCCTAGCCCTAGCCCATGGAATTGAACCTTGACGGTCACCATCGACATCACCCAGGCTTCAGCGTAAACCCGATGTGCAATCCCATCCTCATCCTCACATCAGAGCCCGACTCAAACCCTTCCCATAACCGTATCTTCCCTGTACACCTTACCAAACACCTAACCCTAACCCTAGCCTTGTTCCCTGGACTTACCCCTCACCATCACCATCAATGTCCCCTACGCTTCAATGAAAACCTCGACCTCAATCTATCCCTCAACATCACATCAGAGGTGAATCCCCAGCAAAATGATAAACCAATCCTCCCTGTACACATTACAGGACACCTAACCCTAAACCTAACCTTGTTCACTGGCCTGTACCCTCTCTGTTAAAATCGACATCTCCCATGCGTCACTGTAAACCTCCGTGTCAATCTCAACCTCACCATCACATCAGAGTCACACCCTAACTCCAAACGTAGTCCCGTATGTTCCATACACCTCAGTGAAAACCAACCTTCTCTCTACTGCTGGTCATTTGACATGACCACACAACATCTCAATTGACATCTTCCATGCTTCACCTTAATCCTGAATTACAATCATACTCTCTAACTCACATCAGAGCTGGGCCCTAATGCTAACCATAATCCAAACTCCTCGTTCATGTTAAAGAACTAGTATCCATTAACCTAGCCCTAGCCCATGGATCTGAATCATCACCATCACCATCGATGTCACTGAGAATTAACCATAAACTGGATCTTCAATCTCGTACTCACCCTCACATCAGAGACAGACCCTAACTCTAATTGTAACCCTATCTTCGCCATAAACCTAAACAAACACCCAACCCTAACCCTAGTCTTTGTCCCTGGACATTGTCCCTCAGCGTCACCACTGACTTCACCGAAGGTTCGCTTTATCCATGGATTTAAATCTTGTCTTCGTAATCACTTCAGAGACAGACTCTAACTCTCACCATACATTTACCCTCAATGTTCACCATTTCGTACACCTAATACGATACCCTGCCCACGTCCTTCGCTCTGACCCCTCACCACAAACACCACCATCAAGCATGTCTATCAAAAAGAGTGAATATCATTCTCACAATCACCCTCACTTTAGAGCTGGATCCTGACTCTAACCATATCCCTATCCTCCATGCACAGTTAAACCAACACCGAAACCTAACCCTAGCTTGGCTCCTGGACCTGAAACCGCACAATCACCAACGATGTCACCCAGAATTCTCCGTAAACCCGATGTTCAATCTCATCCTCAACCGCACTACAGAGCCAGATCATAAGCCTAAATGAAACCATATAGTCCCTGTACACCTTACCAAACACCTAACCCTACCCCTAGCCCTAGCCCATGGACCTAATACCTCACAATCACCATTGACATCACCCAGGCTTCAGCGTAAACCTGATGTTCAATCTCGTCCTGATCCTCACGTCAGAGCCCAATCCGAACCCTTCCCATAACAATATCTCCCCCGTACACCTTGCCAAACACTTAACCCTGAACCTAGCCTTGTTTCCTTGACTTACCCCTCACTGTCACCATCAGCGTCCCCCATGCCTCACTGTAAAACTCCTCCTCAGTGTACCCCTTCACCTCACATCAGAGCTGGATCCTAAGCATAACGATAACCCTCTCCTCCCAGTACAACTTACAGAACACCAAACCCTAACCCTAACCTTGTTCACTGACCAAAACCCTCACCGTCAAAATCGACATCTAACACACCTCACAGTAAACGTCAAGAACAATCTCACCCTTGGGCTCACATCAGAGCTACATCCTAACTTTAAACATAGTCCTGTATGTCCCGTAAAACTTTGCGAACACCAACCCTAACTCGAGTGCTGATCACTAGACCTGACCCCTCAGCATCATATTTGACATCATCCACGCTTCACCTTAAACCTGAATTACAATCATACTCTCTACTTCACATCACACCAGACCCAAATTCTAACTGTAATCTAAACTCCCCATTCGCCTTAAAGAACTACCAACTATAATACTAGCCCTAGCCCATGGATCTAACCTACACCGCCACCTTCGATGTCAACACATGCTTCACCGGTAACTTAAACTTCCATCTCGTCCTTACCCTCATATAAGAGACAGACCCTAAATCAAATCGTAACCCTAACTTCCCCATAAAACTTAAGTTACACCCAAGCCTAACACTAGCCCTTGTCCGTGGACATTGCCCCTCACCATCACCATTGACAACACACAAGGTTCCCTTTAAACATGGATTTAAATCTGGCCCCCTACTCACATCAGAGACAGTCCCAAACTCAAAATGTAACCCTCTCCTCACTGTTCACCGTTCGTACACCTGACCCAAAACCCTGCCCAGTTTCTTCGACCTGACCCCTCACCACAGACAGCACCATGACTCATGTCTAACAAAAATCATGAAGGTCTGTATCGAAAATGACATCAGGTCAGAGCTGGATCCTGATTCCTACCATACCCCAATCCTCCACGTACAGCGAACTGAACACCGACACCTAAACCTAGACCTGGCCCCTGGACCTGAAACCTCATCGTCACCAATGACATCACCCACGTTCAGCGCAAACCTGATGTTCAATCACTTCCTCATCCACACATCAGAGCCTGATCCTAATCCTTCCCATAACCATATCTTCCCTGTACACCTTACCAAACACCTATCCCTAACCCTAACCTTGTTTCCTGGTTGAATCCTCACTGACAAAATCGACATCCCCCATGCCTCACTGTAAACCTCCACCTCAATGTCGTCCATGCCATCACGTCAGAGCCAGATCCTAACTCTAAACATAGTCCTATACGTCTGGTACACCTTAGCAAACACAAACCCTAACTGTAGCCCAGGTCTCTTGACCTGACACAACATCACAATTGACATCATTCACGCTTCACCTCAACTCTGAATTACAATCGTACTCTCTAACTCACATCACAGGTGAAACCAAGCTCTAACCATAATCTAAACTCCCCATTTGCCTTAAAGAAATCGCAACCCAAATCCTAGCACTAGCCCATGGACCAAACCCTCACTGTCACCTTCGACGTCACCCAGGCTTCACCGTAACCTTGAACTGCAATCTCGTACTCACCCTCACATCAGAGACAGATGCAAACACTGATAGTAACCCTACACTCCCCATTAACCTTAATGTACATGCACCCTAAAGCAAGCACTTGTCCCTGGACCTTAACCCTTAGAGTCACCATTGACACCACTGAAGGTTATCTTTAAAAATAGATTTAAATCTTGTCCTCACAGTCACATCAGAGACAGTCTCTAACTCTACCTGCAAACCTACCCTCACTGTACACCATTCCATACACCTGATCTGAAACCCTGCCCAGGTCTTCCAACGTGACCCCTCACCACCACCATCACCATCACTCATGTCTAAGAAACATCATGAAAGTCTATCTCGCAATCACCCTCACAATCAGAGCTGGATCCTGACTCTAACCATATCCCTATCCTCCACTTACAGCTAAACCACCACTTAAACTTAACCCTGGACTGCAACCAGGACCTGAAACCTCACTGTCACCATCGATGTTATCCATGCTTCACCATAAACCTGATGTTCAATCTCGTCCTCACCCTCACAACA
The DNA here is from genome assembly GCF_040802235.1 of Manis javanica. Taxonomy (NCBI): domain Eukaryota; kingdom Metazoa; phylum Chordata; class Mammalia; order Pholidota; family Manidae; genus Manis; species Manis javanica. Next base: position 1,566,618 of record NW_027332168.1, on the reverse strand, counting down.
GAGCCGGATTGTTAGCCTAAACAAAACCATGTGCTCCCTGTACACCTTTCCGAACACCTAACCATAACCCTAGACCTAGCCCATGGAACTGAACCCTGACAGTCACCATCGACATCACCCAGGCTTCAGCGTAAACCTGATGTTCAATCTCTTCCTCATCCTCACATCAGAGCCCAATTCTAACCCTTCCCATAACCGTATCTTCCCTGTACACCTTACCAAACACCTAACCCTAACCCTAGCCCTAGCCCATGGAATTGAACCTTGACGGTCACCATCGACATCACCCAGGCTTCAGCGTAAACCCGATGTGCAATCCCATCCTCATCCTCACATCAGAGCCCGACTCAAACCCTTCCCATAACCGTATCTTCCCTGTACACCTTACCAAACACCTAACCCTAACCCTAGCCTTGTTCCCTGGACTTACCCCTCACCATCACCATCAATGTCCCCTACGCTTCAATGAAAACCTCGACCTCAATCTATCCCTCAACATCACATCAGAGGTGAATCCTAAGCAAAATGATAAACCAATCCTCCCTGTACACATTACAGGACACCTAACCCTAAACCTAACCTTGTTCACTGGCCTGTACCCTCTCTGTTAAAATCGACATCTCCCATGCGTCACTGTAAATCTCCGTGTCAATCTCACCCTCACCATCACATCAGAGTCACACCCTAACTCCAAACGTAGTCCCGTATGTTCCATACACCTCAGTGAAAACCAACCTTCTCTCTACTGCTGGTCATTTGACATGACCACACAACATCTCAATTGACATCTTCCATGCTTCACCTTAATCCTGAATTACAATCATACTCTCTAACTCACATCAGAGCTGGGCCCTAATGCTAACCATAATCCAAACTCCTCGTTCATGTTAAAGAACTAGTATCCATTAACCTAGCCCTAGCCCATGGATCTGAATCATCACCATCACCATCGATGTCACTGAGAATTAACCATAAACTGGATCTTCAATCTCGTACTCACCCTCACATCAGAGACAGACCCTAACTCTAATTGTAACCCTATCTTCGCCATAAACCTAAACAAACACCCAACCCTAACCCTAGTCTTTGTCCCTGGACATTGTCCCTCAGCGTCACCACTGACTTCACCGAAGGTTCGCTTTATCCATGGATTTAAATCTTGTCTTCGTAATCACTTCAGAGACAGACTCTAACTCTCACCATACATTTACCCTCAATGTTCACCATTTCGTACACCTAATACGATACCCTGCCCACGTCCTTCGCTCTGACCCCTCACCACAAACACCACCATCAAGCATGTCTATCAAAAAGAGTGAATATCATTCTCACAATCACCCTCACTTTAGAGCTGGATCCTGACTCTAACCATATCCCTATCCTCCATGCACAGTTAAACCAACACCGAAACCTAACCCTAGCTTGGCTCCTGGACCTGAAACCGCACAATCACCAATGATGTCACCCAGAATTCTCCGTAAACCCGATGTTCAATCTCGTCCTCAACCGCACTACAGAGCCAGATCATAAGCCTAAATGAAACCATATAGTCCCTGTACACCTTACCAAACACCTAACCCTACCCCTAGCCCTAGCCCATGGACCTAATACCTCACAATCACCATTGACATCACCCAGGCTTCAGCGTAAACCTGATGTTCAATCTCGTCCTGATCCTCACGTCAGAGCCCAATCCGAACCCTTCCCATAACAATATCTCCCCCGTACACCTTGCCAAACACTTAACCCTGAACCTAGCCTTGTTTCCTTGACTTACCCCTCACTGTCACCATCAGCGTCCCCCATGCCTCACTGTAAAACTCCTCCTCAGTGTACCCCTTCACCTCACATCAGAGCTGGATCCTAAGCATAACGATAACCCTCTCCTCCCAGTACAACTTACAGAACACCAAACCCTAACCCTAACCTTGTTCACTGACCAAAACCCTCACCGTCAAAATCGACATCTAACACACCTCACAGTAAACGTCAAGAACAATCTCACCCTTGGGCTCACATCAGAGCTACATCCTAACTTTAAACATAGTCCTGTATGTCCCGTAAAACTTTGCGAACACCAACCCTAACTCGAGTGCTGATCACTAGACCTGACCCCTCAGCATCATATTTGACATCATCCACGCTTCACCTTAAACCTGAATTACAATCATACTCTCTACTTCACATAACACCAGACCCAAATTCTAACTGTAATCTAAACTCCCCATTCGCCTTAAAGAACTACCAACTATAATACTAGCCCTAGCCCATGGATCTAACCTACACCGCCACCTTCGATGTCAACACATGCTTCACCGGTAACTTAAACTTCCATCTCGTCCTTACCCTCATATAAGAGACAGACCCTAAATCAAATCGTAACCCTAACTTCCCCATAAAACTTAAGTTACACCCAAGCCTAACACTAGCCCTTGTCCGTGGACATTGCCCCTCACCATCACCATTGACAACACACAAGGTTCCCTTTAAACATGGATTTAAATCTGGCCCCCTATTCACATCAGAGACAGTCCCAAACTCAAAATGTAACCCTCTCCTCACTGTTCACCGTTCGTACACCTGACCCAAAACCCTGCCCAGTTTCTTCGACCTGACCCCTCACCACCGACAGCACCATGACTCATGTCTAACAAAAATCATGAAGGTCTGTATCGAAAATGACATCAGGTCAGAGCTGGATCCTGATTCCTACCATACCCCAATCCTCCACGTACAGCGAACTGAACACCGACACCTAAACCTACACCTGGCCCCTGGACCTGAAACCTCATCGTCACCAATGACATCACCCACGTCCAGCGCAAACCTGATGTTCAATCACTTCCTCATCCACACATCAGAGCCTGATCCTAATCCTTCCCATAACCATATCTTTCCTGTACACCTTACCAAACACCTATCCCTAACCCTAACCGTGTTTCCTGGTTGAATCCTCACTGACAAAATCGACATCCCCCGTGCCTCACTGTAAACCTCCACCTCAATGTCGTCCATGCCATCACGTCAGAGACAGATCCTAACTCTAAACATAGTCCTATACGTCTGGTACACCTTAGCAAACACAAACCCTAACTGAAGCCCAGGTCTCTTGACCTGACACAACATCACAATTGACATCATTCACGCTTCACCTCAACTCTGAATTACAATCGTACTCTCTAACTCACATCACAGGTGAAACCAAGCTCTAACCATAATCTAAACTCCCCATTTGCCTTAAAGAAATCGCAACCCAAATCCTAGCACTAGCCCATGGACCAAACCCTCACTGTCACCTTCGACGTCACCCAGGCTTCACTGTAACCTTGAACTGCAATCTCGTACTCACCCTCACATCAGAGACAGATGCAAACACTGATAGTAACCCTACACTCCCCATTAACCTTAATGAACATGCAACCCTAAAGCAAGCACTTGTCCCTGGACCTTAACCCTTAGAGTCACCATTGACACCACTGAAGGTTATCTTTAAAAATGGATTTAAATCTTGTCCTCACAGTCACATCAGAGACAGTCTCTAACTCTACCTGCAAACCTACCCTCACTGTACACCATTCCATACACCTGATCTGAAACCCTGCCTAGGTCTTCCAACGTGACCCCTCACCACCACCATCACCATCACTCATGTCTAAGAAACATCATGAAAGTCTATCTCGCAATCACCCTCACAATCAGAGCTGGATCCTGACTCTAACCATATCCCTATCCTCCACTTACAGCTAAACCACCACTTAAACTTAACCCTGGACTGCAACCAGGACCTGAAACCTCACTGTCACCATCGATGTTACCCATGCTTCACCATAAACCTGATGTTCAATCTCGTCCTCACCCTCACAACAGAGCCGGATTGTTAGCCTAAACAAAACCATGTGCTCCCTGTACACCTTTCCGAACACCTAACCCTAACCCTAGACCTAGCCCATGGAACTGAACCCTGACAGTCACCACCGACATCACCCAGGCTTCAGCGTAAACCTGATGTTCAATCTCTTCCTCATCCTCACATCAGAGCCCAATTCTAACCCTTCCCATAACCGTATCTTCCCTGTACACCTTACCAAACACCTAACCCTAACCCTAGCCCTAGCCCATGGAATTGAACCTTGACGGTCACCATCGACATCACCCAGGCTTCAGCGTAAACCCGATGTGCAATCCCATCCTCATCCTCACATCAGAGCCCGACTCAAACCCTTCCCATAACCGTATCTTCCCTGTACACCTTACCAAACACCTAACCCTAACCCTAGCCTTGTTCCCTGGACTTACCCCTCACCATCACCATCAATGTCCCCTACGCTTCAATGAAAACCTCGACCTCAATCTATCCCTCAACATCACATCAGAGGTGAATCCTAAGCAAAATGATAAACCAATCCTCCCTGTACACATTACAGGACACCTAACCCTAAACCTAACCTTGTTCACTGGCCTGTACCCTCTCTGTTAAAATCGACATCTCCCATGCGTCACTGTAAACCTCCGTGTCAATCTCACCCTCACCATCACATCAGAGTCACACCCTAACTCCAAACGTAGTCCCGTATGTTCCATACACCTCAGTGAAAACCAACCTTCTCTCTACTGCTGGTCATTTGACATGACCACACAACATCTCAATTGACATCTTCCATGCTTCACCTTAATCCTGAATTACAATCATACTCTCTAACTCACATCAGAGCTGGGCCCTAATGCTAACCATAATCCAAACTCCTCGTTCATGTTAAAGAACTAGTATCCATTAACCTAGCCCTAGCCCATGGATCTGAATCATCACCATCACCATCGATGTCACTGAGAATTAACCATAAACCGAATCTTCAATCTCGTACTCACCCTCACATCAGAGACAGACCCTAACTCTAATTGTAACCCTATCTTCGCCATAAACCTAAACAAACACCCAACCCTAACCCTAGTCTTTGTCCCTGGACATTGTCCCTCAGCGTCACCACTGACTTCACCGAAGGTTCGCTTTATCCATGGATTTAAATCTTGTCTTCGTAATCACTTCAGAGACAGACTCTAACTCTCACCATACATTTACCCTCAATGTTCACCATTTCGTACACCTAATACGATACCCTGCCCACGTCCTTCGCTCTGACCCCTCACCACAAACACCACCATCAAGCATGTCTATCAAAAAGAGTGAATATCATTCTCACAATCACCCTCACTTTAGAGCTGGATCCTGACTCTAACCATATCCCTATCCTCCATGCACAGTTAAACCAACACCGAAACCTAACCCTAGCTTGGCTCCTGGACCTGAAACCGCACAATCACCAACGATGTCACCCAGAATTCTCCGTAAACCCGATGTTCAATCTCGTCCTCAACCGCACTACAGAGCCAGATCATAAGCCTAAATGAAACCATATAGTCCCTGTACACCTTACCAAACACCTAACCCTACCCCTAGCCCTAGCCCATGGACCTAATACCTCACAATCACCATTGACATCACCCAGGCTTCAGCGTAAACCTGATGTTCAATCTCGTCCTGATCCTCACGTCAGAGCCCAATCCGAACCCTTCCCATAACAATATCTCCCCCGTACACCTTGCCAAACACTTAACCCTGAACCTAGCCTTGTTTCCTTGACTTACCCCTCACTGTCACCATCAGCGTCCCCCATGCCTCACTGTAAAACTCCTCGTCAGTGTACCCCTTCACCTCACATCAGAGCTGGATCCTAAGCATAACGATAACCCTCTCCTCCCAGTACAACTTACAGAACACCAAACCCTAACCCTAACCTTGTTCACTGACCAAAACCCTCACCGTCAAAATCGACATCTAACACACCTCACAGTAAACGTCAAGAACAATCTCACCCTTGGGCTCACATCAGAGCTACATCCTAACTTTAAACATAGTCCTGTATGTCCCGTAAAACTTTGCGAACACCAACCCTAACTCGAGTGCTGATCACTAGACCTGACCCCTCAGCATCATATTTGACATCATCCACGCTTCACCTTAAACCTGAATTACAATCATAGTCTCTACTTCACATCACACCAGACCCAAATTCTAACTGTAATCTAAACTCCCCATTCGCCTTAAAGAACTACCAACTATAATACTAGCCCTAGCCCATGGATCTAACCTACACCGCCACCTTCGATGTCAACACATGCTTCACCGGTAACTTAAACTTCCATCTCGTCCTTACCCTCATATAAGAGACAGACCCTAAATCAAATCGTAACCCTAACTTCCCCATAAAACTTAAGTTACACCCAAGCCTAACACTAGCCCTTGTCCGTGGACATTGCCCCTCACCATCACCATTGACAACACACAAGGTTCCCTTTAAACATGGATTTAAATCTGGCCCCCTACTCACATCAGAGACAGTCCCAAACTCAAAATGTAACCCTCTCCTCACTGTTCACCGTTCGTACACCTGACCCAAAACCCTGCCCAGTTTCTTCGACCTGACCCCTCACCACAGACAGCACCATGACTCATGTCTAACAAAAATCATGAAGGTCTGTATCGAAAATGACATCAGGTCAGAGCTGGATCCTGATTCCTACCATACCCCAATCCTCCACGTACAGCGAACTGAACAACGACACCTAAACCTAGACCTGGCCCCTGGACCTGAAACCTCATCGTCACCAATGACATCACCCACGTTCAGCGCAAACCTGATGTTCAATCACTTCCTCATCCACACATCAGAGCCTGATCCTAATCCTTCCCATAACCATATCTTCCCTGTACACCTTACCAAACACCTATCCCTAACCCTAACCTTGTTTCCTGGTTGAATCCTCACTGACAAAATCGACATCCCCCATGCCTCACTGTAAACCTCCACCTCAATGTCGTCCATGCCATCACGTCAGAGCCAGATCCTAACTCTAAACATAGTCCTATACGTCTGGTACACCTTAGCAAACACAAACCCTAACTGTAGCCCAGGTCTCTTGACCTGACACAACATCACAATTGACATCATTCACGCTTCACCTCAACTCTGAATTACAATCGTACTCTCTAACTCACATCACAGGTGAAACCAAGCTCTAACCATAATCTAAACTCCCCATTTGCCTTAAAGAAATCGCAACCCAAATCCTAGCACTAGCCCATGGACCAAACCCTCACTGTCACCTTCGACGTCACCCAGGCTTCACCGTAACCTTGAACTGCAATCTCGTACTCACCCTCACATCAGAGACAGATGCAAACACTGATAGTAACCCTACACTCCCCATTAACCTTAATGAACATGCAACCCTAAAGCAAGCACTTGTCCCTGGACCTTAACCCTTAGAGTCACCATTGACACCACTGAAGGTTATCTTTAAAAATGGATTTAAATCTTGTCCTCACAGTCACATCAGAGACAGTCTCTAACTCTACCTGCAAACCTACCCTCACTGTACACCATTCCATACACCTGATCTGAAACCCTGCCTAGGTCTTCCAACGTGACCCCTCACCACCACCATCACCATCACTCATGTCTAAGAAACATCATGAAAGTCTATCTCGCAATCACCCTCACAATCAGAGCTGGATCCTGACTCTAACCATATCCCTATCCTCCACTTACAGCTAAACCACCACTTAAACTTAACCCTGGACTGCAACCAGGACCTGAAACCTCACTGTCACCATCGATGTTACCCATGCTTCACCATAAACCTGATGTTCAATCTCGTCCTCACCCTCACAACAGAGCCGGATTGTTAGCCTAAACAAAACCATGTGCTCCCTGTACACCTTTCCGAACACCTAACCCTAACCCTAGACCTAGCCCATGGAACTGAACCCTGACAGTCACCACCGACATCACCCAGGCTTCAGCGTAAACCTGATGTTCAATCTCTTCCTCATCCTCACATCAGAGCCCAATTCTAACCCTTCCCATAACCGTATCTTCCCTGTACACCTTACGAAACACCTAACCCTAACCCTAGCCCTAGCCCATGGAATTGAACCTTGACGGTCACCATCGACATCACCCAGGCTTCAGCGTAAACCCGATGTGCAATCCCATCCTCATCCTCACATCAGAGCCCGACTCAAACCCTTCCCATAACCGTATCTTCCCTGTACACCTTACCAAACACCTAACCCTAACCCTAGCCTTGTTCCCTGGACTTACCCCTCACCATCACCATCAATGTCCCCTACGCTTCAATGAAAACCTCGACCTCAATCTATCCCTCAACATCACATCAGAGGTGAATCCTAAGCAAAATGATAAACCAATCCTCCCTGTACACATTACAGGACACCTAACCCTAAACCTAACCTTGTTCACTGGCCTGTACCCTCTCTGTTAAAATCGACATCTCCCATGCGTCACTGTAAACCTCCGTGTCAATCTCACCCTCACCATCACATCAGAGTCACACCCTAACTCCAAACGTAGTCCCGTATGTTCCATACACCTCAGTGAAAACCAACCTTCTCTCTACTGCTGGTCATTTGACATGACCACACAACATCTCAATTGACATCTTCCATGCTTCACCTTAATCCTGAATTACAATCATACTCTCTAACTCACATCAGAGCTGGGCCCTAATGCTAACCATAATCCAAACTCCTCGTTCATGTTAAAGAACTAGTATCCATTAACCTAGCCCTAGCCCATGGATCTGAATCATCACCATCACCATCGATGTCACTGAGAATTAACCATAAACCGAATCTTCAATCTCGTACTCACCCTCACATCAGAGACAGACCCTAACTCTAATTGTAACCCTATCTTCGCCATAAACCTAAACAAACACCCAACCCTAACCCTAGTCTTTGTCCCTGGACATTGTCCCTCAGCGTCACCACTGACTTCACCGAAGGTTCGCTTTATCCATGGATTTAAATCTTGTCTTCGTAATCACTTCAGAGACAGACTCTAACTCTCACCATACATTTACCCTCAATGTTCACCATTTCGTACACCTAATACGATACCCTGCCCACGTCCTTCGCTCTGACCCCTCACCACAAACACCACCATCAAGCATGTCTATCAAAAAGAGTGAATATCATTCTCACAATCACCCTCACTTTAGAGCTGGATCCTGACTCTAACCATATCCCTATCCTCCATGCACAGTTAAACCAACACCGAAACCTAACCCTAGCTTGGCTCCTGGACCTGAAACCGCACAATCACCAACGATGTCACCCAGAATTCTCCGTAAACCCGATGTTCAATCTCGTCCTCAACCGCACTACAGAGCCAGATCATAAGCCTAAATGAAACCATATAGTCCCTGTACACCTTACCAAACACCTAACCCTACCCCTAGCCCTAGCCCATGGACCTAATACCTCACAATCACCATTGACATCACCCAGGCTTCAGCGTAAACCTGATGTTCAATCTCGTCCTGATCCTCACGTCAGAGCCCAATCCGAACCCTTCCCATAACAATATCTCCCCCGTACACCTTGCCAAACACTTAACCCTGAACCTAGCCTTGTTTCCTTGACTTACCCCTCACTGTCACCATCAGCGTCCCCCATGCCTCACTGTAAAACTCCTCGTCAGTGTACCCCTTCACCTCACATCAGAGCTGGATCCTAAGCATAACGATAACCCTCTCCTCCCAGTACAACTTACAGAACACCAAACCCTAACCCTAACCTTGTTCACTGACCAAAACCCTCACCGTCAAAATCGACATCTAACACACCTCACAGTAAACGTCAAGAACAATCTCACCCTTGGGCTCACATCAGAGCTACATCCTAACTTTAAACATAGTCCTGTATGTCCCGTAAAACTTTGCGAACACCAACCCTAACTCGAGTGCTGATCACTAGACCTGACCCCTCAGCATCATATTTGACATCATCCACGCTTCACCTTAAACCTGAATTACAATCATACTCTCTACTTCACATCACACCAGACCCAAATTCTAACTGTAATCTAAACTCCCCATTCGCCTTAAAGAACTACCAACTATAATACTAGCCCTAGCCCATGGATCTAACCTACACCGCCACCTTCGATGTCAACACATGCTTCACCGGTAACTTAAACTTCCATCTCGTCCTTACCCTCATATAAGAGACAGACCCTAAATCAAATCGTAACCCTAACTTCCCCATAAAACTTAAGTTACACCCAAGCCTAACACTAGCCCTTGTCCGTGGACATTGCCCCTCACCATCACCATTGACAACACACAAGGTTCCCTTTAAACATGGATTTAAATCTGGCCCCCTACTCACATCAGAGACAGTCCCAAACTCAAAATGTAACCCTCTCCTCACTGTTCACCGTTCGTACACCTGACCCAAAACCCTGCCCAGTTTCTTCGACCTGACCCCTCACCACAGACAGCACCATGACTCATGTCTAACAAAAATCATGAAGGTCTGTATCGAAAATGACATCAGGTCAGAGCTGGATCCTGATTCCTACCATACCCCAATCCTCCACGTACAGCGAACTGAACAACGACACCTAAACCTAGACCTGGCCCCTGGACCTGAAACCTCATCGTCACCAATGACATCACCCACGTTCAGCGCAAACCTGATGTTCAATCACTTCCTCATCCACACATCAGAGCCTGATCCTAATCCTTCCCATAACCATATCTTCCCTGTACACCTTACCAAACACCTATCCCTAACCCTAACCTTGTTTCCTGGTTGAATCCTCACTGACAAAATCGACATCCCCCATGCCTCACTGTAAACCTCCACCTCAATGTCGTCCATGCCATCACGTCAGAGCCAGATCCTAACTCTAAACATAGTCCTATACGTCTGGTACACCTTAGCAAACACAAACCCTAACTGTAGCCCAGGTCTCTTGACCTGACACAACATCACAATTGACATCATTCACGCTTCACCTCAACTCTGAATTACAATCGTACTCTCTAACTCACATCACAGGTGAAACCAAGCTCTAACCATAATCTAAACTCCCCATTTGCCTTAAAGAAATCGCAACCCAAATCCTAGCACTAGCCCATGGACCAAACCCTCACTGTCACCTTCGACGTCACCCAGGCTTCACCGTAACCTTGAACTGCAATCTCGTACTCACCCTCACATCAGAGACAGATGCAAACACTGATAGTAACCCTACACTCCCCATTAACCTTAATGTACATGCAACCCTAAAGCAAGCACTTGTCCCTGGACCTTAACCCTTAGAGTCACCATTGACACCACTGAAGGTTATCTTTAAAAATGGATTTAAATCTTGTCCTCACAGTCACATCAGAGACAGTCTCTAACTCTACCTGCAAACCTACCCTCACTGTACACCATTCCATACACCTGATCTGAAACCCTGCCCAGGTCTTCCAACGTGACCCCTCACCACCACCATCACCATCACTCATGTCTAAGAAACATCATGAAAGTCTATCTCGCAATCACCCTCACAATCAGAGCTGGATCCTGACTCTAACCATATCCCTATCCTCCACTTACAGCTAAACCACCACTTAAACTTAACCCTGGACTGCAACCAGGACCTGAAACCTCACTGTCACCATCGATGTTACCCATGCTTCACCATAAACCTGATGTTCAATCTCGTCCTCACCCTCACAACAGAGCCGGATTGTTAGCCTAAACAAAACCATGTGCTCCCTGTACACCTTTCCGAACACCTAACCCTAACCCTAGACCTAGCCCATGGAACTGAACCCTGACAGTCACCATCGACATCACCCAGGCTTCAGCGTAAACCTGATGTTCAATCTCTTCCTCATCCTCACATCAGAGCCCAATTCTAACCCTTCCCATAACCGTATCTTCCCTGTACACCTTACCAAACACCTAACCCTAACCCTAGCCCTAGCCCATGGAATTGAACCTTGACGGTCACCATCGACATCACCCAGGCTTCAGCGTAAACCCGATGTGCAATCCCATCCTCATCCTCACATCAGAGCCCGACTCAAACCCTTCCCATAACCGTATCTTCCCTGTACACCTTACCAAACACCTAACCCTAACCCTAGCCTTGTTCCCTGGACTTACCCCTCACCATCACCATCAATGTCCCCTACGCTTCAATGAAAACCTCGACCTCAATCTATCCCTCAACATCACATCAGAGGTGAATCCTAAGCAAAATGATAAACCAATCCTCCCTGTACACATTACAGGACACCTAACCCTAAACCTAACCTTGTTCACTGGCCTGTACCCTCTCTGTTAAAATCGACATCTCCCATGCGTCACTGTAAACCTCCGTGTCAATCTCACCCTCACCATCACATCAGAGTCACACCCTAACTCCAAACGTAGTCCCGTATGTTCCATACACCTCAGTGAAAACCAACCTTCTCTCTACTGCTGGTCATTTGACATGACCACACAACATCTCAATTGACATCTTCCATGCTTCACCTTAATCCTGAATTACAATCATACTCTCTAACTCACATCAGAGCTGGGCCCTAATGCTAACCATAATCCAAACTCCTCGTTCATGTTAAAGAACTAGTATCCATTAACCTAGCCCTAGCCCATGGATCTGAATCATCACCATCACCATCGATGTCACTGAGAATTAACCATAAACTGGATCTTCAATCTCATACTCACCCTCACATCAGAGACAGACCCTAACTCTAATTGTAACCCTATCTTCGCCATAAACCTAAACAAACACCCAACCCTAACCCTAGTCTTTGTCCCTGGACATTGTCCCTCAGCGTCACCACTGACTTCACCGAAGGTTCGCTTTATCCATGGATTTAAATCTTGTCTTCGTAATCACTTCAGAGACAGACTCTAACTCTCACCATACATTTACCCTCAATGTTCACCATTTCGTACACCTAATACGATACCCTGCCCACGTCCTTCGCTCTGACCCCTCACCACAAACACCACCATCAAGCATGTCTATCAAAAAGAGTGAATATCATTCTCACAATCACCCTCACTTTAGAGCTGGATCCTGACTCTAACCATATCCCTATCCTCCATGCACAGTTAAACCAACACCGAAACCTAACCCTAGCTTGGCTCCTGGACCTGAAACCGCACAATCACCAACGATGTCACCCAGAATTCTCCGTAAACCCGATGTTCAATCTCGTCCTCAACCGCACTACAGAGCCAGATCATAAGCCTAAATGAAACCATATAGTCCCTGTACACCTTACCAAACACCTAACCCTACCCCTAGCCCTAGCCCATGGACCTAATACCTCACAATCACCATTGACATCACCCAGGCTTCAGCGTAAACCTGATGTTCAATCTCGTCCTGATCCTCACGTCAGAGCCCAATCCGAACCCTTCCCATAACAATATCTCCCCCGTACACCTTACCAAACACTTAACCCTGAACCTAGCCTTGTTTCCTTGACTTACCCCTCACTGTCACCATCAGCGTCCCCCATGCCTCACTGTAAAACTCCTCGTCAGTGTACCCCTTCACCTCACATCAGAGCTGGATCCTAAGCATAACGATAACCCTCTCCTCCCAGTACAACTTACAGAACACCAAACCCTAACCCTAACCTTGTTCACTGACCAAAACCCTCACCGTCAAAATCGACATCTAACACACCTCACAGTAAACGTCAAGAACAATCTCACCCTTGGGCTCACATCAGAGCTACATCCTAACTTTAAACATAGTCCTGTATGTCCCGTAAAACTTTGCGAACACCAACCCTAACTCGAGTGCTGATCACTAGACCTGACCCCTCAGCATCATATTTGACATCATCCACGCTTCACCTTAAACCTGAATTACAATCATACTCTCTACTTCACATCACACCAGACCCAAATTCTAACTGTAATCTAAACTCCCCATTCGCCTTAAAGAACTACCAACTATAATACTAGCCCTAGCCCATGGATCTAACCTACACCGCCACCTTCGATGTCAACACATGCTTCACCGGTAACTTAAACTTCCATCTCGTCCTTACCCTCATATAAGAGACAGACCCTAAATCAAATCGTAACACTAACTTCCCCATAAAACTTAAGTTACACCCAAGCCTAACACTAGCCCTTGTCCGTGGACATTGCCCCTCACCATCACCATTGACAACACACAAGGTTCCCTTTAAACATGGATTTAAATCTGGCCCCCTACTCACATCAGAGACAGTCCCAAACTCAAAATGTAACCCTCTCCTCACTGTTCACCGTTCGTACACCTGACCCAAAACCCTGCCCAGTTTCTTCGACCTGACCCCTCACCACCGACAGCACCATGACTCATGTCTAACAAAAATCATGAAGGTCTGTATCGAAAATGACATCAGGTCAGAGCTGGATCCTGATTCCTACCATACCCCAATCCTCCGCGTACAGCGAACTGAACACCGACACCTAAACCTAGACCTGGCCCCTGGACCTGAAACCTCATCGTCACCAATGACATCACCCACGTTCAGCGCAAACCTGATGTTCAATCACTTCCTCATCCACACATCAGAGCCTGATCCTAGTCCTTCCCATAACCATATCTTCCCTGTACACCTTACCAAGCACCTATCCCTAACCCTAACCTTGTTTCCTGGTTGAATCCTCACTGACAAAATCGACATCCCCCATGCCTCACTGTAAACCTCCACCTCAATGTCGTCCATGCCATCACGTCAGAGCCAGATCCTAACTCTAAACATAGTCCTATACGTCTGGTACACCTTAGCAAACACAAACCCTAACTGTAGCCCAGGTCTCTTGACCTGACACAACATCACAATTGACATCATTCACGCTTCACCTCAACTCTGAATTACAATCGTACTCTCTAACTCACATCACAGGTGAAACCAAGCTCTAACCATAATCTAAACTCCCCATTTGCCTTAAAGAAATCGCAACCCAAATCCTAGCACTAGCCCATGGACCAAACCCTCACTGTCACCTTCGACGTCACCCAGGCTTCACCGTAACCTTGAACTGCAATCTCGTACTCACCCTCACATCAGAGACAGATGCAAACACTGATAGTAACCCTACACTCCCCATTAACCTTAATGAACATGCAACCCTAAAGCAAGCACTTGTCCCTGGACCTTAACCCTTAGAGTCACCATTGACACCACTGAAGGTTATCTTTAAAAATGGATTTAAATCTTGTCCTCACAGTCACATCAGAGACAGTCTCTAACTCTACCTGCAAACCTACCCTCACTGTAGACCATTCCATACACCTGATCTGAAACCCTGCCCAGGTCTTGCAACGTGACCCCTGACCACCACCATCACCATCACTCATGTCTAAGAAACATCATGAAAGTCTATCTCGCAATCACCCTCACAATCAGAGCTGGATCCTGACTCTAACCATATCCCTATCCTCCACTTACAGCTAAACCACCACTTAAACTTCACCCTGGACTGCAACCAGGACCTGAAACCTCACTGTCACCATCGATGTTACCCATGCTTCACCATAAACCTGATGTTCAATCTCGTCCTCACCCTCACAACAGAGCCGGATTGTTAGCCTAAACAAAACCATGTGCTCCCTGTACACCTTTCCGAACACCTAACCCTAACCCTAGACCTAGCCCATGGAACTGAACCCTGACAGTCACCATCGACATCACCCAGGCTTCAGCGTAAACCTGATGTTCAATCTCTTCCTCATCCTCACATCAGAGCCCAATTCTAACCCTTCCCATAACCGTATCTTCCCTGTACACCTTACCAAACACCTAACCCTAACCCTAGCCCTAGCCCATGGAATTGAACCTTGACGGTCACCATCGACATCACCCAGGCTTCAGCGTAAATCCGATGTGCAATCCCATCCTCATCCTCACATCAGAGCCCGACTCAAACCCTTCCCATAACCGTATCTTCCCTGTACACCTTACCAAACACCTAACCCTAACCCTAGCCTTGTTCCCTGGACTTACCCCTCACCATCACCATCAATGTCCCCTACGCTTCAATGAAAACCTCGACCTCAATCTATCCCTCAACATCACATCAGAGGTGAATCCTAAGCAAAATGATAAACCAATCCTCCCTGTACACATTACAGGACACCTAACCCTAAACCTAACCTTGTTCACTGGCCTGTACCCTCTCTGTTAAAATCGACATCTCCCATGCGTCACTGTAAACCTCCGTGTCAATCTCACCCTCACCATCACATCAGAGTCACACCCTAACTCCAAACGTAGTCCCGTATGTTCCATACACCTCAGTGAAAACCAACCTTCTCTCTACTGCTGGTCATTTGACATGACCACACAACATCTCAATTGACATCTTCCATGCTTCACCTTAATCCTGAATTACAATCATACTCTCTAACTCACATCAGAGCTGGGCCCTAATGCTAACCATAATCCAAACTCCTCGTTCATGTTAAAGAACTAGTATCCATTAACCTAGCCCTAGCCCATGGATCTGAATCATCACCATCACCATCGATGTCACTGAGAATTAACCATAAACTGGATCTTCAATCTCGTACTCACCCTCACATCAGAGACAGACCCTAACTCTAATTGTAACCCTATCTTCGCCATAAACCTAAACAAACACCCAACCCTAACCCTAGTCTTTGTCCCTGGACATTGTCCCTCAGCGTCACCACTGACTTCACCGAAGGTTCGCTTTATCCATGGATTTAAATCTTGTCTTCGTAATCACTTCAGAGACAGACTCTAACTCTCACCATACATTTACCCTCAATGTTCACCATTTCGTACACCTAATACGATACCCTGCCCACGTCCTTCGCTCTGACCCCTCACCACAAACACCACCATCAAGCATGTCTATCAAAAAGAGTGAATATCATTCTCACAATCACCCTCACTTTAGAGCTGGATCCTGACTCTAACCATATCCCTATCCTCCATGCACAGTTAAACCAACACCGAAACCTAACCCTAGCTTGGCTCCTGGACCTGAAACCGCACAATCACCAACGATGTCACCCAGAATTCTCCGTAAACCCGATGTTCAATCTCGTCCTCAACCGCACTACAGAGCCAGATCATAAGCCTAAATGAAACCATATAGTCCCTGTACACCTTACCAAACACCTAACCCTACCCCTAGCCCTAGCCCATGGACCTAATACCTCACAATCACCATTGACATCACCCAGGCTTCAGCGTAAACCTGATGTTCAATCTCGTCCTGATCCTCACGTCAGAGCCCAATCCGAACCCTTCCCATAACAATATCTCCCCCGTACACCTTGCCAAACACTTAACCCTGAACCTAGCCTTGTTTCCTTGACTTACCCCTCACTGTCACCATCAGCGTCCCCCATGCCTCACTGTAAAACTCCTCGTCAGTGTACCAGTTCACCTCACATCAGAGCTGGATCCTAAGCATAACGATAACCCTCTCCTCCCAGTACAACTTACAGAACACCAAACCCTAACCCTAACCTTGTTCACTGACCAAAACCCTCACCGTCAAAATCGACATCTAACACACCTCACAGTAAACGTCAAGAACAATCTCACCCTTGGGCTCACATCAGAGCTACATCCTAACTTTAAACATAGTCCTGTATGTCCCGTAAAACTTTGCGAACACCAACCCTAACTCGAGTGCTGATCACTAGACCTGACCCCTCAGCATCATATTTGACATCATCCACGCTTCACCTTAAACCTGAATTACAATCATACTCTCTACTTCACATCACACCAGACCCAAATTCTAACTGTAATCTAAACTCCCCATTCGCCTTAAAGAACTACCAACTATAATACTAGCCCTAGCCCATGGATCTAACCTACACCGCCACCTTCGATGTCAACACATGCTTCACCGGTAACTTAAACTTCCATCTCGTCCTTACCCTCATATAAGAGACAGACCCTAAATCAAATGGTAACCCTAACTTCCCCATAAAACTTAAGTTACACCCAAGCCTAACACTAGCCCTTGTCCGTGGACATTGCCCCTCACCATCACCATTGACAACACACAAGGTTCCCTTTAAACATGGATTTAAATCTGGCCCCCTACTCACATCAGAGACAGTCCCAAACTCAAAATGTAACCCTCTCCTCACTGTTCACCGTTCGTACACCTGACCCAAAACCCTGCCCAGTTTCTTCAACCTGACCCCTCACCACCGACAGCACAATGACTCATGTCTAACAAAAATCATGAAGGTCTGTATCGAAAATGACATCAGGTCAGAGCTGGATCCTGATTCCTACCATACCCCAATCCTCCACGTACAGCGAACTGAACACCGACACCTAAACCTAGACCTGGCCCCTGGACCTGAAACCTCATCGTCACCAATGACATCACCCACGTCCAGCGCAAACCTGATGTTCAATCACTTCCTCATCCACACATCAGAGCCTGATCCTAATCCTTCCCATAACCATATCTTCCCTGTACACCTTACCAAACACCTATCCCTAACCCTAACCTTGTTTCCTGATTGAATCCTCACTGACAAAATCGACATCCCCCATGCCTCACTGTAAACCTCCACCTCAATGTCGTCCATGCCATCACGTCAGAGCCAGATCCTAACTCTAAACATAGTCCTATACGTCTGGTACACCTTAGCAAACACAAACCCTAACTGTAGCCCAGGTCTCTTGACCTGACACAACATCACAATTGACATCATTCACGCTTCACCTCAACTCTGAATTACAATCGTACTCTCTAACTCACATCACAGGTGAAACCAAACTCTAACCATAATCTAAACTCCCCATTTGCCTTAAAGAAATCGCAACCCAAATCCTAGCACTAGCCCATGGACCAAACCCTCACTGTCACCTTCGACGTCACCCAGGCTTCACCGTAACCTTGAACTGCAATCTCGTACTCACCCTCACATCAGAGACAGATGCAAACACTGATAGTAACCCTACACTCCCCATTAACCTTAATGAACATGCAACCCTAAAGCAAGCACTTGTCCCTGGACCTTAACCCTTAGAGTCACCATTGACACCACTGAAGGTTATCTTTAAAAATGGATTTAAATCTTGTCCTCACAGTCACATCAGAGACAGTCTCTAACTCTACCTGCAAACCTACCCTCACTGTACACCATTCCATACACCTGATCTGAAACCCTGCCCAGGTCTTCCAACGTGACCCCTCACCACCACCATCACCATCACTCATGTCTAAGAAACATCATGAAAGTCTATCTCGCAATCACCCTCACAATCAGAGCTGGATCCTGACTCTAACCATATCCCTATCCTCCACTTACAGCTAAACCACCACTTAAACTTAACCCTGGACTGCAACCAGGACCTGAAACCTCACTGTCACCATCGATGTTACCCATGCTTCACCATAAACCTGATGTTCAATCTCGTCCTCACCCTCACAACAGAGCCGGATTGTTAGCCTAAACAAAACCATGTGCTCCCTGTACACCTTTCCGAACACCTAACCCTAACCCTAGACCGAGCCCATGGAACTGAACCCTGACAGTCACCATCGACATCACCCAGGCTTCAGCGTAAACCTGATGTTCAATCTCTTCCTCATCCTCACATCAGAGCCCAATTCTAACCCTTCCCATAACCGTATCTTCCCTGTACACCTTACCAAACACCTAACCCTAACCCTAGCCCTAGCCCATGGAATTGAACCTTGACGGTCACCATCGACATCACCCAGGCTTCAGCGTAAACCCGATGTGCAATCCCATCCTCATCCTCACATCAGAGCCCGACTCAAACCCTTCCCATAACCGTATCTTCCCTGTACACCTTACCAAACACCTAACCCTAACCCTAGCCTTGTTCCCTGGACTTACCCCTCACCATCACCATCAATGTCCCCTACGCTTCAATGAAAACCTCGACCTCAATCTATCCCTCAACATCACATCAGAGGTGAATCCTAAGCAAAATGATAAACCAATCCTCCCTGTACACATTACAGGACACCTAACCCTAAACCTAACCTTGTTCACTGGCCTGTACCCTCTCTGTTAAAATCGACATCTCCCATGCGTCACTGTAAACCTCCGTGTCAATCTCACCCTCACCATCACATCAGAGTCACACCCTAACTCCAAACGTAGTCCCGTATGTTCCATACACCTCAGTGAAAACCAACCTTCTCTCTACTGCTGGTCATTTGACATGACCACACAACATCTCAATTGACATCTTCCATGCTTCACCTTAATCCTGAATTACAATCATACTCTCTAACTCACATCAGAGCTGGGCCCTAATGCTAACCATAATCCAAACTCCTCGTTCATGTTAAAGAACTAGTATCCATTAACCTAGCCCTAGCCCATGGATCTGAATCATCACCATCACCATCGATGTCACTGAGAATTAACCATAAACCGAATCTTCAATCTCGTACTCACCCTCACATCAGAGACACACCCTAACTCTAATTGTAACCCTATCTTCGCCATAAACCTAAACAAACACCCAACCCTAACCCTAGTCTTTGTCCCTGGACATTGTCCCTCAGCGTCACCACTGACTTCACCGAAGGTTCGCTTTATCCATGGATTTAAATCTTGTCTTCGTAATCACTTCAGAGACAGACTCTAACTCTCACCATACATTTACCCTCAATGTTCACCATTTCGTACACCTAATACGATACCCTGCCCACGTCCTTCACTCTGACCCCTCACCACAAACACCACCATCAAGCATGTCTATCAAAAAGAGTGAATATCATTCTCACAATCACCCTCACTTTAGAGCTGGATCCTGACTCTAACCATATCCCTATCCTCCATGCACAGTTAAACCAACACCGAAACCTAACCCTAGCTTGGCTCCTGGACCTGAAACCGCACAATCACCAACGATGTCACCCAGAATTCTCCGTAAACCCGATGTTCAATCTCGTCCTCAACCGCACTACAGAGCCAGATCATAAGCCTAAATGAAACCATATAGTCCCTGTACACCTTACCAAACACCTAACCCTACCCCTAGCCCTAGCCCATGGACCTAATACCTCACAATCACCATTGACATCACCCAGGCTTCAGCGTAAACCTGATGTTCAATCTCGTCCTGATCCTCACGTCAGAGCCCAATCCGAACCCTTCCCATAACAATATCTCCCCCGTACACCTTGCCAAACACTTAACCCTGAACCTAGCCTTGTTTCCTTGACTTACCCCTCACTGTCACCATCAGCGTCCCCCATGCCTCACTGTAAAACTCCTCCTCAGTGTACCCCTTCACCTCACATCAGAGCTGGATCCTAAGCATAACGATAACCCTCTCCTCCCAGTACAACTTACAGAACACCAAACCCTAACCCTAACCTTGTTCACTGACCAAAACCCTCACCGTCAAAATCGACATCTAACACACCTCACAGTAAACGTCAAGAACAATCTCACCCTTGGGCTCACATCAGAGCTACATCCTAACTTTAAACATAGTCCTGTATGTCCCGTAAAACTTTGCGAACACCAACCCTAACTCGAGTGCTGATCACTAGACCTGACCCCTCAGCATCATATTTGACATCATCCACGCTTCACCTTAAACCTCAATTACAATCATACTCTCTACTTCACATCACACCAGAACCAAATTCTAACTGTAATCTAAACTCCCCATTCGCCTTAAAGAACTACCAACTATAATACTAGCCCTAGCCCATGGATCTAACCTACACCGCCACCTTCGATGTCAACACATGCTTCACCGGTAACTTAAACTTCCATCTCGTCCTTACCCTCATATAAGAGACAGACCCTAAATCAAATCGTAACCCTAACTTCCCCATAAAACTTAAGTTACACCCAAGCCTAACACTAGCCCTTGTCCGTGGACATTGCCCCTCACCATCACCATTGACAACACACAAGGTTCCCTTTAAACATGGATTTAAATCTGGCCCCCTACTCACATCAGAGACAGTCCCAAACTCAAAATGTAACCCTCTCCTCACTGTTCACCGTTCGTACACCTGACCCAAAACCCTGCCCAGTTTCTTCAACCTGACCCCTCACCACCGACAGCACCATGACTCATGTCTAACAAAAATCATGAAGGTCTGTATCGAAAATGACATCAGGTCAGAGCTGGATCCTGATTCCTACCATACCCCAATCCTCCACGTACAGCGAACTGAACACCGACACCTAAACCTAGACCTGGCCCCTGGACCTGAAACCTCATCGTCACCAATGACATCACCCACGTCCAGCGCAAACCTGATGTTCAATCACTTCCTCATCCACACACCAGAGCCTGATCCTAATCCTTCCCATAACCATATCTTCCCTGTACACCTTACCAAACACCTATCCCTAACCCTAACCTTGTTTCCTGGTTGAATCCTCACTGACAAAATCGACATCCCCCATGCCTCACTGTAAACCTCCACCTCAATGTCGTCCATGCCATCATGTCAGAGCCAGATCCTAACTCTAAACATAGTCCTATACGTCTGGTACACCTTAGCAAACACAAACCCTAACTGTAGCCCAGGTCTCTTGACCTGACACAACATCACAATTGACATCATTCACGCTTCACCTCAACTCTGAATTACAATCGTACTCTCTAACTCACATCACAGGTGAAACCAAGCTCTAACCATAATCTAAACTCCCCATTTGCCTTAAAGAAATCGCAACCCAAATCCTAGCACTAGCCCATGGACCAAACCCTCACTGTCACCTTCGACGTCACCCAGGCTTCACCGTAACCTTGAACTGCAATCTCGTACTCACCCTCACATCAGAGACAGATGCAAACACTGATAGTAACCCTACACTCCCCATTAACCTTAATGAACATGCAACCCTAAAGCAAGCACTTGTCCCTGGACCATAACCCTTAGAGTCACCATTGACACCACTGAAGGTTATCTTTAAAAATGGAATTAAATTTTGTCCTCACAGTCACATCAGAGACAGTCTCTAACTCTACCTGCAAACCTACCCTCACTGTACACCATTCCATACACCTGATCTGAAACCCTGCCCAGGTCTTCCAACGTGACCCCTCACCACCACCATCACCATCACTCATGTCTAAGAAACATCATGAAAGTCTATCTCGCAATCACCCTCACAATCAGAGCTGGATCCTGACTCTAACCATATCCCTATCCTCCACTTACAGCTAAACCACCACTTAAACTTAACCCTGGACTGCAACCAGGACCTGAAACCTCACTGTCACCATCGATGTTACCCATGCTTCACCATATTCCTGATGTTCAATCTCGTCCTCACCCTCACAACAGAGCCGGATTGTTAGCCTAAACAAAACCATGTGCTCCCTGTACACCTTTCCGAACACCTAACCCTAACCGTAGACCTAGCCCATGAAACTGAACCCTGACAGTCACCATCGACATCACCCAGGCTTCAGCGTAAACCTGATGTTCAATCTCTTCCTCATCCTCACATCAGAGCCCAATTCTAACCCTTCCCATAACCGTATCTTCCCTGTACACCTTACCAAACACCTAACCCTAACCCTAGCCCTAGCCCATGGAATTGAACCTTGACTGTCACCATCGACATCACCCAGGCTTCAGCGTAAACCCGATGTGCAATCCCATCCTCATCCTCACATCAGAGCCCGACTCAAACCCTTCCCAGAACCGTATCTTCCCTGTACACCTTACCAAACACCTAACCCTAACCATAGCCTTGTTCCCTGGACTTACCCCTCACCATCACCATCAATGTCTCCTACGCTTCAATGAAAACCTCGACCTCAATCTATCCCTCAACATCACATCAGAGGTGAATCCTAAGCAAAATGATAAACCAATCCTCCCTGTACACATTACAGGACACCTAAACCTAAACCTAACCTTGTTCACTGGCCTGTACCCTCTCTGTTAAAATCGACATCTCCCATGCGTCACTGTAAACCTCCGTGTCAATCTCACCCTCACCATCACATCAGAGTCACACCCTAACTCCAAACGTAGTCCCGTATGTTCCATACACCTCAGTGAAAACCAACCTTCTCTCTACTGCTGGTCATTTGACATGACCACACAACATCTCAATTGACATCTTCCATGCTTCACCTTAATCCTGAATTACAATCATACTCTCTAACTCACATCAGAGCTGGGCCCTAATACTAACCATAATCCAAACTCCTCGTTCATGTTAAAGAACAAGTATCCATTAACCTAGCCCTAGCCCATGGATCTGAATCATCACCATCACCATCGATGTCACTGAGAATTAACCATAAACTGGATCTTCAATCTCGTACTCACCCTCACATCAGAGACAGACCCTAACTCTAATTGTAACCCTATCTTCGCCATAAACCTAAACAAACACCCAACCCTAACCCTAGTCTTTGTCCCTGGACATTGTCCCTCAGCGTCACCACTGACTTCACCGAAGGTTCGCTTTATCCATGGATTTAAATCTTGTCTTCGTAATCACTTCAGAGACAGACTCTAACTCTCACCATACATTTACCCTCAATGTTCACCATTTCGTACACCTAATACGATACCCTGCCCACGTCCTTCACTCTGACCCCTCACCACAAACACCACCATCAAGCATGTCTATCAAAAAGAGTGAATATCATTCTCACAATCACCCTCACTTTAGAGCTGGATCCTGACTCTAACCATATCCCTATCCTCCATGCACAGTTAAACCAACACCGAAACCTAACCCTAGCTTGGCTCCTGGACCTGAAACCGCACAATCACCAACGATGTCACCCAGAATTCTCCGTAAACCCGATGTTCAATCTCGTCCTCAACCGCACTACAGAGCCAGATCATAAGCCTAAATGAAACCATATAGTCCCTGTACACCTTACCAAACACCTAACCCTACCCCTAGCCCTAGCCCATGGACCTAATACCTCACAATCACCATTGACATCACCCAGGCTTCAGCGTAAACCTGATGTTCAATCTCGTCCTGATCCTCACGTCAGAGCCCAATCCGAACCCTTCCCATAACAATATCTCCCCCGTACACCTTGCCAAACACTTAACCCTGAACCTAGCCTTGTTTCCTTGACTTACCCCTCACTGTCACCATCAGCGTCCCCCATGCCTCACTGTAAAACTCCTCCTCAGTGTACCCCTTCACCTCACATCAGAGCTGGATCCTAAGCATAACGATAACCCTCTCCTCCCAGTACAACTTACAGAACACCAAACCCTAACCCTAACCTTGTTCACTGACCAAAACCCTCACCGTCAAAATCGACATCTAACACACCTCACAGTAAACGTCAAGAACAATCTCACCCTTGGGCTCACATCAGAGCTACATCCTAACTTTAAACATAGTCCTGTATGTCCCGTAAAACTTTGCGAACACCAACCCTAACTCGAGTGCTGATCACTAGACCTGACCCCTCAGCATCATATTTGACATCATCCACGCTTCACCTTAAACCTCAATTACAATCATACTCTCTACTTCACATCACACCAGAACCAAATTCTAACTGTAATCTAAACTCCCCATTCGCCTTAAAGAACTACCAACTATAATACTAGCCCTAGCCCATGGATCTAACCTACACCGCCACCTTCGATGTCAACACATGCTTCACCGGTAACTTAAACTTCCATCTCGTCCTTACCCTCATATAAGAGACAGACCCTAAATCAAATCGTAACCCTAACTTCCCCATAAAACTTAAGTTACACCCAAGCCTAACACTAGCCCTTGTCCGTGGACATTGCCCCTCACCATCACCATTGACAACACACAAGGTTCCCTTTAAACATGGATTTAAATCTGGCCCCCTACTCACATCAGAGACAGTCCCAAACTCAAAATGTAACCCTCTCCTCACTGTTCACCGTTCGTACACCTGACCCAAAACCCTGCCCAGTTTCTTCAACCTGACCCCTCACCACCGACAGCACCATGACTCATGTCTAACAAAAATCATGAAGGTCTGTATCGAAAATGACATCAGGTCAGAGCTGGATCCTGATTCCTACCATACCCCAATCCTCCACGTACAGCGAACTGAACACCGACACCTAAACCTAGACCTGGCCCCTGGACCTGAAACCTCATCGTCACCAATGACATCACCCACGTCCAGCGCAAACCTGATGTTCAATCACTTCCTCATCCACACACCAGAGCCTGATCCTAATCCTTCCCATAACCATATCTTCCCTGTACACCTTACCAAACACCTATCCCTAACCCTAACCTTGTTTCCTGGTTGAATCCTCACTGACAAAATCGACATCCCCCATGCCTCACTGTAAACCTCCACCTCAATGTCGTCCATGCCATCATGTCAGAGCCAGATCCTAACTCTAAACATAGTCCTATACGTCTGGTACACCTTAGCAAACACAAACCCTAACTGTAGCCCAGGTCTCTTGACCTGACACAACATCACAATTGACATCATTCACGCTTCACCTCAACTCTGAATTACAATCGTACTCTCTAACTCACATCACAGGTGAAACCAAGCTCTAACCATAATCTAAACTCCCCATTTGCCTTAAAGAAATCGCAACCCAAATCCTAGCACTAGCCCATGGACCAAACCCTCACTGTCACCTTCGACGTCACCCAGGCTTCACCGTAACCTTGAACTGCAATCTCGTACTCACCCTCACATCAGAGACAGATGCAAACACTGATAGTAACCCTACACTCCCCATTAACCTTAATGAACATGCAACCCTAAAGCAAGCACTTGTCCCTGGACCATAACCCTTAGAGTCACCATTGACACCACTGAAGGTTATCTTTAAAAATGGAATTAAATTTTGTCCTCACAGTCACATCAGAGACAGTCTCTAACTCTACCTGCAAACCTACCCTCACTGTACACCATTCCATACACCTGATCTGAAACCCTGCCCAGGTCTTCCAACGTGACCCCTCACCACCACCATCACCATCACTCATGTCTAAGAAACATCATGAAAGTCTATCTCGCAATCACCCTCACAATCAGAGCTGGATCCTGACTCTAACCATATCCCTATCCTCCACTTACAGCTAAACCACCACTTAAACTTAACCCTGGACTGCAACCAGGACCTGAAACCTCACTGTCACCATCGATGTTACCCATGCTTCACCATATTCCTGATGTTCAATCTCGTCCTCACCCTCACAACAGAGCCGGATTGTTAGCCTAAACAAAACCATGTGCTCCCTGTACACCTTTCCGAACACCTAACCCTAACCGTAGACCTAGCCCATGAAACTGAACCCTGACAGTCACCATCGACATCACCCAGGCTTCAGCGTAAACCTGATGTTCAATCTCTTCCTCATCCTCACATCAGAGCCCAATTCTAACCCTTCCCATAACCGTATCTTCCCTGTACACCTTACCAAACACCTAACCCTAACCCTAGCCCTAGCCCATGGAATTGAACCTTGACTGTCACCATCGACATCACCCAGGCTTCAGCGTAAACCCGATGTGCAATCCCATCCTCATCCTCACATCAGAGCCCGACTCAAACCCTTCCCAGAACCGTATCTTCCCTGTACACCTTACCAAACACCTAACCCTAACCCTAGCCTTGTTCCCTGGACTTACCCCTCACCATCACCATCAATGTCTCCTACGCTTCAATGAAAACCTCGACCTCAATCTATCCCTCAACATCACATCAGAGGTGAATCCTAAGCAAAATGATAAACCAATCCTCCCTGTACACATTACAGGACACCTAAACCTAAACCTAACCTTGTTCACTGGCCTGTACCCTCTCTGTTAAAATCGACATCTCCCATGCGTCACTGTAAACCTCCGTGTCAATCTCACCCTCACCATCACATCAGAGTCACACCCTAACTCCAAACGTAGTCCCGTATGTTCCATACACCTCAGTGAAAACCAACCTTCTCTCTACTGCTGGTCATTTGACATGACCACACAACATCTCAATTGACATCTTCCATGCTTCACCTTAATCCTGAATTACAATCATACTCTCTAACTCACATCAGAGCTGGGCCCTAATACTAACCATAATCCAAACTCCTCGTTCATGTTAAAGAACAAGTATCCATTAACCTAGCCCTAGCCCATGGATCTGAATCATCACCATCACCATCGATGTCACTGAGAATTAACCATAAACTGGATCTTCAATCTCGTACTCACCCTCACATCAGAGACAGACCCTAACTCTAATTGTAACCCTATCTTCGCCATAAACCTAAACAAACACCCAACCCTAACCCTAGTCTTTGTCCCTGGACATTGTCCCTCAGCGTCACCACTGACTTCACCGAAGGTTCGCTTTATCCATGGATTTAAATCTTGTCTTCGTAATCACTTCAGAGACAGACTCTAACTCTCACCATACATTTACCCTCAATGTTCACCATTTCGTACACCTAATACGATACCCTGCCCACGTCCTTCGCTCTGACCCCTCACCACAAACACCACCATCAAGCATGTCTATCAAAAAGAGTGAATATCATTCTCACAATCACCCTCACTTTAGAGCTGGATCCTGACTCTAACCATATCCCTATCCTCCATGCACAGTTAAACCAACACCGAAACCTAACCCTAGCTTGGCTCCTGGACCTGAAACCGCACAACCACCAACGATGTCACCCAGAATTCTCCGTCAACCCGATGTTCAATCTCGTCCTCAACCGCACTACAGAGCCAGATCATAAGCCTAAATGAAACCATATAGTCCCTGTACACCTTACCAAACACCTAACCCTACCCCTAGCCCTAGCCCATGGACCTAATACCTCACAATCACCATTGACATCACCCAGGCTTCAGCGTAAACCTGATGTTCAATCTCGTCCTGATCCTCACGTCAGAGCCCAATCCGAACCCTTCCCATAACAATATCTCCCCCGTACACCTTACCAAACACTTAACCCTGAACCTAGCCTTGTTTCCTTGACTTACCCCTCACTGTCACCATCAGCGTCCCCCATGCCTCACTGTAAAACTCCTCCTCAGTGTACCCCTTCACCTCACATCAGAGCTGGATCCTAAGCATAACGATAACCCTCTCCTCCCAGTACAACTTACAGAACACCAAACCCTAACCCTAACCTTGTTCACTGACCAAAACCCTCACCGTCAAAATCGACATCTAACACACCTCACAGTAAACGTCAAGAACAATCTCACCCTTGGGCTCACATCAGAGCTACATCCTAACTTTAAACATAGTCCTGTATGTCCCGTAAAACTTTGCGAACACCAACCCTAACTCGAGTGCTGATCACTAGACCTGACCCCTCAGCATCAAATTTGACATCATCCACGCTTCACCTTAAACCTGAATTACAATCATACTCTCTACTTCACATCACACCAGACCCAAATTCTAACTGTAATCTAAACTCCCCATTCGCCTTAAAGAACTACCAACTATAATACTAGCCCTAGCCCATGGATCTAACCTACACCGCCACCTTCGATGTCAACACATGCTTCACCGGTAACTTAAACTTCCATCTCGTCCTTACCCTCATATAAGAGACAAACCCTAAATCAAGTCGTAACCCTAACTTCCCCATAAAACTTAAGGTACACCCAAGCCTAACACTAGCCCTTGTCCGTGGACATTGCCCCTCACCATCACCATTGACAACACACAAGGTTCCCTTTAAACATGGATTTAAATCTGGCCCCCTACTCACATCAGAGACAGTCCCAAACTCAAAATGTAACCCTATCCTCACTGTTCACCGTTCGTACACCTGAACCAAAACCCTGCCCAGTTTCTTCAACCTGACCCCTCACCACCGACAGCACCATGACTCATGTCTAACAAAAATCATGAAGGTCTGTATCGAAAATGACATCAGGTCAGAGCTGGATCCTGATTCCTACCATACCCCAATCCTCCACGTACAGCGAACTGAACACCGACACCTAAACCTAGACCTGGCCCCTGGACCTGAAACCTCATCGTCACCAATGACATCACCCACGTTCAGCGCAAACCTGATGTTCAATCACTTCCTCATCCACACATCAGAGCCTGATCCTAATCCTTCCCATAACCATATCATCCCTGTACACCTTACCAAGCACCTATCCCTAACCCTAACCTTGTTTCCTGGTTGAATCCTCACTGACAAAATCGACATCCCCCATGCCTCACTGTAAACCTCCACCACAATGTCGTCCATGCCATCACGTCAGAGCCAGATCCTTACGCTAAAGATAGTCCTATACGTCTGGTACACCTTAGCAAACACAAACCCTAACTGTAGCCAAGTTCTCTTGACCTGACACAACATCACAATTGACATCATTCACGCTTCACCTCAACTCTGAATTACAATCGTACTCTCTAACTCACATCACAGGTGAAACCAAGCTCTAACCATAATCTGAACTCCCCATTTGCCTTAAAGAAATCGCAACCCAAATCCTAGCACTAGCCCATGGACCAAACCCTCACTGTCACCTTCGACGTCACCCAGGCTTCACCGTAACCTTGAACTGCAATCTCGTACTCACCCTCACATCAGAGACAGATGCAAACACTGATAGTAACCCTACACTCCCCATTAACCTTAATGAACATGCAACCCTAAAGCAAGCACTTGTCCCTGGACCTTAACCCTTAGAGTCACCATTGACACCACTGAAGGTTATCTTTAAAAATGGATTTAAATCTTGTCCTCACAGTCACATCAGAGACAGTCTCTAACTCTACCTGCAAACCTACCCTCACTGTACACCATTCCATACACCTGATCTGAAACCCTGCCCAGGTCTTCCAACGTGACCCCTCACCACCACCATCACCATCACTCATGTCTAAGAAACATCATGAAAGTCTATCTCGCAATCACCCTCACAATCAGAGCTGGATCCTGACTCTAACCATATCCCTATCCTCCACTTACAGCTAAACCACCACTTAAACTTAACCCTGGACTGCAACCAGGACCTGAAACCTCACTGTCACCATCGATGTTACCCATGCTTCACCATAAACCTGATGTTCAATCTCGTCCTCACCCTCACAACAGAGCCGGATTGTTAGCCTAAACAAAACCATGTGCTCCCTGTACACCTTTCCGAACACCTAACCCTAACCCTAGACCTAGCCCATGGAACTGAACCCTGACAGTCACCATCGACATCACCCAGGCTTCAGCGTAAACCTGATGTTCAATCTCTTCCTCATCCTCACATCAGAGCCCAATTCTAACCCTTCCCATAACCGTATCTTCCCTGTACACCTTACCAAACACCTAACCCTAACCCTAGCCCTAGCCCATGGAATTGAACCTCGACGGTCACCATCGACATCACCCAGGCTTCAGCGTAAACCCGATGTGCAATCCCATCCTCATCCTCACATCAGAGCCCGACTCAAACCCTTCCCATAACCGTATCTTCCCTGTACACCTTACCAAACACCTAACCGTAACCCTAGCCTTGTTCCCTGGACTTACCCCTCACCATCACCATCAATGTCCCCTACGCTTCAATGAAAACCTCGACCTCAATCTATCCCTCAACATCACATCAGAGGTGAATCCTAAGCAAAATGATAAACCAATCCTCCCTGTACACATTACAGGACACCTAACCCTAAACCTAACCTTGTTCACTGGCCTGTACCCTCTCTGTTAAAATCGACATCTCCCATGCGTCACTGTAAACCTCCGTGTCAATCTCACCCTCACCATCACATCAGAGTCACACCCTAACTCCAAACGTAGTCCCGTATGTTCCATACACCTCAGTGAAAACCAACCTTCTCTCTACTGCTGGTCATTTGACATGACCACACAACATCTCAATTGACATCTTCCATGCTTCACCTTAATCCTGAATTACAATCATACTCTCTAACTCACATCAGAGCTGGGCCCTAATGCTAACCATAATCCAAACTCCTCGTTCATGTTAAAGAACTAGTATCCATTAACCTAGCCCTAGCCCATGGATCTGAATCATCACCATCACCATCGATGTCACTGAGAATTAACCATAAACCGAATCTTCAATCTCGTACTCACCCTCACATCAGAGACAGACCCTAACTCTAATTGTAACCTTATCTTCGCCATAAACCTAAACAAACACCCAACCCTAACCCTAGTCTTTGTCCCTGGACATTGTCCCTCAGCGTCACCACTGACTTCACCGAAGGTTCGCTTTATCCATGGATTTAAATCTTGTCTTCGTAATCACTTCAGAGACAGACTCTAACTCTCACCATACATTTACCCTCAATGTTCACCATTTCGTACACCTAATACGATACCCTGCCCACGTCCTTCGCTCTGACCCCTCACCACAAACACCACCATCAAGCATGTCTATCAAAAAGAGTGAATATCATTCTCACAATCACCCTCACTTTAGAGCTGGATCCTGACTCTAACCATATCCCTATCCTCCATGCACAGTTAAACCAACACCGAAACCTAACCCTAGCTTGGCTCCTGGACCTGAAACCGCACAATCACCAACGATGTCACCCAGAATTCTCCGTAAACCCGATGTTCAATCTCGTCCTCAACCGCACTACAGAGCCAGATCATAAGCCTAAATGAAACCATATAGTCCCTGTACACCTTACCAAACACCTAACCCTACCCCTAGCCCTAGCCCATGGACCTAATACCTCACAATCACCATTGACATCACCCAGGCTTCAGCGTAAACCTGATGTTCAATCTCGTCCTGATCCTCACGTCAGAGCCCAATCCGAACCCTTCCCATAACAATATCTCCCCCGTACACCTTGCCAAACACTTAACCCTGAACCTAGCCTTGTTTCCTTGACTTACCCGTCACTGTCACCATCAGCGTCGCCCATGCCTCACTGTAAAACTCCTCGTCAGTGTACCCCTTCACCTCACATCAGAGCTGGATCCTAAGCATAACGATAACCCTCTCCTCCCAGTACAACTTACAGAACACCAAACCCTAACCCTAACCTTGTTCACTGACCAAAACCCTCACCGTCAAAATCGACATCTAACACACCTCACAGTAAACGTCAAGAACAATCTCACCCTTGGGCTCACATCAGAGCTACATCCTAACTTTAAACATAGTCCTGTATGTCCCGTAAAACTTTGCGAACACCAACCCTAACTCGAGTGCTGATCACTAGACCTGACCCCTCAGCATCATATTTGACATCATCCACGCTTCACCTTAAACCTGAATTACAATCATACTCTCTACTTCACATCACACCAGACCCAAATTCTAACTGTAATCTAAACTCCCCATTCGCCTTAAAGAACTACCAACTATAATACTAGCCCTAGCCCATGGATCTAACCTACACCGCCACCTTCGATGTCAACACATGCTTCACCGGTAACTTAAACTTCCATCTCGTCCTTACCCTCATATAAGAGACAGACCCTAAATCAAATCGTAACCCTAACTTCCCCATAAAACTTAAGTTACACCCAAGCCTAACACTAGCCCTTGTCCGTGGACATTGCCCCTCACCATCACCATTGACAACACACAAGGTTCCCTTTAAACATGGATTTAAATCTGGCCCCCTACTCACATCAGAGACAGTCCCAAACTCAAAATGTAACCCTCTCCTCACTGTTCACCGTTCGTACACCTGACCCAAAACCCTGCCCAGTTTCTTCAACCTGACCCCTCACCACCGACAGCACCATGACTCATGTCTAACAAAAATCATGAAGGTCTGTATCGAAAATGACATCAGGTCTGAGCTGGATCCTGATTCCTACCATACCCCAATCCCCCACGTACAGCGAACTGAACACCGACACCTAAACCTAGACCTGGCCCCTGGACCTGAAACCTCATCGTCACCAATGACATCACCCACGTCCAGCGCAAACCTGATGTTCAATCACTTCCTCATCCACACATCAGAGCCTGATCCTAATCCTTCCCATAACCATATCTTCCCTGTACACCTTACCAAACACCTATCCCTAACCCTAACCTTGTTTCCTGGTTGAATCCTCACTGACAAAATCGACATCCCCCATGCCTCACTGTAAACCTCCACCTCAATGTCGTCCATGCCATCACGTCAGAGCCAGATCCTAACTCTAAACATAGTCCTATACGTCTGGTACACCTTAGCAAACACAAACCCTAACTGTAGCCAAGTTCTCTTGACCTGACACAACATCACAATTGACATCATTCACGCTTCACCTCAACTCTGAATTACAATCGTACTCTCTAACTCACATCACAGGTGAAACCAAGCTCTAACCATAATCTGAACTCCCCATTTGCCTTAAAGAAATCGCAACCCAAATCCTAGCACTAGCCCATGGACCAAACCCTCACTGTCACCTTCGACGTCACCCAGGCTTCACCGTAACCTTGAACTGCAATCTCGTACTCACCCTCACATCAGAGACAGATGCAAACACTGATAGTAACCCTACACTCCCCATTAACCTTAATGAACATGCAACCCTAAAGCAAGCACTTGTCCCTGGACCTTAACCCTTAGAGTCACCATTGACACCACTGAAGGTTATCTTTAAAAATGGATTTAAATCTTGTCCTCACAGTCACATCAGAGACAGTCTCTAACTCTACCTGCAAACCTACCCTCACTGTACACCATTCCATACACCTGATCTGAAACCTTGCCCAGGTCTTCCAACGTGACCCCTCACCACCACCATCACCATCACTCATGTCTAAGAAACATCATGAAAGTCTATCTCGCAATCACCCTCACAATCAGAGCTGGATCCTGACTCTAACCATATCCCTATCCTCCACTTACAGCTAAACCACCACTTAAACTTAACCCTGGACTGCAACCAGGACCTGAAACCTCACTGTCACCATCGATGTTACCCATGCTTCACCATAAACCTGATGTTCAATCTCGTCCTCACCCTCACAACAGAGCCGGATTGTTAGCCTAAACAAAACCATGTGCTCCCTGTACACCTTTCCGAACACCTAACCCTAACCCTAGACCTAGCCCATGGAACTGAACCCTGACAGTCACCATCGACATCACCCAGGCTTCAGCGTAAACCTGATGTTCAATCTCTTCCTCATCCTCACATCAGAGCCCAATTCTAACCCTTCCCATAACCGTATCTTCCCTGTACACCTTACCAAACACCTAACCCTAACCCTAGCCCTAGCCCATGGAATTGAACCTCGACGGTCACCATCGACATCACCCAGGCTTCAGCGTAAACCCGATGTGCAATCCCATCCTCATCCTCACATCAGAGCCCGACTCAAACCCTTCCCATAACCGTATCTTCCCTGTACACCTTACCAAACACCTAACCGTAACCCTAGCCTTGTTCCCTGGACTTACCCCTCACCATCACCATCAATGTCCCCTACGCTTCAATGAAAACCTCGACCTCAATCTATCCCTCAACATCACATCAGAGGTGAATCCTAAGCAAAATGATAAACCAATCCTCCCTGTACACATTACAGGACACCTAACCCTAAACCTAACCTTGTTCACTGGCCTGTACCCTCTCTGTTAAAATCGACATCTCCCATGCGTCACTGTAAACCTCCGTGTCAATCTCACCCTCACCATCACATCAGAGTCACACCCTAACTCCAAACGTAGTCCCGTATGTTCCATACACCTCAGTGAAAACCAACCTTCTCTCTACTGCTGGTCATTTGACATGACCACACAACATCTCAATTGACATCTTCCATGCTTCACCTTAATCCTGAATTACAATCATACTCTCTAACTCACATCAGAGCTGGGCCCTAATGCTAACCATAATCCAAACTCCTCGTTCATGTTAAAGAACTAGTATCCATTAACCTAGCCCTAGCCCATGGATCTGAATCATCACCATCACCATCGATGTCACTGAGAATTAACCATAAACCGAATCTTCAATCTCGTACTCACCCTCACATCAGAGACAGACCCTAACTCTAATTGTAACCTTATCTTCGCCATAAACCTAAACAAACACCCAACCCTAACCCTAGTCTTTGTCCCTGGACATTGTCCCTCAGCGTCACCACTGACTTCACCGAAGGTTCGCTTTATCCATGGATTTAAATCTTGTCTTCGTAATCACTTCAGAGACAGACTCTAACTCTCACCATACATTTACCCTCAATGTTCACCATTTCGTACACCTAATACGATACCCTGCCCACGTCCTTCGCTCTGACCCCTCACCACAAACACCACCATCAAGCATGTCTATCAAAAAGAGTGAATATCATTCTCACAATCACCCTCACTTTAGAGCTGGATCCTGACTCTAACCATATCCCTATCCTCCATGCACAGTTAAACCAACACCGAAACCTAACCCTAGCTTGGCTCCTGGACCTGAAACCGCACAATCACCAACGATGTCACCCAGAATTCTCCGTAAACCCGATGTTCAATCTCGTCCTCAACCGCACTACAGAGCCAGATCATAAGCCTAAATGAAACCATATAGTCCCTGTACACCTTACCAAACACCTAACCCTACCCCTAGCCCTAGCCCATGGACCTAATACCTCACAATCACCATTGACATCACCCAGGCTTCAGCGTAAACCTGATGTTCAATCTCGTCCTGATCCTCACGTCAGAGCCCAATCCGAACCCTTCCCATAACAATATCTCCCCCGTACACCTTGCCAAACACTTAACCCTGAACCTAGCCTTGTTTCCTTGACTTACCCGTCACTGTCACCATCAGCGTCGCCCATGCCTCACTGTAAAACTCCTCGTCAGTGTACCCCTTCACCTCACATCAGAGCTGGATCCTAAGCATAACGATAACCCTCTCCTCCCAGTACAACTTACAGAACACCAAACCCTAACCCTAACCTTGTTCACTGACCAAAACCCTCACCGTCAAAATCGACATCTAACACACCTCACAGTAAACGTCAAGAACAATCTCACCCTTGGGCTCACATCAGAGCTACATCCTAACTTTAAACATAGTCCTGTATGTCCCGTAAAACTTTGCGAACACCAACCCTAACTCGAGTGCTGATCACTAGACCTGACCCCTCAGCATCATATTTGACATCATCCACGCTTCACCTTAAACCTGAATTACAATCATACTCTCTACTTCACATCACACCAGACCCAAATTCTAACTGTAATCTAAACTCCCCATTCGCCTTAAAGAACTACCAACTATAATACTAGCCCTAGCCCATGGATCTAACCTACACCGCCACCTTCGATGTCAACACATGCTTCACCGGTAACTTAAACTTCCATCTCGTCCTTACCCTCATATAAGAGACAGACCCTAAATCAAATCGTAACCCTAACTTCCCCATAAAACTTAAGTTACACCCAAGCCTAACACTAGCCCTTGTCCGTGGACATTGCCCCTCACCATCACCATTGACAACACACAAGGTTCCCTTTAAACATGGATTTAAATCTGGCCCCCTACTCACATCAGAGACAGTCCCAAACTCAAAATGTAACCCTCTCCTCACTGTTCACCGTTCGTACACCTGACCCAAAACCCTGCCCAGTTTCTTCAACCTGACCCCTCACCACCGACAGCACCATGACTCATGTCTAACAAAAATCATGAAGGTCTGTATCGAAAATGACATCAGGTCTGAGCTGGATCCTGATTCCTACCATACCCCAATCCCCCACGTACAGCGAACTGAACACCGACACCTAAACCTAGACCTGGCCCCTGGACCTGAAACCTCATCGTCACCAATGACATCACCCACGTCCAGCGCAAACCTGATGTTCAATCACTTCCTCATCCACACATCAGAGCCTGATCCTAATCCTTCCCATAACCATATCTTCCCTGTACACCTTACCAAACACCTATCCCTAACCCTAACCTTGTTTCCTGGTTGAATCCTCACTGACAAAATCGACATCCCCCATGCCTCACTGTAAACCTCCACCTCAATGTCGTCCATGCCATCACGTCAGAGCCAGATCCTAACTCTAAACATAGTCCTATACGTCTGGTACACCTTAGCAAACACAAACCCTAACTGTAGCCAAGTTCTCTTGACCTGACACAACATCACAATTGACATCATTCACGCTTCACCTCAACTCTGAATTACAATCGTACTCTCTAACTCACATCACAGGTGAAACCAAACTCTAACCATAATCTAAACTCCCCATTTGCCTTAAAGAAATCGCAACCCAAATCCTAGCACTAGCCCATGGACCAAACCCTCACTGTCACCTTCGACGTCACCCAGGCTTCACCGTAACCTTGAACTGCAATCTCGTACTCACCCTCACATCAGAGACAGATGCAAACACTGATAGTAACCCTACACTCCCCATTAACCTTAATGAACATGCAACCCTAAAGCAAGCACTTGTCCCTGGACCTTATCCCTTAGAGTCACCATTGACACCACTGAAGGTTATCTTTAAAAATGGATTTAAATCTTGTCCTCACAGTCACATCAGAGACAGTCTCTAACTCTACCTGCAAACCTACCCTCACTCTACACCATTCCATACACCTGATCTGAAACCCTGCCCAGGTCTTCCAACGTGACCCCTCACCACCACCATCACCATCACTCATGTCTAAGAAACATCATGAAAGTCTATCTCGCAATCACCCTCACAATCAGAGCTGGATCCTGACTCTAACCATATCCCTATCCTCCACTTACAGCTAAACCACCACTTAAACTTAACCCTGGACTGCAACCAGGACCTGAGACCTCACTGTCACCATCGATGTTACCCATGCTTCACCATAAACCTGATGTTCAATCTCGTCCTCACCCTCACAACAGAGCCGGATTGTTAGCCTAAACAAAACCATGTGCTCCCTGTACACCTTTCCGAACACCTAACCCTAACCCTAGACCTAGCCCATGGAACTGAACCCTGACAGTCACCATCGACATCACCCAGGCTTCAGCGTAAACCTGATGTTCAATCTCTTCCTCATCCTCACATCAGAGCCCAATTCTAACCCTTCCCATAACCGTATCTTCCCTGTACACCTTACCAAACACCTAACCCTAACCCTAGCCCTAGCCCATGGAATTGAACCTCGACGGTCACCATCGACATCACCCAGGCTTCAGCGTAAACCCGATGTGCAATCCCATCCTCATCCTCACATCAGAGCCCGACTCAAACCCTTCCCATAACCGTATCTTCCCTGTACACCTTACCAAACACCTAACCCTAACCCTAGCCTTGTTCCCTGGACTTACCCCTCACCATCACCATCAATGTCCCCTACGCTTCAATGAAAACCTCGACCTCAATCTATCCCTCAACATCACATCAGAGGTGAATCCTAAGCAAAATGATAAACCAATCCTCCCTGTACACATTACAGGACACCTAACCCTAAACCTAACCTTGTTCACTGGCCTGTACCCTCTCTGTTAAAATCGACATCTCCCATGCGTCACTGTAAACCTCCGTGTCAATCTCACCCTCACCATCACATCAGAGTCACACCCTAACTCCAAACGTAGTCCCGTATGTTCCATACACCTCAGTGAAAACCAACCTTCTCTCTACTGCTGGTCATTTGACATGACCACACAACATCTCAATTGACATCTTCCATGCTTCACCTTAATCCTGAATTACAATCATACTCTCTAACTCACATCAGAGCTGGGCCCTAATGCTAACCATAATCCAAACTCCTCGTTCATGTTAAAGAACTAGTATCCATTAACCTAGCCCTAGCCCATGGATCTGAATCATCACCATCACCATCGATGTCACTGAGAATTAACCATAAACCGAATCTTCAATCTCGTACTCACCCTCACATCAGAGACAGACCCTAACTCTAATTGTAACCCTATCTTCACCATAAACCTAAACAAACACCCAACCCTAACCCTAGTCTTTGTCCCTGGACATTGTCCCTCAGCGTCACCACTGACTTCACCGAAGGTTCGCTTTATCCATGGATTTAAATCTTGTCTTCGTAATCACTTCAGAGACAGACTCTAACTCTCACCATACATTTACCCTCAATGTTCACCATTTCGTACACCTAATACGATACCCTGCCCACGTCCTTCGCTCTGACCCCTCACCACAAACACCACCATCAAGCATGTCTATCAAAAAGAGTGAATATCATTCTCACAATCACCCTCACTTTAGAGCTGGATCCTGACTCTAACCATATCCCTATCCTCCATGCACAGTTAAACCAACACCGAAACCTAACCCTAGCTTGGCTCCTGGACCTGAAACCGCACAATCACCAACGATGTCACCCAGAATTCTCCGTAAACCCGATGTTCAATCTCGTCCTCAACCGCACTACAGAGCCAGATCATAAGCCTAAATGAAACCATATAGTCCCTGTACACCTTACCAAACACCTAACCCTACCCCTAGCCCTAGCCCATGGACCTAATACCTCACAATCACCATTGACATCACCCAGGCTTCAGCGTAAACCTGATGTTCAATCTCGTCCTGATCCTCACGTCAGAGCCCAATCCGAACCCTTCCCATAACAATATCTCCCCCGTACACCTTACCAAACACTTAACCCTGAACCTAGCCTTGTTTCCTTGACTTACCCCTCACTGTCACCATCAGCGTCCCCCATGCCTCACTGTAAAACTCCTCCTCAGTGTACCCTTCACCTCACATCAGAGCTGGATCCTAAGCATAACGATAACCCTCTCCTCCCAGTACAACTTACAGAACACCAAACCCTAACCCTAACCTTGTTCACTGACCAAAACCCTCACCGTCAAAATCGACATCTAACACACCTCACAGTAAACGTCAAGAACAATCTCACCCTTGGGCTCACATCAGAGCTACATCCTAACTTTAAACA
Organism: Manis javanica; assembly: GCF_040802235.1. Lineage (NCBI taxonomy): Eukaryota > Metazoa > Chordata > Mammalia > Pholidota > Manidae > Manis > Manis javanica. The sequence continues at coordinate 1,525,915 of NW_027332168.1, read as the reverse complement.
TAGTCCTGTATGTCCCGTAAAACTTTGCGAACACCAACCCTAACTCGAGTGCTGATCACTAGACCTGACCCCTCAGCATCATATTTGACATCATCCACGCTTCACCTTAAACCTGAATTACAATCATACTCTCTACTTCACATCACACCAGACCCAAATTCTAACTGTAATCTAAACTCCCCATTCGCCTTAAAGAACTACCAACTATAATACTAGCCCTAGCCCATGGATCTAACCTACACCGCCACCTTCGATGTCAACACATGCTTCACCGGTAACTTAAACTTCCATCTCGTCCTTACCCTCATATAAGAGACAGACCCTAAATCAAATCGTAACGCTAACTTCCCCATAAAACTTAAGTTACACCCAAGCCTAACACTAGCCCTTGTCCGTGGACATTGCCTCTCACCATCACCATTGACAACACAGAAGGTTCCCTTTAAACATGGATTTAAATCTGGCCCCCTACTCACATCAGAGACAGTCCCAAACTCAAAATGTAACCCTCTCCTCACTGTTCACCGTTCGTACACCTGACCCAAAACCCTGCCCAGTTTCTTCAACCTGACCCCTCACCACCGACAGCACCATGACTCATGTCTAACAAAAATCATGAATGTCTGTATCGAAAATGACATCAGGTCAGAGCTGGATCCTGATTCCTACCATACCCCAATCCTCCACGTACAGCGAACTGAACACCGACACCTAAACCTAGACCTGGCCCCTGGACCTGAAACCTCATCGTCACCAATGACATCACCCACGTTCAGCGCAAACCTGATGTTCAATCACTTCCTCATCCACACATCAGAGCCTGATCCTAATCCTTCCCATAACCATATCTTCCCGGTACACCTTACCAAACACCTATCCCTAACCCTAACCTTGTTTCCTGGTTGAATCCTCACTGACAAAATCGACATCCCCCATGCCTCACTGTAAACCTCCACCTCAATGTCGTCCATGCCATCACGTCAGAGCCAGATCCTAACTCTAAACATAGTCCTATACGTCTGGTACACCTTAGCAAACACAAACCCTAACTGTAGCCCAGGTCTCTTGACCTGACACAACATCACAATTGACATCATTCACGCTTCACCTCAACTCTGAATTACAATTGTACTCTCTAACTCACGTCACAGGTGAAACCAAGCTCTAACCATAATCTAAACTCCCCATTTGCCTTAAAGAAATCGCAACCCAAATCCTAGCACTAGCCCATGGACCAAACCCTCACTGTCACCTTCGACGTCACCCAGGCTTCACCGTAACCTTGAACTGCAATCTCGTACTCACCCTCACATCAGAGACAGATGCAAACACTGATAGTAACCCTACACTCCCCATTAACCTTAATGAACATGCAACCCTAAAGCAAGCACTTGTCCCTGGACCTTAACCCTTAGAGTCACCATTGACACCACTGAAGGTTATCTTTAAAAATGGATTTAAATCTTGTCCTCACAGTCACATCAGAGACAGTCTCTAACTCTACCTGCAAACCTACCCTCACTGTACACCATTCCATACACCTGATCTGAAACCCTGCCCAGGTCTTCCAACGTGACCCCTCACCACCATCATCACCATCACTCATGTCTAAGAAACATCATGAAAGTCTATCTCGCAATCACCCTCACAATCAGAGCTGGATCCTGACTCTAACCATATCCCTATCCTCCACTTACAGCTAAACCACCACTTAAACTTAACCCTGGACTACAACCAGGACCTGAAACCTCACTGTCACCATCGATGTTACCCATGCTTCACCATAAACCTGATGTTCAATCTCGTCCTCACCCTCACAACAGAGCCGGATTGTTAGCCTAAACAAAACCATGTGCTCCCTGTACACCTTTCCGAACACCTAACCCTAACCCTAGACCTAGCCCATGGAACTGAACCCTGACAGTCACCATCGACATCACCCAGGCTTCAGCGTAAACCTGATGTTCAATCTCTTCCTCATCCTCACATCAGAGCCCAATTCTAACCCTTCCCATAACCGTATCTTCCCTGTACACCTTACCAAACACCTAACCCTAACCCTAGCCCTAGCCCATGGAATTGAACCTTGACGGTCACCATCGACATCACCCAGGCTTCAGCGTAAACCCGATGTGCAATCCCATCCTCATCCTCACATCAGAGCCCGACTCAAACCCTTCCCATAACCGTATCTTCCCTGTACACCTTACCAAACACCTAACCCTAACCCTAGCCTTGTTCCCTGGACTTACCCCTTACCATCACCATCAATGTCCCCTACACTTCAATGAAAACCTCGACCTCAATCTATCCCTCAACATCACATCAGAGGTGAATCCTAAGCAAAATGATAAACCAATCCTCCCAGTACACATTACAGGACACCTAACCCTAAACCTAACCTTGTTCACTGGCCTGTACCCTCTCTGTTAAAATCGACATCTCCCATGCGTCACTGTAAACCTCCGGGTCAATCTCACCCTCACCATCACATCAGAGTCACACCCTAACTCCAAACGTAGTCCCGTATGTTCCATACACCTCAGTGAAAACCAACCTTCTCTCTACTGCTGGTCATTTGACAAGACCACTCAACATCTCAATTGACATCTTCCATGCTTCACCTTAATCCTGAATTACAATCATACTCTCTAACTCACATCAGAGCTGGGCCCTAATGCTAACCATAATCCAAACTCCTCGTTCATGTTAAAGAACTAGTATCCATTAACCTAGCCCTAGCCCATGGATCTGAATCATCACCATCACCATCGATGTCACTGAGAATTAACCATAAACTGGATCTTCAATCTCGTACTCACCCTCACATCAGAGACAGACCCTAACTCTAATTGTAACCCTATCTTCGCCATAAACCTAAACAAACACCCAACCCTAACCCTAGTCTTTGTCCCTGGACATTGTCCCTCAGCGTCACCACTGACTTCACCGAAGGTTCGCTTTATCCATGGATTTAAATCTTGTCTTCGTAATCACTTCAGAGACAGACTCTAACTCTCACCATACATTTACCCTCAATGTTCACCATTTCGTACACCTAATACGATACCCTGCCCACGTCCTTCGCTCTGACCCCTCACCACAAACACCACCATCAAGCATGTCTATCAAAAAGAGTGAATATCATTCTCACAATCACCCTCACTTTAGAGCTGGATCCCGACTCTAACCATATCCCTATCCTCCATGCACAGTTAAACCAACACCGAAACCTAACCCTAGCTTGGCTCCTGGACCTGAAACCGCACAATCACCAACGATGTCACCCAGAATTCTCCGTAAACCCGATGTTCAACCTCGTCCTCAACCGCACTACAGAGCCAGATCATAAGCCTAAATGAAACCATATAGTCCCTGTACACCTTACCAAACACCTAACCCTACCCCTAGCCCTAGCCCATGGACCTAATACCTCACAATCACCATTGACATCACCCTTGATTCAGCGTAAACCTGATGTTCAATCTCGTCCTGATCCTCACGTCAGAGCCCAATCCGAACCCTTCCCATAACAATATCTCCCCCGTACACGTTACCAAACACTTAACCCTGAACCTAGCCTCTTTCCTTGACTTACCCCTCACTGTCACCATCAGCGTCCCCCATGCCTCACTGTAAAACTCCTCCTCAGTGTACCCCTTCACCTCACATCAGAGCTGGATCCTAAGCATAACGATAACCCTCTCCTCCCAGTACAACTTACAGAACACCAAACCCTAACCCTAACCTTGTTCACTGACCAAAACCCTCACCGTCAAAATCGACATCTAACACACCTCACAGTAAACGTCAAGAACAATCTCACCCTTGGGCTCACATCAGAGCTACATCCTAACTTTAAACATAGTCCTGTATGTCCCGTAAAACTTTGCGAACACCAACCCTAACTCGAGTGCTGATCACTAGACCTGACCCCTCAGCATCATATTTGACATCATCCACGCTTCACCTTAAACCTGAATTACAATCATACTCTCTACTTCACATCACACCAGACCCAAATTCTAACTGTAATCTAAACTCCCCATTCGCCTTAAAGAACTACCAACAATAATACTAGCCCTAGCCCATGGATCTAACCTACACCGCCACCTTCGATTTCAACACATGCTTCACCGGAACTTAAAATACCATCTCGTCCTTACCCTCATATAAGAGACAGACCCTAAATCAAATCGTAACCCTAACTTCCCCATAAAACTTAAGTTACACCCAAGCCTAACACTAGCCCTTGTCCGTGGACATGGCCCCTCACCATCACCATTGACAACACACAAGGTTCCCTTTAAACATGGATTTAAATCTGGCCCCCTACTCACATCAGAGACAGTCCCAAACTCAAAATGTAACCCTCTCCTCACTGTTCACCGTTCGTACACCTGACCCAAAACCCTGCCCAGTTTCTTCAACCTGACCCCTCACCACCGACAGCACCATGACTCATGTCTAACAAAAATCATGAAGGTCTGTATCGAAAATGACATCAGGTCAGAGCTGGATCCTGATTCCTACCATACCCCAATCCTCCACGTACAGCGAACTGAACACCGACACCTAAACCTAGACCTGGCCCCTGGACCTGAAACCTCATCGTCACCAATGACATCACCCACGTTCAGCGCAAACCTGATGTTCAATCACTTCCTCATCCACACATCAGAGCCTGATCCTAATCCTTCCCATAACCATATCTTCCCTGTACACCTTACCAAGCACCTATCCCTAACCCTAACCTTGTTTCCTGGTTGAATCCTCACTGACAAAATCGACATCCCCCATGCCTCACTGTAAACCTCCACCTCAATGTCGTCCATGCCATCACGTCAGAGCCAGATCCTAACTCTAAACATAGTCCTATACGTCTGGTACACCTTAGCAAACACAAACCCTAACTGTAGCCCAGGTCTCTTGACCTGACACAACATCACAATTGACATCATCCACGCTTCACCTCAACTCTGAATTACAATCGTACTCTCTAACTCACATCACAGGTGAAACCAAGCTCTAACCATAATCTAAACTCCCCATTTGCCTTAAAGAAATCGCAACCCAAATCCTAGCACTAGCCCATGGACCAAAACCTCACTGTCACCTTCGACGTCACCCAGGCTTCACCGTAACCTTGAACTGCAATCTCGTACTCACCCTCACATCAGAGACAGATGCAAACACTGATAGTAACCCTACACTCCCCATTAACCTTAATGAACATGCAACCCTAAAGCAAGCACTTGTCCCTGGACCTTAACCCTTAGAGTCACCATTGACACCACTGAAGGTTATCTTTAAAAATGGATTTAAATCTTGTCCTCACAGTCACATCAGAGACAGTCTCTAACTCTACCTGCAAACCTACCCTCACTGTACACCATTCCATACACCTGATCTGAAACCCTGCCCAGGTCTTCCAACGTGACCCCTCACCACCACCATCACCATCACTCATGTCTAAGAAACATCATGAAAGTCTATCTCGCAATCACCCTCACAATCAGAGCTGGATCCTGACTCTAACCATATCCCTATCCTCCACTTACAGCTAAACCACCACTTAAACTTAACCCTGGACTGCAACCAGGACCTGAAACCTCACTGTCACCATCGATGTTACCCATGCTTCACCATAAACCTGATGTTCAATCTCGTCCTCACCCTCACAACACAGCCGGATTGTTAGCCTAAACAAAACCATGTGCTCCCTGTACACCTTTCCGAACACCTAACCCTAACCCTAGACCTAGCCCATGGAACTGAACCCTGACAGTCACCATCAACATCACCCAGGCTTCAGCGTAAACCTGATGTTCAATCTCTTCCTCATCCTCACATCAGAGCCCAATTCTAACCCTTCCCATAACCGTATCTTCCCTGTACACCTTACCAAACACCTAACCCTAACCCTAGCCCTAGCCCATGGAATTGAACCTTGACGGTCATCATCGACATCACCCAGGCTTCAGCGTAAACCCGATGTGCAATCCCATCCTCATCCTCACATCAGAGCCCGACTCAAACCCTTCCCATAACCGTATCTTCCCTGTACACCTTACCAAACACCTAACCCTAACCCTAGCCTTGTTCCCTGGACTTACCCCTCACCATCACCATCAATGTCCCCTACGCTTCAATGAAAACCTCGACCTCAATCTATCCCTCAACATCACATCAGAGGTGAATCCTAAGCAAAATGATAAACCAATCCTCCCTGTACACATTACAGGACACCTAACCCTAAACCTAACCTTGTTCACTGGCCTGTACCCTCTCTGTTAAAATCGACATCTCCCATGCGTCACTGTAAACCTCCGTGTCAATCTCACCCTCACCATCACATCAGAGTCACACCCTAACTCCAAACGTAGTCCCGTATGTTCCATACACCTCAGTGAAAACCAACCTTCTCTCTACTGCTGGTCATTTGACATGACCACACAACATCTCAATTGACATCTTCCATGCTTCACCTTAATCCTGAATTACAATCATACTCTCTAACTCACATCAGAGCTGGGCCCTAATGCTAACCATAATCCAAACTCCTCGTTCATGTTAAAGAACTAGTATCCATTAACCTAGCCTTAGCCCATGGATCTGAATCATCACCATCACCATCGATGTCACTGAGAATTAACCATAAACTGGATCTTCAATCTCGTACTCACCCTCACATCAGAGACAGACCCTAACTCTAATTGTAACCCTATCTTCGCCATAAACCTAAACAAACACCCAACCCTAACCCTAGTCTTTGTCCCTGGACATTGTCCCTCAGCGTCACCACTGACTTCACCGAAGGTTCGCTTTATCCATGGATTTAAATCTTGTCTTCGTAATCACTTCAGAGACAGACTCTAACTCTCACCATACATCTACCCTCAATGTTCACCATTTCGTACACCTAATACGATACCCTGCCCACGTCCTTCGCTCTGACCCCTCACCACAAACACCACCATCAAGCATGTCTATCAAAAAGAGTGAATATCATTCTCACAATCACCCTCACTTTAGAGCTGGATCCCGACTCTAACCATATCCCTATCCTCCATGCACAGTTAAACCAACACCGAAACCTAACCCTAGCTTGGCTCCTGGACCTGAAACCGCACAATCACCAACGATGTCACCCAGAATTCTCCGTAAACCCGATGTTCAATCTCGTCCTCAACCGCACTACAGAGCCAGATCATAAGCCTAAATGAAACCATATAGTCCCTGTACACCTTACCAAACACCTAACCCTACCCCTAGCCCTAGCCCATGGACCTAATACCTCACAATCACCATTCACATCACCCAGGCTTCAGCGTAAACCTGATGTTCAATCTCGTCCTGATCTTCACGTCAGAGCCCAATCCGAACCCTTCCCATAACAATATCTCCCCCGTACACCTTACCAAACACTTAACCCTGAACCTAGCCTTGTTTCCTTGACTTACCCCTCACTGTCACCGTCAGCGTCCCCCATGCCTCACTGTAAAACTCCTCGTCAGTGTACCCCTTCACCTCACATCAGAGCTGGATCCTAAGCATAACGATAACCCTCTCCTCCCAGTACAACTTACAGAACACCAAACCCTAACCCTAACCTTGTTCACTGACCAAAACCCTCACCGTCAAAATCGACATCTAACACACCTCACAGTAAACGTCAAGAACAATCTCACCCTTGGGCTCACATCAGAGCTACATCCTAACTTTAAACATAGTCCTGTATGTCCCATAAAACTTTGCGAACACCAACCCTAACTCGAGTGCTGATCACTAGACCTGACCCCTCAGCATCATATTTGACATCATCCACGCTTCACCTTAAACCTGAATTACAATCATACTCTCTACTTCACATCACACCAGACCCAAATTCTAACTGTAATCTAAACTCCCCATTCGCCTTAAAGAACTACCAACTATAATACTAGCCCTAGCCCATGGATCTAACCTACACCGCCACCTTCGATGTCAACACATGCTTCACCGGTAACTTAAACTTCCATCTCGTCCTTACCCTCATATAAGAGACAGACCCTAAATCAAATCGTAACCCTAACTTCCCCATAAAACTTAAGTTACACCCAAGCCTAACACTAGCCCTTGTCCGTGGACATGGCCCCTCACCATCACCATTGACAACACACAAGGTTCCCTTTAAACATGGATTTAAATCTGGCCCCCTACTCACATCAGAGACAGTCCCAAACTCAAAATGTAACCCTCTCCTCACTGTTCACCGTTCGTACACCTGACCCAAAACCCTGCCCAGTTTCTTCAACCTGACCCCTCACCACCGACAGCACCATGACTCATGTCTAACAAAAATCATGAAGGTCTGTATCGAAAATGACATCAGGTCAGAGCTGGATCCTGATTCCTACCATACCCCAATCCTCCACGTACAGCGAACTGAACACCGACACCTAAACCTAGACCTGGCCCCTGGACCTGAAACCTCATCGTCACCAATGACATCACCCACGTTCAGCGCAAACCTAATGTTCAATCACTTCCTCATCCACACATCAGAGCCTGATCCTAATCCTTCCCATAACCATATCTTCCCTGTACACCTTACCAAGCACCTATCCCTAACCCTAACCTTGTTTCCTGGTTGAATCCTCACTGACAAAATCGACATCCCCCATGCCTCACTGTAAACCTCCACCTCAATGTCGTCCATGCCATCACGTCAGAGCCAGATCCTAACTCTAAACATAGTCCTATACGTCTGGTACACCTTAGCAAACACAAACCCTAACTGTAGCCCAGGTCTCTTGACCTGAGACAACATCACAATTGACATCATCCACGCTTCACCTCAACTCTGAATTACAATCGTACTCTCTAACTCACATCACAGGTGAAACCAAGCTCTAACCATAATCTAAACTCCCCATTTGCCTTAAAGAAATCGCAACCCAAATCCTAGCACTAGCCCATGGACCAAAACCTCACTGTCACCTTCGACGTCACCCAGGCTTCACCGTAACCTTGAACTGCAATCTCGTACTCACCCTCACATCAGAGACAGATGCAAACACTGATAGTAACCCTACACTCCCCATTAACCTTAATGAACATGCAACCCTAAAGCAAGCACTTGTCCCTGGACCTTAACCCTTAGAGTCACCATTGACACCACTGAAGGTTATCTTTAAAAATGGATTTAAATCTTGTCCTCACAGTCACATCAGAGACAGTCTCTAACTCTACCTGCAAACCTACCCTCACTGTACACCATTCCATACACCTGATCTGAAACCCTGCCCAGGTCTTCCAACGTGACCCCTCACCACCACCATCACCATCACTCATGTCTAAGAAACATCATGAAAGTCTATCTCGCAATCACCCTCACAATCAGAGCTGGATCCTGACTCTAACCATATCCCTATCCTCCACTTACAGCTAAACCACCACTTAAACTTAACCCTGGACTGCAACCAGGACCTGAAACCTCACTGTCACCATCGATGTTACCCATGCTTCACCATAAACCTGATGTTCAATCTCGTCCTCACCCTCACAACACAGCCGGATTGTTAGCCTAAACAAAACCATGTGCTCCCTGTACACCTTTCCGAACACCTAACCCTAACCCTAGACCTAGCCCATGGAACTGAACCCTGACAGTCACCATCAACATCACCCAGGCTTCAGCGTAAACCTGATGTTCAATCTCTTCCTCATCCTCACATCAGAGCCCAATTCTAACCCTTCCCATAACCGTATCTTCCCTGTACACCTTACCAAACACCTAACCCTAACCCTAGCCCTAGCCCATGGAATTGAACCTTGACGGTCATCATCGACATCACCCAGGCTTCAGCGTAAACCCGATGTGCAATCCCATCCTCATCCTCACATCAGAGCCCGACTCAAACCCTTCCCATAACCGTATCTTCCCTGTACACCTTACCAAACACCTAACCCTAACCCTAGCCTTGTTCCCTGGACTTACCCCTCACCATCACCATCAATGTCCCCTACGCTTCAATGAAAACCTCGACCTCAATCTATCCCTCAACATCACATCAGAGGTGAATCCTAAGCAAAATGATAAACCAATCCTCCCTGTACACATTACAGGACACCTAACCCTAAACCTAACCTTGTTCACTGGCCTGTACCCTCTCTGATAAAATCGACATCTCCCATGCGTCACTGTAAACCTCCGTGTCAATCTCACCCTCACCATCACATCAGAGTCACACCCTAACTCCAAACGTAGTCCCGTATGTTCCATACACCTCAGTGAAAACCAACCTTCTCTCTACTGCTGGTCATTTGACATGACCACACAACATCTCAATTGACATCTTCCATGCTTCACCTTAATCCTGAATTACAATCATACTCTCTAACTCACATCAGAGCTGGGCCCTAATGCTAACCATAATCCAAACTCCTCGTTCATGTTAAAGAACTAGTATCCATTAACCTAGCCCTAGCCCATGGATCTGAATCATCACCATCACCATCGATGTCACTGAGAATTAACCATAAACTGGATCTTCAATCTCGTACTCACCCTCACATCAGAGACAGACCCTAACTCTAATTGTAACCCTATCTTCGCCATAAACCTAAACAAACACCCAACCCTAACCCTAGTCTTTGTCCCTGGACATTGTCCCTCAGCGTCACCACTGACTTCACCGAAGGTTCGCTTTATCCATGGATTTAAATCTTGTCTTCGTAATCACTTCAGAGACAGACTCTAACTCTCACCATACATTTACCCTCAATGTTCACCATTTCGTACACCTAATACGATACCCTGCCCACGTCCTTCGCTCTGACCCCTCACCACAAACACCACCATCAAGCATGTCTATCAAAAAGAGTGAATATCATTCTCACAATCACCCTCACTTTAGAGCTGGATCCCGACTCTAACCATATCCCTATCCTCCATGCACAGTTAAACCAACACCGAAACCTAACCCTAGCTTGGCTCCTGGACCTGAAACCGCACAATCACCAACGATGTCACCCAGAATTCTCCGTAAACCCGATGTTCAATCTCGTCCTCAACCGCACTACAGAGACAGATCATAAGCCTAAATGAAACCATATAGTCCCTGTACACCTTACCAAACACCTAACCCTACCCCTAGCCCTAGCCCATGGACCTAATACCTCACAATCACCATTGACATCACCCTTGATTCAGCGTAAACCTGATGTTCAATCTCGTCCTGATCCTCACGTCAGAGCCCAATCCGAACCCTTCCCATAACAATATCTCCCCCGTACACGTTACCAAACACTTAACCCTGAACCTAGCCTCTTTCCTTGACTTACCCCTCACTGTCACCATCAGCGTCCCCCATGCCTCACTGTAAAACTCCTCCTCAGTGTACTCCTTCACCTCACATCAGAGCTGGATCCTAAGCATAACGATAACCCTCTCCTCCCAGTACAACTTACAGAACACCAAACCCTAACCCTAACCTTGTTCACTGACCAAAACCCTCACCGTCAAAATCGACATCTAACACACCTCACAGTAAACGTCAAGAACAATCTCACCCTTGGGCTCACATCAGAGCTACATCCTAACTTTAAACATAGTCCTGTATGTCCCGTAAAACTTTGCGAACACCAACCCTAACTCGAGTGCTGATCACTAGACCTGACCCCTCAGCATCATATTTGACATCATCCACGCTTCACCTTAAACCTGAATTACAATCATACTCTCTACTTCACATCACACCAGACCCAAATTCTAACTGTAATCTAAACTCCCCATTCGCCTTAAAGAACTACCAACAATAATACTAGCCCTAGCCCATGGATCTAACCTACACCGCCACCTTCGATGTCAACACATGCTTCACCGGAACTTAAAATTCCATCTCGTCCTTACCCTCATATAAGAGACAGACCCTAAATCAAATCGTAACCCTAACTTCCCCATAAAACTTAAGTTACACCCAAGCCTAACACTAGCCCTTGTCCGTGGACATGGCCCCTCACCATCACCATTGACAACACACAAGGTTCCCTTTAAACATGGATTTAAATCTGGCCCCCTACTCACATCAGAGACAGTCCCAAACTCAAAATGTAACCCTCTCCTCACTGTTCACCGTTCGTACACCTGACCCAAAACCCTGCCCAGTTTCTTCAACCTGACCCCTCACCACCGACAGCACCATGACTCATGTCTAACAAAAATCATGAAGGTCTGTATCGAAAATGACATCAGGTCAGAGCTGGATCCTGATTCCTACCATACCCCAATCCTCCACGTACAGCGAACTGAACACCGACACCTAAACCTAGACCTGGCCCCTGGACCTGAAACCTCATCGTCACCAATGACATCACCCACGTTCAGCGCAAACCTGATGTTCAATCACTTCCTCATCCACACATCAGAGCCTGATCCTAATCCTTCCCATAACCATATCTTCCCTGTACACCTTACCAAGCACCTATCCCTAACCCTAACCTTGTTTCCTGGTTGAATCCTCACTGACAAAATCGACATCCCCCATGCCTCACTGTAAACCTCCACCTCAATGTCGTCCATGCCATCACGTCAGAGCCAGATCCTAACTCTAAACATAGTCCTATACGTCTGGTACACCTTAGCAAACACAAACCCTAACTGTAGCCCAGGTCTCTTGACCTGACACAACATCACAATTGACATCATCCACGCTTCACCTCAACTCTGAATTACAATCGTACTCTCTAACTCACATCACAGGTGAAACCAAGCTCTAACCATAATCTAAACTCCCCATTTGCCTTAAAGAAATCGCAACCCAAATCCTAGCACTAGCCCATGGACCAAAACCTCACTGTCACCTTCGACGTCACCCAGGCTTCACCGTAACCTTGAACTGCAATCTCGTACTCACCCTCACATCAGAGACAGATGCAAACACTGATAGTAACCCTACACTCCCCATTAACCTTAATGAACATGCAACCCTAAAGCAAGCACTTGTCCCTGGACCTTAACCCTTAGAGTCACCATTGACACCACTGAAGGTTATCTTTAAAAATGGATTTAAATCTTGTCCTCACAGTCACATCAGAGACAGTCTCTAACTCTACCTGCAAACCTACCCTCACTGTACACCATTCCATACACCTGATCTGAAACCCTGCCCAGGTCTTCCAACGTGACCCCTCACCACCACCATCACCATCACTCATGTCTAAGAAACATCATGAAAGTCTATCTCGCAATCACCCTCACAATCAGAGCTGGATCCTGACTCTAACCATATCCCTATCCTCCACTTACAGCTAAACCACCACTTAAACTTAACCCTGGACTGCAACCAGGACCTGAAACCTCACTGTCACCATCGATGTTACCCATGCTTCACCATAAACCTGATGTTCAATCTCGTCCTCACCCTCACAACACAGCCGGATTGTTAGCCTAAACAAAACCATGTGCTCCCTGTACACCTTTCCGAACACCTAACCCTAACCCTAGACCTAGCCCATGGAACTGAACCCTGACAGTCACCATCAACATCACCCAGGCTTCAGCGTAAACCTGATGTTCAATCTCTTCCTCATCCTCACATCAGAGCCCAATTCTAACCCTTCCCATAACCGTATCTTCCCTGTACACCTTACCAAACACCTAACCCTAACCCTAGCCCTAGCCCATGGAATTGAACCTTGACGGTCATCATCGACATCACCCAGGCTTCAGCGTAAACCCGATGTGCAATCCCATCCTCATCCTCACATCAGAGCCCGACTCAAACCCTTCCCATAACCGTATCTTCCCTGTACACCTTACCAAACACCTAACCCTAACCCTAGCCTTGTTCCCTGGACTTACCCCTCACCATCACCATCAATGTCCCCTACGCTTCAATGAAAACCTCGACCTCAATCTATCCCTCAACATCACATCAGAGGTGAATCCTAAGCAAAATGATAAACCAATCCTCCCTGTACACATTACAGGACACCTAACCCTAAACCTAACCTTGTTCACTGGCCTGTACCCTCTCTGTTAAAATCGACATCTCCCATGCGTCACTGTAAACCTCCGTGTCAATCTCACCCTCACCATCACATCAGAGTCACACCCTAACTCCAAACGTAGTCCCGTATGTTCCATACACCTCAGTGAAAACCAACCTTCTCTCTACTGCTGGTCATTTGACATGACCACACAACATCTCAATTGACATCTTCCATGCTTCACCTTAATCCTGAATTACAATCATACTCTCTAACTCACATCAGAGCTGGGCCCTAATGCTAACCATAATCCAAACTCCTCGTTCATGTTAAAGAACTAGTATCCATTAACCTAGCCTTAGCCCATGGATCTGAATCATCACCATCACCATCGATGTCACTGAGAATTAACCATAAACTGGATCTTCAATCTCGTACTCACCCTCACATCAGAGACAGACCCTAACTCTAATTGTAACCCTATCTTCGCCATAAACCTAAACAAACACCCAACCCTAACCCTAGTCTTTGTCCCTGGACATTGTCCCTCAGCGTCACCACTGACTTCACCGAAGGTTCGCTTTATCCATGGATTTAAATCTTGTCTTCGTAATCACTTCAGAGACAGACTCTAACTCTCACCATACATCTACCCTCAATGTTCACCATTTCGTACACCTAATACGATACCCTGCCCACGTCCTTCGCTCTGACCCCTCACCACAAACACCACCATCAAGCATGTCTATCAAAAAGAGTGAATATCATTCTCACAATCACCCTCACTTTAGAGCTGGATCCCGACTCTAACCATATCCCTATCCTCCATGCACAGTTAAACCAACACCGAAACCTAACCCTAGCTTGGCTCCTGGACCTGAAACCGCACAATCACCAACGATGTCACCCAGAATTCTCCGTAAACCCGATGTTCAATCTCGTCCTCAACCGCACTACAGAGCCAGATCATAAGCCTAAATGAAACCATATAGTCCCTGTACACCTTACCAAACACCTAACCCTACCCCTAGCCCTAGCCCATGGACCTAATACCTCACAATCACCATTGACATCACCCAGGCTTCAGCGTAAACCTGATGTTCAATCTCGTCCTGATCTTCACGTCAGAGCCCAATCCGAACCCTTCCCATAACAATATCTCCCCCGTACACCTTACCAAACACTTAACCCTGAACCTAGCCTTGTTTCCTTGACTTACCCCTCACTGTCACCATCAGCGTCCCCCATGCCTCACTGTAAAACTCCTCGTCAGTGTACCCCTTCACCTCACATCAGAGCTGGATCCTAAGCATAACGATAACCCTCTCCTCCCAGTACAACTTACAGAACACCAAACCCTAACCCTAACCTTGTTCACTGACCAAAACCCTCACCGTCAAAATCGACATCTAACACACCTCACAGTAAACGTCAAGAACAATCTCACCCTTGGGCTCACATCAGAGCTACATCCTAACTTTAAACATAGTCCTGTATGTCCCATAAAACTTTGCGAACACCAACCCTAACTCGAGTGCTGATCACTAGACCTGACCCCTCAGCATCATATTTGACATCATCCACGCTTCACCTTAAACCTGAATTACAATCATACTCTCTACTTCACATCACACCAGACCCAAATTCTAACTGTAATCTAAACTCCCCATTCGCCTTAAAGAACTACCAACTATAATACTAGCCCTAGCCCATGGATCTAACCTACACCGCCACCTTCGATGTCAACACATGCTTCACCGGTAACTTAAACTTCCATCTCGTCCTTACCCTCATATAAGAGACAGACCCTAAATCAAATCGTAACCCTAACTTCCCCATAAAACTTAAGTTACACCCAAGCCTAACACTAGCCCTTGTCCGTGGACATGGCCCCTCACCATCACCATTGACAACACACAAGGTTCCCTTTAAACATGGATTTAAATCTGGCCCCCTACTCACATCAGAGACAGTCCCAAACTCAAAATGTAACCCTCTCCTCACTGTTCACCGTTCGTACACCTGACCCAAAACCCTGCCCAGTTTCTTCAACCTGACCCCTCACCACCGACAGCACCATGACTCATGTCTAACAAAAATCATGAAGGTCTGTATCGAAAATGACATCAGGTCAGAGCTGGATCCTGATTCCTACCATACCCCAATCCTCCACGTACAGCGAACTGAACACCGACACCTAAACCTAGACCTGGCCCCTGGACCTGAAACCTCATCGTCACCAATGACATCACCCACGTTCAGCGCAAACCTAATGTTCAATCACTTCCTCATCCACACATCAGAGCCTGATCCTAATCCTTCCCATAACCATATCTTCCCTGTACACCTTACCAAGCACCTATCCCTAACCCTAACCTTGTTTCCTGGTTGAATCCTCACTGACAAAATCGACATCCCCCATGCCTCACTGTAAACCTCCACCTCAATGTCGTCCATGCCATCACGTCAGAGCCAGATCCTAACTCTAAACATAGTCCTATACGTCTGGTACACCTTAGCAAACACAAACCCTAACTGTAGCCCAGGTCTCTTGACCTGACACAACATCACAATTGACATCATCCACGCTTCACCTCAACTCTGAATTACAATCGTACTCTCTAACTCACATCACAGGTGAAACCAAGCTCTAACCATAATCTAAACTCCCCATTTGCCTTAAAGAAATCGCAACCCAAATCCTAGCACTAGCCCATGGACCAAAACCTCACTGTCACCTTCGACGTCACCCAGGCTTCACCGTAACCTTGAACTGCAATCTCGTACTCACCCTCACATCAGAGACAGATGCAAACACTGATAGTAACCCTACACTCCCCATTAACCTTAATGAACATGCAACCCTAAAGCAAGCACTTGTCCCTGGACCTTAACCCTTAGAGTCACCATTGACACCACTGAAGGTTATCTTTAAAAATGGATTTAAATCTTGTCCTCACAGTCACATCAGAGACAGTCTCTAACTCTACCTGCAAACCTACCCTCACTGTACACCATTCCATACACCTGATCTGAAACCCTGCCCAGGTCTTCCAACGTGACCCCTCACCACCACCATCACCATCACTCATGTCTAAGAAACATCATGAAAGTCTATCTCGCAATCACCCTCACAATCAGAGCTGGATCCTGACTCTAACCATATCCCTATCCTCCACTTACAGCTAAACCACCACTTAAACTTAACCCTGGACTGCAACCAGGACCTGAAACCTCACTGTCACCATCGATGTTACCCATGCTTCACCATAAACCTGATGTTCAATCTCGTCCTCACCCTCACAACACAGCCGGATTGTTAGCCTAAACAAAACCATGTGCTCCCTGTACACCTTTCCGAACACCTAACCCTAACCCTAGACCTAGCCCATGGAACTGAACCCTGACAGTCACCATCAACATCACCCAGGCTTCAGCGTAAACCTGATGTTCAATCTCTTCCTCATCCTCACATCAGAGCCCAATTCTAACCCTTCCCATAACCGTATCTTCCCTGTACACCTTACCAAACACCTAACCCTAACCCTAGCCCTAGCCCATGGAATTGAACCTTGACGGTCATCATCGACATCACCCAGGCTTCAGCGTAAACCCGATGTGCAATCCCATCCTCATCCTCACATCAGAGCCCGACTCAAACCCTTCCCATAACCGTATCTTCCCTGTACACCTTACCAAACACCTAACCCTAACCCTAGCCTTGTTCCCTGGACTTACCCCTCAACATCACCATCAATGTCCCCTACGCTTCAATGAAAACCTCGACCTCAATCTATCCCTCAACATCACATCAGAGGTGAATCCTAAGCAAAATGATAAACCAATCCTCCCTGTACACATTACAGGACACCTAACCCTAAACCTAACCTTGTTCACTGGCCTGTACCCTCTCTGTTAAAATCGACATCTCCCATGCGTCACTGTAAACCTCCGTGTCAATCTCACCCTCACCATCACATCAGAGTCACACCCTAACTCCAAACGTAGTCCCGTATGTTCCATACACCTCAGTGAAAACCAACCTTCTCTCTACTGCTGGTCATTTGACATGACCACACAACATCTCAATTGACATCTTCCATGCTTCACCTTAATCCTGAATTACAATCATACTCTCTAACTCACATCAGAGCTGGGCCCTAATGCTAACCATAATCCAAACTCCTCGTTCATGTTAAAGAACTAGTATCCATTAACCTAGCCCTAGCCCATGGATCTGAATCATCACCATCACCATCGATGTCACTGAGAATTAACCATAAACTGGATCTTCAATCTCGTACTCACCCTCACATCAGAGACAGACCCTAACTCTAATTGTAACCCTATCTTCGCCATAAACCTAAACAAACACCCAACCCTAACCCTAGTCTTTGTCCCTGGACATTGTCCCTCAGCGTCACCACTGACTTCACCGAAGGTTCGCTTTATCCATGGATTTAAATCTTGTCTTCGTAATCACTTCAGAGACAGACTCTAACTCTCACCATACATCTACCCTCAATGTTCACCATTTTGTACACCTAATACGATACCCTGCCCACGTCCTTCGCTCTGACCCCTCACCACAAACACCACCATCAAGCATGTCTATCAAAAAGAGTGAATATCATTCTCACAATCACCCTCACTTTAGAGCTGGATCCCGACTCTAACCATATCCCTATCCTCCATGCACAGTTAAACCAACACCGAAACCTAACCCTAGCTTGGCTCCTGGACCTGAAACCGCACAATCACCAACGATGTCACCCAGAATTCTCCGTAAACCCGATGTTCAATCTCGTCCTCAACCGCACTACAGAGCCAGATCATAAGCCTAAATGAAACCATATAGTCCCTGTACACCTTACCAAACACCTAACCCTACCCCTAGCCCTAGCCCATGGACCTAATACCTCACAATCACCATTGACATCACCCAGGCTTCAGCGTAAACCTGATGTTCAATCTCGTCCTGATCTTCACGTCAGAGCCCAATCCGAACCCTTCCCATAACAATATCTCCCCCGTACACCTTACCAAACACTTAACCCTGAACCTAGCCTTGTTTCCTTGACTTACCCCTCACTGTCACCATCAGCGTCCCCCATGCCTCACTGTAAAACTCCTCGTCAGTGTACCCCTTCACCTCACATCAGAGCTGGATCCTAAGCATAACGATAACCCTCTCCTCCCAGTACAACTTACAGAACACCAAACCCTAACCCTAACCTTGTTCACTGACCAAAACCCTCACCGTCAAAATCGACATCTAACACACCTCACAGTAAACGTCAAGAACAATCTCACCCTTGGGCTCACATCAGAGCTACATCCTAACTTTAAACATAGTCCTGTATGTCCCGTAAAACTTTGCGAACACCAACCCTAACTCGAGTGCTGATCACTAGACCTGACCCCTCAGCATCATATTTGACATCATCCACGCTTCACCTTAAACCTGAATTACAATCATACTCTCTACTTCACATCACACCAGACCCAAATTCTAACTGTAATCTAAACTCCCCATTCGCCTTAAAGAACTACCAACTATAATACTAGCCCTAGCCCATGGA
This sequence comes from Manis javanica, assembly GCF_040802235.1. Taxonomy (NCBI): domain Eukaryota; kingdom Metazoa; phylum Chordata; class Mammalia; order Pholidota; family Manidae; genus Manis; species Manis javanica. The sequence continues at coordinate 1,506,359 of NW_027332168.1, read as the reverse complement.
TCTAACCTACACCGCCACCTTCGATGTCAACACATGCTTCACCGGTAACTTAAACTTCCATCTCGTCCTTACCCTCATATAAGAGACAGACCCTAAATCAAATCGTAACCCTAACTTCCCCATAAAACTTAAGTTACACCCAAGCCTAACACTAGCCCTTGTCCGTGGACATGGCCCCTCACCATCACCATTGACAACACACAAGGTTCCCTTTAAACATGGATTTAAATCTGGCCCCCTACTCACATCAGAGACAGTCCCAAACTCAAAATGTAACCCTCTCCTCACTGTTCACCGTTCGTACACCTGACCCAAAACCCTGCCCAGTTTCTTCAACCTGACCCCTCACCACCGACAGCACCATGACTCATGTCTAACAAAAATCATGAAGGTCTGTATCGAAAATGACATCAGGTCAGAGCTGGATCCTGATTCCTACCATACCCCAATCCTCCACGTACAGCGAACTGAACACCGACACCTAAACCTAGACCTGGCCCCTGGACCTGAAACCTCATCGTCACCAATGACATCACCCACGTTCAGCGCAAACCTAATGTTCAATCACTTCCTCATCCACACATCAGAGCCTGATCCTAATCCTTCCCATAACCATATCTTCCCTGTACACCTTACCAAGCACCTATCCCTAACCCTAACCTTGTTTCCTGGTTGAATCCTCACTGACAAAATCGACATCCCCCATGCCTCACTGTAAACCTCCACCTCAATGTCGTCCATGCCATCACGTCAGAGCCAGATCCTAACTCTAAACATAGTCCTATACGTCTGGTACACCTTAGCAAACACAAACCCTAACTGTAGCCCAGGTCTCTTGACCTGACACAACATCACAATTGACATCATCCACGCTTCACCTCAACTCTGAATTACAATCGTACTCTCTAACTCACATCACAGGTGAAACCAAGCTCTAACCATAATCTAAACTCCCCATTTGCCTTAAAGAAATCGCAACCCAAATCCTAGCACTAGCCCATGGACCAAAACCTCACTGTCACCTTCGACGTCACCCAGGCTTCACCGTAACCTTGAACTGCAATCTCGTACTCACCCTCACATCAGAGACAGATGCAAACACTGATAGTAACCCTACACTCCCCATTAACCTTAATGAACATGCAACCCTAAAGCAAGCACTTGTCCCTGGACCTTAACCCTTAGAGTCACCATTGACACCACTGAAGGTTATCTTTAAAAATGGATTTAAATCTTGTCCTCACAGTCACATCAGAGACAGTCTCTAACTCTACCTGCAAACCTACCCTCACTGTACACCATTCCATACACCTGATCTGAAACCCTGCCCAGGTCTTCCAACGTGACCCCTCACCACCACCATCACCATCACTCATGTCTAAGAAACATCATGAAAGTCTATCTCGCAATCACCCTCACAATCAGAGCTGGATCCTGACTCTAACCATATCCCTATCCTCCACTTACAGCTAAACCACCACTTAAACTTAACCCTGGACTGCAACCAGGACCTGAAACCTCACTGTCACCATCGATGTTACCCATGCTTCACCATAAACCTGATGTTCAATCTCGTCCTCACCCTCACAACACAGCCGGATTGTTAGCCTAAACAAAACCATGTGCTCCCTGTACACCTTTCCGAACACCTAACCCTAACCCTAGACCTAGCCCATGGAACTGAACCCTGACAGTCACCATCAACATCACCCAGGCTTCAGCGTAAACCTGATGTTCAATCTCTTCCTCATCCTCACATCAGAGCCCAATTCTAACCCTTCCCATAACCGTATCTTCCCTGTACACCTTACCAAACACCTAACCCTAACCCTAGCCCTAGCCCATGGAATTGAACCTTGACGGTCATCATCGACATCACCCAGGCTTCAGCGTAAACCCGATGTGCAATCCCATCCTCATCCTCACATCAGAGCCCGACTCAAACCCTTCCCATAACCGTATCTTCCCTGTACACCTTACCAAACACCTAACCCTAACCCTAGCCTTGTTCCCTGGACTTACCCCTCACCATCACCATCAATGTCCCCTACGCTTCAATGAAAACCTCGACCTCAATCTATCCCTCAACATCACATCAGAGGTGAATCCTAAGCAAAATGATAAACCAATCCTCCCTGTACACATTACAGGACACCTAACCCTAAACCTAACCTTGTTCACTGGCCTGTACCCTCTCTGTTAAAATCGACATCTCCCATGCGTCACTGTAAACCTCCGTGTCAATCTCACCCTCACCATCACATCAGAGTCACACCCTAACTCCAAACGTAGTCCCGTATGTTCCATACACCTCAGTGAAAACCAACCTTCTCTCTACTGCTGGTCATTTGACATGACCACACAACATCTCAATTGACATCTTCCATGCTTCACCTTAATCCTGAATTACAATCATACTCTCTAACTCACATCAGAGCTGGGCCCTAATGCTAACCATAATCCAAACTCCTCGTTCATGTTAAAGAACTAGTATCCATTAACCTAGCCCTAGCCCATGGATCTGAATCATCACCATCACCATCGATGTCACTGAGAATTAACCATAAACTGGATCTTCAATCTCGTACTCACCCTCACATCAGAGACAGACCCTAACTCTAATTGTAACCCTATCTTCGCCATAAACCTAAACAAACACCCAACCCTAACCCTAGTCTTTGTCCCTGGACATTGTCCCTCAGCGTCACCACTGACTTCACCGAAGGTTCGCTTTATCCATGGATTTAAATCTTGTCTTCGTAATCACTTCAGAGACAGACTCTAACTCTCACCATACATCTACCCTCAATGTTCACCATTTCGTACACCTAATACGATACCCTGCCCACGTCCTTCGCTCTGACCCCTCACCACAAACACCACCATCAAGCATGTCTATCAAAAAGAGTGAATATCATTCTCACAATCACCCTCACTTTAGAGCTGGATCCCGACTCTAACCATATCCCTATCCTCCATGCACAGTTAAACCAACACCGAAACCTAACCCTAGCTTGGCTCCTGGACCTGAAACCGCACAATCACCAACGATGTCACCCAGAATTCTCCTTAAACCCGATGTTCAATCTTGTCCTCAACCGCACTACAGAGCCAGATCATAAGCCTAAATGAAACCATATAGTCCCTGTACACCTTACCAAACACCTAACCCTACCCCTAGACCTAGCCCATGGACCTAATACCTCACAATCACCATTGACATCACCCAGGCTTCAGCGTAAACCTGATGTTCAATCTCGTCCTGATCCTCACGTCAGAGCCCAATCCGAACCCTTCCCATAACAATATCTCCCCCGTACACCTTACCAAACACTTAACCCTGAACCTAGCCTTGTTTCCTTGACTTACCCCTCACTGTCACCATCAGCGTCCCCCATGCCTCACTGTAAAACTCCTCGTCAGTGTACCCCTTCACCTCACATCAGAGCTGGATCCTAAGCATAACGATAACCCTCTCCTCCCAGTACAACTTACAGAACACCAAACCCTAACCCTAACCTTGTTCACTGACCAAAACCCTCACCGTCAAAATCGACATCTAACACACCTCACAGTAAACGTCAAGAACAATCTCACCCTTGGGCTCACATCAGAGCTACATCCTAACTTTAAACATAGTCCTGTATGTCCCGTAAAACTTTGTGAACACCAACCCTAACTCGAGTGCTGATCACTAGACCTGACCCCTCAGCATCATATTTGACATCATCCACGCTTCACCTTAAACCTGAATTACAATCATACTCTCTACTTCACATCACACCAGACCAAATTCTAACTGTAATCTAAACTCCCCATTCGCCTTAAAGAACTACCAACTATAATACTAGCCCTAGCCCATGGATCTAACCTACACCGCCACCTTCGATGTCAACACATGCTTCACCGGTAACTTAAACTTCCATCTCGTCCTTACCCTCATATAAGAGACAGACCCTAAATCAAATCGTAACCCTAACTTCCCCATAAAACTTAAGTTATACCCAAGCCTAACACTAGCCCTTGTCCGTGGACATTGCCCCTCACCATCACCATTGACAACACACAAGGTTCCCTTTAAACATGGATTTAAATCTGGCCCCCTACTCACATCAGAGACAGTCCCAAACTCAAAATGTAACCCTCTCCTCACTGTTCACCGTTCGTACACCTGACCCAAAACCCTGCCCAGTTTCTTCAACCTGACCCCTCACCACCGACAGCACCATGACTCATGTCTAACAAAAATCATGAAGGTCTGTATCGAAAATGACATCAGGTCAGAGCTGGATCCTGATTCCTACCATACCCCAATCCTCCACGTACAGCGAAGTGAACACCGACACCTAAACATAGACCTGGCCCCTGGACCTGAAACCTCATCGTCACCAATGACATCACCCACGTTCAGCGCAAACCTGATGTTCAATCACTTCCTCATCCACACATCAGAGCCTGATCCTAATCCTTCCCATAACCATATCTTCCCTGTACACCTTACCAAGCACCTATCCCTAACCCTAACCTTGTTTCCTGGTTGAATCCTCACTGACAAAATCGACATCCCCCATGCCTCACTGTAAACCTCCACCTCAATGTCGTCCATGCCATCACGTCAGAGCCAGATCCTAACTCTAAACATAGTCCTATACGTCTGGTACACCTTAGCAAACACAAACCCTAACTGTAGCCCAGGTCTCTTGACCTGACACAACATCACAATTGACATCATCCACGCTTCACCTCAACTCTGAATTACAATCGTACTCTCTAACTCACATCACAGGTGAAACCAAGCTCTAACCATAATCTAAACTCCCCATTTGCCTTAAAGAAATCGCAACCCAAATCCTAGCACTAGCCCATGGACCAAACCCTCACTGTCACCTTCGACGTCACCCAGGCTTCACCGTAACCTTGAACTGCAATCTCGTACTCACCCTCACAACAGAGACAGATGCAAACACTGATAGTAACCCTACACTCCCCATTAACCTTAATGAACATGCAACCCTAAAGCAAGCACTTGTCCCTGGACCTTAACCCTTAGAGTCACCATTGACACCACTGAAGGTTATCTTTAAAAATGGATTTAAATCTTGTCCTCACAGTCACATCAGAGACAGTCTCTAACTCTACCTGCAAACCTACCCTCACTGTACTCCATTCCATACACCTGATCTGAAACCCTGCCCAGGTCTTCCAACGTGACCCCTCACCACCACCATCACCATCACTCATGTCTAAGAAACATCATGAAAGTCTATCTCGCAATCACCCTCACAATCAGAGCTGGATCCTGACTCTAACCATATCCCTATCCTCCACTTACAGCTAAACCACCACTTAAACTTAACCCTGGACTGCAACCAGGACCTGAAACCTCACTGTCACCATCGATGTTACCCATGCTTCACCATAAACCTGATGTTCAATCTCGTCCTCACCCTCACAACAGAGCCGGATTGTTAGCCTAAACAAAACCATGTGCTCCCTGCACACCTTTCCGAACACCTAACCCTAACCCTAGACCTAGCCCATGGAACTGAACCCTGACGGTCACCATCAACATCACCCAGGCTTCAGCGTAAACCTGATGTTCAATCTCTTCCTCATCCTCACATCAGAGCCCAATTCTAACCCTTCCCATAACCGTATCTTCCCTGTACACCTTACCAAACACCTAACCCTAACCCTAGCCCTAGCCCATGGAATTGAACCTTGACGGTCACCATCGACATCACCCAGGCTTCAGCGTAAACCCGATGTGCAATCCCATCCTCATCCTCACATCAGAGCCCGACTCAAACCCTTCCCATAACCGTATCTTCCCTGTACACCTTACCAAACACCTAACCCTAACCCTAGCCTTGTTCCCTGGACTTACCCCTCACCATCACCATCAATGTCCCCTACGCTTCAATGAAAACCTCGACCTCAATCTATCCCTCAACATCACATCAGAGGTGAATCCTAAGCAAAATGATAAACCAATCCTCCCTGTACACATTACAGGACACCTAACCCTAAACCTAACCTTGTTCACTGGCCTGTACCCTCTCTGTTAAAATCGACATCTCCCATGCATCACTGTAAACCTCCGTGTCAATCTCACCCTCACCATCACATCAGAGTCACACCCTAACTCCAAACGTAGTCCCGTATGTTCCATACACCTCAGTGAAAACCAACCTTCTCTCTACTGCTGGTCATTTGACATGACCACACAACATCTCAATTGACATCTTCCATGCTTCACCTTAATCCTGAATTACAATCATACTCTCTAACTCACATCAGAGCTAGGCCCTAATGCTAACCATAATCCAAACTCCTCGTTCATGTTAAAGAACTAGTATCCATTAACCTAGCCCTAGCCCATGGATCTGAATCATCACCATCACCATCGATGTCACTGAGAATTAACCATAAACTGGATCTTCAATCTCGTACTCACCCTCACATCAGAGACAGACCCTAACTCTAATTGTAACCCTATCTTCGCCATAAACCTAAACAAACACCCAACCCTAACCCTAGTCTTTGTCCCTGGACATTGTCCCTCAGCGTCACCACTGACTTCACCGAAGGTTCGCTTTATCCATGGATTTAAATCTTGTCTTCGTAATCACTTCAGAGACAGACTCTAACTCTCACCATACATTTACCCTCAATGTTCACCATTTCGTACACCTAATACGATACCCTGCCCACGTCCTTCGCTCTGACCCCTCACCACAAACACCACCATCAAGCATGTCTATCAAAAAGAGTGAATATCATTCTCACAATCACCCTCACTTTAGAGCTGGATCCCGACTCTAACCATATCCCTATCCTCCATGCACAGTTAAACCAACACCGAAACCTAACCCTAGCTTGGCTCCTGGACCTGAAACCGCACAATCACCAACGATGTCACCCAGAATTCTCCGTAAACCCGATGTTCAATCTCGTCCTCAACCGCACTACAGAGCCAGATCATAAGCCTAAATGAAACCATATAGTCCCTGTACACCTTACCAAACACCTAACCCTACCCCTAGCCCTAGCCCATGGACCTAATACCTCACAATCACCATTGACATCACCCAGGCTTCAGCGTAAACCTGACGTTCAATCTCGTCCTGATCCTCACGTCAGAGCCCAATCCGAACCCTTCCCATAACAATATCTCCCCCGTACACCTTACCAAACACTTAACCCTGAACCTAGCCTTGTTTCCTTGACTTACCCCTCACTGTCACCATCAGCGTCCCCCATGCCTCACTGTAAAACTCCTCGTCAGTGTACCCCTTCACCTCACATCAGAGCTGGATCCTAAGCATAACGATAACCCTCTCCTCCCAGTACAACTTACAGAACACCAAACCCTAACCCTAACCTTGTTCACTGACCAAAACCCTCACCGTCAAAATCGACATCTAACACACCTCACAGTAAACGTCAAGAACAATCTCACCCTTGGGCTCACATCAGAGCTACATCCTAACTTTAAACATAGTCCTGTATGTCCCGTAAAACTTTGCGAACACCAACCCTAACTCGAGTGCTGATCACTAGACCTGACCCCTCAGCATCATATTTGACATCATCCACGCTTCACCTTAAACCTGAATTACAATCATACTCTCTACTTCACATCACACCAGACCCAAATTCTAACTGTAATCTAAACTCCCCATTCGCCTTAAAGAACTACCAACTATAATACTAGCCCTAGCCCATGGATCTAACCTACACCGCCACCTTCGATGTCAACACATGCTTCACCGGTAACTTAAACTTCCATCTCGTCCTTACCCTCATATAAGAGACAGACCCTAAATCAAATCGTAACCCTAACTTCCCCATAAAACTTAAGTTACACCCAAGCCTAACACTAGCCCTTGTCCGTGGACATTGCCCCTCACCATCACCATTGACAACACACAAGGTTCCCTTTAAACATGGATTTAAATCTGGCCCCCTACTCACATCAGAGACAGTCCCAAACTCAAAATGTAACCCTATCCTCACTGTTCACCGTTCGTACACCTGAACCAAAACCCTGCCCAGTTTCTTCAACCTGACCCCTCACCACCGACAGCACCATGACTCATGTCTAACAAAAATCATGAAGGTCTGTATCGAAAATGACATCAGGTCAGAGCTGGATCCTGATTCCTACCATACCCCAATCCTCCACGTACAGCGAACTGAACACCGACACCTAAACCTAGACCTGGCCCCTGGACCTGAAACCTCATCGTCACCAATGACATCACCCACGTTCAGCGCAAACCTGATGTTCAATCACTTCCTCATCCACACATCAGAGCCTGATCCTAATCCTTCCCATAACCATATCTTCCCTGTACACCTTACCAAGCACCTATCCCTAACCCTAACCTTGTTTCCTGGTTGAATCCTCACTGACAAAATCGACATCCCCCATGCCTCACTGTAAACCTCCACCTCAATGTCGTCCATGCCATCATGTCAGAGCCAGATCCTAACTCTAAACATAGTCCTATACGTCTGGTACACCTTAGCAAACACAAACCCTAACTGTAGCCCAGGTCTCTTGACCTGACACAACATCACAATTGACATCATTCACGCTTCACCTCAACTCTGAATTACAATCGTACTCTCTAACTCACATCACAGGTGAAACCAAGCTCTAACCATAATCTAAACTCCCCATTTGCCTTAAAGAAATCGCAACCCAAATCCTAGCACTAGCCCATGGACCAAACCCTCACTGTCACCTTCGACGTCACCCAGGCTTCACCGTAACCTTGAACTGCAATCTCGTACTCACCCTCACATCAGAGACAGATGCAAACACTGATAGTAACCCTACACTCCCCATTAACCTTAATGAACATGCAACCCTAAAGCAAGCACTTGTCCCTGGACCTTAACCCTTAGAGTCACCATTGACACCACTGAAGGTTATCTTTAAAAATGGATTTAAATCTTGTCCTCACAGTCACATCAGAGACAGTCTCTAACTCTACCTGCAAACCTACCCTCACTGTACACCATTCCATACACCTGATCTGAAACCCTGCCCAGGTCTTCCAACGTGACCCCTCACCACCACCATCACCATCACTCATGTCTAAGAAACATCATGAAAGTCTATCTCGCAATCACCCTCACAATCAGAGCTGGATCCTGACTCTAACCATATCCCTATCCTCCACTTACAGCTAAACCACCACTTAAACTTAACCCTGGACTGCAACCAGGACCTGAAACCTCACTGTCACCATCGATGTTACCCATGCTTCACCATAAACCTGATGTTCAATCTCGTCCTCACCCTCACAACAGAGCCGGATTGTTAGCCTAAACAAAACCATGTGCTCCCTGTACACCTTTCCGAACACCTAACCCTAACCCTAGACCTAGCCCATGGAACTGAACCCTGACAGTCACCATCGACATCACCCAGGCTTCAGCGTAAACCTGATGTTCAATCTCTTCCTCATCCTCACATCAGAGCCGAATTCTAACCCTTCCCATAACCGTATCTTCCCTGTACACCTTACCAAACACCTAACCCTAACCCTACCCTAGCCCATGGAATTGAACCTTGACGGTCACCATCGACATCACCCAGGCTTCAGCGTAAACCCGATGTGCAATCCCATCCTCATCCTCACATCAGAGCCCGACTCAAACCCTTCCCATAACCGTATCTTCCCTGTACACCTTACCAATCACCTTACCCTAACCCTAGCCTTGTTCCCTGGACTTACCCCTCACCATCACCATCAATGTCCCCTACGCTTCAATGAAAACCTCGACCTCAATCTATCCCTCAACATCACATCAGAGGTGAATCCTAAGCAAAATGATAAACCAATCCTCCCTGTACACATTACAGGACACCTAACCCTAAACCTAACCTTGTTCACTGGCCTGTACCCTCTCTGTTAAAATCGACATCTCCCATGCGTCACTGTAAACCTCCGTGTCAATCTCACCCTCACCATCACATCAGAGTCACACCCTAACTCCAAACGTAGTCCCGTATGTTCCATACACCTCAGTGAAAACCAACCTTCTCTCTACTGCTGGTCATTTGACATGACCACACAACATCTCAATTGACATCTTCCATGCTTCACCTTAATCCTGAATTACAATCATACTCTCTAACTCACATCAGAGCTGGGCCCTAATGCTAACCATAATCCAAACTCCTCGTTCATGTTAAAGAACTAGTATCCATTAACCTAGCCCTAGCCCATGGATCTGAATCATCACCATCACCATCGATGTCACTGAGAATTAACCATAAACTGGATCTTCAATCTCGTACTCACCCTCACATCAGAGACAGACCCTAACTCTAATTGTAACCCTATCTTCGCCATAAACCTAAACAAACACCCAACCCTAACCCTAGTCTTTGTCCCTGGACATTGTCCCTCAGCGTCTCCACTGACTTCACCGAAGGTTCGCTTTATCCATGGATTTAAATCTTGTCTTCGTAATCACTTCAGAGACAGACTCTAACTCTCACCATACATTTACCCTCAATGTTCACCATTTCGTACACCTAATACGATACCCTGCCCACGTCCTTCGCTCTGACCCCTCACCACAAACACCACCATCAAGCATGTCTATCAAAAAGAGTGAATATCATTCTCACAATCACCCTCACTTTAGAGCTGGATCCCGACTCTAACCATATCCCTATCCTCCATGCACAGTTAAACCAACACCGAAACCTAACCCTAGCTTGGCTCCTGGACCTGAAACCGCACAATCACCAACGATGTCACCCAGAATTCTCCGTAAACCCGATGTTCAATCTCGTCCTCAACCGCACTACAGAGCCAGATCATAAGCCTAAATGAAACCATATAGTCCCTGTACACCTTACCAAACACCTAACCCTACCCCTAGCCCTAGCCCATGGACCTAATACCTCACAATCACCATTGACATCACCCAGGCTTCAGCGTAAACCTGATGTTCAATCTCGTCCTGATCCTCACGTCAGAGCCCAATCCGAACCCTTCCCATAACAATATCTCCCCCGTACACCTTGCCAAACACTTAACCCTGAACCTAGCCTTGTTTCCTTGACTTACCCCTCACTGTCACCATCAGCGTCCCCCATGCCTCACTGTAAAACTCCTCCTCAGTGTACCCCTTCACCTCACATCAGAGCTGGATCCTAAGCATAACGATAACCCTCTCCTCCCAGTACAACTTACAGAACACCAAACCCTAACCCTAACCTTGTTCACTGACCAAAACCCTCACCGTCAAAATCGACATCTAACACACCTCACAGTAAACGTCAAGAACAATCTCACCCTTGGGCTCACATCAGAGCTACATCCTAACTTTAAACATAGTCCTGTATGTCCCGTAAAACTTTGCGAACACCAACCCTAACTCGAGTGCTGATCACTAGACCTGACCCCTCAGCATCATATTTGACATCATCCACGCTTCACCTTAAACCTGAATTACAATCATACTCTCTACTTCACATCACACCAGACCCAAATTCTAACTGTAATCTAAACTCCCCATTCGCCTTAAAGAACTACCAACTATAATACTAGCCCTAGCCCATGGATCTAACCTACACCGCCACCTTCGATGTCAACACATGCTTCACCGGTAACTTAAACTTCCATCTCGTCCTTACCCTCATATAAGAGACAGACCCTAAATCAAATCGTAACCCTAACTTCCCCATAAAACTTAAGTTACACCCAAGCCTAACACTAGCCCTTGTCCGTGGACATTGCCCCTCACCATCACCATTGACAACACACAAGGTTCCCTTTAAACATGGATTTAAATCTGGCCCCCTACTCACATCAGAGACAGTCCCAAACTCAAAATGTAACCCTATCCTCACTGTTCACCGTTCGTACACCTGACCCAAAACCCTGCCCAGTTTCTTCAACCTGACCCCTCACCACCGACAGCACCATGACTCATGTCTAACAAAAATCATGAAGGTCTGTATCGAAAATGACATCAGGTCAGAGCTGGATCCTGATTCCTACCATACCCCAATCCTCCACGTACAGCGAACTGAACACCGACACCTAAACCTAGACCTGGCCCCTGGACCTGAAACCTCATCGTCACCAATGACATCACCCACGTTCAGCGCAAACCTGATGTTCAATCACTTCCTCATCCACACATCAGAGCCTGATCCTAATCCTTCCCATAACCATATCTTCCCTGTACACCTTACCAAGCACCTATCCCTAACCCTAACCTTGTTTCCTGGTTGAATCCTCACTGACAAAATCGACATCCCCCATGCCTCACTGTAAACCTCCACCTCAATGTCGTCCATGCCATCACGTCAGAGCCAGATCCTAACTCTAAACATAGTCCTATACGTCTGGTACACCTTAGCAAACACAAACCCTAACTGTAGCCCAGGTCTCTTGACCTGACACAACATCACAATTGACATCATTCACGCTTCACCTCAACTCTGAATTACAATCGTACTCTCTAACTCACATCACAGGTGAAAACAAGCTCTAACCATAATCTAAACTCCCCATTTGCCTTAAAGAAATCGCAACCCAAATCCTAGCACTAGCCCATGGACCAAACCCTCACTGTCACCTTCGACGTCACCCAGGCTTCACCGTAACCTTGAAGTGCAATCTCGTACTCACCCTCACAACAGAGACAGATGCAAACACTGATAGTAACCCTACACTCCCCATTAACCTTAATGAACATGCAACCCTAAAGCAAGCACTTGTCCCTGGACCTTAACCCTTAGAGTCACCATTGACACCACTGAAGGTTATCTTTAAAAATGGATTTAAATCTTGTCCTCACAGTCACATCAGAGACAGTCTCTAACTCTACCTGCAAACCTACCCTCACTGTACTCCATTCCATACACCTGATCTGAAACCCTGCCCAGGTCTTCCAACGTGACCCCTCACCACCACCATCACCATCACTCATGTCTAAGAAACATCATGAAAGTCTATCTCGCAATCACCCTCACAATCAGAGCTGGATCCTGACTCTAACCATATCCCTATCCTCCACTTACAGCTAAACCACCACTTAAACTTAACCCTGGACTGCAACCAGGACCTGAAACCTCACTGTCACCATCGATGTTACCCATGCTTCACCATAAACCTGATGTTCAATCTCGTCCTCACCCTCACAACAGAGCCGGATTGTTAGCCTAAACAAAACCATGTGCTCCCTGTACACCTTTCCGAACACCTAACCCTAACCCTAGACCTAGCCCATGGAACTGAACCCTGACAGTCACCATCAACATCACCCAGGCTTCAGCGTAAACCTGATGTTCAATCTCTTCCTCATCCTCACATCAGAGCCGAATTCTAACCCTTCCCATAACCGTATCTTCCCTGTACACCTTACCAAACACCTAACCCTAACCCTAGCCCTAGCCCATGGAATTGAACCTTGACGGTCACCATCGACATCACCCAGGCTTCAGCGTAAACCCGATGTGCAATCCCATCCTCATCCTCACATCAGAGCCCGACTCAAACCCTTCCCATAACCGTATCTTCCCTGTACACCTTACCAAACACCTAACCCTAACCCTAGCCTTGTTCCCTGGACTTACCCCTCACCATCACCATCAATGTCCCCTACGCTTCAATGAAAACCTCGACCTCAATCTATCCCTCAACATCACATCAGAGGTGAATCCTAAGCAAAATGATAAACCAATCCTCCCTGTACACATTACAGGACACCTAACCCTAAACCTAACCTTGTTCACTGGCCTGTACCCTCTCTGTTAAAATCGACATCTCCCATGCGTCACTGTAAACCTCCGTGTCAATCTCACCCTCACCATCACATCAGAGTCACACCCTAACTCCAAACGTAGTCCCGTATGTTCCATACACCTCAGTGAAAACCAACCTTCTCTCTACTGCTGGTCATTTGACATGACCACACAACATCTCAATTGACATCTTCCATGCTTCACCTTAATCCTGAATTACAATCATACTCTCTAACTCACATCAGAGCTGGGCCCTAATGCTAACCATAATCCAAACTCCTCGTTCATGTTAAAGAACTAGTATCCATTAACCTAGCCCTAGCCCATGGATCTGAATCATCACCATCACCATCGATGTCACTGAGAATTAACCATAAACTGGATCTTCAATCTCGTACTCACCCTCACATCAGAGACAGACCCTAACTCTAATTGTAACCCTATCTTCGCCATAAACCTAAACAAACACCCAACCCTAACCCTAGTCTTTGTCCCTGGACATTGTCCCTCAGCGTCACCACTGACTTCACCGAAGGTTCGCTTTATCCATGGATTTAAATCTTGTCTTCGTAATCACTTCAGAGACAGACTCTAACTCTCACCATACATTTACCCTCAATGTTCACCATTTCGTACACCTAATACGATACCCTGCCCACGTCCTTCGCTCTGACCCCTCACCACAAACACCACCATCAAGCATGTCTATCAAAAAGAGTGAATATCATTCTCACAATCACCCTCACTTTAGAGCTGGATCCCGACTCTAACCATATCCCTATCCTCCATGCACAGTTAAACCAACACCGAAACCTAACCCTAGCTTGGCTCCTGGACCTGAAACCGCACAATCACCAACGATGTCACCCAGAATTCTCCGTAAACCCGATGTTCAATCTCGTCCTCAACCGCACTACAGAGCCAGATCATAAGCCTAAATGAAACCATATAGTCCCTGTACACCTTACCAAACACCTAACCCTACCCCTAGCCCTAGCCCATGGACCTAATACCTCACAATCACCATTGACATCACACAGGCTTCAGCGTAAACCTGATGTTCAATCTCGTCCTGATCCTCACGTCAGAGCCCAATCCGAACCCTTCCCATAACAATATCTCCCCCGTACACCTTACCAAACACTTAACCCTGAACCTAGCCTTGTTTCCTTGACTTACCCCTCACTGTCACCATCAGCGTCCCCCATGCCTCACTGTAAAACTCCTCGTCAGTGTACCCCTTCACCTCACATCAGAGCTGGATCCTAAGCATAACGATAACCCTCTCCTCCCAGTACAACTTACAGAACACCAAACCCTAACCCTAACCTTGTTCACTGACCAAAACCCTCACCGTCAAAATCGACATCTAACACACCTCACAGTAAACGTCAAGAACAATCTCACCCTTGGGCTCACATCAGAGCTACATCCTAACTTTAAACATAGTCCTGTATGTCCCGTAAAACTTTGCGAACACCAACCCTAACTCGAGTGCTGATCACTAGACCTGACCCCTCAGCATCATATTTGACATCATCCACGCTTCACCTTAAACCTGAATTACAATCATACTCTCTACTTCACATCACACCAGACCCAAATTCTAACTGTAATCTAAACTCCCCATTCGCCTTAAAGAACTACCAACTATAATACTAGCCCTAGCCCATGGATCTAACCTACACCGCCACCTTCGATGTCAACACATGCTTCACCGGTAACTTAAACTTCCATCTCGTCCTTACCCTCATATAAGAGACAGACCCTAAATCAAATCGTAACCCTAACTTCCCCATAAAACTTAAGTTACACCCAAGCCTAACACTAGCCCTTGTCCGTGGACATTGCCCCTCACCATCACCATTGACAACACACAAGGTTCCCTTTAAACATGGATTTAAATCTGGCCCCCTACTCACATCAGAGACAGTCCCAAACTCAAAATGTAACCCTATCCTCACTGTTCACCGTTCGTACACCTGAACCAAAACCCTGCCCAGTTTCTTCAACCTGACCCCTCACCACCGACAGCACCATGACTCATGTCTAACAAAAATCATGAAGGTCTGTATCGAAAATGACATCAGGTCAGAGCTGGATCCTGATTCCTACCATACCCCAATCCTCCACGTACAGCGAACTGAACACCGACACCTAAACCTAGACCTGGCCCCTGGACCTGAAACCTCATCGTCACCAATGACATCACCCACGTTCAGCGCAAACCTGATGTTCAATCACTTCCTCATCCACACATCAGAGCCTGATCCTAATCCTTCCCATAACCATATCTTCCCTGTACACCTTACCAAGCACCTATCCCTAACCCTAACCTTGTTTCCTGGTTGAATCCTCACTGACAAAATCGACATCCCCCATGCCTCACTGTAAACCTCCACCTCAATGTCGTCCATGCCATCATGTCAGAGCCAGATCCTAACTCTAAACATAGTCCTATACGTCTGGTACACCTTAGCAAACACAAACCCTAACTGTAGCCCAGGTCTCTTGACCTGACACAACATCACAATTGACATCATTCACGCTTCACCTCAACTCTGAATTACAATCGTACTCTCTAACTCACATCACAGGTGAAAACAAGCTCTAACCATAATCTAAACTCCCCATTTGCCTTAAAGAAATCGCAACCCAAATCCTAGCACTAGCCCATGGACCAAACCCTCACTGTCACCTTCGACGTCACCCAGGCTTCACCGTAACCTTGAAGTGCAATCTCGTACTCACCCTCACAACAGAGACAGATGCAAACACTGATAGTAACCCTACACTCCCCATTAACCTTAATGAACATGCAACCCTAAAGCAAGCACTTGTCCCTGGACCTTAACCCTTAGAGTCACCATTGACACCACTGAAGGTTATCTTTAAAAATGGATTTAAATCTTGTCCTCACAGTCACATCAGAGACAGTCTCTAACTCTACCTGCAAACCTACCCTCACTGTACTCCATTCCATACACCTGATCTGAAACCCTGCCCAGGTCTTCCAACGTGACCCCTCACCACCACCATCACCATCACTCATGTCTAAGAAACATCATGAAAGTCTATCTCGCAATCACCCTCACAATCAGAGCTGGATCCTGACTCTAACCATATCCCTATCCTCCACTTACAGCTAAACCACCACTTAAACTTAACCCTGGACTGCAACCAGGACCTGAAACCTCACTGTCACCATCGATGTTACCCATGCTTCACCATAAACCTGATGTTCAATCTCGTCCTCACCCTCACAACAGAGCCGGATTGTTAGCCTAAACAAAACCATGTGCTCCCTGTACACCTTTCCGAACACCTAACCCTAACCCTAGACCTAGCCCATGGAACTGAACCCTGACAGTCACCATCAACATCACCCAGGCTTCAGCGTAAACCTGATGTTCAATCTCTTCCTCATCCTCACATCAGAGCCGAATTCTAACCCTTCCCATAACCGTATCTTCCCTGTACACCTTACCAAACACCTAACCCTAACCCTAGCCCTAGCCCATGGAATTGAACCTTGACGGTCACCATCGACATCACCCAGGCTTCAGCGTAAACCCGATGTGCAATCCCATCCTCATCCTCACATCAGAGCCCGACTCAAACCCTTCCCATAACCGTATCTTCCCTGTACACCTTACCAAACACCTAACCCTAACCCTAGCCTTGTTCCCTGGACTTACCCCTCACCATCACCATCAATGTCCCCTACGCTTCAATGAAAACCTCGACCTCAATCTATCCCTCAACATCACATCAGAGGTGAATCCTAAGCAAAATGATAAACCAATCCTCCCTGTACACATTACAGGACACCTAACCCTAAACCTAACCTTGTTCACTGGCCTGTACCCTCTCTGTTAAAATCGACATCTCCCATGCGTCACTGTAAACCTCCGTGTCAATCTCACCCTCACCATCACATCAGAGTCACACCCTAACTCCAAACGTAGTCCCGTATGTTCCATACACCTCAGTGAAAACCAACCTTCTCTCTACTGCTGGTCATTTGACATGACCACACAACATCTCAATTGACATCTTCCATGCTTCACCTTAATCCTGAATTACAATCATACTCTCTAACTCACATCAGAGCTGGGCCCTAATGCTAACCATAATCCAAACTCCTCGTTCATGTTAAAGAACTAGTATCCATTAACCTAGCCCTAGCCCATGGATCTGAATCATCACCATCACCATCGATGTCACTGAGAATTAACCATAAACTGGATCTTCAATCTCGTACTCACCCTCACATCAGAGACAGACCCTAACTCTAATTGTAACCCTATCTTCGCCATAAACCTAAACAAACACCCAACCCTAACCCTAGTCTTTGTCCCTGGACATTGTCCCTCAGCGTCACCACTGACTTCACCGAAGGTTCGCTTTATCCATGGATTTAAATCTTGTCTTCGTAATCACTTCAGAGACAGACTCTAACTCTCACCATACATTTACCCTCAATGTTCACCATTTCGTACACCTAATACGATACCCTGCCCACGTCCTTCGCTCTGACCCCTCACCACAAACACCACCATCAAGCATGTCTATCAAAAAGAGTGAATATCATTCTCACAATCACCCTCACTTTAGAGCTGGATCCCGACTCTAACCATATCCCTATCCTCCATGCACAGTTAAACCAACACCGAAACCTAACCCTAGCTTGGCTCCTGGACCTGAAACCGCACAATCACCAACGATGTCACCCAGAATTCTCCGTAAACCCGATGTTCAATCTCGTCCTCAACCGCACTACAGAGCCAGATCATAAGCCTAAATGAAACCATATAGTCCCTGTACACCTTACCAAACACCTAACCCTACCCCTAGCCCTAGCCCATGGACCTAATACCTCACAATCACCATTGACATCACCCAGGCTTCAGCGTAAACCTGACGTTCAATCTCGTCCTGATCCTCACGTCAGAGCCCAATCCGAACCCTTCCCATAACAATATCTCCCCCGTACACCTTACCAAACACTTAACCCTGAACCTAGCCTTGTTTCCTTGACTTACCCCTCACTGTCACCATCAGCGTCCCCCATGCCTCACTGTAAAACTCCTCGTCAGTGTACCCCTTCACCTCACATCAGAGCTGGATCCTAAGCATAACGATAACCCTCTCCTCCCAGTACAACTTACAGAACACCAAACCCTAACCCTAACCTTGTTCACTGACCAAAACCCTCACCGTCAAAATCGACATCTAACACACCTCACAGTAAACGTCAAGAACAATCTCACCCTTGGGCTCACATCAGAGCTACATCCTAACTTTAAACATAGTCCTGTATGTCCCGTAAAACTTTGCGAACACCAACCCTAACTCGAGTGCTGATCACTAGACCTGACCCCTCAGCATCATATTTGACATCATCCACGCTTCACCTTAAACCTGAATTACAATCATACTCTCTACTTCACATCACACCAGACCCAAATTCTAACTGTAATCTAAACTCCCCATTCGCCTTAAAGAACTACCAACTATAATACTAGCCCTAGCCCATGGATCTAACCTACACCGCCACCTTCGATGTCAACACATGCTTCACCGGTAACTTAAACTTCCATCTCGTCCTTACCCTCATATAAGAGACAGACCCTAAATCAAATCGTAACCCTAACTTCCCCATAAAACTTAAGTTACACCCAAGCCTAACACTAGCCCTTGTCCGTGGACATTGCCCCTCACCATCACCATTGACAACACACAAGGTTCCCTTTAAACATGGATTTAAATCTGGCCCCCTACTCACATCAGAGACAGTCCCAAACTCAAAATGTAACCCTATCCTCACTGTTCACCGTTCGTACACCTGAACCAAAACCCTGCCCAGTTTCTTCAACCTGACCCCTCACCACCGACAGCACCATGACTCATGTCTAACAAAAATCATGAAGGTCTGTATCGAAAATGACATCAGGTCAGAGCTGGATCCTGATTCCTACCATACCCCAATCCTCCACGTACAGCGAACTGAACACCGACACCTAAACCTAGACCTGGCCCCTGGACCTGAAACCTCATCGTCACCAATGACATCACCCACGTTCAGCGCAAACCTGATGTTCAATCACTTCCTCATCCACACATCAGAGCCTGATCCTAATCCTTCCCATAACCATATCTTCCCTGTACACCTTACCAAGCACCTATCCCTAACCCTAACCTTGTTTCCTGGTTGAATCCTCACTGACAAAATCGACATCCCCCATGCCTCACTGTAAACCTCCACCTCAATGTCGTCCATGCCATCATGTCAGAGCCAGATCCTAACTCTAAACATAGTCCTATACGTCTGGTACACCTTAGCAAACACAAACCCTAACTGTAGCCCAGGTCTCTTGACCTGACACAACATCACAATTGACATCATTCACGCTTCACCTCAACTCTGAATTACAATCGTACTCTCTAACTCACATCACAGGTGAAACCAAGCTCTAACCATAATCTAAACTCCCCATTTGCCTTAAAGAAATCGCAACCCAAATCCTAGCACTAGCCCATGGACCAAACCCTCACTGTCACCTTCGACGTCACCCAGGCTTCACCGTAACCTTGAACTGCAATCTCGTACTCACCCTCACATCAGAGACAGATGCAAACACTGATAGTAACCCTACACTCCCCATTAACCTTAATGAACATGCAACCCTAAAGCAAGCACTTGTCCCTGGACCTTAACCCTTAGAGTCACCATTGACACCACTGAAGGTTATCTTTAAAAATGGATTTAAATCTTGTCCTCACAGTCACATCAGAGACAGTCTCTAACTCTACCTGCAAACCTACCCTCACTGTACACCATTCCATACACCTGATCTGAAACCCTGCCCAGGTCTTCCAACGTGACCCCTCACCACCACCATCACCATCACTCATGTCTAAGAAACATCATGAAAGTCTATCTCGCAATCACCCTCACAATCAGAGCTGGATCCTGACTCTAACCATATCCCTATCCTCCACTTACAGCTAAACCACCACTTAAACTTAACCCTGGACTGCAACCAGGACCTGAAACCTCACTGTCACCATCGATGTTACCCATGCTTCACCATAAACCTGATGTTCAATCTCGTCCTCACCCTCACAACAGAGCCGGATTGTTAGCCTAAACAAAACCATGTGCTCCCTGTACACCTTTCCGAACACCTAACCCTAACCCTAGACCTAGCCCATGGAACTGAACCCTGACAGTCACCATCGACATCACCCAGGCTTCAGCGTAAACCTGATGTTCAATCTCTTCCTCATCCTCACATCAGAGCCGAATTCTAACCCTTCCCATAACCGTATCTTCCCTGTACACCTTACCAAACACCTAACCCTAACCCTACCCTAGCCCATGGAATTGAACCTTGACGGTCACCATCGACATCACCCAGGCTTCAGCGTAAACCCGATGTGCAATCCCATCCTCATCCTCACATCAGAGCCCGACTCAAACCCTTCCCATAACCGTATCTTCCCTGTACACCTTACCAATCACCTTACCCTAACCCTAGCCTTGTTCCCTGGACTTACCCCTCACCATCACCATCAATGTCCCCTACGCTTCAATGAAAACCTCGACCTCAATCTATCCCTCAACATCACATCAGAGGTGAATCCTAAGCAAAATGATAAACCAATCCTCCCTGTACACATTACAGGACACCTAACCCTAAACCTAACCTTGTTCACTGGCCTGTACCCTCTCTGTTAAAATCGACATCTCCCATGCGTCACTGTAAACCTCCGTGTCAATCTCACCCTCACCATCACATCAGAGTCACACCCTAACTCCAAACGTAGTCCCGTATGTTCCATACACCTCAGTGAAAACCAACCTTCTCTCTACTGCTGGTCATTTGACATGACCACACAACATCTCAATTGACATCTTCCATGCTTCACCTTAATCCTGAATTACAATCATACTCTCTAACTCACATCAGAGCTGGGCCCTAATGCTAACCATAATCCAAACTCCTCGTTCATGTTAAAGAACTAGTATCCATTAACCTAGCCCTAGCCCATGGATCTGAATCATCACCATCACCATCGATGTCACTGAGAATTAACCATAAACTGGATCTTCAATCTCGTACTCACCCTCACATCAGAGACAGACCCTAACTCTAATTGTAACCCTATCTTCGCCATAAACCTAAACAAACACCCAACCCTAACCCTAGTCTTTGTCCCTGGACATTGTCCCTCAGCGTCTCCACTGACTTCACCGAAGGTTCGCTTTATCCATGGATTTAAATCTTGTCTTCGTAATCACTTCAGAGACAGACTCTAACTCTCACCATACATTTACCCTCAATGTTCACCATTTCGTACACCTAATACGATACCCTGCCCACGTCCTTCGCTCTGACCCCTCACCACAAACACCACCATCAAGCATGTCTATCAAAAAGAGTGAATATCATTCTCACAATCACCCTCACTTTAGAGCTGGATCCCGACTCTAACCATATCCCTATCCTCCATGCACAGTTAAACCAACACCGAAACCTAACCCTAGCTTGGCTCCTGGACCTGAAACCGCACAATCACCAACGATGTCACCCAGAATTCTCCGTAAACCCGATGTTCAATCTCGTCCTCAACCGCACTACAGAGCCAGATCATAAGCCTAAATGAAACCATATAGTCCCTGTACACCTTACCAAACACCTAACCCTACCCCTAGCCCTAGCCCATGGACCTAATACCTCACAATCACCATTGACATCACCCAGGCTTCAGCGTAAACCTGATGTTCAATCTCGTCCTGATCCTCACGTCAGAGCCCAATCCGAACCCTTCCCATAACAATATCTCCCCCGTACACCTTGCCAAACACTTAACCCTGAACCTAGCCTTGTTTCCTTGACTTACCCCTCACTGTCACCATCAGCGTCCCCCATGCCTCACTGTAAAACTCCTCCTCAGTGTACCCCTTCACCTCACATCAGAGCTGGATCCTAAGCATAACGATAACCCTCTCCTCCCAGTACAACTTACAGAACACCAAACCCTAACCCTAACCTTGTTCACTGACCAAAACCCTCACCGTCAAAATCGACATCTAACACACCTCACAGTAAACGTCAAGAACAATCTCACCCTTGGGCTCACATCAGAGCTACATCCTAACTTTAAACATAGTCCTGTATGTCCCGTAAAACTTTGCGAACACCAACCCTAACTCGAGTGCTGATCACTAGACCTGACCCCTCAGCATCATATTTGACATCATCCACGCTTCACCTTAAACCTGAATTACAATCATACTCTCTACTTCACATCACACCAGACCCAAATTCTAACTGTAATCTAAACTCCCCATTCGCCTTAAAGAACTACCAACTATAATACTAGCCCTAGCCCATGGATCTAACCTACACCGCCACCTTCGATGTCAACACATGCTTCACCGGTAACTTAAACTTCCATCTCGTCCTTACCCTCATATAAGAGACAGACCCTAAATCAAATCGTAACCCTAACTTCCCCATAAAACTTAAGTTACACCCAAGCCTAACACTAGCCCTTGTCCGTGGACATTGCCCCTCACCATCACCATTGACAACACACAAGGTTCCCTTTAAACATGGATTTAAATCTGGCCCCCTACTCACATCAGAGACAGTTCCTAACTCAAAATGTAACCCTATCCTCACTGTTCACCGTTCGTACACCTGAACCAAAACCCTGCCCAGTTTCTTCAACCTGACCCCTCACCACCGACAGCACCATGACTCATGTCTAACAAAAATCATGAAGGTCTGTATCGAAAATGACATCAGGTGAGAGCTGGATCCTGATTCCTACCATACCCCAATCCTCCACGTACAGCGAACTGAACACCGACACCTAAACCTAGACCTGGCCCCTGGACCTGAAACCTCATCGTCACCAATGACATCACCCACGTTCAGCGCAAACCTGATGTTCAATCACTTCCTCATCCACACATCAGAGCCTGATCCTAATCCTTCCCATAACCATATCTTCCCTGTACACCTTACCAAGCACCTATCCCTAACCCTAACCTTGTTTCCTGGTTGAATCCTCACTGACAAAATCGACATCCCCCATGCCTCACTGTAAACCTCCACCTCAATGTCGTCCATGCCATCACGTCAGAGCCAGATCCTAACTCTAAACATAGTCCTATACGTCTGGTACACCTTAGCAAACACAAACCCTAACTGTAGCCCAGGTCTCTTGACCTGACACAACATCACAATTGACATCATTCACGCTTCACCTCAACTCTGAATTACAATCGTACTCTCTAACTCACATCACAGGTGAAAACAAGCTCTAACCATAATCTAAACTCCCCATTTGCCTTAAAGAAATCGCAACCCAAATCCTAGCACTAGCCCATGGACCAAACCCTCACTGTCACCTTCGACGTCACCCAGGCTTCACCGTAACCTTGAAGTGCAATCTCGTACTCACCCTCACAACAGAGACAGATGCAAACACTGATAGTAACCCTACACTCCCCATTAACCTTAATGAACATGCAACCCTAAAGCAAGCACTTGTCCCTGGACCTTAACCCTTAGAGTCACCATTGACACCACTGAAGGTTATCTTTAAAAATGGATTTAAATCTTGTCCTCACAGTCACATCAGAGACAGTCTCTAACTCTACCTGCAAACCTACCCTCACTGTACTCCATTCCATACACCTGATCTGAAACCCTGCCCAGGTCTTCCAACGTGACCCCTCACCACCACCATCACCATCACTCATGTCTAAGAAACATCATGAAAGTCTATCTCGCAATCACCCTCACAATCAGAGCTGGATCCTGACTCTAACCATATCCCTATCCTCCACTTACAGCTAAACCACCACTTAAACTTAACCCTGGACTGCAACCAGGACCTGAAACCTCACTGTCACCATCGATGTTACCCATGCTTCACCATAAACCTGATGTTCAATCTCGTCCTCACCCTCACAACAGAGCCGGATTGTTAGCCTAAACAAAACCATGTGCTCCCTGTACACCTTTCCGAACACCTAACCCTAACCCTAGACCTAGCCCATGGAACTGAACCCTGACAGTCACCATCAACATCACCCAGGCTTCAGCGTAAACCTGATGTTCAATCTCTTCCTCATCCTCACATCAGAGCCGAATTCTAACCCTTCCCATAACCGTATCTTCCCTGTACACCTTACCAAACACCTAACCCTAACCCTAGCCCTAGCCCATGGAATTGAACCTTGACGGTCACCATCGACATCACCCAGGCTTCAGCGTAAACCCGATGTGCAATCCCATCCTCATCCTCACATCAGAGCCCGACTCAAACCCTTCCCATAACCGTATCTTCCCTGTACACCTTACCAAACACCTAACCCTAACCCTAGCCTTGTTCCCTGGACTTACCCCTCACCATCACCATCAATGTCCCCTACGCTTCAATGAAAACCTCGACCTCAATCTATCCCTCAACATCACATCAGAGGTGAATCCTAAGCAAAATGATAAACCAATCCTCCCTGTACACATTACAGGACACCTAACCCTAAACCTAACCTTGTTCACTGGCCTGTACCCTCTCTGTTAAAATCGACATCTCCCATGCATCACTGTAAACCTCCGTGTCAATCTCACCCTCACCATCACATCAGAGTCACACCCTAACTCCAAACGTAGTCCCGTATGTTCCATACACCTCAGTGAAAACCAACCTTCTCTCTACTGCTGGTCATTTGACATGACCACACAACATCTCAATTGACATCTTCCATGCTTCACCTTAATCCTGAATTACAATCATACTCTCTAACTCACATCAGAGCTGGGCCCTAATGCTAACCATAATCCAAACTCCTCGTTCATGTTAAAGAACTAGTATCCATTAACCTAGCCCTAGCCCATGGATCTGAATCATCACCATCACCATCGATGTCACTGAGAATTAACCATAAACTGGATCTTCAATCTCGTACTCACCCTCACATCAGAGACAGACCCTAACTCTAATTGTAACCCTATCTTCGCCATAAACCTAAACAAACACCCAACCCTAACCCTAGTCTTTGTCCCTGGACATTGTCCCTCAGCGTCACCACTGACTTCACCGAAGGTTCGCTTTATCCATGGATTTAAATCTTGTCTTCGTAATCACTTCAGAGACAGACTCTAACTCTCACCATACATTTACCCTCAATGTTCACCATTTCGTACACCTAATACGATACCCTGCCCACGTCCTTCGCTCTGACCCCTCACCACAAACACCACCATCAAGCATGTCTATCAAAAAGAGTGAATATCATTCTCACAATCACCCTCACTTTAGAGCTGGATCCCGACTCTAACCATATCCCTATCCTCCATGCACAGTTAAACCAACACCGAAACCTAACCCTAGCTTGGCTCCTGGACCTGAAACCGCACAATCACCAACGATGTCACCCAGAATTCTCCGTAAACCCGATGTTCAATCTCGTCCTCAACCGCACTACAGAGCCAGATCATAAGCCTAAATGAAACCATATAGTCCCTGTACACCTTACCAAACACCTAACCCTACCCCTAGCCCTAGCCCATGGACCTAATACCTCACAATCACCATTGACATCACACAGGCTTCAGCGTAAACCTGATGTTCAATCTCGTCCTGATCCTCACGTCAGAGCCCAATCCGAACCCTTCCCATAACAATATCTCCCCCGTACACCTTACCAAACACTTAACCCTGAACCTAGCCTTGTTTCCTTGACTTACCCCTCACTGTCACCATCAGCGTCCCCCATGCCTCACTGTAAAACTCCTCCTCAGTGTACCCCTTCACCTCACATCAGAGCTGGATCCTAAGCATAACGATAACCCTCTCCTCCCAGTACAACTTACAGAACACCAAACCCTAACCCTAACCTTGTTCACTGACCAAAACCCTCACCGTCAAAATCGACATCTAACACACCTCACAGTAAACGTCAAGAACAATCTCACCCTTGGGCTCACATCAGAGCTACATCCTAACTTTAAACATAGTCCTGTATGTCCCGTAAAACTTTGCGAACACCAACCCTAACTCGAGTGCTGATCACTAGACCTGACCCCTCAGCATCATATTTGACATCATCCACGCTTCACCTTAAACCTGAATTACAATCATACTCTCTACTTCACATCACACCAGACCCAAATTCTAACTGTAATCTAAACTCCCCATTCGCCTTAAAGAACTACCAACTATAATACTAGCCCTAGCCCATGGATCTAACCTACACCGCCACCTTCGATGTCAACACATGCTTCACCGGTAACTTAAACTTCCATCTCGTCCTTACCCTCATATAAGAGACAGACCCTAAATCAAATCGTAACCCTAACTTCCCCATAAAACTTAAGTTACACCCAAGCCTAACACTAGCCCTTGTCCGTGGACATTGCCCCTCACCATCACCATTGACAACACACAAGGTTCCCTTTAAACATGGATTTAAATCTGGCCCCCTACTCACATCAGAGACAGTCCCAAACTCAAAATGTAACCCTATCCTCACTGTTCACCGTTCGTACACCTGAACCAAAACCCTGCCCAGTTTCTTCAACCTGACCCCTCACCACCGACAGCACCATGACTCATGTCTAACAAAAATCATGAAGGTCTGTATCGAAAATGACATCAGGTCAGAGCTGGATCCTGATTCCTACCATACCCCAATCCTCCACGTACAGCGAACTGAACACCGACACCTAAACCTAGACCTGGCCCCTGGACCTGAAACCTCATCGTCACCAATGACATCACCCACGTTCAGCGCAAACCTGATGTTCAATCACTTCCTCATCCACACATCAGAGCCTGATCCTAATCCTTCCCATAACCATATCTTCCCTGTACACCTTACCAAGCACCTATCCCTAACCCTAACCTTGTTTCCTGGTTGAATCCTCACTGACAAAATCGACATCCCCCATGCCTCACTGTAAACCTCCACCTCAATGTCGTCCATGCCATCATGTCAGAGCCAGATCCTAACTCTAAACATAGTCCTATACGTCTGGTACACCTTAGCAAACACAAACCCTAACTGTAGCCCAGGTCTCTTGACCTGACACAACATCACAATTGACATCATTCACGCTTCACCTCAACTCTGAATTACAATCGTACTCTCTAACTCACATCACAGGTGAAAACAAGCTCTAACCATAATCTAAACTCCCCATTTGCCTTAAAGAAATCGCAACCCAAATCCTAGCACTAGCCCATGGACCAAACCCTCACTGTCACCTTCGACGTCACCCAGGCTTCACCGTAACCTTGAAGTGCAATCTCGTACTCACCCTCACAACAGAGACAGATGCAAACACTGATAGTAACCCTACACTCCCCATTAACCTTAATGAACATGCAACCCTAAAGCAAGCACTTGTCCCTGGACCTTAACCCTTAGAGTCACCATTGACACCACTGAAGGTTATCTTTAAAAATGGATTTAAATCTTGTCCTCACAGTCACATCAGAGACAGTCTCTAACTCTACCTGCAAACCTACCCTCACTGTACTCCATTCCATACACCTGATCTGAAACCCTGCCCAGGTCTTCCAACGTGACCCCTCACCACCACCATCACCATCACTCATGTCTAAGAAACATCATGAAAGTCTATCTCGCAATCACCCTCACAATCAGAGCTGGATCCTGACTCTAACCATATCCCTATCCTCCACTTACAGCTAAACCACCACTTAAACTTAACCCTGGACTGCAACCAGGACCTGAAACCTCACTGTCACCATCGATGTTACCCATGCTTCACCATAAACCTGATGTTCAATCTCGTCCTCACCCTCACAACAGAGCCGGATTGTTAGCCTAAACAAAACCATGTGCTCCCTGTACACCTTTCCGAACACCTAACCCTAACCCTAGACCTAGCCCATGGAACTGAACCCTGACAGTCACCATCAACATCACCCAGGCTTCAGCGTAAACCTGATGTTCAATCTCTTCCTCATCCTCACATCAGAGCCGAATTCTAACCCTTCCCATAACCGTATCTTCCCTGTACACCTTACCAAACACCTAACCCTAACCCTAGCCCTAGCCCATGGAATTGAACCTTGACGGTCACCATCGACATCACCCAGGCTTCAGCGTAAACCCGATGTGCAATCCCATCCTCATCCTCACATCAGAGCCCGACTCAAACCCTTCCCATAACCGTATCTTCCCTGTACACCTTACCAAACACCTAACCCTAACCCTAGCCTTGTTCCCTGGACTTACCCCTCACCATCACCATCAATGTCCCCTACGCTTCAATGAAAACCTCGACCTCAATCTATCCCTCAACATCACATCAGAGGTGAATCCTAAGCAAAATGATAAACCAATCCTCCCTGTACACATTACAGGACACCTAACCCTAAACCTAACCTTGTTCACTGGCCTGTACCCTCTCTGTTAAAATCGACATCTCCCATGCGTCACTGTAAACCTCCGTGTCAATCTCACCCTCACCATCACATCAGAGTCACACCCTAACTCCAAACGTAGTCCCGTATGTTCCATACACCTCAGTGAAAACCAACCTTCTCTCTACTGCTGGTCATTTGACATGACCACACAACATCTCAATTGACATCTTCCATGCTTCACCTTAATCCTGAATTACAATCATACTCTCTAACTCACATCAGAGCTGGGCCCTAATGCTAACCATAATCCAAACTCCTCGTTCATGTTAAAGAACTAGTATCCATTAACCTAGCCCTAGCCCATGGATCTGAATCATCACCATCACCATCGATGTCACTGAGAATTAACCATAAACTGGATCTTCAATCTCGTACTCACCCTCACATCAGAGACAGACCCTAACTCTAATTGTAACCCTATCTTCGCCATAAACCTAAACAAACACCCAACCCTAACCCTAGTCTTTGTCCCTGGACATTGTCCCTCAGCGTCACCACTGACTTCACCGAAGGTTCGCTTTATCCATGGATTTAAATCTTGTCTTCGTAATCACTTCAGAGACAGACTCTAACTCTCACCATACATTTACCCTCAATGTTCACCATTTCGTACACCTAATACGATACCCTGCCCACGTCCTTCGCTCTGACCCCTCACCACAAACACCACCATCAAGCATGTCTATCAAAAAGAGTGAATATCATTCTCACAATCACCCTCACTTTAGAGCTGGATCCCGACTCTAACCATATCCCTATCCTCCATGCACAGTTAAACCAACACCGAAACCTAACCCTAGCTTGGCTCCTGGACCTGAAACCGCACAATCACCAACGATGTCACCCAGAATTCTCCGTAAACCCGATGTTCAATCTCGTCCTCAACCGCACTACAGAGCCAGATCATAAGCCTAAATGAAACCATATAGTCCCTGTACACCTTACCAAACACCTAACCCTACCCCTAGCCCTAGCCCATGGACCTAATACCTCACAATCACCATTGACATCACCCAGGCTTCAGCGTAAACCTGATGTTCAATCTCGTCCTGATCCTCACGTCAGAGCCCAATCCGAACCCTTCCCATAACAATATCTCCCCCGTACACCTTGCCAAACACTTAACCCTGAACCTAGCCTTGTTTCCTTGACTTACCCCTCACTGTCACCATCAGCGTCCCCCATGCCTCACTGTAAAACTCCTCCTCAGTGTACCCCTTCACCTCACATCAGAGCTGGATCCTAAGCATAACGATAACCCTCTCCTCCCAGTACAACTTACAGAACACCAAACCCTAACCCTAACCTTGTTCACTGACCAAAACCCTCACCGTCAAAATCGACATCTAACACACCTCACAGTAAACGTCAAGAACAATCTCA
This sequence comes from Manis javanica, assembly GCF_040802235.1. Lineage (NCBI taxonomy): Eukaryota > Metazoa > Chordata > Mammalia > Pholidota > Manidae > Manis > Manis javanica. The sequence continues at coordinate 1,475,704 of NW_027332168.1, read as the reverse complement.
CCCTTGGGCTCACATCAGAGCTACATCCTAACTTTAAACATAGTCCTGTATGTCCCGTAAAACTTTGCGAACACCAACCCTAACTCGAGTGCTGATCACTAGACCTGACCCCTCAGCATCATATTTGACATCATCCACGCTTCACCTTAAACCTGAATTACAATCATACTCTCTACTTCACATCACACCAGACCCAAATTCTAACTGTAATCTAAACTCCCCATTCGCCTTAAAGAACTACCAACTATAATACTAGCCCTAGCCCATGGATCTAACCTACACCGCCACCTTCGATGTCAACACATGCTTCACCGGTAACTTAAACTTCCATCTCGTCCTTACCCTCATATAAGAGACAGACCCTAAATCAAATCGTAACCCTAACTTCCCCATAAAACCTAAGTTACACCCAAGCCTAACACTAGCCCTTGTCCGTTGACATTGCCCCTCACCATCACCATTGACAACACACAAGGTTCCCTTTAAACATGGATTTAAATCTGGCCCCCTACTCACATCAGAGACAGTCCCAAACTCAAAATGTAACCCTATCCTCACTGTTCACCGTTCGTACACCTGAACCAAAACCCTGCCCAGTTTCTTCAACCTGACCCCTCACCACCGACAGCACCATGACTCATGTCTAACAAAAATCATGAAGGTCTGTATCGAAAATGACATCAGGTGAGAGCTGGATCCTGATTCCTACCATACCCCAATCCTCCACGTACAGCGAACTGAACACCGACACCTAAACCTAGACCTGGCCCCTGGACCTGAAACCTCATCGTCACCAATGACATCACCCACGTTCAGCGCAAACCTGATGTTCAATCACTTCCTCATCCACACATCAGAGCCTGATCCTAATCCTTCCCATAACCATATCTTCCCTGTACACCTTACCAAGCACCTATCCCTAACCCTAACCTTGTTTCCTGGTTGAATCCTCACTGACAAAATCGACATCCCCCATGCCTCACTGTAAACCTCCACCTCAATGTCGTCCATGCCATCATGTCAGAGCCAGATCCTAACTCTAAACATAGTCCTATACGTCTGGTACACCTTAGCAAACACAAACCCTAACTGTAGCCCAGGTCTCTTGACCTGACACAACATCACAATTGACATCATCCACGCTTCACCTCAACTCTGAATTACAATCGTACTCTCTAACTCACATCACAGGTGAAACCAAGCTCTAACCATAATCTAAACTCCCCATTTGCCTTAAAGAAATCGCAACCCAAATCCTAGCACTAGCCCATGGACCAAACCCTCACTGTCACCTTCGACGTCACCCAGGCTTCACCGTAACCTTGAACTGCAATCTCGTACTCACCCTCACATCAGAGACAGATGCAAACACTGATAGTAACCCTACACTCCCCATTAACCTTAATGAACATGCAACCCTAAAGCAAGCACTTGTCCCTGGACCTTAACCCTTAGAGTCACCATTGACACCACTGAAGGTTATCTTTAAAAATGGATTTAAATCTTGTCCTCACAGTCACATCAGAGACAGTCTCTAACTCTACCTGCAAACCTACCCTCACTGTACACCATTCCATACACCTGATCTGAAACCCTGCCCAGGTCTTCCAACGTGACCCCTCACCACCACCATCACCATCACTCATGTCTAAGAAACATCATGAAAGTCTATCTCGCAATCACCCTCACAATCAGAGCTGGATCCTGACTCTAACCATATCCCTATCCTCCACTTACAGCTAAACCACCACTTAAACTTAACCCTGGACTGCAACCAGGACCTGAAACCTCACTGTCACCATCGATGTTACCCATGCTTCACCATAATCCTGATGTTCAATCTCGTCCTCACCCTCACAACAGAGCCGGATTGTTAGCCTAAACAAAACCATGTGCTCCCTGTACACCTTTCCGAACACCTAACCCTAACCCTAGACCTAGCCCATGGAACTGAACCCTGACAGTCACCATCGACATCACCCAGGCTTCAGCGTAAACCTGATGTTCAATCTCTTCCTCATCCTCACATCAGAGCCGAATTCTAACCCTTCCCATAACCGTATCTTCCCTGTACACCTTACCAAACACCTAACCCTAACCCTAGCCCTAGCCCATGGAATTGAACCTTGACGGTCACCATCGACATCACCCAGGCTTCAGCGTAAACCCGATGTGCAATCCCATCCTCATCCTCACATCAGAGCCCGACTCAAACCCTTCCCATAACCGTATCTTCCCTGTACACCTTACCAATCACCTTACCCTAACACTAGCCTTGTTCCCTGGACTTACCCCTCACCATCACCATCAATGTCCCCTACGCTTCAATGAAAACCTCGACCTCAATCTATCCCTCAACATCACATCAGAGGTGAATCCTAAGCAAAATGATAAACCAATCCTCCCTGTACACATTACAGGACACCTAACCCTAAACCTAACCTTGTTCACTGGCCTGTACCCTCTCTGTTAAAATCGACATCTCCCATGCGTCACTGTAAACCTCCGTGTCAATCTCACCCTCACCATCACATCAGAGTCACACCCTAACTCCAAACGTAGTCCCGTATGTTCCATACACCTCAGTGAAAACCAACCTTCTCTCTACTGCTGGTCATTTGACATGACCACACAACATCTCAATTGACATCTTCCATGCTTCACCTTAATCCTGAATTACAATCATACTCTCTAACTCACATCAGAGCTGGGCCCTAATGCTAACCATAATCCAAACTCCTCGTTCATGTTAAAGAACTAGTATCCATTAACCTAGCCCTAGCCCATGGATCTGAATCATCACCATCACCATCGATGTCACTGAGAATTAACCATAAACTGGATCTTCAATCTCGTACTCACCCTCACATCAGAGACAGACCCTAACTCTAATTGTAACCCTATCTTCGCCATAAACCTAAACAAACACCCAACCCTAACCCTAGTCTTTGTCCCTGGACATTGTCCCTCAGCGTCACCACTGACTTCACCGAAGGTTCGCTTTATCCATGGATTTAAATCTTGTCTTCGTAATCACTTCAGAGACAGACTCTAACTCTCACCATACATTTACCCTCAATGTTCACCATTTCGTACACCTAATACGATACCCTGCCCACGTCCTTCGCTCTGACCCCTCACCACAAACACCACCATCAAGCATGTCTATCAAAAAGAGTGAATATCATTCTCACAATCACCCTCACTTTAGAGCTGGATCCCGACTCTAACCATATCCCTATCCTCCATGCACAGTTAAACCAACACCGAAACCTAACCCTAGCTTGGCTCCTGGACCTGAAACCGCACAATCACCAACGATGTCACCCAGAATTCTCCGTAAACCCGATGTTCAATCTCGTCCTCAACCGCACTACAGAGCCAGATCATAAGCCTAAATGAAACCATATAGTCCCTGTACACCTTACCAAACACCTAACCCTACCCCTAGCCCTAGCCCATGGACCTAATACCTCACAATCACCATTGACATCACCCAGGCTTCAGCGTAAAGCTGATGTTCAATCTCGTCCTGATCCTCACGTCAGAGCCCAATCCGAACCCTTCCCATAACAATATATCCCCCGTACACCTTGCCAAACACTTAACCCTGAACCTAGCCTTGTTTCCTTGACTTACCCCTCACTGTCACCATCAGCGTCCCCCATGCCTCACTGTAAAACTCCTCGTCAGTGTACCCCTTCACCTCACATCAGAGCTGGATCCTAAGCATAACGATAACCCTCTCCTCCCAGTACAACTTACAGAACACCAAACCCTAACCCTAACCTTGTTCACTGACCAAAACCCTCACCGTCAAAATCGACATCTAACACACCTCACAGTAAACGTCAAGAACAATCTCACCCTTGGGCTCACATCAGAGCTACATCATAACTTTAAACATAGTCCTGTATTTCCCGTAAAACTTTGAGAACACCAACCCTAACTCGAGTGCTGATCACTAGACCTGACCCCTCAGCATCATATTTGACATCATCCACGCTTCACCTTAAACCTGAATTACAATCATACTCTCTACTTCACATCACACCAGACCCAAATTCTAACTGTAATCTAAACTCCCCATTCGCCTTAAAGAACTACCAACTATAATACTAGCCCTAGCCCATGGATCTAAACTACACCGCCACCTTCGATGTCAACACATGCTTCACCGGTAACTTAAACTTCCATCTCGTCCTTACCCTCATATAAGAGACAGACCCTAAATCAAATCGTAACCCTAACTTCCCCATAAAACTTAAGTTACACCCAAGCCTAACACTAGCCCTTGACCGTGGGCATTGCCCCTCACCCTCACCATTGACAACACACAAGGTTCCCTTTAAACATGGATTTAAATCTGGCCCCCTACTCACATCAGAGACAGTTCCTAACTCAAAATGTAACCCTATCCTCACTGTTCACCGTTCGTACACCTGAACCAAAACCCTGCCCAGTTTCTTCAACCTGACCCCTCACCACCGACAGCACCATGACTCATGTCTAACAAAAATCATGAAGGTCTGTATCGAAAATGACATCAGGTGAGAGCTGGATCCTGATTCCTACCATACCCCAATCCTCCACGTACAGCGAACTGAACACCGACACCTAAACCTAGACCTGGCCCCTGGACCTGAAACCTCATCGTCACCAATGACATCACCCACGTTCAGCGCAAACCTGATGTTCAATCACTTCCTCATCCACACATCAGAGCCTGATCCTAATCCTTCCCATAACCATATCTTCCCTGTACACCTTACCAAGCACCTATCCCTAACCCTAACCTTGTTTCCTGGTTGAATCCTCACTGATAAAATCGACATCCCCCATGCCTCACTGTAAACCTCCACCTCAATGTCGTCCATGCCATCATGTCAGAGCCAGATCCTAACTCTAAACATAGTCCTATACGTCTGGTACACCTTAGCAAACACAAACCCTAACTGTAGCCCAGGTCTCTTGACCTGACACAACATCACAATTGACATCATTCACGCTTCACCTCAACTCTGAATTACAGTCGTACTCTCTAACTCACATCACAGGTGATACCAAGCTCTAACCATAATCTAAACTCCCCATTTGCCTTAAAGAAATCGCAACCCAAATCCTAGCACTAGCCCATGGACCAAACCCTCACTGTCACCTTCGACGTCACCCAGGCTTCACCGTAACCTTGAACTGCAATCTCGTACTCACCCTCACATCAGAGACAGATGCAAACACTGATAGTAACCCTACACTCCCCATTAACCTTAATGAACATGCAACCCTAAAGCAAGCACTTGTCCCTGGACCTTAACCCTTAGAGTCACCATTGACACCACTGAAGGTTATCTTTAAAAATGGATTTAAATCTTGTCCTCACAGTCACATCAGAGACAGTCTCTAACTCTACCTGCAAACCTACCCTCACTGTACACCATTCCATACACCTGATCTGAAACCCTGCCCAGGTCTTCCAACGTGACCCCTCACCACCACCATCACCATCACTCATGTCTAAGAAACATCATGAAAGTCTATCTCGCAATCACCCTCACAATCAGAGCTGGATCCTGACTCTAACCATATCCCTATCCTCCACTTACAGCTAAACCACCACTTAAACTTAACCCTGGACTGCAACCAGGACCTGAAACCTCACTGTCACCATCGATGTTACCCATGCTTCACCATAATCCTGATGTTCAATCTCGTCCTCACCCTCACAACAGAGCCGGATTGTTAGCCTAAACAAAACCATGTGCTCCCTGTACACCTTTCCGAACACCTAACCCTAACCCTAGACCTAGCCCATGGAACTGAACCCTGACAGTCACCATCGACATCACCCAGGCTTCAGCGTAAACCTGATGTTCAATCTCTTCCTCATCCTCACATCAGAGCCCAATTCTAACCCTTCCCATAACCGTATCTTCCCTGTACACCTTACCAAACACCTAACCCTAACCCTAGCCCTAGCCCATGGAATTGAACCTTGACGGTCACCATCGACATCACCCAGGCTTCAGCGTAAACCCGATGTGCAATCCCATCCTCATCCTCACATCAGAGCCCGACTCAAACCCTTCCCATAACCGTATCTTCCCTGTACACCTTACCAATCACCTTACCCTAACCCTAGCCTTGTTCCCTGGACTTACCCCTCACCATCACCATCAATGTCCCCTACGCTTCAATGAAAACCTCGACCTCAATCTATCCCTCAACATCACATCAGAGGTGAATCCTAAGCAAAATGATAAACCAATCCTCCCTGTACACATTACAGGACACCTAACCCTAAACCTAACCTTGTTCACTGGCCTGTACCCTCTCTGTTAAAATCGACATCTCCCATGCGTCACTGTAAACCTCCGTGTCAATCTCACCCTCACCATCACATCAGAGTCACACCCTAACTCCAAACGTAGTCCCGTATGTTCCATACACCTCAGTGAAAACCAACCTTCTCTCTACTGCTGGTCATTTGACATGACCACACAACATCTCAATTGACATCTTCCATGCTTCACCTTAATCCTGAATTACAATCATACTCTCTAACTCACATCAGAGCTGGGCCCTAATGCTAACCATAATCCAAACTCCTCGTTCATGTTAAAGAACTAGTATCCATTAACCTAGCCCTAGCCCATGGATCTGAATCATCACCATCACCATCGATGTCACTGAGAATTAACCATAAACTGGATCTTCAATCTCGTACTCACCCTCACATCAGAGACAGACCCTAACTCTAATTGTAACCCTATCTTCGCCATAAACCTAAACAAACACCCAACCCTAACCCTAGTCTTTGTCCCTGGACATTGTCCCTCAGCGTCACCACTGACTTCACCGAAGGTTCGCTTTATCCATGGATTTAAATCTTGTCTTCGTAATCACTTCAGAGACAGACTCTAACTCTCACCATACATTTACCCTCAATGTTCACCATTTCGTACACCTAATACGATACCCTGCCCACGTCCTTCGCTCTGACCCCTCACCACAAACACCACCATCAAGCATGTCTATCAAAAAGAGTGAATATCATTCTCACAATCACCCTCACTTTAGAGCTGGATCCCGACTCTAACCATATCCCTATCCTCCATGCACAGTTAAACCAACACCGAAACCTAACCCTAGCTTGGCTCCTGGACCTGAAACCGCACAATCACCAACAATGTCACCCAGAATTCTCCGTAAACCCGATGTTCAATCTCGTCCTCAACCGCACTACAGAGCCAGATCATAAGCCTAAATGAAACCATATAGTCCCTGTACACCTTACCAAACACCTAACCCTACCCCTAGCCCTAGCCCATGGACCTAATACCTCACAATCACCATTGACATCACCCAGGCTTCAGCGTAAACCTGATGTTCAATCTCGTCCTGTTCCTCACGTCAGAGCCCAATCCGAACCCTTCCCATAACAATATCTCCCCCGTACACCTTGCCAAACACTTAACCCTGAACCTAGCCTTGTTTCCTTGACTTACCCCTCACTGTCACCATCAGCGTCCCCCATGCCTCACTGTAAAACTCCTCCTCAGTGTACCCCTTCACCTCACATCAGAGCTGGATCCTAAGCATAACGATAACCCTCTCCTCCCAGTACAACTTACAGAACACCAAACCCTAACCCTAACCTTGTTCACTGACCAAAACCCTCACCGTCAAAATCGACATCTAACACACCTCACAGTAAACGTCAAGAACAATCTCACCCTTGGGCTCACATCAGAGCTACATCCTAACTTTAAACATAGTCCTGTATGTCCCGTAAAACTTTGCGAACACCAACCCTAACTCGAGTGCTGATCACTAGACCTGACCCCTCAGCATCATATTTGACATCATCCACGCTTCACCTTAAACCTGAATTACAATCATACTCTCTACTTCACATCACACCAGACCCAAATTCTAACTGTAATCTAAACTCCCCATTCGCCTTAAAGAACTACCAACTATAATACTAGCCCTAGCCCATGGATCTAACCTACACCGCCACCTTCGATGTCAACACATGCTTCACCGGTAACTTAAACTTCCATCTCGTCCTTACCCTCATATAAGAGACAGACCCTAAATCAAATCGTAACCCTAACTTCCCCATAAAACTTAAGTTACACCCAAGCCTAACACTAGCCCTTGACCGTGGACATTGCCCCTCACCATCACCATTGACAACACACAAGGTTCCCTTTAAACATGGATTTAAATCTGTCCCCCTACTCATATCAGAGACAGTTCCTAACTCAAAATGTAACCCTATCCTCACTGTTCACCGTTCGTACACCTGAACCAAAACTCTGCCCAGTTTCTTCAACCTGACCCCTCACCACCGACAGCACCATGACTCATGTCTAACAAAAATCATGAAGGTCTGTATCGAAAATGACATCAGGTGAGAGCTGGATCCTGATTCCTACCATACCCCAATCCTCCACGTACAGCGAACTGAACACCGACACCTAAACCTAGACCTGGCCCCTGGACCTGAAACCTCATCGTCACCAATGACATCACCCACGTTCAGCGCAAACCTGATGTTCAATCACTTCCTCATCCACACATCAGAGCCTGATCCTAATCCTTCCCATAACCATATCTTCCCTGTACACCTTACCAAGCACCTATCCCTAACCCTAACCTTGTTTCCTGGTTGAATCCTCACTGACAAAATCGACATCCCCCATGCCTCACTGTAAACCTCCACCTCAATGTCGTCCATGCCATCATGTCAGAGCCAGATCCTAACTCTAAACATAGTCCTATACGTCTGGTACACCTTAGCAAACACAAACCCTAACTGTAGCCCAGGTCTCTTGACCTGACACAACATCACAATTGACATCATTCACGCTTCACCTCAACTCTGAATTACAATCGTACTCTCTAACTCACATCACAGGTGAAACCAAGCTCTAACCATAATCTAAACTCCCCATTTGCCTTAAAGAAATCGCAACCCAAATCCTAGCACTAGCCCATGGACCAAACCCTCACTGTCACCTTCGACGTCACCCAGGCTTCACCGTAACCTTGAACTGCAATCTCGTACTCACCCTCACATCAGAGACAGATGCAAACACTGATAGTAACCCTACACTCCCCATTAACCTTAATGAACATGCAACCCTAAAGCAAGCACTTGTCCCTGGACCTTAACCCTTAGAGTCACCATTGACACCACTGAAGGTTATCTTTAAAAATGGATTTAAATCTTGTCCTCACAGTCACATCAGAGACAGTCTCTAACTCTACCTGCAAACCTACCCTCACTGTACACCATTCCATACACCTGATCTGAAACCCTGCCCAGGTCTTCCAACGTGACCCCTCACCACCACCATCACCATCACTCATGTCTAAGAAACATCATGAAAGTCTATCTCGCAATCACCCTCACAATCAGAGCTGGATCCTGACTCTAACCATATCCCTATCCTCCACTTACAGCTAAACCACCACTTAAATTTAACCCTGGACTGCAACCAGGACCTGAAACCTCACTGTCACCATCGATGTTACCCATGCTTCACCATAATCCTGATGTTCAATCTCGTCCTCACCCTCACAACAGAGCCGGATTGTTAGCCTAAACAAAACCATGTGCTCCCTGTACACCTTTCCGAACACCTAACCCTAACCCTAGACCTAGCCCATGGAACTGAACCCTGACAGTCACCATCGACATCACCCAGGCTTTAGCGTAAACCTGATGTTCAATCTCTTCTCATGCTCACATCAGAGCCCAATTCTAACCCTTCCCATAACCGTATCTTCCCTGTACACCTTACCAAACACCTAACCCTAACCCTAGCCCTAGCCCATGGAATTGAACCTTGACGGTCACCATCGACATCACCCAGGCTTCAGCGTAAACCCGATGTGCAATCCCATCCTCATCCTCACATCAGAGCCCGACTCAAACCCTTCCCATAACCGTATCTTCCCTGTACACCTTACCAATCACCTTACCCTAACCCTAGCCTTGTTCCCTGGACTTACCCCTCACCATCACCATCAATGTCCCCTACGCTTCAATGAAAACCTCGACCTCAATCTATCCCTCAACATCACATCAGAGGTGAATCCTAAGCAAAATGATAAACCAATCCTCCCTGTACACATTACAGGACACCTAACCCTAAACCTAACCTTGTTCACTGGCCTGTACCCTCTCTGTTAAAATCGACATCTCCCATGCGTCACTGTAAACCTCCGTGTCAATCTCACCCTCACCATCACATCAGAGTCACACCCTAACTCCAAACGTAGTCCCGTATGTTCCATACACCTCAGTGAAAACCAACCTTCTCTCTACTGCTGGTCATTTGACATGACCACACAACATCTCAATTGACATCTTCCATGCTTCACCTTAATCCTGAATTACAATCATACTCTCTAACTCACATCAGAGCTGGGCCCTAATGCTAACCATAATCCAAACTCCTCGTTCATGTTAAAGAACTAGTATCCATTAACCTAGCCCTAGCCCATGGATCTGAATCATCACCATCACCATCGATGTCACTGAGAATTAACCATAAACTGGATCTTCAATCTCGTACTCACCCTCACATCAGAGACAGACCCTAACTCTAATTGTAACCCTATCTTCGCCATAAACCTAAACAAACACCCAACCCTAACCCTAGTCTTTGTCCCTGGACATTGTCCCTCAGCGTCACCACTGACTTCACCGAAGGTTCGCTTTATCCATGGATTTAAATCTTGTCTTCGTAATCACTTCAGAGACAGACTCTAACTCTCACCATACATTTACCCTCAATGTTCACCATTTCGTACACCTAATACGATACCCTGCCCACGTCCTTCGCTCTGACCCCTCACCACAAACACCACCATCAAGCATGTCTATCAAAAAGAGTGAATATCATTCTCACAATCACCCTCACTTTAGAGCTGGATCCCGACTCTAACCATATCCCTATCCTCCATGCACAGTTAAACCAACACCGAAACCTAACCCTAGCTTGGCTCCTGGACCTGAAACCGCACAATCACCAACGATGTCACCCAGAATTCTCCGTAAACCCGATGTTCAATCTCGTCCTCAACCGCACTACAGAGCCAGATCATAAGCCTAAATGAAACCATATAGTCCCTGTACACCTTACCAAACACCTAACCCTACCCCTAGCCCTAGCCCATGGACCTAATACCTCACAATCACCATTGACATCACCCAGGCTTCAGCGTAAACCTGATGTTCAATCTCGTCCTGATCCTCACGTCAGAGCCCAATCCGAACCCTTCCCATAACAATATCTCCCCCGTACACCTTGCCAAACACTTAACCCTGAACCTAGCCTTGTTTCCTTGACTTACCCCTCACTGTCACCATCAGCGTCCCCCATGCCTCACTGTAAAACTCCTCCTCAGTGTACCCCTTCACCTCACATCAGAGCTGGATCCTAAGCATAACGATAACCCTCTCCTCCCAGTACAACTTACAGAACACCAAACCCTAACCCTAACCTTGTTCACTGACCAAAACCCTCACCGTCAAAATCGACATCTAACACACCTCACAGTAAACGTCAAGAACAATCTCACCCTTGGGCTCACATCAGAGCTACATCCTAACTTTAAACATAGTCCTGTATGTCCCGTAAAACTTTGCGAACACCAACCCTAACTCGAGTGCTGATCACTAGACCTGACCCCTCAGCATCATATTTGACATCATCCACGCTTCACCTTAAACCTGAATTACAATCATACTCTCTACTTCACATCACACCAGACCCAAATTCTAACTGTAATCTAAACTCCCCATTCGCCTTAAAGAACTACCAACTATAATACTAGCCCTAGCCCATGGATCTAACCTACACCGCCACCTTCGATGTCAACACATGCTTCACCGGTAACTTAAACTTCCATCTCGTCCTTACCCTCATATAAGAGACAGACCCTAAATCAAATCGTAACCCTAACTTCCCCATAAAACTTAAGTTACACCCAAGCCTAACACTAGCCCTTGACCGTGGACATTGCCCCTCACCATTACCATTGACAACACACAAGGTTCCCTTTAAACATGGATTTAAATCTGTCCCCCTACTCACATCAGAGACAGTTCCTAACTCAAAATGTAACCCTATCCTCACTGTTCACCGTTCGTACACCTGAACCAAAACCCTGCCCAGTTTCTTCAACCTGACCCCTCACCACCGACAGCACCATGACTCATGTCTAACAAAAATCATGAAGGTCTGTATCGAAAATGACATCAGGTGAGAGCTGGATCCTGATTCCTACCATACCCCAATCCTCCACGTACAGCGAACTGAACACCGACACCTAAACCTAGACCTGGCCCCTGGACCTGAAACCTCATCGTCACCAATGACATCACCCACGTTCAGCGCAAACCTGATGTTCAATCACTTCCTCATCCACACATCAGAGCCTGATCCTAATCCTTCCCATAACCATATCTTCCCTGTACACCTTACCAAGCACCTATCCCTAACCCTAACCTTGTTTCCTGGTTGAATCCTCACTGACAAAATCGACATCCCCCATGCCTCACTGTAAACCTCCACCTCAATGTCGTCCATGCCATCATGTCAGAGCCAGATCCTAACTCTAAACATAGTCCTATACGTCTGGTACACCTTAGCAAACACAAACCCTAACTGAAGCCCAGGTCTCTTGACCTGACACAACATCACAATTGACATCATTCACGCTTCACCTCAACTCTGAATTACAATCGTACTCTCTAACTCACATCACAGGTGAAACCAAGCTCTAACCATAATCTAAACTCCCCATTTGCCTTAAAGAAATCGCAACCCAAATCCTAGCACTAGCCCATGGACCAAACCCTCACTGTCACCTTCGACGTCACCCAGGCTTCACCGTAACCTTGAACTGCAATCTCGTACTCACCCTCACATCAGAGACAGATGCAAACACTGATAGTAACCCTACACTCCCCATTAACCTTAATGAACATGCAACCCTAAAGCAAGCACTTGTCCCTGGACCTTAACCCTTAGAGTCACCATTGACACCACTGAAGGTTATCTTTAAAAATGGATTTAAATCTTGTCCTCACAGTCACATCAGAGACAGTCTCTAACTCTACCTGCAAACCTACCCTCACTGTACACCATTCCATACACCTGATCTGAAACCCTGCCCAGGTCTTCCAACGTGACCCCTCACCACCATCATCACCATCACTCATGTCTAAGAAACATCATGAAAGTCTATCTCGCAATCACCCTCACAATCAGAGCTGGATCCTGACTCTAACCATATCCCTATCCTCCACTTACAGCTAAACCACCACTTAAACTTAACCCTGGACTGCAACCAGGACCTGAAACCTCACTGTCACCATCGATGTTACCCATGCTTCACCATAATCCTGATGTTCAATCTCGTCCTCACCCTCACAACAGAGCCGGATTGTTAGCCTAAACAAAACCATGTGCTCCCTGTACACCTTTCCGAACACCTAACCCTAACCCTAGACCTAGCCCATGGAACTGAACCCTGACAGTCACCATCGACATCACCCAGGCTTCAGCGTAAACCTGATGTTCAATCTCTTCTCATCCTCACATCAGAGCCCAATTCTAACCCTTCCCATAACCGTATCTTCCCTGTACACCTTACCAAACACCTAACCCTAACCCTAGCCCTAGCCCATGGAATTGAACCTTGACGGTCACCATCGACATCACCCAGGCTTCAGCGTAAACCCGATGTGCAATCCCATCCTCATCCTCACATCAGAGCCCGACTCAAACCCTTCCCATAACCGTATCTTCCCTGTACACCTTACCAATCACCTTACCCTAACCCTAGCCTTGTTCCCTGGACTTACCCCTCACCATCACCATCAATGTCCCCTACGCTTCAATGAAAACCTCGACCTCAATCTATCCCTCAACATCACATCAGAGGCGAATCCTAAGCAAAATGATAAACCAATCCTCCCTGTACACATTACAGGACACCTAACCCTAAACCTAACCTTGTTCACTGGCCTGTACCCTCTCTGTTAAAATCGACATCTCCCATGCGTCACTGTAAACCTCCGTGTCAATCTCACCCTCACCATCACATCAGAGTCACACCCTAACTCCAAACGTAGTCCCGTATGTTCCATACACCTCAGTGAAAACCAACCTTCTCTCTACTGCTGGTCATTTGACATGACCACACAACATCTCAATTGACATCTTCCATGCTTCACCTTAATCCTGAATTACAATCATACTCTCTAACTCACATCAGAGCTGGGCCCTAATGCTAACCATAATCCAAACTCCTCGTTCATGTTAAAGAACTAGTATCCATTAACCTAGCCCTAGCCCATGGATCTGAATCATCACCATCACCATCGATGTCACTGAGAATTAACCATAAACTGGATCTTCAATCTCGTACTCACCCTCACATCAGAGACAGACCCTAACTCTAATTGTAACCCTATCTTCGCCATAAACCTAAACAAACACCCAACCCTAACCCTAGTCTTTGTCCCTGGACATTGTCCCTCAGCGTCACCACTGACTTCACCGAAGGTTCGCTTTATCCATGGATTTAAATCTTGTCTTCGTAATCACTTCAGAGACAGACTCTAACTCTCACCATGCATTTACCCTCAATGTTCACCATTTCGTACACCTAATACGATACCCTGCCCACGTCCTTCGCTCTGACCCCTCACCACAAACACCACCATCAAGCATGTCTATCAAAAAGAGTGAATATCATTCTCACAATCACCCTCACTTTAGAGCTGGATCCTGACTCTAACCATATCCCTATCCTCCATGCACAGTTAAACCAACACCGAAACCTAACCCTAGCTTGGCTCCTGGACCTGAAACCGCACAATCACCAACGATGTCACCCAGAATTCTCCGTAAACCCGATGTTCAATCTCGTCCTCAACCGCACTACAGAGCCAGATCATAAGCCTAAACGAAACCATATAGTCCCTGTACACCTTACCAAACACCTAACCCTACCCCTAGCCCTAGCCCATGGACCTAATACCTCACAATCACCATTGACATCACCCAGGCTTCAGCGTAAACCTGATGTTCAATCTCGTCCTGATCCTCACGTCAGAGCCCAATCCGAACCCTTCCCATAACAATATCTCCCCCGTACACCTTGCCAAACACTTAACCCTGAACCTAGCCTTGTTTCCTTGACTTACCCCTCACTGTCACCATCAGCGTCCCCCATGCCTCACTGTAAAACTCCTCCTCAGTGTACCCCTTCACCTCACATCAGAGCTGGATCCTAAGCATAACGATAACCCTCTCCTCCCAGTACAACTTACAGAACACCAAACCCTAACCCTAACCTTGTTCACTGACCAAAACCCTCACCGTCAAAATCGACATCTAACACACCTCACAGTAAACGTCAAGAACAATCTCACCCTTGGGCTCACATCAGAGCTACATCCTAACTTTAAACATAGTCCTGTATGTCCCGTAATACTTTGCGAACACCAACCCTAACTCGAGTGCTGATCACTAGACCTGACCCCTCAGCATCATATTTGACATCATCCACGCTTCACCTTAAACCTGAATTACAATCATACTCTCTACTTCACATCACACCAGACCCAAATTCTAACTGTAATCTAAACTCCCCATTCGCCTTAAAGAACTACCAACTATAATACTAGCCCTAGCCCATGGATCTAACCTACACCGCCACCTTCGAGGTCAACACATGCTTCACCGGTAACTTAAACTTCCATCTCGTCCTTACCCTCATATAAGAGACAGACCCTAAATCAAATCGTAACCCTAACTTCCCCATAAAACTTAAGTTACACCCAAGCCTAACACTAGCCCTTGTCCGTGGACATTGCCCCTCACCATCACCATTGACAACACACAAGGTTCCCTTTAAACATGGATTTAAATCTGGCCCCCTACTCGCATCAGAGACAGTCCCAAACTCAAAATGTATCCCTCTCCTCACTGTTCACTGTTCGTACACCTGACCCAAAACCCTGCCCAGTTTCTTCAACCTGACCCCTCACCACCGACAGCACCATGACTCATGTCTAACAAAAATCATGAAGGTCTGTATCGAAAATGACATCAGGTCAGAGCTGGATCCTGATTCCTACCATACCCCAATCCTCCACATACAGCGAACTGAACACCGACACCTAAACCTAGACCTGGCCCCTGGACCTGAAACCTCATCGTCACCAATGACATCACCCACGTTCAGCGCAAACCTGATGTTCAATCACTTCCTCATCCACACATCAGAGCCTGATCCTAATCCTTCCCATAACCATATCTTCCCTGTACACCTTACCAAGCACCTATCCCTAACCCTAACCTTGTTTCCTGGTTGAATCCTCACTGACAAAATCGACATCCCCCATGCCTCACTGTAAACCTCCACCTCAATGTCGTCCATGCCATCACGTCAGAGCCAGATCCTAACTCTAAACATAGTCCTATACGTCTGGTACACCTTAGCAAACACAAACCCTAACTGTAGCCCAGGTCTCTTGACCTGACACAACATCACAATTGACATCATTCACGCTTCACCTCAACTCTGAATTACAATCGTACTCTCTAACTCACATCACAGGTGAAACCAAGCTCTAACCATAATCTAAACTCCCCATTTGCCTTAAAGAAATCGCAACCCAAATCCTAGCACTAGCCCATGGACCAAACCCTCACTGTCACCTTCGACGTCACCCAGGCTTCACCGTAACCTTGAACTGCAATCTCGTACTCACCCTCACATCAGAGACAGATGCAAACACTGATAGTAACCCTACACTCCCCATTAACCTTAATGAACATGCAACCCTAAAGCAAGCACTTGTCCCTGGACCTTAACCCTTAGAGTCACCATTGACACCACTGAAGGTTATCTTTAAAAATGGATTTAAATCTTGTCCTCACAGTCACATCAGAGACAGTCTCTAACTCTACCTGCAAACCTACCCTCACTGTACACCATTCCATACACCTGATCTGAAACCCTGCCCAGGTCTTCCAACGTGACCCCTCACCACCACCATCACCATCACTCATGTCTAAGAAACATCATGAAAGTCTATCTCGCAATCACCCTCACAATCAGAGCTGGATCCTGACTCTAACCATATCCCTATCCTCCACTTACAGCTAAACCACCACTTAAATTTAACCCTGGACTGCAACCAGGACCTGAAACCTCACTGTCACCATCGATGTTACCCATGCTTCACCATAATCCTGATGTTCAATCTCGTCCTCACCCTCACAACAGAGCCGGATTGTTAGCCTAAACAAAACCATGTGCTCCCTGTACACCTTTCCGAACACCTAACCCTAACCCTAGACCTAGCCCATGGAACTGAACCCTGACAGTCACCATCGACATCACCCAGGCTTCAGCGTAAACCTGATGTTCAATCTCTTCCTCATCCTCACATCAGAGCCCAATTCTAACCCTTCCCATAACCGTATCTTCCCTGTACACCTTACCAAACACCTAACCCTAACCCTAGCCCTAGCCCATGGAATTGAACCTTGACGGTCACCATCGACATCACCCAGGCTTCAGCGTAAACCCGATGTGCAATCCCATCCTCATCCTCACATCAGAGCCCGACTCAAACCCTTCCCATAACCGTATCTTCCCTGTACACCTTACCAAACACCTAACCCTAACCCTAGCCTTGTTCCCTGGACTTACCCCTCACCATCACCATCAATGTCCCCTACGCTTCAATGAAAACCTCGACCTCAATCTATCCCTCAACATCACATCAGAGGTGAATCCTAAGCAAAATGATAAACCAATCCTCCCTGTACACATTACAGGACACCTAACCCTAAACCTAACCTTGTTCACTGGCCTGTACCCTCTCTGTTAAAATCGACATCTCCCATGCGTCACTGTAAACCTCCGTGTCAATCTCACCCTCACCATCACATCAGAGTCACACCCTAACTCCAAACGTAGTCCCGTATGTTCCATACACCTCAGTGAAAACCAACCTTCTCTCTACTGCTGGTCATTTGACATGACCACACAACATCTCAATTGACATCTTCCATGCTTCACCTTAATCCTGAATTACAATCATACTCTCTAACTCACATCAGAGCTGGGCCCTAATGCTAACCATAATCCAAACTCCTCGTTCATGTTAAAGAACTAGTATCCATTAACCTAGCCCTAGCCCATGGATCTGAATCATCACCATCACCATCGATGTCACTGAGAATTAACCATAAACTGGATCTTCAATCTCGTACTCACCCTCACATCAGAGACAGACCCTAACTCTAATTGTAACCCTATCTTCGCCATAAACCTAAACAAACACCCAACCCTAACCCTAGTCTTTGTCCCTGGACATTGTTCCTCAGCGTCACCACTGACTTCACCGAAGGTTCGCTTTATCCATGGATTTAAATCTTGTCTTCGTAATCACTTCAGAGACAGACTCTAACTCTCACCATACATTTACCCTCAATGTTCACCATTTCGTACACCTAATACGATACCCTGCCCACGTCCTTCGCTCTGACCCCTCACCACAAACACCACCATCAAGCATGTCTATCAAAAAGAGTGAATATCATTCTCACAATCACCCTCACTTTAGAGCTGGATCCCGACTCTAACCATATCCCTATCCTCCATGCACAGTTAAACCAACACCGAAACCTAACCCTAGCTTGGCTCCTGGACCTGAAACCGCACAATCACCAACGATGTCACCCAGAATTCTCCGTAAACCCGATGTTCAATCTCGTCCTCAACCGCACTACAGAGCCAGATCATAAGCCTAAATGAAACCATATAGTCCCTGTACACCTTACCAAACACCTAACCCTACCCCTAGCCCTAGCCCATGGACCTAATACCTCACAATCACCATTGACATCACCCAGGCTTCAGTGTAAACCTGATGTTCAATCTCGTCCTGATCCTCACGTCAGAGCCCAATCCGAACCCTTCCCATAACAATATCTCCCCCGTACACCTTGCCAAACACTTAACCCTGAACCTAGCCTTGTTTCCTTGACTTACCCCTCACTGTCACCATCAGCGTCCCCCATGCCTCACTGTTAAACTCCTCCTCAGTGTACCCCTTCACCTCACATCAGAGCTGGATCCTAAGCATAACGATAACCCTCTCCTCCCAGTACAACTTACAGAACACCAAACCCTAACCCTAACCTTGTTCACTGACCAAAACCCTCACCGTCAAAATCGACATCTAACACACCTCACAGTAAACGTCAAGAACAATCTCACCCTTGGGCTCACATCAGAGCTACATCCTAACTTTAAACATAGTCCTGTATGTCCCGTAAAACTTTGCGAACACCAACCCTAACTCGAGTGCTGATCACTAGACCTGACCCCTCAGCATCATATTTGACATCATCCACGCTTCACCTTAAACCTGAATTACAATCATACTCTCTACTTCACATCACACCAGACCCAAATTCTAACTGTAATCTAAACTCCCCATTCGCCTTAAAGAACTACCAACTATAATACTAGCCCTAGCCCATGGATCTAACCTACACCGCCACCTTCGAGGTCAACACATGCTTCACCGGTAACTTAAACTTCCATCTCGTCCTTACCCTCATATAAGAGACAGACCCTAAATCAAATCGTAACCCTAACTTCCCCATAAAACTTAAGTTACACCCAAGCCTAACAGTAGCCCTTGTCCGTGGACATTGCCCCTCACCATCACCATTGACAACACACAAGGTTCCCTTTAAACATGGATTTAAATCTGGCCCCCTACTCGCATCAGAGACAGTCCCAAACTCAAAATGTAACCCTCTCCTCACTGTTCACCGTTCGTACACCTGACCCAAAACCCTGCCCAGTTTCTTCAACCTGACCCCTCACCACCGACAGCACCATGACTCATGTCTAACAAAAATCATGAAGGTCTGTATCGAAAATGACATCAGGTCAGAGCTGGATCCTGATTCCTACCATACCCCAATCCTCCACGTACAGCGAACTGAACACCGACACCTAAACCTAGACCTGGCCCCTGGACCTGAAACCTCATCGTCACCAATGACATCACCCACGTTCAGCGCAAACCTGATGTTCAATCACTTCCTCATCCACACATCAGAGCCTGATCCTAATCCTTCCCATAACCATATCTTCCCTGTACACCTTACCAAGCACCTATCCCTAACCCTAACCTTGTTTCCTGGTTGAATCCTCACTGACAAAATCGACATCCCCCATGCCTCACTGTAAACCTCCACCTCAATGTCGTCCATGCCATCACGTCAGAGCCAGATCCTAACTCTAAACATAGTCCTATACGTCTGGTACACCTTAGCAAACACAAACCCTAACTGTAGCCCAGGTCTCTTGACCTGACACAACATCACAATTGACATCATCCACGCTTCACCTCAACTCTGAATTACAATCGTACTCTCTAACTCACATCACAGGTGAAACCAAGCTCTAACCATAATCTAAACTCCCCATTTGCCTTAAAGAAATCGCAACCCAAATCCTAGCACTAGCCCATGGACCAAACCCTCACTGTCACCTTCGACGTCACCCAGGCTTCACCGTAACCTTGAACTGCAATCTCGTACTCACCCTCACATCAGAGACAGATGCAAACACTGATAGTAACCCTACACTCCCCATTAACCTTAATGAACATGCAACCCTAAAGCAAGCACTTGTCCCTGGACCTTAACCCTTAGAGTCACCATTGACACCACTGAAGGTTATCTTTAAAAATGGATTTAAATCTTGTCCTCACAGTCACATCAGAGACAGTCTCAAACTCTACCTGCAAACCTACCCTCACTGTACACCATTCCATACACCTGATCTGAAACCCTGCCCAGGTCTTCCAACGTGACCCCTCACCACCACCATCACCATCACTCATGTCTAAGAAACATCATGAAAGTCTATCTCGCAATCACCCTCACAATCAGAGCTGGATCCTGACTCTAACCATATCCCTATCCTCCACTTACAGCTAAACCACCACTTAAACTTAACCCTGGACTGCAACCAGGACCTGAAACCTCACTGTCACCATCGATGTTACCCATGCTTCACCATAAACCTGATGTTCAATCTCGTCCTCACCCTCACAACAGAGCCGGATTGTTAGCCTAAACAAAACCATGTGCTCCCTGTACACCTTTCCGAACACCTAACCCTAACCCTAGAACTAGCCCATGGAACTGAACCCTGACAGTCACCATCGACATCACCCAGGCTTCAGCGTAAACCTGATGTTCAATCTCTTCCTCATCCTCACATCAGAGCCCAATTCTAACCCTTCCCATAACCGTATCTTCCCTGTACACCTTACCAAACACCTAACCCTAACCCTAGCCCTAGCCCATGGAATTGAACCTTGACGGTCACCATCGACATCACCCAGGCTTCAGCGTAAACCCGATGTGCAATCCCATCCTCATCCTCACATCAGAGCCCGACTCAAACCCTTCCCATAACCGTATCTTCCCTGTACACCTTACCAAACACCTAACCCTAACCCTAGCCTTGTTCCCTGGACTTACCCCTCACCATCACCATCAATGTCCCCTACGCTTCAATGAAAACCTCGACCTCAATCTATCCCTCAACATCACATCAGAGGTGAATCCTAAGCAAAATGATAAACCAATCCTCCCTGTACACATTACAGGACACCTAACCCTAAACCTAACCTTGTTCACTGGCCTGTACCCTCTCTGTTAAAATCGACATCTCCCATGCGTCACTGTAAACCTCCGTGTCAATCTCACCCTCACCATCACATCAGAGTCACACCCTAACTCCAAACGTAGTCCCGTATGTTCCATACACCTCAGTGAAAACCAACCTTCTCTCTACTGCTGGTCATTTGACATGACCACACAACATCTCAATTGGCATCTTCCATGCTTCACCTTAATCCTGAATTACAATCATACTCTCTAACTCACATCAGAGCTGGGCCCTAATGCTAACCATAATCCAAACTCCTCGTTCATGTTAAAGAACTAGTATCCATTAACCTAGCCCTAGCCCATGGATCTGAATCATCACCATCACCATCGATGTCACCGAGAATTAACCATAAACTGGATCTTCAATCTCGTACTCACCCTCACATCAGAGACAGACCCTAACTCTAATTGTAACCCTATCTTCGCCATAAACCTAAACAAACACCCAACCCTAACCCTAGTCTTTGTCCCTGGACATTGTCCCTCAGCGTCACCACTGACTTCACCGAAGGTTCGCTTTATCCATGGATTTAAATCTTGTCTTCGTAATTACTTCAGAGACAGACTCTAACTCTCACCATACATTTACCCTCAATGTTCCCCATTTCGTACACCTAATACGATACCCTGCCCACGTCCTTCGCTCTGACCCCTCACCACAAACACCACCATCAAGCATGTCTATCAAAAAGAGTGAATATCATTCTCACAATCACCCTCACTTTAGAGCTGGATCCTGACTCTAACCATATCCCTATCCTCCATGCACAGTTAAACCAACACCGAAACCTAACCCTAGCTTGGCTCCTGGACCTGAAACCGCACAATCACCAACGATGTCACCCAGAATTCTCCGTAAACCCGATGTTCAATCTCGTCCTCAACCGCAGTACAGAGCCAGATCATAAGCCTAAATGAAACCATATAGTCCCTGTACACCTTACCAAACACCTAACCCTACCCCTAGCCCTAGCCCATGGACCTAATACCTCACAATCACCATTGACATCACCCAGGCTTCAGCGTAAACCTGATGTTCAATCTCGTCCTGATCCTCACGTCAGAGCCCAATCCGAACCCTTCCCATAACAATATCTCCCCCGTACACCTTGCCAAACACTTAACCCTGAACCTAGCCTTGTTTCCTTGACTTACCCCTCACTGTCACCATCAGCGTCCCCCATGCCTCACTGTAAAACTCCTCCTCAGTGTACCCCTTCACCTCACATCAGAGCTGGATCCTAAGCATAACGATAACCCTCTCCTCCCAGTACAACTTACAGAACACCAAACCCTAACCCTAACCTTGTTCACTGACCAAAACCCTCACCGTCAAAATCGACATCTAACACACCTCACAGTAAACGTCAAGAACAATCTCACCCTTGGGCTCACATCAGAGCTACATCCTAACTTTAAACATAGTCCTGTATGTCCCGTAAAACTTTGCGAACACCAACCCTAACTCGAGTGCTGATCACTAGACCTGACCCCTCAGCATCATATTTGACATCATCCACGCTTCACCTTAAACCTGAATTACAATCATACTCTCTACTTCACATCACACCAGACCCAAATTCTAACTGTAATCTAAACTCCCCATTCGCCTTAAAGAACTACCAACTATAATACTAGCCCTAGCCCATGGATCTAACCTACACCGCCACCTTCGAGGTCAACACATGCTTCACCGGTAACTTAAACTTCCATCTCGTCCTTACCCTCATATAAGAGACAGACCCTAAATCAAATCGTAACCCTAACTTCCCCATAAAACTTAAGTTACACCCAAGCCTAACACTAGCCCTTGTCCGTGGACATTGCCCCTCACCATCACCATTGACAACACACAAGGTTCCCTTTAAACATGGATTTAAATCTGGCCCCCTACTCACATCAGAGACAGTCCCAAACTCAAAATGTAACCCTCTCCTCACTGTTCACCGTTCGTACACCTGACCCAAAACCCTGCCCAGTTTCTTCGACCTGACCCCTCACCACCGACAGCACCATGACTCATGTCTAACAAAAATCATGAAGGTCTGTATCGAAAATGACATCAGGTCAGAGCTGGATCCTGATTCCTACCATACCCCAATCCTCCATGTACAGCGAACTGAACACCGACACCTAAACCTAGACCTGGCCCCTGGACCTGAAACCTCATCGTCACCAATGACATCACCCACGTTCAGCGCAAACCTGATGTTCAATCACTTCCTCATCCACACATCAGAGCCTGATCCTAATCCTTCCCATAACCATATCTTCCCTGTACACCTTACCAAGCACCTATCCCTAACCCTAACCTTGTTTCCTGGTTGAATCCTCACTGACAAAATCGACATCCCCCATGCCTCACTGTAAACCTCCACCTCAATGTCGTCCATGCCATCACGTCAGAGCCAGATCCTAACTCTAAACATAGTCCTATACGTCTGGTACACCTTAGCAAACACAAACCCTAACTGTAGCCCAGGTCTCTTGACCTGACACAACATCACAATTGACATCATTCACGCTTCACCTCAACTCTGAATTACAATCGTACTCTCTAACTCACATCACAGGTGAAACCAAGCTCTAACCATAATCTAAACTCCCCATTTGCCTTAAAGAAATCGCAACCCAAATCCTAGCACTAGCCCATGGACCAAACCCTCACTGTCACCTTCGACGTCACCCAGGCTTCACCGTAACCTTGAACTGCAATCTCGTACTCACCCTCACATCAGAGACAGATGCAAACACTGATAGTAACCCTACACTCCCCATTAACCTTAATGTACATGCAACCCTAAAGCAAGCACTTGTCCCTGGACCTTAACCCTTAGAGTCACCATTGACACCACTGAAGGTTATCTTTAAAAATGGATTTAAATCTTGTCCTCACAGTCACATCAGAGACAGTCTCTAACTCTACCTGCAAACCTACCCTCACTGTACACCATTCCATACACCTGATCTGAAACCCTGCCCAGGTCTTCCAACGTGACCCCTCACCACCACCATCACCATCACTCATGTCTAAGAAACATCATGAAAGTCTATCTCGCAATCACCCTCACAATCAGAGCTGGATCCTGACTCTAACCATATCCCTATCCTCCACTTACAGCTAAACCACCACTTAAACTTAACCCTGGACTGCAACCAGGACCTGAAACCTCACTGTCACCATCGATGTTACCCATGCTTCACCATAAACCTGATGTTCAATCTCGTCCTCACCCTCACAACAGAGCCGGATTGTTAGCCTAAACAAAACCATGTGCTCCCTGTACACCTTTCCGAACACCTAACCCTAACCCTAGACCTAGCCCATGGAACTGAACCCTGACAGTCACCATCGACATCACCCAGGCTTCAGCGTAAACCTGATGTTCAATCTCTTCCTCATCCTCACATCAGAGCCCAATTCTAACCCTTCCCATAACCGTATCTTCCCTG
The DNA here is from genome assembly GCF_040802235.1 of Manis javanica. Lineage (NCBI taxonomy): Eukaryota > Metazoa > Chordata > Mammalia > Pholidota > Manidae > Manis > Manis javanica. Next base: position 1,450,439 of record NW_027332168.1, on the reverse strand, counting down.
TACACCTTACCAAACACCTAACCCTAACCCTAGCCCTAGCCCATGGAATTGAACCTTGACGGTCACCATCGACATCACCCAGGCTTCAGCGTAAACCCGATGTGCAATCCCATCCTCATCCTCACATCAGAGCCCGACTCAAACCCTTCCCATAACCGTATCTTCCCTGTACACCTTACCAAACACCTAACCCTAACCCTAGCCTTGTTCCCTGGACTTACCCCTCACCATCACCATCAATGTCCCCTACGCTTCAATGAAAACCTCGACCTCAATCTATCCCTCAACATCACATCAGAGGTGAATCCTAAGCAAAATGATAAACCAATCCTCCCTGTACACATTACAGGACACCTAACCCTAAACCTAACCTTGTTCACTGGCCTGTACCCTCTCTGTTAAAATCGACATCTCCCATGCGTCACTGAAAACCTCCGTGTCAATCTCACCCTCACCATCACATCAGAGTCACACCCTAACTCCAAACGTAGTCCCGTATGTTCCATACACCTCAGTGAAAACCAACCTTCTCTCTACTGCTGGTCATTTGACATGACCACACAACATCTCAATTGACATCTTCCATGCTTCACCTTAATCCTGAATTACAATCATACTCTCTAACTCACATCAGAGCTGGGCCCTAATGCTAACCATAATCCAAACTCCTCGTTCATGTTAAAGAACTAGTATCCATTAACCTAGCCCTAGCCCATGGATCTGAATCATCACCATCACCATCGATGTCACCGAGAATTAACCATAAACTGGATCTTCAATCTCGTACTCACCCTCACATCAGAGACAGACCCTAACTCTAATTGTAACCCTATCTTCGCCATAAACCTAAACAAACACCCAACCCTAACCCTAGTCTTTGTCCCTGGACATTGTCCCTCAGCGTCACCACTGACTTCACCGAAGGTTCGCTTTATCCATGGATTTAAATCTTGTCTTCGTAATCACTTCAGAGACAGACTCTAACTCTCACCATACATTTACCCTCAATGTTCACCATTTCGTACACCTAATACGATACCCTGCCCACGTCCTTCGCTCTGACCCCTCACCACAAACACCACCATCAAGCATGTCTATCAAAAAGAGTGAATATCATTCTCACAATCACCCTCACTTTAGAGCTGGATCCTGACTCTAACCATACCCCTATCCTCCATGCACAGTTAAACCAACACCGAAACCTAACCCTAGCTTGGCTCCTGGACCTGAAACCGCACAATCACCAACGATGTCACCCAGAATTCTCCGTAAACCCGATGTTCAATCTCGTCCTCAACCGCAGTACAGAGCCAGATCATAAGCCTAAATGAAACCATATAGTCCCTGTACACCTTACCAAACACCTAACCCTACCCCTAGCCCTAGCCCATGGACCTAATACCTCACAATCACCATTGACATCACCCAGGCTTCAGCGTAAACCTGATGTTCAATCTCGTCCTGATCCTCACGTCAGAGCCCAATCCGAACCCTTCCCATAACAATATCTGCCCCGTACACCTTGCCAAACACTTAACCCTGAACCTAGCCTTGTTTCCTTGACTTACCCCTCACTGTCACCATCAGCGTCCCCCATGCCTCACTGTAAAACTCCTCCTCAGTGTACCCCTTCACCTCACATCAGAGCTGGATCCTAAGCATAACGATAACCCTCTCCTCCCAGTACAACTTACAGAACACCAAACCCTAACCCTAACCTTGTTCACTGACCAAAACCCTCACCGTCAAAATCGACATCTAACACACCTCACAGTAAACGTCAAGAACAATCTCACCCTTGGGCTCACATCAGAGCTACATCCTAACTTTAAACATAGTCCTGTATGTCCCGTAAAACTTTGCGAACACCAACCCTAACTCGAGTGCTGATCACTAGACCTGACCCCTCAGCATCATATTTGACATCATACACGCTTCACCTTAAACCTGAATTACAATCATACTCTCTACTTCACATCACACCAGACCCAAATTCTAACTGTAATCTAAACTCCCCATTCGCCTTAAAGAACTACCAACTATAATACTAGCCCTAGCCCATGGATCTAACCTACACCGCCACCTTCGAGGTCAACACATGCTTCACCGGTAACTTAAACTTCCATCTCGTCCTTACCCTCATATAAGAGACAGACCCTAAATCAAATCGTAACCCTAACTTCCCCATAAAACTTAAGTTACACCCAAGCCTAACACTAGCCCTTGTCCGTGGACATTGCCCCTCACCATCACCATTGACAACACACAAGGTTCCCTTTAAACGTGGATTTAAATCTGGCCCCCTACTCACATCAGAGACAGTCCCAAACTCAAAATGTAACCCTCTCCTCACTGTTCACCGTTCGTACACCTGACCCAAAACCCTGCCCAGTTTCTTCGACCTGACTCCTCACCACCGACAGCACCATGACTCATGTCTAACAAAAATCATGAAGGTCTGTATCGAAAATGACATCAGGTCAGAGCTGGATCCTGATTCCTACCATACCCCAATCCTCCACGTACAGCGAACTGAACACCGACACCTAAAGCTAGACCTGGCCCCTGGACCTGAAACCTCATCGTCACCAATGACATCACCCACGTTCAGCGCAAACCTGATGTTCAATCACTTCCTCATCCACACATCAGAGCCTGATCCTAATCCTTCCCATAACCAAATCTTCCCTGTACACCTTACCAAGCATCTATCCCTAACCCTAACCTTGTTTCCTGGTTGAATCCTCACTGACAAAATCGACATCCCCCATGCCTCACTGTAAACCTCCACCTCAATGTCGTCCATGCCATCACGTCAGAGCCAGATCCTAACTCTAAACATAGTCCTATACGTCTGGTACACCTTAGCAAACACAAACCCTAACTGTAGCCCAGGTCTCTTGACCTGACACAACATCACAATTGACATCATTCACGCTTCACCTCAACTCTGAATTACAATCGTACTCTCTAACTCACATCACAGGTGAAACCAAGCTCTAACCATAATCTGAACTCCCCGTTTGCCTTAAAGAAATCGCAACCCAAATCCTAGCACTAGCCCATGGACCAAACCCTCACTGTCACCTTCGACGTCACCCAGGCTTCACCGTAACCTTGAACTGCAATCTCGTACTCACCCTCACATCAGAGACAGATGCAAACACTGATAGTAACCCTACACTCCCCATTAACCTTAATGAACATGCAACCCTAAAGCAAGCACTTGTCCCTGGACCTTAACCCTTAGAGTCACCATTGACACCACTGAAGGTTATCTTTAAAAATGGATTTAAATCTTGTCCTCACAGTCACATCAGAGACAGTCTCTAACTCTACCTGCAAACCTACCCTCACTGTACACCATTCCATACACCTGATCTGAAACCCTGCCCAGGTCTTCCAACGTGACCCCTCACCACCACCATCACCATCACTCATGTCTAAGAAACATCATGAAAGTCTATCTCGCAATCACCCTCACAATCAGAGCTGGATCCTGACTCTAACCATATCCCTATCCTCCACTTACAGCTAAACCACCACTTCAACTTAACCCTGGACTGCAACCAGGACCTGAAACCTCACTGTCACCATCGATGTTACCCATGCTTCACCATAAACCTGATGTTCAATCTCGTCCTCACCCTCACAACAGAGCCGGATTGTTAGCCTAAACAAAACCATGTGCTCCCTGTACACCTTTCCGAACACCTAACCCTAACCCTAGACCTAGCCCATGGAACTGAACCCTGACAGTCACCATCGACATCACCCAGGCTTCAGCGTAAACCTGATGTTCAATCTCTTCCTCATCCTCACATCAGAGCCCAGTTCTAACCCTTCCCATAACCGTATCTTCCCTGTACACCTTACCAAACACCTAACCCTAACCCTAGCCCTAGCCCATGGAATTGAACCTTGACGGTCACCATCGACATCACCCAGGCTTCAGCGTAAACCCGATGTGCAATCCCATCCTCATCCTCACATCAGAGCCCGAATCAAACCCTTCCCATAACCGTATCTTCCCTGTACACCTTACCAAACACCTAACCCTAACCCTAGCCTTGTTCCCTGGACTTACCCCTCACCATCACCATCAATGTCCCCTACGCTTCAATGAAAACCTCGACCTCAATCTATCCCTCAACATCACATCAGAGGTGAATCCTAAGCAAAATGATAAACCAATCCTCCCTGTACACATTACACGACACCTAACCCTAAACCTAACCTTGTTCACTGGCCTGTACCCTCTCTGTTAAAATCGACATCTCCCATGCGTCACTGTAAACCTCCGTGTCAATCTCACCCTCACCATCACATCAGAGTCACACCCTAACTCCAAACGTAGTCCCGTATGTTCCATACACCTCAGTGAAAACCAACCTTCTCTCTACTGCTGGTCATTTGACATGACCACACAACATCTCAATTGACATCTTCCATGCTTCACCTTAATCCTGAATTACAATCATACTCTCTAACTCACATCAGAGCTGGGCCCTAATGCTAACCATAATCCAAACTCCTCGTTCATGTTAAAGAACTAGTATCCATTAACCTAGCCCTAGCCCATGGATCTGAATCATCACCATCACCATCGATGTCACTGAGAATTAACCATAAACTGGATCTTCAATCTCGTACTCACCCTCACATCAGAGACAGACCCTAACTCTAATTGTAACCCTATCTTCGCCATAAACCTAAACAAACACCCAACCCTAACCCTAGTCTTTGTCCCTGGACATTGTCCCTCAGCGTCACCACTGACTTCACCGAAGGTTCGCTTTATCCATGGATTTCAATCTTGTCTTCGTAATCACTTCAGAGACAGACTCTAACTCTCACCATACATTTACCCTCAATGTTCACCATTTCGTACACCTAATACGATACCCTGCCCACGTCCTTCGCTCTGACCCCTTACCACAAACACCACCATCAAGCATGTCTATCAAAAAGAGTGAATATCATTCTCACAATCACCCTCACTTTAGAGCTGGATCCTGACTCTAACCATATCCCTATCCTCCATGCACAGTTAAACCAACACCGAAACCTAACCCTAGCTTGGCTCCTGGACCTGAAACCGCACAATCACCAACGATGTCACCCAGAATTCTCCGTAAACCCGATGTTCAATCTCGTCCTCAACCGCACTACAGAGCCAGATCATAAGCCTAAATGAAACCATATAGTCCCTGTACACCTTACCAAACACCTAACCCTACCCCTAGCCCTAGCCCATGGACCTAATACCTCACAATCACCATTGACATCACCCAGGCTTCAGCGTAAACCTGATGTTCAATCTCGTCCTGATCCTCACGTCAGAGCCCAATCCGAACCCTTCCCATAACAATATCTCCCCCGTACACCTTGCCAAACACTTAACCCTGAACCTAGCCTTGTTTCCTTGACTTACCCCTCACTGTCACCATCAGCGTCCCCCATGCCTCACTGTAAAACTCCTCCTCAGTGTACCCCTTCACCTCACATCAGAGCTGGATCCTAAGCATAACGATAACCCTCTCCTCCCAGTACAACTTACAGAACACCAAACCCTAACCCTAACCTTGTTCACTGACCAAAACCCTCACCGTCAAAATCGACATCTAACACACCTCACAGTAAACGTCAAGAACAATCTCACCCTTGGGCTCACATCAGAGCTACATCCTAACTTTAAACATAGTCCTGTATGTCCCGTAAAACTTTGCGAACACCAACCCTAACTCGAGTGCTGATCACTAGACCTGACCCCTCAGCATCATATTTGACATCATCCACGCTTCACCTTAAACCTGAATTACAATCATACTCTCTACTTCACATCACACCAGACCCAAATTCTAACTGTAATCTAAACTCCCCATTCGCCTTAAAGAACTACCAACTATAATACTAGCCCTAGCCCATGGATCTAACCTACACCGCCACCTTCGAGGTCAACACATGCTTCACCGGTAACTTAAACTTCCATCTCGTCCTTACCCTCATATAAGAGACAGACCCTAAATCAAATCGTAACCCTAACTTCCCCATAAAACTTAAGTTACACCCAAGCCTAACACTAGCCCTTGTCCGTGGACATTGCCCCTCACCATCACCATTGACAACACACAAGGTTCCCTTTAAACATGGATTTAAATCTGGCCCCCTACTCACATCAGAGACAGTCCCAAACTCAAAATGTAACCCTCTCCTCACTGTTCACCGTTCGTACACCTGACCCAAAACCCTGCCCAGTTTCTTCGACCTGACCCCTCACCACCGACAGCACCATGACTCATGTCTAACAAAAATCATGAAGGTCTGTATCGAAAATGACATCAGGTCAGAGCTGGATCCTGATTCCTACCATACCCCAATCCTCCACGTACAGCGAACTGAACACCGACACCTAAACCTAGACCTGGCCCCTGGACCTGAAACCTCATCGTCACCAATGACATCACCCACGTTCAGCGCAAACCTGATGTTCAATCACTTCCTCATCCACACATCAGAGCCTGATCCTAATCCTTCCCATAACCATATCTTCCCTGTACACCTTACCAAGCACCTATCCCTAACCCTAACCTTGTTTCCTGGTTGAATCCTCACTGACAAAATCGACATCCCCCATGCCTCACTGTAAACCTCCACCTCAATGTCGTCCATGCCATCACGTCAGAGCCAGATCCTAACTCTAAACATAGTCCTATACGTCTGGTACACCTTAGCAAACACAAACCCTAACTGTAGCCCAGGTCTCTTGACCTGACACAACATCACAATTGACATCATTCACGCTTCACCTCAACTCTGAATTACAATCGTACTCTCTAACTCACATCACAGGTGAAACCAATCTGAATTACAATCGTACTCTCTAACTCACATCACAGGTGAAACCAAGCTCTAACCATAATCTAAACTCCCCATTTGCCTTAAAGAAATCGCAACCCAAATCCTAGCACTAGCCCATGGACCAAACCCTCACTGTCACCTTCGACGTCACCCAGGCTTCACCGTAACCTTGAACTGCAATCTCGTACTCACCCTCACATCAGAGACAGATGCAAACACTGATAGTAACCCTACACTCCCCATTAACCTTAATGAACATGCAACCCTAAAGCAAGCACTTGTCCCTGGACCTTAACCCTTAGAGTCACCATTGACACCACTGAAGGTTATCTTTAAAAATGGATTTAAATCTTGTCCTCACAGTCACATCAGAGACAGTCTCTAACTCTACCTGCAAACCTACCCTCACTGTACACCATTCCATACACCTGATCTGAAACCCTGCCCAGGTCTTCCAACGTGACCCCTCACCACCACCATCACCATCACTCATGTCTAAGAAACATCATGAAAGTCTATCTCGCAATCACCCTCACAATCAGAGCTGGATCCTGACTCTAACCATATCCCTATCCTCCACTTACAGCTAAACCACCACTTCAACTTAACCCTGGACTGCAACCAGGACCTGAAACCTCACTGTCACCATCGTTGTTACCCATGCTTCACCATAAACCTGATGTTCAATCTCGTCCTCACCCTCACAACAGAGACGGATTGTTAGCCTAAACAAAACCATGTGCTCCCTGTACACCTTTCCGAACACCTAACCCTAACCCTAGACCTAGCCCATGGAACTGAACCCTGACAGTCACCATCGACATCACCCAGGCTTCAGCGTAAACCTGATGTTCAATCTCTTCCTCATCCTCACATCAGAGCCCAATTCTAACCCTTCCCATAACCGTATCTTCCCTGTACACCTTACCAAACACCTAACCCTAACCCTAGCCCTAGCCCATGGAATTGAACCTTGACGGTCACCATCGACATCACCCAGGCTTCAGCGTAAACCCGATGTGCAATCCCATCCTCATCCTCACATCAGAGCCCGACTCAAACCCTTCCCATAACCGTATCTTCCCTGTACACCTTACCAAACACCTAACCCTAACCCTAGCCTTGTTCCCTGGACTTACCCCTCACCATCACCATCAATGTCCTCTACGCCTCAATGAAAACCTCGACCTCAATCTATCCCTCAACATCACATCAGAGGTGAATCCTAAGCAAAATGATAAACCAATCCTCCCTGTACACATTACAGGACACCTAACCCTAAACCTAACCTTGTTCACTGGCCTGTACCCTCTCTGTTAAAATCGACATCTCCCATGCATCACTGTAAACCTCCGTGTCAATCTCACCCTCACCATCACATCAGAGTCACACCCTAACTCCAAACGTAGTCCCGTATGTTCCATACACCTCAGTGAAAACCAACCTTCTCTCTACTGCTGGTCATTTGACATGACCACACAACATCTCAGTTGACATCTTCCATGCTTCACCTTAATCCTGAATTACAATCATACTCTCTAACTCACATCAGAGCTGGGCCCTAATGCTAACCATAATCCAAACTCCTCGTTCATGTTAAAGAACTAGTATCCATTAACCTAGCCCTAGCCCATGGATCTGAATCATCACCATCACCATCGATGTCACTGAGAATTAACCATAAACTGGATCTTCAATCTCGTACTCACCCTCACATCAGAGACAGACCCTAACTCTAATTGTAACCCTATCTTCGCCATAAACCTAAACAAACACCCAACCCTAACCCTAGTCTTTGTCCCTGGACATTGTCCCTCAGCGTCACCACTGACTTCACCGAAGGTTCGCTTTATCCATGGATTTAAATCTTGTCTTCGTAATCACTTCAGAGACAGACTCTAACTCTCACCATACATTTACCCTCAATGTTCACCATTTCGTACACCTAATACGATACCCTGCCCACGTCCTTCGCTCTGACCCCTCACCACAAACACCACCATCAAGCATGTCTATCAAAAAGAGTGAATATCATTCTCACAATCACCCTCACTTTAGAGCTGGATCCTGACTCTAACCATACCCCTATCCTCCATGCACAGTTAACCAACAACGAAACCTAACCCTAGCTTGGCTCCTGGACCTGAAGCTGCACAATCACCAACGATGTCACCCAGAATTCTCCGTAAACCCGATGTTCAATCTCGTCCTCAACCGCAGTACAGAGCCAGATCATAAGCCTAAATGAAACCATATAGTCCCTGTACACCTTACCAAACACCTAACCCTACCCCTAGCCCTAGCCCATGGACCTAATACCTCACAATCACCATTGACATCACCCAGGCTTCAGCGTAAACCTGATGTTCAATCTCGTCCTGATCCTCACGTCAGAGCCCAATCCGAACCCTTCCCATAACAATATCTGCCCCGTACACCTTGCCAAACACTTAACCCTGAACCTAGCCTTGTTTCCTTGACTTACCCCTCACTGTCACCATCAGCGTCCCCCATGCCTCACTGTAAAACTCCTCCTCAGTGTACCCCTTCACCTCACATCAGAGCTGGATCCTAAGCATAACGATAACCCTCTCCTCCCAGTACAACTTACAGAACACCAAACCCTAACCCTAACCTTGTTCACTGACCAAAACCCTCACCGTCAAAATCGACATCTAACACACCTCACAGTAAACGTCAAGAACAATCTCACCCTTGGGCTCACATCAGAGCTACATCCTAACTTTAAACATAGTCCTGTATGTCCCGTAAAACTTTGCGAACACCAACCCTAACTCGAGTGCTGATCACTAGACCTGACCCCTCAGCATCATATTTGACATCATCCACGCTTCACCTTAAACCTGAATTACAATCATACTCTCTACTTCACATCACACCAGACCCAAATTCTAACTGTAATCTAAACTCCCCATTCGCCTTAAAGAACTACCAACTATAATACTAGCCCTAGTCCATGGATCTAACCTACACCGCCACCTTCGATGTCAACACAGGCTTCACCGGTAACTTAAACTTCCATCTCGTCCTTACCCTCATATAAGAGACAGACCCTAAATCAAATCGTAACCCTAACTTCCCCATAAAGCTTAAGTTACACCCAAGCCTAACACTAGCCCTTGTCCGTGGACATTGCCCCTCACCATCACCATTGACAACACACAAGGTTCCCTTTAAACATGGATTTAAATCTGGCCCCCTACTCACATCAGAGACAGTCCCAAACTCAAAATGTAACCCTCTCCTCACTGTTCACCGTACGTACACCTGACCCAAAACCCTGCCCAGTTTCTTCAACCTGACCCCTCACCACCGACAGCACCATGACTCATGTCTAACAAAAATCATGAAGGTCTGTATCGAAAATGACATCAGGTCAGAGCTGGATCCTGATTCCTACCATACCCCAATCCTCCACGTACAGCGAACTGAACACCGACACCTAAACCTAGACCTGGCCCCTGGACCTGAAACCTCATCGTCACCAATGACATCACCCACGTTCAGCGCAAACCTGATGTTCAATCACTTCCTCATCCACACATCAGAGCCTGATCCTAATCCTTCCCATAACCATATCTTCCCTGTACACCTTACCAAGCACCTATCCCTAACCCTAACCTTGTTTCCTGGTTGAATCCTCACTGACAAAATCGACATCCCCCATGCCTCACTGTAAACCTCCACCTCAATGTCGTCCATGCCATCACGTCAGAGCCAGATCCTAACTCTAAACATAGTCCTATACGTCTGGTACACCTTAGCAAACACAAACCCTAACTGTAGCCCAGGTCTCTTGACCTGACACAACATCACAATTGACATCATTCACGCTTCACCTCAACTCTGAATTACAATCGTACTCTCTAACTCACATCACAGGTGAAACCAATCTGAATTACAATCGTACTCTCTAACTCACATCACAGGTGAAACCAAGCTCTAACCATAATCTAAACTCCCCATTTGCCTTAAAGAAATCGCAACCCAAATCCTAGCACTAGCCCATGGACCAAACCCTCACTGTCACCTTCGACGTCACCCAGGCTTCACCGTAACGTTGAACTGCAATCTCGTACTCACCCTCACATCAGAGACAGATGCAAACACTGATAGTAACCCTACACTCCCCATTAACCTTAATGAACATGCAACCCTAAAGCAAGCACTTGTCCCTGGATCTTAACCCTTAGAGTCACCATTGACACCACTGAAGGTTATCTTTAAAAATGGATTTAAATCTTGTCCTCACAGTCACATCAGAGACAGTCTCTAACTCTACCTGCAAACCTACCCTCACTGTACACCATTCCATACACCTGATCTGAAACCCTGCCCAGGTCTTCCAACGTGACCCCTCACCACCACCATCACCATCACTCATGTCTAAGAAACATCATGAAAGTCTATCTCGCAATCACCCTCACAATCAGAGATGGATCCTGACTCTAACCATATCCCTATCCTCCACTTACAGCTAAACCACCACTTCAACTTAACCCTGGACTGCAACCAGGACCTGAAACCTCACTGTCACCATCGATGTTACCCATGCTTCACCATAAACCTGATGTTCAATCTCGTCCTCACCCTCACAACAGAGCCGGATTGTTAGCCTAAACAAAACCATGTGCTCCCTGTACACCTTTCCGAACACCTAACCCTAACCCTAGACCTAGCCCATGGAACTGAACCCTGACAGTCACCATCGACATCACCCAGGCTTCAGCGTAAACCTGATGTTCAATCTCTTCCTCATCCTCACATCAGAGCCCAATTCTAACCCTTCCCATAACCGTATCTTCCCTGTACACCTTACCAAACACCTAACCCTAACCCTAGCCCTAGCCCATGGAATTGAACCTTGACGGTCACCATCGACATCACCCAGGCTTCAGCGTAAACCCGATGTGCAATCCCATCCTCATCCTCACATCAGAGCCCGAATCAAACCCTTCCCATAACCGTATCTTCCCTGTACACCTTACCAAACACCTAACCCTAACCCTAGCCTTGTTCCCTGGACTTACCCCTCACCATCACCATCAATGTCCCCTACGCTTCAATGAAAACCTCGACCTCAATCTATCCCTCAACATCACATCAGAGGTGAATCCTAAGCAAAATGATAAACCAATCCTCCCTGTACACATTACAGGACACCTAACCCTAAACCTAACCTTGTTCACTGGCCTGTACCCTCTCTGTTAAAATCGACATCTCCCATGCGTCACTGTAAACCTCCGTGTCAATCTCACCCTCACCATCACATCAGAGTCACACCCTAACTCCAAACGTAGTCCCGTATGTTCCATACACCTCAGTGAAAACCAACCTTCTCTCTACTGCTGGTCATTTGACATGACCACACAACATCTCAGTTGACATCTTCAATGCTTCACCTTAATCCTGAATTACAATCATACTCTCTAACTCACATCAGAGCTAAGCCCTAATGCTAACCATAATCCAAACTCCTCGTTCATGTTAAAGAACTAGTATCCATTAACCTAGCCCTAGCCCATGGATCTGAATCATCACCATCACCATCGATGTCACTGAGAATTAACCATAAACTGGATCTTCAATCTCGTACTCACCCTCACATCAGAGACAGACCCTAACTCTAATTGTAACCCTATCTTCGCCATAAACCTAAACAAACACCCAACCCTAACCCTAGTCTTTGTCCCTGGACATTGTCCCTCAGCGTCACCACTGACTTCACCGAAGGTTCGCTTTATCCATGAATTTAAATCTTGTCTTCGTAATCACTTCAGAGACAGACTCTAACTCTCACCATACATTTACCCTCAATGTTCACCATTTCGTACACCTAATACGATACCCTGCCCACGTCCTTCGCTCTGACCCCTCACCACAAACACCACCATCAAGCATGTCTATCAAAAAGAGTGAATATCATTCTCACAATCACCCTCACTTTAGAGCTGGATCCTGACTCTAACCATACCCCTATCCTCCATGCACAGTTAAACCAACACCGAAACCTAACCCTAGCTTGGCTCCTGGACCTGAAACCGCACAATCACCAACGATGTCACCCAGAATTCTCCGTAAACCCGATGTTCAATCTCGTCCTCAACCGCAGTACAGAGCCAGATCATAAGCCTAAATGAAACCATTTAGTCCCTGTACACCTTACCAAACACCTAACCCTACCCCTAGCCCTAGCCCATGGACCTAATACCTCACAATCACCATTGACATCACCCAGGCTTCAGCGTAAACCTGATGTTCAATCTCGTCCTGATCCTCACGTCAGAGCCCAATCCGAACCCTTCCCATAACAATATCTGCCCCGTACACCTTGCCAAACACTTAACCCTGAACCTAGCCTTGTTTCCTTGACTTACCCCTCACTGTCACCATCAGCGTCCCCCATGCCTCACTGTAAAACTCCTCCTCAGTGTACCCCTTCACCTCACATCAGAGCTGGATCCTAAGCATAACGATAACCCTCTCCTCCCAGTACAACTTACAGAACACGAAACCCTAACCCTAACCTTGTTCACTGACCAAAACCCTCACCATCAAAATCGACATCTAACACACCTCACAGTAAACGTCAAGAACAATCTCACACTTGGGCTCACATCAGAGCTACATCCTAACTTTAAACATAGTCCTGTATGTCCCGTAAAACTTTGGAAACACCAACCCTAACTCGAGTGCTGATCACTAGACCTGACCCCTCAGCATCATATTTGACATCATCCACACTTCACCTTAAACCTGAATTACAATCATACTCTCTACTTCACATCACACCAGACCCAAATTCTAACTGTAATCTAAACTCCCCATTCGCCTTAAAGAACTACCAACTATAATACTAGCCCTAGCCCATGGATCTAACCTACACCGCCACCTTCGAGGTCAACACATGCTTCACCGGTAACTTAAACTTCCATCTCGTCCTTACCCTCATATAAGAGACAGACCCTAAATCAAATCGTAACCCTAACTTCCCCATAAAACTTAAGTTACACCCAAGCCTAACACTAGCCCTTGTCCGTGGACATTGCCCCTCACCATCACCATTGACAACACACAAGGTCCCCTTTAAACGTGGATTTAAATCTGGCCCCCTACTCACATCAGAGACAGTCCCAAACTCAAAATGTAACCCTCTCCTCACTGTTCACCGTTCGTATACCTGACCCAAAACCCTGCCCAGTTTCTTCGACCTGACCCCTCACCACCGACAGCACCATGACTCATGTCTAACAAAAATCATGAAGGTCTGTATCGAAAATGACATCAGGTCAGGCTGGATCCTGATTCCTACCATACCCCAATCCTCCACGTACAGCGAACTGAACACCGACACCTAAACCTAGACCTGGCCCCTGGACCTGAAACCTCATCGTCACCAATGACATCACCCACGTTCAGCGCAAACCTGATGTTCAATCACTTCCTCATCCACACATCAGAGCCTGATCCTAATCCTTCCCATAACCAAATCTTCCCTGTACACCTTACCAAGCTCCTATCCCTAACCCTAACCTTGTTTCCTGGTTGAATCCTCACTGACAAAATCGACATCCCCCATGCCTCACTGTAAACCTCCACCACAATGTCGTCCATGCCATCACGTCAGAGCCAGATCCTAACTCTAAACATAGTCCTATACGTCTGGTACACCTTAGCAAACACAAACCCTAACTGTAGCCCAGGTCTCTTGACCTGACACAACATCACAATTGACATCATTCACGCTTCACCTCAACTCTGAATTACAATCGTACTCTCTAACTCACATCATAGGTGAAACCAAGCTCTAACCATAATCTAAACTCCCCGTTTGCCTTAAAGAAATCGCAACCCAAATCCTAGCACTAGCCCATGGACCAAACCCTCACTGTCACCTTCGACGTCACCCAGGCTTCACCGTAACCTTGAACTGCAATCTCGTACTCACCCTCACATCAGAGACAGATGCAAACACTGATAGTAACCCTACACTCCCCATTAACCTTAATGAACATGCAACCCTAAAGCAAGCACTTGTCCCTGCACCTTAACCCTTAGAGTCACCATTGACACCACTGAAGGTTATCTTTAAAAATGGATTTAAATCTTGTCCTCACAGTCACATCAGAGACAGTCTCTAACTCTACCTGCAAACCTACCCTCACTGTACACCATTCCATACACCTGATCTGAAACCCTGCCCAGGTCTTCCAACGTGACCCCTCACCACCACCATCACCATCACTCATGTCTAAGAAACATCATGAAAGTCTATCTCGCAATCACCCTCACAATCAGAGCTGGATCCTGACTCTAACCATATCCCTATCCTCCACTTACAGCTAAACCACCACTTAAACTTAACCCTGGACTGCAACCAGGAACTGAAACCTCACTGTCACCATGGATGTTACCCATGCTTCACCATAAACCTGATGTTCAATCTCGTCCTCACCCTCACAACAGAGCCGGATTGTTAGCCTAAACAAAACCATGTGCTCCCTGTACACCTTTCCGAACACCTAACCCTAACCCTAGACCTAGCCCATGGAACTGAACCCTGACAGTCACCATCGACATCACCCAGGCTTCAGCGTAAACCTGATGTTCAATCTCTTCCTCATCCTCACATCAGAGCCCAATTCTAACCCTTCCCATAACCGTATCATCCCTGTACACCTTACCAAACACCTAACCCTAACCCTAGCCCTAGCCCATGGAATTGAACCTTGACGGTCACCATCGACATCACCCAGGCTTCAGCGTAAACCCGATGTGCAATCCCATCCTCATCCTCACATCAGAGCCCGACTCAAACCCTTCCCATAACCGTATCTTCCCTGTACACCTTACCAAACACCTAACCCTAACCCTAGCCTTGTTCCCTGGACTTACCCCTCACCATCACCATCAATGTCCCCTACGCTTCAATGAAAACCTCGACCTCAATCTATCCCTCAACATCACATCAGAGGTGAATCCTAAGCAAAATGATAAACCAATCCTCCCTGTACACATTACAGGACACCTAACCCTAAACCTAACCTTGTTCACTGGCCTGTACCCTCTCTGTAAAAATCGACATCTCCCATGCGTCACTGTAAACCTCCGTGTCAATCTCACCCTCACCATCACATCAGAGTCACACCCTAACTCCAAACGTAGTCCCGTATGTTCCATACACCTCAGTGAAAACCAACCTTCTCTCTACTGCTGGTCATTTGACATGACCACACAACATCTCAGTTGACATCTTCCATGCTTCACCTTAATCCTGAATTACAATCATACTCTCTAACTCACATCAGAGCTGGGCCCTAATGCTAACCATAATCCAAACTCCTCGTTCATGTTAAAGAACTAGTATCCATTAACCTAGCCCTAGCCCATGGATCTGAATCATCACCATCACCATCGATGTCACTGAGAATTAACCATAAACTGGATCTTCAATCTCGTACTCACCCTCACATCAGAGACAGACCCTAACTCTAATTGTAACCCTATCTTCGCCATAAAACTAAACAAACACCCAACCCTAACCCTAGTCTTTGTCCCTGGACATTGTCCCTCAGCGTCACCACTGACTTCACCGAAGGTTCGCTTTATCCATGGATTTAAATCTTGTCTTCGTAATCTCTTCAGAGACAGACTCTAACTCTCACCATACATTTACCCTCAATGTTCACCATTTCGTACACCTAATACGATACCCTGCCCACGTCCTTCGCTCTGACCCCTCACCACAAACACCACCATCAAGCATGTCTATCAAAAAGAGTGAATATCATTCTCACAATCACCCTCACTTTAGAGCTGGATCCTGACTCTAACCATACCCCTATCCTCCATGCACAGTTAAACCAACACCGAAACCTAACCCTAGCTTGGCTCCTGGACCTGAAACTGCACAATCACCAACGATGTCACCCAGAATTCTCCGTAAACCCGATGTTCAATCTCGTCCTCAACCGCAGTACAGAGCCAGATCATAAGCCTAAATGAAACCATATAGTCCCTGTACACCTTACCAAACACCTAACCCTACCCCTAGCCCTAGCCCATGGACCTAATACCTCACAATCACCATTGACATCACCCAGGCTTCAGCGTAAACCTGATGTTCAATCTCGTCCTGATCCTCACGTCAGAGCCCAATCCGAACCCTTCCCATAACAATATCTGCCCCGTACACCTTGCCAAACACTTAACCCTGAACCTAGCCTTGTTTCCTTGACTTACCCCTCACTGTCACCATCAGCGTCCCCCATGCCTCACTGTAAAACTCCTCCTCAGTGTACCCCTTCACCTCACATCAGAGCTGGATCCTAAGCATAACGATAACCCTCTCCTCCCAGTACAACTTACAGAACACCAAACCCTAACCCTAACCTTGTTCACTGACCAAAACCCTCACCGTCAAAATCGACATCTAACACACCTCACAGTAAACGTCAAGAACAATCTCACCCTTGGGCTCACATCAGAGCTACATCCTAACTTTAAACATAGTCCTGTATGTCCCGTAAAACTTTGCGAACACCAACCCTAACTCGAGTGCTGATCACTAGACCTGACCCCTCAGCATCATATTTGACATCATCCACGCTTCACCTTAAACCTGAATTACAATCATACTCTCTACTTCACATCACACCAGACCCAAATTCTAACTGTAATCTAAACTCCCCATTCGCCTTAAAGAACTACCAACTATAATACTAGCCCTAGCCCATGGATCTAACCTACACCGCCACCTTCGATGTCAACACATGCTTCACCGGTAACTTAAACTTCCATCTCGTCCTTACCCTCATATAAGAGACAGACCCTAAATCAAATCGTAACCCTAACTTCCCCATAAAACTTAAGTTACACCCAAGCCTAACACTAGCCCTTGTCCGTGGACATTGCCCCTCACCATCACCATTGACAACACACAAGGTTCCCTTTAAACATGGATTTAAATCTGGCCCCCTACTCACATCAGAGACAGTCCCAAACTCAAAATGTAACCCTATCCTCACTGTTCACCGTTCGTACACCTGAACCAAAACCCTGCCCAGTTTCTTCAACCTGACCCCTCACCACCGACAGCACCATGACTCATGTCTAACAAAAATCATGAAGGTCTGTATCGAAAATGACATCAGGTCAGAGCTGGATCCTGATTCCTACCATACCCCAATCCTCCACGTACAGCGAACTGAACACCGACACCTAAACCTAGACCTGGCCCCTGGACCTGAAACCTCATCGTCACCAATGACATCACCCACGTTCAGCGCAAACCTGATGTTCAATCACTTCCTCATCCACACATCAGAGCCTGATCCTAATCCTTCCCATAACCATATCTTCCCTGTACACCTTACCAAGCACCTATCCCTAACCCTAACCTTGTTTCCTGGTTGAATCCTCACTGACAAAATCGACATCCCCCATGCCTCACTGTAAACCTCCACCTCAATGTCGTCCATGCCATCACGTCAGAGCCAGATCCTAACTCTAAACATAGTCCTATACGTCTGGTACACCTTAGCAAACACAAACCCTAACTGTAGCCCAGGTCTCTTGACCTGACACAACATCACAATTGACATCATTCACGCTTCACCTCAACTCTGAATTACAATCGTACTCTCTAACTCACATCACAGGTGAAACCAAGCTCTAACCATAATCTAAACTCCCCGTTTGCCTTAAAGAAATCGCAACCCAAATCCTAGCACTAGCCCATGGACCAAACCCTCACTGTCACCTTCGACGTCACCCAGGCTTCACCGTAAACTTGAACTGCAATCTCGTACTCACCCTCACATCAGAGACAGATGCAAACACTGATAGTAACCCTACACTCCCCATTAACCTTAATGAACATGCAACCCTAAAGCAAGCACTTGTCCCTGGACCTTAACCCTTAGAGTCACCATTGACACCACTGAAGGTTATCTTTAAAAATGGATTTAAATCTTGTCCTCACAGTCACATCAGAGACAGTCTCTAACTCTACCTGCAAACCTACCCTCACTGTACACCATTCCATATACCTGATCTGAAACCCTGCCCAGGTCTTCCAACGTGACCCCTCACCACCACCATCACCATCACTCATGTCTAAGAAACATCATGAAAGTCTATCTCGCAATCACCCTCACAATCAGAGCTGGATCCTGACTCTAACCATATCCCTATCCTCCACTTACAGCTAAACCACCACTTAAACTTAACCCTGGACTGCAACCAGGACCTGAAACCTCACTGTCACCATCGATGTTACCCATGCTTCACCATAAACCTGATGTTCAATCTCGTCCTCACCCTCACAACAGAGCCGGATTGTTAGCCTAAACAAAACCATGTGCTCCCTGTACACCTTTCCGAACACCTAACCCTAACCCTAGACCTAGCCCATGGAAGTGAACCCTGACAGTCACCATCGACATCACCCAGGCTTCAGCGTAAACCTGATGTTCAATCTCTTCCTCATCCTCACATCAGAGCCCAATTCTAACCCTTCCCATAACCGTATCTTCCCTGTACACCTTACCAAACACCTAACCCTAACCCTAGCCCTAGCCCATGGAATTGAACCTTGACGGTCACCATCGACATCACCCAGGCTTCAGCGTAAACCCGATGTGCAATCCCATCCTCATCCTCACATCAGAGCCCGACTCAAACCCTTCCCATAACCGTATCTTCCCTGTACACCTTACCAAACACCTAACCCTAACCCTAGCCTTGTTCCCTGGACTTACCCCTCACCATCACCATCAATGTCCCCTACGCTTCAATGAAAACCTCGACCTCAATCTATCCCTCAACATCACATCAGAGGTGAATCCTAAGCAAAATGATAAACCAATCCTCCCTGTACACATTACAGGACACCTAACCCTAAACCTAACCTTGTTCACTGGCCTGTACCCTCTCTGTTAAAATCGACATCTCCCATGCGTCACTGTAAACCTCCGTGTCAATCTCACCCTCACCATCACATCAGAGTCACACCCTAACTCCAAACGTAGTCCCGTATGTTCCATACACCTCAGTGAAAACCAACCTTCTCTCTACTGCTGGTCATTTGACATGACCACACAACATCTCAATTGACATCTTCCATGCTTCACCTTAATCCTGAATTACAATCATACTCTCTAACTCACATCAGAGCTGGGCCCTAATGCTAACCATAATCCAAACTCCTCGTTCATGTTAAAGAACTAGTATCCATTAACCTAGCCCTAGCCCATGGATCTGAATCATCACCATCACCATCGATGTCACTGAGAATTAACCATAAACCGAATCTTCAATCTCGTACTCACCCTCACATCAGAGACAGACCCTAACTCTAATTGTAACCCTATCTTCGCCATAAACCTAAACAAACACCCAACCCTAACCCTAGTCTTTGTCCCTGGACATTGTCCCTCAGCGTCACCACTGACTTCACCGAAGGTTCGCTTTATCCATGGATTTAAATCTTGTCTTCGTAATCACTTCAGAGACAGACTCTAACTCTCACCATACATTTACCCTCAATGTTCACCATTTCGTACACCTAATACGATACCCTGCCCACGTCCTTCGCTCTGACCCCTCACCACAAACACCACCATCAAGCATGTCTATCAAAAAGAGTGAATATCATTCTCACAATCACCCTCACTTTAGAGCTGGATCCCGACTCTAACCATATCCCTATCCTCCATGCACAGTTAAACCAACACCGAAACCTAACCCTAGCTTGGCTCCTGGACCTGAAACCGCACAATCACCAACGATGTCACCCAGAATTCTCCGTAAACCCGATGTTCAATCTCGTCCTCAACCGCACTACAGAGCCAGATCATAAGCCTAAATGAAACCATATAGTCCCTGTACACCTTACCAAACACCTAACCCTACCCCTAGCCCTAGCCCATGGACCTAATACCTCACAATCACCATTGACATCACCCAGGCTTCAGCGTAAACCTGATGTTCAATCTCGTCCTGATCCTCACGTCAGAGCCCAATCCGAACCCTTCCCATAACAATATCTCCCCCGTACACCTTACCAAACACTTAACCCTGAACCTAGCCTTGTTTCCTTGACTTACCCCTCACTGTCACCATCAGCGTCCCCCATGCCTCACTGTAAAACTCCTCCTCAGTGTACCCCTTCACCTCACATCAGAGCTGGATCCTAAGCATAACGATAACCCTCTCCTCCCAGTACAACTTACAGAACACCAAACCCTAACCCTAACCTTGTTCACTGACCAAAACCCTCACCGTCAAAATCGACATCTAACACACCTCACAGTAAACGTCAAGAACAATCTCACCCTTGGGCTCACATCAGAGCTACATCCTAACTTTAAACATAGTCCTGTATGTCCCGTAAAACTTTGCGAACACCAACCCTAACTCGAGTGCTGATCACTAGACCTGACCCCTCAGCATCATATTTGACATCATCCACGCTTCACCTTAAACCTGAATTACAATCATACTCTCTACTTCACATCACACCAGACCCAAATTCTAACTGTAATCTAAACTCCCCATTCGCCTTAAAGAACTACCAACTATAATACTAGCCCTAGCCCATGGATCTAACCTACACCGCCACCTTCGATGTCAACACATGCTTCACCGGTAACTTAAACTTCCATCTCGTCCTTACCCTCATATAAGAGACAGACCCTAAATCAAATCGTAACCCTAACTTCCCCATAAAACTTAAGTTACACCCAAGCCTAACACTAGCCCTTGTCCGTGGACATTGCCCCTCACCATCACCATTGACAACACACAAGGTTCCCTTTAAACATGGATTTAAATCTGGCCCCCTACTCACATCAGAGACAGTCCCAAACTCAAAATGTAACCCTCTCCTCAATGTTCACCGTTCGTACACCTGACCCAAAACCCTGCCCAGTTTCTTCGACCTGACCCCTCACCACAGACAGCACCATGACTCATGTCTAACAAAAATCATGAAGGTCTGTATCGAAAATGACATCAGGTCAGAGCTGGATCCTGATTCCTACCATACCCCAATCCTCCACGTACAGCGAACTGAACACCGACACCTAAACCTAGACCTGGCCCCTGGACCTGAAACCTCATCGTCACCAATGACATCACCCACGTTCAGCGCAAACCTGATGTTCAATCACTTCCTCATCCACACATCAGAGCCTGATCCTAATCCTTCCCATAACCATATCTTCCCTGTACACCTTACCAAACACCTATCCCTAACCCTAACCTTGTTTCCTGGTTGAATCCTCACTGACAAAATCGACATCCCCCATGCCTCACTGTAAACCTCCACCTCAATGTCGTCCATGCCATCACGTCAGAGCCAGATCCTAACTCTAAACATAGTCCTATACGTCTGGTACACCTTAGCAAACACAAACCCTAACTGTAGCCCAGGTCTCTTGACCTGACACAACATCACAATTGACATCATTCACGCTTCACCTCAACTCTGAATTACAATCGTACTCTCTAACTCACATCACAGGTGAAACCAAGCTCTAACCATAATCTAAACTCCCCATTTGCCTTAAAGAAATCGCAACCCAAATCCTAGCACTAGCCCATGGACCAAACCCTCACTGTCACCTTCGACGTCACCCAGGCTTCACCGTAACCTTGAACTGCAATCTCGTACTCACCCTCACATCAGAGACAGATGCAAACACTGATAGTAACCCTACACTCCCCATTAACCTTAATGAACATGCAACCCTAAAGAAAGCACTTGTCCCTGGACCTTAACCCTTAGAGTCACCATTGACACCACTGAAGGTTATCTTTAAAAATGGATTTAAATCTTGTCCTCACAGTCACATCAGAGACAGTCTCTAACTCTACCTGCAAACCTACCCTCACTGTACACCATTCCATACACCTGATCTGAAACCCTGCCCAGGTCTTCCAACGTGACCCCTCACCACCACCATCACCATCACTCATGTCTAAGAAACATCATGAAAGTCTATCTCGCAATCACCCTCACAATCAGAGCTGGATCCTGACTCTAACCATATCCCTATCCTCCACTTACAGCTAAACCACCACTTAAACTTAACCCTGGACTGCAACCAGGACCTGAAACCTCACTGTCACCATCGATGTAACCCATGCTTCACCATAAACCTGATGTTCAATCTCGTCCTCACCCTCACAACAGAGCCGGATTGTTAGCCTAAACAAAACCATGTGCTCCCTGTACACCTTTCCGAACACCTAACCCTAACCCTAGACCTAGCCCATGGAACTGAACCCTGACAGTCACCATCGACATCACCCAGGCTTCAGCGTAAACCTGATGTTCAATCTCTTCCTCATCCTCACATCAGAGCCCAATTCTAACCCTTCCCATAACCGTATCTTCCCTGTACACCTTACCAAACACCTAACCCTAACCCTAGCCCTAGCCCATGGAATTGAACCTTGACGGTCACCATCGACATCACCCAGTCTTCAGCGAAACCCGATGTGCAATCCCATCCTCATCCTCACATCAGAGCCCGACTCAAACCCTTCCCATAACCGTATCTTCCCTGTACACCTTACCAAACACCTAACCCTAACCCTAGCCTTGTTCCCTGGACTTACCCCTCACCATCACCATCAATGTCCCCTACGCTTCAATGAAAACCTCGACCTCAATCTATCCCTCAACATCACATCAGAGGTGAATCCTAAGCAAAATGATAAACCAATCCTCCCTGTACACATTACAGGACACCTAACCCTAAACCTAACCTTGTTCACTGGCCTGTACCCTCTCTGTTAAAATCGACATCTCCCATGCGTCACTGTAAACCTCCGTGTCAATCTCACCCTCACCATCACATCAGAGTCACACCCTAACTCCAAACGTAGTCCCGTATGTTCCATACACCTCAGTGAAAACCAACCTTCTCTCTACTGCTGGTCATTTGACATGACCACACAACATCTCAATTGACATCTTCCATGCTTCACCTTAATCCTGAATTACAATCATACTCTCTAACTCACATCAGAGCTGGGCCCTAATGCTAACCATAATCCAAACTCCTCGTTCATGTTAAAGAACTAGTATCCATTAACCTAGCCCTAGCCCATGGATCTGAATCATCACCATCACCATCGATGTCACTGAGAATTAACCATAAACCGAATCTTCAATCTCGTACTCACCCTCACATCAGAGACAGACCCTAACTCTAATTGTAACCCTATCTTCGCCATAAACCTAAACAAACACCCAACCCTAACCCTAGTCTTTGTCCCTGGACATTGTCCCTCAGCGTCACCACTGACTTCACCGAAGGTTCGCTTTATCCATGGATTTAAATCTTGTCTTCGTAATCACTTCAGAGACAGACTCTAACTCTCACCATACATTTACCCTCAATGTTCACCATTTCGTACACCTAATACGATACCCTGCCCACGTCCTTCGCTCTGACACCTCACCACAAACACCACCATCAAGCATGTCTATCAAAAAGAGTGAATATCATTCTCACAATCACCCTCACTTTAGAGCTGGATCCTGACTCTAACCATATCCCTATCCTCCATGCACAGTTAAACCAACACCGAAACCTAACCCTAGCTTGGCTCCTGGACCTGAAACCGCACAATCACCAACGATGTCACCCAGAATTCTCCGTAAACCCGATGTTCAATCTCGTCCTCAACCGCACTACAGAGCCAGATCATAAGCCTAAATGAAACCATATAGTCCCTGTACACCTTACCAAACACCTAACCCTACCCCTAGCCCTAGCCCATGGACCTAATACCTCACAATCACCATTGACATCACCCAGGCTTCAGCGTAAACCTGATGTTCAATCTCTTCCTGATCCTCACGTCAGAGCCCAATCCGAACCCTTCCCATAACAATATCTCCCCCGTACACCTTGCCAAACACTTAACCCTGAACCTAGCCTTGTTTCCTTGACTTACCCCTCACTGTCACCATCAGCGTCCCCCATGCCTCACTGTAAAACTCCTCCTCAGTGTACCCCTTCACCTCACATCAGAGCTGGATCCTAAGCATAACGATAACCCTCTCCTCCCAGTACAACTTACAGAACACCAAACCCTAACCCTAACCTTGTTCACTGACCAAAACCCTCACCGTCAAAATCGACATCTAACACACCTCACAGTAAACGTCAAGAACAATCTCACCCTAGGGCTCACATCAGAGCTACATCCTAACTTTAAACATAGTCCTGTATGTCCCGTAAAACTTTGCGAACACCAACCCTAACTCGAGTGCTGATCACTAGACCTGACCCCTCAGCATCATATTTGACATCATCCACGCTTCACCTTAAACCTGAATTACAATCATAGTCTCTACTTCACATCACACCAGACCCAAATTCTAACTGTAATCTAAACTCCCCATTCGCCTTAAAGAACTACCAACTATAATACTAGCCCTAGCCCATGGATCTAACCTACACCGCCACCTTCGATGTCAACACATGCTTCACCGGTAACTTAAACTTCCATCTCGTCCTTACCCTCATATAAGAGACAGACCCTAAATCAAATCGTAACCCTAACTTCCCCATAAAACTTAAGTTACACCCAAGCCTAACACTAGCCCTTGTCCGTGGACATTGCCCCTCACCATCACCATTGACAACACACAAGGTTCCCTTTAAACATGGATTTAAATCTGGCCCCCTACTCACATCAGAGACAGTCCCAAACTCAAAATGTAACCCTCTCCTCACTGTTCACCGTTCGTACACCTGACCCAAAACCCTGCCCAGTTTCTTCGACCTGACCCCTCACCACCGACAGCACCATGACTCATGTCTAACAAAAATCATGAAGGTCTGTATCGAAAATGACATCAGGTCAGAGCTGGATCCTGATTCCTACCATACCCCAATCCTCCACGTACAGCGAACTGAACACCGACACTTAAACCTAGACCTGGCCCCTGGACCTGAAACCTCATCGTCACCAATGACATCACCCACGTTCAGCGCAAACCTGATGTTCAATCACTTCCTCATCCACACATCAGAGCCTGATCCTAATCCTTCCCATAACCATATCTTCCCTGTACACCTTACCAAGCACCTATCCCTAACCCTAACCTTGTTTCCTGGTTGAATCCTCACTGACAAAATCGACATCCCCCATGTCTCACTGTAAACCTCCACCTCAATGTCGTCCATGCCATCACGTCAGAGCCAGATCCTAACTCTAAACATAGTCCTATACGTCTGGTACACCTTAGCAAACACAAACCCTAACTGTAGCCCAGGTCTCTTGACCTGACACAACATCACAATTGACATCATTCACGCTTCACCTCAACTCTGAATTACAATCGTACTCTCTAACTCACATCACAGGTGAAACCAAGCTCTAACCATAATCTAAACTCCCCATTTGCCTTAAAGAAATCGCAACCCAAATCCTAGCACTAGCCCATGGACCAAACCCTCACTGTCACCTTCGACGTCACCCAGGCTTCACCGTAACCTTGAACTGCAATCTCGTACTCACCCTCACATCAGAGACAGATGCAAACACTGATAGTAACCCTACACTCCCCATTAACCTTAATGAACATGCAACCCTAAAGCAAGCACTTGTCCCTGGACCTTAACCCTTAGAGTCACCATTGACACCACTGAAGGTTATCTTTAAAAATGGATTTAAATCTTGTCCTCACAGTCACATCAGAGACAGTCTCTAACTCTACCTGCAAACCTACCCTCACTGTACACCATTCCATACACCTGATCTGAAACCCTGCCCAGGTCTTCCAACGTGACCCCTCACCACCACCATCACCATCACTCATGTCTAAGAAACATCATGAAAGTCTATCTCGCAATCACCCTCACAATCAGAGCTGGATCCTGACTCTAACCATATCCCTATCCTCCACTTACAGCTAAACCACCACTTAAACTTAACCCTGGACTGCAACCAGGACCTGAAACCTCACTGTCACCATCGATGTTACCCATGCTTCACCATAAACCTGATGTTCAATCTCGTCCTCACCCTCACAACAGAGCCGGATTGTTAGCCTAAACAAAACCATGTGCTCCCTGTACACCTTTCCGAACACCTAACCCTAACCCTAGACCTAGCCCATGGAACTGAACCCTGACAGTCACCACCGACATCACCCAGGCTTCAGCGTAAACCTGATGTTCAATCTCTTCCTCATCCTCACATCAGAGCCCAATTCTAACCCTTCCCATAACCGTATCTTCCCTGTACACCTTACCAAACACCTAACCCTAACCCTAGCCCTAGCCCATGGAATTGAACCTTGACGGTCACCATCGACATCACCCAGGCTTCAGCGTAAACCCGATGTGCAATCCCATCCTCATCCTCACATCAGAGCCCGACTCAAACCCTTCCCATAACCGTATCTTCCCTGTACACCTTACCAAACACCTAACCCTAACCCTAGCCTTGTTCCCTGGACTTACCCCTCACCATCACCATCAATGTCCCCTACGCTTCAATGAAAACCTCGACCTCAATCTATCCCTCAACATCACATCAGAGGTGAATCCTAAGCAAAATGATAAACCAATCCTCCCTGTACACATTACAGGACACCTAACCCTAAACCTAACCTTGTTCACTGGCCTGTACCCTCTCTGTTAAAATCGACATCTCCCATGCGTCACTGTAAACCTCCGTGTCAATCTCACCCTCACCATCACATCAGAGTCACACCCTAACTCCAAACGTAGTCCCGTATGTTCCATACACCTCAGTGAAAACCAACCTTCTCTCTACTGCTGGTCATTTGACATGACCACACAACATCTCAATTGACATCTTCCATGCTTCACCTTAATCCTGAATTACAATCATACTCTCTAACTCACATCAGAGCTGGGCCCTAATGCTAACCATAATCCAAACTCCTCGTTCATGTTAAAGAACTAGTATCCATTAACCTAGCCCTAGCCCATGGATCTGAATCATCACCATCACCATCGATGTCACTGAGAATTAACCATAAACCGAATCTTCAATCTCGTACTCACCCTCACATCAGAGACAGACCCTAACTCTAATTGTAACCCTATCTTCGCCATAAACCTAAACAAACACCCAACCCTAACCCTAGTCTTTGTCCCTGGACATTGTCCCTCAGCATCACCACTGACTTCACCGAAGGTTCGCTTTATCCATGGATTTAAATCTTGTCTTCGTAATCACTTCAGAGACAGACTCTAACTCTCACCATACATTTACCCTCAATGTTCACCATTTCGTACACCTAATACGATACCCTGCCCACGTCCTTCGCTCTGACCCCTCACCACAAACACCACCATCAAGCATGTCTATCAAAAAGAGTGAATATCATTCTCACAATCACCCTCACTTTAGAGCTGGATCCCGACTCTAACCATATCCCTATCCTCCATGCACAGTTAAACCAACACCGAAACCTAACCCTAGCTTGGCTCCTGGACCTGAAACCGCACAATCACCAACGATGTCACCCAGAATTCTCCGTAAACCCGATGTTCAATCTCGTCCTCAACCGCACTACAGAGCCAGATCATAAGCCTAAATGAAAACATATAGTATCTGTACACCTTACCAAACACCTAACCCTACCCCTAGGCCTAGCCCATGGACCTAATACCTCACAATCACCATTGACATCACCCAGGCTTCAGCGTAAACCTGATGTTCAATCTCGTCCTGATCCTCACGTCAGAGCCCAATCCGAACCCTTCCCATAACAATATCTCCCCCGTACACCTTGCCAAACACTTAACCCTGAACCTAGCCTTGTTTCCTTGACTTACCCCTCACTGTCACCATCAGCGTCCCCCATGCCTCACTGTAAAACTCCTCGTCAGTGTACCCCTTCACCTCACATCAGAGCTGGATCCTAAGCATAACGATAACCCTCTCCTCCCAGTACAACTTACAGAACACCAAACCCTAACCCTAACCTTGTTCACTGACCAAAACCCTCACCGTCAAAATCGACATCTAACACACCTCACAGTAAACGTCAAGAACAATCTCACCCTTGGGCTCACATCAGAGCTACATCCTAACTTTAAACATAGTCCTGTATGTCCCGTAAAACTTTGCGAACACCAACCCTAACTCGAGTGCTGATCACTAGACCTGACCCCTCAGCATCATATTTGACATCATCCACGCTTCACCTTAAACCTGAATTACAATCATACTCTCTACTTCACATCACACCAGACCCAAATTCTAACTGTAATCTAAACTCCCCATTCGCCTTAAAGAACTACCAACTATAATACTAGCCCTAGCCCATGGATCTAACCTACACCGCCACCTTCGATGTCAACACATGCTTCACCGGTAACTTAAACTTCCATCTCGTCCTTACCCTCATATAAGAGACAGACCCTAAATCAAATCGTAACCCTAACTTCCCCATAAAACTTAAGTTACACCCAAGCCTAACACTAGCCCTTGTCCGTGGACATTGCCCCTCACCATCACCATTGACAACACACAAGGTTCCCTTTAAACATGGATTTAAATCTGGCCCCCTACTCACATCAGAGACAGTCCCAAACTCAAAATGTAACCCTCTCCTCACTGTTCACCGTTCGTACACCTGACCCAAAACCCTGCCCAGTTTCTTCGACCTGACCCCTCACCACAGACAGCACCATGACTCATGTCTAACAAAAATCATGAAGGTCTGTATCGAAAATGACATCAGGTCAGAGCTGGATCCTGATTCCTACCATACCCCAATCCTCCACGTACAGCGAACTGAACACCGACACCTAAACCTAGACCTGGCCCCTGGACCTGAAACCTCATCGTCACCAATGACATCACCCACGTTCAGCGCAAACCTGATGTTCAATCACTTCCTCATCCACACATCAGAGCCTGATCCTAATCCTTCCCATAACCATATCTTCCCTGTACACCTTACCAAACACCTATCCCTAACCCTAACCTTGTTTCCTGGTTGAATCCTCACTGACAAAATCGACATCCCCCATGCCTCACTGTAAACCTCCACCTCAATGTCGTCCATGCCATCACGTCAGAGCCAGATCGTAACTCTAAACATAGTCCTATACGTCTGGTACACCTTAGCAAACACAAACCCTAACTGTAGCCCAGGTCTCTTGACCTGACACAACATCACAATTGACATCATTCACGCTTCACCTCAACTCTGAATTACAATCGTACTCTCTAACTCACATCACAGGTGAAACCAAGCTCTAACCATAATCTAAACTCCCCATTTGCCTTAAAGAAATCGCAACCCAAATCCTAGCACTAGCCCATGGACCAAACCCTCACTGTCACCTTCGACGTCACCCAGGCTTCACCGTAACCTTGAACTGCAATCTCGTACTCACCCTCACATCAGAGACAGATGCAAACACTGATAGTAACCCTACACTCCCCATTAACCTTAATGAACATGCAACCCTAAAGCAAGCACTTGTCCCTGGACCTTAACCCTTAGAGTCACCATTGACACCACTGAAGGTTATCTTTAAAAATGGATTTAAATCTTGTCCTCACAGTCACATCAGAGACAGTCTCTAACTCTACCTGCAAACCTACCCTCACTGTACACCATTCCATACACCTGATCTGAAACCCTGCCCAGGTCTTCCAACGTGACCCCTCACCACCACCATCACCATCACTCATGTCTAAGAAACATCATGAAAGTCTATCTCGCAATCACCCTCACAATCAGAGCTGGATCCTGACTCTAACCATATCCCTATCCTCCACTTACAGCTAAACCACCACTTAAACTTAACCCTGGACTGCAACCAGGACCTGAAACCTCACTGTCACCATCGATGTTACCCATGCTTCACCATAAACCTGATGTTCAATCTCGTCCTCACCCTCACAACAGAGCCGGATTGTTAGCCTAAACAAAACCATGTGCTCCCTGTACACCTTTCCGAACACCTAACCCTAACCCTAGACCTAGCCCATGGAACTGAACCCTGACAGTCACCACCGACATCACCCAGGCTTCAGCGTAAACCTGATGTTCAATCTCTTCCTCATCCTCACATCAGAGCCCAATTCTAACCCTTCCCATAACCGTATCTTCCCTGTACACCTTACCAAACACCTAACCCTAACCCTAGCCCTAGCCCATGGAATTGAACCTTGACGGTCACCATCGACATCACCCAGGCTTCAGCGTAAACCCGATGTGCAATCCCATCCTCATCCTCACATCAGAGCCCGACTCAAACCCTTCCCATAACCGTATCTTCCCTGTACACCTTACCAAACACCTAACCCTAACCCTAGCCTTGTTCCCTGGACTTACCCCTCACCATCACCATCAATGTCCCCTACGCTTCAATGAAAACCTCGACCTCAATCTATCCCTCAACATCACATCAGAGGTGAATCCTAAGCAAAATGATAAACCAATCCTCCCTGTACACATTACAGGACACCTAACCCTAAACCTAACCTTGTTCACTGGCCTGTACCCTCTCTGTTAAAATCGACATCTCCCATGCGTCACTGTAAACCTCCGTGTCAATCTCACCCTCACCATCACATCAGAGTCACACCCTAACTCCAAACGTAGTCCCGTATGTTCCATACACCTCAGTGAAAACCAACCTTCTCTCTACTGCTGGTCATTTGACATGACCACACAACATCTCAATTGACATCTTCCATGCTTCACCTTAATCCTGAATTACAATCATACTCTCTAACTCACATCAGAGCTGGGCCCTAATGCTAACCATAATCCAAACTCCTCGTTCATGTTAAAGAACTAGTATCCATTAACCTAGCCCTAGCCCATGGATCTGAATCATCACCATCACCATCGATGTCACTGAGAATTAACCATAAACCGAATCTTCAATCTCGTACTCACCCTCACATCAGAGACAGACCCTAACTCTAATTGTAACCCTATCTTCGCCATAAACCTAAACAAACACCCAACCCTAACCCTAGTCTTTGTCCCTGGACATTGTCCCTCAGCATCACCACTGACTTCACCGAAGGTTCGCTTTATCCATGGATTTAAATCTTGTCTTCGTAATCACTTCAGAGACAGACTCTAACTCTCACCATACATTTACCCTCAATGTTCACCATTTCGTACACCTAATACGATACCCTGCCCACGTCCTTCGCTCTGACCCCTCACCACAAACACCACCATCAAGCATGTCTATCAAAAAGAGTGAATATCATTCTCACAATCACCCTCACTTTAGAGCTGGATCCCGACTCTAACCATATCCCTATCCTCCATGCACAGTTAAACCAACACCGAAACCTAACCCTAGCTTGGCTCCTGGACCTGAAACCGCACAATCACCAACGATGTCACCCAGAATTCTCCGTAAACCCGATGTTCAATCTCGTCCTCAACCGCACTACAGAGCCAGATCATAAGCCTAAATGAAACCATATAGTCCCTGTACACCTTACCAAACACCTAACCCTACCCCTAGCCCTAGCCCATGGACCTAATACCTCACAATCACCATTGACATCACCCAGGCTTCAGCGTAAACCTGATGTTCAATCTCGTCCTGATCCTCACGTCAGAGCCCAATCCGAACCCTTCCCATAACAATATCTCCCCCGTACACCTTGCCAAACACTTAACCCTGAACCTAGCCTTGTTTCCTTGACTTACCCCTCACTGTCACCATCAGCGTCCCCCATGCCTCACTGTAAAACTCCTCCTCAGTGTACCCCTTCACCTCACATCAGAGCTGGATCCTAAGCATAACGATAACCCTCTCCTCCCAGTACAACTTACAGAACACCAAACCCTAACCCTAACCTTGTTCACTGACCAAAACCCTCACCGTCAAAATCGACATCTAACACACCTCACAGTAAACGTCAAGAACAATCTCACCCTTGGGCTCACATCAGAGCTACATCCTAACTTTAAACATAGTCCTGTATGTCCCGTAAAACTTTGCGAACACCAACCCTAACTCGAGTGCTGATCACTAGACCTGACCCCTCAGCATCATATTTGACATCATCCACGCTTCACCTTAAACCTGAATTACAATCATACTCTCTACTTCACATCACACCAGACCCAAATTCTAACTGTAATCTAAACTCCCCATTCGCCTTAAAGAACTACCAACTATAATACTAGCCCTAGCCCATGGATCTAACCTACACCGCCACCTTCGATGTCAACACATGCTTCACCGGTAACTTAAACTTCCATCTCGTCCTTACCCTCATATAAGAGACAGACCCTAAATCAAATCGTAACCCTAACTTCCCCATAAAACTTAAGTTACACCCAAGCCTAACACTAGCCCTTGTCCGTGGACATTGCCCCTCACCATCACCATTGACAACACACAAGGTTCCCTTTAAACATGGATTTAAATCTGGCCCCCTACTCACATCAGAGACAGTCCCAAACTCAAAATGTAACCCTCTCCTCACTGTTCACCGTTCGTACACCTGACCCAAAACCCTGCCCAGTTTCTTCGACCTGACCCCTCACCACCGACAGCACCATGACTCATGTCTAACAAAAATCATGAAGGT
This sequence comes from Manis javanica, assembly GCF_040802235.1. Lineage (NCBI taxonomy): Eukaryota > Metazoa > Chordata > Mammalia > Pholidota > Manidae > Manis > Manis javanica. Next base: position 1,416,962 of record NW_027332168.1, on the reverse strand, counting down.
CTGTATCGAAAATGACATCAGGTCAGAGCTGGATCCTGATTCCTACCATACCCCAATCCTCCACGTACAGCGAACTGAACACCGACACCTAAACCTAGACCTGGCCCCTGGACCTGAAACCTCATCGTCACCAATGACATCACCCACGTTCAGCGCAAACCTGATGTTCAATCACTTCCTCATCCACACATCAGAGCCTGATCCTAATCCTTCCCATAACCATATCTTCCCTGTACACCTTACCAAACACCTATCCCTAACCCTAACCTTGTTTCCTGGTTGAATCCTCACTGACAAAATCGACATCCCCCATGCCTCACTGTAAACCTCCACCTCAATGTCGTCCATGCCATCACGTCAGAGCCAGATCGTAACTCTAAACATAGTCCTATACGTCTGGTACACCTTAGCAAACACAAACCCTAACTGTAGCCCAGGTCTCTTGACCTGACACAACATCACAATTGACATCATTCACGCTTCACCTCAACTCTGAATTACAATCGTACTCTCTAACTCACATCACAGGTGAAACCAAGCTCTAACCATAATCTAAACTCCCCATTTGCCTTAAAGAAATCGCAACCCAAATCCTAGCACTAGCCCATGGACCAAACCCTCACTGTCACCTTCGACGTCACCCAGGCTTCACCGTAACCTTGAACTGCAATCTCGTACTCACCCTCACATCAGAGACAGATGCAAACACTGATAGTAACCCTACACTCCCCATTAACCTTAATGAACATGCAACCCTAAAGCAAGCACTTGTCCCTGGACCTTAACCCTTAGAGTCACCATTGACACCACTGAAGGTTATCTTTAAAAATGGATTTAAATCTTGTCCTCACAGTCACATCAGAGACAGTCTCTAACTCTACCTGCAAACCTACCCTCACTGTACACCATTCCATACACCTGATCTGAAACCCTGCCCAGGTCTTCCAACGTGACCCCTCACCACCACCATCACCATCACTCATGTCTAAGAAACATCATGAAAGTCTATCTCGCAATCACCCTCACAATCAGAGCTGGATCCTGACTCTAACCATATCCCTATCCTCCACTTACAGCTAAACCACCACTTAAACTTAACCCTGGACTGCAACCAGGACCTGAAACCTCACTGTCACCATCGATGTTACCCATGCTTCACCATAAACCTGATGTTCAATCTCGTCCTCACCCTCACAACAGAGCCGGATTGTTAGCCTAAACAAAACCATGTGCTCCCTGTACACCTTTCCGAACACCTAACCCTAACCCTAGACCTAGCCCATGGAACTGAACCCTGACAGTCACCACCGACATCACCCAGGCTTCAGCGTAAACCTGATGTTCAATCTCTTCCTCATCCTCACATCAGAGCCCAATTCTAACCCTTCCCATAACCGTATCTTCCCTGTACACCTTACCAAACACCTAACCCTAACCCTAGCCCTAGCCCATGGAATTGAACCTTGACGGTCACCATCGACATCACCCAGGCTTCAGCGTAAACCCGATGTGCAATCCCATCCTCATCCTCACATCAGAGCCCGACTCAAACCCTTCCCATAACCGTATCTTCCCTGTACACCTTACCAAACACCTAACCCTAACCCTAGCCTTGTTCCCTGGACTTACCCCTCACCATCACCATCAATGTCCCCTACGCTTCAATGAAAACCTCGACCTCAATCTATCCCTCAACATCACATCAGAGGTGAATCCTAAGCAAAATGATAAACCAATCCTCCCTGTACACATTACAGGACACCTAACCCTAAACCTAACCTTGTTCACTGGCCTGTACCCTCTCTGTTAAAATCGACATCTCCCATGCGTCACTGTAAACCTCCGTGTCAATCTCACCCTCACCATCACATCAGAGTCACACCCTAACTCCAAACGTAGTCCCGTATGTTCCATACACCTCAGTGAAAACCAACCTTCTCTCTACTGCTGGTCATTTGACATGACCACACAACATCTCAATTGACATCTTCCATGCTTCACCTTAATCCTGAATTACAATCATACTCTCTAACTCACATCAGAGCTGGGCCCTAATGCTAACCATAATCCAAACTCCTCGTTCATGTTAAAGAACTAGTATCCATTAACCTAGCCCTAGCCCATGGATCTGAATCATCACCATCACCATCGATGTCACTGAGAATTAACCATAAACCGAATCTTCAATCTCGTACTCACCCTCACATCAGAGACAGACCCTAACTCTAATTGTAACCCTATCTTCGCCATAAACCTAAACAAACACCCAACCCTAACCCTAGTCTTTGTCCCTGGACATTGTCCCTCAGCATCACCACTGACTTCACCGAAGGTTCGCTTTATCCATGGATTTAAATCTTGTCTTCGTAATCACTTCAGAGACAGACTCTAACTCTCACCATACATTTACCCTCAATGTTCACCATTTCGTACACCTAATACGATACCCTGCCCACGTCCTTCGCTCTGACCCCTCACCACAAACACCACCATCAAGCATGTCTATCAAAAAGAGTGAATATCATTCTCACAATCACCCTCACTTTAGAGCTGGATCCCGACTCTAACCATATCCCTATCCTCCATGCACAGTTAAACCAACACCGAAACCTAACCCTAGCTTGGCTCCTGGACCTGAAACCGCACAATCACCAACGATGTCACCCAGAATTCTCCGTAAACCCGATGTTCAATCTCGTCCTCAACCGCACTACAGAGCCAGATCATAAGCCTAAATGAAACCATATAGTCCCTGTACACCTTACCAAACACCTAACCCTACCCCTAGCCCTAGCCCATGGACCTAATACCTCACAATCACCATTGACATCACCCAGGCTTCAGCGTAAACCTGATGTTCAATCTCGTCCTGATCCTCACGTCAGAGCCCAATCCGAACCCTTCCCATAACAATATCTCCCCCGTACACCTTGCCAAACACTTAACCCTGAACCTAGCCTTGTTTCCTTGACTTACCCCTCACTGTCACCATCAGCGTCCCCCATGCCTCACTGTAAAACTCCTCGTCAGTGTACCCCTTCACCTCACATCAGAGCTGGATCCTAAGCATAACGATAACCCTCTCCTCCCAGTACAACTTACAGAACACCAAACCCTAACCCTAACCTTGTTCACTGACCAAAACCCTCACCGTCAAAATCGACATCTAACACACCTCACAGTAAACGTCAAGAACAATCTCACCCTTGGGCTCACATCAGAGCTACATCCTAACTTTAAACATAGTCCTGTATGTCCCGTAAAACTTTGCGAACACCAACCCTAACTCGAGTGCTGATCACTAGACCTGACCCCTCAGCATCATATTTGACATCATCCACGCTTCACCTTAAACCTGAATTACAATCATACTCTCTACTTCACATCACACCAGACCCAAATTCTAACTGTAATCTAAACTCCCCATTCGCCTTAAAGAACTACCAACTATAATACTAGCCCTAGCCCATGGATCTAACCTACACCGCCACCTTCGATGTCAACACATGCTTCACCGGTAACTTAAACTTCCATCTCGTCCTTACCCTCATATAAGAGACAGACCCTAAATCAAGTCGTAACCCTAACTTCCCCATAAAACTTAAGTTACACCCAAGCCTAACACTAGCCCTTGTCCGTGGACATTGCCCCTCACCATCACCATTGACAACACACAAGGTTCCCTTTAAACATGGATTTAAATCTGGCCCCCTACTCACATCAGAGACAGTCCCAAACTCAAAATGTAACCCTCTCCTCACTGTTCACCGTTCGTACACCTGACCCAAAACCCTGCCCAGTTTCTTCAACCTGACCCCTCACCACCGACAGTACCATGACTCATGTCTAACAAAAATCATGAAGGTCTGTATCGAAAATGACATCAGGTCAGAGCTGGATCCTGATTCCTACCATACCCCAATCCTCCACGTACAGCGAACTGAACACCGACACCTAAACCTAGACCTGGCCCCTGGACCTGAAACCTCATCGTCACCAATGACATCACCCACGTTCAGCGCAAACCTGATGTTCAATCACTTCCTCATCCACACATCAGAGCCTGATCCTAATCCTTCCCATAACCATATCTTCCCTGTACACCTTACCAAACACCTATCCCTAACCCTAACCTTGTTTCCTGGTTGAATCCTCACTGACAAAATCGACATCCCCCATGCCTCACTGTAAACCTCCACCTCAATGTCGTCCATGCCATCACGTCAGAGCCAGATCCTAACTCTAAACATAGTCCTATACGTCTGGTACACCTTAGCAAACACAAACCCTAACTGTAGCCCAGGTCTCTTGACCTGACACAACATCACAATTGACATCATTCACGCTTCACCTCAACTCTGAATTACAATCGTACTCTCTAACTCACATCACAGGTGAAACCAAGCTCTAACCATAATCTAAACTCCCCATTTGCCTTAAAGAAATCGCAACCCAAATCCTAGCACTAGCCCATGGACCAAACCCTCACTGTCACCTTCGACGTCACCCAGGCTTCACCGTAACCTTGAACTGCAATCTCGTACTCACCCTCACATCAGAGACAGATGCAAACACTGATAGTAACCCTACACTCCCCATTAACCTTAATGAACATGCAACCCTAAAGCAAGCACTTGTCCCTGGACCTTAACCCTTAGAGTCACCATTGACACCACTGAAGGTTATCTTTAAAAATGGATTTAAATCTTGTCCTCACAGTCACATCAGAGACAGTCTCTAACTCTACCTGCAAACCTACCCTCACTGTACACCATTCCATACACCTGATCTGAAACCCTGCCCAGGTCTTCCAACGTGACCCCTCACCACCACCATCACCATCACTCATGTCTAAGAAACATCATGAAAGTCTATCTCGCAATCACCCTCACAATCAGAGCTGGATCCTGACTCTAACCATATCCCTATCCTCCACTTACAGCTAAACCACCACTTAAACTTAACCCTGGACTGCAACCAGGACCTGAAACCTCACTGTCACCATCGATGTTACCCATGCTTCACCATAAACCTGATGTTCAATCTCGTCCTCACCCTCACAACAGAGCCGGATTGTTAGCCTAAACAAAACCATGTGCTCCCTGTACACCTTTCCGAACACCTAACCCTAACCCTAGACCTAGCCCATGGAACTGAACCCTGACAGTCACCATCGACATCACCCAGGCTTCAGCGTAAACCTGATGTTCAATCTCTTCCTCATCCTCACATCAGAGCCCAATTCTAACCCTTCCCATAACCGTATCTTCCCTGTACACCTTACCAAACACCTAACCCTAACCCTAGCCCTAGCCCATGGAATTGAACCTTGACGGTCACCATCGACATCACCCAGGCTTCAGCGTAAACCCGATGTGCAATCCCATCCTCATCCTCACATCAGAGCCCGACTCAAACCCTTCCCATAACCGTATCTTCCCTGTACACCTTACCAAACACCTAACCCTAACCCTAGCCTTGTTCCCTGGACTTACCCCTCACCATCACCATCAATGTCCCCTACGCTTCAATGAAAACCTCGACCTCAATCTATCCCTCAACATCACATCAGAGGTGAATCCTAAGCAAAATGATAAACCAATCCTCCCTGTACACATTACAGGACACCTAACCCTAAACCTAACCTTGTTCACTGGCCTGTACCCTCTCTGTTAAAATCGACATCTCCCATGCGTCACTGTAAACCTCCGTGTCAATCTCACCCTCACCATCACATCAGAGTCACACCCTAACTCCAAACGTAGTCCCGTATGTTCCATACACCTCAGTGAAAACCAACCTTCTCTCTACTGCTGGTCATTTGACATGACCACACAACATCTCAATTGACATCTTCCATGCTTCACCTTAATCCTGAATTACAATCATACTCTCTAACTCACATCAGAGCTGGGCCCTAATGCTAACCATAATCCAAACTCCTCGTTCATGTTAAAGAACTAGTATCCATTAACCTAGCCCTAGCCCATGGATCTGAATCATCACCATCACCATCGATGTCACTGAGAATTAACCATAAACTGGATCTTCAATCTCGTACTCACCCTCACATCAGAGACAGACCCTAACTCTAATTGTAACCCTATCTTCGCCATAAACCTAAACAAACACCCAACCCTAACCCTAGTCTTTGTCCCTGGACATTGTCCCTCAGCGTCACCACTGACTTCACCGAAGGTTCGCTTTATCCATGGATTTAAATCTTGTCTTCGTAATCACTTCAGAGACAGACTCTAACTCTCACCATACATTTACCCTCAATGTTCACCATTTCGTACACCTAATACGATACCCTGCCCACGTCCTTCGCTCTGACCCCTCACCACAAACACCACCATCAAGCATGTCTATCAAAAAGAGTGAATATCAGTCTCACAATCACCCTCACTTTAGAGCTGGATCCTGACTCTAACCATATCCCTATCCTCCATGCACAGTTAAACCAACACCGAAACCTAACCCTAGCTTGGCTCCTGTACCTGAAACCGCACAATCACCAACGATGTCACCCAGAATTCTCCGTAAACCCGATGTTCAATCTCGTCCTCAACCGCACTACAGAGCCAGATCATAAGCCTAAATGAAACCATATAGTCCCTGTACACCTTACCAAACACCTAACCCTACCCCTAGCCCTAGCCCATGGACCTAATACCTCACAATCACCATTGACATCACCCAGGCTTCAGCGTAAACCTGATGTTCAATCTCGTCCTGATCCTCACGTCAGAGCCCAATCCGAACCCTTCCCATAACAATATCTCCCCCGTACACCTTGCCAAACACTTAACCCTGAACCTAGCCTTGTTTCCTTGACTTACCCCTCACTGTCACCATCAGCGTCCCCCATGCCTCACTGTAAAACTCCTCCTAAGTGTACCCCTTCACCTCACATCAGAGCTGGATCCTAAGCATAACGATAACCCTCTCCTCCCAGTACAACTTACAGAACACCAAACCCTAACCCTAACCTTGTTCACTGACCAAAACCCTCACCGTCAAAATCGACATCTAACACACCTCACAGTAAACGTCAAGAACAATCTCACCCTTGGGCTCACATCAGAGCTACATCCTAACTTTAAACATAGTCCTGTATGTCCCGTAAAACTTTGCGAACACCAACCCTAACTCGAGTGCTGATCACTAGACCTGACCCCTCAGCATCATATTTGACATCATCCACGCTTCACCTTAAACCTGAATTACAATCATACTCTCTACTTCACATCACACCAGACCCAAATTCTAACTGTAATCTAAACTCCCCATTCGCCTTAAAGAACTACCAACTATAATACTAGCCCTAGCCCGTGGATCTAACCTACACCGCCACCTTCGATGTCAACACATGCTTCACCAGTAACTTAAACTTCCATCTCGTCCTTACCCTCATATAAGAGACAGACCCTAAATCAAATCGTAACCCTAACTTCCCCATAAAACTTAAGTTACACCCAAGCCTAACACTAGCCCTTGTCCGTGGACATTGCCCCTCACCATCACCATTGACAACACACAAGGTTCCCTTTAAACATGGATTTAAATCTGGCCCCCTACTCACATCAGAGACAGTCCCAAACTCAAAATGTAACCCTCTCCTCACTGTTCACCATTCGTGCACCTGACCCAAAACCCTGCCCAGTTTCTTCGACCTGACCCCTCACCACCGACAGCACCATGACTCATGTCTAACAAAAATCATGAAGGTCTGTATCGAAAATGACATCAGGTCAGAGCTGGATCCTGATTCCTACCATACCCCAATCCTCCGCGTACAGCGAACTGAACACCGACACCTAAACCTAGACCTGGCCCCTGGACCTGAAACCTCATCGTCACCAATGACATCACCCACGTTCAGCGCAAACCTGATGGTCAATCACTTCCTCATCCACACATCAGAGCCTGATCCTAGTCCTTCCCATAACCATATCTTCCCTGTACACCTTACCAAGCACCTATCCCTAACCCTAACCTTGTTTCCTGGTTGAATCCTCACTGACAAAATCGACATCCCCCATGCCTCACTGTAAACCTCCACCTCAATGTCGTCCATGCCATCACGTCAGAGCCAGATCCTAACTCTAAACATAGTCCTATACGTCTGGTACACCTTAGCAAACACAAACCCTAACTGTAGCCCAGGTCTCTTGACCTGACACAACATCACAATTGACATCATTCACGCTTCACCTCAACTCTGAATTACAATCGTACTCTCTAACTCACATCACAGGTGAAACCAAGCTCTAACCATAATCTAAACTCCCCATTTGCCTTAAAGAAATCGCAACCCAAATCCTAGCACTAGCCCATGGACCAAACCCTCACTGTCACCTTCGACGTCACCCAGGCTTCACCGTAACCTTGAACTGCAATCTCGTACTCACCCTCACATCAGAGACAGATGCAAACACTGATAGTAACCCTACACTCCCCATTAACCTTAATGAACATGCAACCCTAAAGCAAGCACTTGTCCCTGGACCTTAACCCTTAGAGTCACCATTGACACCACTGAAGGTTATCTTTAAAAATGGATTTAAATCTTGTCCTCACAGTCACATCAGAGACAGTCTCTAACTCTACCTGCAAACCTACCCTCACTGTACACCATTCCATACACCTGATCTGAAACCCTGCCCAGGTCTTCCAACGTGACCCCTCACCACCACCATCACCATCACTCATGTCTAAGAAACATCATGAAAGTCTATCTCGCAATCACCCTCACAATCAGAGCTGGATCCTGACTCTAACCATATCCCTATCCTCCACTTACAGCTAAACCACCACTTAAACTTAACCCTGGACTGCAACCAGGACCTGAAACCTCACTGTCACCATCGATGTTACCCATGCTTCACCATAAACCTGATGTTCAATCTCGTCCTCACCCTCACAACAGAGCCGGATTGTTAGCCTAAACAAAACCATGTGCTCCCTGTACACCTTTCCGAACACCTAACCCTAACCCTAGACCTAGCCCATGGAACTGAACCCTGACAGTCACCATCGACATCACCCAGGCTTCAGCGTAAACCTGATGTTCAATCTCTTCCTCATCCTCACATCAGAGCCCAATTCTAACCCTTCCCATAACCGTATCTTCCCTGTACACCTTACCAAACACCTAACCCTAACCCTAGCCCTAGCCCATGGAATTGAACCTTGACGGTCACCATCGACATCACCCAGGCTTCAGCGTAAACCCGATGTGCAATCCCATCCTCATCCTCACATCAGAGCCCGACTCAAACCCTTCCCATAACCGTATCTTCCCTGTACACCTTACCAAACACCTAACCCTAACCCTAGCCTTGTTCCCTGGACTTACCCCTCACCATCACCATCAATGTCCCCTACGCTTCAATGAAAACCTCGACCTCAATCTATCCCTCAACATCACATCAGAGGTGAATCCTAAGCAAAATGATAAACCAATCCTCCCTGTACACATTACAGGACACCTAACCCTAAACCTAACCTTGTTCACTGGCCTGTACCCTCTCTGTTAAAATCGACATCTCCCATGCGTCACTGTAAACCTCCGTGTCAATCTCACCCTCACCATCACATCAGAGTCACACCCTAACTCCAAACGTAGTCCCGTATGTTCCATACACCTCAGTGAAAACCAACCTTCTCTCTACTGCTGGTCATTTGACATGACCACACAACATCTCAATTGACATCTTCCATGCTTCACCTTAATCCTGAATTACAATCATACTCTCTAACTCACATCAGAGCTGGGCCCTAATGCTAACCATAATCCAAACTCCTCGTTCATGTTAAAGAACTAGTATCCATTAACCTAGCCCTAGCCCATGGATCTGAATCATCACCATCACCATCGATGTCACTGAGAATTAACCATAAACCGAATCTTCAATCTCGTACTCACCCTCACATCAGAGACAGACCCTAACTCTAATTGTAACCCTATCTTCGCCATAAACCTAAACAAACACCCAACCCTAACCCTAGTCTTTGTCCCTGGACATTGTCCCTCAGCGTCACCACTGACTTCACCGAAGGTTCGCTTTATCCATGGATTTAAATCTTGTCTTCGTAATCACTTCAGAGACAGACTCTAACTCTCACCATACATTTACCCTCAATGTTCACCATTTCGTACACCTAATACGATACCCTGCCCACGTCCTTCGCTCTGACCCCTCACCACAAACACCACCATCAAGCATGTCTATCAAAAAGAGTGAATATCATTCTCACAATCACCCTCACTTTAGAGCTGGATCCCGACTCTAACCATATCCCTATCCTCCATGCACAGTTAAACCAACACCGAAACCTAACCCTAGCTTGGCTCCTGGACCTGAAACCGCACAATCACCAACGATGTCACCCAGAATTCTCCGTAAACCCGATGTTCAATCTCGTCCTCAACCGCACTACAGAGCCAGATCATAAGCCTAAATGAAACCATATAGTCCCTGTACACCTTACCAAACACCTAACCCTACCCCTAGCCCTAGCCCATGGACCTAATACCTCACAATCACCATTGACATCACCCAGGCTTCAGCGTAAACCTGATGTTCAATCTCGTCCTGATCCTCACGTCAGAGCCCAATCCGAACCCTTCCCATAACAATATCTCCCCCGTACACCTTGCCAAACACTTAACCCTGAACCTAGCCTTGTTTCCTTGACTTACCCCTCACTGTCACCATCAGCGTCCCCCATGCCTCACTGTAAAACTCCTCGTCAGTGTACCCCTTCACCTCACATCAGAGCTGGATCCTAAGCATAACGATAACCCTCTCCTCCCAGTACAACTTACAGAACACCAAACCCTAACCCTAACCTTGTTCACTGACCAAAACCCTCACCGTCAAAATCGACATCTAACACACCTCACAGTAAACGTCAAGAACAATCTCACCCTTGGGCTCACATCAGAGCTACATCCTAACTTTAAACATAGTCCTGTATGTCCCGTAAAACTTTGCGAACACCAACCCTAACTCGAGTGCTGATCACTAGACCTGACCCCTCAGCATCATATTTGACATCATCCACGCTTCACCTTAAACCTGAATTACAATCATACTCTCTACTTCACATCACACCAGACCCAAATTCTAACTGTAATCTAAACTCCCCATTCGCCTTAAAGAACTACCAACTATAATACTAGCCCTAGCCCATGGATCTAACCTACACCGCCACCTTCGATGTCAACACATGCTTCACCGGTAACTTAAACTTCCATCTCGTCCTTACCCTCATATAAGAGACAGACCCTAAATCAAGTCGTAACCCTAACTTCCCCATAAAACTTAAGTTACACCCAAGCCTAACACTAGCCCTTGTCCGTGGACATTGCCCCTCACCATCACCATTGACAACACACAAGGTTCCCTTTAAACATGGATTTAAATCTGGCCCCCTACTCACATCAGAGACAGTCCCAAACTCAAAATGTAACCCTCTCCTCACTGTTCACCGTTCGTACACCTGACCCAAAACCCTGCCCAGTTTCTTCAACCTGACCCCTCACCACCGACAGTACCATGACTCATGTCTAACAAAAATCATGAAGGTCTGTATCGAAAATGACATCAGGTCAGAGCTGGATCCTGATTCCTACCATACCCCAATCCTCCACGTACAGCGAACTGAACACCGACACCTAAACCTAGACCTGGCCCCTGGACCTGAAACCTCATCGTCACCAATGACATCACCCACGTTCAGCGCAAACCTGATGTTCAATCACTTCCTCATCCACACATCAGAGCCTGATCCTAATCCTTCCCATAACCATATCTTCCCTGTACACCTTACCAAGCACCTATCCCTAACCCTAACCTTGTTTCCTGGTTGAATCCTCACTGACAAAATCGACATCCCCCATGCCTCACTGTAAACCTCCACCTCAATGTCGTCCATGCCATCACGTCAGAGCCAGATCCTAACTCTAAACATAGTCCTATACGTCTGGTACACCTTAGCAAACACAAACCCTAACTGTAGCCCAGGTCTCTTGACCTGACACAACATCACAATTGACATCATCCACGCTTCACCTCACCTCTGAATTACAATCGTACTCTCTAACTCACATCACAGGTGAAACCAAGATCTAACCATAATCTAAACTCCCCATTTGCCATAAAGAAATCGCAACCCAAATCCTAGCACTAGCCCATGGACCAAACCCTCACTGTCATCTTCGACGTCACCCAGGCTTCACCGTAACCTTGAACTGCAATCTCGTACTCACCCTCACATCAGAGACAGATGCAAACACTGATAGTAACCCTACACTCCCCATTAACCTTAATGTACATGCAACCCTAAAGCAAGCACTTGTCCCTGGACCTTAACCCTTAGAGTCACCATTGACACCACTGAAGGTTATCTTTAAAAATGGATTGAAATCTTGTCCTCACAGTCACATCAGAGACAGTCTCTAACTCTACCTGCAAACCTACCCTCACTTTACACCATTCCATACACCTGATCTGAAACCCTGCCCAGGTCTTCCAACGTGACCCCTCACCACCACCATCACCATCACTCATGTCTAAGAAACATCATGAAAGTCTATCTCGCAATCACCCTCACAATCAGAGCTGGATCCTGACTCTAACCATATCCCTATCCTCCACTTACAGCTAAACCACCACTTAAACTTAACCCTGGACTGCAACCAGGACCTGAAACCTCACTGTCACCATCGATGTTACCCATGCTTCACCATAAACCTGATGTTCAATCTCGTCCTCACCCTCACAACAGAGCCGGATTGTTAGCCTAAACAAAACCATGTGCTCCCTGTACACCTTTCCGAACACCTAACCCTAACCCTAGACCTAGCCCATGGAACTGAACCCTGACAGTCACCATCGACATCACCCAGGCTTCAGCGTAAACCTGATGTTCAATCTCTTCCTCATCCTCACATCAGAGCCCAATTCTAACCCTTCCCATAACCGTATCTTCCCTGTACACCTTACCAAACACCTAACCCTAACCCTAGCCCTAGCCCATGGAATTGAACCTTGACGGTCACCATCGACATCACCCAGGCTTCAGCGTAAACCCGATGTGCAATCCCATCCTCATCCTCACATCAGAGCCCGACTCAAACCCTTCCCATAACCGTATCTTCCCTGTACACCTTACCAAACACCTAACCCTAACCCTAGCCTTGTTCCCTGGACTTACCCCTCACCATCACCATCAATGTCCCCTACGCTTCAATGAAAACCTCGACCTCAATCTATCCCTCAACATCACATCAGAGGTGAATCCTAAGCAAAATGATAAACCAATCCTCCCTGTACACATTACAGGACACCTAACCCTAAACCTAACCTTGTTCACTGGCCTGTACCCTCTCTGTTAAAATCGACATCTCCCATGCGTCACTGTAAACCTCCGTGTCAATCTCACCCTCACCATCACATCAGAGTCACACCCTAACTCCAAACGTAGTCCCGTATGTTCCATACACCTCAGTGAAAACCAACCTTCTCTCTACTGCTGGTCATTTGACATGACCACACAACATCTCAATTGACATCTTCCATGCTTCACCTTAATCCTGAATTACAATCATACTCTCTAACTCACATCAGAGCTGGGCCCTAATGCTAACCATAATCCAAACTCCTCGTTCATGTTAAAGAACTAGTATCCATTAACCTAGCCCTAGCCCATGGATCTGAATCATCACCATCACCATCGATGTCACTGAGAATTAACCATAAACCGAATCTTCAATCTCGTACTCACCCTCACATCAGAGACAGACCCTAACTCTAATTGTAACCCTATCTTCGCCATAAACCTAAACAAACACCCAACCCTAACCCTAGTCTTTGTCCCTGGACATTGTCCCTCAGCGTCACCACTGACTTCACCGAAGGTTCGCTTTATCCATGGATTTAAATCTTGTCTTCGTAATCACTTCAGAGACAGACTCTAACTCTCACCATACATTTACCCTCAATGTTCACCATTTCGTACACCTAATACGATACCCTGCCCACGTCCTTCGCTCTGACCCCTCACCACAAACACCACCATCAAGCATGTCTATCAAAAAGAGTGAATATCAGTCTCACAATCACCCTCACTTTAGAGCTGGATCCTGACTCTAACCATATCCCTATCCTCCATGCACAGTTAAACCAACACCGAAACCTAACCCTAGCTTGGCTCCTGTACCTGAAACCGCACAATCACCAACGATGTCACCCAGAATTCTCCGTAAACCCGATGTTCAATCTCGTCCTCAACCGCACTACAGAGCCAGATCATAAGCCTAAATGAAACCATATAGTCCCTGTACACCTTACCAAACACCTAACCCTACCCCTAGCCCTAGCCCATGGACCTAATACCTCACAATCACCATTGACATCACCCAGGCTTCAGCGTAAACCTGATGTTCAATCTCGTCCTGATCCTCACGTCAGAGCCCAATCCGAACCCTTCCCATAACAATATCTCCCCCGTACACCTTGCCAAACACTTAACCCTGAACCTAGCCTTGTTTCCTTGACTTACCCCTCACTGTCACCATCAGCGTCCCCCATGCCTCACTGTAAAACTCCTCGTCAGTGTACCAGTTCACCTCACATCAGAGCTGGATCCTAAGCATAACGATAACCCTCTCCTCCCAGTACAACTTACAGAACACCAAACCCTAACCCTAACCTTGTTCACTGACCAAAACCCTCACCGTCAAAATCGACATCTAACACACCTCACAGTAAACGTCAAGAACAATCTCACCCTTGGGCTCACATCAGAGCTACATCCTAACTTTAAACATAGTCCTGTATGTCCCGTAAAACTTTGCGAACACCAACCCTAACTCGAGTGCTGATCACTAGACCTGACCCCTCAGCATCATATTTGACATCATCCACGCTTCACCTTAAACCTGAATTACAATCATACTCTCTACTTCACATCACACCAGACCCAAATTCAAACTGTAATCTAAACTCCCCATTCGCCTTAATGAACTACCAACTATAATACTAGCCCTAGCCCATGGATCTAACCTACACCGCCACCTTCGATGTCAACACATGCTTCACCGGTAACTTAAACTTCCATCTCGTCCTTACCCTCATATAAGAGACAGACCCTAAATCAAATCGTAACCCTAACTTCCCCATAAAACTTAAGTTACACCCAAGCCTAACACTAGCCCTTGTCCGTGGACATTGCCCCTCACCATCACCATTGACAACACACAAGGTTCCCTTTAAACATGGATTTAAATCTGGCCCCCTACTCACATCAGAGACAGTCCCAAACTCAAAATGTAACCCTATCCTCACTGTTCACCGTTCGTACACCTGACCCAAAAAGCTGCCCAGTTTCTTCGACCTGACCCCTCACCACCGACAGCACCATGACTCATGTCTAACAAAAATCATGAAGGTCTGTATCGAAAATGACATCAGGTCAGAGCTGGATCCTGATTCCTACCATACCCCAATCCTCCACGTACAGCGAACTGAACACCGACACCTAAACCTAGACCTGGCCCCTGGACCTGAAACCTCATCGTCACCAATGACATCACCCACGTTCAGCGCAAACCTGATGTTCAATCACTTCCTCATCCACACATCAGAGCCTGATCCTAATCCTTCCCATAACCATATCTTCCCTGTACACCTTACCAAACACCTATCCCTAAAACTAACCTTGTTTCCTGGTTGAATCCTCACTGACAAAATCGACATCCCCCATGCCTCACTGTAAACCTCCACCTCAATGTCGTCCATGCCATCACGTCAGAGCCAGATCCTAACTCTAAACATAGTCCTATACGTCTGGTACACCTTAGCAAACACAAACCCTAACTGTAGCCCAGGTCTCTTGACCTGACACAACATCACAATTGACATCATTCACGCTTCACCTCAACTCTGAATTACAATCGTACTCTCTAACTCACATCACAGGTGAAACCAAGCTCTAACCATAATCTAAACTCCCCATTTGCCTTAAAGAAATCGCAACCCAAATCCTAGCACTAGCCCATGGACCAAACCCTCACTGTCACCTTCGACGTCACCCAGGCTTCACCGTAACCTTGAACTGCAATCTCGTACTCACCCTCACATCAGAGACAGATGCAAACACTGATAGTAACCCTACACTCCCCATTAACCTTAATGAACATGCAACCCTAAAGCAAGCACTTGTCCCTGGACCTTAACCCTTAGAGTCACCATTGACACCACTGAAGGTTATCTTTAAAAATGGATTTAAATCTTGTCCTCACAGTCACATCAGAGACAGTCTCTAACTCTACCTGCAAACCTACCCTCACTGTACACCATTCCATACACCTGATCTGAAACCCTGCCCAGGTCTTCCAACGTGACCCCTCACCACCACCATCACCATCACTCATGTCTAAGAAACATCATGAAAGTCTATCTCGCAATCACCCTCACAATCAGAGCTGGATCCTGACTCTAACCATATCCCTATCCTCCACTTACAGCTAAACCACCACTTAAACTTAACCCTGGACTGCAACCAGGACCTGAAACCTCACTGTCACCATCGATGTTACCCATGCTTCACCATAAACCTGATGTTCAATCTCGTCCTCACCCTCACAACAGAGCCGGATTGTTAGCCTAAACAAAACCATGTGCTCCCTGTACACCTTTCCGAACACCTAACCCTAACCCTAGACCTAGCCCATGGAACTGAACCCTGACAGTCACCATCGACATCACCCAGGCTTCAGCGTAAACCTGATGTTCAATCTCTTCCTCATCCTCACATCAGAGCCCAATTCTAACCCTTCCCATAACCGTATCTTCCCTGTACACCTTACCAAACACCTAACCCTAACCCTAGCCCTAGCCCATGGAATTGAACCTTGACGGTCACCATCGACATCACCCAGGCTTCAGCGTAAACCCGATGTGCAATCCCATCCTCATCCTCACATCAGAGCCCGACTCAAACCCTTCCCATAACCGTATCTTCCCTGTACACCTTACCAAACACCTAACCCTAACCCTAGCCTTGTTCCCTGGACTTACCCCTCACCATTACCATCAATGACCCCTACGCTTCAATGAAAACCTCGACCTCAATCAATCCATCAACATCATATCAGAGGAGAATCCTAAGCAAAATGATAAACCAATCCTCCCTGTACACATTACAGGACACCTAACCCTAAACCTAACCTTGTTCACTGGCCTGTACCCTCTCTGTTAAAATCGACATCTCCCATGCGTCACTGTAAACCTCCGTGTCAATCTCACCCTCACCATCACATCAGAGTCACACCCTAACTCCAAACGTAGTCCCGTATGTTCCATACACCTCAGTGAAAACCAACCTTCTCTCTACTGCTGGTCATTTGACATGACCACACAACATCTCAATTGACATCTTCCATGCTTCACCTTAATCCTGAATTACAATCATACTCTCTAACTCACATCAGAGCTGGGCCCTAATGCTAACCATAATCCAAACTCCTCGTTCATGTTAAAGAACTAGTATCCATTAACCTAGCCCTAGCCCATGGATCTGAATCATCACCATCACCATCGATGTCACTGAGAATTAACCATAAACTGGATCTTCAATCTCGTCCTCACCCTCATATCAGAGACAGACCCTAACTCTAATTGTAACCCAATCTTCGCCATAAACCTAAACAAACACCCAACCCTAACCCTTGTCTTTGTCCCTGGACATTGTCCCTCAGCGTCACCACTGACTTCACCGAAGGTTCGCTTTATCCATGGATTTAAATCTTGTCTTCGTAATCACTTCAGAGACAGACTCTAACTCTCACCATACATTTACCCTCAATGTTCACCATTTCGTACACCTAATACGATACCCTGCCCACGTCCTTCGCTCTGACCCCTCACCACAAACACCACCATCAAGCATGTCTATCAAAAAGAGTGAATATCATTCTCACAATCACCCTCACTTTAGAGCTGGATCCTGACTCTAACCATATCCCTATCCTCCATGCACAGTTAAACCAACACCGAAACCTAACCCTAGCTTGGCTCCTGGACCTGAAACCGCACAATCACCAACGATGTCACCCAGAATTCTCCGTAAACCCGATGTTCAATCTCGTCCTCAACCGCACTACAGAGCCAGATCATAAGCCTAAATGAAACCATATAGTCCCTGTACACCTTACCAAACACCTAACCCTACCCCTAGCCCTAGCCCATGGACCTAATACCTCACAATCACCATTGACATCACCCAGGCTTCAGCGTAAACCTGATGTTCAATCTCGTCCTGATCCTCACGTCAGAGCCCAATCCGAACCCTTCCCATAACAATATCTCCCCCGTACACCTTGCCAAACACTTAACCCTGAACCTAGCCTTGTTTCCTTGACTTACCCCTCACTGTCACCATCAGCGTCCCCCATGCCTCACTGTAAAACTCCTCGTCAGTGTACCCCTTCACCTCACATCAGCGCTGGATCCTAAGCATAACGATAACCCTCTCCTCCCAGTACAACTTACAGAACACCAAACCCTAACCCTAACCTTGTTCACTGACCAAAACCCTCACCGTCAAAATCGACATCTAACACACCTCACAGTAAACGTCAAGAACAATCTCACCCTTGGGCTCACATCAGAGCTACATCCTAACTTTAAACATAGTCCTGTATGTCCCGTAAAACTTTGCGAACACCAACCCTAACTCGAGTGCTGATCACTAGACCTGACCCCTCAGCATCATATTTGACATCATCCACGCTTCACCTTAAACCTGAATTACAATCATACTCTCTACTTCACATCACACCAGACCCAAATTCTAACTGTAATCTAAACTCCCCATTCGCCTTAAAGAACTACCAACTATAATACTAGCCCTAGCCCATGGATCTAACCTACACCGCCACCTTCGATGTCAACACATGCTTCACCGGTAACTTAAACTTCCATCTCGTCCTTACCCTCATATAAGAGACAGACCCTAAATCAAATCGTAACCCTAACTTCCCCATAAAACTTAAGTTACACCCAAGCCTAACACTAGCCCTTGTCCGTGGACATTGCCCCTCACCATCACCATTGACAACACACAAGGTTCCCTTTAAACATGGATTTAAATCTGGCCCCCTACTCACATCAGAGACAGTCCCAAACTCAAAATGTAACCCTCTCCTCACTGTTCACCGTTCGTACACCTGACCCAAAACCCTGCCCAGTTTCTTCGACCTGACCCCTCACCACAGACAGCACCATGACTCATGTCTAACAAAAATCATGAAGGTCTGTATCGAAAATGACATCAGGTCAGAGCTGGATCCTGATTCCTACCATACCCCAATCCTCCACGTACAGCGAACTGAACACCGACACCTAAACCTAGACCTGGCCCCTGGACCTGAAACCTCATCGTCACCAATGACATCACCCACGTTCAGCGCAAACCTGATGTTCAATCACTTCCTCATCCACACATCAGAGCCTGATCCTAATCCTTCCCATAACCATATCTTCCCTGTACACCTTACCAAACACCTATCCCTAACCCTAACCTTGTTTCCTGGTTGAATCCTCACTGACAAAATCGACATCCCCCATGCCTCACTGTAAACCTCCACCTCAATGTCGTCCATGCCATCACGTCAGAGCCAGATCCTAACTCTAAACATAGTCCTATACGTCTGGTACACCTTAGCAAACACAAACCCTAACTGTAGCCCAGGTCTCTTGACCTGACACAACATCACAATTGACATCATTCACGCTTCACCTCAACTCTGAATTACAATCGTACTCTCTAACTCACATCACAGGTGAAACCAAGCTCTAACCATAATCTAAACTCCCCATTTGCCTTAAAGAAATCGCAACCCAAATCCTAGCACTAGCCCATGGACCAAACCCTCACTGTCACCTTCGACGTCACCCAGGCTTCACCGTAACCTTGAACTGCAATCTCGTACTCACCCTCACATCAGAGACAGATGCAAACACTGATAGTAACCCTACACTCCCCATTAACCTTAATGAACATGCAACCCTAAAGCAAGCACTTGTCCCTGGACCTTAACCCTTAGAGTCACCATTGACACCACTGAAGGTTATCTTTAAAAATGGATTTAAATCTTGTCCTCACAGTCACATCAGAGACAGTCTCTAACTCTACCTGCAAACCTACCCTCACTGTACACCATTCCATACACCTGATCTGAAACCCTGCCCAGGTCTTCCAACGTGACCCCTCACCACCACCATCACCATCACTCATGTCTAAGAAACATCATGAAAGTCTATCTCGCAATCACCCTCACAATCAGAGCTGGATCCTGACTCTAACCATATCCCTATCCTCCACTTACAGCTAAACCACCACTTAAACTTAACCCTGGACTGCAACCAGGACCTGAAACCTCACTGTCACCATCGATGTTACCCATGCTTCACCATAAACCTGATGTTCAATCTCGTCCTCACCCTCACAACAGAGCCGGATTGTTAGCCTAAACAAAACCATGTGCTCCCTGTACACCTTTCCGAACACCTAACCCTAACCCTAGACCTAGCCCATGGAACTGAACCCTGACAGTCACCATCGACATCACCCAGGCTTCAGCGTAAACCTGATGTTCAATCTCTTCCTCATCCTCACATCAGAGCCCAATTCTAACCCTTCCCATAACCGTATCTTCCCTGTACACCTTACCAAACACCTAACCCTAACCCTAGCCCTAGCCCATGGAATTGAACCTTGACGGTCACCATCGACATCACCCAGGCTTCAGCGTAAACCCGATGTGCAATCCCATCCTCATCCTCACATCAGAGCCCGACTCAAACCCTTCCCATAACCGTATCTTCCCTGTACACCTTACCAAACACCTAACCCTAACCCTAGCCTTGTTCCCTGGACTTACCCCTCACCATCACCATCAATGTCCCCTACGCTTCAATGAAAACCTCGACCTCAATCTATCCCTCAACATCACATCAGAGGTGAATCCTAAGCAAAATGATAAACCAATCCTCCCTGTACACATTACAGGACACCTAACCCTAAACCTAACCTTGTTCACTGGCCTGTACCCTCTCTGTTAAAATCGACATCTCCCATGCGTCACTGTAAACCTCCGTGTCAATCTCACCCTCACCATCACATCAGAGTCACACCCTAACTCCAAACGTAGTCCCGTATGTTCCATACACCTCAGTGAAAACCAACCTTCTCTCTACTGCTGGTCATTTGACATGACCACACAACATCTCAATTGACATCTTCCATGCTTCACCTTAATCCTGAATTACAATCATACTCTCTAACTCACATCAGAGCTGGGCCCTAATGCTAACCATAATCCAAACTCCTCGTTCATGTTAAAGAACTAGTATCCATTAACCTAGCCCTAGCCCATGGATCTGAATCATCACCATCACCATCGATGTCACTGAGAATTAACCATAAACTGGATCTTCAATCTCGTACTCACCCTCACATCAGAGACAGACCCTAACTCTAATTGTAACCCTATCTTCGCCATAAACCTAAACAAACACCCAACCCTAACCCTAGTCTTTGTCCCTGGACATTGTCCCTCAGCGTCACCACTGACTTCACCGAAGGTTCGCTTTATCCATGGATTTAAATCTTGTCTTCGTAATCACTTCAGAGACAGACTCTAACTCTCACCATACATTTACCCTCAATGTTCACCATTTCGTACACCTAATACGATACCCTGCCCACGTCCTTCGCTCTGACCCCTCACCACAAACACCACCATCAAGCATGTCTATCAAAAAGAGTGAATATCATTCTCACAATCACCCTCACTTTAGAGCTGGATCCCGACTCTAACCATATCCCTATCCTCCATGCACAGTTAAACCAACACCGAAACCTAACCCTAGCTTGGCTCCTGGACCTGAAACCGCACAATCACCAACGATGTCACCCAGAATTCTCCGTAAACCCGATGTTCAATCTCGTCCTCAACCGCACTACAGAGACAGATCATAAGCCTAAATGAAACCATATAGTCCCTGTACACCTTACCAAACACCTAACCCTACCCCTAGCCCTAGCCCATGGACCTAATACCTCACAATCACCATTGACATCACCCAGGCTTCAGCGTAAACCTGATGTTCAATCTCGTCCTGATCCTCACGTCAGAGCCCAATCCGAACCCTTCCCATAACAATATCTCCCCCGTACACCTTGCCAAACACTTAACCCTGAACCTAGCCTTGTTTCCTTGACTTACCCCTCACTGTCACCATCAGCGTCCCCCATGCCTCACTGTAAAACTCCTCGTCAGTGTACCCCTTCACCTCACATCAGAGCTGGATCCTAAGCATAACGATAACCCTCTCCTCCCAGTACAACTTACAGAACACCAAACCCTAACCCTAACCTTGTTCACTGACCAAAACCCTCACCGTCAAAATCGACATCTAACACACCTCACAGTAAACGTCAAGAACAATCTCACCCTTGGGCTCACATCAGAGCTACATCCTAACTTTAAACATAGTCCTGTATGTCCCGTAAAACTTTGCGAACACCAACCCTAACTCGAGTGCTGATCACTAGACCTGACCCCTCAGCATCATATTTGACATCATCCACGCTTCACCTTAAACCTGAATTACAATCATACTCTCTACTTCACATCACACCAGACCCAAATTCTAACTGTAATCTAAACTCCCCATTCGCCTTAAAGAGCTACCAACTATAATACTAGCCCTAGCCCATGGATCTAACCTACACCGCCACCTTCGATGTCAACACATGCTTCACCGGTAACTTAAACTTCCATCTCGTCCTTACCCTCATATAAGAGACAGACCCTAAATCAAATCGTAACCCTAACTTCCCCATAAAACTTAAGTTACACCCAAGCCTAACACTAGCCCTTGTCCGTGGACATTGCCCCTCACCATCACCATTGACAACACACAAGGTTCCCTTTAAACATGGATTTAAATCTGGCCCCCTACTCACATCAGAGACAGTCCCAAACTCAAAATGTAACCCTCTCCTCACTGTTCACCGTTCGTACACCTGACCCAAAACCCTGCCCAGTTTCTTCAACCTGACCCCTCACCACCGACAGCACCATGACTCATGTCTAACAAAAATCATGAAGGTCTGTATCGAAAATGACATCAGGTCAGAGCTGGATCCTGATTCCTACCATACCCCAATCCTCCACGTACAGCGAACTGAACACCGACACCTAAACCTAGACCTGGCCCCTGGACCTGAAACCTCATCGTCACCAATGACATCACCCACGTCCAGCGCAAACCTGATGTTCAATCACTTCCTCATCCACACATCAGAGCCTGATCCTAATCCTTCCCATAACCATATCTTCCCTGTACACCTTACCAAACACCTATCCCTAACCCTAACCTTGTTTCCTGGTTGAATCCTCACTGACAAAATCGACATCCCCCATGCCTCACTGTAAACCTCCACCACAATGTCGTCCATGCCATCACGTCAGAGCCAGATCCTAACTCTAAACATAGTCCTGTACGTCTGGTACACCTTAGCAAACACAAACCCTAACTGTAGCCCAGGTCTCTTGACCTGACACAACATCACAATTGACATCATTCACGCTTCACCTCAACTCTGAATTACAATCGTACTCTCTAACTCACATCACAGGTGAAACCAAACTCTAACCATAATCTAAACTCCCCATTTGCCTTAAAGTAATCGCAACCCAAATCCTAGCACTAGCCCATGGACCAAACCCTCACTGTCACCTTCGACGTCACCCAGGCTTCACCGTAACCTTGAACTGCAATCTCGTACTCACCCTCACATCAGAGACAGATGCAAACACTGATAGTAACCCTACACTCCCCATTAACCTTAATGAACATGCAACCCTAAAGCAAGCACTTGTCCCTGGACCTTAACCCTTAGAGTCACCATTGACACCACTGAAGGTTATCTTTAAAAATGGATTTAAATCTTGTCCTCACAGTCACATCAGAGACAGTCTCTAACTCTACCTGCAAACCTACCCTCACTGTACACCATTCCATACACCTGATCTGAAACCCTGCCCAGGTCTTCCAACGTGACCCCTCACCACCACCATCACCATCACTCATGTCTAAGAAACATCATGAAAGTCTATCTCGCAATCACCCTCACAATCAGAGCTGGATCCTGACTCTAACCATATCCCTATCCTCCACTTACAGCTAAACCACCACTTAAACTTAACCCTGGACTGCAACCAGGACCTGAAACCTCACTGTCACCATCGATGTTACCCATGCTTCACCATAAACCTGATGTTCAATCTCGTCCTCACCCTCACAACAGAGCCGGATTGTTAGCCTAAACAAAACCATGTGCTCCCTGTACACCTTTCCGAACACCTAACCCTAACCCTAGACCTAGCCCATGGAACTGAACCCTGACAGTCACCATCGACATCACCCAGGCTTCAGCATAAACCTGATGTTCAATCTCTTCCTCATCCTCACATCAGAGCCCAATTCTAACCCTTCCCATAACCGTATCTTCCCTGTACACCTTACCAAACACCTAACCCTAACCCTAGCCCTAGCCCATGGAATTGAACCTTGACGGTCACCATCGACATCACCCAGGCTTCAGCGTAAACCCGATGTGCAATCCCATCCTCATCCTCACATCAGAGCCCGACTCAAACCCTTCCCATAACCGTATCTTCCCTGTACACCTTACCAAACACCTAACCCTAACCCTAGCCTTGTTCCCTGGACTTACCCCTCACCATCACCATCAATGTCCCCTACGCTTCAATGAAAACCTCGACCTCAATCTATCCCTCAACATCACATCAGAGGTGAATCCTAAGCAAAATGATAAACCAATCCTCCCTGTACACATTACAGGACACCTAACCCTAAACCTAACCTTGTTCACTGGCCTGTACCCTCTCTGTTAAAATCGACATCTCCCATGCGTCACTGTAAACCTCCGTGTCAATCTCACCCTCACCATCACATCAGAGTCACACCCTAACTCCAAACGTAGTCCCGTATGTTCCATACACCTCAGTGAAAACCAACCTTCTCTCTACTGCTGGTCATTTGACATGACCACACAACATCTCAATTGACATCTTCCATGCTTCACCTTAATCCTGAATTACAATCATACTCTCTAACTCACATCAGAGCTGGGCCCTAATGCTAACCATAATCCAAACTCCTCGTTCATGTTAAAGAACTAGTATCCATTAACCTAGCCCTAGCCCATGGATCTGAATCATCACCATCACCATCGATGTCACTGAGAATTAACCATAAACCGAATCTTCAATCTCGTACTCACCCTCACATCAGAGACAGACCCTAACTCTAATTGTAACCCTATCTTCGCCATAAACCTAAACAAACACCCAACCCTAACCCTAGTCTTTGTCCCTGGACATTGTCCCTCAGCGTCACCACTGACTTCACCGAAGGTTCGCTTTATCCATGGATTTAAATCTTGTCTTCGTAATCACTTCAGAGACAGACTCTAACTCTCACCATACATTTACCCTCAATGTTCACCATTTCGTACACCTAATACGATACCCTGCCCACGTCCTTCGCTCTGACCCCTCACCACAAACACCACCATCAAGCATGTCTATCAAAAAGAGTGAATATCATTCTCACAATCACCCTCACTTTAGAGCTGGATCCTGACTCTAACCATATCCCTATCCTCCATGCACAGTTAAACCAACACCGAAACCTAACCCTAGCTTGGCTCCTGGACCTGAAACCGCACAATCACCAACGATGTCACCCAGAATTCTCCGTAAACCCGATGTTCAATCTCGTCCTCAACCGCACTACAGAGCCAGATCATAAGCCTAAATGAAACCATATAGTCCCTGTACACCTTACCAAACACCTAACCCTACCCCTAGCCCTAGCCCATGGACCTAATACCTCACAATCACCATTGACATCACCCAGGCTTCAGCGTAAACCTGATGTTCAATCTCGTCCTGATCCTCACGTCAGAGCCCAATCCGAACCCTTCCCATAACAATATCTCCCCCGTACACCTTGCCAAACACTTAACCCTGAACCTAGCCTTGTTTCCTTGACTTACCCCTCACTGTCACCATCAGCGTCCCCCATGCCTCACTGTAAAACTCCTCCTAAGTGTACCCCTTCACCTCACATCAGAGCTGGATCCTAAGCATAACGATAACCCTCTCCTCCCAGTACAACTTACAGAACACCAAACCCTAACCCTAACCTTGTTCACTGACCAAAACCCTCACCGTCAAAATCGACATCTAACACACCTCACAGTAAACGTCAAGAACAATCTCACCCTTGGGCTCACATCAGAGCTACATCCTAACTTTAAACATAGTCCTGTATGTCCCGTAAAACTTTGCGAACACCAACCCTAACTCGAGTGCTGATCACTAGACCTGACCCCTCAGCATCATATTTGACATCATCCACGCTTCACCTTAAACCTGAATTACAATCATACTCTCTACTTCACATCACACCAGACCCAAATTCTAACTGTAATCTAAACTCCCCATTCGCCTTAAAGAGCTACCAACTATAATACTAGCCCTAGCCCATGGATCTAACCTACACCGCCACCTTCGATGTCAACACATGCTTCACCGGTAACTTAAACTTCCATCTCGTCCTTACCCTCATATAAGAGACAGACCCTAAATCAAATCGTAACCCTAACTTCCCCATAAAACTTAAGTTACACCCAAGCCTAACACTAGCCCTTGTCCGTGGACATTGCCCCTCACCATCACCATTGACAACACACAAGGTTCCCTTTAAACATGGATTTAAATCTGGCCCCCTACTCACATCAGAGACAGTCCCAAACTCAAAATGTAACCCTCTCCTCACTGTTCACCGTTCGTACACCTGACCCAAAACCCTGCCCAGTTTCTTCAACCTGACCCCTCACCACCGACAGCACCATGACTCATGTCTAACAAAAATCATGAAGGTCTGTATCGAAAATGACATCAGGTCAGAGCTGGATCCTGATTCCTACCATACCCCAATCCTCCACGTACAGCGAACTGAACACCGACACCTAAACCTAGACCTGGCCCCTGGACCTGAAACCTCATCGTCACCAATGACATCACCCACGTCCAGCGCAAACCTGATGTTCAATCACTTCCTCATCCACACATCAGAGCCTGATCCTAATCCTTCCCATAACCATATCTTCCCTGTACACCTTACCAAACACCTATCCCTAACCCTAACCTTGTTTCCTGGTTGAATCCTCACTGACAAAATCGACATCCCCCATGCCTCACTGTAAACCTCCACCTCAATGTCGTCCATGCCATCACGTCAGAGCCAGATCCTAACTCTAAACATAGTCCTATACGTCTGGTACACCTTAGCAAACACAAACCCTAACTGTAGCCCAGGTCTCTTGACCTGACACAACATCACAATTGACATCATTCACGCTTCACCTCAACTCTGAATTACAATCGTACTCTCTAACTCACATCACAGGTGAAACCAAACTCTAACCATAATCTAAACTCCCCATTTGCCTTAAAGAAATCGCAACCCAAATCCTAGCACTAGCCCATGGACCAAACCCTCACTGTCACCTTCGACGTCACCCAGGCTTCACCGTAACCTTGAACTGCAATCTCGTACTCACCCTCACATCAGAGACAGATGCAAACACTGATAGTAACCCTACACTCCCCATTAACCTTAATGAACATGCAACCCTAAAGCAAGCACTTGTCCCTGGACCTTAACCCTTAGAGTCACCATTGACACCACTGAAGGTTATCTTTAAAAATGGATTTAAATCTTGTCCTCACAGTCACATCAGAGACAGTCTCTAACTCTACCTGCAAACCTACCCTCACTGTACACCATTCCATACACCTGATCTGAAACCCTGCCCAGGTCTTCCAACGTGACCCCTCACCACCACCATCACCATCACTCATGTCTAAGAAACATCATGAAAGTCTATCTCGCAATCACCCTCACAATCAGAGCTGGATCCTGACTCTAACCATATCCCTATCCTCCACTTACAGCTAAACCACCACTTAAACTTAACCCTGGACTGCAACCAGGACCTGAAACCTCACTGTCACCATCGATGTTACCCATGCTTCACCATAAACCTGATGTTCAATCTCGTCCTCACCCTCACAACAGAGCCGGATTGTTAGCCTAAACAAAACCATGTGCTCCCTGTACACCTTTCCGAACACCTAACCCTAACCCTAGACCTAGCCCATGGAACTGAACCCTGACAGTCACCATCGACATCACCCAGGCTTGAGCGTAAACCTGATGTTCAATCTCTTCCTCATCCTCACATCAGAGCCCAATTCTAACCCTTCCCATAACCGTATCTTCCCTGTACACCTTACCAAACACCTAACCCTAACCCTAGCCCTAGCCCATGGAATTGAACCTTGACGGTCACCATCGACATCACCCAGGCTTCAGCGTAAACCCGATGTGCAATCCCATCCTCATCCTCACATCAGAGCCCGACTCAAACCCTTCCCATAACCGTATCTTCCCTGTACACCTTACCAAACACCTAACCCTAACCCTAGCCTTGTTCCCTGGACTTACCCCTCACCATCACCATCAATGTCCCCTACGCTTCAATGAAAACCTCGACCTCAATCTATCCCTCAACATCACATCAGAGGTGAATCCTAAGCAAAATGATAAACCAATCCTCCCTGTACACATTACAGGACACCTAACCCTAAACCTAACCTTGTTCACTGGCCTGTACCCTCTCTGTTAAAATCGACATCTCCCATGCGTCACTGTAAACCTCCGTGTCAATCTCACCCTCACCATCACATCAGAGTCACACCCTAACTCCAAACGTAGTCCCGTATGTTCCATACACCTCAGTGAAAACCAACCTTCTCTCTACTGCTGGTCATTTGACATGACCACACAACATCTCAATTGACATCTTCCATGCTTCACCTTAATCCTGAATTACAATCATACTCTCTAACTCACATCAGAGCTGGGCCCTAATGCTAACCATAATCCAAACTCCTCGTTCATGTTAAAGAACTAGTATCCATTAACCTAGCCCTAGCCCATGGATCTGAATCATCACCATCACCATCGATGTCACTGAGAATTAACCATAAACCGAATCTTCAATCTCGTACTCACCCTCACATCAGAGACAGACCCTAACTCTAATTGTAACCCTATCTTCGCCATAAACCTAAACAAACACCCAACCCTAACCCTAGTCTTTGTCCCTGGACATTGTCCCTCAGCGTCACCACTGACTTCACCGAAGGTTCGCTTTATCCATGGATTTAAATCTTGTCTTCGTAATCACTTCAGAGACAGACTCTAACTCTCACCATACATTTACCCTCAATGTTCACCATTTCGTACACCTAATACGATACCCTGCCCACGTCCTTCGCTCTGACCCCTCACCACAAACACCACCATCAAGCATGTCTATCAAAAAGAGTGAATATCATTCTCACAATCACCCTCACTTTAGAGCTGGATCCTGACTCTAACCATATCCCTATCCTCCATGCACAGTTAAACCAACACCGAAACCTAACCCTAGCTTGGCTCCTGGACCTGAAACCGCACAATCACCAACGATGTCACCCAGAATTCTCCGTAAACCCGATGTTCAATCTCGTCCTCAACCGCACTACAGAGCCAGATCATAAGCCTAAATGAAACCATATAGTCCCTGTACACCTTACCAAACACCTAACCCTACCCCTAGCCCTAGCCCATGGACCTAATACCTCACAATCACCATTGACATCACCCAGGCTTCAGCGTAAACCTGATGTTCAATCTCGTCCTGATCCTCACGTCAGAGCCCAATCCGAACCCTTCCCATAACAATATCTCCCCCGTACACCTTGCCAAACACTTAACCCTGAACCTAGCCTTGTTTCCTTGACTTACCCCTCACTGTCACCATCAGCGTCCCCCATGCCTCACTGTAAAACTCCTCCTCAGTGTACCCCTTCACCTCACATCAGAGCTGGATCCTAAGCATAACGATAACCCTCTCCTCCCAGTACAACTTACAGAACACCAAACCCTAACCCTAACCTTGTTCACTGACCAAAACCCTCACCGTCAAAATCGACATCTAACACACCTCACAGTAAACGTTAAGAACAATCTCACCCTTGTGCTCACATCAGAGCTACATCCTAACTTTAAACATAGTCCTGTATGTCCCGTAAAACTTTGCGAACACCAACCCTAACTCGAGTGCTGATCACTAGACCTGACCCCTCAGCATCATATTTGACATCATCCACGCTTCACCTTAAACCTGAATTACAATCATACTCTCTACTTCACATCACACCAGACCCAAATTCTAACTGTAATCTAAACTCCCCATTCGCCTTAAAGAACTACCAACTATAATACTAGCCCTAGCCCATGGATCTAACCTACACCGCCACCTTCGATGTCAACACATGCTTCACCGGTAACTTAAACTTCCATCTCGTCCTTACCCTCATATAAGAGACAGACCCTAAATCAAATCGTAACCCTAACTTCCCCATAAAACTTAAGTTACACCCAAGCCTAACACTAGCCCTTGTCCGTGGACATTGCCCCTCACCATCACCATTGACAACACACAAGGTTCCCTTTAAACATGGATTTAAATCTGGCCCCCTACTCACATCAGAGACAGTCCCAAACTCAAAATGTAACCCTCTCCTCACTGTTCACCGTTCGTACACCTGACCCAAAACCCTGCCCAGTTTCTTCAACCTGACCCCTCACCACCGACAGCACCATGACTCATGTCTAACAAAAATCATGAAGGTCTGTATCGAAAATGACATCAGGTCAGAGCTGGATCCTGATTCCTACCATACCCGAATCCTCCACGTACAGCGAACTGAACACCGACACCTAAACCTAGACCTGGCCCCTGGACCTGAAACCTCATCGTCACCAATGACATCACCCACGTTCAGCGCAAACCTGATGTTCAATCACTTCCTCATCCACACATCAGAGCCTGATCCTAATCCTTCCCATAACCATATCTTCCCTGTACACCTTACCAAGCACCTATCCCTAACCCTAACCTTGTTTCCTGGTTGAATCCTCACTGACAAAATCGACATCCCCCATGCCTCACTGTAAACCTCCACCTCAATGTCGTCCATGCCATCACGTCAGAGCCAGATCCTAACTCTAAACATAGTCCTATACGTCTGGTACACCTTAGCAAACACAAACCCTAACTGTAGCCCAGGTCTCTTGACCTGACACAACATCACAATTGACATCATCCACGCTTCACCTCAACTCTGAATTACAATCGTACTCTCTAACTCACATCACAGGCAAAACCAAGCTCTAACCATAATCTAAACTCCCCATTTGCCTTAAAGAAATCGCAACCCAAATCCTAGCACTAGCCCATGGACCAAACCCTCACTGTCACCTTCGACGTCACCCAGGCTTCACCGTAACCTTGAACTGCAATCTCGTACTCACCCTCACATCAGAGACAGATGCAAACACTGATAGTAACCCTACACTCCCCATTAACCTTAATGTACATGCAACCCTAAAGCAAGCACTTGTCCCTGGACCTTAACCCTTAGAGTCACCATTGACACCACTGAAGGTTATCTTTAAAAATGGATTTAAATCTTGTCCTCACAGTCACATCAGAGACAGTCTCTAACTCTACCTGCAAACCTACCCTCACTGTACACCATTCCATACACCTGATCTGAAACCCTGCCCAGGTCTTCCAACGTGACCCCTCACCACCACCATCACCATCACTCATGTCTAAGAAACATCATGAAAGTCTATCTCGCAATCACCCTCACAATCAGAGCTGGATCCTGACTCTAACCATATCCCTATCCTCCACTTACAGCTAAACCACCACTTAAACTTAACCCTGGACTGCAACCAGGACCTGAAACCTCACTGTCACCATCGATGTTACCCATGCTTCACCATAAACCTGATGTTCAATCTCGTCCTCACCCTCACAACAGAGCCGGATTGTTAGCCTAAACAAAACCATGTGCTCCCTGTACACCTTTCCGAACACCTAACCCTAACCCTAGACCTAGCCCATGGAACTGAACCCTGACAGTCACCATCGACATCACCCAGGCTTCAGCGTAAACCTGATGTTCAATCTCTTCCTCATCCTCACATCAGAGCCCAATTCTAACCCTTCCCATAACCGTATCTTCCCTGTACACCTTACCAAACACCTAACCCTAACCCTAGCCCTAGCCCATGGAATTGAACCTTGACGGTCACCATCGACATCACCCAGGCTTCAGCGTAAACCCGATGTGCAATCCCATCCTCATCCTCACATCAGAGCCCGACTCAAACCCTTCCCATAACCGTATCTTCCCTGTACACCTTACCAAACACCTAACCCTAACCCTAGCCTTGTTCCCTGGACTTACCCCTCACCATCACCATCAATGTCCCCTACGCTTCAATGAAAACCTCGACCTCAATCTATCCCTCAACATCACATCAGAGGTGAATCCTAAGCAAAATGATAAACCAATCCTCCCTGTACACATTACAGGACACCTAACCCTAAACCTAACCTTGTTCACTGGCCTGTACCCTCTCTGTTAAAATCGACATCTCCCATGCGTCACTGTAAACCTCCGTGTCAATCTCACCCTCACCATCACATCAGAGTCACACCCTAACTCCAAACGTAGTCCCGTATGTTCCATACACCTCAGTGAAAACCAACCTTCTCTCTACTGCTGGTCATTTGACATGACCACACAACATCTCAATTGACATCTTCCATGCTTCACCTTAATCCTGAATTACAATCATACTCTCTAACTCACATCAGAGCTGGGCCCTAATGCTAACCATAATCCAAACTCCTCGTTCATGTTAAAGAACTAGTATCCATTAACCTAGCCCTAGCCCATGGATCTGAATCATCACCATCACCATCGATGTCACTGAGAATTAACCATAAACCGAATCTTCAATCTCGTACTCACCCTCACATCAGAGACAGACCCTAACTCTAATTGTAACCCTATCTTCGCCATAAACCTAAACAAACACCCAACCCTAACCCTAGTCTTTGTCCCTGGACATTGTCCCTCAGCGTCACCACTGACTTCACCGAAGGTTCGCTTTATCCATGGATTTAAATCTTGTCTTCGTAATCACTTCAGAGACAGACTCTAACTCTCACCATACATTTACCCTCAATGTTCACCATTTCGTACACCTAATACGATACCCTGCCCACGTCCTTCGCTCTGACCCCTCACCACAAACACCACCATCAAGCATGTCTATCAAAAAGAGTGAATATCATTCTCACAATCACCCTCACTTTAGAGCTGGATCCTGACTCTAACCATATCCCTATCCTCCATGCACAGTTAAACCAACACCGAAACCTAACCCTAGCTTGGCTCCTGGACCTGAAACCGCACAATCACCAACGATGTCACCCAGAATTCTCCGTAAACCCGATGTTCAATCTCGTCCTCAACCGCACTACAGAGCCAGATCATAAGCCTAAATGAAACCATATAGTCCCTGTACACCTTACCAAACACCTAACCCTACCCCTAGCCCTAGCCCATGGACCTAATACCTCACAATCACCATTGACATCACCCAGGCTTCAGCGTAAACCTGATGTTCAATCTCGTCCTGATCCTCACGTCAGAGCCCAATCCGAACCCTTCCCATAACAATATCTCCCCCGTACACCTTGCCAAACACTTAACCCTGAACCTAGCCTTGTTTCCTTGACTTACCCCTCACTGTCACCATCAGCGTCCCCCATGCCTCACTGTAAAACTCCTCCTCAGTGTACCCCTTCACCTCACATCAGAGCTGGATCCTAAGCATAACGATAACCCTCTCCTCCCAGTACAACTTACAGAACACCAAACCCTAACCCTAACCTTGTTCACTGACCAAAACCCTCACCGTCAAAATCGACATCTAACACACCTCACAGTAAACGTTAAGAACAATCTCACCCTTGTGCTCACATCAGAGCTACATCCTAACTTTAAACATAGTCCTGTATGTCCCGTAAAACTTTGCGAACACCAACCCTAACTCGAGTGCTGATCACTAGACCTGACCCCTCAGCATCATATTTGACATCATCCACGCTTCACCTTAAACCTGAATTACAATCATACTCTCTACTTCACATCACACCAGACCCAAATTCTAACTGTAATCTAAACTCCCCATTCGCCTTAAAGAACTACCAACTATAATACTAGCCCTAGCCCATGGATCTAACCTACACCGCCACCTTCGATGTCAACACATGCTTCACCGGTAACTTAAACTTCCATCTCGTCCTTACCCTCATATAAGAGACAGACCCTAAATCAAATCGTAACCCTAACTTCCCCATAAAACTTAAGTTACACCCAAGCCTAACACTAGCCCTTGTCCGTGGACATTGCCCCTCACCATCACCATTGACAACACACAAGGTTCCCTTTAAACATGGATTTAAATCTGGCCCCCTACTCACATCAGAGACAGTCCCAAACTCAAAATGTAACCCTCTCCTCACTGTTCACCGTTCGTACACCTGACCCAAAACCCTGCCCAGTTTCTTCAACCTGACCCCTCACCACCGACAGCACCATGACTCATGTCTAACAAAAATCATGAAGGTCTGTATCGAAAATGACATCAGGTCAGAGCTGGATCCTGATTCCTACCATACCCGAATCCTCCACGTACAGCGAACTGAACACCGACACCTAAACCTAGACCTGGCCCCTGGACCTGAAACCTCATCGTCACCAATGACATCACCCACGTTCAGCGCAAACCTGATGTTCAATCACTTCCTCATCCACACATCAGAGCCTGATCCTAATCCTTCCCATAACCATATCTTCCCTGTACACCTTACCAAGCACCTATCCCTAACCCTAACCTTGTTTCCTGGTTGAATCCTCACTGACAAAATCGACATCCCCCATGCCTCACTGTAAACCTCCACCTCAATGTCGTCCATGCCATCACGTCAGAGCCAGATCCTAACTCTAAACATAGTCCTATACGTCTGGTACACCTTAGCAAACACAAACCCTAACTGTAGCCCAGGTCTCTTGACCTGACACAACATCACAATTGACATCATCCACGCTTCACCTCAACTCTGAATTACAATCGTACTCTCTAACTCACATCACAGGTGAAACCAAGCTCTAACCATAATCTAAACTCCCCATTTGCCTTAAAGAAATCGCAACCCAAATCCTAGCACTAGCCCATGGACCAAACCCTCACTGTCACCTTCGACGTCACCCAGGCTTCACCGTAACCTTGAACTGCAATCTCGTACTCACCCTCACATCAGAGACAGATGCAAACACTGATAGTAACCCTACACTCCCCATTAACCTTAATGTACATGCAACCCTAAAGCAAGCACTTGTCCCTGGACCTTAACCCTTAGAGTCACCATTGACACCACTGAAGGTTATCTTTAAAAATGGATTTAAATCTTGTCCTCACAGTCACATCAGAGACAGTCTCTAACTCTACCTGCAAACCTACCCTCACTGTACACCATTCCATACACCTGATCTGAAACCCTGCCCAGGTCTTCCAACGTGACCCCTCACCACCACCATCACCATCACTCATGTCTAAGAAACATCATGAAAGTCTATCTCGCAATCACCCTCACAATCAGAGCTGGATCCTGACTCTAACCATATCCCTATCCTCCACTTACAGCTAAACCACCACTTAAACTTAACCCTGGACTGCAACCAGGACCTGAAACCTCACTGTCACCATCGATGTTACCCATGCTTCACCATAAACCTGATGTTCAATCTCGTCCTCACCCTCACAACAGAGCCGGATTGTTAGCCTAAACAAAACCATGTGCTCCCTGTACACCTTTCCGAACACCTAACCCTAACCCTAGACCTAGCCCATGGAACTGAACCCTGACAGTCACCATCGACATCACCCAGGCTTCAGCGTAAACCTGATGTTCAATCTCTTCCTCATCCTCACATCAGAGCCCAATTCTAACCCTTCCCATAACCGTATCTTCCCTGTACACCTTACCAAACACCTAACCCTAACCCTAGCCCTAGCCCATGGAATTGAACCTTGACGGTCACCATCGACATCACCCAGGCTTCAGCGTAAACCCGATGTGCAATCCCATCCTCATCCTCACATCAGAGCCCGACTCAAACCCTTCCCATAACCGTATCTTCCCTGTACACCTTACCAAACACCTAACCCTAACCCTAGCCTTGTTCCCTGGACTTACCCCTCACCATCACCATCAATGTCCCCTACGCTTCAATGAAAACCTCGACCTCAATCTATCCCTCAACATCACATCAGAGGTGAATCCTAAGCAAAATGATAAACCAATCCTCCCTGTACACATTACAGGACACCTAACCCTAAACCTAACCTTGTTCACTGGCCTGTACCCTCTCTGTTAAAATCGACATCTCCCATGCGTCACTGTAAACCTCCGTGTCAATCTCACCCTCACCATCACATCAGAGTCACACCCTAACTCCAAACGTAGTCCCGTATGTTCCATACACCTCAGTGAAAACCAACCTTCTCTCTACTGCTGGTCATTTGACATGACCACACAACATCTCAATTGACATCTTCCATGCTTCACCTTAATCCTGAATTACAATCATACTCTCTAACTCACATCAGAGCTGGGCCCTAATGCTAACCATAATCCAAACTCCTCGTTCATGTTAAAGAACTAGTATCCATTAACCTAGCCCTAGCCCATGGATCTGAATCATCACCATCACCATCGATGTCACTGAGAATTAACCATAAACCGAATCTTCAATCTCGTACTCACCCTCACATCAGAGACAGACCCTAACTCTAATTGTAACCCTATCTTCGCCATAAACCTAAACAAACACCCAACCCTAACCCTAGTCTTTGTCCCTGGACATTGTCCCTCAGCGTCACCACAGACTTCACCGAACGTTCGCTTTATCCATGGATTTAAATCTTGTCTTCGTAATCACTTCAGAGACAGACTCTAACTCTCACCATACATTTACCCTCAATGTTCACCATTTCGTACACCTAATACGATACCCTGCCCACGTCCTTCGCTCTGACCCCTCACCACAAACACCACCATCAAGCATGTCTATCAAAAAGAGTGAATATCATTCTCACAATCACCCTCACTTTAGAGCTGGATCCTGACTCTAACCATATCCCTATCCTCCATGCACAGTTAAACCAACACCGAAACCTAACCCTAGCTTGGCTCCTGGACCTGAAACCGCACAATCACCAACGATGTCACCCAGAATTCTCCGTAAACCCGATGTTCAATCTCGTCCTCAACCGCACTACAGAGCCAGATCATAAGCCTAAATGAAACCATATAGTCCCTGTACACCTTACCAAACACCTAACCCTACCCCTAGCCCTAGCCCATGGACCTAATACCTCACAATCACCATTGACATCACCCAGGCTTCAGCGTAAACCTGATGTTCAATCTCGTCCTGATCCTCACGTCAGAGCCCAATCCGAACCCTTCCCATAACAATATCTCCCCCGTACACCTTGCCAAACACTTAACCCTGAACCTAGCCTTGTTTCCTTGACTTACCCCTCACTGTCACCATCAGCGTCCCCCATGCCTCACTGTAAAACTCCTCGTCAGTGTACCAATTCACCTCACATCAGCGCTGGATCCTAAGCATAACGATAACCCTCTCCTCCCAGTACAACTTACAGAACACCAAACCCTAACCCTAACCTTGTTCACTGACCAAAACCCTCACCGTCAAAATCGACATCTAACACACCTCACAGTAAACGTCAAGAACAATCTCACCCTTGGGCTCACATCAGAGCTACATCCTAACTTTAAACATAGTCCTGTATGTCCCGTAAAACTTTGCGAACACCAACCCTAACTCGAGTGCTGATCACTAGACCTGACCCCTCAGCATCATATTTGACATCATCCACGCTTCACCTTAAACCTGAATTACAATCATACTCTCTACTTCACATCACACCAGACCCAAATTCTAACTGTAATCTAAACTCCCCATTCGCCTTAAAGAACTACCAACTATAATACTAGCCCTAGCCCATGGATCTAACCTACACCGCCACCTTCGATGTCAACACATGCTTCACCGGTAACTTAAACTTCCATCTCGTCCTTACCCTCATATAAGAGACAGACCCTAAATCAAATCGTAACCCTAACTTCCCCATAAAACTTAAGTTACACCCAAGCCTAACACTAGCCCTTGTCCGTGGACATTGCCCCTCACCATCACCATTGACAACACACAAGGTTCCCTTTAAACATGGATTTAAATCTGGCCCCCTACTCACATCAGAGACAGTCCCAAACTCAAAATGTAACCCTCTCCTCACTGTTCACCGTTCGTACACCTGACCCAAAAACTTGCCCAGTTTCTTCGACCTGACCCCTCACCACAGACAGCACCATGACTCATGTCTAACAAAAATCATGAAGGTCTGTATCGAAAATGACATCAGGTCAGAGCTGGATCCTGATTCCTACCATACCCCAATCCTCCACGTACAGCGAACTGAACACCGACACCTAAACCTAGACCTGGCCCCTGGACCTGAAACCTCATCGTCACCAATGACATCACCCACGTTCAGCGCAAACCTGATGTTCAATCACTTCCTCATCCACACATCAGAGCCTGATCCTAATCCTTCCCATAACCATATCTTCCCTGTACACCTTACCAAACACCTATCCCTAACCCTAACCTTGTTTCCTGGTTGAATCCTCACTGACAAAATCGACATCCCCCATGCCTCACTGTAAACCTCCACCTCAATGTCGTCCATGCCATCACGTCAGAGCCAGATCCTAACTCTAAACATAGTCCTATACGTCTGGTACACCTTAGCAAACACAAACCCTAACTGTAGCCCAGGTCTCTTGACCTGACACAACATCACAATTGACATCATTCACGCTTCACCTCAACTCAGAAATACAATCGTACTCTCTAACTCACATCACAGGTGAAACCAAGCTCTAACCATAATCTAAACTCCCCATTTGCCTTAAAGAAATCGCAACCCAAATCCTAGCACTAGCCCATGGACCAAACCCTCACTGTCACCTTCGACGTCACCCAGGCTTCACCGTAACCTTGAACTGCAATCTCGTACTCACCCTCACATCAGAGACAGATGCAAACACTGATAGTAACCCTACACTCCCCATTAACTTTAATGTACATGCAACCCTAAAGCAAGCACTTGTCCCTGGACCTTAACCCTTAGAGTCACCATTGACACCACTGAAGGTTATCTTTAAAAATGGATTTAAATCTTGTCCTCACAGTCACATCAGAGACAGTCTCTAACTCTACCTGCAAACCTACCCTCACTGTACACCATTCCATACACCTGATCTGAAACCCTGCCCAGGTCTTCCAACGTGACCCCTCACCACCACCATCACCATCACTCATGTCTAAGAAACATCATGAAAGTCTATCTCGCAATCACCCTCACAATCAGAGCTGGATCCTGACTCTAACCATATCCCTATCCTCCACTTACAGCTAAACCACCACTTAAACTTAACCCTGGACTGCAACCAGGACCTGAAACCTCACTGTCACCATCGATGTTACCCATGCTTCACCATAAACCTGATGTTCAATCTCGTCCTCACCCTCACAACAGAGCCGGATTGTTAGCCTAAACAAAACCATGTGCTCCCTGTACACCTTTCCGAACACCTAACCCTAACCCTAGACCTAGCCCATGGAACTGAACCCTGACAGTCACCACCAACATCAGCCAGGCTTCAGCATAAACCTGATGTTCAATCTCTTCCTCATCCTCACATCAGAGCCCAATTCTAACCCTTCCCATAACCGTATCTTCCCTGTACACCTTACCAAACACCTAACCCTAACCCTATCCCTAGCCCATGGAATTGAACCTTGACGGTCACCATCGACATCACCCAGGCTTCAGCGTAAACCCGATGTGCAATCCCATCCTCATCCTCACATCAGAGCCCGACTCAAACCCTTCCCATAACCGTATCTTCCCTGTACACCTTACCAAACACCTAACCCTAACCCTAGCCTTGTTCCCTGGACTTACCCCTCACCATCACCATCAATGTCCCCTACGCTTCAATGAAAACCTCGACCTCAATCTATCCCTCAACATCACATCAGAGGTGAATCCTAAGCAAAATGATAAACCAATCCTCCCTGTACACATTACAGGACACCTAACCCTAAACCTAACCTTGTTCACTGGCCTGTACCCTCTCTGTTAAAATCGACATCTCCCATGCGTCACTGTAAACCTCCGTGTCAATCTCACCCTCACCATCACATCAGAGTCACACCCTAACTCCAAACGTAGTCCCGTATGTTCCATACACCTCAGTGAAAACCAACCTTCTCTCTACTGCTGGTCATTTGACATGACCACACAACATCTCAATTGACATCTTCCATGCTTCACCTTAATCCTGAATTACAATCATACTCTCTAACTCACATCAGAGCTGGGCCCTAATGCTAACCATAATCCAAACTCCTCGTTCATGTTAAAGAACTAGTATCCATTAACCTAGCCCTAGCCCATGGATCTGAATCATCACCATCACCATCGATGTCACTGAGAATTAACCATAAACTGGATCTTCAATCTCGTACTCACCCTCACATCAGAGACAGACCCTAACTCTAATTGTAACCCTATCTTCGCCATAAACCTAAACAAACACCCAACCCTAACCCTAGTCTTTGTCCCTGGACATTGTCCCTCAGCGTCACCACTGACTTCACCGAAGGTTCGCTTTATCCATGGATTTAAATCTTGTCTTCGTAATCACTTCAGAGACAGACTCTAACTCTCACCATACATTTACCCTCAATGTTCACCATTTCGTACACCTAATACGATACCCTGCCCACGTCCTTCGCTCTGACCCCTCACCACAAACACCACCATCAAGCATGTCTATCAAAAAGAGTGAATATCATTCTCACAATCACCCTCACTTTAGAGCTGGATCCTGACTCTAACCATATCCCTATCCTCCATGCACAGTTAAACCAACACCGAAACCTAACCCTAGCTTGGCTCCTGGACCTGAAACCGCACAATCACCAACGATGTCACCCAGAATTCTCCGTAAACCCGATGTTCAATCTCGTCCTCAACCGCACTACAGAGCCAGATCATAAGCCTAAATGAAACCATATAGTCCCTGTACACCTTACCAAACACCTAACCCTACCCCTAGCCCTAGCCCATGGACCTAATACCTCACAATCACCATTGACATCACCCAGGCTTCAGCGTAAACCTGATGTTCAATCTCGTCCTGATCCTCACGTCAGAGCCCAATCCGAACCCTTCCCATAACAATATCTCCCCCGTACACCTTGCCAAACACTTAACCCTGAACCTAGCCTTGTTTCCTTGACTTACCCCTCACTGTCACCATCAGCGTCCCCCAT
Source organism: Manis javanica (assembly GCF_040802235.1). Lineage (NCBI taxonomy): Eukaryota > Metazoa > Chordata > Mammalia > Pholidota > Manidae > Manis > Manis javanica. The sequence goes on along the minus strand of NW_027332168.1, from coordinate 1,375,297 downwards.
GCCTCACTGTAAAACTCCTCCTCAGTGTACCCCTTCACCTCACATCAGAGCTGGATCCTAAGCATAACGATAACCCTCTCCTCCCAGTACAACTTACAGAACACCAAACCCTAACCCTAACCTTGTTCACTGACCAAAACCCTCACCGTCAAAATCGACATCTAACACACCTCACAGTAAACGTCAAGAACAATCTCACCCTTGGGCTCACATCAGAGCTACATCCTAACTTTAAACATAGTCCTGTATGTCCCGTAAAACTTTGCGAACACCAACCCTAACTCGAGTGCTGATCACTAGACCTGACCCCTCAGCATCATATTTGACATCATCCACGCTTCACCTTAAACCTGAATTACAATCATACTCTCTACTTCACATCACACCAGACCCAAATTCTGACTGTAATCTAAACTCCCCATTCGCCTTAAAGAGCTACCAACTATAATACTAGCCCTAGCCCATGGATCTAACCTACACCGCCACCTTCGATGTCAACACATGCTTCACCGGTAACTTAAACTTCCATCTCGTCCTTACCCTCATATAAGAGACAGACCCTAAATCAAATCGTAACCCTAACTTCCCCATAAAACTTAAGTTACACCCAAGCCTAACACTAGCCCTTGTCCGTGGACATTGCCCCTCACCATCACCATTGACAACACACAAGGTTCCCTTTAAACATGGATTTAAATCTGGCCCCCTACTCACATCAGAGACAGTCCCAAACTCAAAATGTAACCCTCTCCTCACTGTTCACCGTTCGTACACCTGACCCAAAACCCTGCCCAGTTTCTTCAACCTGACCCCTCACCACCGACAGCACCATGACTCATGTCTAACAAAAATCATGAAGGTCTGTATCGAAAATGACATCAGGTCAGAGCTGGATCCTGATTCCTACCATACCCCAATCCTCCACGTACAGCGAACTGAACACCGACACCTAAACCTAGACCTGGCCCCTGGACCTGAAACCTCATCGTCACCAATGACATCACCCACGTCCAGCGCAAACCTGATGTTCAATCACTTCCTCATCCACACATCAGAGCCTGATCCTAATCCTTCCCATAACCATATCTTCCCTGTACACCTTACCAAACACCTATCCCTAACCCTAACCTTGTTTCCTGGTTGAATCCTCACTGACAAAATCGACATCCCCCATGCCTCACTGTAAACCTCCACCTCAATGTCGTCCATGCCATCACGTCAGAGCCAGATCCTAACTCTAAACATAGTCCTATACGTCTGGTACACCTTAGCAAACACAAACCCTAACTGTAGCCCAGGTCTCTTGACCTGACACAACATCACAATTGACATCATTCACGCTTCACCTCAACTCTGAATTACAATCGTACTCTCTAACTCACATCACAGGTGAAACCAAACTCTAACCATAATCTAAACTCCCCATTTGCCTTAAAGAAATCGCAACCCAAATCCTAGCACTAGCCCATGGACCAAACCCTCACTGTCACCTTCGACGTCACCCAGGCTTCACCGTAACCTTGAACTGCAATCTCGTACTCACCCTCACATCAGAGACAGATGCAAACACTGATAGTAACCCTACACTCCCCATTAACCTTAATGAACATGCAACCCTAAAGCAAGCACTTGTCCCTGGACCTTAACCCTTAGAGTCACCATTGACACCACTGAAGGTTATCTTTAAAAATGGATTTAAATCTTGTCCTCACAGTCACATCAGAGACAGTCTCTAACTCTACCTGCAAACCTACCCTCACTGTACACCATTCCATACACCTGATCTGAAACCCTGCCCAGGTCTTCCAACGTGACCCCTCACCACCACCATCACCATCACTCATGTCTAAGAAACATCATGAAAGTCTATCTCGCAATCACCCTCACAATCAGAGCTGGATCCTGACTCTAACCATATCCCTATCCTCCACTTACAGCTAAACCACCACTTCAACTTAACCCTGGACTGCAACCAGGACCTGAAACCTCACTGTCACCATCGATGTTACCCATGCTTCACCATAAACCTGATGTTCAATCTCGTCCTCACCCTCACAACAGAGCCGGATTGTTAGCCTAAACAAAACCATGTGCTCCCTGTACACCTTTCCGAACACCTAACCCTAACCCTAGACCTAGCCCATGGAACTGAACCCTGACAGTCACCATCGACATCACCCAGGCTTCAGCGTAAACCTGATGTTCAATCTCTTCCTCATCCTCACATCAGAGCCCAATTCTAACCCTTCCCATAACCGTATCTTCCCTGTACACCTTACCAAACACCTAACCCTAACCCTAGCCCTAGCCCATGGAATTGAACCTTGACGGTCACCATCGACATCACCCAGGCTTCAGCGTAAACCCGATGTGCAATCCCATCCTCATCCTCACATCAGAGCCCGACTCAAACCCTTCCCATAACCGTATCTTCCCTGTACACCTTACCAAACACCTAACCCTAACCCTAGCCTTGTTCCCTGGACTTACCCCTCACCATCACCATCAATGTCCCCTACGCTTCAATGAAAACCTCGACCTCAATCTATCCCTCAACATCACATCAGAGGTGAATCCTAAGCAAAATGATAAACCAATCCTCCCTGTACACATTACAGGACACCTAACCCTAAACCTAACCTTGTTCACTGGCCTGTACCCTCTCTGTTAAAATCGACATCTCCCATGCGTCACTGTAAACCTCCGTGTCAATCTCACCCTCACCATCACATCAGAGTCACACCCTAACTCCAAACGTAGTCCCGTATGTTCCATACACCTCAGTGAAAACCAACCTTCTCTCTACTGCTGGTCATTTGACATGACCACACAACATCTCAATTGACATCTTCCATGCTTCACCTTAATCCTGAATTACAATCATACTCTCTAACTCACATCAGAGCTGGGCCCTAATGCTAACCATAATCCAAACTCCTCGTTCATGTTAAAGAACTAGTATCCATTAACCTAGCCCTAGCCCATGGATCTGAATCATCACCATCACCATCGATGTCACTGAGAATTAACCATAAACCGAATCTTCAATCTCGTACTCACCCTCACATCAGAGACAGACCCTAACTCTAATTGTAACCCTATCTTCGCCATAAACCTAAACAAACACCCAACCCTAACCCTAGTCTTTGTCCCTGGACATTGTCCCTCAGCGTCACCACTGACTTCACCGAAGGTTCGCTTTATCCATGGATTTAAATCTTGTCTTCGTAATCACTTCAGAGACAGACTCTAACTCTCACCATACATTTACCCTCAATGTTCACCATTTCGTACACCTAATACGATACCCTGCCCACGTCCTTCGCTCTGACCCCTCACCACAAACACCACCATCAAGCATGTCTATCAAAAAGAGTGAATATCATTCTCACAATCACCCTCACTTTAGAGCTGGATCCTGACTCTAAGCATATCCCTATCCTCCATGCACAGTTAAACCAACACCGAAACCTAAACTTGGCTTGGCTCCTGGACCTGAAACCGCACAATCACCAATGATGTCACCCAGAATTCTCCGTAAACCCGATGTTCAATCTCGTCCTCAACCGCACTACAGAGCCAGATCATAAGCCTAAATGAAACCATATAGTCCCTGTACACCTTACCAAACACCTAACCCTACCCCTAGCCCTAGCCCATGGACCTAATACCTCACAATCACCATTGACATCACCCAGGCTTCAGCGTAAACCTGATGTTCAATCTCGTCCTGATCCTCACGTCAGAGCCCAATCCGAACCCTTCCCATAACAATATCTCCCCCGTACACCTTGCCAAACACTTAACCCTGAACCTAGCCTTGTTTCCTTGACTTACCCCTCACTGTCACCATCAGCGTCCCCCATGCCTCACTGTAAAACTCCTCCTCAGTGTACCCCTTCACCTCACATCAGAGCTGGATCCTACGCATAACGATAACCCTCTCCTCCCAGTACAACTTACAGAACACCAAACCCTAACCCTAACCTTGTTCACTGACCAAAACCCTCACCGTCGAAATCGACATCTAACACACCTCACAGTAAACGTCAAGAACAATCTCACCCTTGGGCTCACATCAGAGCTACATCCTAACTTTAAACATAGTCCTGTATGTCCCGTAAAACTTTGCGAACACCAACCCTAACTCGAGTGCTGATCACTAGACCTGACCCCTCAGCATCATATTTGACATCATCCACGCTTCACCTTAAACCTGAATTACAATCATACTCTCTACTTCACATCACACCAGACCCAAATTCTAACTGTAATCTAAACTCCCCATTCGCCTTAAAGAACTACCAACTATAATACTAGCCCTAGCCCATGGATCTAACCTACACCGCCACCTTCGATGTCAACACATGCTTCACCGGTAACTTAAACTTCCATCTCGTCCTTACCCACATATAACAGACAGACCCTAAATCAAATCGTAACCCTAACTTCCCCATAAAACTTAAGTTACACCCAAGCCTAACACTAGCCCTTGTCCGTGGACATTGCCCCTCACCATCACCATTGACAACACACAAGGTTCCCTTTAAACATGGATTTAAATCTGGCCCCCTACTCACATCAGAGACAGTCCCAAACTCAAAATGTAACCCTCTCCTCACAGTTCACCGTTCGTACACCTGACCCAAAACCCTGCCCAGTTTCTTCAACCTGACCCCTCACCACCGACAGCACCATGACTCATGTCTAACAAAAATCATGAAGGTCTGTATCGAAAATGACATCAGGTCAGAGCTGGATCCTGATTCCTACCATACCCCAATCCTCCACGTACAGCGAACTGAACACCGACACCTAAACCTAGACCTGGCCCCTGGACCTGAAACCTCATCGTCACCAATGACATCACCCACGTCCAGCGCAAACCTGATGTTCAATCACTACCTCATCCACACATCAGAGCCTGATCCTAATCCTTCCCATAACCATATCTTCCCTGTACACCTTACCAAACACCTATCCCTAACCCTAACCTTGTTTCCTGGTTGAATCCTCACTGACAAAATCGACATCCCCCATGCCTCACTGTAAACCTCCACCTCAATGTCGTCCATGCCATCACGTCAGAGCCAGATCCTAACTCTAAACATAGTCCTATACGTCTGGTACACCTTAGCAAACACAAACCCTAACTGTAGCCCAGGTCTCTTGACCTGACACAACATCACAATTGACATCATTCACGCTTCACCTCAACTCTGAATTACAATCGTACTCTCTAACTCACATCACAGGTGAAACCAAGCTCTAACCATAATCTAAACTCCCCATTTGCCTTAAAGAAATCGCAACCCAAATCCTAGCACTAGCCCATGGACCAAACCCTCACTGTCACCTTCGACGTCACCCAGGCTTCACCGTAACCTTGAACTGCAATCTCGTACTCACCCTCACATCAGAGACAGATTGAAACACTGATAGTAACCCTACACTCCCCATTAACCTTAATGAACATGCAACCCTAAAGCAAGCACTTGTCCCTGGACCTTAACCCTTAGAGTCACCATTGACACCACTGAAGGTTATCTTTAAAAATGGATTTAAATCTTGTCCTCACAGTCACATCAGAGACAGTCTCTAACTCTACCTGCAAACCTACCCTCACTGTACACCATTCCATACACCTGATCTGAAACCCTGCCCAGGTCTTCCACCGTGACCCCTCACCACCACCATCAGCATCACTCATGTCTAAGAAACATCATGAAAGTCTATCTCGCAATCACCCTCACAATCAGAGCTGGATCCTGACTCTAACCATATCCCTATCCTCCACTTACAGCTAAACCACCACTTCAACTTAACCCTGGACTGCAACCAGGACCTGAAACCTCACTGTCACCATCGATGTTACCCATGCTTCACCATAAACCTGATGTTCAATCTCGTCCTCACCCTCACAACAGAGCCGGATTGTTAGCCTAAACAAAACCATGTGCTCCCTGTACACCTTTCCGAACACCTAACCCTAACCCTAGACCTAGCCCATGGAACTGAACCCTGACAGTCACCATCGACATCACCCAGGCTTCAGCGTAAACCTGATGTTCAATCTCTTCCTCATCCTCACATCAGAGCCCAATTCTAACCCTTCCCATAACCGTATCTTCCCTGTACACCTTACCAAACACCTAACCATAACCCTAGCCCTAGCCCATGGAATTGAACCTTGACGGTCACCATCGACATCACCCAGGCTTCAGCGTAAACCCGATGTGCAATCCCATCCTCATCCTCACATCAGAGCCCGACTCAAACCCTTCCCATAACCGTATTTTCCCTGTACACCTTACCAAACACCTAACACTAACCCTAGCCTTGTTCCCTGGACTTACCCCTCACCATCACCATCAATGTCCCCTACGCTTCAATGAAAACCTCGACCTCAATCTATCCCTCAACATCACATCAGAGGTGAATCCTAAGCAAAATGATAAACCAATCCTCCCTGTACACATTACAGGACACCTAACCCTAAACCTAACCTTGTTCACTGGCCTGTACCCTCTCTGTTAAAATCGACATCTCCCAAGCGTCACTGTAAACCTCCGTGTCAATCTCACCCTCACCATCACATCAGAGTCACACCCTAACTCCAAACGTAGTCCCGTATGTTCCATACACCTCAGTGAAAACCAACCTTCTCTCTACTGCTGGTCATTTGACATGACCACACAACATCTCAATTGACATCTTCCATGCTTCACCTTAATCCTGAATTACAATCATACTCTCTAACTCACATCAGAGCTGGGCCCTAATGCTAACCATAATCCAAACTCCTCGTTCATGTTAAAGAACTAGTATCCATTAACCTAGCCATAGCCCATGGATCTGAATCATCACCATCACCATCGATGTCACTGAGTATTAACCATAAACCGAATCTTCAATCTCGTACTCACCCTCACATCAGAGACAGACCCTAACTCTAATTGTAACCCTATCTTCGCCATAAACCTAAACAAACACCCAACCCTAACCCTAGTCTTTGTCCCTGGACATTGTCCCTCAGCGTCACCACTGACTTCACCGAAGGTTCGCTTTATCCATGGATTTAAATCTTGTCTTCATAATCACTTCAGAGACAGACTCTAACTCTCACCATACATTTACCCTCAATGTTCACCATTTCGTACACCTAATACGATACCCTGCCCACGTCCTTCGCTCTGACCCCTCACCACAAACACCACCATCAAGCATGTCTATCAAAAAGAGTGAATATCATTCTCCCAATCACCCTCACTTTAGAGCTGGATCCTGACTCTAACCATACCCCTATCCTCCATGCACAGTTAAACCAACACCGAAACCTAACCCTAGCTTGGCTCCTGGACCTGAAACCGCACAATCACCAACGATGTCACCCAGAATTCTCCGTAAACCCGATGTTCAATCTCGTCCTCAACCGCACTACAGAGCCAGATCATAAGCCTAAATGAAACCATATAGTCCCTGTACACCTTACCAAACACCTAACCCTACCCCTAGCCCTAGCCCATGGACCTAATACCTCACAATCACCATTGACATCACCCAGGCTTCAGCGTAAACCTGATGTTCAATCTCGTCCTGATCCTCACGTCAGAGCCCAATCCGAACCCTTCCCATAACAATATCTCCCCCGTACACCTTGCCAAACACTTAACCCTGAACCTAGCCTTGTTTCCTTGACTTACCCCTCACTGTCACCATCAGCGTCCCCCATGCCTCACTGTAAAACTCCTCCTCAGTGTACCCCTTCACCTCACATCAGAGCTGGATCCTAAGCATAACGATAACCCTCTCCTCCCAGTACAACTTACAGAACACCAAACCCTAACCCTAACCTTGTTCACTGACCAAAACCCTCACCGTCAAAATCGACATCTAACACACCTCACAGTAAACGTCAAGAACAATCTCACCCTTGGGCTCACATCAGAGCTACATCCTAACTTTAAACATAGTCCTGTATGTCCCGTAAAACTTTGCGAACACCAACCCTAACTCGAGTGCTGATCACTAGACCTGACCCCTCAGCATCATATTTGACATCATCCACGCTTCACCTTAAACCTGAATTACAATCATACTCTCTACTTCACATCACACCAGACCCAAATTCAAACTGTAATCTAAACTCCCCATTCGCCTTAAAGAACTACCAACTATAATACTAGCCCTAGCCCATGGATCTAACCTACACCGCCACCTTCGATGTCAACGCATGCTTCACCGGTAACTTAAACTTCCATCTCGTCCTTACCCTCATATAAGAGACAGACCCTAAATCAAATCGTAACCCTAACTTCCCCATAAAACTTAAGTTACACCCAAGCCTAACACTAGCCCTTGTCCGTGGACATTGCCCCTCACCATCACCATTGACAACACACAAGGTTCCCTTTAAACATGGATTTAAATCTGGCCCCCTACTCACATCAGAGACAGTCCCAAACTCAAAATGTAACCCTCTCCTCACTGTTCACCGTTCGTACACCTGACCCAAAAAGCTGCCCAGTTTCTTCGACCTGATCCCTCACCACCGACAGCACCATGACTCATGTCTAACAAAAATCATGAAGGTCTGTATCGAAAATGACATCAGGTCAGAGCTGGATCCTGATTCCTACCATACCCCAATCCTCCACATACAGCGAACTGAACACCGACACCTAAACCTAGACCTGGCCCCTGGACCTGAAACCTCATCGTCACCAATGACATCACCCACGTTCAGCGCAAACCTGATGTTCAATCACTTCCTCATCCACACATCAGAGCCTGATCCTAATCCTTCCCATAACCATATCTTCCCTGTACACCTTACCAAACACCTATCCCTAACCCTAACCTTGTTTCCTGGTTGAATCCTCACTGACAAAATCGACATCCCCCATGCCTCACTGTAAACCTCCACCTCAATGTCGTCCATGCCATCACGTCAGAGCCAGATCCTAACTCTAAACATAGTCCTATACGTCTGGTACACCTTAGCAAACACAAACCCTAACTGTAGCCCAGGTCTCTTGACCTGACACAACATCACAATTGACATCATTCACGCTTCACCTCAACTCTGAATTACAATCGTACTCTCTAACTCACATCACAGGTGAAACCAAGCTCTAACCATAATCTAAACTCCCCATTTGCCTTAAAGAAATCGCAACCCAAATCCTAGCACTAGCCCATGGACCAAACCCTCACTGTCACCTTCGACGTCACCCAGGCTTCACCGTAACCTTGAACTGCAATCTCGTACTCACCCTCACATCAGAGACAGATTGAAACACTGATAGTAACCCTACACTCCCCATTAACCTTAATGAACATGCAACCCTAAAGCAAGCACTTGTCCCTGGACCTTAACCCTTAGAGTCACCATTGACACCACTGAAGGTTATCTTTAAAAATGGATTTAAATCTTGTCCTCACAGTCACATCAGAGACAGTCTCTAACTCTACCTGCAAACCTACCCTCACTGTACTCCATTCCATACACCTGATCTGAAACCCTGCCCAGGTCTTCCAACGTGACCCCTCACCACCACCATCACCATCACTCATGTCTAAGAAACATCATGAAAGTCTATCTCGCAATCACCCTCACAATCAGAGCTGGATCCTGACTCTAACCATATCCCTATCCTCCACTTACAGCTAAACCACCACTTAAACTTAACCCTGGACTGCAACCAGGACCTGAAACCTCACTGTCACCATCGATGTTACCCATGCTTCACCATAAACCTGATGTTCAATCTCGTCCTCACCCTCACAACAGAGCCGGATTGTTAGCCTAAACAAAACCATGTGCTCCCTGTACACCTTTCCGAACACCTAACCCTAACCCTAGACCTAGCCCATGGAACTGAACCCTGACAGTCACCATCAACATCACCCAGGCTTCAGCGTAAACCTGATGTTCAATGTCTTCCTCATCCTCACATCAGAGCCGAATTCTAACCCTTCCCATAACCGTATCTTCCCTGTACACCTTACCAAACACCTAACCCTAACCCTAGCCCTAGCCCATGGAATTGAACCTTGACGGTCACCATCGACATCACCCAGGCTTCAGCGTAAACCCGATGTGCAATCCCATCCTCATCCTCACATCAGAGCCCGACTCAAACCCTTCCCATAACCGTATCTTCCCTGTACACCTTACCAAACACCTAACCCTAACCCTAGCCTTGTTCCCTGGACTTACCCCTCACCATCACCATCAATGTCCCCTACGCTTCAATGAAAACCTCGACCTCAATCTATCCCTCAACATCACATCAGAGGTGAATCCTAAGCAAAATGATAAACCAATCCTCCCTGTACACATTACAGGACACCTAACCCTAAACCTAACCTTGTTCACTGGCCTGTACCCTCTCTGTTAAAATCGACATCTCCCATGCATCACTGTAAACCTCCGTGTCAATCTCACCCTCACCATCACATCAGAGTCACACCCTAACTCCAAACGTAGTCCCGTATGTTCCATACACCTCAGTGAAAACCAACCTTCTCTCTACTGCTGGTCATTTGACATGACCACACAACATCTCAATTGACATCTTCCATGCTTCACCTTAATCCTGAATTACAATCATACTCTCTAACTCACATCAGAGCTGGGCCCTAATGCTAACCATAATCCAAACTCCTCGTTCATGTTAAAGAACTAGTATCCATTAACCTAGCCCTAGCCCATGGATCTGAATCATCACCATCACCATCGATGTCACTGAGAATTAACCATAAACTGGATCTTCAATCTCGTACTCACCCTCACATCAGAGACAGACCCTAACTCTAATTGTAACCCTATCTTCGCCATAAACCTAAACAAACACCCAACCCTAACCCTAGTCTTTGTCCCTGGACATTGTCCCTCAGCGTCACCACTGACTTCACCGAAGGTTCGCTTTATCCATGGATTTAAATCTTGTCTTCGTAATCACTTCAGAGACAGACTCTAACTCTCACCATACATTTACCCTCAATGTTCACCATTTCGTACACCTAATACGATACCCTGCCCACGTCCTTCGCTCTGACCCCTCACCACAAACACCACCATCAAGCATGTCTATCAAAAAGAGTGAATATCATTCTCACAATCACCCTCACTTTAGAGCTGGATCCCGACTCTAACCATATCCCTATCCTCCATGCACAGTTAAACCAACACCGAAACCTAACCCTAGCTTGGCTCCTGGACCTGAAACCGCACAATCACCAACGATGTCACCCAGAATTCTCCGTAAACCCGATGTTCAATCTCGTCCTCAACCGCACTACAGAGCCAGATCATAAGCCTAAATGAAACCATATAGTCCCTGTACACCTTACCAAACACCTAACCCTACCCCTAGCCCTAGCCCATGGACCTAATACCTCACAATCACCATTGACATCACCCAGGCTTCAGCGTAAACCTGATGTTCAATCTCGTCCTGATCCTCACGTCAGAGCCCAATCCGAACCCTTCCCATAACAATATCTCCCCCGTACACCTTACCAAACACTTAACCCTGAACCTAGCCTTGTTTCCTTGACTTACCCCTCACTGTCACCATCAGCGTCCCCCATGCCTCACTGTAAAACTCCTCCTCAGTGTACCCCTTCACCTCACATCAGAGCTGGATCCTAAGCATAACGATAACCCTCTCCTCCCAGTACAACTTACAGAACACCAAACCCTAACCCTAACCTTGTTCACTGACCAAAACCCTCACCGTCAAAATCGACATCTAACACACCTCACAGTAAACGTCAAGAACAATCTCACCCTTGGGCTCACATCAGAGCTACATCCTAACTTTAAACATAGTCCTGTATGTCCCGTAAAACTTTGCGAACACCAACCCTAACTCGAGTGCTGATCACTAGACCTGACCCCTCAGCATCATATTTGACATCATCCACGCTTCACCTTAAACCTGAATTACAATCATACTCTCTACTTCACATCACACCAGACCCAAATTCTAACTGTAATCTAAACTCCCCATTCGCCTTAAAGAACTACCAACTATAATACTAGCCCTAGCCCATGGATCTAACCTACACCGCCACCTTCGATGTCAACACATGCTTCACCGGTAACTTAAACTTCCATCTCGTCCTTACCCTCATATAAGAGACAGACCCTAAATCAAATCGTAACCCTAACTTCCCCATAAAACTTAAGTTACACCCAAGCCTAACACTAGCCCTTGTCCGTGGACATTGCCCCTCACCATCACCATTGACAACACACAAGGTTCCCTTTAAACATGGATTTAAATCTGGCCCCCTACTCACATCAGAGACAGTCCCAAACTCAAAATGTAACCCTATCCTCACTGTTCACCGTTCGTACACCTGAACCAAAACCCTGCCCAGTTTCTTCAACCTGACCCCTCACCACCGACAGCACCATGACTCATGTCTAACAAAAATCATGAAGGTCTGTATCGAAAATGACATCAGGTCAGAGCTGGATCCTGATTCCTACCATACCCCAATCCTCCACGTACAGCGAACTGAACACCGACACCTAAACCTAGACCTGGCCCCTGGACCTGAAACCTCATCGTCACCAATGACATCACCCACGTTCAGCGCAAACCTGATGTTCAATCACTTCCTCATCCACACATCAGAGCCTGATCCTAATCCTTCCCATAACCATATCTTCCCTGTACACCTTACCAAGCACCTATCCCTAACCCTAACCTTGTTTCCTGGTTGAATCCTCACTGACAAAATTGACATCCCCCATGCCTCACTGTAAACCTCCACCTCAATGTCGTCCATGCCATCATGTCAGAGCCAGATCCTAACTCTAAACATAGTCCTATACGTCTGGTACACCTTAGCAAACACAAACCCTAACTGTAGCCCAGGTCTCTTGACCTGACACAACATCACAATTGACATCATTCACGCTTCACCTCAACTCTGAATTACAATCGTACTCTCTAACTCACATCACAGGTGAAAACAAGCTCTAACCATAATCTAAACTCCCCATTTGCCTTAAAGAAATCGCAACCCAAATCCTAGCACTAGCCCATGGACCAAACCCTCACTGTCACCTTCGACGTCACCCAGGCTTCACCGTAACCTTGAAGTGCAATCTCGTACTCACCCTCACAACAGAGACAGATGCAAACACTGATAGTAACCCTACACTCCCCATTAACCTTAATGAACATGCAACCCTAAAGCAAGCACTTGTCCCTGGACCTTAACCCTTAGAGTCACCATTGACACCACTGAAGGTTATCTTTAAAAATGGATTTAAATCTTGTCCTCACAGTCACATCAGAGACAGTCTCTAACTCTACCTGCAAACCTACCCTCACTGTACTCCATTCCATACACCTGATCTGAAACCCTGCCCAGGTCTTCCAACGTGACCCCTCACCACCACCATCACCATCACTCATGTCTAAGAAACATCATGAAAGTCTATCTCGCAATCACCCTCACAATCAGAGCTGGATCCTGACTCTAACCATATCCCTATCCTCCACTTACAGCTAAACCACCACTTAAACTTAACCCTGGACTGCAACCAGGACCTGAAACCTCACTGTCACCATCGATGTTACCCATGCTTCACCATAAACCTGATGTTCAATCTCGTCCTCACCCTCACAACAGAGCCGGATTGTTAGCCTAAACAAAACCATGTGCTCCCTGTACACCTTTCCGAACACCTAACCCTAACCCTAGACCTAGCCCATGGAACTGAACCCTGACAGTCACCATCAACATCACCCAGGCTTCAGCGTAAACCTGATGTTCAATCTCTTCCTCATCCTCACATCAGAGCCGAATTCTAACCCTTCCCATAACCGTATCTTCCCTGTACACCTTACCAAACACCTAACCCTAACCCTAGCCCTAGCCCATGGAATTGAACCTTGACGGTCACCATCGACATCACCCAGGCTTCAGCGTAAACCCGATGTGCAATCCCATCCTCATCCTCACATCAGAGCCCGACTCAAACCCTTCCCATAACCGTATCTTCCCTGTACACCTTACCAAACACCTAACCCTAACCCTAGCCTTGTTCCCTGGACTTACCCCTCACCATCACCATCAATGTCCCCTACGCTTCAATGAAAACCTCGACCTCAATCTATCCCTCAACATCACATCAGAGGTGAATCCTAAGCAAAATGATAAACCAATCCTCCCTGTACACATTACAGGACACCTAACCCTAAACCTAACCTTGTTCACTGGCCTGTACCCTCTCTGTTAAAATCGACATCTCCCATGCATCACTGTAAACCTCCGTGTCAATCTCACCCTCACCATCACATCAGAGTCACACCCTAACTCCAAACGTAGTCCCGTATGTTCCATACACCTCAGTGAAAACCAACCTTCTCTCTACTGCTGGTCATTTGACATGACCACACAACATCTCAATTGACATCTTCCATGCTTCACCTTAATCCTGAATTACAATCATACTCTCTAACTCACATCAGAGCTGGGCCCTAATGCTAACCATAATCCAAACTCCTCGTTCATGTTAAAGAACTAGTATCCATTAACCTAGCCCTAGCCCATGGATCTGAATCATCACCATCACCATCGATGTCACTGAGAATTAACCATAAACTGGATCTTCAATCTCGTACTCACCCTCACATCAGAGACAGACCCTAACTCTAATTGTAACCCTATCTTCGCCATAAACCTAAACAAACACCCAACCCTAACCCTAGTCTTTGTCCCTGGACATTGTCCCTCAGCGTCACCACTGACTTCACCGAAGGTTCGCTTTATCCATGGATTTAAATCTTGTCTTCGTAATCACTTCAGAGACAGACTCTAACTCTCACCATACATTTACCCTCAATGTTCACCATTTCGTACACCTAATACGATACCCTGCCCACGTCCTTCGCTCTGACCCCTCACCACAAACACCACCATCAAGCATGTCTATCAAAAAGAGTGAATATCATTCTCACAATCACCCTCACTTTAGAGCTGGATCCCGACTCTAACCATATCCCTATCCTCCATGCACAGTTAAACCAACACCGAAACCTAACCCTAGCTTGGCTCCTGGACCTGAAACCGCACAATCACCAACGATGTCACCCAGAATTCTCCGTAAACCCGATGTTCAATCTCGTCCTCAACCGCACTACAGAGCCAGATCATAAGCCTAAATGAAACCATATAGTCCCTGTACACCTTACCAAACACCTAACCCTACCCCTAGCCCTAGCCCATGGACCTAATACCTCACAATCACCATTGACATCACCCAGGCTTCAGCGTAAACCTGATGTTCAATCTCGTCCTGATCCTCACGTCAGAGCCCAATCCGAACCCTTCCCATAACAATATCTCCCCCGTACACCTTACCAAACACTTAACCCTGAACCTAGCCTTGTTTCCTTGACTTACCCCTCACTGTCACCATCAGCGTCCCCCATGCCTCACTGTAAAACTCCTCCTCAGTGTACCCCTTCACCTCACATCAGAGCTGGATCCTAAGCATAACGATAACCCTCTCCTCCCAGTACAACTTACAGAACACCAAACCCTAACCCTAACCTTGTTCACTGACCAAAACCCTCACCGTCAAAATCGACATCTAACACACCTCACAGTAAACGTCAAGAACAATCTCACCCTTGGGCTCACATCAGAGCTACATCCTAACTTTAAACATAGTCCTGTATGTCCCGTAAAACTTTGCGAACACCAACCCTAACTCGAGTGCTGATCACTAGACCTGACCCCTCAGCATCATATTTGACATCATCCACGCTTCACCTTAAACCTGAATTACAATCATACTCTCTACTTCACATCACACCAGACCCAAATTCTAACTGTAATCTAAACTCCCCATTCGCCTTAAAGAACTACCAACTATAATACTAGCCCTAGCCCATGGATCTAACCTACACCGCCACCTTCGATGTCAACACATGCTTCACCGGTAACTTAAACTTCCATCTCGTCCTTACCCTCATATAAGAGACAGACCCTAAATCAAATCGTAACCCTAACTTCCCCATAAAACTTAAGTTACACCCAAGCCTAACACTAGCCCTTGTCCGTGGACATTGCCCCTCACCATCACCATTGACAACACACAAGGTTCCCTTTAAACATGGATTTAAATCTGGCCCCCTACTCACATCAGAGACAGTCCCAAACTCAAAATGTAACCCTATCCTCACTGTTCACCGTTCGTACACCTGAACCAAAACCCTGCCCAGTTTCTTCAACCTGACCCCTCACCACCGACAGCACCATGACTCATGTCTAACAAAAATCATGAAGGTCTGTATCGAAAATGACATCAGGTCAGAGCTGGATCCTGATTCCTACCATACCCCAATCCTCCACGTACAGCGAACTGAACACCGACACCTAAACCTAGACCTGGCCCCTGGACCTGAAACCTCATCGTCACCAATGACATCACCCACGTTCAGCGCAAACCTGATGTTCAATCACTTCCTCATCCACACATCAGAGCCTGATCCTAATCCTTCCCATAACCATATCTTCCCTGTACACCTTACCAAGCACCTATCCCTAACCCTAACCTTGTTTCCTGGTTGAATCCTCACTGACAAAATCGACATCCCCCATGCCTCACTGTAAACCTCCACCTCAATGTCGTCCATGCCATCATGTCAGAGCCAGATCCTAACTCTAAACATAGTCCTATACGTCTGGTACACCTTAGCAAACACAAACCCTAACTGTAGCCCAGGTCTCTTGACCTGACACAACATCACAATTGACATCATTCACGCTTCACCTCAACTCTGAATTACAATCGTACTCTCTAACTCACATCACAGGTGAAAACAAGCTCTAACCATAATCTAAACTCCCCATTTGCCTTAAAGAAATCGCAACCCAAATCCTAGCAATAGCCCATGGACCAAACCCTCACTGTCACCTTCGACGTCACCCAGGCTTCACCGTAACCTTGAAGTGCAATCTCGTACTCACCCTCACAACAGAGACAGATGCAAACACTGATAGTAACCCTACACTCCCCATTAACCTTAATGAACATGCAACCCTAAAGCAAGCACTTGTCCCTGGACCTTAACCCTTAGAGTCACCATTGACACCACTGAAGGTTATCTTTAAAAATGGATTTAAATCTTGTCCTCACAGTCACATCAGAGACAGTCTCTAACTCTACCTGCAAACCTACCCTCACTGTACTCCATTCCATACACCTGATCTGAAACCCTGCCCAGGTCTTCCAACGTGACCCCTCACCACCACCATCACCATCACTCATGTCTAAGAAACATCATGAAAGTCTATCTCGCAATCACCCTCACAATCAGAGCTGGATCCTGACTCTAACCATATCCCTATCCTCCACTTACAGCTAAACCACCACTTAAACTTAACCCTGGACTGCAACCAGGACCTGAAACCTCACTGTCACCATCGATGTTACCCATGCTTCACCATAAACCTGATGTTCAATCTCGTCCTCACCCTCACAACAGAGCCGGATTGTTAGCCTAAACAAAACCATGTGCTCCCTGTACACCTTTCCGAACACCTAACCCTAACCCTAGACCTAGCCCATGGAACTGAACCCTGACAGTCACCATCAACATCACCCAGGCTTCAGCGTAAACCTGATGTTCAATCTCTTCCTCATCCTCACATCAGAGCCGAATTCTAACCCTTCCCATAACCGTATCTTCCCTGTACACCTTACCAAACATCTAACCCTAACCTTAGCCCTAGCCCATGGAATTGAACCTTGACGGTCACCATCGACATCACCCAGGCTTCAGCGTAAACCCGATGTGCAATCCCATCCTCATCCTCACATCAGAGCCCGACTCAAACCCTTCCCATAACCGTATCTTCCCTGTACACCTTACCAAACACCTAACCCTAACCCTAGCCTTGTTCCCTGGACTTACCCCTCACCATCACCATCAATGTCCCCTACGCTTCAATGAAAACCTCGACCTCAATCTATCCCTCAACATCACATCAGAGGTGAATCCTAAGCAAAATGATAAACCAATCCTCCCTGTACACATTACAGGACACCTAACCCTAAACCTAACCTTGTTCACTGGCCTGTACCCTCTCTGTTAAAATCGACATCTCCCATGCATCACTGTAAACCTCCGTGTCAATCTCACCCTCACCATCACATCAGAGTCACACCCTAACTCCAAACGTAGTCCCGTATGTTCCATACACCTCAGTGAAAACCAACCTTCTCTCTACTGCTGGTCATTTGACATGACCACACAACATCTCAATTGACATCTTCCATGCTTCACCTTAATCCTGAATTACAATCATACTCTCTAACTCACATCAGAGCTGGGCCCTAATGCTAACCATAATCCAAACTCCTCGTTCATGTTAAAGAACTAGTATCCATTAACCTAGCCCTAGCCCATGGATCTGAATCATCACCATCACCATCGATGTCACTGAGAATTAACCATAAACTGGATCTTCAATCTCGTACTCACCCTCACATCAGAGACAGACCCTAACTCTAATTGTAACCCTATCTTCGCCATAAACCTAAACAAACACCCAACCCTAACCCTAGTCTTTGTCCCTGGACATTGTCCCTCAGCGTCACCACTGACTTCACCGAAGGTTCGCTTTATCCATGGATTTAAATCTTGTCTTCGTAATCACTTCAGAGACAGACTCTAACTCTCACCATACATTTACCCTCAATGTTCACCATTTCGTACACCTAATACGATACCCTGCCCACGTCCTTCGCTCTGACCCCTCACCACAAACACCACCATCAAGCATGTCTATCAAAAAGAGTGAATATCATTCTCACAATCACCCTCACTTTAGAGCTGGATCCCGACTCTAACCATATCCCTATCCTCCATGCACAGTTAAACCAACACCGAAACCTAACCCTAGCTTGGCTCCTGGACCTGAAACCGCACAATCACCAACGATGTCACCCAGAATTCTCCGTAAACCCGATGTTCAATCTCGTCCTCAACCGCACTACAGAGCCAGATCATAAGCCTAAATGAAACCATATAGTCCCTGTACACCTTACCAAACACCTAACCCTACCCCTAGCCCTAGCCCATGGACCTAATACCTCACAATCACCATTGACATCACCCAGGCTTCAGCGTAAACCTGATGTTCAATCTCGTCCTGATCCTCACGTCAGAGCCCAATCCGAACCCTTCCCATAACAATATCTCCCCCGTACACCTTACCAAACACTTAACCCTGAACCTAGCCTTGTTTCCTTGACTTACCCCTCACTGTCACCATCAGCGTCCCCCATGCCTCACTGTAAAACTCCTCCTCAGTGTACCCCTTCACCTCACATCACAGCTGGATCCTAAGCATAACGATAACCCTCTCCTCCCAGTACAACTTACAGAACACCAAACCCTAACCCTAACCTTGTTCACTGACCAAAACCCTCACCGTCAAAATCGACATCTAACACACCTCACAGTAAACGTCAAGAACAATCTCACCCTTGGGCTCACATCAGAGCTACATCCTAACTTTAAACATAGTCCTGTATGTCCCGTAAAACTTTGCGAACACCAACCCTAACTCGAGTGCTGATCACTAGACCTGACCCCTCAGCATCATATTTGACATCATCCACGCTTCACCTTAAACCTGAATTACAATCATACTCTCTACTTCACATCACACCAGACCCAAATTCTAACTGTAATCTAAACTCCCCATTCGCCTTAAAGAACTACCAACTATAATACTAGCCCTAGCCCATGGATCTAACCTACACCGCCACCTTCGATGTCAACACATGCTTCACCGGTAACTTAAACTTCCATCTCGTCCTTACCCTCATATAAGAGACAGACCCTAAATCAAATCGTAACCCTAACTTCCCCATAAAACTTAAGTTACACCCAAGCCTAACACTAGCCCTTGTCCGTGGACATTGCCCCTCACCATCACCATTGACAACACACAAGGTTCCCTTTAAACATGGATTTAAATCTGGCCCCCTACTCACATCAGAGACAGTCCCAAACTCAAAATGTAACCCTATCCTCACTGTTCACCGTTCGTACACCTGAACCAAAACCCTGCCCAGTTTCTTCAACCTGACCCCTCACCACCGACAGCACCATGACTCATGTCTAACAAAAATCATGAAGGTCTGTATCGAAAATGACATCAGGTCAGAGCTGGATCCTGATTCCTACCATACCCCAATCCTCCACGTACAGCGAACTGAACACCGACACCTAAACCTAGACCTGGCCCCTGGACCTGAAACCTCATCGTCACCAATGACATCACCCACGTTCAGCGCAAACCTGATGTTCAATCACTTCCTCATCCACACATCAGAGCCTGATCCTAATCCTTCCCATAACCATATCTTCCCTGTACACCTTACCAAGCACCTATCCCTAACCCTAACCTTGTTTCCTGGTTGAATCCTCACTGACAAAATCGACATCCCCCATGCCTCACTGTAAACCTCCACCTCAATGTCGTCCATGCCATCATGTCAGAGCCAGATCCTAACTCTAAACATAGTCCTATACGTCTGGTACACCTTAGCAAACACAAACCCTAACTGTAGCCCAGGTCTCTTGACCTGACACAACATCACAATTGACATCATTCACGCTTCACCTCAACTCTGAATTACAATCGTACTCTCTAACTCACATCACAGGTGAAACCAAGCTCTAACCATAATCTAAACTCCCCATTTGCCTTAAAGAAATCGCAACCCAAATCCTAGCACTAGCCCATGGACCAAACCCTCACTGTCACCTTCGACGTCACCCAGGCTTCACCGTAACCTTGAACTGCAATCTCGTACTCACCCTCACATCAGAGACAGATGCAAACACTGATAGTAACCCTACACTCCCCATTAACCTTAATGAACATGCAACCCTAAAGCAAGCACTTGTCCCTGGACCTTAACCCTTAGAGTCACCATTGACACCACTGAAGGTTATCTTTAAAAATGGATTTAAATCTTGTCCTCACAGTCACATCAGAGACAGTCTCTAACTCTACCTGCAAACCTACCCTCACTGTACACCATTCCATACACCTGATCTGAAACCCTGCCCAGGTCTTCCAACGTGACCCCTCACCACCACCATCACCATCACTCATGTCTAAGAAACATCATGAAAGTCTATCTCGCAATCACCCTCACAATCAGAGCTGGATCCTGACTCTAACCATATCCCTATCCTCCACTTACAGCTAAACCACCACTTAAACTTAACCCTGGACTGCAACCAGGACCTGAAACCTCACTGTCACCATCGATGTTACCCATGCTTCACCATAAACCTGATGTTCAATCTCGTCCTCACCCTCACAACAGAGCCGGATTGTTAGCCTAAACAAAACCATGTGCTCCCTGTACACCTTTCCGAACACCTAACCCTAACCCTAGACCTAGCCCATGGAACTGAACCCTGACAGTCACCATCGACATCACCCAGGCTTCAGCGTAAACCTGATGTTCAATCTCTTCCTCATCCTCACATCAGAGCCCAATTCTAACCCTTCCCATAACCGTATCTTCCCTGTACACCTTACCAAACACCTAACCCTAACCCTAGCCCTAGCCCATGGAATTGAACCTTGACGGTCACCATCGACATCACCCAGGCTTCAGCGTAAACCCGATGTGCAATCCCATCCTCATCCTCACATCAGAGCCCGACTCAAACCCTTCCCATAACCGTATCTTCCCTGTACACCTTACCAATCACCTTACCCTAACCCTAGCCTTGTTCCCTGGACTTACCCCTCACCATCACCATCAATGTCCCCTACGCTTCAATGAAAACCTCGACCTCAATCTATCCCTCAACATCACATCAGAGGTGAATCCTAAGCAAAATGATAAACCAATCCTCCCTGTACACATTACAGGACACCTAACCCTAAACCTAACCTTGTTCACTGGCCTGTACCCTCTCTGTTAAAATCGACATCTCCCATGCGTCACTGTAAACCTCCGTGTCAATCTCACCCTCACCATCACATCAGAGTCACACCCTAACTCCAAACGTAGTCCCGTATGTTCCATACACCTCAGTGAAAACCAACCTTCTCTCTACTGCTGGTCATTTGACATGACCACACAACATCTCAATTGACATCTTCCATGCTTCACCTTAATCCTGAATTACAATCATACTCTCTAACTCACATCAGAGCTGGGCCCTAATGCTAACCATAATCCAAACTCCTCGTTCATGTTAAAGAACTAGTATCCATTAACCTAGCCCTAGCCCATGGATCTGAATCATCACCATCACCATCGATGTCACTGAGAATTAACCATAAACTGGATCTTCAATCTCGTACTCACCCTCACATCAGAGACAGACCCTAACTCTAATTGTAACCCTATCTTCGCCATAAACCTAAACAAACACCCGACCCTAACCCTAGTCTTTGTCCCTGGACATTGTCCCTCAGCGTCTCCACTGACTTCACCGAAGGTTCGCTTTATCCATGGATTTAAATCTTGTCTTCGTAATCACTTCAGAGACAGACTCTAACTCTCACCATACATTTACCCTCAATGTTCACCATTTCGTACACCTAATACGATACCCTGCCCACGTCCTTCGCTCTGACCCCTCACCACAAACACCACCATCAAGCATGTCTATCAAAAAGAGTGAATATCATTCTCACAATCACCCTCACTTTAGAGCTGGATCCCGACTCTAACCATATCCCTATCCTCCATGCACAGTTAAACCAACACCGAAACCTAACCCTAGCTTGGCTCCTGGACCTGAAACCGCACAATCACCAACGATGTCACCCAGAATTCTCCGTAAACCCGATGTTCAATCTCGTCCTCAACCGCACTACAGAGCCAGATCATAAGCCTAAATGAAACCATATAGTCCCTGTACACCTTACCAAACACCTAACCCTACCCCTAGCCCTAGCCCATGGACCTAATACCTCACAATCACCATTGACATCACCCAGGCTTCAGCGTAAACCTGATGTTCAATCTCGTCCTGATCCTCACGTCAGAGCCCAATCCGAACCCTTCCCATAACAATATCTCCCCCGTACACCTTGCCAAACACTTAACCCTGAACCTAGCCTTGTTTCCTTGACTTACCCCTCACTGTCACCATCAGCGTCCCCCATGCCTCACTGTAAAACTCCTCCTCAGTGTACCCCTTCACCTCACATCAGAGCTGGATCCTAAGCATAACGATAACCCTCTCCTCCCAGTACAACTTACAGAACACCAAACCCTAACCCTAACCTTGTTCACTGACCAAAACCCTCACCGTCAAAATCGACATCTAACACACCTCACAGTAAACGTCAAGAACAATCTCACCCTTGGGCTCACATCAGAGCTACATCCTAACTTTAAACATAGTCCTGTATGTCCCGTAAAACTTTGCGAACACCAACCCTAACTCGAGTGCTGATCACTAGACCTGACCCCTCAGCATCATATTTGACATCATCCACGCTTCACCTTAAACCTGAATTACAATCATACTCTCTACTTCACATCACACCAGACCCAAATTCTAACTGTAATCTAAACTCCCCATTCGCCTTAAAGAACTACCAACTATAATACTAGCCCTAGCCCATGGATCTAACCTACACCGCCACCTTCGATGTCAACACATGCTTCACCGGTAACTTAAACTTCCATCTCGTCCTTACCCTCATATAAGAGACAGACCCTAAATCAAATCGTAACCCTAACTTCCCCATAAAACTTAAGTTACACCCAAGCCTAACACTAGCCCTTGACCGTGGACATTGCCCCTCACCATCAAAATTGACAACACACAAGGTTCCCTTTAAACATGGATTTAAATCTGGCCCCCTACTCACATCAGAGACAGTTCCAAACTCAAAATGTAACCCTATCCTCACTGTTCACCGTTCGTACACCTGAACCAAAACCCTGCCCAGTTTCTTCAACCTGACCCCTCACCACCGACAGCACCATGACTCATGTCTAACAAAAATCATGAAGGTCTGTATCGAAAATGACATCAGGTGAGAGCTGGATCCTGATTCCTACCATACCCCAATCCTCCACGTACAGCGAACTGAACACCGACACCTAAACCTAGACCTGGCCCCTGGACCTGAAACCTCATCGTCACCAATGACATCACCCACGTTCAGCGCAAACCTGATGTTCAATCACTTCCTCATCCACACATCAGAGCCTGATCCTAATCCTTCCCATAACCATATCTTCCCTGTACACCTTACCAAGCACCTATCCCTAACCCTAACCTTGTTTCCTGGTTGAATCCTCACTGACAAAATTGACATCCCCCATGCCTCACTGTAAACCTCCACCTCAATGTCGTCCATGCCATCATGTCAGAGCCAGATCCTAACTCTAAACATAGTCCTATACGTCTGGTACACCTTAGCAAACACAAACCCTAACTGTAGCCCAGGTCTCTTGACCTGACACAACATCACAATTGACATCATTCACGCTTCACCTCAACTCTGAATTACAATCGTACTCTCTAACTCACATCACAGGTGAAACCAAGCTCTAACCATAATCTAAACTCCCCATTTGCCTTAAAGAAATCGCAACCCAAATCCTAGCACTAGCCCATGGACCAAACCCTCACTGTCACCTTCGACGTCACCCAGGCTTCACCGTAACCTTGAACTGCAATCTCGTACTCACCCTCACATCAGAGACAGATGCAAACACTGATAGTAACCCTACACTCCCCATTAACCTTAATGAACATGCAACCCTAAAGCAAGCACTTGTCCCTGGACCTTAACCCTTAGAGTCACCATTGACACCACTGAAGGTTATCTTTAAAAATGGATTTAAATCTTGTCCTCACAGTCACATCAGAGACAGTCTCTAACTCTACCTGCAAACCTACCCTCACTGTACACCATTCCATACACCTGATCTGAAACCCTGCCCAGGTCTTCCAACGTGACCCCTCACCACCACCATCACCATCACTCATGTCTAAGAAACATCATGAAAGTCTATCTCGCAATCACCCTCACAATCAGAGCTGGATCCTGACTCTAACCATATCCCTATCCTCCACTTACAGCTAAACCACCACTTAAACTTAACCCTGGACTGCAACCAGGACCTGAAACCTCACTGTCACCATCGATGTTACCCATGCTTCACCATAAACCTGATGTTCAATCTCGTCCTCACCCTCACAACAGAGCCGGATTGTTAGCCTAAACAAAACCATGTGCTCCCTGTACACCTTTCCGAACACCTAACCCTAACCCTAGACCTAGCCCATGGAACTGAACCCTGACAGTCACCATTGACATCACCCAGGCTTCAGCGTAAACCTGATGTTCAATCTCTTCCTCATCCTCACATCAGAGCCGAATTCTAACCCTTCCCATAACCGTATCTTCCCTGTACACCTTACCAAACACCTAACCCTAACCCTAGCCTTGTTCCCTGGACTTACCCCTCACCATCACCATCAATGTCCCCTACGCTTCAATGAAAACCTCGACCTCAATCTATCCCTCAACATCACATCAGAGGTGAATCCTAAGCAAAATGATAAACCAATCCTCCCTGTACACATTACAGGACACCTAACCCTAAACCTAACCTTGTTCACTGGCCTGTACCCTCTCTGTTAAAATCGACATCTCCCATGCGTCACTGTAAACCTCCGTGTCAATCTCACCCTCACCATCACATCAGAGTCACACCCTAACTCCAAACGTAGTCCCGTATGTTTCATACACCTCAGTGAAAACCAACCTTCTCTCTACTGCTGGTCATTTGACATGACCACACAACATCTCAATTGACATCTTCCATGCTTCACCTTAATCCTGAATTACAATCATACTCTCTAACTCACATCAGAGCTGGGCCCTAATGCTAACCATAATCCAAACTCCTCGTTCATGTTAAAGAACTAGTATCCATTAACCTAGCCCTAGCCCATGGATCTGAATCATCACCATCACCATCGATGTCACTGAGAATTAACCGTAAACTGGATCTTCAATCTCGTACTCACCCTCACATCAGAGACAGACCCTAACTCTAATTGTAACCCTATCTTCGCCATAAACCTAAACAAACACCCAACCCTAACCCTAGTCTTTGTCCCTGGACATTGTCCCTCAGCGTCACCACTGACTTCACCGAAGGTTCGCTTTATCCATGGATTTAAATCTTGTCTTCGTAATCACTTCAGAGACAGACTCTAACTCTCACCATACATTTACCCTCAATGTTCACCATTTCGTACACCTAATACGATACCCTGCCCACGTCCTTCGCTCTGACCCCTCACCACAAACACCACCATCAAGCATGTCTATCAAAAAGAGTGAATATCATTCTCACAATCACCCTCACTTTAGAGCTGGATCCTGACTCTAACCATATCCCTATCCTCCATGCACTGTTAAACCAACACCGAAACCTAACCCTAGCTTGGCTCCTGGACCTGAAACCGCACAATCACCAACGATGTCACCCAGAATTCTCCGTAAACCCGATGTTCAATCTCGTCCTCAACCGCACTACAGAGCCAGATCATAAGCCTAAATGAAACCATATAGTCCCTGTACACCTTACCAAACACCTAACCCTACCCCTAGCCCTAGCCCATGGACCTAATACCTCACAATCACCATTGACATCACCCAGGCTTCAGCGTAAACCTGATGTTTAATCTGGTCCTGATCCTCACGTCAGAGCCCAATCCGAACCCTTCCCATAACAATATCTCCCCCGTACACCTTGCCAAACACTTAACCCTGAACCTAGCCTTGTTTCCTTGACTTACCCCTCACTGTCACCATCAGCGTCCCCCATGCCTCACTGTAAAACTCCTCGTCAGTGTACCCCTTCACCTCACATCAGAGCTGGATCCTAAGCATAACGATAACCCTCTCCTCCCAGTACAACTTACAGAACACCAAACCCTAACCCTAACCTTGTTCACTGACCAAAACCCTCACCGTCAAAATCGACATCTAACACACCTCACAGTAAACGTCAAGAACAATCTCACCCTTGGGCTCACATCAGAGCTACATCATAACTTTAAACATAGTCCTGTATTTCCCGTAAAACTTTGAGAACACCAACCCTAACTCGAGTGCTGATCACTAGACCTGACCCCTCAGCATCATATTTGACATCATCCACGCTTCACCTTAAACCTGAATTACAATCATACTCTCTACTTCACATCACACCAGACCCAAATTCTAACTGTAATCTAAACTCCCCATTCGCCTTAAAGAACTACCAACTATAATACTAGCCCTAGCCCATGGATCTAAACTACACCGCCACCTTCGATGTCAACACATGCTTCACCGGTAACTTAAACTTCCATCTCGTCCTTACCCTCATATAAGAGACAGACCCTAAATCAAATCGTAACCCTAACTTCCCCATAAAACTTAAGTTACACCCAAGCCTAACACTAGCCCTTGACCGTGGGCATTGCCCCTCACCCTCACCATTGACAACACACAAGGTTCCCTTTAAACATGGATTTAAATCTGTCCCCCTACTCACATCAGAGACAGTTCCTAACTCAAAATGTAACCCTATCCTCACTGTTCACCGTTCGTACACCTGAACCAAAACCCTGCCCAGTTTCTTCAACCTGACCCCTCACCACCGACAGCACCATGACTCATGTCTAACAAAAATCATG
The DNA here is from genome assembly GCF_040802235.1 of Manis javanica. Classification (NCBI taxonomy): domain Eukaryota; kingdom Metazoa; phylum Chordata; class Mammalia; order Pholidota; family Manidae; genus Manis; species Manis javanica. Next base: position 1,347,548 of record NW_027332168.1, on the reverse strand, counting down.
AAGGTCTGTATCGAAAATGACATCAGGTCAGAGCTGGATCCTGATTCCTACCATACCCCAATCCTCCACGTACAGCGAACTGAACACCGACACCTATACCTAGACCTGGCCCCTGGACCTGAAACCTCATCGTCACCAATGACATCACCCACGTTCAGCGCAAACCTGATGTTCAATCACTTCCTCATCCACACATCAGAGCCTGATCCTAATCCTTCCCATAACCATATCTTCCCTGTACACCTTACCAAGCACCTATCCCTAACCCTAACCTTGTTTCCTGGTTGAATCCTCACTGATAAAATCGACATCCCCCATGCCTCACTGTAAACCTCCACCTCAATGTCGTCCATGCCATCATGTCAGAGCCAGATCCTAACTCTAAACATAGTCCTATACGTCTGGTACACCTTAGCAAACACAAACCCTAACTGTAGCCCAGGTCTCTTGACCTGACACAACATCACAATTGACATCATTCACGCTTCACCTCAACTCTGAATTACAGTCGTACTCTCTAACTCACATCACAGGTGATACCAAGCTCTAACCATAATCTAAACTCCCCATTTGCCTTAAAGAAATCGCAACCCAAATCCTAGCACTAGCCCATGGACCAAACCCTCACTGTCACCTTCGACGTCACCCAGGCTTCACCGTAACCTTGAACTGCAATCTCGTACTCACCCTCACATCAGAGACAGATGCAAACACTGATAGTAACCCTACACTCCCCATTAACCTTAATGAACATGCAACCCTAAAGCAAGCACTTGTCCCTGGACCTTAACCCTTAGAGTCACCATTGACACCACTGAAGGTTATCTTTAAAAATGGATTTAAATCTTGTCCTCACAGTCACATCAGAGACAGTCTCTAACTCTACCTGCAAACCTACCCTCACTGTACACCATTCCATACACCTGATCTGAAACCCTGCCCAGGTCTTCCAACGTGACCCCTCACCACCACCATCACCATCACTCATGTCTAAGAAACATCATGAAAGTCTATCTCGCAATCACCCTCACAATCAGAGCTGGATCCTGACTCTAACCATATCCCTATCCTCCACTTACAGCTAAACCACCACTTAAACTTAACCCTGGACTGCAACCAGGACCTGAAACCTCACTGTCACCATCGATGTTACCCATGCTTCACCATAATCCTGATGTTCAATCTCGTCCTCACCCTCACAACAGAGCCGGATTGTTAGCCTAAACAAAACCATGTGCTCCCTGTACACCTTTCCGAACACCTAACCCTAACCCTAGACCTAGCCCATGGAACTGAACCCTGACAGTCACCATCGACATCACCCAGGCTTCAGCGTAAACCTGATGTTCAATCTCTTCCTCATCCTCACATCAGAGCCCAATTCTAACCCTTCCCATAACCGTATCTTCCCTGTACACCTTACCAAACACCTAACCCTAACCCTAGCCCTAGCCCATGGAATTGAACCTTGACGGTCACCATCGACATCACCCAGGCTTCAGCGTAAACCCGATGTGCAATCCCATCCTCATCCTCACATCAGAGCCCGACTCAAACCCTTCCCATAACCGTATCTTCCCTGTACACCTTACCAATCACCTTACCCTAACCCTAGCCTTGTTCCCTGGACTTACCCCTCACCATCACCATCAATGTCCCCTACGCTTCAATGAAAACCTCGACCTCAATCTATCCCTCAACATCACATCAGAGGTGAATCCTAAGCAAAATGATAAACCAATCCTCCCTGTACACATTACAGGACACCTAACCCTAAACCTAACCTTGTTCACTGGCCTGTACCCTCTCTGTTAAAATCGACATCTCCCATGCGTCACTGTAAACCTCCGTGTCAATCTCACCCTCACCATCACATCAGAGTCACACCCTAACTCCAAACGTAGTCCCGTATGTTCCATACACCTCAGTGAAAACCAACCTTCTCTCTACTGCTGGTCATTTGACATGACCACACAACATCTCAATTGACATCTTCCATGCTTCACCTTAATCCTGAATTACAATCATACTCTCTAACTCACATCAGAGCTGGGCCCTAATGCTAACCATAATCCAAACTCCTCGTTCATGTTAAAGAACTAGTATCCATTAACCTAGCCCTAGCCCATGGATCTGAATCATCACCATCACCATCGATGTCACTGAGAATTAACCATAAACTGGATCTTCAATCTCGTACTCACCCTCACATCAGAGACAGACCCTAACTCTAATTGTAACCCTATCTTCGCCATAAACCTAAACAAACACCCAACCCTAACCCTAGTCTTTGTCCCTGGACATTGTCCCTCAGCGTCACCACTGACTTCACCGAAGGTTCGCTTTATCCATGGATTTAAATCTTGTCTTCGTAATCACTTCAGAGACAGACTCTAACTCTCACCATACATTTACCCTCAATGTTCACCATTTCGTACACCTAATACGATACCCTGCCCACGTCCTTCGCTCTGACCCCTCACCACAAACACCACCATCAAGCATGTCTATCAAAAAGAGTGAATATCATTCTCACAATCACCCTCACTTTAGAGCTGGATCCCGACTCTAACCATATCCCTATCCTCCATGCACAGTTAAACCAACACCGAAACCTAACCCTAGCTTGGCTCCTGGACCTGAAACCGCACAATCACCAACGATGTCACCCAGAATTCTCCGTAAACCCGATGTTCAATCTCGTCCTCAACCGCACTACAGAGCCAGATCATAAGCCTAAATGAAACCATATAGTCCCTGTACACCTTACCAAACACCTAACCCTACCCCTAGCCCTAGCCCATGGACCTAATACCTCACAATCACCATTGACATCACCCAGGCTTCAGCGTAAACCTGATGTTCAATCTCGTCCTGATCCTCACGTCAGAGCCCAATCCGAACCCTTCCCATAACAATATCTCCCCCGTACACCTTGCCAAACACTTAACCCTGAACCTAGCCTTGTTTCCTTGACTTACCCCTCACTGTCACCATCAGCGTCCCCCATGCCTCACTGTAAAACTCCTCGTCAGTGTACCCCTTCACCTCACATCAGAGCTGGATCCTAAGCATAACGATAACCCTCTCCTCCCAGTACAACTTACAGAACACCAAACCCTAACCCTAACCTTGTTCACTGACCAAAACCCTCACCGTCAAAATCGACATCTAACACACCTCACAGTAAACGTCAAGAACAATCTCACCCTTGGGCTCACATCAGAGCTACATCCTAACTTTAAACATAGTCCTGTATGTCCCGTAAAACTTTGCGAACACCAACCCTAACTCGAGTGCTGATCACTAGACCTGACCCCTCAGCATCATATTTGACATCATCCACGCTTCACCTTAAACCTGAATTACAATCATACTCTCTACTTCACATCACACCAGACCCAAATTCTAACTGTAATCTAAACTCCCCATTCGCCTTAAAGAACTACCAACTATAATACTAGCCCTAGCCCATGGATCTAACCTACACCGCCACCTTCGAGGTCAACACATGCTTCACCGGTAACTTAAACTTCCATCTCGTCCTTACCCTCATATAAGAGACAGACCCTAAATCAAATCGTAACCCTAACTTCCCCATAAAACTTAAGTTACACCCAAGCCTAACACTAGCCCTTGTCCGTGGACATTGCCCCTCACCATCACCATTGACAACACACAAGGTTCCCTTTAAACATGGATTTAAATCTGGCCCCCTACTCGCATCAGAGACAGTCCCAAACTCAAAATGTATCCCTCTCCTCACTGTTCACTGTTCGTACACCTGACCCAAAACCCTGCCCAGTTTCTTCAACCTGACCCCTCACCACCGACAGCACCATGACTCATGTCTAACAAAAATCATGAAGGTCTGTATCGAAAATGACATCAGGTCAGAGCTGGATCCTGATTCCTACCATACCCCAATCCTCCACGTACAGCGAACTGAACACCGACACCTAAACCTAGACCTGGCCCCTGGACCTGAAACCTCATCGTCACCAATGACATCACCCACGTTCAGCGCAAACCTGATGTTCAATCACTTCCTCATCCACACATCAGAGCCTGATCCTAATCCTTCCCATAACCATATCTTCCCTGTACACCTTACCAAGCACCTATCCCTAACCCTAACCTTGTTTCCTGGTTGAATCCTCACTGACAAAATCGACATCCCCCATGCCTCACTGTAAACCTCCACCTCAATGTCGTCCATGCCATCACGTCAGAGCCAGATCCTAACTCTAAACATAGTCCTATACGTCTGGTACACCTTAGCAAACACAAACCCTAACTGTAGCCCAGGTCTCTTGACCTGACACAACATCACAATTGACATCATTCACGCTTCACCTCAACTCTGAATTACAATCGTACTCTCTAACTCACATCACACGTGAAACCAAGCTCTAACCATAATCTAAACTCCCCATTTGCCTTAAAGAAATCGCAACCCAAATCCTAGCACTAGCCCATGGACCAAACCCTCACTGTCACCTTCGACGTCACCCAGGCTTCACCGTAACCTTGAACTGCAATCTCGTACTCACCCTCACATCAGAGACAGATGCAAACACTGATAGTAACCCTACACTCCCCATTAACCTTAATGAACATGCAACCCTAAAGCAAGCACTTGTCCCTGGACCTTAACCCTTAGAGTCACCATTGACACCACTGAAGGTTATCTTTAAAAATGGATTTAAATCTTGTCCTCACAGTCACATCAGAGACAGTCTCTAACTCTACCTGCAAACCTACCCTCACTGTACACCATTCCATACACCTGATCTGAAACCCTGCCCAGGTCTTCCAACGTGACCCCTCACCACCACCATCACCATCACTCATGTCTAAGAAACATCATGAAAGTCTATCTCGCAATCACCCTCACAATCAGAGCTGGATCCTGACTCTAACCATATCCCTATCCTCCACTTACAGCTAAACCACCACTTAAATTTAACCCTGGACTGCAACCAGGACCTGAAACCTCACTGTCACCATCGATGTTACCCATGCTTCACCATAATCCTGATGTTCAATCTCGTCCTCACCCTCACAACAGAGCCGGATTGTTAGCCTAAACAAAACCATGTGCTCCCTGTACACCTTTCCGAACACCTAACCCTAACCCTAGACCTAGCCCATGGAACTGAACCCTGACAGTCACCATCGACATCACCCAGGCTTCAGCGTAAACCTGATGTTCAATCTCTTCCTCATCCTCACATCAGAGCCCAATTCTAACCCTTCCCATAACCGTATCTTCCCTGTACACCTTACCAAACACCTAACCCTAACCCTAGCCCTAGCCCATGGAATTGAACCTTGACGGTCACCATCGACATCACCCAGGCTTCAGCGTAAACCCGATGTGCAATCCCATCCTCATCCTCACATCAGAGCCCGACTCAAACCCTTCCCATAACCGTATCTTCCCTGTACACCTTACCAAACACCTAACCCTAACCCTAGCCTTGTTCCCTGGACTTACCCGTCACCATCACCATCAATGTCCCCTACGCTTCAATGAAAACCTCGACCTCAATCTATCCCTCAACATCACATCAGAGGTGAATCCTAAGCAAAATGATAAACCAATCCTCCCTGTACACATTACAGGACACCTAACCCTAAACCTAACCTTGTTCACTGGCCTGTACCCTCTCTGTTAAAATCGACATCTCCCATGCGTCACTGTAAACCTCCGTGTCAATCTCACCCTCACCATCACATCAGAGTCACACCCTAACTCCAAACGTAGTCCCGTATGTTCCATACACCTCAGTGAAAACCAACCTTCTCTCTACTGCTGGTCATTTGACATGACCACACAACATCTCAATTGACATCTTCCATGCTTCACCTTAATCCTGAATTACAATCATACTCTCTAACTCACATCAGAGCTGGGCCCTAATGCTAACCATAATCCAAACTCCTCGTTCATGTTAAAGAACTAGTATCCATTAACCTAGCCCTAGCCCATGGATCTGAATCATCACCATCACCATCGATGTCACTGAGAATTAACCATAAACTGGATCTTCAATCTCGTACTCACCCTCACATCAGAGACAGACCCTAACTCTAATTGTAACCCTATCTTCGCCATAAACCTAAACAAACACCCAACCCTAACCCTAGTCTTTGTCCCTGGACATTGTTCCTCAGCGTCACCACTGACTTCACCGAAGGTTCGCTTTATCCATGGATTTAAATCTTGTCTTCGTAATCACTTCAGAGACAGACTCTAACTCTCACCATACATTTACCCTCAATGTTCACCATTTCGTACACCTAATACGATACCCTGCCCACGTCCTTCGCTCTGACCCCTCACCACAAACACCACCATCAAGCATGTCTATCAAAAAGAGTGAATATCATTCTCACAATCACCCTCACTTTAGAGCTGGATCCCGACTCTAACCATATCCCTATCCTCCATGCACAGTTAAACCAACACCGAAACCTAACCCTAGCTTGGCTCCTGGACCTGAAACCGCACAATCACCAACGATGTCACCCAGAATTCTCCGTAAACCCGATGTTCAATCTCGTCCTCAACCGCACTACAGAGCCAGATCATAAGCCTAAATGAAACCATATAGTCCCTGTACACCTTACCAAACACCTAACCCTACCCCTAGCCCTAGCCCATGGACCTAATACCTCACAATCACCATTGACATCACCCAGGCTTCAGTGTAAACCTGATGTTCAATCTCGTCCTGATCCTCACGTCAGAGCCCAATCCGAACCCTTCCCATAACAATATCTCCCCCGTACACCTTGCCAAACACTTAACCCTGAACCTAGCCTTGTTTCCTTGACTTACCCCTCACTGTCACCATCAGCGTCCCCCATGCCTCACTGTTAAACTCCTCCTCAGTGTACCCCTTCACCTCACATCAGAGCTGGATCCTAAGCATAACGATAACCCTCTCCTCCCAGTACAACTTACAGAACACCAAACCCTAACCCTAACCTTGTTCACTGACCAAAACCCTCACCGTCAAAATCGACATCTAACACACCTCACAGTAAACGTCAAGAACAATCTCACCCTTGGGCTCACATCAGAGCTACATCCTAACTTTAAACATAGTCCTGTATGTCCCGTAAAACTTTGCGAACACCAACCCTAACTCGAGTGCTGATCACTAGACCTGACCCCTCAGCATCATATTTGACATCATCCACGCTTCACCTTAAACCTGAATTACAATCATACTCTCTACTTCACATCACACCAGACCCAAATTCTAACTGTAATCTAAACTCCCCATTCGCCTTAAAGAACTACCAACTATAATACTAGCCCTAGCCCATGGATCTAACCTACACCGCCACCTTCGAGGTCAACACATGCTTCACCGGTAACTTAAACTTCCATCTCGTCCTTACCCTCATATAAGAGACAGACCCTAAATCAAATCGTAACCCTAACTTCCCCATAAAACTTAAGTTACACCCAAGCCTAACAGTAGCCCTTGTCCGTGGACATTGCCCCTCACCATCACCATTGACAACACACAAGGTTCCCTTTAAACATGGATTTAAATCTGGCCCCCTACTCGCATCAGAGACAGTCCCAAACTCAAAATGTAACCCTCTCCTCACTGTTCACCGTTCGTACACCTGACCCAAAACCCTGCCCAGTTTCTTCAACCTGACCCCTCACCACCGACAGCACCATGACTCATGTCTAACAAAAATCATGAAGGTCTGTATCGAAAATGACATCAGGTCAGAGCTGGATCCTGATTCCTACCATACCCCAATCCTCCACGTACAGCGAACTGAACACCGACACCTAAACCTAGACCTGGCCCCTGGACCTGAAACCTCATCGTCACCAATGACATCACCCACGTTCAGCGCAAACCTGATGTTCAATCACTTCCTCATCCACACATCAGAGCCTGATCCTAATCCTTCCCATAACCATATCTTCCCTGTACACCTTACCAAGCACCTATCCCTAACCCTAACCTTGTTTCCTGGTTGAATCCTCACTGACAAAATCGACATCCCCCATGCCTCACTGTAAACCTCCACCTCAATGTCGTCCATGCCATCACGTCAGAGCCAGATCCTAACTCTAAACATAGTCCTATACGTCTGGTACACCTTAGCAAACACAAACCCTAACTGTAGCCCAGGTCTCTTGACCTGACACAACATCACAATTGACATCATCCACGCTTCACCTCAACTCTGAATTACAATCGTACTCTCTAACTCACATCACAGGTGAAACCAAGCTCTAACCATAATCTAAACTCCCCATTTGCCTTAAAGAAATCGCAACCCAAATCCTAGCACTAGCCCATGGACCAAACCCTCACTGTCAACTTCGACGTCACCCAGGCTTCACCGTAACCTTGAACTGCAATCTCGTACTCACCCTCACATCAGAGACAGATGCAAACACTGATAGTAACCCTACACTCCCCATTAACCTTAATGAACATGCAACCCTAAAGCAAGCACTTGTCCCTGGACCTTAACCCTTAGAGTCACCATTGACACCACTGAAGGTTATCTTTAAAAATGGATTTAAATCTTGTCCTCACAGTCACATCAGAGACAGTCTCTAACTCTACCTGCAAACCTACCCTCACTGTACACCATTCCATACACCTGATCTGAAACCCTGCCCAGGTCTTCCAACGTGACCCCTCACCACCACCATCACCATCACTCATGTCTAAGAAACATCATGAAAGTCTATCTCGCAATCACCCTCACAATCAGAGCTGGATCCTGACTCTAACCATATCCCTATCCTCCACTTACAGCTAAACCACCACTTAAATTTAACCCTGGACTGCAACCAGGACCTGAAACCTCACTGTCACCATCGATGTTACCCATGCTTCACCATAATCCTGATGTTCAATCTCGTCCTCACCCTCACAACAGAGCCGGATTGTTAGCCTAAACAAAACCATGTGCTCCCTGTACACCTTTCCGAACACCTAACCCTAACCCTAGACCTAGCCCATGGAACTGAACCCTGACAGTCACCATCGACATCACCCAGGCTTCAGCGTAAACCTGATGTTCAATCTCTTCCTCATCCTCACATCAGAGCCCAATTCTAACCCTTCCCATAACCGTATCTTCCCTGTACACCTTACCAAACACCTAACCCTAACCCTAGCCCTAGCCCATGGAATTGAACCTTGACGGTCACCATCGACATCACCCAGGCTTCAGCGTAAACCCGATGTGCAATCCCATCCTCATCCTCACATCAGAGCCCGACTCAAACCCTTCCCATAACCGTATCTTCCCTGTACACCTTACCAAACACCTAACCCTAACCCTAGCCTTGTTCCCTGGACTTACCCCTCACCATCACCATCAATGTCCCCTACGCTTCAATGAAAACCTCGACCTCAATCTATCCCTCAACATCACATCAGAGGTGAATCCTAAGCAAAATGATAAACCAATCCTCCCTGTACACATTACAGGACACCTAACCCTAAACCTAACCTTGTTCACTGGCCTGTACCCTCTCTGTTAAAATCGACATCTCCCATGCGTCACTGTAAACCTCCGTGTCAATCTCACCCTCACCATCACATCAGAGTCACACCCTAACTCCAAACGTAGTCCCGTATGTTCCATACACCTCAGTGAAAACCAACCTTCTCTCTACTGCTGGTCATTTGACATGACCACACAACATCTCAATTGACATCTTCCATGCTTCACCTTAATCCTGAATTACAATCATACTCTCTAACTCACATCAGAGCTGGGCCCTAATGCTAACCATAATCCAAACTCCTCGTTCATGTTAAAGAACTAGTATCCATTAACCTAGCCCTAGCCCATGGATCTGAATCATCACCATCACCATCGATGTCACTGAGAATTAACCATAAACTGGATCTTCAATCTCGTACTCACCCTCACATCAGAGACAGACCCTAACTCTAATTGTAACCCTATCTTCGCCATAAACCTAAACAAACACCCAACCCTAACCCTAGTCTTTGTCCCTGGACATTGTTCCTCAGCGTCACCACTGACTTCACCGAAGGTTCGCTTTATCCATGGATTTAAATCTTGTCTTCGTAATCACTTCAGAGACAGACTCTAACTCTCACCATACATTTACCCTCAATGTTCACCATTTCGTACACCTAATACGATACCCTGCCCACGTCCTTCGCTCTGACCCCTCACCACAAACACCACCATCAAGCATGTCTATCAAAAAGAGTGAATATCATTCTCACAATCACCCTCACTTTAGAGCTGGATCCCGACTCTAACCATATCCCTATCCTCCATGCACAGTTAAACCAACACCGAAACCTAACCCTAGCTTGGCTCCTGGACCTGAAACCGCACAATCACCAACGATGTCACCCAGAATTCTCCGTAAACCCGATGTTCAATCTCGTCCTCAACCGCACTACAGAGCCAGATCATAAGCCTAAATGAAACCATATAGTCCCTGTACACCTTACCAAACACCTAACCCTACCCCTAGCCCTAGCCCATGGACCTAATACCTCACAATCACCATTGACATCACCCAGGCTTCAGTGTAAACCTGATGTTCAATCTCGTCCTGATCCTCACGTCAGAGCCCAATCCGAACCCTTCCCATAACAATATCTCCCCCGTACACCTTGCCAAACACTTAACCCTGAACCTAGCCTTGTTTCCTTGACTTACCCCTCACTGTCACCATCAGCGTCCCCCATGCCTCACTGTTAAACTCCTCCTCAGTGTACCCCTTCACCTCACATCAGAGCTGGATCCTAAGCATAACGATAACCCTCTCCTCCCAGTACAACTTACAGAACACCAAACCCTAACCCTAACCTTGTTCACTGACCAAAACCCTCACCGTCAAAATCGACATCTAACACACCTCACAGTAAACGTCAAGAACAATCTCACCCTTGGGCTCACATCAGAGCTACATCCTAACTTTAAACATAGTCCTGTATGTCCCGTAAAACTTTGCGAACACCAACCCTAACTCGAGTGCTGATCACTAGACCTGACCCCTCAGCATCATATTTGACATCATCCACGCTTCACCTTAAACCTGAATTACAATCATACTCTCTACTTCACATCACACCAGACCCAAATTCTAACTGTAATCTAAACTCCCCATTCGCCTTAAAGAACTACCAACTATAATACTAGCCCTAGCCCATGGATCTAACCTACACCGCCACCTTCGAGGTCAACACATGCTTCACCGGTAACTTAAACTTCCATCTCGTCCTTACCCTCATATAAGAGACAGACCCTAAATCAAATCGTAACCCTAACTTCCCCATAAAACTTAAGTTACACCCAAGCCTAACAGTAGCCCTTGTCCGTGGACATTGCCCCTCACCATCACCATTGACAACACACAAGGTTCCCTTTAAACATGGATTTAAATCTGGCCCCCTACTCGCATCAGAGACAGTCCCAAACTCAAAATGTAACCCTCTCCTCACTGTTCACCGTTCGTACACCTGACCCAAAACCCTGCCCAGTTTCTTCAACCTGACCCCTCACCACCGACAGCACCATGACTCATGTCTAACAAAAATCATGAAGGTCTGTATCGAAAATGACATCAGGTCAGAGCTGGATCCTGATTCCTACCATACCCCAATCCTCCACGTACAGCGAACTGAACACCGACACCTAAACCTAGACCTGGCCCCTGGACCTGAAACCTCATCGTCACCAATGACATCACCCACGTTCAGCGCAAACCTGATGTTCAATCACTTCCTCATCCACACATCAGAGCCTGATCCTAATCCTTCCCATAACCATATCTTCCCTGTACACCTTACCAAGCACCTATCCCTAACCCTAACCTTGTTTCCTGGTTGAATCCTCACTGACAAAATCGACATCCCCCATGCCTCACTGTAAACCTCCACCTCAATGTCGTCCATGCCATCACGTCAGAGCCAGATCCTAACTCTAAACATAGTCCTATACGTCTGGTACACCTTAGCAAACACAAACCCTAACTGTAGCCCAGGTCTCTTGACCTGACACAACATCACAATTGACATCATCCACGCTTCACCTCAACTCTGAATTACAATCGTACTCTCTAACTCACATCACAGGTGAAACCAAGCTCTAACCATAATCTAAACTCCCCATTTGCCTTAAAGAAATCGCAACCCAAATCCTAGCACTAGCCCATGGACCAAACCCTCACTGTCAACTTCGACGTCACCCAGGCTTCACCGTAACCTTGAACTGCAATCTCGTACTCACCCTCACATCAGAGACAGATGCAAACACTGATAGTAACCCTACACTCCCCATTAACCTTAATGAACATGCAACCCTAAAGCAAGCACTTGTCCCTGGACCTTAACCCTTAGAGTCACCATTGACACCACTGAAGGTTATCTTTAAAAATGGATTTAAATCTTGTCCTCACAGTCACATCAGAGACAGTCTCAAACTCTACCTGCAAACCTACCCTCACTGTACACCATTCCATACACCTGATCTGAAACCCTGCCCAGGTCTTCCAACGTGACCCCTCACCACCACCATCACCATCACTCATGTCTAAGAAACATCATGAAAGTCTATCTCGCAATCACCCTCACAATCAGAGCTGGATCCTGACTCTAACCATATCCCTATCCTCCACTTACAGCTAAACCACCACTTAAACTTAACCCTGGACTGCAACCAGGACCTGAAACCTCACTGTCACAATCGATGTTACCCATGCTTCACCATAAACCTGATGTTCAATCTCGTCCTCACCCTCACAACAGAGCCGGATTGTTAGCCTAAACAAAACAATGTGCTCCCTGTACACCTTTCCGAACACCTAACCCTAACCCTAGAACTAGCCCATGGAACTGAACCCTGACAGTCACCATCGACATCACCCAGGCTTCAGCGTAAACCTGATGTTCAATCTCTTCCTCATCCTCACATCAGAGCCCAATTCTAACCCTTCCCATAACCGTATCTTCCCTGTACACCTTACCAAACACCTAACCCTAACCCTAGCCCTAGCCCATGGAATTGAACCTTGACGGTCACCATCGACATCACCCAGGCTTCAGCGTAAACCCGATGTGCAATCCCATCCTCATCCTCACATCAGAGCCCGACTCAAACCCTTCCCATAACCGTATCTTCCCTGTACACCTTACCAAACACCTAACCCTAACCCTAGCCTTGTTCCCTGGACTTACCCCTCACCATCACCATCAATGTCCCCTACGCTTCAATGAAAACCTCGACCTCAATCTATCCCTCAACATCACATCAGAGGTGAATCCTAAGCAAAATGATAAACCAATCCTCCCTGTACACATTACAGGACACCTAACCCTAAACCTAACCTTGTTCACTGGCCTGTACCCTCTCTGTTAAAATCGACATCTCCCATGCATCACTGTAAACCTCCGTGTCAATCACACCCTCACCATCACATCAGAGTCACACCCTAACTCCAAACGTAGTCCCGTATGTTCCATACACCTCAGTGAAAACCAACCTTCTCTCTACTGCTGGTCATTTGACATGACCACACAACATCTCAATTGACATCTTCCATGCTTCACCTTAATCCTGAATTACAATCATACTCTCTAACTCACATCAGAGCTGGGCCCTAATGCTAACCATAATCCAAACTCCTCGTTCATGTTAAAGAACTAGTATCCATTAACCTAGCCCTAGCCCATGGATCTGAATCATCACCATCACCATCGATGTCACCGAGAATTAACCATAAACTGGATCTTCAATCTCGTACTCACCCTCACAACAGAGACAGACCCTAACACTAATTGTAACCCTATCTTCGCCATAAACCTAAACAAACACCCAACCCTAACCCTAGTCTTTGTCCCTGGACATTGTCCCTCAGCGTCACCACTGACTTCACCGAAGGTTCGCTTTATCCATGGATTTAAATCTTGTCTTCGTAATCACTTCAGAGACAGACTCTAACTCTCACCATACATTTACCCTCAATGTTCACCATTTCGTACACCTAATACGATACCCTGCCCACGTCCTTCGCTCTGACCCCTCACCACAAACACCACCATCAAGCATGTCTATCAAAAAGAGTGAATATCATTCTCACAATCACCCTCACTTTAGAGCTGGATCCTGACTCTAACCATATCCCTGTCCTCCATGCACAGTTAAACCAACACCGAAAACTAACCCTAGCTTGGCTCCTGGACCTGAAACCGCACAATCACCAACGATGTCACCCAGAATTCTCCGTAAACCCGATGTTCAATCTCGTCCTCAACCGCACTACAGAGCCAGATCATAAGCCTAAATGAAACCATATAGTCCCTGTACACCTTACCAAACACCTAACCCTACCCCTAGCCCTAGCCCATGGACCTAATACCTCACAATCACCATTGACATCACCCAGGCTTCAGCGTAAACCTGATGTTCAATCTCGTCCTGATCCTCACGTCAGAGCCCAATCCGAACCCTTCCCATAACAATATCTCCCCCGTACACCTTGCCAAACACTTAACCCTGAACCTAGCCTTGTTTCCTTGACTTACCCCTCACTGTCACCATCAGCGTCCCCCATGCCTCACTGTAAAACTCCTCCTCAGTGTACCCCTTCACCTCACATCAGAGCTGGATCCTAAGCATAACGATAACCCTCTCCTCCCAGTACAACTTACAGAACACCAAACCCTAACCCTAACCTTGTTCACTGACCAAAACCCTCACCGTCAAAATCGACATCTAACACACCTCACAGTAAACGTCAAGAACAATCTCACCCTTGGGCTCACATCAGAGCTACATCCTAACTTTAAACATAGTCCTGTATGTCCCGTAAAACTTTGCGAACACCAACCCTAACTCGAGTGCTGATCACTAGACCTGACCCCTCAGCATCATATTTGACATCATCCACGCTTCACCTTAAACCTGAATTACAATCATACTCTCTACTTCACATCACACCAGACCCAAATTCTAACTGTAATCTAAACTCCCCATTCGCCTTAAAGAACTACCAACTATAATACTAGCCCTAGCCCATGGATCTAACCTACACCGCCACCTTCGAGGTCAACACATGCTTCACCGGTAACTTAAACTTCCATCTCGTCCTTACCCTCATATAAGAGACAGACCCTAAATCAAATCGTAACCCTAACTTCCCCATAAAACTTAAGTTACACCCAAGCCTAACACTAGCCCTTGTCCGTGGACATTGCCCCTCACCATCACCATTGACAACACACAAGGTTCCCTTTAAACATGGATTTAAATCTGGCCCCCTACTCACATCAGAGACAGTCCCAAACTCAAAATGTAACCCTCTCCTCACTGTTCACCGTTCGTACACCTGACCCAAAACCCTGCCCAGTTTCTTCGACCTGACCCCTCACCACCGACAGCACCATGACTCATGTCTAACAAAAATCATGAAGGTCTGTATCGAAAATGACATCAGGTCAGAGCTGGATCCTGATTCCTACCATACCCCAATCCTCCACGTACAGTGAACTGAACACCGACACCTAAACCTAGACCTGGCCCCTGGACCTGAAACCTCATCGTCACCAATGACATCACCCACGTTCAGCGCAAACCTGATGTTCAATCACTTCCTCATCCACACATCAGAGCCTGATCCTAATCCTTCCCATAACCATATCTTCCCTGTACACCTTACCAAGCACCTATCCCTAACCCTAACCTTGTTTCCTGGTTGAATCCTCACTGACAAAATCGACATCCCCCATGCCTCACTGTAAACCTCCACCTCAATGTCGTCCATGCCATCACGTCAGAGCCAGATCCTAACTCTAAACATAGTCCTATACGTCTGGTACACCTTAGCAAACACAAACCCTAACTGTAGCCCAGGTCTCTTGACCTGACACAACATCACAATTGACATCATTCACGCTTCACCTCAACTCTGAATTACAATCGTACTCTCTAACTCACATCACAGGTGAAACCAAGCTCTAACCATAATCTAAACTCCCCATTTGCCTTAAAGAAATCGCAACCCAAATCCTAGCACTAGCCCATGGACCAAACCCTCACTGTCACCTTCGACGTCACCCAGGCTTCACCGTAACCTTGAACTGCAATCTCGTACTCACCCTCACATCAGAGACAGATGCAAACACTGATAGTAACCCTACACTCCCCATTAACCTTAATGAACATGCAACCCTAAAGCAAGCACTTGTCCCTGGACCTTAACCCTTAGAGTCACCATTGACACCACTGAAGGTTATCTTTAAAAATGGATTTAAATCTTGTCCTCACAGTCACATCAGAGACAGTCTCTAACTCTACCTGCAAACCTACCCTCACTGTACACCATTCCATACACCTGATCTGAAACCCTGCCCAGGTCTTCCAACGTGACCCCTCACCACCACCATCACCATCACTCATGTCTAAGAAACATCATGAAAGTCTATCTCGCAATCACCCTCACAATCAGAGCTGGATCCTGACTCTAACCATATCCCTATCCTCCACTTACAGCTAAACCACCACTTAAACTTAACCCTGGACTGCAACCAGGACCTGAAACCTCACTGTCACCATCGATGTTACCCATGCTTCACCATAAACCTGATGTTCAATCTCGTCCTCACCCTCACAACAGAGCCGGATTGTTAGCCTAAACAAAACCATGTGCTCCCTGTACACCTTTCCGAACACCTAACCCTAACCCTAGACCTAGCCCATGGAACTGAACCCTGACAGTCACCATCGACATCACCCAGGCTTCAGCGTAAACCTGATGTTCAATCTCTTCCTCATCCTCACATCAGAGCCCAATTCTAACCCTTCCCATAACCGTATCTTCCCTGTACACCTTACCAAACACCTAACCCTAACCCTAGCCCTAGCCCATGGAATTGAACCTTGACGGTCACCATCGACATCACCCAGGCTTCAGCGTAAACCCGATGTGCAATCCCATCCTCATCCTCACATCAGAGCCCGACTCAAACCTTTCCCATAACCGTATCTTCCCTGTACACCTTACCAAACACCTAACCCTAACCCTAGCCTTGTTCCCTGGACTTACCCCTCACCATCACCATCAATGTCCCCTACGCTTCAATGAAAACCTCGACCTCAATCTATCCCTCAACATCACATCAGAGGTGAATCCTAAGCAAAATGATAAACCAATCCTCCCTGTACACATTACAGGACACCTAACCCTAAACCTAACCTTGTTCACTGGCCTGTACCCTCTCTGTTAAAATCGACATCTCCCATGCGTCACTGTAAACCTCCGTGTCAATCTCACCCTCACCATCACATCAGAGTCACACCCTAACTCCAAACGTAGTCCCGTATGTTCCATACACCTCAGTGAAAACCAACCTTCTCTCTACTGCTGGTCATTTGACATGACCACACAACATCTCAATTGGCATCTTCCATGCTTCACCTTAATCCTGAATTACAATCATACTCTCTAACTCACATCAGAGCTGGGCCCTAATGCTAACCATAATCCAAACTCCTCGTTCATGTTAAAGAACTAGTATCCATTAACCTAGCCCTAGCCCATGGATCTGAATCATCACCATCACCATCGATGTCACCGAGAATTAACCATAAACTGGATCTTCAATCTCGTACTCACCCTCACATCAGAGACAGACCCTAACTCTAATTGTAACCCTATCTTCGCCATAAACCTAAACAAACACCCAACCCTAACCCTAGTCTTTGTCCCTGGACATTGTCCCTCAGCGTCACCACTGACTTCACCGAAGGTTCGCTTTATCCATGGATTTAAATCTTGTCTTCGTAATTACTTCAGAGACAGACTCTAACTCTCACCATACATTTACCCTCAATGTTCCCCATTTCGTACACCTAATACGATACCCTGCCCACGTCCTTCGCTCTGACCCCTCACCACAAACACCACCATCAAGCATGTCTATCAAAAAGAGTGAATATCATTCTCACAATCACCCTCACTTTAGAGCTGGATCCTGACTCTAACCATATCCCTATCCTCCATGCACAGTTAAACCAACACCGAAACCTAACCCTAGCTTGGCTCCTGGACCTGAAACCGCACAATCACCAACGATGTCACCCAGAATTCTCCGTAAACCCGATGTTCAATCTCGTCCTCAACCGCAGTACAGAGCCAGATCATAAGCCTAAATGAAACCATATAGTCCCTGTACACCTTACCAAACACCTAACCCTACCCCTAGCCCTAGCCCATGGACCTAATACCTCACAATCACCATTGACATCACCCAGGCTTCAGCGTAAACCTGATGTTCAATCTCGTCCTGATCCTCACGTCAGAGCCCAATCCGAACCCTTCCCATAACAATATCTCCCCCGTACACCTTGCCAAACACTTAACCCTGAACCTAGCCTTGTTTCCTTGACTTACCCCTCACTGTCACCATCAGCGTCCCCCATGCCTCACTGTAAAACTCCTCCTCAGTGTACCCCTTCACCTCACATCAGAGCTGGATCCTAAGCATAACGATAACCCTCTCCTCCCAGTACAACTTACAGAACACCAAACCCTAACCCTAACCTTGTTCACTGACCAAAACCCTCACCGTCAAAATCGACATCTAACACACCTCACAGTAAACGTCAAGAACAATCTCACCCTTGGGCTCACATCAGAGCTACATCCTAACTTTAAACATAGTCCTGTATGTCCCGTAAAACTTTGCGAACACCAACCCTAACTCGAGTGCTGATCACTAGACCTGACCCCTCAGCATCATATTTGACATCATCCACGCTTCACCTTAAACCTGAATTACAATCATACTCTCTACTTCACATCACACCAGACCCAAATTCTAACTGTAATCTAAACTCCCCATTCGCCTTAAAGAACTACCAACTATAATACTAGCCCTAGCCCATGGATCTAACCTACACCGCCACCTTCGAGGTCAACACATGCTTCACCGGTAACTTAAACTTCCATCTCGTCCTTACCCTCATATAAGAGACAGACCCTAAATCAAATCGTAACCCTAACTTCCCCATAAAACTTAAGTTACACCCAAGCCTAACACTAGCCCTTGTCCGTGGACATTGCCCCTCACCATCACCATTGACAACACACAAGGTTCCCTTTAAACATGGATTTAAATCTGGCCCCCTACTCACATCAGAGACAGTCCCAAACTCAAAATGTAACCCTCTCCTCACTGTTCACCGTTCGTACACCTGACCCAAAACCCTGCCCAGTTTCTTCGACCTGACCCCTCACCACCGACAGCACCATGACTCATGTCTAACAAAAATCATGAAGGTCTGTATCGAAAATGACATCAGGTCAGAGCTGGATCCTGATTCCTACCATACCCCAATCCTCCATGTACAGCGAACTGAACACCGACACCTAAACCTAGACCTGGCCCCTGGACCTGAAACCTCATCGTCACCAATGACATCACCCACGTTCAGCGCAAACCTGATGTTCAATCACTTCCTCATCCACACATCAGAGCCTGATCCTAATCCTTCCCATAACCATATCTTCCCTGTACACCTTACCAAGCACCTATCCCTAACCCTAACCTTGTTTCCTGGTTGAATCCTCACTGACAAAATCGACATCCCCCATGCCTCACTGTAAACCTCCACCTCAATGTCGTCCATGCCATCACGTCAGAGCCAGATCCTAACTCTAAACATAGTCCTATACGTCTGGTACACCTTAGCAAACACAAACCCTAACTGTAGCCCAGGTCTCTTGACCTGACACAACATCACAATTGACATCATTCACGCTTCACCTCAACTCTGAATTACAATCGTACTCTCTAACTCACATCACAGGTGAAACCAAGCTCTAACCATAATCTAAACTCCCCATTTGCCTTAAAGAAATCGCAACCCAAATCCTAGCACTAGCCCATGGACCAAACCCTCACTGTCACCTTCGACGTCACCCAGGCTTCACCGTAACCTTGAACTGCAATCTCGTACTCACCCTCACATCAGAGACAGATGCAAACACTGATAGTAACCCTACACTCCCCATTAACCTTAATGTACATGCAACCCTAAAGCAAGCACTTGTCCCTGGACCTTAACCCTTAGAGTCACCATTGACACCACTGAAGGTTATCTTTAAAAATGGATTTAAATCTTGTCCTCACAGTCACATCAGAGACAGTCTCTAACTCTACCTGCAAACCTACCCTCACTGTACACCATTCCATACACCTGATCTGAAACCCTGCCCAGGTCTTCCAACGTGACCCCTCACCACCACCATCACCATCACTCATGTCTAAGAAACATCATGAAAGTCTATCTCGCAATCACCCTCACAATCAGAGCTGGATCCTGACTCTAACCATATCCCTATCCTCCACTTACAGCTAAACCACCACTTAAACTTAACCCTGGACTGCAACCAGGACCTGAAACCTCACTGTCACCATCGATGTTACCCATGCTTCACCATAAACCTGATGTTCAATCTCGTCCTCACCCTCACAACAGAGCCGGATTGTTAGCCTAAACAAAACCATGTGCTCCCTGTACACCTTTCCGAACACCTAACCCTAACCCTAGACCTAGCCCATGGAACTGAACCCTGACAGTCACCATCGACATCACCCAGGCTTCAGCGTAAACCTGATGTTCAATCTCTTCCTCATCCTCACATCAGAGCCCAATTCTAACCCTTCCCATAACCGTATCTTCCCTGTACACCTTACCAAACACCTAACCCTAACCCTAGCCCTAGCCCATGGAATTGAACCTTGACGGTCACCATCGACATCACCCAGGCTTCAGCGTAAACCCGATGTGCAATCCCATCCTCATCCTCACATCAGAGCCCGACTCAAACCCTTCCCATAACCGTATCTTCCCTGTACACCTTACCAAACACCTAACCCTAACCCTAGCCTTGTTCCCTGGACTTACCCCTCACCATCACCATCAATGTCCCCTACGCTTCAATGAAAACCTCGACCTCAATCTATCCCTCAACATCACATCAGAGGTGAATCCTAAGCAAAATGATAAACCAATCCTCCCTGTACACATTACAGGACACCTAACCCTAAACCTAACCTTGTTCACTGGCCTGTACCCTCTCTGTTAAAATCGACATCTCCCATGCGTCACTGAAAACCTCCGTGTCAATCTCACCCTCACCATCACATCAGAGTCACACCCTAACTCCAAACGTAGTCCCGTATGTTCCATACACCTCAGTGAAAACCAACCTTCTCTCTACTGCTGGTCATTTGACATGACCACACAACATCTCAATTGACATCTTCCATGCTTCACCTTAATCCTGAATTACAATCATACTCTCTAACTCACATCAGAGCTGGGCCCTAATGCTAACCATAATCCAAACTCCTCGTTCATGTTAAAGAACTAGTATCCATTAACCTAGCCCTAGCCCATGGATCTGAATCATCACCATCACCATCGATGTCACCGAGAATTAACCATAAACTGGATCTTCAATCTCGTACTCACCCTCACATCAGAGACAGACCCTAACTCTAATTGTAACCCTATCTTCGCCATAAACCTAAACAAACACCCAACCCTAACCCTAGTCTTTGTCCCTGGACATTGTCCCTCAGCGTCACCACTGACTTCACCGAAGGTTCGCTTTATCCATGGATTTAAATCTTGTCTTCGTAATCACTTCAGAGACAGACTCTAACTCTCACCATACATTTACCCTCAATGTTCACCATTTCGTACACCTAATACGATACCCTGCCCACGTCCTTCGCTCTGACCCCTCACCACAAACACCACCATCAAGCATGTCTATCAAAAAGAGTGAATATCATTCTCACAATCACCCTCACTTTAGAGCTGGATCCTGACTCTAACCATACCCCTATCCTCCATGCACAGTTAAACCAACACCGAAACCTAACCCTAGCTTGGCTCCTGGACCTGAAACCGCACAATCACCAACGATGTCACCCAGAATTCTCCGTAAACCCGATGTTCAATCTCGTCCTCAACCGCAGTACAGAGCCAGATCATAAGCCTAAATGAAACCATATAGTCCCTGTACACCTTACCAAACACCTAACCCTACCCCTAGCCCTAGCCCATGGACCTAATACCTCACAATCACCATTGACATCACCCAGGCTTCAGCGTAAACCTGATGTTCAATCTCGTCCTGATCCTCACGTCAGAGCCCAATCCGAACCCTTCCCATAACAATATCTGCCCCGTACACCTTGCCAAACACTTAACCCTGAACCTAGCCTTGTTTCCTTGACTTACCCCTCACTGTCACCATCAGCGTCCCCCATGCCTCACTGTAAAACTCCTCCTCAGTGTACCCCTTCACCTCACATCAGAGCTGGATCCTAAGCATAACGATAACCCTCTCCTCCCAGTACAACTTACAGAACACCAAACCCTAACCCTAACCTTGTTCACTGACCAAAACCCTCACCGTCAAAATCGACATCTAACACACCTCACAGTAAACGTCAAGAACAATCTCACCCTTGGGCTCACATCAGAGCTACATCCTAACTTTAAACATAGTCCTGTATGTCCCGTAAAACTTTGCGAACACCAACCCTAACTCGAGTGCTGATCACTAGACCTGACCCCTCAGCATCATATTTGACATCATACACGCTTCACCTTAAACCTGAATTACAATCATACTCTCTACTTCACATCACACCAGACCCAAATTCTAACTGTAATCTAAACTCCCCATTCGCCTTAAAGAACTACCAACTATAATACTAGCCCTAGCCCATGGATCTAACCTACACCGCCACCTTCGAGGTCAACACATGCTTCACCGGTAACTTAAACTTCCATCTCGTCCTTACCCTCATATAAGAGACAGACCCTAAATCAAATCGTAACCCTAACTTCCCCATAAAACTTAAGTTACACCCAAGCCTAACACTAGCCCTTGTCCGTGGACATTGCCCCTCACCATCACCATTGACAACACACAAGGTTCCCTTTAAACGTGGATTTAAATCTGGCCCCCTACTCACATCAGAGACAGTCCCAAACTCAAAATGTAACCCTCTCCTCACTGTTCACCGTTCGTACACCTGACCCAAAACCCTGCCCAGTTTCTTCGACCTGACTCCTCACCACCGACAGCACCATGACTCATGTCTAACAAAAATCATGAAGGTCTGTATCGAAAATGACATCAGGTCAGAGCTGGATCCTGATTCCTACCATACCCCAATCCTCCACGTACAGCGAACTGAACACCGACACCTAAAGCTAGACCTGGCCCCTGGACCTGAAACCTCATCGTCACCAATGACATCACCCACGTTCAGCGCAAACCTGATGTTCAATCACTTCCTCATCCACACATCAGAGCCTGATCCTAATCCTTCCCATAACCAAATCTTCCCTGTACACCTTACCAAGCATCTATCCCTAACCCTAACCTTGTTTCCTGGTTGAATCCTCACTGACAAAATCGACATCCCCCATGCCTCACTGTAAACCTCCACCTCAATGTCGTCCATGCCATCACGTCAGAGCCAGATCCTAACTCTAAACATAGTCCTATACGTCTGGTACACCTTAGCAAACACAAACCCTAACTGTAGCCCAGGTCTCTTGACCTGACACAACATCACAATTGACATCATTCACGCTTCACCTCAACTCTGAATTACAATCGTACTCTCTAACTCACATCACAGGTGAAACCAAGCTCTAACCATAATCTGAACTCCCCGTTTGCCTTAAAGAAATCGCAACCCAAATCCTAGCACTAGCCCATGGACCAAACCCTCACTGTCACCTTCGACGTCACCCAGGCTTCACCGTAACCTTGAACTGCAATCTCGTACTCACCCTCACATCAGAGACAGATGCAAACACTGATAGTAACCCTACACTCCCCATTAACCTTAATGAACATGCAACCCTAAAGCAAGCACTTGTCCCTGGACCTTAACCCTTAGAGTCACCATTGACACCACTGAAGGTTATCTTTAAAAATGGATTTAAATCTTGTCCTCACAGTCACATCAGAGACAGTCTCTAACTCTACCTGCAAACCTACCCTCACTGTACACCATTCCATACACCTGATCTGAAACCCTGCCCAGGTCTTCCAACGTGACCCCTCACCACCACCATCACCATCACTCATGTCTAAGAAACATCATGAAAGTCTATCTCGCAATCACCCTCACAATCAGAGCTGGATCCTGACTCTAACCATATCCCTATCCTCCACTTACAGCTAAACCACCACTTCAACTTAACCCTGGACTGCAACCAGGACCTGAAACCTCACTGTCACCATCGATGTTACCCATGCTTCACCATAAACCTGATGTTCAATCTCGTCCTCACCCTCACAACAGAGCCGGATTGTTAGCCTAAACAAAACCATGTGCTCCCTGTACACCTTTCCGAACACCTAACCCTAACCCTAGACCTAGCCCATGGAACTGAACCCTGACAGTCACCATCGACATCACCCAGGCTTCAGCGTAAACCTGATGTTCAATCTCTTCCTCATCCTCACATCAGAGCCCAGTTCTAACCCTTCCCATAACCGTATCTTCCCTGTACACCTTACCAAACACCTAACCCTAACCCTAGCCCTAGCCCATGGAATTGAACCTTGACGGTCACCATCGACATCACCCAGGCTTCAGCGTAAACCCGATGTGCAATCCCATCCTCATCCTCACATCAGAGCCCGAATCAAACCCTTCCCATAACCGTATCTTCCCTGTACACCTTACCAAACACCTAACCCTAACCCTAGCCTTGTTCCCTGGACTTACCCCTCACCATCACCATCAATGTCCCCTACGCTTCAATGAAAACCTCGACCTCAATCTATCCCTCAACATCACATCAGAGGTGAATCCTAAGCAAAATGATAAACCAATCCTCCCTGTACACATTACACGACACCTAACCCTAAACCTAACCTTGTTCACTGGCCTGTACCCTCTCTGTTAAAATCGACATCTCCCATGCGTCACTGTAAACCTCCGTGTCAATCTCACCCTCACCATCACATCAGAGTCACACCCTAACTCCAAACGTAGTCCCGTATGTTCCATACACCTCAGTGAAAACCAACCTTCTCTCTACTGCTGGTCATTTGACATGACCACACAACATCTCAATTGACATCTTCCATGCTTCACCTTAATCCTGAATTACAATCATACTCTCTAACTCACATCAGAGCTGGGCCCTAATGCTAACCATAATCCAAACTCCTCGTTCATGTTAAAGAACTAGTATCCATTAACCTAGCCCTAGCCCATGGATCTGAATCATCACCATCACCATCGATGTCACTGAGAATTAACCATAAACTGGATCTTCAATCTCGTACTCACCCTCACATCAGAGACAGACCCTAACTCTAATTGTAACCCTATCTTCGCCATAAACCTAAACAAACACCCAACCCTAACCCTAGTCTTTGTCCCTGGACATTGTCCCTCAGCGTCACCACTGACTTCACCGAAGGTTCGCTTTATCCATGGATTTCAATCTTGTCTTCGTAATCACTTCAGAGACAGACTCTAACTCTCACCATACATTTACCCTCAATGTTCACCATTTCGTACACCTAATACGATACCCTGCCCACGTCCTTCGCTCTGACCCCTTACCACAAACACCACCATCAAGCATGTCTATCAAAAAGAGTGAATATCATTCTCACAATCACCCTCACTTTAGAGCTGGATCCTGACTCTAACCATATCCCTATCCTCCATGCACAGTTAAACCAACACCGAAACCTAACCCTAGCTTGGCTCCTGGACCTGAAACCGCACAATCACCAACGATGTCACCCAGAATTCTCCGTAAACCCGATGTTCAATCTCGTCCTCAACCGCACTACAGAGCCAGATCATAAGCCTAAATGAAACCATATAGTCCCTGTACACCTTACCAAACACCTAACCCTACCCCTAGCCCTAGCCCATGGACCTAATACCTCACAATCACCATTGACATCACCCAGGCTTCAGCGTAAACCTGATGTTCAATCTCGTCCTGATCCTCACGTCAGAGCCCAATCCGAACCCTTCCCATAACAATATCTCCCCCGTACACCTTGCCAAACACTTAACCCTGAACCTAGCCTTGTTTCCTTGACTTACCCCTCACTGTCACCATCAGCGTCCCCCATGCCTCACTGTAAAACTCCTCCTCAGTGTACCCCTTCACCTCACATCAGAGCTGGATCCTAAGCATAACGATAACCCTCTCCTCCCAGTACAACTTACAGAACACCAAACCCTAACCCTAACCTTGTTCACTGACCAAAACCCTCACCGTCAAAATCGACATCTAACACACCTCACAGTAAACGTCAAGAACAATCTCACCCTTGGGCTCACATCAGAGCTACATCCTAACTTTAAACATAGTCCTGTATGTCCCGTAAAACTTTGCGAACACCAACCCTAACTCGAGTGCTGATCACTAGACCTGACCCCTCAGCATCATATTTGACATCATCCACGCTTCACCTTAAACCTGAATTACAATCATACTCTCTACTTCACATCACACCAGACCCAAATTCTAACTGTAATCTAAACTCCCCATTCGCCTTAAAGAACTACCAACTATAATACTAGCCCTAGCCCATGGATCTAACCTACACCGCCACCTTCGAGGTCAACACATGCTTCACCGGTAACTTAAACTTCCATCTCGTCCTTACCCTCATATAAGAGACAGACCCTAAATCAAATCGTAACCCTAACTTCCCCATAAAACTTAAGTTACACCCAAGCCTAACACTAGCCCTTGTCCGTGGACATTGCCCCTCACCATCACCATTGACAACACACAAGGTTCCCTTTAAACATGGATTTAAATCTGGCCCCCTACTCACATCAGAGACAGTCCCAAACTCAAAATGTAACCCTCTCCTCACTGTTCACCGTTCGTACACCTGACCCAAAACCCTGCCCAGTTTCTTCGACCTGACCCCTCACCACCGACAGCACCATGACTCATGTCTAACAAAAATCATGAAGGTCTGTATCGAAAATGACATCAGGTCAGAGCTGGATCCTGATTCCTACCATACCCCAATCCTCCACGTACAGCGAACTGAACACCGACACCTAAACCTAGACCTGGCCCCTGGACCTGAAACCTCATCGTCACCAATGACATCACCCACGTTCAGCGCAAACCTGATGTTCAATCACTTCCTCATCCACACATCAGAGCCTGATCCTAATCCTTCCCATAACCATATCTTCCCTGTACACCTTACCAAGCACCTATCCCTAACCCTAACCTTGTTTCCTGGTTGAATCCTCACTGACAAAATCGACATCCCCCATGCCTCACTGTAAACCTCCACCTCAATGTCGTCCATGCCATCACGTCAGAGCCAGATCCTAACTCTAAACATAGTCCTATACGTCTGGTACACCTTAGCAAACACAAACCCTAACTGTAGCCCAGGTCTCTTGACCTGACACAACATCACAATTGACATCATTCACGCTTCACCTCAACTCTGAATTACAATCGTACTCTCTAACTCACATCACAGGTGAAACCAATCTGAATTACAATCGTACTCTCTAACTCACATCACAGGTGAAACCAAGCTCTAACCATAATCTAAACTCCCCATTTGCCTTAAAGAAATCGCAACCCAAATCCTAGCACTAGCCCATGGACCAAACCCTCACTGTCACCTTCGACGTCACCCAGGCTTCACCGTAACCTTGAACTGCAATCTCGTACTCACCCTCACATCAGAGACAGATGCAAACACTGATAGTAACCCTACACTCCCCATTAACCTTAATGAACATGCAACCCTAAAGCAAGCACTTGTCCCTGGACCTTAACCCTTAGAGTCACCATTGACACCACTGAAGGTTATCTTTAAAAATGGATTTAAATCTTGTCCTCACAGTCACATCAGAGACAGTCTCTAACTCTACCTGCAAACCTACCCTCACTGTACACCATTCCATACACCTGATCTGAAACCCTGCCCAGGTCTTCCAACGTGACCCCTCACCACCACCATCACCATCACTCATGTCTAAGAAACATCATGAAAGTCTATCTCGCAATCACCCTCACAATCAGAGCTGGATCCTGACTCTAACCATATCCCTATCCTCCACTTACAGCTAAACCACCACTTCAACTTAACCCTGGACTGCAACCAGGACCTGAAACCTCACTGTCACCATCGTTGTTACCCATGCTTCACCATAAACCTGATGTTCAATCTCGTCCTCACCCTCACAACAGAGACGGATTGTTAGCCTAAACAAAACCATGTGCTCCCTGTACACCTTTCCGAACACCTAACCCTAACCCTAGACCTAGCCCATGGAACTGAACCCTGACAGTCACCATCGACATCACCCAGGCTTCAGCGTAAACCTGATGTTCAATCTCTTCCTCATCCTCACATCAGAGCCCAATTCTAACCCTTCCCATAACCGTATCTTCCCTGTACACCTTACCAAACACCTAACCCTAACCCTAGCCCTAGCCCATGGAATTGAACCTTGACGGTCACCATCGACATCACCCAGGCTTCAGCGTAAACCCGATGTGCAATCCCATCCTCATCCTCACATCAGAGCCCGACTCAAACCCTTCCCATAACCGTATCTTCCCTGTACACCTTACCAAACACCTAACCCTAACCCTAGCCTTGTTCCCTGGACTTACCCCTCACCATCACCATCAATGTCCTCTACGCCTCAATGAAAACCTCGACCTCAATCTATCCCTCAACATCACATCAGAGGTGAATCCTAAGCAAAATGATAAACCAATCCTCCCTGTACACATTACAGGACACCTAACCCTAAACCTAACCTTGTTCACTGGCCTGTACCCTCTCTGTTAAAATCGACATCTCCCATGCATCACTGTAAACCTCCGTGTCAATCTCACCCTCACCATCACATCAGAGTCACACCCTAACTCCAAACGTAGTCCCGTATGTTCCATACACCTCAGTGAAAACCAACCTTCTCTCTACTGCTGGTCATTTGACATGACCACACAACATCTCAGTTGACATCTTCCATGCTTCACCTTAATCCTGAATTACAATCATACTCTCTAACTCACATCAGAGCTGGGCCCTAATGCTAACCATAATCCAAACTCCTCGTTCATGTTAAAGAACTAGTATCCATTAACCTAGCCCTAGCCCATGGATCTGAATCATCACCATCACCATCGATGTCACTGAGAATTAACCATAAACTGGATCTTCAATCTCGTACTCACCCTCACATCAGAGACAGACCCTAACTCTAATTGTAACCCTATCTTCGCCATAAACCTAAACAAACACCCAACCCTAACCCTAGTCTTTGTCCCTGGACATTGTCCCTCAGCGTCACCACTGACTTCACCGAAGGTTCGCTTTATCCATGGATTTAAATCTTGTCTTCGTAATCACTTCAGAGACAGACTCTAACTCTCACCATACATTTACCCTCAATGTTCACCATTTCGTACACCTAATACGATACCCTGCCCACGTCCTTCGCTCTGACCCCTCACCACAAACACCACCATCAAGCATGTCTATCAAAAAGAGTGAATATCATTCTCACAATCACCCTCACTTTAGAGCTGGATCCTGACTCTAACCATACCCCTATCCTCCATGCACAGTTAACCAACAACGAAACCTAACCCTAGCTTGGCTCCTGGACCTGAAGCTGCACAATCACCAACGATGTCACCCAGAATTCTCCGTAAACCCGATGTTCAATCTCGTCCTCAACCGCAGTACAGAGCCAGATCATAAGCCTAAATGAAACCATATAGTCCCTGTACACCTTACCAAACACCTAACCCTACCCCTAGCCCTAGCCCATGGACCTAATACCTCACAATCACCATTGACATCACCCAGGCTTCAGCGTAAACCTGATGTTCAATCTCGTCCTGATCCTCACGTCAGAGCCCAATCCGAACCCTTCCCATAACAATATCTGCCCCGTACACCTTGCCAAACACTTAACCCTGAACCTAGCCTTGTTTCCTTGACTTACCCCTCACTGTCACCATCAGCGTCCCCCATGCCTCACTGTAAAACTCCTCCTCAGTGTACCCCTTCACCTCACATCAGAGCTGGATCCTAAGCATAACGATAACCCTCTCCTCCCAGTACAACTTACAGAACACCAAACCCTAACCCTAACCTTGTTCACTGACCAAAACCCTCACCGTCAAAATCGACATCTAACACACCTCACAGTAAACGTCAAGAACAATCTCACCCTTGGGCTCACATCAGAGCTACATCCTAACTTTAAACATAGTCCTGTATGTCCCGTAAAACTTTGCGAACACCAACCCTAACTCGAGTGCTGATCACTAGACCTGACCCCTCAGCATCATATTTGACATCATCCACGCTTCACCTTAAACCTGAATTACAATCATACTCTCTACTTCACATCACACCAGACCCAAATTCTAACTGTAATCTAAACTCCCCATTCGCCTTAAAGAACTACCAACTATAATACTAGCCCTAGTCCATGGATCTAACCTACACCGCCACCTTCGATGTCAACACAGGCTTCACCGGTAACTTAAACTTCCATCTCGTCCTTACCCTCATATAAGAGACAGAC
Organism: Manis javanica; assembly: GCF_040802235.1. Classification (NCBI taxonomy): domain Eukaryota; kingdom Metazoa; phylum Chordata; class Mammalia; order Pholidota; family Manidae; genus Manis; species Manis javanica. Next base: position 1,316,871 of record NW_027332168.1, on the reverse strand, counting down.
CCTAAATCAAATCGTAACCCTAACTTCCCCATAAAGCTTAAGTTACACCCAAGCCTAACACTAGCCCTTGTCCGTGGACATTGCCCCTCACCATCACCATTGACAACACACAAGGTTCCCTTTAAACATGGATTTAAATCTGGCCCCCTACTCACATCAGAGACAGTCCCAAACTCAAAATGTAACCCTCTCCTCACTGTTCACCGTACGTACACCTGACCCAAAACCCTGCCCAGTTTCTTCAACCTGACCCCTCACCACCGACAGCACCATGACTCATGTCTAACAAAAATCATGAAGGTCTGTATCGAAAATGACATCAGGTCAGAGCTGGATCCTGATTCCTACCATACCCCAATCCTCCACGTACAGCGAACTGAACACCGACACCTAAACCTAGACCTGGCCCCTGGACCTGAAACCTCATCGTCACCAATGACATCACCCACGTTCAGCGCAAACCTGATGTTCAATCACTTCCTCATCCACACATCAGAGCCTGATCCTAATCCTTCCCATAACCATATCTTCCCTGTACACCTTACCAAGCACCTATCCCTAACCCTAACCTTGTTTCCTGGTTGAATCCTCACTGACAAAATCGACATCCCCCATGCCTCACTGTAAACCTCCACCTCAATGTCGTCCATGCCATCACGTCAGAGCCAGATCCTAACTCTAAACATAGTCCTATACGTCTGGTACACCTTAGCAAACACAAACCCTAACTGTAGCCCAGGTCTCTTGACCTGACACAACATCACAATTGACATCATTCACGCTTCACCTCAACTCTGAATTACAATCGTACTCTCTAACTCACATCACAGGTGAAACCAATCTGAATTACAATCGTACTCTCTAACTCACATCACAGGTGAAACCAAGCTCTAACCATAATCTAAACTCCCCATTTGCCTTAAAGAAATCGCAACCCAAATCCTAGCACTAGCCCATGGACCAAACCCTCACTGTCACCTTCGACGTCACCCAGGCTTCACCGTAACGTTGAACTGCAATCTCGTACTCACCCTCACATCAGAGACAGATGCAAACACTGATAGTAACCCTACACTCCCCATTAACCTTAATGAACATGCAACCCTAAAGCAAGCACTTGTCCCTGGATCTTAACCCTTAGAGTCACCATTGACACCACTGAAGGTTATCTTTAAAAATGGATTTAAATCTTGTCCTCACAGTCACATCAGAGACAGTCTCTAACTCTACCTGCAAACCTACCCTCACTGTACACCATTCCATACACCTGATCTGAAACCCTGCCCAGGTCTTCCAACGTGACCCCTCACCACCACCATCACCATCACTCATGTCTAAGAAACATCATGAAAGTCTATCTCGCAATCACCCTCACAATCAGAGATGGATCCTGACTCTAACCATATCCCTATCCTCCACTTACAGCTAAACCACCACTTCAACTTAACCCTGGACTGCAACCAGGACCTGAAACCTCACTGTCACCATCGATGTTACCCATGCTTCACCATAAACCTGATGTTCAATCTCGTCCTCACCCTCACAACAGAGCCGGATTGTTAGCCTAAACAAAACCATGTGCTCCCTGTACACCTTTCCGAACACCTAACCCTAACCCTAGACCTAGCCCATGGAACTGAACCCTGACAGTCACCATCGACATCACCCAGGCTTCAGCGTAAACCTGATGTTCAATCTCTTCCTCATCCTCACATCAGAGCCCAATTCTAACCCTTCCCATAACCGTATCTTCCCTGTACACCTTACCAAACACCTAACCCTAACCCTAGCCCTAGCCCATGGAATTGAACCTTGACGGTCACCATCGACATCACCCAGGCTTCAGCGTAAACCCGATGTGCAATCCCATCCTCATCCTCACATCAGAGCCCGAATCAAACCCTTCCCATAACCGTATCTTCCCTGTACACCTTACCAAACACCTAACCCTAACCCTAGCCTTGTTCCCTGGACTTACCCCTCACCATCACCATCAATGTCCCCTACGCTTCAATGAAAACCTCGACCTCAATCTATCCCTCAACATCACATCAGAGGTGAATCCTAAGCAAAATGATAAACCAATCCTCCCTGTACACATTACAGGACACCTAACCCTAAACCTAACCTTGTTCACTGGCCTGTACCCTCTCTGTTAAAATCGACATCTCCCATGCGTCACTGTAAACCTCCGTGTCAATCTCACCCTCACCATCACATCAGAGTCACACCCTAACTCCAAACGTAGTCCCGTATGTTCCATACACCTCAGTGAAAACCAACCTTCTCTCTACTGCTGGTCATTTGACATGACCACACAACATCTCAGTTGACATCTTCCATGCTTCACCTTAATCCTGAATTACAATCATACTCTCTAACTCACATCAGAGCTGGGCCCTAATGCTAACCATAATCCAAACTCCTCGTTCATGTTAAAGAACTAGTATCCATTAACCTAGCCCTAGCCCATGGATCTGAATCATCACCATCACCATCGATGTCACTGAGAATTAACCATAAACTGGATCTTCAATCTCGTACTCACCCTCACATCAGAGACAGACCCTAACTCTAATTGTAACCCTATCTTCGCCATAAACCTAAACAAACACCCAACCCTAACCCTAGTCTTTGTCCCTGGACATTGTCCCTCAGCGTCACCACTGACTTCACCGAAGGTTCGCTTTATCCATGAATTTAAATCTTGTCTTCGTAATCACTTCAGAGACAGACTCTAACTCTCACCATACATTTACCCTCAATGTTCACCATTTCGTACACCTAATACGATACCCTGCCCACGTCCTTCGCTCTGACCCCTCACCACAAACACCACCATCAAGCATGTCTATCAAAAAGAGTGAATATCATTCTCACAATCACCCTCACTTTAGAGCTGGATCCTGACTCTAACCATACCCCTATCCTCCATGCACAGTTAAACCAACACCGAAACCTAACCCTAGCTTGGCTCCTGGACCTGAAACCGCACAATCACCAACGATGTCACCCAGAATTCTCCGTAAACCCGATGTTCAATCTCGTCCTCAACCGCAGTACAGAGCCAGATCATAAGCCTAAATGAAACCATTTAGTCCCTGTACACCTTACCAAACACCTAACCCTACCCCTAGCCCTAGCCCATGGACCTAATACCTCACAATCACCATTGACATCACCCAGGCTTCAGCGTAAACCTGATGTTCAATCTCGTCCTGATCCTCACGTCAGAGCCCAATCCGAACCCTTCCCATAACAATATCTGCCCCGTACACCTTGCCAAACACTTAACCCTGAACCTAGCCTTGTTTCCTTGACTTACCCCTCACTGTCACCATCAGCGTCCCCCATGCCTCACTGTAAAACTCCTCCTCAGTGTACCCCTTCACCTCACATCAGAGCTGGATCCTAAGCATAACGATAACCCTCTCCTCCCAGTACAACTTACAGAACACGAAACCCTAACCCTAACCTTGTTCACTGACCAAAACCCTCACCATCAAAATCGACATCTAACACACCTCACAGTAAACGTCAAGAACAATCTCACACTTGGGCTCACATCAGAGCTACATCCTAACTTTAAACATAGTCCTGTATGTCCCGTAAAACTTTGCGAACACCAACCCTAACTCGAGTGCTGATCACTAGACCTGACCCCTCAGCATCATATTTGACATCATCCACACTTCACCTTAAACCTGAATTACAATCATACTCTCTACTTCACATCACACCAGACCCAAATTCTAACTGTAATCTAAACTCCCCATTCGCCTTAAAGAACTACCAACTATAATACTAGCCCTAGCCCATGGATCTAACCTACACCGCCAACTTCGAGGTCAACACATGCTTCACCGGTAACTTAAACTTCCATCTCGTCCTTACCCTCATATAAGAGACAGACCCTAAATCAAATCGTAACCCTAACTTCCCCATAAAACTTAAGTTACACCCAAGACTAACACTAGCCCTTGTCCGTGGACATTGCCCCTCACCATCACCATTGACAACACACAAGGTCCCCTTTAAACATGGATTTAAATCTGGCCCCCTACTCACATCAGAGACAGTCCCAAACTCAAAATGTAACCCTCTCCTCACTGTTCACCGTTCGTATACCTGACCCAAAACCCTGCCCAGTTTCTTCGACCTGACCCCTCACCACCGACAGCACCATGACTCATGTCTAACAAAAATCATGAAGGTCTGTATCGAAAATGACATCAGGTCAGAGCTGGATCCTGATTCCTACCATACCCCAATCCTCCACGTACAGCGAACTGAACACCGACACCTAAACCTAGACCTGGCCCCTGGACCTGAAACCTCATCGTCACCAATAACATCACCCACGTTCAGCGCAAACCTGATGTTCAATCACTTCCTCATCCACACATCAGAGCCTGATCCTAATCCTTCCCATAACCAAATCTTCCCTGTACACCTTACCAAGCACCTATCCCTAACCCTAACCTTGTTTCCTGGTTGAATCCTCACTGACAAAATCGACATCCCCCATGCCTCACTGTAAACCTCCACCACAATGTCGTCCATGCCATCACGTCAGAGCCAGATCCTAACTCTAAACATAGTCCTATACGTCTGGTACACCTTAGCAAACACAAACCCTAACTGTAGCCCAGGTCTCTTGACCTGACACAACATCACAATTGACATCATTCACGCTTCACCTCAACTCTGAATTACAATCGTACTCTCTAACTCACATCACAGGTGAAACCAAGCTCTAACCATAATCTAAACTCCCCGTTTGCCTTAAAGAAATCGCAACCCAAATCCTAGCACTAGCCCATGGACCAAACCCTCACTGTCACCTTCGACGTCACCCAGGCTTCACCGTAACCTTGAACTGCAATCTCGTACTCACCCTCACATCAGAGACAGATGCAAACACTGATAGTAACCCTACACTCCCCATTAACCTTAATGAACATGCAACCCTAAAGCAAGCACTTGTCCCTGGACCTTAACCCTTAGAGTCACCATTGACACCACTGAAGGTTATCTTTAAAAATGGATTTAAATCTTGTCCTCACAGTCACATCAGAGACAGTCTCTAACTCTACCTGCAAACCTACCCTCACTGTACACCATTCCATACACCTGATCTGAAACCCTGCCCAGGTCTTCCAACGTGACCCCTCACCACCACCATCACCATCACTCATGTCTAAGAAACATCATGAAAGTCTATCTCGCAATCACCCTCACAATCAGAGCTGGATCCTGACTCTAACCATATCCCTATCCTCCACTTACAGCTAAACCACCACTTAAACTTAACCCTGGACTGCAACCAGGACCTGAAACCTCACTGTCACCATCGATGTTACCCATGCTTCACCATAAACCTGATGTTCAATCTCGTCCTCACCCTCACAACAGAGCCGGATTGTTAGCCTAAACAAAACCATGTGCTCCCTGTACACCTTTCCGAACACCTAACCCTAACCCTAGACCTAGCCCATGGAACTGAACCCTGACAGTCACCATCGACATCACCCAGGCTTCAGCGTAAACCTGATGTTCAATCTCTTCCTCATCCTCACATCAGAGCCCAATTCTAACCCTTCCCATAACCGTATCTTCCCTGTACACCTTACCAAACACCTAACCCTAACCCTAGCCCTAGCCCATGGAATTGAACCTTGACGGTCACCATCGACATCACCCAGGCTTCAGCGTAAACCCGATGTGCAATCCCATCCTCATCCTCACATCAGAGCCCGACTCAAACCCTTCCCATAACCGTATCTTCCCTGTACACCTTACCAAACACCTAACCCTAACCCTAGCCTTGTTCCCTGGACTTACCCCTCACCATCACCATCAATGTCCCCTACGCTTCAATGAAAACCTCGACCTCAATCTATCCCTCAACATCACATCAGAGGTGAATCCTAAGCAAAATGATAAACCAATCCTCCCTGTACACATTACAGGACACCTAACCCTAAACCTAACCTTGTTCACTGGCCTGTACCCTCTCTGTTAAAATCGACATCTCCCATGCGTCACTGTAAACCTCCGTGTCAATCTCACCCTCACCATCACATCAGAGTCACACCCTAACTCCAAACGTAGTCCCGTATGTTCCATACACCTCAGTGAAAACCAACCTTCTCTCTACTGCTGGTCATTTGACATGACCACACAACATCTCAATTGACATCTTCCATGCTTCACCTTAATCCTGAATTACAATCATACTCTCTAACTCACATCAGAGCTGGGCCCTAATGCTAACCATAATCCAAACTCCTCGTTCATGTTAAAGAACTAGTATCCATTAACCTAGCCCTAGCCCATGGATCTGAATCATCACCATCACCATCGATGTCACTGAGAATTAACCATAAACCGAATCTTCAATCTCGTACTCACCCTCACATCAGAGACAGACCCTAACTCTAATTGTAACCCTATCTTCGCCATAAACCTAAACAAACACCCAACCCTAACCCTAGTCTTTGTCCCTGGACATTGTCCCTCAGCGTCACCACTGACTTCACCGAAGGTTCGCTTTATCCATGGATTTAAATCTTGTCTTCGTAATCACTTCAGAGACAGACTCTAACTCTCACCATACATTTACCCTCAATGTTCACCATTTCGTACACCTAATACGATACCCTGCCCACGTCCTTCGCTCTGACCCCTCACCACAAACACCACCATCAAGCATGTCTATCAAAAAGAGTGAATATCATTCTCACAATCACCCTCACTTTAGAGCTGGATCCCGACTCTAACCATATCCCTATCCTCCATGCACAGTTAAACCAACACCGAAACCTAACCCTAGCTTGGCTCCTGGACCTGAAACCGCACAATCACCAACGATGTCACCCAGAATTCTCCGTAAACCCGATGTTCAATCTCGTCCTCAACCGCACTACAGAGCCAGATCATAAGCCTAAATGAAACCATATAGTCCCTGTACACCTTACCAAACACCTAACCCTACCCCTAGCCCTAGCCCATGGACCTAATACCTCACAATCACCATTGACATCACCCAGGCTTCAGCGTAAACCTGATGTTCAATCTCGTCCTGATCCTCACGTCAGAGCCCAATCCGAACCCTTCCCATAACAATATCTCCCCCGTGCACCTTACCAAACACTTAACCCTGAACCTAGCCTTGTTTCCTTGACTTACCCCTCACTGTCACCATCAGCGTCCCCCATGCCTCACTGTAAAACTCCTCCTCAGTGTACCCCTTCACCTCACATCAGAGCTGGATCCTAAGCATAACGATAACCCTCTCCTCCCAGTACAACTTACAGAACACCAAACCCTAACCCTAACCTTGTTCACTGACCAAAACCCTCACCGTCAAAATCGACATCTAACACACCTCACAGTAAACGTCAAGAACAATCTCACCCTTGGGCTCACATCAGAGCTACATCCTAACTTTAAACATAGTCCTGTATGTCCCGTAAAACTTTGCGAACACCAACCCTAACTCGAGTGCTGATCACTAGACCTGACCCCTCAGCATCATATTTGACATCATCCACGCTTCACCTTAAACCTGAATTACAATCATACTCTCTACTTCACATCACACCAGACCCAAATTCTAACTGTAATCTAAACTCCCCATTCGCCTTAAAGAACTACCAACTATAATACTAGCCCTAGCCCATGGATCTAACCTACACCGCCACCTTCGATGTCAACACATGCTTCACCGGTAACTTAAACTTCCATCTCGTCCTTACCCTCATATAAGAGACAGACCCTAAATCAAATCGTAACCCTAACTTCCCCATAAAACTTAAGTTACACCCAAGCCTAACACTAGCCCTTGTCCGTGGACATTGCCCCTCACCATCACCATTGACAACACACAAGGTTCCCTTTAAACATGGATTTAAATCTGGCCCCCTACTCACATCAGAGACAGTCCCAAACTCAAAATGTAACCCTCTCCTCACTGTTCACCGTTCGTACACCTGACCCAAAACCCTGCCCAGTTTCTTCGACCTGACCCCTCACCACCGACAGCACCATGACTCATGTCTAACAAAAATCATGAAGGTCTGTATCGAAAATGACATCAGGTCAGAGCTGGATCCTGATTCCTACCATACCCCAATCCTCCACGTACAGCGAACTGAACACCGACACTTAAACCTAGACCTGGCCCCTGGACCTGAAACCTCATCGTCACCAATGACATCACCCACGTTCAGCGCAAACCTGATGTTCAATCACTTCCTCATCCACACATCAGAGCCTGATCCTAATCCTTCCCATAACCATATCTTCCCTGTACACCTTACCAAGCACCTATCCCTAACCCTAACCTTGTTTCCTGGTTGAATCCTCACTGACAAAATCGACATCCCCCATGTCTCACTGTAAACCTCCACCTCAATGTCGTCCATGCCATCACGTCAGAGCCAGATCCTAACTCCAAACATAGTCCTATACGTCTGGTACACCTTAGCAAACACAAACCCTAACTGTAGCCCAGGTCTCTTGACCTGACACAACATCACAATTGACATCATTCACGCTTCACCTCAACTCTGAATTACAATCGTACTCTCTAACTCACATCACAGGTGAAACCAAGCTCTAACCATAATCTAAACTCCCCATTTGCCTTAAAGAAATCGCAACCCAAATCCTAGCACTAGCCCATGGACCAAACCCTCACTGTCACCTTCGACGTCACCCAGGCTTCACCGTAACCTTGAACTGCAATCTCGTACTCACCCTCACATCAGAGACAGATGCAAACACTGATAGTAACCCTACACTCCCCATTAACCTTAATGAACATGCAACCCTAAAGCAAGCACTTGTCCCTGGACCTTAACCCTTAGAGTCACCATTGACACCACTGAAGGTTATCTTTAAAAATGGATTTAAATCTTGTCCTCACAGTCACATCAGAGACAGTCTCTAACTCTACCTGCAAACCTACCCTCACTGTACACCATTCCATACACCTGATCTGAAACCCTGCCCAGGTCTTCCAACGTGACCCCTCACCACCACCATCACCATCACTCATGTCTAAGAAACATCATGAAAGTCTATCTCGCAATCACCCTCACAATCAGAGCTGGATCCTGACTCTAACCATATCCCTATCCTCCACTTACAGCTAAACCACCTCTTAAACTTAACCCTGGACTGCAACCAGGACCTGAAACCTCACTGTCACCATCGATGTTACCCATGCTTCACCATAAACCTGATGTTCAATCTCGTCCTCACCCTCACAACAGAGCCGGATTGTTAGCCTAAACAAAACCATGTGCTCCCTGTACACCTTTCCGAACACCTAACCCTAACCCTAGACCTAGCCCATGGAACTGAACCCTGACAGTCACCATCGACATCACCCAGGCTTCAGCGTAAACCTGATGTTCAATCTCTTCCTCATCCTCACATCAGAGCCCAATTCTAACCCTTCCCATAACCGTATCTTCCCTGTACACCTTACCAAACACCTAACCCTAACCCTAGCCCTAGCCCATGGAATTGAACCTTGACGGTCACCATCGACATCACCCAGGCTTCAGCGTAAACCCGATGTGCAATCCCATCCTCATCCTCACATCAGAGCCCGACTCAAACCCTTCCCATAACCGTATCTTCCCTGTACACCTTACCAAACACCTAACCCTAACCCTAGCCTTGTTCCCTGGACTTACCCCTCACCATCACCATCAATGTCCCCTACGCTTCAATGAAAACCTCGACCTCAATCTATCCCTCAACATCACATCAGAGGTGAATCCTAAGCAAAATGATAAACCAATCCTCCCTGTACACATTACAGGACACCTAACCCTAAACCTAACCTTGTTCACTGGCCTGTACCCTCTCTGTTAAAATCGACATCTCCCATGCGTCACTGTAAACCTCCCTGTCAATCTCACCCTCACCATCACATCAGAGTCACACCCTAACTCCAAACGTAGTCCCGTATGTTCCATACACCTCAGTGAAAACCAACCTTCTCTCTACTGCTGGTCATTTGACATGACCACACAACATCTCAATTGACATCTTCCATGCTTCACCTTAATCCTGAATTACAATCATACTCTCTAACTCACATCAGAGCTGGGCCCTAATGCTAACCATAATCCAAACTCCTCGTTCATGTTAAAGAACTAGTATCCATTAACCTAGCCCTAGCCCATGGATCTGAATCATCACCATCACCATCGATGTCACTGAGAATTAACCATAAACTGGATCTTCAATCTCGTACTCACCCTCACATCAGAGACAGACCCTAACTCTAATTGTAACCCTATCTTCGCCATAAATCTAAACAAACACCCAACCCTAACCCTAGTCTTTGTCCCTGGACATTGTCCCTCAGCGTCACCACTGACTTCACCGAAGGTTCGCTTTATCCATGGATTTAAATCTTGTCTTCGTAATCACTTCAGAGACAGACTCTAACTCTCACCATACATTTACCCTCAATGTTCACCATTTCGTACACCTAATACGATACCCTGCCCACGTCCTTCGCTCTGACCCCTCACCACAAACACCACCATCAAGCATGTCTATCAAAAAGAGTGAATATCATTCTCACAATCACCCTCACTTTAGAGCTGGATCCTGACTCTAACCATATCCCTATCCTCCATGCACAGTTAAACCAACACCGAAACCTAACCCTAGCTTGGCTCCTGGACCTGAAACCGCACAATCACCAACGATGTCACCCAGAATTCTCCGTAAACCCGATGTTCAATCTCGTCCTCAACTGCACTACAGAGCCAGATCATAAGCCTAAATGAAACCATATAGTCCCTGTACACCTTACCAAACACCTAACCCTACCCCTAGCCCTAGCCCATGGACCTAATACCTCACAATCACCATTGACATCACCCAGGCTTCAGCGTAAACCTGATGTTCAATCTCGTCCTGATCCTCACGTCAGAGCCCAATCCGAACCCTTCCCATAACAATATCTCCCCCGTACACCTTGCCAAACACTTAACCCTGAACCTAGCCTTGTTTCCTTGACTTACCCCTCACTGTCACCATCAGCGTCCCCCATGCCTCACTGTAAAACTCCTCCTCAGTGTACCCCTTCACCTCACATCAGAGCTGGATCCTAAGCATAACGATAACCCTCTCCTCCCAGTACAACTTACAGAACACCAAACCCTAACCCTAACCTTGTTCACTGACCAAAACCCTCACCGTCAAAATCGACATCTAACACACCTCACAGTAAACGTCAAGAACAATCTCACCCTTGGGCTCACATCAGAGCTACATCCTAACTTTAAACATAGTCCTGTATGTCCCGTAAAACTTTGCGAACACCAACCCTAACTCGAGTGCTGATCACTAGACCTGACCCCTCAGCATCATATTTGACATCATCCACGCTTCACCTTAAACCTGAATTACAATCATACTCTCTACTTCACATCACACCAGACCCAAATTCAAACTGTAATCTAAACTCCCCATTCGCCTTAATGAACTACCAACTATAATACTAGCCCTAGCCCATGGATCTAACCTACACCGCCACCTTCGATGTCAACACATGCTTCACCGGTAACTTAAACTTCCATCTCGTCCTTACCCTCATATAAGAGACAGACCCTAAATCAAATCGTAACCCTAACTTCCCCATAAAACTTAAGTTACACCCAAGCCTAACACTAGCCCTTGTCCGTGGACATTGCCCCTCACCATCACCATTGACAACACACAAGGTTCCCTTTAAACATGGATTTAAATCTGGCCCCCTACTCACATCAGAGACAGTCCCAAACTCAAAATGTAACCCTATCCTCACTGTTCACCGTTCGTACACCTGACCCAAAAAGCTGCCCAGTTTCTTCGACCTGACCCCTCACCACCGACAGCACCATGACTCATGTCTAACAAAAATCATGAAGGTCTGTATCGAAAATGACATCAGGTCAGAGCTGGATCCTGATTCCTACCATACCCCAATCCTCCACGTACAGCGAACTGAACACCGACACCTAAACCTAGACCTGGCCCCTGGACCTGAAACCTCATCGTCACCAATGACATCACCCACGTTCAGCGCAAACCTGATGTTCAATCACTTCCTCATCCACACATCAGAGCCTGATCCTAATCCTTCCCATAACCATATCTTCCCTGTACACCTTACCAAACACCTATCCCTAAAACTAACCTTGTTTCCTGGTTGAATCCTCACTGACAAAATCGACATCCCCCATGCCTCACTGTAAACCTCCACCTCAATGTCGTCCATGCCATCACGTCAGAGCCAGATCCTAACTCTAAACATAGTCCTATACGTCTGGTACACCTTAGCAAACACAAACCCTAACTGTAGCCCAGGTCTCTTGACCTGACACAACATCACAATTGACATCATTCACGCTTCACCTCAACTCTGAATTACAATCGTACTCTCTAACTCACATCACAGGTGAAACCAAGCTCTAACCATAATCTAAACTCCCCATTTGCCTTAAAGAAATCGCAACCCAAATCCTAGCACTAGCCCATGGACCAAACCCTCACTGTCACCTTCGACGTCACCCAGGCTTCACCGTAACCTTGAACTGCAATCTCGTACTCACCCTCACATCAGAGACAGATGCAAACACTGATAGTAACCCTACACTCCCCATTAACCTTAATGAACATGCAACCCTAAAGCAAGCACTTGTCCCTGGACCTTAACCCTTAGAGTCACCATTGACACCACTGAAGGTTATCTTTAAAAATGGATTTAAATCTTGTCCTCACAGTCACATCAGAGACAGTCTCTAACTCTACCTGCAAACCTACCCTCACTGTACACCATTCCATACACCTGATCTGAAACCCTGCCCAGGTCTTCCAACGTGACCCCTCACCACCACCATCACCATCACTCATGTCTAAGAAACATCATGAAAGTCTATCTCGCAATCACCCTCACAATCAGAGCTGGATCCTGACTCTAACCATATCCCTATCCTCCACTTACAGCTAAACCACCACTTAAACTTAACCCTGGACTGCAACCAGGACCTGAAACCTCACTGTCACCATCGATGTTACCCATGCTTCACCATAAACCTGATGTTCAATCTCGTCCTCACCCTCACAACAGAGCCGGATTGTTAGCCTAAACAAAACCATGTGCTCCCTGTACACCTTTCCGAACACCTAACCCTAACCCTAGACCTAGCCCATGGAACTGAACCCTGACAGTCACCATCGACATCACCCAGGCTTCAGCGTAAACCTGATGTTCAATCTCTTCCTCATCCTCACATCAGAGCCCAATTCTAACCCTTCCCATAACCGTATCTTCCCTGTACACCTTACCAAACACCTAACCCTAACCCTAGCCCTAGCCCATGGAATTGAACCTTGACGGTCACCATCGACATCACCCAGGCTTCAGCGTAAACCCGATGTGCAATCCCATCCTCATCCTCACATCAGAGCCCGACTCAAACCCTTCCCATAACCGTATCTTCCCTGTACACCTTACCAAACACCTAACCCTAACCCTAGCCTTGTTCCCTGGACTTACCCCTCACCATCACCATCAATGTCCCCTACGCTTCAATGAAAACCTCGACCTCAATCTATCCCTCAACATCACATCAGAGGTGAATCCTAAGCAAAATGATAAACCAATCCTCCCTGTACACATTACAGGACACCTAACCCTAAACCTAACCTTGTTCACTGGCCTGTACCCTCTCTGTTAAAATCGACATCTCCCATGCGTCACTGTAAACCTCCGTGTCAATCTCACCCTCACCATCACATCAGAGTCACACCCTAACTCCAAACGTAGTCCCGTATGTTCCATACACCTCAGTGAAAACCAACCTTCTCTCTACTGCTGGTCATTTGACATGACCACACAACATCTCAATTGACATCTTCCATGCTTCACCTTAATCCTGAATTACAATCATACTCTCTAACTCACATCAGAGCTGGGCCCTAATGCTAACCATAATCCAAACTCCTCGTTCATGTTAAAGAACTAGTATCCATTAACCTAGCCCTAGCCCATGGATCTGAATCATCACCATCACCATCGATGTCACTGAGAATTAACCATAAACCGAATCTTCAATCTCGTACTCACCCTCACATCAGAGACAGACCCTAACTCTAATTGTAACCCTATCTTCGCCATAAACCTAAACAAACACCCAACCCTAACCCTAGTCTTTGTCCCTGGACATTGTCCCTCAGCGTCACCACTGACTTCACCGAAGGTTCGCTTTATCCATGGATTTAAATTTTGTCTTCGTAATCACTTCAGAGACAGACTCTAACTCTCACCATACATTTACCCTCAATGTTCACCATTTCGTAAACCTAATACGATACCCTGCCCACGTCCTTCGCTCTGACCCCTCACCACAAACACCACCATCAAGCATGTCTATCAAAAAGAGTGAATATCATTCTCACAATCACCCTCACTTTAGAGCTGGATCCTGACTCTAACCATATCCCTATCCTCCATGCACAGTTAAACCAACACCAAAACATAACCCTAGCTTGGCTCCTGGACCTGAAACCGCACAATCACCAACGATGTCACCCAGAATTCTCCGTAAACCCGATGTTCAATCTCGTCCTCAACTGCACTACAGAGCCAGATCATAAGCCTAAATGAAACCATATAGTCCCTGTACACCTTACCAAACACCTAACCCTACCCCTAGCCCTAGCCCATGGACCTAATACCTCACAATCACCATTGACATCACCCAGGCTTCAGCGTAAACCTGATGTTCAATCTCGTCCTGATCCTCACGTCAGAGCCCAATCCGAACCCTTCCCATAACAATATCTCCCCCGTACACCTTGCCAAACACTTAACCCTGAACCTAGCCTTGTTTCCTTGACTTACCCCTCACTGTCACCATCAGCGTCCCCCATGCCTCACTGTAAAACTCCTCCTCAGTGTACCCCTTCACCTCACATCAGAGCTGGATCCTAAGCATAACGATAACCCTCTCCTCCCAGTACAACTTACAGAACACCAAACCCTAACCCTAACCTTGTTCACTGACCAAAACCCTCACCGTCAAAATCGACATCTAACACACCTCACAGTAAACGTCAAGAACAATCTCACCCTTGGGCTCACATCAGAGCTACATCCTAACTTTAAACATAGTCCTGTATGTCCCATAAAACTTTGCGAACACCAACCCTAACTCGAGTGCTGATCACTAGACCTGACCCCTCAGCATCATATTTGACATCATCCACGCTTCACCTTAAACCTGAATTACAATCATACTCTCTACTTCACATCACACCAGACCCAAATTCTAACTGTAATCTAAACTCCCCATTCGCCTTAAAGAACTACCAACTATAATACTAGCCCTAGCCCATGGATCTAACCTACACCGCCACCTTCGATGTCAACACATGCTTCACCGGTAACTTAAACTTCCATCTCGTCCTTACCCTCATATAAGAGACAGACCCTAAATCAAATCGTAACCCTAACTTCCCCATAAAACTTAAGTTACACCCAAGCCTAACACTAGCCCTTGTCCGTGGACATTGCCCCTCACCATCACCATTGACAACACACAAGGTTCCCTTTAAACATGGATTTAAATCTGGCCCCGTACTCACATCAGAGACAGTCCCAAACTCAAAATGTAACCCTCTCCTCACTGTTCACCGTTCGTACACCTGACCCAAAACCCTGCCCAGTTTCTTCGACCTGACCCCTCACCACAGACAGCACCATGACTCATGTCTAACAAAAATCATGAAGGTCTGTATCGAAAATGACATCAGGTCAGAGCTGGATCCTGATTCCTACCATACCCCAATCCTCCACGTACAGCGAACTGAACACCGACACCTAAACCTAGACCTGGCCCCTGGACCTGAAACCTCATCGTCACCAATGACATCACCCACGTTCAGCGCAAACCTGATGTTCAATCACTTCCTCATCCACACATCAGAGCCTGATCCTAATCCTTCCCATAACCATATCTTCCCTGTACACCTTACCAAACACCTATCCCTAACCCTAACCTTGTTTCCTGGTTGAATCCTCACTGACAAAATCGACATCCCCCATGCCTCACTGTAAACCTCCACCTCAATGTCGTCCATGCCATCACGTCAGAGCCAGATCCTAACTCTAAACATAGTCCTATACGTCTGGTACACCTTAGCAAACACAAACCCTAACTGTAGCCCAGGTCTCTTGACCTGACACAACATCACAATTGACATCATTCACGCTTCACCTCAACTCTGAATTACAATCGTACTCTCTAACTCACATCACAGGTGAAACCAAGCTCTAACCATAATCTAAACTCCCCATTTGCCTTAAAGAAATCGCAACCCAAATCCTAGCACTAGCCCATGGACCAAACCCTCACTGTCACCTTCGACGTCACCCAGGCTTCACCGTAACCTTGAACTGCAATCTCGTACTCACCCTCACATCAGAGACAGATGCAAACACTGATAGTAACCCTACACTCCCCATTAACCTTAATGAACATGCAACCCTAAAGCAAGCACTTGTCCCTGGACCTTAACCCTTAGAGTCACCATTGACACCACTGAAGGTTATCTTTAAAAATGGATTTAAATCTTGTCCTCACAGTCACATCAGAGACAGTCTCTAACTCTACCTGCAAACCTACCCTCACTGTACACCATTCCATACACCTGATCTGAAACCCTGCCCAGGTCTTCCAACGTGACCCCTCACCACCACCATCACCATCACTCATGTCTAAGAAACATCATGAAAGTCTATCTCGCAATCACCCTCACAATCAGAGCTGGATCCTGACTCTAACCATATCCCTATCCTCCACTTACAGCTAAACCACCACTTCAACTTAACCCTGGACTGCAACCAGGACCTGAAACCTCACTGTCACCATCGATGTTACCCATGCTTCACCATAAACCTGATGTTCAATCTCGTCCTCACCCTCACAACAGAGCCGGATTGTTAGCCTAAACAAAACCATGTGCTCCCTGTACACCTTTCCGAACACCTAACCCTAACCCTAGACCTAGCCCATGGAACTGAACCCTGACAGTCACCACCGACATCACCCAGGCTTCAGCGTAAACCTGATGTTCAATCTCTTCCTCATCCTCACATCAGAGCCCAATTCTAACCCTTCCCATAACCGTATCTTCCCTGTACACCTTACCAAACACCTAACCCTAACCCTAGCCCTAGCCCATGGAATTGAACCTTGACGGTCACCATCGACATCACCCAGGCTTCAGCGTAAACCCGATGTGCAATCCCATCCTCATCCTCACATCAGAGCCCGACTCAAACCCTTCCCATAACCGTATCTTCCCTGTACACCTTACCAAACACCTAACCCTAACCCTAGCCTTGTTCCCTGGACTTACCCCTCACCATCACCATCAATGTCCCCTACGCTTCAATGAAAACCTCGACCTCAATCTATCCCTCAACATCACATCAGAGGTGAATCCTAAGCAAAATGATAAACCAATCCTCCCTGTACACATTACAGGACACCTAACCCTAAACCTAACCTTGTTCACTGGCCTGTACCCTCTCTGTTAAAATCGACATCTCCCATGCGTCACTGTAAACCTCCGTGTCAATCTCACCCTCACCATCACATCAGAGTCACACCCTAACTCCAAACGTAGTCCCGTATGTTCCATACACCTCAGTGAAAACCAACCTTCTCTCTACTGCTGGTCATTTGACATGAGCACACAACATCTCAATTGACATCTTCCATGCTTCACCTTAATCCTGAATTACAATCATACTCTCTAACTCACATCAGAGCTGGGCCCTAATGCTAACCATAATCCAAACTCCTCGTTCATGTTAAAGAACTAGTATCCATTAACCTAGCCCTAGCCCATGGATCTGAATCATCACCATCACCATCGATGTCACTGAGAATTAACCATAAACTGGATCTTCAATCTCGTACTCACCCTCACATCAGAGACAGACCCTAACTCTAATTGTAACCCTATCTTCGCCATAAACCTAAACAAACACCCAACCCTAACCCTAGTCTTTGTCCCTGGACATTGTCCCTCAGCGTCACCACTGACTTCACCGAAGGTTCGCTTTATCCATGGATTTAAATCTTGTCTTCGTAATCACTTCAGAGACAGACTCTAACTCTCACCATACATTTACCCTCAATGTTCACCATTTCGTACACCTAATACGATACCCTGCCCACGTCCTTCGCTCTGACCCCTCACCACAAACACCACCATCAAGCATGTCTATCAAAAAGAGTGAATATCATTCTCACAATCACCCTCACTTTAGAGCTGGATCCTGACTCTAACCATATCCCTATCCTCCATGCACAGTTAAACCAACACCGAAACCTAACCCTAGCTTGGCTCCTGGACCTGAAACCGCACAATCACCAATGATGTCACCCAGAATTCTCCGTAAACCCGATGTTCAATCTCGTCCTCAACCGCACTACAGAGCCAGATCATAAGCCTAAATGAAACCATATAGTCCCTGTACACCTTACCAAACACCTAACCCTACCCCTAGCCCTAGCCCATGGACCTAATACCTCACAATCACCATTGACATCACCCAGGCTTCAGCGTAAACCTGATGTTCAATCTCGTCCTGATCCTCACGTCAGAGCCCAATCCGAACCCTTCCCATAACAATATCTCCCCCGTACACCTTGCCAAACACTTAACCCTGAACCTAGCCTTGTTTCCTTGACTTACCCCTCACTGTCACCATCAGCGTCCCCCATGCCTCACTGTAAAACTCCTCGTCAGTGTACCAGTTCACCTCACATCAGAGCTGGATCCTAAGCATAACGATAACCCTCTCCTCCCAGTACAACTTACAGAACACCAAACCCTAACCCTAACCTTGTTCACTGACCAAAACCCTCACCGTCAAAATCGACATCTAACACACCTCACAGTAAACGTCAAGAACAATCTCACCCTTGGGCTCACATCAGAGCTACATCCTAACTTTAAACATAGTCCTGTATGTCCCGTAAAACTTTGCGAACACCAACCCTAACTCGAGTGCTGATCACTAGACCTGACCCCTCAGCATCATATTTGACATCATCCACGCTTCACCTTAAACCTGAATTACAATCATACTCTCTACTTCACATCACACCAGACCCAAATTCTAACTGTAATCTAAACTCCCCATTCGCCTTAAAGAACTACCAACTATAATACTAGCCCTAGCCCATGGATCTAACCTACACCGCCACCTTCGATGTCAACACATGCTTCACCGGTAACTTAAACTTCCATCTCGTCCTTACCCTCATATAAGAGACAGACCCTAAATCAAATCGTAACCCTAACTTCCCCATAAAACTTAAGTTACACCCAAGCCTAACACTAGCCCTTGTCCGTGGACATTGCCCCTCACCATCACCATTGACAACACACAAGGTTCCCTTTAAACATGGATTTAAATCTGGCCCCCTACTCACATCAGAGACAGTCCCAAACTCAAAATGTAACCCTCTCCTCACTGTTCACCGTTCGTACACCTGACCCAAAACCCTGCCCAGTTTCTTCGACCTGACCCCTCACCACAGACAGCACCATGACTCATGTCTAACAAAAATCATGAAGGTCTGTATCGAAAATGACATCAGGTCAGAGCTGGATCCTGATTCCTACCATACCCCAATCCTCCACGTACAGCGAACTGAACACCGACACCTAAACCTAGACCTGGCCCCTGGACCTGAAACCTCATCGTCACCAATGACATCACCCACGTTCAGCGCAAACCTGATGTTCAATCACTTCCTCATCCACACATCAGAGCCTGATCCTAATCCTTCCCATAACCATATCTTCCCTGTACACCTTACCAAACACCTATCCCTAACCCTAACCTTGTTTCCTGGTTGAATCCTCACTGACAAAATCGACATCCCCCATGCCTCACTGTAAACCTCCACCTCAATGTCGTCCATGCCATCACGTCAGAGCCAGATCCTAACTCTAAACATAGTCCTATACGTCTGGTACACCTTAGCAAACACAAACCCTAACTGTAGCCCAGGTCTCTTGACCTGACACAACATCACAATTGACATCATTCACGCTTCACCTCAACTCTGAATTACAATCGTACTCTCTAACTCACATCACAGGTGAAACCAAGCTCTAACCATAATCTAAACTCCCCATTTGCCTTAAAGAAATCGCAACCCAAATCCTAGCACTAGCCCATGGACCAAACCCTCACTGTCACCTTCGACGTCACCCAGGCTTCACCGTAACCTTGAACTGCAATCTCGTACTCACCCTCACATCAGAGACAGATGCAAACACTGATAGTAACCCTACACTCCCCATTAACCTTAATGAACATGCAACCCTAAAGCAAGCACTTGTCCCTGGACCTTAACCCTTAGAGTCACCATTGACACCACTGAAGGTTATCTTTAAAAATGGATTTAAATCTTGTCCTCACAGTCACATCAGAGACAGTCTCTAACTCTACCTGCAAACCTACCCTCACTGTACACCATTCCATACACCTGATCTGAAACCCTGCCCAGGTCTTCCAACGTGACCCCTCACCACCACCATCACCATCACTCATGTCTAAGAAACATCATGAAAGTCTATCTCGCAATCACCCTCACAATCAGAGCTGGATCCTGACTCTAACCATATCCCTATCCTCCACTTACAGCTAAACCACCACTTAAACTTAACCCTGGACTGCAACCAGGACCTGAAACCTCACTGTCACCATCGATGTTACCCATGCTTCACCATAAACCTGATGTTCAATCTCGTCCTCACCCTCACAACAGAGCCGGATTGTTAGCCTAAACAAAACCATGTGCTCCCTGTACACCTTTCCGAACACCTAACCCTAACCATAGACCTAGCCCATGGAACTGAACCCTGACAGTCACCATCGACATCACCCAGGCTTCAGCGTAAACCTGATGTTCAATCTCTTCCTCATCCTCACATCAGAGCCCAATTCTAACCCTTCCCATAACCGTATCTTCCCTGTACACCTTACCAAACACCTAACCCTAACCCTAGCCCTAGCCCATGGAATTGAACCTTGACGGTCACCATCGACATCACCCAGGCTTCAGCGTAAACCCGATGTGCAATCCCATCCTCATCCTCACATCAGAGCCCGACTCAAACCCTTCCCATAACCGTATCTTCCCTGTACACCTTACCAAACACCTAACCCTAACCCTAGCCTTGTTCCCTGGACTTACCCCTCACCATCACCATCAATGTCCCCTACGCTTCAATGAAAACCTCGACCTCAATCTATCCCTCAACATCACATCAGAAGTGAATCCTAAGCAAAATGATAAACCAATCCTCCCTGTACACATTACAGGACACCTAACCCTAAACCTAACCTTGTTCACTGGCCTGTACCCTCTCTGTTAAAATCGACATCTCCCATGCGTCACTGTAAACCTCCGTGTCAATCTCACCCTCACCATCACATCAGAGTCACACCCTAACTCCAAACGTAGTCCCGTATGTTCCATACACCTCAGTGAAAACCAACCTTCTCTCTACTGCTGGTCATTTGACATGACCACACAACATCTCAATTGACATCTTCCATGCTTCACCTTAATCCTGAATTACAATCATACTCTCTAACTCACATCAGAGCTGGGCCCTAATGCTAACCATAATCCAAACTCCTCGTTCATGTTAAAGAACTAGTATCCATTAACCTAGCCCTAGCCCATGGATCTGAATCATCACCATCACCATCGATGTCACTGAGAATTAACCATAAACTGGATCTTCAATCTCGTACTCACCCTCACATCAGAGACAGACCCTAACTCTAATTGTAACCCTATCTTCGCCATAAACCTAAACAAACACCCAACCCTAACCCTAGTCTTTGTCCCTGGACATTGTCCCTCAGCGTCACCACTGACTTCACCGAAGGTTCGCTTTATCCATGGATTTAAATCTTGTCTTCGTAATCACTTCAGAGACAGACTCTAACTCTCACCATACATTTACCCTCAATGTTCACCATTTCGTACACCTAATACGATACCCTGCCCACGTCCTTCGCTCTGACCCCTCACCACAAACACCACCATCAAGCATGTCTATCAAAAAGAGTGAATATCAGTCTCACAATCACCCTCACTTTAGAGCTGGATCCTGACTCTAACCATATCCCTATCCTCCATGCACAGTTAAACCAACACCGAAACCTAACCCTAGCTTGGCTCCTGTACCTGAAACCGCACAATCACCAACGATGTCACCCAGAATTCTCCGTAAACCCGATGTTCAATCTCGTCCTCAACCGCACTACAGAGCCAGATCATAAGCCTAAATGAAACCATATAGTCCCTGTACACCTTACCAAACACCTAACCCTACCCCTAGCCCTAGCCCATGGACCTAATACCTCACAATCACCATTGACATCACAAAGGCTTCAGCGTAAACCTGATGTTCAATCTCGTCCTGATCCTCACGTCAGAGCCCAATCCGAACCCTTCCCATAACAATATCTCCCCCGTACACCTTGCCAAACACTTAACCCTGAACCTAGCCTTGTTTCCTTGACTTACCCCTCACTGTCACCATCAGCGTCCCCCATGCCTCACTGTAAAACTCCTCCTAAGTGTACCCCTTCACCTCACATCAGAGCTGGATCCTAAGCATAACGATAACCCTCTCCTCCCAGTACAACTTACAGAACACCAAACCCTAACCCTAACCTTGTTCACTGACCAAAACCCTCACCGTCAAAATCGACATCTAACACACCTCACAGTAAACGTCAAGAACAATCTCACCCTTGGGCTCACATCAGAGCTACATCCTAACTTTAAACATAGTCCTGTATGTCCCGTAAAACTTTGCGAACACCAACCCTAACTCGAGTGCTGATCACTAGACCTGACCCCTCAGCATCATATTTGACATCATCCACGCTTCACCTTAAACCTGAATTACAATCATACTCTCTACTTCACATCACACCAGACCCAAATTCTAACTGTAATCTAAACTCCCCATTCGCCTTAAAGAACTACCAACTATAATACTAGCCCTAGCCCGTGGATCTAACCTACACCGCCACCTTCGATGTCAACACATGCTTCACCAGTAACTTAAACTTCCATCTCGTCCTTACCCTCATATAAGAGACAGACCCTAAATCAAATCGTAACCCTAACTTCCCCATAAAACTTAAGTTACACCCAAGCCTAACACTAGCCCTTGTCCGTGGACATTGCCCCTCACCATCACCATTGACAACACACAAGGTTCCCTTTAAACATGGATTTAAATCTGGCCCCCTACTCACATCAGAGACAGTCCCAAACTCAAAATGTAACCCTCTCCTCACTGTTCACCATTCGTGCACCTGACCCAAAACCCTGCCCAGTTTCTTCGACCTGACCCCTCACCACCGACAGCACCATGACTCATGTCTAACAAAAATCATGAAGGTCTGTATCGAAAATGACATCAGGTCAGAGCTGGATCCTGATTCCTACCATACCCCAATCCTCCGCGTACAGCGAACTGAACACCGACACCTAAACCTAGACCTGGCCCCTGGACCTGAAACCTCATCGTCACCAATGACATCACCCACGTTCAGCGCAAACCTGATGGTCAATCACTTCCTCATCCACACATCAGAGCCTGATCCTAGTCCTTCCCATAACCATATCTTCCCTGTACACCTTACCAAGCACCTATCCCTAACCCTAACCTTGTTTCCTGGTTGAATCCTCACTGACAAAATCGACATCCCCCATGCCTCACTGTAAACCTCCACCTCAATGTCGTCCATGCCATCACGTCAGAGCCAGATCCTAACTCTAAACATAGTCCTATACGTCTGGTACACCTTAGCAAACACAAACCCTAACTGTAGCCCAGGTCTCTTGACCTGACACAACATCACAATTGACATCATTCACGCTTCACCTCAACTCTGAATTACAATCGTACTCTCTAACTCACATCACAGGTGAAACCAAGCTCTAACCATAATCTAAACTCCCCATTTGCCTTAAAGAAATCGCAACCCAAATCCTAGCACTAGCCCATGGACCAAACCCTCACTGTCACCTTCGACGTCACCCAGGCTTCACCGTAACCTTGAACTGCAATCTCGTACTCACCCTCACATCAGAGACAGATGCAAACACTGATAGTAACCCTACACTCCCCATTAACCTTAATGAACATGCAACCCTAAAGCAAGCACTTGTCCCTGGACCTTAACCCTTAGAGTCACCATTGACACCACTGAAGGTTATCTTTAAAAATGGATTTAAATCTTGTCCTCACAGTCACATCAGAGACAGTCTCTAACTCTACCTGCAAACCTACCCTCACTGTACACCATTCCATACACCTGATCTGAAACCCTGCCCAGGTCTTCCAACGTGACCCCTCACCACCACCATCACCATCACTCATGTCTAAGAAACATCATGAAAGTCTATCTCGCAATCACCCTCACAATCAGAGCTGGATCCTGACTCTAACCATATCCCTATCCTCCACTTACAGCTAAACCACCACTTAAACTTAACCCTGGACTGCAACCAGGACCTGAAACCTCACTGTCACCATCGATGTTACCCATGCTTCACCATAAACCTGATGTTCAATCTCGTCCTCACCCTCACAACAGAGCCGGATTGTTAGCCTAAACAAAACCATGTGCTCCCTGTACACCTTTCCGAACACCTAACCCTAACCCTAGACCTAGCCCATGGAACTGAACCCTGACAGTCACCATCGACATCACCCAGGCTTCAGCGTAAACCTGATGTTCAATCTCTTCCTCATCCTCACATCAGAGCCCAATTCTAACCCTTCCCATAACCGTATCTTCCCTGTACACCTTACCAAACACCTAACCCTAACCCTAGCCCTAGCCCATGGAATTGAACCTTGACGGTCACCATCGACATCACCCAGGCTTCAGCGTAAACCCGATGTGCAATCCCATCCTCATCCTCACATCAGAGCCCGACTCAAACCCTTCCCATAACCGTATCTTCCCTGTACACCTTACCAAACACCTAACCCTAACCCTAGCCTTGTTCCCTGGACTTACCCCTCACCATCACCATCAATGTCCCCTACGCTTCAATGAAAACCTCGACCTCAATCTATCCCTCAACATCACATCAGAGGTGAATCCTAAGCAAAATGATAAACCAATCCTCCCTGTACACATTACAGGACACCTAACCCTAAACCTAACCTTGTTCACTGGCCTGTACCCTCTCTGTTAAAATCGACATCTCCCATGCGTCACTGTAAACCTCCGTGTCAATCTCACCCTCACCATCACATCAGAGTCACACCCTAACTCCAAACGTAGTCCCGTATGTTCCATACACCTCAGTGAAAACCAACCTTCTCTCTACTGCTGGTCATTTGACATGACCACACAACATCTCAATTGACATCTTCCATGCTTCACCTTAATCCTGAATTACAATCATACTCTCTAACTCACATCAGAGCTGGGCCCTAATGCTAACCATAATCCAAACTCCTCGTTCATGTTAAAGAACTAGT
This sequence comes from Manis javanica, assembly GCF_040802235.1. Classification (NCBI taxonomy): domain Eukaryota; kingdom Metazoa; phylum Chordata; class Mammalia; order Pholidota; family Manidae; genus Manis; species Manis javanica. The sequence continues at coordinate 1,291,227 of NW_027332168.1, read as the reverse complement.
ATCCATTAACCTAGCCCTAGCCCATGGATCTGAATCATCACCATCACCATCGATGTCACTGAGAATTAACCATAAACCGAATCTTCAATCTCGTACTCACCCTCACATCAGAGACAGACCCTAACTCTAATTGTAACCCTATCTTCGCCATAAACCTAAACAAACACCCAACCCTAACCCTAGTCTTTGTCCCTGGACATTGTCCCTCAGCGTCACCACTGACTTCACCGAAGGTTCGCTTTATCCATGGATTTAAATCTTGTCTTCGTAATCACTTCAGAGACAGACTCTAACTCTCACCATACATTTACCCTCAATGTTCACCATTTCGTACACCTAATACGATACCCTGCCCACGTCCTTCGCTCTGACCCCTCACCACAAACACCACCATCAAGCATGTCTATCAAAAAGAGTGAATATCATTCTCACAATCACCCTCACTTTAGAGCTGGATCCCGACTCTAACCATATCCCTATCCTCCATGCACAGTTAAACCAACACCGAAACCTAACCCTAGCTTGGCTCCTGGACCTGAAACCGCACAATCACCAACGATGTCACCCAGAATTCTCCGTAAACCCGATGTTCAATCTCGTCCTCAACCGCACTACAGAGCCAGATCATAAGCCTAAATGAAACCATATAGTCCCTGTACACCTTACCAAACACCTAACCCTACCCCTAGCCCTAGCCCATGGACCTAATACCTCACAATCACCATTGACATCACCCAGGCTTCAGCGTAAACCTGATGTTCAATCTCGTCCTGATCCTCACGTCAGAGCCCAATCCGAACCCTTCCCATAACAATATCTCCCCCGTACACCTTGCCAAACACTTAACCCTGAACCTAGCCTTGTTTCCTTGACTTACCCCTCACTGTCACCATCAGCGTCCCCCATGCCTCACTGTAAAACTCCTCGTCAGTGTACCCCTTCACCTCACATCAGAGCTGGATCCTAAGCATAACGATAACCCTCTCCTCCCAGTACAACTTACAGAACACCAAACCCTAACCCTAACCTTGTTCACTGACCAAAACCCTCACCGTCAAAATCGACATCTAACACACCTCACAGTAAACGTCAAGAACAATCTCACCCTTGGGCTCACATCAGAGCTACATCCTAACTTTAAACATAGTCCTGTATGTCCCGTAAAACTTTGCGAACACCAACCCTAACTCGAGTGCTGATCACTAGACCTGACCCCTCAGCATCATATTTGACATCATCCACGCTTCACCTTAAACCTGAATTACAATCATACTCTCTACTTCACATCACACCAGACCCAAATTCTAACTGTAATCTAAACTCCCCATTCGCCTTAAAGAACTACCAACTATAATACTAGCCCTAGCCCATGGATCTAACCTACACCGCCACCTTCGATGTCAACACATGCTTCACCGGTAACTTAAACTTCCATCTCGTCCTTACCCTCATATAAGAGACAGACCCTAAATCAAGTCGTAACCCTAACTTCCCCATAAAACTTAAGTTACACCCAAGCCTAACACTAGCCCTTGTCCGTGGACATTGCCCCTCACCATCACCATTGACAACACACAAGGTTCCCTTTAAACATGGATTTAAATCTGGCCCCCTACTCACATCAGAGACAGTCCCAAACTCAAAATGTAACCCTCTCCTCACTGTTCACCGTTCGTACACCTGACCCAAAACCCTGCCCAGTTTCTTCAACCTGACCCCTCACCACCGACAGTACCATGACTCATGTCTAACAAAAATCATGAAGGTCTGTATCGAAAATGACATCAGGTCAGAGCTGGATCCTGATTCCTACCATACCCCAATCCTCCACGTACAGCGAACTGAACACCGACACCTAAACCTAGACCTGGCCCCTGGACCTGAAACCTCATCGTCACCAATGACATCACCCACGTTCAGCGCAAACCTGATGTTCAATCACTTCCTCATCCACACATCAGAGCCTGATCCTAATCCTTCCCATAACCATATCTTCCCTGTACACCTTACCAAGCACCTATCCCTAACCCTAACCTTGTTTCCTGGTTGAATCCTCACTGACAAAATCGACATCCCCCATGCCTCACTGTAAACCTCCACCTCAATGTCGTCCATGCCATCACGTCAGAGCCAGATCCTAACTCTAAACATAGTCCTATACGTCTGGTACACCTTAGCAAACACAAACCCTAACTGTAGCCCAGGTCTCTTGACCTGACACAACATCACAATTGACATCATCCACGCTTCACCTCACCTCTGAATTACAATCGTACTCTCTAACTCACATCACAGGTGAAACCAAGATCTAACCATAATCTAAACTCCCCATTTGCCATAAAGAAATCGCAACCCAAATCCTAGCACTAGCCCATGGACCAAACCCTCACTGTCATCTTCGACGTCACCCAGGCTTCACCGTAACCTTGAACTGCAATCTCGTACTCACCCTCACATCAGAGACAGATGCAAACACTGATAGTAACCCTACACTCCCCATTAACCTTAATGTACATGCAACCCTAAAGCAAGCACTTGTCCCTGGACCTTAACCCTTAGAGTCACCATTGACACCACTGAAGGTTATCTTTAAAAATGGATTGAAATCTTGTCCTCACAGTCACATCAGAGACAGTCTCTAACTCTACCTGCAAACCTACCCTCACTTTACACCATTCCATACACCTGATCTGAAACCCTGCCCAGGTCTTCCAACGTGACCCCTCACCACCACCATCACCATCACTCATGTCTAAGAAACATCATGAAAGTCTATCTCGCAATCACCCTCACAATCAGAGCTGGATCCTGACTCTAACCATATCCCTATCCTCCACTTACAGCTAAACCACCACTTAAACTTAACCCTGGACTGCAACCAGGACCTGAAACCTCACTGTCACCATCGATGTTACCCATGCTTCACCATAAACCTGATGTTCAATCTCGTCCTCACCCTCACAACAGAGCCGGATTGTTAGCCTAAACAAAACCATGTGCTCCCTGTACACCTTTCCGAACACCTAACCCTAACCCTAGACCTAGCCCATGGAACTGAACCCTGACAGTCACCATCGACATCACCCAGGCTTCAGCGTAAACCTGATGTTCAATCTCTTCCTCATCCTCACATCAGAGCCCAATTCTAACCCTTCCCATAACCGTATCTTCCCTGTACACCTTACCAAACACCTAACCCTAACCCTAGCCCTAGCCCATGGAATTGAACCTTGACGGTCACCATCGACATCACCCAGGCTTCAGCGTAAACCCGATGTGCAATCCCATCCTCATCCTCACATCAGAGCCCGACTCAAACCCTTCCCATAACCGTATCTTCCCTGTACACCTTACCAAACACCTAACCCTAACCCTAGCCTTGTTCCCTGGACTTACCCCTCACCATCACCATCAATGTCCCCTACGCTTCAATGAAAACCTCGACCTCAATCTATCCCTCAACATCACATCAGAGGTGAATCCTAAGCAAAATGATAAACCAATCCTCCCTGTACACATTACAGGACACCTAACCCTAAACCTAACCTTGTTCACTGGCCTGTACCCTCTCTGTTAAAATCGACATCTCCCATGCGTCACTGTAAACCTCCGTGTCAATCTCACCCTCACCATCACATCAGAGTCACACCCTAACTCCAAACGTAGTCCCGTATGTTCCATACACCTCAGTGAAAACCAACCTTCTCTCTACTGCTGGTCATTTGACATGACCACACAACATCTCAATTGACATCTTCCATGCTTCACCTTAATCCTGAATTACAATCATACTCTCTAACTCACATCAGAGCTGGGCCCTAATGCTAACCATAATCCAAACTCCTCGTTCATGTTAAAGAACTAGTATCCATTAACCTAGCCCTAGCCCATGGATCTGAATCATCACCATCACCATCGATGTCACTGAGAATTAACCATAAACCGAATCTTCAATCTCGTACTCACCCTCACATCAGAGACAGACCCTAACTCTAATTGTAACCCTATCTTCGCCATAAACCTAAACAAACACCCAACCCTAACCCTAGTCTTTGTCCCTGGACATTGTCCCTCAGCGTCACCACTGACTTCACCGAAGGTTCGCTTTATCCATGGATTTAAATCTTGTCTTCGTAATCACTTCAGAGACAGACTCTAACTCTCACCATACATTTACCCTCAATGTTCACCATTTCGTACACCTAATACGATACCCTGCCCACGTCCTTCGCTCTGACCCCTCACCACAAACACCACCATCAAGCATGTCTATCAAAAAGAGTGAATATCAGTCTCACAATCACCCTCACTTTAGAGCTGGATCCTGACTCTAACCATATCCCTATCCTCCATGCACAGTTAAACCAACACCGAAACCTAACCCTAGCTTGGCTCCTGTACCTGAAACCGCACAATCACCAACGATGTCACCCAGAATTCTCCGTAAACCCGATGTTCAATCTCGTCCTCAACCGCACTACAGAGCCAGATCATAAGCCTAAATGAAACCATATAGTCCCTGTACACCTTACCAAACACCTAACCCTACCCCTAGCCCTAGCCCATGGACCTAATACCTCACAATCACCATTGACATCACCCAGGCTTCAGCGTAAACCTGATGTTCAATCTCGTCCTGATCCTCACGTCAGAGCCCAATCCGAACCCTTCCCATAACAATATCTCCCCCGTACACCTTGCCAAACACTTAACCCTGAACCTAGCCTTGTTTCCTTGACTTACCCCTCACTGTCACCATCAGCGTCCCCCATGCCTCACTGTAAAACTCCTCGTCAGTGTACCAGTTCACCTCACATCAGAGCTGGATCCTAAGCATAACGATAACCCTCTCCTCCCAGTACAACTTACAGAACACCAAACCCTAACCCTAACCTTGTTCACTGACCAAAACCCTCACCGTCAAAATCGACATCTAACACACCTCACAGTAAACGTCAAGAACAATCTCACCCTTGGGCTCACATCAGAGCTACATCCTAACTTTAAACATAGTCCTGTATGTCCCGTAAAACTTTGCGAACACCAACCCTAACTCGAGTGCTGATCACTAGACCTGACCCCTCAGCATCATATTTGACATCATCCACGCTTCACCTTAAACCTGAATTACAATCATACTCTCTACTTCACATCACACCAGACCCAAATTCAAACTGTAATCTAAACTCCCCATTCGCCTTAATGAACTACCAACTATAATACTAGCCCTAGCCCATGGATCTAACCTACACCGCCACCTTCGATGTCAACACATGCTTCACCGGTAACTTAAACTTCCATCTCGTCCTTACCCTCATATAAGAGACAGACCCTAAATCAAATCGTAACCCTAACTTCCCCATAAAACTTAAGTTACACCCAAGCCTAACACTAGCCCTTGTCCGTGGACATTGCCCCTCACCATCACCATTGACAACACACAAGGTTCCCTTTAAACATGGATTTAAATCTGGCCCCCTACTCACATCAGAGACAGTCCCAAACTCAAAATGTAACCCTATCCTCACTGTTCACCGTTCGTACACCTGACCCAAAAAGCTGCCCAGTTTCTTCGACCTGACCCCTCACCACCGACAGCACCATGACTCATGTCTAACAAAAATCATGAAGGTCTGTATCGAAAATGACATCAGGTCAGAGCTGGATCCTGATTCCTACCATACCCCAATCCTCCACGTACAGCGAACTGAACACCGACACCTAAACCTAGACCTGGCCCCTGGACCTGAAACCTCATCGTCACCAATGACATCACCCACGTTCAGCGCAAACCTGATGTTCAATCACTTCCTCATCCACACATCAGAGCCTGATCCTAATCCTTCCCATAACCATATCTTCCCTGTACACCTTACCAAACACCTATCCCTAAAACTAACCTTGTTTCCTGGTTGAATCCTCACTGACAAAATCGACATCCCCCATGCCTCACTGTAAACCTCCACCTCAATGTCGTCCATGCCATCACGTCAGAGCCAGATCCTAACTCTAAACATAGTCCTATACGTCTGGTACACCTTAGCAAACACAAACCCTAACTGTAGCCCAGGTCTCTTGACCTGACACAACATCACAATTGACATCATTCACGCTTCACCTCAACTCTGAATTACAATCGTACTCTCTAACTCACATCACAGGTGAAACCAAGCTCTAACCATAATCTAAACTCCCCATTTGCCTTAAAGAAATCGCAACCCAAATCCTAGCACTAGCCCATGGACCAAACCCTCACTGTCACCTTCGACGTCACCCAGGCTTCACCGTAACCTTGAACTGCAATCTCGTACTCACCCTCACATCAGAGACAGATGCAAACACTGATAGTAACCCTACACTCCCCATTAACCTTAATGAACATGCAACCCTAAAGCAAGCACTTGTCCCTGGACCTTAACCCTTAGAGTCACCATTGACACCACTGAAGGTTATCTTTAAAAATGGATTTAAATCTTGTCCTCACAGTCACATCAGAGACAGTCTCTAACTCTACCTGCAAACCTACCCTCACTGTACACCATTCCATACACCTGATCTGAAACCCTGCCCAGGTCTTCCAACGTGACCCCTCACCACCACCATCACCATCACTCATGTCTAAGAAACATCATGAAAGTCTATCTCGCAATCACCCTCACAATCAGAGCTGGATCCTGACTCTAACCATATCCCTATCCTCCACTTACAGCTAAACCACCACTTAAACTTAACCCTGGACTGCAACCAGGACCTGAAACCTCACTGTCACCATCGATGTTACCCATGCTTCACCATAAACCTGATGTTCAATCTCGTCCTCACCCTCACAACAGAGCCGGATTGTTAGCCTAAACAAAACCATGTGCTCCCTGTACACCTTTCCGAACACCTAACCCTAACCCTAGACCTAGCCCATGGAACTGAACCCTGACAGTCACCATCGACATCACCCAGGCTTCAGCGTAAACCTGATGTTCAATCTCTTCCTCATCCTCACATCAGAGCCCAATTCTAACCCTTCCCATAACCGTATCTTCCCTGTACACCTTACCAAACACCTAACCCTAACCCTAGCCCTAGCCCATGGAATTGAACCTTGACGGTCACCATCGACATCACCCAGGCTTCAGCGTAAACCCGATGTGCAATCCCATCCTCATCCTCACATCAGAGCCCGACTCAAACCCTTCCCATAACCGTATCTTCCCTGTACACCTTACCAAACACCTAACCCTAACCCTAGCCTTGTTCCCTGGACTTACCCCTCACCATCACCATCAATGTCCCCTACGCTTCAATGAAAACCTCGACCTCAATCTATCCCTCAACATCACATCAGAGGTGAATCCTAAGCAAAATGATAAACCAATCCTCCCTGTACACATTACAGGACACCCAAGCCTAAACCTAACCTTGTTCACTGGCCTGTACCCTCTCTGTTAAAATCGACATCTCCCATGCGTCACTGTAAACCTCCGTGTCAATCTCACCCTCACCATCACATCAGAGTCACACCCTAACTCCAAACGTAGTCCCGTATGTTCCATACACCTCAGTGAAAACCAACCTTCTCTCTACTGCTGGTCATTTGACATGACCACACAACATCTCAATTGACATCTTCCATGCTTCACCTTAATCCTGAATTACAATCATACTCTCTAACTCACATCAGAGCTGGGCCCTAATGCTAACCATAATCCAAACTCCTCGTTCATGTTAAAGAACTAGTATCCATTAACCTAGCCCTAGCCCATGGATCTGAATCATCACCATCACCATCGATGTCACTGAGAATTAACCATAAACTGGATCTTCAATCTCGTCCTCACCCTCATATCAGAGACAGACCCTAACTCTAATTGTAACCCAATCTTCGCCATAAACCTAAACAAACACCCAACCCTAACCCTTGTCTTTGTCCCTGGACATTGTCCCTCAGCGTCACCACTGACTTCACCGAAGGTTCGCTTTATCCATGGATTTAAATCTTGTCTTCGTAATCACTTCAGAGACAGACTCTAACTCTCACCATACATTTACCCTCAATGTTCACCATTTCGTACACCTAATACGATACCCTGCCCACGTCCTTCGCTCTGACCCCTCACCACAAACACCACCATCAAGCATGTCTATCAAAAAGAGTGAATATCATTCTCACAATCACCCTCACTTTAGAGCTGGATCCTGACTCTAACCATATCCCTATCCTCCATGCACAGTTAAACCAACACCGAAACCTAACCCTAGCTTGGCTCCTGGACCTGAAACCGCACAATCACCAACGATGTCACCCAGAATTCTCCGTAAACCCGATGTTCAATCTCGTCCTCAACCGCACTACAGAGCCAGATCATAAGCCTAAATGAAACCATATAGTCCCTGTACACCTTACCAAACACCTAACCCTACCCCTAGCCCTAGCCCATGGACCTAATACCTCACAATCACCATTGACATCACCCAGGCTTCAGCGTAAACCTGATGTTCAATCTCGTCCTGATCCTCACGTCAGAGCCCAATCCGAACCCTTCCCATAACAATATCTCCCCCGTACACCTTGCCAAACACTTAACCCTGAACCTAGCCTTGTTTCCTTGACTTACCCCTCACTGTCACCATCAGCGTCCCCCATGCCTCACTGTAAAACTCCTCGTCAGTGTACCCCTTCACCTCACATCAGCGCTGGATCCTAAGCATAACGATAACCCTCTCCTCCCAGTACAACTTACAGAACACCAAACCCTAACCCTAACCTTGTTCACTGACCAAAACCCTCACCGTCAAAATCGACATCTAACACACCTCACAGTAAACGTCAAGAACAATCTCACCCTTGGGCTCACATCAGAGCTACATCCTAACTTTAAACATAGTCCTGTATGTCCCGTAAAACTTTGCGAACACCAACCCTAACTCGAGTGCTGATCACTAGACCTGACCCCTCAGCATCATATTTGACATCATCCACGCTTCACCTTAAACCTGAATTACAATCATACTCTCTACTTCACATCACACCAGACCCAAATTCTAACTGTAATCTAAACTCCCCATTCGCCTTAAAGAACTACCAACTATAATACTAGCCCTAGCCCATGGATCTAACCTACACCGCCACCTTCGATGTCAACACATGCTTCACCGGTAACTTAAACTTCCATCTCGTCCTTACCCTCATATAAGAGACAGACCCTAAATCAAATCGTAACCCTAACTTCCCCATAAAACTTAAGTTACACCCAAGCCTAACACTAGCCCTTGTCCGTGGACATTGCCCCTCACCATCACCATTGACAACACACAAGGTTCCCTTTAAACATGGATTTAAATCTGGCCCCCTACTCACATCAGAGACAGTCCCAAACTCAAAATGTAACCCTCTCCTCACTGTTCACCGTTCGTACACCTGACCCAAAACCCTGCCCAGTTTCTTCGACCTGACCCCTCACCACAGACAGCACCATGACTCATGTCTAACAAAAATCATGAAGGTCTGTATCGAAAATGACATCAGGTCAGAGCTGGATCCTGATTCCTACCATACCCCAAACCTCCACGTACAGCGAACTGAACACCGACACCTAAACCTAGACCTGGCCCCTGGACCTGAAACCTCATCGTCACCAATGACATCACCCACGTTCAGCGCAAACCTGATGTTCAATCACTTCCTCATCCACACATCAGAGCCTGATCCTAATCCTTCCCATAACCATATCTTCCCTGTACACCTTACCAAACACCTATCCCTAACCCTAACCTTGTTTCCTGGTTGAATCCTCACTGACAAAATCGACATCCCCCATGCCTCACTGTAAACCTCCACCTCAATGTCGTCCATGCCATCACGTCAGAGCCAGATCCTAACTCTAAACATAGTCCTATACGTCTGGTACACCTTAGCAAACACAAACCCTAACTGTAGCCCAGGTCTCTTGACCTGACACAACATCACAATTGACATCATTCACGCTTCACCTCAACTCTGAATTACAATCGTACTCTCTAACTCACATCACAGGTGAAACCAAGCTCTAACCATAATCTAAACTCCCCATTTGCCTTAAAGAAATCGCAACCCAAATCCTAGCACTAGCCCATGGACCAAACCCTCACTGTCACCTTCGACGTCACCCAGGCTTCACCGTAACCTTGAACTGCAATCTCGTACTCACCCTCACATCAGAGACAGATGCAAACACTGATAGTAACCCTACACTCCCCATTAACCTTAATGAACATGCAACCCTAAAGCAAGCACTTGTCCCTGGACCTTAACCCTTAGAGTCACCATTGACACCACTGAAGGTTATCTTTAAAAATGGATTTAAATCTTGTCCTCACAGTCACATCAGAGACAGTCTCTAACTCTACCTGCAAACCTACCCTCACTGTACACCATTCCATACACCTGATCTGAAACCCTGCCCAGGTCTTCCAACGTGACCCCTCACCACCACCATCACCATCACTCATGTCTAAGAAACATCATGAAAGTCTATCTCGCAATCACCCTCACAATCAGAGCTGGATCCTGACTCTAACCATATCCCTATCCTCCACTTACAGCTAAACCACCACTTAAACTTAACCCTGGACTGCAACCAGGACCTGAAACCTCACTGTCACCATCGATGTTACCCATGCTTCACCATAAACCTGATGTTCAATCTCGTCCTCACCCTCACAACAGAGCCGGATTGTTAGCCTAAACAAAACCATGTGCTCCCTGTACACCTTTCCGAACACCTAACCCTAACCCTAGACCTAGCCCATGGAACTGAACCCTGACAGTCACCATCGACATCACCCAGGCTTCAGCGTAAACCTGATGTTCAATCTCTTCCTCATCCTCACATCAGAGCCCAATTCTAACCCTTCCCATAACCGTATCTTCCCTGTACACCTTACCAAACACCTAACCCTAACCCTAGCCCTAGCCCATGGAATTGAACCTTGACGGTCACCATCGACATCACCCAGGCTTCAGCGTAAACCCGATGTGCAATCCCATCCTCATCCTCACATCAGAGCCCGACTCAAACCCTTCCCATAACCGTATCTTCCCTGTACACCTTACCAAACACCTAACCCTAACCCTAGCCTTGTTCCCTGGACTTACCCCTCACCATCACCATCAATGTCCCCTACGCTTCAATGAAAACCTCGACCTCAATCTATCCCTCAACATCACATCAGAGGTGAATCCTAAGCAAAATGATAAACCAATCCTCCCTGTACACATTACAGGACACCTAACCCTAAACCTAACCTTGTTCACTGGCCTGTACCCTCTCTGTTAAAATCGACATCTCCCATGCGTCACTGTAAACCTCCGTGTCAATCTCACCCTCACCATCACATCAGAGTCACACCCTAACTCCAAACGTAGTCCCGTATGTTCCATACACCTCAGTGAAAACCAACCTTCTCTCTACTGCTGGTCATTTGACATGACCACACAACATCTCAATTGACATCTTCCATGCTTCACCTTAATCCTGAATTACAATCATACTCTCTAACTCACATCAGAGCTGGGCCCTAATGCTAACCATAATCCAAACTCCTCGTTCATGTTAAAGAACTAGTATCCATTAACCTAGCCCTAGCCCATGGATCTGAATCATCACCATCACCATCGATGTCACTGAGAATTAACCATAAACTGGATCTTCAATCTCGTACTCACCCTCACATCAGAGACAGACCCTAACTCTAATTGTAACCCTATCTTCGCCATAAACCTAAACAAACACCCAACCCTAACCCTAGTCTTTCTCCCTGGACATTGTCCCTCAGCGTCACCACTGACTTCACCGAAGGTTCGCTTTATCCATGGATTTAAATCTTGTCTTCGTAATCACTTCAGAGACAGACTCTAACTCTCACCATACATTTACCCTCAATGTTCACCATTTCGTACACCTAATACGATACCCTGCCCACGTCCTTCGCTCTGACCCCTCACCACAAACACCACCATCAAGCATGTCTATCAAAAAGAGTGAATATCATTCTCACAATCACCCTCACTTTAGAGCTGGATCCCGACTCTAACCATATCCCTATCCTCCATGCACAGTTAAACCAACACCGAAACCTAACCCTAGCTTGGCTCCTGGACCTGAAACCGCACAATCACCAACGATGTCACCCAGAATTCTCCGTAAACCCGATGTTCAATCTCGTCCTCAACCGCACTACAGAGCCAGATCATAAGACTAAATGAAACCATATAGTCCCTGTACACCTTACCAAACACCTAACTCTACCCCTAGCCGTAGCCCATGGACCTAATACCTCACAATCACCATTGACATCACCCAGGCTTCAGCGTAAACCTGATGTTCAATCTCGTCCTGATCCTCACGTCAGAGCCCAATCCGAACCCTTCCCATAACAATATCTCCCCCGTACACCTTGCCAAACACTTAACCCTGAACCTAGCCTTGTTTCCTTGACTTACCCCTCACTGTCACCATCAGCGTCCCCCATGCCTCACTGTAAAACTCCTCGTCAGTGTACCCCTTCACCTCACATCAGAGCTGGATCCTAAGCATAACGATAACCCTCTCCTCCCAGTACAACTTACAGAACACCAAACCCTAACCCTAACCTTGTTCACTGACCAAAACCCTCACCGTCAAAATCGACATCTAACACACCTCACAGTAAACGTCAAGAACAATCTCACCCTTGGGCTCACATCAGAGCTACATCCTAACTTTAAACATAGTCCTGTATGTCCCGTAAAACTTTGCGAACACCAACCCTAACTCGAGTGCTGATCACTAGACCTGACCCCTCAGCATCATATTTGACATCATCCACGCTTCACCTTAAACCTGAATTACAATCATACTCTCTACTTCACATCACACCAGACCCAAATTCTAACTGTAATCTAAACTCCCCATTCGCCTTAAAGAGCTACCAACTATAATACTAGCCCTAGCCCATGGATCTAACCTACACCGCCACCTTCGATGTCAACACATGCTTCACCGGTAACTTAAACTTCCATCTCGTCCTTACCCTCATATAAGAGACAGACCCTAAATCAAATCGTAACCCTAACTTCCCCATAAAACTTAAGTTACACCCAAGCCTAACACTAGCCCTTGTCCGTGGACATTGCCCCTCACCATCACCATTGACAACACACAAGGTTCCCTTTAAACATGGATTTAAATCTGGCCCCCTACTCACATCAGAGACAGTCCCAAACTCAAAATGTAACCCTCTCCTCACTGTTCACCGTTCGTACACCTGACCCAAAACCCTGCCCAGTTTCTTCAACCTGACCCCTCACCACCGACAGCACCATGACTCATGTCTAACAAAAATCATGAAGGTCTGTATCGAAAATGACATCAGGTCAGAGCTGGATCCTGATTCCTACCATACCCCAATCCTCCACGTACAGCGAACTGAACACCGACACCTAAACCTAGACCTGGCCCCTGGACCTGAAACCTCATCGTCACCAATGACATCACCCACGTCCAGCGCAAACCTGATGTTCAATCACTTCCTCATCCACACATCAGAGCCTGATCCTAATCCTTCCCATAACCATATCTTCCCTGTACACCTTACCAAACACCTATCCCTAACCCTAACCTTGTTTCCTGGTTGAATCCTCACTGACAAAATCGACATCCCCCATGCCTCACTGTAAACCTCCACCACAATGTCGTCCATGCCATCACGTCAGAGCCAGATCCTAACTCTAAACATAGTCCTGTACGTCTGGTACACCTTAGCAAACACAAACCCTAACTGTAGCCCAGGTCTCTTGACCTGACACAACATCACAATTGACATCATTCACGCTTCACCTCAACTCAGAAATACAATCGTACTCTCTAACTCACATCACAGGTGAAACCAAACTCTAACCATAATCTAAACTCCCCATTTGCCTTAAAGTAATCGCAACCCAAATCCTAGCACTAGCCCATGGACCAAACCCTCACTGTCACCTTCGACGTCACCCAGGCTTCACCGTAACCTTGAACTGCAATCTCGTACTCACCCTCACATCAGAGACAGATGCAAACACTGATAGTAACCCTACACTCCCCATTAACCTTAATGAACATGCAACCCTAAAGCAAGCACTTGTCCCTGGACCTTAACCCTTAGAGTCACCATTGACACCACTGAAGGTTATCTTTAAAAATGGATTTAAATCTTGTCCTCACAGTCACATCAGAGACAGTCTCTAACTCTACCTGCAAACCTACCCTCACTGTACACCATTCCATACACCTGATCTGAAACCCTGCCCAGGTCTTCCAACGTGACCCCTCACCACCACCATCACCATCACTCATGTCTAAGAAACATCATGAAAGTCTATCTCGCAATCACCCTCACAATCAGAGCTGGATCCTGACTCTAACCATATCCCTATCCTCCACTTACAGCTAAACCACCACTTAAACTTAACCCTGGACTGCAACCAGGACCTGAAACCTCACTGTCACCATCGATGTTACCCATGCTTCACCATAAACCTGATGTTCAATCTCGTCCTCACCCTCACAACAGAGCCGGATTGTTAGCCTAAACAAAACCATGTGCTCCCTGTACACCTTTCCGAACACCTAACCCTAACCCTAGACCTAGCCCATGGAACTGAACCCTGACAGTCACCATCGACATCACCCAGGCTTCAGCATAAACCTGATGTTCAATCTCTTCCTCATCCTCACATCAGAGCCCAATTCTAACCCTTCCCATAACCGTATCTTCCCTGTACACCTTACCAAACACCTAACCCTAACCCTAGCCCTAGCCCATGGAATTGAACCTTGACGGTCACCATCGACATCACCCAGGCTTCAGCGTAAACCCGATGTGCAATCCCATCCTCATCCTCACATCAGAGCCCGACTCAAACCCTTCCCATAACCGTATCTTCCCTGTACACCTTACCAAACACCTAACCCTAACCCTAGCCTTGTTCCCTGGACTTACCCCTCACCATCACCATCAATGTCCCCTACGCTTCAATGAAAACCTCGACCTCAATCTATCCCTCAACATCACATCAGAGGTGAATCCTAAGCAAAATGATAAACCAATCCTCCCTGTACACATTACAGGACACCTAACCCTAAACCTAACCTTGTTCACTGGCCTGTACCCTCTCTGTTAAAATCGACATCTCCCATGCGTCACTGTAAACCTCCGTGTCAATCTCACCCTCACCATCACATCAGAGTCACACCCTAACTCCAAACGTAGTCCCGTATGTTCCATACACCTCAGTGAAAACCAACCTTCTCTCTACTGCTGGTCATTTGACATGACCACACAACATCTCAATTGACATCTTCCATGCTTCACCTTAATCCTGAATTACAATCATACTCTCTAACTCACATCAGAGCTGGGCCCTAATGCTAACCATAATCCAAACTCCTCGTTCATGTTAAAGAACTAGTATCCATTAACCTAGCCCTAGCCCATGGATCTGAATCATCACCATCACCATCGATGTCACTGAGAATTAACCATAAACCGAATCTTCAATCTCGTACTCACCCTCACATCAGAGACAGACCCTAACTCTAATTGTAACCCTATCTTCGCCATAAACCTAAACAAACACCCAACCCTAACCCTAGTCTTTGTCCCTGGACATTGTCCCTCAGCGTCACCACTGACTTCACCGAAGGTTCGCTTTATCCATGGATTTAAATCTTGTCTTCGTAATCACTTCAGAGACAGACTCTAACTCTCACCATACATTTACCCTCAATGTTCACCATTTCGTACACCTAATACGATACCCTGCCCACGTCCTTCGCTCTGACCCCTCACCACAAACACCACCATCAAGCATGTCTATCAAAAAGAGTGAATATCATTCTCACAATCACCCTCACTTTAGAGCTGGATCCTGACTCTAACCATATCCCTATCCTCCATGCACAGTTAAACCAACACCGAAACCTAACCCTAGCTTGGCTCCTGGACCTGAAACCGCACAATCACCAACGATGTCACCCAGAATTCTCCGTAAACCCGATGTTCAATCTCGTCCTCAACCGCACTACAGAGCCAGATCATAAGCCTAAATGAAACCATATAGTCCCTGTACACCTTACCAAACACCTAACCCTACCCCTAGCCCTAGCCCATGGACCTAATACCTCACAATCACCATTGACATCACCCAGGCTTCAGCGTAAACCTGATGTTCAATCTCGTCCTGATCCTCACGTCAGAGCCCAATCCGAACCCTTCCCATAACAATATCTCCCCCGTACACCTTGCCAAACACTTAACCCTGAACCTAGCCTTGTTTCCTTGACTTACCCCTCACTGTCACCATCAGCGTCCCCCATGCCTCACTGTAAAACTCCTCCTAAGTGTACCCCTTCACCTCACATCAGAGCTGGATCCTAAGCATAACGATAACCCTCTCCTCCCAGTACAACTTACAGAACACCAAACCCTAACCCTAACCTTGTTCACTGACCAAAACCCTCACCGTCAAAATCGACATCTAACACACCTCACAGTAAACGTCAAGAACAATCTCACCCTTGGGCTCACATCAGAGCTACATCCTAACTTTAAACATAGTCCTGTATGTCCCGTAAAACTTTGCGAACACCAACCCTAACTCGAGTGCTGATCACTAGACCTGACCCCTCAGCATCATATTTGACATCATCCACGCTTCACCTTAAACCTGAATTACAATCATACTCTCTACTTCACATCACACCAGACCCAAATTCTAACTGTAATCTAAACTCCCCATTCGCCTTAAAGAGCTACCAACTATAATACTAGCCCTAGCCCATGGATCTAACCTACACCGCCACCTTCGATGTCAACACATGCTTCACCGGTAACTTAAACTTCCATCTCGTCCTTACCCTCATATAAGAGACAGACCCTAAATCAAATCGTAACCCTAACTTCCCCATAAAACTTAAGTTACACCCAAGCCTAACACTAGCCCTTGTCCGTGGACATTGCCCCTCACCATCACCATTGACAACACACAAGGTTCCCTTTAAACATGGATTTAAATCTGGCCCCCTACTCACATCAGAGACAGTCCCAAACTCAAAATGTAACCCTCTCCTCACTGTTCACCGTTCGTACACCTGACCCAAAACCCTGCCCAGTTTCTTCAACCTGACCCCTCACCACCGACAGCACCATGACTCATGTCTAACAAAAATCATGAAGGTCTGTATCGAAAATGACATCAGGTCAGAGCTGGATCCTGATTCCTACCATACCCGAATCCTCCACGTACAGCGAACTGAACACCGACACCTAAACCTAGACCTGGCCCCTGGACCTGAAACCTCATCGTCACCAATGACATCACCCACGTTCAGCGCAAACCTGATGTTCAATCACTTCCTCATCCACACATCAGAGCCTGATCCTAATCCTTCCCATAACCATATCTTCCCTGTACACCTTACCAAGCACCTATCCCTAACCCTAACCTTGTTTCCTGGTTGAATCCTCACTGACAAAATCGACATCCCCCATGCCTCACTGTAAACCTCCACCTCAATGTCGTCCATGCCATCACGTCAGAGCCAGATCCTAACTCTAAACATAGTCCTATACGTCTGGTACACCTTAGCAAACACAAACCCTAACTGTAGCCCAGGTCTCTTGACCTGACACAACATCACAATTGACATCATCCACGCTTCACCTCAACTCTGAATTACAATCGTACTCTCTAACTCACATCACAGGTGAAACCAAGCTCTAACCATAATCTAAACTCCCCATTTGCCTTAAAGAAATCGCAACCCAAATCCTAGCACTAGCCCATGGACCAAACCCTCACTGTCACCTTCGACGTCACCCAGGCTTCACCGTAACCTTGAACTGCAATCTCGTACTCACCCTCACATCAGAGACAGATGCAAACACTGATAGTAACCCTACACTCCCCATTAACCTTAATGTACATGCAACCCTAAAGCAAGCACTTGTCCCTGGACCTTAACCCTTAGAGTCACCATTGACACCACTGAAGGTTATCTTTAAAAATGGATTTAAATCTTGTCCTCACAGTCACATCAGAGACAGTCTCTAACTCTACCTGCAAACCTACCCTCACTGTACACCATTCCATACACCTGATCTGAAACCCTGCCCAGGTCTTCCAACGTGACCCCTCACCACCACCATCACCATCACTCATGTCTAAGAAACATCATGAAAGTCTATCTCGCAATCACCCTCACAATCAGAGCTGGATCCTGACTCTAACCATATCCCTATCCTCCACTTACAGCTAAACCACCACTTAAACTTAACCCTGGACTGCAACCAGGACCTGAAACCTCACTGTCACCATCGATGTTACCCATGCTTCACCATAAACCTGATGTTCAATCTCGTCCTCACCCTCACAACAGAGCCGGATTGTTAGCCTAAACAAAACCATGTGCTCCCTGTACACCTTTCCGAACACCTAACCCTAACCCTAGACCTAGCCCATGGAACTGAACCCTGACAGTCACCATCGACATCAGCCAGGCTTCAGCGTAAACCTGATGTTCAATCTCTTCCTCATCCTCACATCAGAGCCCAATTCTAACCCTTCCCATAACCGTATCTTCCCTGTACACCTTACCAAACACCTAACCCTAACCCTAGCCCTAGCCCATGGAATTGAACCTTGACGGTCACCATCGACATCACCCAGGCTTCAGCGTAAACCCGATGTGCAATCCCATCCTCATCCTCACATCAGAGCCCGACTCAAACCCTTCCCATAACCGTATCTTCCCTGTACACCTTACCAAACACCTAACCCTAACCCTAGCCTTGTTCCCTGGACTTACCCCTCACCATCACCATCAATGTCCCCTACGCTTCAATGAAAACCTCGACCTCAATCTATCCCTCAACATCACATCAGAGGTGAATCCTAAGCAAAATGATAAACCAATCCTCCCTGTACACATTACAGGACACCTAACCCTAAACCTAACCTTGTTCACTGGCCTGTACCCTCTCTGTTAAAATCGACATCTCCCATGCGTCACTGTAAACCTCCGTGTCAATCTCACCCTCACCATCACATCAGAGTCACACCCTAACTCCAAACGTAGTCCCGTATGTTCCATACACCTCAGTGAAAACCAACCTTCTCTCTACTGCTGGTCATTTGACATGACCACACAACATCTCAATTGACATCTTCCATGCTTCACCTTAATCCTGAATTACAATCATACTCTCTAACTCACATCAGAGCTGGGCCCTAATGCTAACCATAATCCAAACTCCTCGTTCATGTTAAAGAACTAGTATCCATTAACCTAGCCCTAGCCCATGGATCTGAATCATCACCATCACCATCGATGTCACTGAGAATTAACCATAAACCGAATCTTCAATCTCGTACTCACCCTCACATCAGAGACAGACCCTAACTCTAATTGTAACCCTATCTTCGCCATAAACCTAAACAAACACCCAACCCTAACCCTAGTCTTTGTCCCTGGACATTGTCCCTCAGCGTCACCACTGACTTCACCGAAGGTTCGCTTTATCCATGGATTTAAATCTTGTCTTCGTAATCACTTCAGAGACAGACTCTAACTCTCACCATACATTTACCCTCAATGTTCACCATTTCGTACACCTAATACGATACCCTGCCCACGTCCTTCGCTCTGACCCCTCACCACAAACACCACCATCAAGCATGTCTATCAAAAAGAGTGAATATCATTCTCACAATCACCCTCACTTTAGAGCTGGATCCTGACTCTAACCATATCCCTATCCTCCATGCACAGTTAAACCAACACCGAAACCTAACCCTAGCTTGGCTCCTGGACCTGAAACCGCACAATCACCAACGATGTCACCCAGAATTCTCCGTAAACCCGATGTTCAATCTCGTCCTCAACCGCACTACAGAGCCAGATCATAAGCCTAAATGAAACCATATAGTCCCTGTACACCTTACCAAACACCTAACCCTACCCCTAGCCCTAGCCCATGGACCTAATACCTCACAATCACCATTGACATCACCCAGGCTTCAGCGTAAACCTGATGTTCAATCTCGTCCTGATCCTCACGTCAGAGCCCAATCCGAACCCTTCCCATAACAATATCTCCCCCGTACACCTTGCCAAACACTTAACCCTGAACCTAGCCTTGTTTCCTTGACTTACCCCTCACTGTCACCATCAGCGTCCCCCATGCCTCACTGTAAAACTCCTCGTCAGTGTACCAATTCACCTCACATCAGCGCTGGATCCTAAGCATAACGATAACCCTCTCCTCCCAGTACAACTTACAGAACACCAAACCCTAACCCTAACCTTGTTCACTGACCAAAACCCTCACCGTCAAAATCGACATCTAACACACCTCACAGTAAACGTCAAGAACAATCTCACCCTTGGGCTCACATCAGAGCTACATCCTAACTTTAAACATAGTCCTGTATGTCCCGTAAAACTTTGCGAACACCAACCCTAACTCGAGTGCTGATCACTAGACCTGACCCCTCAGCATCATATTTGACATCATCCACGCTTCACCTTAAACCTGAATTACAATCATACTCTCTACTTCACATCACACCAGACCCAAATTCTAACTGTAATCTAAACTCCCCATTCGCCTTAAAGAACTACCAACTATAATACTAGCCCTAGCCCATGGATCTAACCTACACCGCCACCTTCGATGTCAACACATGCTTCACCGGTAACTTAAACTTCCATCTCGTCCTTACCCTCATATAAGAGACAGACCCTAAATCAAATCGTAACCCTAACTTCCCCATAAAACTTAAGTTACACCCAAGCCTAACACTAGCCCTTGTCCGTGGACATTGCCCCTCACCATCACCATTGACAACACACAAGGTTCCCTTTAAACATGGATTTAAATCTGGCCCCCTACTCACATCAGAGACAGTCCCAAACTCAAAATGTAACCCTCTCCTCACTGTTCACCGTTCGTACACCTGACCCAAAAACTTGCCCAGTTTCTTCGACCTGACCCCTCACCACAGACAGCACCATGACTCATGTCTAACAAAAATCATGAAGGTCTGTATCGAAAATGACATCAGGTCAGAGCTGGATCCTGATTCCTACCATACCCCAATCCTCCACGTACAGCGAACTGAACACCGACACCTAAACCTAGACCTGGCCCCTGGACCTGAAACCTCATCGTCACCAATGACATCACCCACGTTCAGCGCAAACCTGATGTTCAGTCACTTCCTCATCCACACATCAGAGCCTGATCCTAATCCTTCCCATAACCATATCTTCCCTGTACACCTTACCAAACACCTATCCATAACCCTAACCTTGTTTCCTGGTTGAATCCTCACTGACAAAATCGACATCCCCCATGCCTCACTGTAAACCTCCACCTCAATGTCGTCCATGCCATCACGTCAGAGCCAGATCCTAACTCTAAACATAGTCCTATACGTCTGGTACACCTTAGCAAACACAAACCCTAACTGTAGCCCAGGTCTCTTGACCTGACACAACATCACAATTGACATCATTCACGCTTCACCTCAACTCTGAATTACAATCGTACTCTCTAACTCACATCACAGGTGAAACCAAGCTCTAACCATAATCTAAACTCCCCATTTGCCTTAAAGAAATCGCAACCCAAATCCTAGCACTAGCCCATGGACCAAACCCTCACTGTCACCTTCGACGTCACCCAGGCTTCACCGTAACCTTGAACTGCAATCTCGTACTCACCCTCACATCAGAGACAGATGCAAACACTGATAGTAACCCTACACTCCCCATTAACCTTAATGTACATGCAACCCTAAAGCAAGCACTTGTCCCTGGACCTTAACCCTTAGAGTCACCATTGACACCACTGAAGGTTATCTTTAAAAATGGATTTAAATCTTGTCCTCACAGTCACATCAGAGACAGTCTCTAACTCTACCTGCAAACCTACCCTCACTGTACACCATTCCATACACCTGATCTGAAACCCTGCCCAGGTCTTCCAACGTGACCCCTCACCACCACCATCACCATCACTCATGTCTAAGAAACATCATGAAAGTCTATCTCGCAATCACCCTCACAATCAGAGCTGGATCCTGACTCTAACCATATCCCTATCCTCCACTTACAGCTAAACCACCACTTCAACTTAACCCTGGACTGCAACCAGGACCTGAAACCTCACTGTCACCATCGATGTTACCCATGCTTCACCATAAACCTGATGTTCAATCTCGTCCTCACCCTCACAACAGAGCCGGATTGTTAGCCTAAACAAAACCATGTGCTCCCTGTACACCTTTCCGAACACCTAACCCTAACCCTAGACCTAGCCCATGGAACTGAACCCTGACAGTCACCATCGACATCACCCAGGCTTCAGCGTAAACCTGATGTTCAATCTCTTCCTCATCCTCACATCAGAGCCCAATTCTAACCCTTCCCATAACCGTATCTTCCCTGTACACCTTACCAAACACCTAACCCTAACCCTAGCCCTAGCCCATGGAATTGAACCTTGACGGTCACCATCGACATCACCCAGGCTTCAGCGTAAACCCGATGTGCAATCCCATCCTCATCCTCACATCAGAGCCCGACTCAAACCCTTCCCATAACCGTATCTTCCCTGTACACCTTACCAAACACCTAACCCTAACCCTAGCCTTGTTCCCTGGACTTACCCCTCACCATCACCATCAATGTCCCCTACGCTTCAATGAAAACCTCGACCTCAATCTATCCCTCAACATCACATCAGAGGTGAATCCTAAGCAAAATGATAAACCAATCCTCCCTGTACACATTACAGGACACCTAACCCTAAACCTAACCTTGTTCACTGGCCTGTACCCTCTCTGTTAAAATCGACATCTCCCATGCGTCACTGTAAACCTCCGTGTCAATCTCACCCTCACCATCACATCAGAGTCACACCCTAACTCCAAACGTAGTCCCGTATGTTCCATACACCTCAGTGAAAACCAACCTTCTCTCTACTGCTGGTCATTTGACATGACCACACAACATCTCAATTGACATCTTCCATGCTTCACCTTAATCCTGAATTACAATCATACTCTCTAACTCACATCAGAGCTGGGCCCTAATGCTAACCATAATCCAAACTCCTCGTTCATGTTAAAGAACTAGTATCCATTAACCTAGCCCTAGCCCATGGATCTGAATCATCACCATCACCATCGATGTCACTGAGAATTAACCATAAACCGAATCTTCAATCTCGTACTCACCCTCACATCAGAGACAGACCCTAACTCTAATTGTAACCCTATCTTCGCCATAAACCTAAACAAACACCCAACCCTAACCCTAGTCTTTGTCCCTGGACATTGTCCCTCAGCGTCACCACTGACTTCACCGAAGGTTCGCTTTATCCATGGATTTAAATCTTGTCTTCGTAATCACTTCAGAGACAGACTCTAACTCTCACCATACATTTACCCTCAATGTTCACCATTTCGTACACCTAATACGATACCCTGCCCACGTCCTTCGCTCTGACCCCTCACCACAAACACCACCATCAAGCATGTCTATCAAAAAGAGTGAATATCATTCTCCCAATCACCCTCACTTTAGAGCTGGATCCTGACTCTAACCATACCCCTATCCTCCATGCACAGTTAAACCAACACCGAAACCTAACCCTAGCTTGGCTCCTGGACCTGAAACCGCACAATCACCAACGATGTCACCCAGAATTCTCCGTAAACCCGATGTTCAATCTCGTCCTCAACCGCACTACAGAGCCAGATCATAAGCCTAAATGAAACCATATAGTCCCTGTACACCTTACCAAACACCTAACCCTACCCCTAGCCCTAGCCCATGGACCTAATACCTCACAATCACCATTGACATCACCCAGGCTTCAGCGTAAACCTGATGTTCAATCTCGTCCTGATCCTCACGTCAGAGCCCAATCCGAACCCTTCCCATAACAATATCTCCCCCGTACACCTTGCCAAACACTTAACCCTGAACCTAGCCTTGTTTCCTTGACTTACCCCTCACTGTCACCATCAGCGTCCCCCATGCCTCACTGTAAAACTCCTCCTCAGTGTACCCCTTCACCTCACATCAGAGCTGGATCCTAAGCATAACGATAACCCTCTCCTCCCAGTACAACTTACAGAACACCAAACCCTAACCCTAACCTTGTTCACTGACCAAAACCCTCACCGTCAAAATCGACATCTAACACACCTCACAGTAAACGTCAAGAACAATCTCACCCTTGGGCTCACATCAGAGCTACATCCTAACTTTAAACATAGTCCTGTATGTCCCGTAAAACTTTGCGAACACCAACCCTAACTCGAGTGCTGATCACTAGACCTGACCCCTCAGCATCATATTTGACATCATCCACGCTTCACCTTAAACCTGAATTACAATCATACTCTCTACTTCACATCACACCAGACCCAAATTCAAACTGTAATCTAAACTCCCCATTCGCCTTAAAGAACTACCAACTATAATACTAGCCCTAGCCCATGGATCTAACCTACACCGCCACCTTCGATGTCAACACATGCTTCACCGGTAACTTAAACTTCCATCTCGTCCTTACCCTCATATAAGAGACAGACCCTAAATCAAATCGTAACCCTAACTTCCCCATAAAACTTAAGTTACACCCAAGCCTAACACTAGCCCTTGTCCGTGGACATTGCCCCTCACCATCACCATTGACAACACACAAGGTTCCCTTTAAACATGGATTTAAATCTGGCCCCCTACTCACATCAGAGACAGTCCCAAACTCAAAATGTAACCCTCTCCTCACTGTTCACCGTTCGTACACCTGACCCAAAAAGCTGCCCAGTTTCTTCGACCTGATCCCTCACCACCGACAGCACCATGACTCATGTCTAACAAAAATCATGAAGGTCTGTATCGAAAATGACATCAGGTCAGAGCTGGATCCTGATTCCTACCATACCCCAATCCTCCACGTACAGCGAACTGAACACCGACACCTAAACCTAGACCTGGCCCCTGGACCTGAAACCTCATCGTCACCAATGACATCACCCACGTTCAGCGCAAACCTGATGTTCAATCACTTCCTCATCCACACATCAGAGCCTGATCCTAATCCTTCCCATAACCATATCTTCCCTGTACACCTTACCAAACACCTATCCCTAACCCTAACCTTGTTTCCTGGTTGAATCCTCACTGACAAAATCGACATCCCCCATGCCTCACTGTAAACCTCCACCTCAATGTCGTCCATGCCATCACGTCAGAGCCAGATCCTAACTCTAAACATAGTCCTATACGTCTGGTACACCTTAGCAAACACAAACCCTAACTGTAGCCCAGGTCTCTTGACCTGACACAACATCACAATTGACATCATTCACGCTTCACCTCAACTCTGAATTACAATCGTACTCTCTAACTCACATCACAGGTGAAACCAAGCTCTAACCATAATCTAAACTCCCCATTTGCCTTAAAGAAATCGCAACCCAAATCCTAGCACTAGCCCATGGACCAAACCCTCACTGTCACCTTCGACGTCACCCAGGCTTCACCGTAACCTTGAACTGCAATCTCGTACTCACCCTCACATCAGAGACAGATTGAAACACTGATAGTAACCCTACACTCCCCATTAACCTTAATGAACATGCAACCCTAAAGCAAGCACTTGTCCCTGGACCTTAACCCTTAGAGTCACCATTGACACCACTGAAGGTTATCTTTAAAAATGGATTTAAATCTTGTCCTCACAGTCACATCAGAGACAGTCTCTAACTCTACCTGCAAACCTACCCTCACTGTACACCATTCCATACACCTGATCTGAAACCCTGCCCAGGTCTTCCACCGTGACCCCTCACCACCACCATCAGCATCACTCATGTCTAAGAAACATCATGAAAGTCTATCTCGCAATCACCCTCACAATCAGAGCTGGATCCTGACTCTAACCATATCCCTATCCTCCACTTACAGCTAAACCACCACTTCAACTTAACCCTGGACTGCAACCAGGACCTGAAACCTCACTGTCACCATCGATGTTACCCATGCTTCACCATAAACCTGATGTTCAATCTCGTCCTCACCCTCACAACAGAGCCGGATTGTTAGCCTAAACAAAACCATGTGCTCCCTGTACACCTTTCCGAACACCTAACCCTAACCCTAGACCTAGCCCATGGAACTGAACCCTGACAGTCACCATCGACATCACCCAGGCTTCAGCGTAAACCTGATGTTCAATCTCTTCCTCATCCTCACATCAGAGCCCAATTCTAACCCTTCCCATAACCGTATCTTCCCTGTACACCTTACCAAACACCTAACCCTAACCCTAGCCCTAGCCCATGGAATTGAACCTTGACGGTCACCATCGACATCACCCAGGCTTCAGCGTAAACCCGATGTGCAATCCCATCCTCATCCTCACATCAGAGCCCGACTCAAACCCTTCCCATAACCGTATCTTCCCTGTACACCTTACCAAACACCTAACCCTAACCCTAGCCTTGTTCCCTGGACTTACCCCTCACCATCACCATCAATGTCCCCTACGCTTCAATGAAAACCTCGACCTCAATCTATCCCTCAACATCACATCAGAGGTGAATCCTAAGCAAAATGATAAACCAATCCTCCCTGTACACATTACAGGACACCTAACCCTAAACCTAACCTTGTTCACTGGCCTGTACCCTCTCTGTTAAAGTCGACATCTCCCATGCGTCACTGTAAACCTCCGTGTCAATCTCACCCTCACCATCACATCAGAGTCACACCCTAACTCCAAACGTAGTCCCGTATGTTCCATACACCTCAGTGAAAACCAACCTTCTCTCTACTGCTGGTCATTTGACATGACCACACAACATCTCAATTGACATCTTCCATGCTTCACCTTAATCCTGAATTACAATCATACTCTCTAACTCACATCAGAGCTGGGCCCTAATGCTAACCATAATCCAAACTCCTCGTTCATGTTAAAGAACTAGTATCCATTAACCTAGCCCTAGCCCATGGATCTGAATCATCACCATCACCATCGATGTCACTGAGAATTAACCATAAACTGGATCTTCAATCTCGTACTCACCCTCACATCAGAGACAGACCCTAACTCTAATTGTAACCCTATCTTCGCCATAAACCTAAACAAACACCCAACCCTAACCCTAGTCTTTGTCCCTGGACATTGTCCCTCAGCGTCACCACTGACTTCACCGAAGGTTCGCTTTATCCATGGATTTAAATCTTGTCTTCGTAATCACTTCAGAGACAGACTCTAACTCTCACCATACATTTACCCTCAATGTTCACCATTTCGTACACCTAATACGATACCCTGCCCACGTCCTTCGCTCTGACCCCTCACCACAAACACCACCATCAAGCATGTCTATCAAAAAGAGTGAATATCATTCTCACAATCACCCTCACTTTAGAGCTGGATCCTGACTCTAACCATATCCCTATCCTCCATGCACAGTTAAACCAACACCGAAACCTAACCCTAGCTTGGCTCCTGGACCTGAAACCGCACAATCACCAACGATGTCACCCAGAATTCTCCGTAAACCCGATGTTCAATCTCGTCCTCAACCGCACTACAGAGCCAGATCATAAGCCTAAATGAAACCATATAGTCCCTGTACACCTTACCAAACACCTAACCCTACCCCTAGCCCTAGCCCATGGACCTAATACCTCACAATCACCATTGACATCACCCAGGCTTCAGCGTAAACCTGATGTTCAATCTCGTCCTGATCCTCACGTCAGAGCCCAATCCGAACCCTTCCCATAACAATATCTCCCCCGTACACCTTGCCAAACACTTAACCCTGAACCTAGCCTTGTTTCCTTGACTTACCCCTCACTGTCACCATCAGCGTCCCCCATGCCTCACTGTAAAACTCCTCGTCAGTGTACCCCTTCACCTCACATCAGAGCTGGATCCTAAGCATAACGATAACCCTCTCCTCCCAGTACAACTTACAGAACACCAAACCCTAACCCTAACCTTGTTCACTGACCAAAACCCTCACCGTCAAAATCGACATCTAACACACCTCACAGTAAACGTCAAGAACAATCTCACCCTTGGGCTCACATCAGAGCTACATCCTAACTTTAAACATAGTCCTGTATGTCCCGTAAAACTTTGCGAACACCAACCCTAACTCGAGTGCTGATCACTAGACCTGACCCCTCAGCATCATATTTGACATCATCCACGCTTCACCTTAAACCTGAATTACAATCATACTCTCTACTTCACATCACACCAGACCCAAATTCTAACTGTAATCTAAACTCCCCATTCGCCTTAAAGAACTACCAACTATAATACTAGCCCTAGCCCATGGATCTAACCTACACCGCCACCTTCGATGTCAACACATGCTTCACCGGTAACTTAAACTTCCATCTCGTCCTTACCCTCATATAAGAGACAGACCCTAAATCAAATCGTAACCCTAACTTCCCCATAAAACTTAAGTTACACCCAAGCCTAACACTAGCCCTTGTCCGTGGACATTGCCCCTCACCATCACCATTGACAACACACAAGGTTCCCTTTAAACATGGATTTAAATCTGGCCCCCTACTCACATCAGAGACAGTCCCAAACTCAAAATGTAACCCTCTCCTCACTGTTCACCATTCGTACACCTGACCCAAAACCCTGCCCAGTTTCTTCGACCTGACCCCTCACCACCGACAGCACCATGACTCATGTCTAACAAAAATCATGAAGGTCTGTATCGAAAATGACATCAGGTCAGAGCTGGATCCTGATTCCTACCATACCCCAATCCTCCACGTACAGCGAACTGAACACCGACACCTAAACCTAGACCTGGCCCCTGGACCTGAAACCTCATCGTCACCAATGACATCACCCACGTCCAGCGCAAACCTGATGTTCAATCACTTCCTCATCCACACATCAGAGCCTGATCCTAATCCTTCCCATAACCATATCTTCCCTGTACACCTTACCAAACACCTATCCCTAACCCTAACCTTGTTTCCTGGTTGAATCCTCACTGACAAAATCGACATCCCCCATGCCTCACTGTAAACCTCCACCTCAATGTCGTCCATGCCATCACGTCAGAGCCAGATCCTAACTCTAAACATAGTCCTATACGTCTCGTACACCTTAGCAAACACAAACCCTAACTGTAGCCCAGGTCTCTTGACCTGACACAACATCACAATTGACATCATTCACGCTTCACCTCAACTCTGAATTACAATCGTACTCTCTAACTCACATCATAGGTGAAACCAAACTCTAACCATAATCTAAACTCCCCATTTGCCTTAAAGAAATCGCAACCCAAATCCTAGCACTAGCCCATGGACCAAACCCTCACTGTCACCTTCGACGTCACCCAGGCTTCACCGTAACCTTGAACTGCAATCTCGTACTCACCCTCACATCAGAGACAGATGCAAACACTGATAGTAACCCTACACTCCCCATTAACCTTAATGAACATGCAACCCTAAAGCAAGCACTTGTCCCTGGACCTTAACCCTTAGAGTCACCATTGACACCACTGAAGGTTATCTTTAAAAATGGATTTAAATCTTGTCCTCACAGTCACATCAGAGACAGTCTCTAACTCTACCTGCAAACCTACCCTCACTGTACACCATTCCATACACCTGATCTGAAACCCTGCCCAGGTCTTCCAACATGACCCCTCACCACCACCATCACCATCACTCATGTCTAAGAAACATCATGAAAGTCTATCTCGCAATCACCCTCACAATCAGAGCTGGATCCTGACTCTAACCATATCCCTATCCTCCACTTACAGCTAAACCACCACTTAAACTTAACCCTGGACTGCAACCAGGACCTGAAACCTCACTGTCACCATCGATGTTACCCATGCTTCACCATAAACCTGATGTTCAATCTCGTCCTCACCCTCACAACAGAGCCGGATTGTTAGCCTAAACAAAACCATGTGCTCCCTGTACACCTTTCCGAACACCTAACCCTAACCCTAGACCTAGCCCATGGAACTGAACCCTGACAGTCACCATCGACATCACCCAGGCTTCAGCGTAAACCTGATGTTCAATCTCTTCCTCATCCTCACATCAGAGCCCAATTCTAACCCTTCCCATAACCGTATCTTCCCTGTACACCTTACCAAACACCTAACCCTAACCCTAGCCCTAGCCCATGGAATTGAACCTTGACGGTCACCATCGACATCACCCAGGCTTCAGCGTAAACCCGATGTGCAATCCCATCCTCATCCTCACATCAGAGCCCGACTCAAACCCTTCCCATAACCGTATCTTCCCTGTACACCTTACCAAACACCTAACCCTAACCCTAGCCTTGTTCCCTGGACTTACCCCTCACCATCACCATCAATGTCCCCTACGCTTCAATGAAAACCTCGACCTCAA
Source organism: Manis javanica (assembly GCF_040802235.1). Taxonomy (NCBI): domain Eukaryota; kingdom Metazoa; phylum Chordata; class Mammalia; order Pholidota; family Manidae; genus Manis; species Manis javanica. Next base: position 1,260,715 of record NW_027332168.1, on the reverse strand, counting down.
TCTATCCCTCAACATCACATCAGAGGTGAATCCTAAGCAAAATGATAAACCAATCCTCCCTGTACACATTACAGGACACCTAACCCTAAACCTAACCTTGTTCACTGGCCTGTACCCTCTCTGTTAAAATCGACATCTCCCATGCGTCACTGTAAACCTCCGTGTCAATCTCACCCTCACCATCACATCAGAGTCACACCCTAACTCCAAACGTAGTCCCGTATGTTCCATACACCTCAGTGAAAACCAACCTTCTCTCTACTGCTGGTCATTTGACATGACCACACAACATCTCAATTGACATCTTCCATGCTTCACCTTAATCCTGAATTACAATCATACTCTCTAACTCACATCAGAGCTGGGCCCTAATGCTAACCATAATCCAAACTCCTCGTTCATGTTAAAGAACTAGTATCCATTAACCTAGCCCTAGCCCATGGATCTGAATCATCACCATCACCATCGATGTCACTGAGAATTAACCATAAACCGGATCTTCAATCTCGTACTCACCCTCACATCAGAGACAGACCCTAACTCTAATTGTAACCCTATCTTCGCCATAAACCTAAACAAACACCCAACCCTAACCCTAGTCTTTGTCCCTGGACATTGTCCCTCAGCGTCACCACTGACTTCACCGAAGGTTCGCTTTATCCATGGATTTAAATCTTGTCTTCGTAATCACTTCAGAGACAGACTCTAACTCTCACCATACATTTACCCTCAATGTTCACCATTTCGTACACCTAATACGATACCCTGCCCACGTCCTTCGCTCTGACCCCTCACCACAAACACCACCATCAAGCATGTCTATCAAAAAGAGTGAATATCATTCTCACAATCACCCTCACTTTAGAGCTGGATCCTGACTCTAACCATATCCCTATCCTCCATGCACAGTTAAACCAACACCGAAACCTAACCCTAGCTTGGCTCCTGGACCTGAAACCGCACAATCACCAACGATGTCACCCAGAATTCTCCGTAAACCCGATGTTCAATCTCGTCCTCAACCGCACTACAGAGCCAGATCATAAGCCTAAATGAAACCATATAGTCCCTGTACACCTTACCAAACACCTAACCCTACCCCTAGCCCTAGCCCATGGACCTAATACCTCACAATCACCATTGACATCACCCAGGCTTCAGCGTAAACCTGATGTTCAATCTCGTCCTGATCCTCACGTCAGAGCCCAATCCGAACCCTTCCCATAACAATATCTCCCCCGTACACCTTGCCAAACACTTAACCCTGAACCTAGCCTTGTTTCCTTGACTTACCCCTCACTGTCACCATCAGCGTCCCCCATGCCTCACTGTAAAACTCCTCCTCAGTGTACCCCTTCACCTCACATCAGAGCTGGATCCTAAGCATAACGATAACCCTCTCCTCCCAGTACAACTTACAGAACACCAAACCCTAACCCTAACCTTGTTCACTGACCAAAACCCTCACCGTCAAAATCGACATCTAACACACCTCACAGTAAACGTCAAGAACAATCTCACCCTTGGGCTCACATCAGAGCTACATCCTAACTTTAAACATAGTCCTGTATGTCCCGTAAAACTTTGCGAACACCAACCCTAACTCGAGTGCTGATCACTAGACCTGACCCCTCAGCATCATATTTGACATCATCCACGCTTCACCTTAAACCTGAATTACAATCATACTCTCTACTTCACATCACACCAGACCCAAATTCTAACTGTAATCTAAACTCCCCATTCGCCTTAAAGAACTACCAACTATAATACTAGCCCTAGCCCATGGATCTAACCTACACCGCCACCTTCGATGTCAACACATGCTTCACCGGTAACTTAAACTTCCATCTCGTCCTTACCCTCATATAAGAGACAGACCCTAAATCAAATCGTAACCCTAACTTCCCCATAAAACTTAAGTTACACCCAAGCCTAACACTAGCCCTTGTCCGTGGACATTGCCCCTCACCATCACCATTGACAACACACAAGGTTCCCTTTAAACATGGATTTAAATCTGGCCCCCTACTCACATCAGAGACAGTCCCAAACTCAAAATGTAACCCTCTCCTCACTGTTCACCATTCGTACACCTGACCCAAAACCCTGCCCAGTTTCTTCGACCTGACCCCTCACCACCGACAGCACCATGACTCATGTCTAACAAAAATCATGAAGGTCTGTATCGAAAATGACATCAGGTCAGAGCTGGATCCTGATTCCTACCATACCCCAATCCTCCACGTACAGCGAACTGAACACCGACACCTAAACCTAGACCTGGCCCCTGGACCTGAAACCTCATCGTCACCAATGACATCACCCACGTCCAGCGCAAACCTGATGTTCAATCACTTCCTCATCCACACATCAGAGCCTGATCCTAATCCTTCCCATAACCATATCTTCCCTGTACACCTTACCAAACACCTATCCCTAACCCTAACCTTGTTTCCTGGTTGAATCCTCACTGACAAAATCGACATCCCCCATGCCTCACTGTAAACCTCCACCTCAATGTCGTCCATGCCATCACGTCAGAGCCAGATCCTAACTCTAAACATAGTCCTATACGTCTGGTACACCTTAGCAAACACAAACCCTAACTGTAGCCCAGGTCTCTTGACCTGACACAACATCACAATTGACATCATTCACGCTTCACCTCAACTCTGAATTACAATCGTACTCTCTAACTCACATCACAGGTGAAACCAAACTCTAACCATAATCTAAACTCCCCATTTGCCTTAAAGAAATCGCAACCCAAATCCTAGCACTAGCCCATGGACCAAACCCTCACTGTCACCTTCGACGTCACCCAGGCTTCACCGTATCCTTGAACTGCAATCTCGTACTCACCCTCACATCAGAGACAGATGCAAACACTGATAGTAACCCTACACTCCCCATTAACCTTAATGGAGATGCAACCCTAAAGCAAGCACTTGTCCCTGGACCTTAACCCTTAGAGTCACCATTGACACCACTGAAGGTTATCTTTAAAAATGGATTTAAATCTTGTCCTCACAGTCACATCAGAGACAGTCTCTAACTCTACCTGCAAACCTACCCTCACTGTACACCATTCCATACACCTGATCTGAAACCCTGCCCAGGTCTTCCAACGTGACCCCTCACCACCACCATCACCATCACTCATGTCTAAGAAACATCATGAAAGTCTATCTCGCAATCACCCTCACAATCAGAGCTGGATCCTGACTCTAACCATATCCCTATCCTCCACTTACAGCTAAACCACCACTTAAACTTAACCCTGGACTGCAACCAGGACCTGAAACCTCACTGTCACCATCGATGTTACCCATGCTTCACCATAAACCTGATGTTCAATCTCGTCCTCACCCTCACAACAGAGCCGGATTGTTAGCCTAAACAAAACCATGTGCTCCCTGTACACCTTTCCGAACACCTAATCCTAACCCTAGACCTAGCCCATGGAACTGAACCCTGACAGTCACCATTGACATCACCCAGGCTTCAGCGTAAACCTGATGTTCAATCTCTTCCTCATCCTCACATCAGAGCCCAATTCTAACCCTTCCCATAACCGTATCTTCCCTGTACACCTTACCAAACACCTAACCCTAACCCTAGCCCTAGCCCATGGATTTGAACCTTGACGGTCACCATCGACATCACCCAGGCTTCAGCGTAAACCCGATGTGCAATCCCATCCTCATCCTCACATCAGAGCCCGACTCAAACCCTTCCCATAACCGTATCTTCCCTGTACACCTTACCAAACACCTAACCCTAACCCTAGCCTTGTTCCCTGGACTTACCCCTCACCATCACCATCAATGTCCCCTACGCTTCAATGAAAACCTCGACCTCAATCTATCCCTCAACATCACATCAGAGGTGAATCCTAAGCAAAATGATAAACCAATCCTCCCTGTACACATTACAGGACACCTAACCCTAAACCTAACCTTGTTCACTGGCCTGTACCCTCTCTGTTAAAATCGACATCTCCCATGCGTCACTGTAAACCTCCGTGTCAATCTCACCCTCACCATCACATCAGAGTCACACCCTAACTCCAAACGTAGTCCCGTATGTTCCATACACCTCAGTGAAAACCAACCTTCTCTCTACTGCTGGTCATTTGACATGACCACACAACATCTCAATTGACATCTTCCATGCTTCACCTTAATCCTGAATTACAATCATACTCTCTAACTCACATCAGAGCTGGGCCCTAATGCTAACCATAATCCAAACTCCTCGTTCATGTTAAAGAACTAGTATCCATTAACCTAGCCCTAGCCCATGGATCTGAATCATCACCATCACCATCGATGTCACTGAGAATTAACCATAAACCGAATCTTCAATCTCGTACTCACCCTCACATCAGAGACAGACCCTAACTCTAATTGTAACCCTATCTTCGCCATAAACCTAAACAAACACCCAACCCTAACCCTAGTCTTTGTCCCTGGACATTGTCCCTCAGCGTCACCACTGACTTCACCGAAGGTTCGCTTTATCCATGGATTTAAATCTTGTCTTCGTAATCACTTCAGAGACAGACTCTAACTCTCACCATACATTTACCCTCAATGTTCACCATTTCGTACACCTAATACGATACCCTGCCCACGTCCTTCGCTCTGACCCCTCACCACAAACACCACCATCAAGCATGTCTATCAAAAAGAGTGAATATCATTCTCACAATCACCCTCACTTTAGAGCTGGATCCTGACTCTAACCATATCCCTATCCTCCATGCACAGTTAAACCAACACCGAAACCTAACCCTAGCTTGGCTCCTGGACCTGAAACCGCACAATCACCAACGATGTCTCCCAGAATTCTCCGTAAACCCGATGTTCAATCTCGTCCTCAACCGCACTACAGAGCCAGATCATAAGCCTAAATGAAACCATATAGTCCCTGTACACCTTACCAAACACCTAACCCTACCCCTAGCCCTAGCCCATGGACCTAATACCTCACAATCACCATTGACATCACCCAGGCTTCAGCGTAAACCTGATGTTCAATCTCGTCCTGATCCTCACGTCAGAGCCCAATCCGAACCCTTCCCATAACAATATCTCCCCCGTACACCTTGCCAAACACTTAACCCTGAACCTAGCCTTGTTTCCTTGACTTACCCCTCACTGTCACCATCAGCGTCCCCCATGCCTCACTGTAAAACTCCTCCTCAGTGTACCCCTTCACCTCACATCAGAGCTGGATCCTAAGCATAACGATAACCCTCTCCTCCCAGTACAACTTACAGAACACCAAACCCTAACCCTAACCTTGTTCACTGACCAAAACCCTCACCGTCAAAATCGACATCTAACACACCTCACAGTAAACGTCAAGAACAATCTCACCCTTGGGCTCACATCAGAGCTACATCCTAACTTTAAACATAGTCCTGTATGTCCCGTAAAACTTTGCGAACACCAACCCTAACTCGAGTGCTGATCACTAGACCTGACCCCTCAGCATCATATTTGACATCATCCACGCTTCACCTTAAACCTGAATTACAATCATACTCTCTACTTCACATCACACCAGACCCAAATTCTAACTGTAATCTAAACTCCCCATTCGCCTTAAAGAACTACCAACTATAATACTAGCCCTAGCCCATGGATCTAACCTACACCGCCACCTTCGATGTCAACACATGCTTCACCGGTAACTTAAACTTCCATCTCGTCCTTACCCTCATATAAGAGACAGACTCTAAATCAAATCGTAACCCTAACTTCCCCATAAAACTTAAGTTACACCCAAGCCTAACACTAGCCCTTGTCCGTGGACATTGCCCCTCACCATCACCATTGACAACACACAAGGTTCCCTTTAAACATGGATTTAAATCTGGCCCCCTACTCACATCAGAGACAGTCCCAAACTCAAAATGTAACCCTCTCCTCACTGTTCACCGTTCGTACACCTGACCCAAAACCCTGCCCAGTTTCTTCGACCTGACCCCTCACCACCGACAGCACCATGACTCATGTCTAACAAAAATCATGAAGGTCTGTATCGAAAATGACATCAGGTCAGAGCTGGATCCTGATTCCTACCATACCCCAATCCTCCACGTACAGCGAACTGAACACCGACACCTAAACCTAGACCTGGCCCCTGGACCTGAAACCTCATCGTCACCAATGACATCACCCACGTCCAGCGCAAACCTGATGTTCAATCACTTCCTCATCCACACATCAGAGCCTGATCCTAATCCTTCCCATAACCATATCTTCCCTGTACACCTTACCAAACACCTATCCCTAACCCTAACCTTGTTTCCTGGTTGAATCCTCACTGACAAAATCGACATCCCCCATGCCTCACTGTAAACCTCCACCTCAATGTCGTCCATGCCATCACGTCAGAGCCAGATCCTAACTCTAAACATAGTCCTATACGTCTGGTACACCTTAGCAAACACAAACCCTAACTGTAGCCCAGGTCTCTTGACCTGACACAACATCACAATTGACATCATCCACGCTTCACCTCAACTCTGAATTACAATCGTACTCTCTAACTCACATCACAGGTGAAACCAAACTCTAACCATAATCTAAACTCCCCATTTGCCTTAAAGAAATCGCAACCCAAATCCTAGCACTAGCCCATGGACCAAACCCTCACTGTCACCTTCGACGTCACCCAGGCTTCACCGTAACCTTGAACTGCAATCTCGTACTCACCCTCACATCAGAGACAGATGCAAACACTGATAGTAACCCTACACTCCCCATTAACCTTAATGGAGATGCAACCCTAAAGCAAGCACTTGTCCCTGGACCTTAACCCTTAGAGTCACCATTGACACCACTGAAGGTTATCTTTAAAAATGGATTTAAATCTTGTCCTCACAGTCACATCAGAGACAGTCTCTAACTCTACCTGCAAACCTACCCTCACTGTACACCATTCCATACACCTGATCTGAAACCCTGCCCAGGTCTTCCAACGTGACCCCTCACCACCACCATCACCATCACTCATGTCTAAGAAACATCATGAAAGTCTATCTCGCAATCACCCTCACAATCAGAGCTGGATCCTGACTCTAACCATATCCCTATCCTCCACTTACAGCTAAACCACCACTTAAACTTAACCCTGGACTGCAACCAGGACCTGAAACCTCACTGTCACCATCGATGTTACCCATGCTTCACCATAAACCTGATGTTCAATCTCGTCCTCACCCTCACAACAGAGCCGGATTGTTAGCCTAAACAAAACCATGTGCTCCCTGTACACCTTTCCGAACACCTAATCCTAACCCTAGACCTAGCCCATGGAACTGAACCCTGACAGTCACCATTGACATCACCCAGGCTTCAGCGTAAACCTGATGTTCAATCTCTTCCTCATCCTCACATCAGAGCCCAATTCTAACCCTTCCCATAACCGTATCTTCCCTGTACACCTTACCAAACACCTAACCCTAACCCTAGCCCTAGCCCATGGAATTGAACCTTGACGGTCACCATCGACATCACCCAGGCTTCAGCGTAAACCCGATGTGCAATCCCATCCTCATCCTCACATCAGAGCCCGACTCAAACCCTTCCCATAACCGTATCTTCCCTGTACACCTTACCAAACACCTAACCCTAACCCTAGCCTTGTTCCCTGGACTTACCCCTCACCATCACCATCAATGTCCCCTACGCTTCAATGAAAACCTCGACCTCAATCTATCCCTCAACATCACATCAGAGGTGAATCCTAAGCAAAATGATAAACCAATCCTCCCTGTACACATTACAGGACACCTAACCCTAAACCTAACCTTGTTCACTGGCCTGTACCCTCTCTGTTAAAATCGACATCTCCCATGCGTCACTGTAAACCTCCGTGTCAATCTCACCCTCACCATCACATCAGAGTCACACCCTAACTCCAAACGTAGTCCCGTATGTTCCATACACCTCAGTGAAAACCAACCTTCTCTCTACTGCTGGTCATTTGACATGACCACACAACATCTCAATTGACATCTTCCATGCTTCACCTTAATCCTGAATTACAATCATACTCTCTAACTCACATCAGAGCTGGGCCCTAATGCTAACCATAATCCAAACTCCTCGTTCATGTTAAAGAACTAGTATCCATTAACCTAGCCCTAGCCCATGGATCTGAATCATCACCATCACCATCGATGTCACTGAGAATTAACCATAAACCGAATCTTCAATCTCGTACTCACCCTCACATCAGAGACAGACCCTAACTCTAATTGTAACCCTATCTTCGCCATAAACCTAAACAAACACCCAACCCTAACCCTAGTCTTTGTCCCTGGACATTGTCCCTCAGCGTCACCACTGACTTCACCGAAGGTTCGCTTTATCCATGGATTTAAATCTTGTCTTCGTAATCACTTCAGAGACAGACTCTAACTCTCACCATACATTTACCCTCAATGTTCACCATTTCGTACACCTAATACGATACCCTGCCCACGTCCTTCGCTCTGACCCCTCACCACAAACACCACCATCAAGCATGTCTATCAAAAAGAGTGAATATCATTCTCACAATCACCCTCACTTTAGAGCTGGATCCTGACTCTAACCATATCCCTATCCTCCATGCACAGTTAAACCAACACCGAAACCTAACCCTAGCTTGGCTCCTGGACCTGAAACCGCACAATCACCAACGATGTCACCCAGAATTCTCCGTAAACCCGATGTTCAATCTCGTCCTCAACCGCACTACAGAGCCAGATCATAAGCCTAAATGAAACCATATAGTCCCTGTACACCTTACCAAACACCTAACCCTACCCCTAGCCCTAGCCCATGGACCTAATACCTCACAATCACCATTGACATCACCCAGGCTTCAGCGTAAACCTGATGTTCAATCTCGTCCTGATCCTCACGTCAGAGCCCAATCCGAACCCTTCCCATAACAATATCTCCCCCGTACACCTTGCCAAACACTTAACCCTGAACCTAGCCTTGTTTCCTTGACTTACCCCTCACTGTCACCATCAGCGTCCCCCATGCCTCACTGTAAAACTCCTCGTCAGTGTACCCCTTCACCTCACATCAGAGCTGGATCCTAAGCATAACGATAACCCTCTCCTCCCAGTACAACTTACAGAACACCAAACCCTAACCCTAACCTTGTTCACTGACCAAAACCCTCACCGTCAAAATCGACATCTAACACACCTCACAGTAAACGTCAAGAACAATCTCACCCTTGGGCTCACATCAGAGCTACATCCTAACTTTAAACATAGTCCTGTATGTCCCGTAAAACTTTGCGAACACCAACCCTAACTCGAGTGCTGATCACTAGACCTGACCCCTCAGCATCATATTTGACATCATCCACGCTTCACCTTAAACCTGAATTACAATCATACTCTCTACTTCACATCACACCAGACCCAAATTCTAACTGTAATCTAAACTCCCCATTCGCCTTAAAGAACTACCAACTATAATACTAGCCCTAGCCCATGGATCTAACCTACACCGCCACCTTCGATGTCAACACATGCTTCACCGGTAACTTAAACTTCCATCTCGTCCTTACCCTCATATAAGAGACAGACCCTAAATCAAATCGTAACCCTAACTTCCCCATAAAACTTAAGTTACACCCAAGCCTAACACTAGCCCTTGTCCGTGGACATTGCCCCTCACCATCACCATTGACAACACACAAGGTTCCCTTTAAACATGGATTTAAATCTGGCCCCCTACTCACATCAGAGACAGTCCCAAACTCAAAATGTAACCCTCTCCTCACTGTTCACCGTTCGTACACCTGACCCAAAACCCTGCCCAGTTTCTTCAACCTGACCCCTCACCACCGACAGCACCATGACTCATGTCTAACAAAAATCATGAAGGTCTGTATCGAAAATGACATCAGGTCAGAGCTGGATCCTGATTCCTACCATACCCCAATCCTCCACGTACAGCGAACTGAACACCGACACCTAAACCTAGACCTGGCCCCTGGACCTGAAACCTCATCGTCACCAATGACATCACCCACGTTCAGCGCAAACCTGATGTTCAATCACTTCCTCATCCACACATCAGAGCCTGATCCTAATCCTTCCCATAACCATATCTTCCCTGTACACCTTACCAAGCACCTATCCCTAACCCTAACCTTGTTTCCTGGTTGAATCCTCACAGACAAAATCGACATCCCCCATGCCTCACTGTAAACCTCCACCTCAATGTCGTCCATGCCATCACGTCAGAGCCAGATCCTAACTCTAAACATAGTCCTATACGTCTGGTACACCTTAGCAAACACAAACCCTAACTGTAGCCCAGGTCTCTTGACCTGACACAACATCACAATTGACATCATCCACGCTTCACCTCAACTCTGAATTACAATCGTACTCTCTAACTCACATCACAGGTGAAACCAAGCTCTAACCATAATCTAAACTCCCCATTTGCCTTAAAGAAATCGCAACCCAAATCCTAGCACTAGCCCATGGACCAAACCCTCACTGTCACCTTCGACGTCACCCAGGCTTCACCGTAACCTTGAACTGCAATCTCGTACTCACCCTCACATCAGAGACAGATGCAAACACTGATAGTAACCCTACACTCCCCATTAACCTTAATGAACATGCAACCCTAAAGCAAGCACTTGTCCCTGGACCTTAACCCTTAGAGTCACCATTGACACCACTGAAGGTTATCTTTAAAAATGGATTTAAATCTTGTCCTCACAGTCACATCAGAGACAGTCTCTAACTCTACCTGCAAACCTACCCTCACTGTACACCATTCCATACACCTGATCTGAAACCCTGCCCAGGTCTTCCAACGTGACCCCTCACCACCACCATCACCATCACTCATGTCTAAGAAACATCATGAAAGTCTATCTCGCAATCACCCTCACAATCAGAGCTGGATCCTGACTCTAACCATATCCCTATCCTCCACTTACAGCTAAACCACCACTTAAACTTAACCCTGGACTGCAACCAGGACCTGAAACCTCACTGTCACCATCGATGTTACCCATGCTTCACCATAAACCTGATGTTCAATCTCGTCCTCACCCTCACAACAGAGCCGGATTGTTAGCCTAAACAAAACCATGTGCTCCCTGTACACCTTTCCGAACACCTAACCCTAACCCTAGACCTAGCCCATGGAACTGAACCCTGACAGTCACCATCGACATCACCCAGGCTTCAGCGTAAACCTGATGTTCAATCTCTTCCTCATCCTCACATCAGAGCCCAATTCTAACCCTTCCCATAACCGTATCTTCCCTGTACACCTTACCAAACACCTAACCCTAACCCTAGCCCTAGCCCATGGAATTGAACCTTGACGGTCACCATCCACATCACCCAGGCTTCAGCCTACACCCGATGTGCAATCCCATCCTCATCCTCACATCACCGCCCGACTCAAACCCTTCCCATAACTGTATCTTCCCTGTACACCTTACCAAACACCTAACCCTAACCCTAGCCTTGTTCCCTGGACCTACCCCTCACCATCACCATCAATGTCCCCTACGCTTCAATGAAAACCTCGACCTCAATGTATCCCTCAACATCACATCAGAGGTGAATCCTAAGCAAAATGATAAACCAATCCTCCCTGTACACATTACAGGACACGTAACCCTAAACCTAACCTTGTTCACTGGCCTGTACCCTCTCTGTTAAAATCGACATCTCCCATGCGTCACTGTAAACCTCCGTGTCAATCTCACCCTCACCATCACATCAGAGTCACACCCTAACTCCAAACGTAGTCCCGTATGTTCCATACACCTCAGTGAAAACCAACCTTCTCTCTACTGCTGGTCATTTGACATGACCACACAACATCTCAATTGACATCTTCCATGCTTCACCTTAATCCTGAATTACAATCATACTCTCTAACTCACATCAGAGCTGGGCCCTAATGCTAACCATAATCCAAACTCCTCGTTCATGTTAAAGAACTAGTATCCATTAACCTAGCCCTAGCCCATGGATCTGAATCATCACCATCACCATCGATGTCACTGAGAATTAACCATAAACTGGATCTTCAATCTCGTACTCACCCTCACATCAGAGACAGACCCTAACTCTAATTGTAACCCTATCTTCGCCATAAACCTAAACAAACACCCAACCCTAACCCTAGTCTTTGTCCCTGGACATTGTCCCTCAGCGTCACCACTGACTTCACCGAAGGTTCGCTTTATCCATGGATTTAAATCTTGTCTTCGTAATCACTTCAGAGACAGACTCTAACTCTCACCATACATTTACCCTCAATGTTCACCATTTCGTACACCTAATACGATACCCTGCCCACGTCCTTCGCTCTGACCCCTCACCACAAACACCACCATCAAGCATGTCTATCAAAAAGAGTGAATATCATTCTCACAATCACCCTCACTTTAGAGCTGGATCCTGACTCTAACCATATCCCTATCATCCATGCACAGTTAAACCAACACCGAAACCTAACCCTAGCTTGGCTCCTGGACCTGAAACCGCACAATCACCAACGATGTCACCCAGAATTCTCCGTAAACCCGATGTTCAATCTCGTCCTCAACCGCACTACAGAGCCAGATCATAAGCCTAAATGAAACCATATAGTCCCTGTACACCTTACCAAACACCTAACCCTACCCCTAGCCCTAGCCCATGGACCTAATACCTCACAATCACCATTGACATCACCCAGGCTTCAGCGTAAACCTGATGTTCAATCTCGTCCTGATCCTCACGTCAGAGCCCAATCCGAACCCTTCCCATAACAATATCTCCCCCGTACACCTTGCCAAACACTTAACCCTGAACCTAGCCTTGTTTCCTTGACTTACCCCTCACTGTCACCATCAGCGTCCCCCATGCCTCACTGTAAAACTCCTCGTCAGTGTACCCCTTCACCTCACATCAGAGCTGGATCCTAAGCATAACGATAACCCTCTCCTCCCAGTACAACTTACAGAACACCAAACCCTAACCCTAACCTTGTTCACTGACCAAAACCCTCACCGTCAAAATCGACATCTAACACACCTCACAGTAAACGTCAAGAACAATCTCACCCTTGGGCTCACATCAGAGCTACATCCTAACTTTAAACATAGTCCTGTATGTCCCGTAAAACTTTGCGAACACCAACCCTAACTCGAGTGCTGATCACTAGACCTGACCCCTCAGCATCATATTTGACATCATCCACGCTTCACCTTAAACCTGAATTACAATCATACTCTCTACTTCACATCACACCAGACCCAAATTCTAACTGTAATCTAAACTCCCCATTCGCCTTAAATAACTACCAACTATAATACTAGCCCTAGCCCATGGATCTAACCTACACCGCCACCTTCGATGTCAACACATGCTTCACCGGTAACTTAAACTTCCATCTCGTACTTACCCTCATATAAGAGACAGACCCTAAATCAAATCGTAACCCTAACTTCCCCATAAAACTTAAGTTACACCCAAGCCTAACACTAGCCCTTGTCCGTGGACATTGCCCCTCACCATCACCATTGACAACACACAAGGTTCCCTTTAAACATGGATTTAAATCTGGCCCCCTACTCACATCAGAGACAGTCCCAAACTCAAAATGTAACCCTCTCCTCACTGTTCACCATTCGTACACCTGACCCAAAACCCTGCCCAGTTTCTTCGACCTGACCCCTCACCACCGACAGCACCATGACTCATGTCTAACAAAAATCATGAAGGTCTGTATCGAAAATGACATCAGGTCAGAGCTGGATCCTGATTCCTACCATACCCCAATCCTCCACGTACAGCGAACTGAACACCGACACCTAAACCTAGACCTGGCCCCTGGACCTGAAACCTCATCGTCACCAATGACATCACCCACGTCCAGCGCAAACCTGATGTTCAATCACTTCCTCATCCACACATCAGAGCCTGATCCTAATCCTTCCCATAACCATATCTTCCCTGTACACCTTACCAAACACCTATCCCTAACCCTAACCTTGTTTCCTGGTTGAATCCTCACTGACAAAATCGACATCCCCCATGCCTCACTGTAAACCTCCACCTCAATGTCGTCCATGCCATCACGTCAGAGCCAGATCCTAACTCTAAACATAGTCCTATACGTCTGGTACACCTTAGCAAACACAAACCCTAACTGTAGCCCAGGTCTCTTGACCTGACACAACATCACAATTGACATCATTCACGCTTCACCTCAACTCTGAATTACAATCGTACTCTCTAACTCACATCACAGGTGAAACCAAACTCTAACCATAATCTAAACTCCCCATTTGCCTTAAAGAAATCGCAACCCAAATCCTAGCACTAGCCCATGGACCAAACCCTCACTGTCACCTTCGACGTCACCCAGGCTTCACCGTAACCTTGAACTGCAATCTCGTACTCACCCTCACATCAGAGACAGATGCAAACACTGATAGTAACCCTACACTCCCCATTAACCTTAATGAACATGCAACCCTAAAGCAAGCACTTGTCCCTGGACCTTAACCCTTAGAGTCACCATTGACACCACTGAAGGTTATCTTTAAAAATGGATTTAAATCTTGTCCTCACAGTCACATCAGAGACAGTCTCTAACTCTACCTGCAAACCTACCCTCACTGTACACCATTCCATACACCTGATCTGAAACCCTGCCCAGGTCTTCCAACGTGACCCCTCACCACCACCATCACCATCACTCATGTCTAAGAAACATCATGAAAGTCTATCTCGCAATCACCCTCACAATCAGAGCTGGATCCTGACTCTAACCATATCCCTATCCTCCACTTACAGCTAAACCACCACTTAAACTTAACCCTGGACTGCAACCAGGACCTGAAACCTCACTGTCACCATCGATGTTACCCATGCTTCACCATAAACCTGATGTTCAATCTCGTCCTCACCCTCACAACAGAGCCGGATTGTTAGCCTAAACAAAACCATGTGCTCCCTGTACACCTTTCCGAACACCTAATCCTAACCCTAGACCTAGCCCATGGAACTGAACCCTGACAGTCACCATTGACATCACCCAGGCTTCAGCGTAAACCTGATGTTCAATCTCTTCCTCATCCTCACATCAGAGCCCAATTCTAACCCTTCCCATAACCGTATCTTCCCTGTACACCTTACCAAACACCTAACCCTAACCCTAGCCCTAGCCCATGGAATTGAACCTTGACGGTCACCATCGACATCACCCAGGCTTCAGCGTAAACCCGATGTGCAATCCCATCCTCATCCTCACATCAGAGCCCGACTCAAACCCTTCCCATAACCGTATCTTCCCTGTACACCTTACCAAACACCTAACCCTAACCCTAGCCTTGTTCCCTGGACTTACCCCTCACCATCACCATCAATGTCCCCTACGCTTCAATGAAAACCTCGACCTCAATCTATCCCTCAACATCACATCAGAGGTGAATCCTAAGCAAAATGATAAACCAATCCTCCCTGTACACATTACAGGACACCTAACCCTAAACCTAACCTTGTTCACTGGCCTGTACCCTCTCTGTTAAAATCGACATCTCCCATGCGTCACTGTAAACCTCCGTGTCAATCTCACCCTCACCATCACATCAGAGTCACACCCTAACTCCAAACGTAGTCCCGTATGTTCCATACACCTCAGTGAAAACCAACCTTCTCTCTACTGCTGGTCATTTGACATGACCACACAACATCTCAATTGACATCTTCCATGCTTCACCTTAATCCTGAATTACAATCATACTCTCTAACTCACATCAGAGCTGGGCCCTAATGCTAACCATAATCCAAACTCCTCGTTCATGTTAAAGAACTAGTATCCATTAACCTAGCCCTAGCCCATGGATCTGAATCATCACCATCACCATCGATGTCACTGAGAATTAACCATAAACCGAATCTTCAATCTCGTACTCACCCTCACATCAGAGACAGACCCTAACTCTAATTGTAACCCTATCTTCGCCATAAACCTAAACAAACACCCAACCCTAACCCTAGTCTTTGTCCCTGGACATTGTCCCTCAGCGTCACCACTGACTTCACCGAAGGTTCGCTTTATCCATGGATTTAAATCTTGTCTTCGTAATCACTTCAGAGACAGACTCTAACTCTCACCATACATTTACCCTCAATGTTCACCATTTCGTACACCTAATACGATACCCTGCCCACGTCCTTCGCTCTGACCCCTCACCACAAACACCACCATCAAGCATGTCTATCAAAAAGAGTGAATATCATTCTCACAATCACCCTCACTTTAGAGCTGGATCCTGACTCTAACCATATCCCTATCCTCCATGCACAGTTAAACCAACACCGAAACCTAACCCTAGCTTGGCTCCTGGACCTGAAACCGCACAATCACCAACGATGTCACCCAGAATTCTCCGTAAACCCGATGTTCAATCTCGTCCTCAACCGCACTACAGAGCCAGATCATAAGCCTAAATGAAACCATATAGTCCCTGTACACCTTACCAAACACCTAACCCTACCCCTAGCCCTAGCCCATGGACCTAATACCTCACAATCACCATTGACATCACCCAGGCTTCAGCGTAAACCTGATGTTCAATCTCGTCCTGATCCTCACGTCAGAGCCCAATCCGAACCCTTCCCATAACAATATCTCCCCCGTACACCTTGCCAAACACTTAACCCTGAACCTAGCCTTGTTTCCTTGACTTACCCCTCACTGTCACCATCAGCGTCCCCCATGCCTCACTGTAAAACTCCTCGTCAGTGTACCCCTTCACCTCACATCAGAGCTGGATCCTAAGCATAACGATAACCCTCTCCTCCCAGTACAACTTACAGAACACCAAACCCTAACCCTAACCTTGTTCACTGACCAAAACCCTCACCGTCAAAATCGACATCTAACACACCTCACAGTAAACGTCAAGAACAATCTCACCCTTGGGCTCACATCAGAGCTACATCCTAACTTTAAACATAGTCCTGTATGTCCCGTAAAACTTTGCGAACACCAACCCTAACTCGAGTGCTGATCACTAGACCTGACCCCTCAGCATCATATTTGACATCATCCACGCTTCACCTTAAACCTGAATTACAATCATACTCTCTACTTCACATCACACCAGACCCAAATTCTAACTGTAATCTAAACTCCCCATTCGCCTTAAAGAACTACCAACTATAATACTAGCCCTAGCCCATGGATCTAACCTACACCGCCACCTTCGATGTCAACACATGCTTCACCGGTAACTTAAACTTCCATCTCGTCCTTACCCTCATATAAGAGACAGACCCTAAATCAAATCGTAACCCTAACTTCCCCATAAAACTTAAGTTACACCCAAGCCTAACACTAGCCCTTGTCCGTGGACATTGCCCCTCACCATCACCATTGACAACACACAAGGTTCCCTTTAAACATGGATTTAAATCTGGCCCCCTACTCACATCAGAGACAGTCCCAAACTCAAAATGTAACCCTCTCCTCACTGTTCACCGTTCGTACACCTGACCCAAAACCCTGCCCAGTTTCTTCAACCTGACCCCTCACCACCGACAGCACCATGACTCATGTCTAACAAAAATCATGAAGGTCTGTATCGAAAATGACATCAGGTCAGAGCTGGATCCTGATTCCTACCATACCCCAATCCTCCACGTACAGCGAACTGAACACCGACACCTAAACCTAGACCTGGCCCCTGGACCTGAAACCTCATCGTCACCAATGACATCACCCACGTTCAGCGCAAACCTGATGTTCAATCACTTCCTCATCCACACATCAGAGCCTGATCCTAATCCTTCCCATAACCATATCTTCCCTGTACACCTTACCAAGCACCTATCCCTAACCCTAACCTTGTTTCCTGGTTGAATCCTCACAGACAAAATCGACATCCCCCATGCCTCACTGTAAACCTCCACCTCAATGTCGTCCATGCCATCACGTCAGAGCCAGATCCTAACTCTAAACATAGTCCTATACGTCTGGTACACCTTAGCAAACACAAACCCTAACTGTAGCCCAGGTCTCTTGACCTGACACAACATCACAATTGACATCATCCACGCTTCACCTCAACTCTGAATTACAATCGTACTCTCTAACTCACATCACAGGTGAAACCAAGCTCTAACCATAATCTAAACTCCCCATTTGCCTTAAAGAAATCGCAACCCAAATCCTAGCACTAGCCCATGGACCAAACCCTCACTGTCACCTTCGACGTCACCCAGGCTTCACCGTAACCTTGAACTGCAATCTCGTACTCACCCTCACATCAGAGACAGATGCAAACACTGATAGTAACCCTACACTCCCCATTAACCTTAATGAACATGCAACCCTAAAGCAAGCACTTGTCCCTGGACCTTAACCCTTAGAGTCACCATTGACACCACTGAAGGTTATCTTTAAAAATGGATTTAAATCTTGTCCTCACAGTCACATCAGAGACAGTCTCTAACTCTACCTGCAAACCTACCCTCACTGTACACCATTCCATACACCTGATCTGAAACCCTGCCCAGGTCTTCCAACGTGACCCCTCACCACCACCATCACCATCACTCATGTCTAAGAAACATCATGAAAGTCTATCTCGCAATCACCCTCACAATCAGAGCTGGATCCTGACTCTAACCATATCCCTATCCTCCACTTACAGCTAAACCACCACTTAAACTTAACCCTGGACTGCAACCAGGACCTGAAACCTCACTGTCACCATCGATGTTACCCATGCTTCACCATAAACCTGATGTTCAATCTCGTCCTCACCCTCACAACAGAGCCGGATTGTTAGCCTAAACAAAACCATGTGCTCCCTGTACACCTTTCCGAACACCTAACCCTAACTGTAGACCTACCCCATGGAACTGAACCCTGACAGTCACCATCGACATCACGCAGGCTTCAGCGTAAACCTGATGTTCAATCTCTTCCTCATCCTCACATCAGAGCCCAATTCTAACCCTTCCCATAACCGTATCTTCCCTGTACACCTTACCAAACACCTAACCCTAACCCTAGCCCTAGCCCATGGAATTGAACCTTGACGGTCACCATCGACATCACCCAGGCTTCAGCGTAAACCCGATGTGCAATCCCATCCTCATCCTCACATCAGAGCCCGACTCAAACCCTTCCCATAACCGTATCTTCCCTGTACACCTTACCAAACACCTAACCCTAACCCTAGCCTTGTTCCCTGGACTTACCCCTCACCATCACCATCAATGTCCCCTACGCTTCAATGAAAACCTCGACCTCAATCTATCCCTCAACATCACATCAGAGGTGAATCCTAAGCAAAATGATAAACCAATCCTCCCTGTACACATTACAGGACACCTAACCCTAAACCTAACCTTGTTCACTGGCCTGTACCCTCTCTGTTAAAATCGACATCTCCCATGCGTCACTGTAAACCTCCGTGTCAATCTCACCCTCACCATCACATCAGAGTCACACCCTAACTCCAAACGTAGTCCCGTATGTTCCATACACCTCAGTGAAAACCAACCTTCTCTCTACTGCTGGTCATTTGACATGACCACACAACATCTCAATTGACATCTTCCATGCTTCACCTTAATCCTGAATTACAATCATACTCTCTAACTCACATCAGAGCTGGGCCCTAATGCTAACCATAATCCAAACTCCTCGTTCATGTTAAAGAACTAGTATCCATTAACCTAGCCCTAGCCCATGGATCTGAATCATCACCATCACCATCGATGTCACTGAGAATTAACCATAAACTGGATCTTCAATCTCGTACTCACCCTCACATCAGAGACAGACCCTAACTCTAATTGTAACCCTATCTTCGCCATAAACCTAAACAAACACCCAACCCTAACCCTAGTCTTTGTCCCTGGACATTGTCCCTCAGCGTCACCACTGACTTCACCGAAGGTTCGCTTTATCCATGGATTTAAATCTTGTCTTCGTAATCACTTCAGAGACAGACTCTAACTCTCACCATACATTTACCCTCAATGTTCACCATTTCGTACACCTAATACGATACCCTGCCCACGTCCTTCGCTCTGACCCCTCACCACAAACACCACCATCAAGCATGTCTATCAAAAAGAGTGAATATCATTCTCACAATCACCCTCACTTTAGAGCTGGATCCTGACTCTAACCATATCCCTATCATCCATGCACAGTTAAACCAACACCGAAACCTAACCCTAGCTTGGCTCCTGGACCTGAAACCGCACAATCACCAACGATGTCACCCAGAATTCTCCGTAAACCCGATGTTCAATCTCGTCCTCAACCGCACTACAGAGCCAGATCATAAGCCTAAATGAAACCATATAGTCCCTGTACACCTTACCAAACACCTAACCCTACCCCTAGCCCTAGCCCATGGACCTAATACCTCACAATCACCATTGACATCACCCAGGCTTCAGCGTAAACCTGATGTTCAATCTCGTCCTGATCCTCACGTCAGAGCCCAATCCGAACCCTTCCCATAACAATATCTCCCCCGTACACCTTGCCAAACACTTAACCCTGAACCTAGCCTTGTTTCCTTGACTTACCCCTCACTGTCACCATCAGCGTCCCCCATGCCTCACTGTAAAACTCCTCGTCAGTGTACCCCTTCACCTCACATCAGAGCTGGATCCTAAGCATAACGATAACCCTCTCCTCCCAGTACAACTTACAGAACACCAAACCCTAACCCTAACCTTGTTCACTGACCAAAACCCTCACCGTCAAAATCGACATCTAACACACCTCACAGTAAACGTCAAGAACAATCTCACCCTTGGGCTCACATCAGAGCTACATCCTAACTTTAAACATAGTCCTGTATGTCCCGTAAAACTTTGCGAACACCAACCCTAACTCGAGTGCTGATCACTAGACCTGACCCCTCAGCATCATATTTGACATCATCCACGCTTCACCTTAAACCTGAATTACAATCATACTCTCTACTTCACATCACACCAGACCCAAATTCTAACTGTAATCTAAACTCCCCATTCGCCTTAAATAACTACCAACTATAATACTAGCCCTAGCCCATGGATCTAACCTACACCGCCACCTTCGATGTCAACACATGCTTCACCGGTAACTTAAACTTCCATCTCGTACTTACCCTCATATAAGAGACAGACCCTAAATCAAATCGTAACCCTAACTTCCCCATAAAACTTAAGTTACACCCAAGCCTAACACTAGCCCTTGTCCGTGGACATTGCCCCTCACCATCACCATTGACAACACACAAGGTTCCCTTTAAACATGGATTTAAATCTGGCCCCCTACTCACATCAGAGACAGTCCCAAACTCAAAATGTAACCCTCTCCTCACTGTTCACCATTCGTACACCTGACCCAAAACCCTGCCCAGTTTCTTCGACCTGACCCCTCACCACCGACAGCACCATGACTCATGTCTAACAAAAATCATGAAGGTCTGTATCGAAAATGACATCAGGTCAGAGCTGGATCCTGATTCCTACCATACCCCAATCCTCCACGTACAGCGAACTGAACACCGACACCTAAACCTAGACCTGGCCCCTGGACCTGAAACCTCATCGTCACCAATGACATCACCCACGTCCAGCGCAAACCTGATGTTCAATCACTTCCTCATCCACACATCAGAGCCTGATCCTAATCCTTCCCATAACCATATCTTCCCTGTACACCTTACCAAACACCTATCCCTAACCCTAACCTTGTTTCCTGGTTGAATCCTCACTGACAAAATCGACATCCCCCATGCCTCACTGTAAACCTCCACCTCAATGTCGTCCATGCCATCACGTCAGAGCCAGATCCTAACTCTAAACATAGTCCTATACGTCTGGTACACCTTAGCAAACACAAACCCTAACTGTAGCCCAGGTCTCTTGACCTGACACAACATCACAATTGACATCATTCACGCTTCACCTCAACTCTGAATTACAATCGTACTCTCTAACTCACATCACAGGTGAAACCAAACTCTAACCATAATCTAAACTCCCCATTTGCCTTAAAGAAATCGCAACCCAAATCCTAGCACTAGCCCATGGACCAAACCCTCACTGTCACCTTCGACGTCACCCAGGCTTCACCGTAACCTTGAACTGCAATCTCGTACTCACCCTCACATCAGAGACAGATGCAAACACTGATAGTAACCCTACACTCCCCATTAACCTTAATGAACATGCAACCCTAAAGCAAGCACTTGTCCCTGGACCTTAACCCTTAGAGTCACCATTGACACCACTGAAGGTTATCTTTAAAAATGGATTTAAATCTTGTCCTCACAGTCACATCAGAGACAGTCTCTAACTCTACCTGCAAACCTACCCTCACTGTACACCATTCCATACACCTGATCTGAAACCCTGCCCAGGTCTTCCAACGTGACCCCTCACCACCACCATCACCATCACTCATGTCTAAGAAACATCATGAAAGTCTATCTCGCAATCACCCTCACAATCAGAGCTGGATCCTGACTCTAACCATATCCCTATCCTCCACTTACAGCTAAACCACCACTTAAACTTAACCCTGGACTGCAACCAGGACCTGAAACCTCACTGTCACCATCGATGTTACCCATGCTTCACCATAAACCTGATGTTCAATCTCGTCCTCACCCTCACAACAGAGCCGGATTGTTAGCCTAAACAAAACCATGTGCTCCCTGTACACCTTTCCGAACACCTAATCCTAACCCTAGACCTAGCCCATGGAACTGAACCCTGACAGTCACCATTGACATCACCCAGGCTTCAGCGTAAACCTGATGTTCAATCTCTTCCTCATCCTCACATCAGAGCCCAATTCTAACCCTTCCCATAACCGTATCTTCCCTGTACACCTTACCAAACACCTAACCCTAACCCTAGCCCTAGCCCATGGAATTGAACCTTGACGGTCACCATCGACATCACCCAGGCTTCAGCGTAAACCCGATGTGCAATCCCATCCTCATCCTCACATCAGAGCCCGACTCAAACCCTTCCCATAACCGTATCTTCCCTGTACACCTTACCAAACACCTAACCCTAACCCTAGCCTTGTTCCCTGGACTTACCCCTCACCATCACCATCAATGTCCCCTACGCTTCAATGAAAACCTCGACCTCAATCTATCCCTCAACATCACATCAGAGGTGAATCCTAAGCAAAATGATAAACCAATCCTCCCTGTACACATTACAGGACACCTAACCCTAAACCTAACCTTGTTCACTGGCCTGTACCCTCTCTGTTAAAATCGACATCTCCCATGCGTCACTGTAAACCTCCGTGTCAATCTCACCCTCACCATCACATCAGAGTCACACCCTAACTCCAAACGTAGTCCCGTATGTTCCATACACCTCAGTGAAAACCAACCTTCTCTCTACTGCTGGTCATTTGACATGACCACACAACATCTCAATTGACATCTTCCATGCTTCACCTTAATCCTGAATTACAATCATACTCTCTAACTCACATCAGAGCTGGGCCCTAATGCTAACCATAATCCAAACTCCTCGTTCATGTTAAAGAACTAGTATCCATTAACCTAGCCCTAGCCCATGGATCTGAATCATCACCATCACCATCGATGTCACTGAGAATTAACCATAAACCGAATCTTCAATCTCGTACTCACCCTCACATCAGAGACAGACCCTAACTCTAATTGTAACCCTATCTTCGCCATAAACCTAAACAAACACCCAACCCTAACCCTAGTCTTTGTCCCTGGACATTGTCCCTCAGCGTCACCACTGACTTCACCGAAGGTTCGCTTTATCCATGGATTTAAATCTTGTCTTCGTAATCACTTCAGAGACAGACTCTAACTCTCACCATACATTTACCCTCAATGTTCACCATTTCGTACACCTAATACGATACCCTGCCCACGTCCTTCGCTCTGACCCCTCACCACAAACACCACCATCAAGCATGTCTATCAAAAAGAGTGAATATCATTCTCACAATCACCCTCACTTTAGAGCTGGATCCTGACTCTAACCATATCCCTATCCTCCATGCACAGTTAAACCAACACCGAAACCTAACCCTAGCTTGGCTCCTGGACCTGAAACCGCACAATCACCAACGATGTCACCCAGAATTCTCCGTAAACCCGATGTTCAATCTCGTCCTCAACCGCACTACAGAGCCAGATCATAAGCCTAAATGAAACCATATAGTCCCTGTACACCTTACCAAACACCTAACCCTACCCCTAGCCCTAGCCCATGGACCTAATACCTCACAATCACCATTGACATCACCCAGGCTTCAGCGTAAACCTGATGTTCAATCTCGTCCTGATCCTCACGTCAGAGCCCAATCCGAACCCTTCCCATAACAATATCTCCCCCGTACACCTTGCCAAACACTTAACCCTGAACCTAGCCTTGTTTCCTTGACTTACCCCTCACTGTCACCATCAGCGTCCCCCATGCCTCACTGTAAAACTCCTCGTCAGTGTACCCCTTCACCTCACATCAGAGCTGGATCCTAAGCATAACGATAACCCTCTCCTCCCAGTACAACTTACAGAACACCAAACCCTAACCCTAACCTTGTTCACTGACCAAAACCCTCACCGTCAAAATCGACATCTAACACACCTCACAGTAAACGTCAAGAACAATCTCACCCTTGGGCTCACATCAGAGCTACATCCTAACTTTAAACATAGTCCTGTATGTCCCGTAAAACTTTGCGAACACCAACCCTAACTCGAGTGCTGATCACTAGACCTGACCCCTCAGCATCATATTTGACATCATCCACGCTTCACCTTAAACCTGAATTACAATCATACTCTCTACTTCACATCACACCAGACCCAAATTCTAACTGTAATCTAAACTCCCCATTCGCCTTAAAGAACTACCAACTATAATACTAGCCCTAGCCCATGGATCTAACCTACACCGCCACCTTCGATGTCAACACATGCTTCACCGGTAACTTAAACTTCCATCTCGTCCTTACCCTCATATAAGAGACAGACCCTAAATCAAATCGTAACCCTAACTTCCCCATAAAACTTAAGTTACACCCAAGCCTAACACTAGCCCTTGTCCGTGGACATTGCCCCTCACCATCACCATTGACAACACACAAGGTTCCCTTTAAACATGGATTTAAATCTGGCCCCCTACTCACATCAGAGACAGTCCCAAACTCAAAATGTAACCCTCTCCTCACTGTTCACCGTTCGTACACCTGACCCAAAACCCTGCCCAGTTTCTTCAACCTGACCCCTCACCACCGACAGCACCATGACTCATGTCTAACAAAAATCATGAAGGTCTGTATCGAAAATGACATCAGGTCAGAGCTGGATCCTGATTCCTACCATACCCCAATCCTCCACGTACAGCGAACTGAACACCGACACCTAAACCTAGACCTGGCCCCTGGACCTGAAACCTCATCGTCACCAATGACATCACCCACGTTCAGCGCAAACCTGATGTTCAATCACTTCCTCATCCACACATCAGAGCCTGATCCTAATCCTTCCCATAACCATATCTTCCCTGTACACCTTACCAAGCACCTATCCCTAACCCTAACCTTGTTTCCTGGTTGAATCCTCACAGACAAAATCGACATCCCCCATGCCTCACTGTAAACCTCCACCTCAATGTCGTCCATGCCATCACGTCAGAGCCAGATCCTAACTCTAAACATAGTCCTATACGTCTGGTACACCTTAGCAAACACAAACCCTAACTGTAGCCCAGGTCTCTTGACCTGACACAACATCACAATTGACATCATCCACGCTTCACCTCAACTCTGAATTACAATCGTACTCTCTAACTCACATCACAGGTGAAACCAAGCTCTAACCATAATCTAAACTCCCCATTTGCCTTAAAGAAATCGCAACCCAAATCCTAGCACTAGCCCATGGACCAAACCCTCACTGTCACCTTCGACGTCACCCAGGCTTCACCGTAACCTTGAACTGCAATCTCGTACTCACCCTCACATCAGAGACAGATGCAAACACTGATAGTAACCCTACACTCCCCATTAACCTTAATGAACATGCAACCCTAAAGCAAGCACTTGTCCCTGGACCTTAACCCTTAGAGTCACCATTGACACCACTGAAGGTTATCTTTAAAAATGGATTTAAATCTTGTCCTCACAGTCACATCAGAGACAGTCTCTAACTCTACCTGCAAACCTACCCTCACTGTACACCATTCCATACACCTGATCTGAAACCCTGCCCAGGTCTTCCAACGTGACCCCTCACCACCACCATCACCATCACTCATGTCTAAGAAACATCATGAAAGTCTATCTCGCAATCACCCTCACAATCAGAGCTGGATCCTGACTCTAACCATATCCCTATCCTCCACTTACAGCTAAACCACCACTTAAACTTAACCCTGGACTGCAACCAGGACCTGAAACCTCACTGTCACCATCGATGTTACCCATGCTTCACCATAAACCTGATGTTCAATCTCGTCCTCACCCTCACAACAGAGCCGGATTGTTAGCCTAAACAAAACCATGTGCTCCCTGTACATCTTTCCGAACACCTAACCCTAACCCTAGACCTAGCCCATGGAACTGAACCCTGACAGTCAGCATCGACATCACCCAGGCTTCAGCGTAAACCTGATGTTCAATCTCTTCCTCATCCTCACATCAGAGCCCAATTCTAACCCTTCCCATAACCGTATCTTCCCTGTACACCTTACCAAACACCTAACCCTAACCCTAGCCCTAGCCCATGGAATTGAACCTTGACGGTCACCATCGACATCACCCAGGCTTCAGCGTAAACCCGATGTGCAATCCCATCCTCATCCTCACATCAGAGCCCGACTCAAACCCTTCCCATAACCGTATCTTCCCTGTACACCTTACCAAACACCTAACCCTAACCCTAGCCTTGTTCCCTGGACTTACCCCTCACCATCACCATCAATGTCCCCTACGCTTCAATGAAAACCTCGACCTCAATCTATCCCTCAACATCACATCAGAGGTGAATCCTAAGCAAAATGATAAACCAATCCTCCCTGTACACATTACAGGACACCTAACCCTAAAC
The DNA here is from genome assembly GCF_040802235.1 of Manis javanica. Taxonomy (NCBI): domain Eukaryota; kingdom Metazoa; phylum Chordata; class Mammalia; order Pholidota; family Manidae; genus Manis; species Manis javanica. The sequence goes on along the minus strand of NW_027332168.1, from coordinate 1,233,562 downwards.
CTAACCTTGTTCACTGGCCTGTACCCTCTCTGTTAAAATCGACATCTCCCATGCGTCACTGTAAACCTCCGTGTCAATCTCACCCTCACCATCACATCAGAGTCACACCCTAACTCCAAACGTAGTCCCGTATGTTCCATACACCTCAGTGAAAACCAACCTTCTCTCTACTGCTGGTCATTTGACATGACCACACAACATCTCAATTGACATCTTCCATGCTTCACCTTAATCCTGAATTACAATCATACTCTCTAACTCACATCAGAGCTGGGCCCTAATGCTAACCATAATCCAAACTCCTCGTTCATGTTAAAGAACTAGTATCCATTAACCTAGCCCTAGCCCATGGATCTGAATCATCACCATCACCATCGATGTCACTGAGAATTAACCATAAACTGGATCTTCAATCTCGTACTCACCCTCACATCAGAGACAGACCCTAACTCTAATTGTAACCCTATCTTCGCCATAAACCTAAACAAACACCCAACCCTAACCCTAGTCTTTGTCCCTGGACATTGTCCCTCAGCGTCACCACTGACTTCACCGAAGGTTCGCTTTATCCATGGATTTAAATCTTGTCTTCGTAATCACTTCAGAGACAGACTCTAACTCTCACCATACATTTACCCTCAATGTTCACCATTTCGTACACCTAATACGATACCCTGCCCACGTCCTTCGCTCTGACCCCTCACCACAAACACCACCATCAAGCATGTCTATCAAAAAGAGTGAATATCATTCTCACAATCACCCTCACTTTAGAGCTGGATCCTGACTCTAACCATATCCCTATCATCCATGCACAGTTAAACCAACACCGAAACCTAACCCTAGCTTGGCTCCTGGACCTGAAACCGCACAATCACCAACGATGTCACCCAGAATTCTCCGTAAACCCGATGTTCAATCTCGTCCTCAACCGCACTACAGAGCCAGATCATAAGCCTAAATGAAACCATATAGTCCCTGTACACCTTACCAAACACCTAACCCTACCCCTAGCCCTAGCCCATGGACCTAATACCTCACAATCACCATTGACATCACCCAGGCTTCAGCGTAAACCTGATGTTCAATCTCGTCCTGATCCTCACGTCAGAGCCCAATCCGAACCCTTCCCATAACAATATCTCCCCCGTACACCTTGCCAAACACTTAACCCTGAACCTAGCCTTGTTTCCTTGACTTACCCCTCACTGTCACCATCAGCGTCCCCCATGCCTCACTGTAAAACTCCTCGTCAGTGTACCCCTTCACCTCACATCAGAGCTGGATCCTAAGCATAACGATAACCCTCTCCTCCCAGTACAACTTACAGAACACCAAACCCTAACCCTAACCTTGTTCACTGACCAAAACCCTCACCGTCAAAATCGACATCTAACACACCTCACAGTAAACGTCAAGAACAATCTCACCCTTGGGCTCACATCAGAGCTACATCCTAACTTTAAACATAGTCCTGTATGTCCCGTAAAACTTTGCGAACACCAACCCTAACTCGAGTGCTGATCACTAGACCTGACCCCTCAGCATCATATTTGACATCATCCACGCTTCACCTTAAACCTGAATTACAATCATACTCTCTACTTCACATCACACCAGACCCAAATTCTAACTGTAATCTAAACTCCCCATTCGCCTTAAATAACTACCAACTATAATACTAGCCCTAGCCCATGGATCTAACCTACACCGCCACCTTCGATGTCAACACATGCTTCACCGGTAACTTAAACTTCCATCTCGTACTTACCCTCATATAAGAGACAGACCCTAAATCAAATCGTAACCCTAACTTCCCCATAAAACTTAAGTTACACCCAAGCCTAACACTAGCCCTTGTCCGTGGACATTGCCCCTCACCATCACCATTGACAACACACAAGGTTCCCTTTAAACATGGATTTAAATCTGGCCCCCTACTCACATCAGAGACAGTCCCAAACTCAAAATGTAACCCTCTCCTCACTGTTCACCGTTCGTACACCTGACCCAAAACCCTGCCCAGTTTCTTCGACCTGACCCCTCACCACCGACAGCACCATGACTCATGTCTAACAAAAATCATGAAGGTCTGTATCGAAAATGACATCAGGTCAGAGCTGGATCCTGATTCCTACCATACCCCAATCCTCCACGTACAGCGAACTGAACACCGACACCTAAACCTAGACCTGGCCCCTGGACCTGAAACCTCATCGTCACCAATGACATCACCCACGTCCAGCGCAAACCTGATGTTCAATCACTTCCTCATCCACACATCAGAGCCTGATCCTAATCCTTCCCATAACCATATCTTCCCTGTACACCTTACCAAACACCTATCCCTAACCCTAACCTTGTTTCCTGGTTGAATCCTCACTGACAAAATCGACATCCCCCATGCCTCACTGTAAACCTCCACCTCAATGTCGTCCATGCCATCACGTCAGAGCCAGATCCTAACTCTAAACATAGTCCTATACGTCTTGTACACCTTAGCAAACACAAACCCTAACTGTAGCCCAGGTCTCTTGACCTGACACAACATCACAATTGACATCATTCACGCTTCACCTCAACTCTGAATTACAATCGTACTCTCTAACTCACATCACAGGTGAAACCAAACTCTAACCATAATCTAAACTCCCCATTTGCCTTAAAGAAATCGCAACCCAAATCCTAGCACTAGCCCATGGACCAAACCCTCACTGTCACCTTCGACGTCACCCAGGCTTCACCGTAACCTTGAACTGCAATCTCGTACTCACCCTCACATCAGAGACAGATGCAAACACTGATAGTAACCCTACACTCCCCATTAACCTTAATGAACATGCAACCCTAAAGCAAGCACTTGTCCCTGGACCTTAACCCTTAGAGTCACCATTGACACCACTGAAGGTTATCTTTAAAAATGGATTTAAATCTTGTCCTCACAGTCACATCAGAGAGAGTCTCTAACTCTACCTGCAAACCTACCCTCACTGTACACCATTCCATACACCTGATCTGAAACCCTGCCCAGGTCTTCCAACGTGACCCCTCACCACCACCATCACCATCACTCATGTCTAAGAAACATCATGAAAGTCTATCTCGCAATCACCCTCACAATCAGAGCTGGATCCTGACTCTAACCATATCCCTATCCTCCACTTACAGCTAAACCACCACTTAAACTTAACCCTGGACTGCAACCAGGACCTGAAACCTCACTGTCACCATCGATGTTACCCATGCTTCACCATAAACCTGATGTTCAATCTCGTCCTCACCCTCACAACAGAGCCGGATTGTTAGCCTAAACAAAACCATGTGCTCCCTGTACACCTTTCCGAACACCTAACCCTAACCCTAGACCTAGCCCATGGAACTGAACCCTGACAGTCACCATCGACATCACCCAGGCTTCAGCGTAAACCTGATGTTCAATCTCTTCCTCATCCTCACATCAGAGCCCAATTCTAACCCTTCCCATAACCGTATCTTCCCTGTACACCTTACCAAACACCTAACCCTAACCCTAGCCCTAGTCCATGGAATTGAACCTTGACGGTCACCATCGACATCACCCAGGCTTCAGCGTAAACCCGATGTGCAATCCCATCCTCATCCTCACATCAGAGCCCGACTCAAACCCTTCCCATAACCGTATCTTCCCTGTACACCTTACCAAACACCTAACCCTAACCCTAGCCTTGTTCCCTGGACTTACCCCTCACCATCACCATCAATGTCCCCTACGCTTCAATGAAAACCTCGACCTCAATCTATCCCTCAACATCACATCAGAGGTGAATCCTAAGCAAAATGATAAACCAATCCTCCCTGTACACATTACAGGACACCTAACCCTAAACCTAACCTTGTTCACTGGCCTGTACCCTCTCTGTTAAAATCGACATCTCCCATGCGTCACTGTAAACCTCCGTGTCAATCTCACCCTCACCATCACATCAGACTCACACCCTAACTCCAAACGTAGTCCCGTATGTTCCATACACCTCAGTGAAAACCAACCTTCTCTCTACTGCTGGTCATTTGACATGACCACACAACATCTCAATTGACATCTTCCATGCTTCACCTTAATCCTGAATTACAATCATACTCTCTAACTCACATCAGAGCTGGGCCCTAATGCTAACCATAATCCAAACTCCTCGTTCATGTTAAAGAACTAGTATCCATTAACCTAGCCCTAGCCCATGGATCTGAATCATCACCATCACCATCGATGTCACTGAGAATTAACCATAAACCGAATCTTCAATCTCGTACTCACCCTCACATCAGAGACAGACCCTAACTCTAATTGTAACCCTATCTTCGCCATAAACCTAAACAAACACCCAACCCTAACCCTAGTCTTTGTCCCTGGACATTGTCCCTCAGCGTCACCACTGACTTCACCGAAGGTTCGCTTTATCCATGGATTTAAATCTTGTCTTCGTAATCACTTCAGAGACAGACTCTAACTCTCACCATACATTTACCCTCAATGTTCACCATTTCGTACACCTAATACGATACCCTGCCCACGTCCTTCGCTCTGACCCCTCACCACAAACACCACCATCAAGCATGTCTATCAAAAAGAGTGAATATCATTCTCACAATCACCCTCACTTTAGAGCTGGATCCTGACTCTAACCATATCCCTATCATCCATGCACAGTTAAACCAACACCGAAACCTAACCCTAGCTTGGCTCCTGGACCTGAAACCGCACAATCACCAACGATGTCACCCAGAATTCTCCGTAAACCCGATGTTCAATCTCGTCCTCAACCGCACTACAGAGCCAGATCATAAGCCTAAATGAAACCATATAGTCCCTGTACACCTTACCAAACACCTAACCCTACCCCTAGCCCTAGCCCATGGACCTAATACCTCACAATCACCATTGACATCACCCAGGCTTCAGCGTAAACCTGATGTTCAATCTCGTCCTGATCCTCACGTCAGAGCCCAATCCGAACCCTTCCCATAACAATATCTCCCCCGTACACCTTGCCAAACACTTAACCCTGAACCTAGCCTTGTTTCCTTGACTTACCCCTCACTGTCACCATCAGCGTCCCCCATGCCTCACTGTAAAACTCCTCGTCAGTGTACCCCTTCACCTCACATCAGAGCTGGATCCTAAGCATAACGATAACCCTCTCCTCCCAGTACAACTTACAGAACACCAAACCCTAACCCTAACCTTGTTCACTGACCAAAACCCTCACCGTCAAAATCGACATCTAACACACCTCACAGTAAACGTCAAGAACAATCTCACCCTTGGGCTCACATCAGAGCTACATCCTAACTTTAAACATAGTCCTGTATGTCCCGTAAAACTTTGCGAACACCAACCCTAACTCGAGTGCTTATCACTAGACCTGACCCCTCAGCATCATATTTGACATCATCCACGCTTCACCTTAAACCTGAATTACAATCATACTCTCTACTTCACATCACACCAGACCCAAATTCTAACTGTAATCTAAACTCCCCATTCGCCTTAAAGAACTACCAACTATAATACTAGCCCTAGCCCATGGATCTAACCTACACCGCCACCTTCGATGTCAACACATGCTTCACCGGTAACTTAAACTTCCATCTCGTCCTTACCCTCATATAAGAGACAGACCCTAAATCAAATCGTAACTCTAACTTCCCCATAAAACTTAAGTTACACCCAAGCCTAACACTAGCCCTTGTCCATGGACATTGCCCCTCACCATCACCATTGACAACATACAAGGTTCCCTTTAAACATGGATTTAAATCTGGCCCCCTACTCACATCAGAGACAGTCCCAAACTCAAAATGTAACCCTCTCCTCACTGTTCACCGTTCGTACACCTGACCCAAAACCCTGCCCAGTTTCTTCAACCTGACCCCTCACCACCGACAGCACCATGACTCATGTCTAACAAAAATCATGAAGGTCTGTATCGAAAATGACATCAGGTCAGAGCTGGATCCTGATTCCTACCATACCCCAATCCTCCACGTACAGCGAACTGAACACCGACACCTAAACCTAGACCTGGCCCCTGGACCTGAAACCTCATCGTCACCAATGACATCACCCACGTTCAGCGCAAACCTGATGTTCAATCACTTCCTCATCCACACATCAGAGCCTGATCCTAATCCTTCCCATAACCATATCTTCCCTGTACACCTTACCAAGCACCTATCCCTAACCCTAACCTTGTTTCCTGGTTGAATCCTCACTGACAAAATCGACATCCCCCATGCCTCACTGTAAACCTCCACCTCAATGTCGTCCATGCCATCACGTCAGAGCCAGATCCTAACTCTAAACATAGTCCTATACGTCTGGTACACCTTAGCAAACACAAACCCTAACTGTAGCCCAGGTCTCTTGACCTGACACAACATCACAATTGACATCATCCACGCTTCACCTCAACTCTGAATTACAATCGTACTCTCTAACTCACATCACAGGTGAAACCAAGCTCTAACCATAATCTAAACTCCCCATTTGCCTTAAAGAAATCGCAACCCAAATCCTAGCACTAGCCCATGGACCAAACCCTCACTGTCACCTTCGACGTCACCCAGGCTTCACCGTAACCTTGAACTGCAATCTCGTACTCACCCTCACATCAGAGACAGATGCAAACACTGATAGTAACCCTACACTCCCCATTAACCTTAATGAACATGCAACCCTAAAGCAAGCACTTGTCCCTGGACCTTAACCCTTAGAGTCACCATTGACACCACTGAAGGTTATCTTTAAAAATGGATTTAAATCTTGTCCTCACAGTCACATCAGAGACAGTCTCTAACTCTACCTGCAAACCTACCCTCACTGTACACCATTCCATACACCTGATCTGAAACCCTGCCCAGGTCTTCCAACGTGACCCCTCACCACCACCATCACCATCACTCATGTCTAAGAAACATCATGAAAGTCTATCTCGCAATCACCCTCACAATCAGAGCTGGATCCTGACTCTAACCATATCCCTATCCTCCACTTACAGCTAAACCACCACTTAAACTTAACCCTGGACTGCAACCAGGACCTGAAACCTCACTGTCACCATCGATGTTACCCATGCTTCACCATAAACCTGATGTTCAATCTCGTCCTCACCCTCACAACAGAGCCGGATTGTTAGCCTAAACAAAACCATGTGCTCCCTGTACACCTTTCCGAACATCTAACCCTAACCCTAGACCTAGCCCATGGAACTGAACCCTGACAGTCACCATCGACATCACCCAGGCTTCAGCGTAAACCTGATGTTCAATCTCTTCCTCATCCTCACATCAGAGCCCAATTCTAACCCTTCCCATAACCGTATCTTCCCTGTACACCTTACCAAACACCTAACCCTAACCCTAGCCCTAGCCCATGGAATTGAACCTTGACGGTCACCATCGACATCACCCAGGCTTCAGCGTAAACCCGATGTGCAATCCCATCCTCATCCTCACATCAGAGCCCGACTCAAACCCTTCCCATAACCGTATCTTCCCTGTACACCTTACCAAACACCTAACCATCACCCTAGCCTTGTTCCCTGGACTTACCCCTCACCATCACCATCAATGTCCCCTACGCTTCAATGAAAACCTCGACCTCAATCTATCCCTCAACATCACATCAGAGGTGAATCCTAAGCAAAATGATAAACCAATCCTCCCTGTACACATTACAGGACACCTAACCCTAAACCTAACCTTGTTCACTGGCCTGTACCCTCTCTGTTAAAATCGACATCTCCCATGCGTCACTGTAAACCTCCGTGTCAATCTCACCCTCACCATCACATCAGAGTCACACCCTAACTCCAAACGTAGTCCCGTATGTTCCATACACCTCAGTGAAAACCAACCTTCTCTCTACTGCTGGTCATTTGACATGACCACACAACATCTCAATTGACATCTTCCATGCTTCACCTTAATCCTGAATTACAATCATACTCTCTAACTCACATCAGAGCTGGGCCCTAATGCTAACCATAATCCAAACTCCTCGTTCATGTTAAAGAACTAGTATCCATTAACCTAGCCCTAGCCCATGGATCTGAATCATCACCATCACCATCGATGTCACTGAGAATTAACCATAAACTGGATCTTCAATCTCGTACTCACCCTCACATCAGAGACAGACCCTAACTCTAATTGTAACCCTATCTTCGCCATAAACCTAAACAAACACCCAACCCTAACCCAAGTCTTTGTCCCTGGACATTGTCCCTCAGCGTCACCACTGACTTCACCGAAGGTTCGCTTTATCCATGGATTTAAATCTTGTCTTCGTAATCACTTCAGAGACAGACTCTAACTCTCACCATACATTTACCCTCAATGTTCACCATTTCGTACACCTAATACGATACCCTGCCCACGTCCTTCGCTCTGACCCCTCACCACAAACACCACCATCAAGCATGTCTATCAAAAAGAGTGAATATCATTCTCACAATCTCCCTCACTTTAGAGCTGGATCCTGACTCTAACCATATCCCTATCCTCCATGCACAGTTAAACCAACACCGAAACCTAACCCTAGCTTGGCTCCTGGACCTGAAACCGCACAATCACCAACGATGTCACCCAGAATTCTCCGTAAACCCGATGTTCAATCTCGTCCTCAACCGCACTACAGAGCCAGATCATAAGCCTAAATGAAACCATATAGTCCCTGTACACCTTACCAAACACCTAACCCTACCCCTAGCCCTAGCCCATGGACCTAATACCTCACAATCACCATTGACATCACCCAGGCTTCAGCGTAAACCTGATGTTCAATCTCGTCCTGATCCTCACGTCAGAGCCCAATCCGAACCCTTCCCATAAAAATATCTCCCCCGTACACCTTGCCAAACACTTAACCCTGAACCTAGCCTTGTTTCCTTGACTTACCCCTCACTGTCACCATCAGCGTCCCCCATGCCTCACTGTAAAACTCCTCGTCAGTGTACCCCTTCACCTCACATCAGAGCTGGATCCTAAGCATAACGATAACCCTCTCCTCCCAGTACAACTTACAGAACACCAAACCCTAACCCTAACCTTGTTCACTGACCAAAACCCTCACCGTCAAAATCGACATCTAACACACCTCACAGTAAACGTCAAGAACAATCTCACCCTTGGGCTCACATCAGAGCTACATCCTAACTTTAAACATAGTCCTGTATGTCCCGTAAAACTTTGCGAACACCAACCCTAACTCGAGTGCTGATCACTAGACCTGACCCCTCAGCATCATATTTGACATCATCCACGCTTCACCTTAAACCTGAATTACAATCATACTCTCTACTTCACATCACACCAGACCCAAATTCTAACTGTAATCTAAACTCCCCATTCGCCTTAAAGAACTACCAACTATAATACTAGCCCTAGCCCATGGATCTAACCTACACCGCCACCTTCGATGTCAACACATGCTTCACCGGTAACTTAAACTTCCATCTCGTCCTTACCCTCATATAAGAGACAGACCCTAAATCAAATCGTAACCCTAACTTCCCCATAAAACTTAAGTTACACCCAAGCCTAACACTAGCCCTTGTCCGTGGACATTGCCCCTCACCATCACCATTGACAACACACAAGGTTCCCTTTAAACATGGATTTAAATCTGGCCCCCTACTCACATCAGAGACAGTCCCAAACTCAAAATGTAACCCTCTCCTCACTGTTCACCGTTCGTACACCTGACCCAAAACCCTGCCCAGTTTCTTCGACCTGACCCCTCACCACCGACAGCACCATGACTCATGTCTAACAAAAATCATGAAGGTCTGTATCGAAAATGACATCAGGTCAGAGCTGGATCCTGATTCCTACCATACCCCAATCCTCCACGTACAGCGAACTGAACACCGACACCTAAACCTAGACCTGGCCCCTGGACCTGAAACCTCATCGTCACCAATGACATCACCCACGTCCAGCGCAAACCTGATGTTCAATCACTTCCTCATCCACACATCAGAGCCTGATCCTAATCCTTCCCATAACCATATCTTCCCTGTACACCTTACCAAACACCTATCCCTAACCCTAACCTTGTTTCCTGGTTGAATCCTCACTGACAAAATCGACATCCCCCATGCCTCACTGTAAACCTCCACCTCAATGTCGTCCATGCCATCACGTCAGAGCCAGATCCTAACTCTAAACATAGTCCTATACGTCTGGTACACCTTAGCAAACACAAACCCTAACTGTAGCCCAGGTCTCTTGACCTGACACAACATCACAATTGACATCATTCACGCTTCACCTCAACTCTGAATTACAATCGTACTCTCTAACTCACATCACAGGTGAAACCAAACTCTAACCATAATCTAAACTCCCCATTTGCCTTATAGAAATCGCAACCCAAATCCTAACACTAGCCCATGGTCCAAACCCTCACTGTCACCTTCGACGTCACCCAGGCTTCACCGTAACCTTGAACTGCAATCTCGTACTCACCCTCACATCAGAGACAGATGCAAACACTGATAGTAACCCTACACTCCCCATTAACCTTAATGAACATGCAACCCTAAAGCAAGCACTTGTCCCTGGACCTTAACCCTTAGAGTCACCATTGACACCACTGAAGGTTATCTTTAAAAATGGATTTAAATCTTGTCCTCACAGTCACATCAGAGACAGTCTCTAACTCTACCTGCAAACCTACCCTCACTGTACACCATTCCATACACCTGATCTGAAACCCTGCCCAGGTCTTCCAACGTGACCCCTCACCACCACCATCACCATCACTCATGTCTAAGAAACATCATGAAAGTCTATCTCGCAATCACCCTCACAATCAGAGCTGGATCCTGACTCTAACCATATCCCTATCCTCCACTTACAGCTAAACCACCACTTAAACTTAACCCTGGACTGCAACCAGGACCTGAAACCTCACTGTCACCATCGATGTTACCCATGCTTCACCATAAACCTGATGTTCAATCTCGTCCTCACCCTCACAACAGAGCCGGATTGTTAGCCTAAACAAAACCATGTGCTCCCTGTACACCTTTCCGAACACCTAACCCTAACCCTAGACCTAGCCCATGGAACTGAACCCTGACAGTCACCATCGACATCACCCAGGCTTCAGCGTAAACCTGATGTTCAATCTCTTCCTCATCCTCACATCAGAGCCCAATTCTAACCCTTCCCATAACCGTATCTTCCCTGTACACCTTACCAAACACCTAACCCTAACCCTAGCCCTAGCCCATGGAATTGAACCTTGACGGTCACCATCGACATTACCCAGGCTTCAGCGTAAACCCGATGTGCAATCCCATCCTCATCCTCACATCAGAGCCCGACTCAAACCCTTCCCATAACCGTATCTTCCCTGTACACCTTACCAAACACCGAACCCTAACCCTAGCCTTGTTCCCTGGACTTACCCCTCACCATCACCATCAATGTCCCCTACGCTTCAATGAAAACCTCGACCTCAATCTATCCCTCAACATCACATCAGAGGTGAATCCTAAGCAAAATGATAAACCAATCCTCCCTGTACATATTACAGGACACCTAACCCTAAACCTAACCTTGTTCACTGGCCTGTACCCTCTCTGTTAAAATCGACATCTCCCATGCGTCACTGTAAACCTCCGTGTCAATCTCACCCTCACCATCACATCAGAGTCACACCCTAACTCCAAACGTAGTCCCGTATGTTCCATACACCTCAGTGAAAACCAACCTTCTCTCTACTGCTGGTCATTTGACATGACCACACAACATCTCAATTGACATCTTCCATGCTTCACCTTAATCCTGAATTACAATCATACTCTCTAACTCACATCAGAGCTGGGCCCTAATGCTAACCATAATCCAAACTCCTCGTTCATGTTAAAGAACTAGTATCCATTAACCTAGCCCTAGCCCATGGATCTGAATCATCACCATCACCATCGATGTCACTGAGAATTAACCATAAACCGAATCTTCAATCTCGTACTCACCCTCACATCAGAGACAGACCCTAACTCTAATTGTAACCCTATCTTCGCCATAAACCTAAACAAACACCCAACCCTAACCCTAGTCTTTGTCCCTGGACATTGTCCCTCAGCGTCACCACTGACTTCACCGAAGGTTCGCTTTATCCATGGATTTAAATCTTGTCTTCGTAATCACTTCAGAGACAGACTCTAACTCTCACCATACATTTACCCTCAATGTTCACCATTTCGTACACCTAATACGATACCCTGCCCACGTCCTTCGCTCTGACCCCTCACCACAAACACCACCATCAAGCATGTCTATCAAAAAGAGTGAATATCATTCTCACAATCACCCTCACTTTAGAGCTGGATCCTGACACTAACCATATCCCTATCCTCCATGCACAGTTAAACCAACACCGAAACCTAACCCTAGCTTGGCTCCTGGACCTGAAACCGCACAATCACCAACGATGTCACCCAGAATTCTCCGTAAACCCGATGTTCAATCTCGTCCTCAACCGCACTACAGAGCCAGATCATAAGCCTAAATGAAACCATATAGTCCCTGTACACCTTACCAAACACCTAACCCTACCCCTAGCCCTAGCCCATGGACCTAATACCTCACAATCACCATTGACATCACCCAGGCTTCAGCGTAAACCTGATGTTCAATCTCGTCCTGATCCTCACGTCAGAGCCCAATCCGAACCCTTCCCATAACAATATCTCCCCCGTACACCTTGCCAAACACTTAACCCTGAACCTAGCCTTGTTTCCTTGACTTACCCCTCACTGTCACCATCAGCGTCCCCCATGCCTCACTGTAAAACTCCTCGTCAGTGTACCCCTTCACCTCACATCAGAGCTGGATCCTAAGCATAACGATAACCCTCTCCTCCCAGTACAACTTACAGAACACCAAACCCTAACCCTAACCTTGTTCACTGACCAAAACCCTCACCGTCAAAATCGACATCTAACACACCTCACAGTAAACGTCAAGAACAATCTCACCCTTGGGCTCACATCAGAGCTACATCCTAACTTTAAACGTAGTCCTGTATGTCCCGTAAAACTTTGCGAACACCAACCCTAACTCGAGTGCTGATCACTAGACCTGACCCCTCAGCATCATATTTGACATCATCCACGCTTCACCTTAAACCTGAATTACAATCATACTCTCTACTTCACATCACACCAGACCCAAATTCTAACTGTAATCTAAACTCCCCATTCGCCTTAAAGAACTACCAACTATAATACTAGCCCTAGCCCATGGATCTAACCTACACCGCCACCTTCGATGTCAACACATGCTTCACCGGTAACTTAAACTTCCATCTCGTCCTTACCCTCATATAAGAGACAGACCCTAAATCAAATCGTAACCCTAACTTCCCCATAAAACTTAAGTTACACCCAAGCCTAACACTAGCCCTTGTCCGTGGACATTGCCCCTCACCATCACCATTGACAACACACAAGGTTCCCTTTAAACATGGATTTAAATCTGGCCCCCTACTCACATCAGAGACAGTCCCAAACTCAAAATGTAACCCTCTCCTCACTGTTCACCGTTCGTACACCTGACCCAAAACCCTGCCCAGTTTCTTCAACCTGACCCCTCACCACCGACAGCACCATGACTCATGTCTAACAAAAATCATGAAGGTCTGTATCGAAAATGACATCAGGTCAGAGCTGGATCCTGATTCCTACCATACCCCAATCCTCCACGTACAGCGAACTGAACACCGACACCTAAACCTAGACCTGGCCCCTGGACCTGAAACCTCATCGTCACCAATGACATCACCCACGTTCAGCGCAAACCTGATGTTCAATCACTTCCTCATCCACACATCAGAGCCTGATCCTAATCCTTCCCATAACCATATCTTCCCTGTACACCTTACCAAGCACCTATCCCTAACCCTAACCTTGTTTCCTGGTTGAATCCTCACTGACAAAATCGACATCCCCCATGCCTCACTGTAAACCTCCACCTCAATGTCGTCCATGCCATCACGTCAGAGCCAGATCCTAACTCTAAACATAGTCCTATACGTCTGGTACACCTTAGCAAACACAAACCCTAACTGTAGCCCAGGTCTCTTGACCTGACACAACATCACAATTGACATCATCCACGCTTCACCTCAACTCTGAATTACAATCGTACTCTCTAACTCACATCACAGGTGAAACCAAGCTCTAACCATAATCTAAACTCCCCATTTGCCTTAAAGAAATCGCAACCCAAATCCTAGCACTAGCCCATGGACCAAACCCTCACTGTCACCTTCGACGTCACCCAGGCTTCACCGTAACCTTGAACTGCAATCTCGTACTCACCCTCACATCAGAGACAGATGCAAACACTGATAGTAACCCTACACTCCCCATTAACCTTAATGAACATGCAACCCTAAAGCAAGCACTTGTCCCTGGACCTTAACCCTTAGAGTCACCATTGACACCACTGAAGGTTATCTTTAAAAATGGATTTAAATCTTGTCCTCACAGTCACATCAGAGACAGTCTCTAACTCTACCTGCAAACCTACCCTCACTGTACACCATTCCATACACCTGATCTGAAACCCTGCCCAGGTCTTCCAACGTGACCCCTCACCACCACCATCACCATCACTCATGTCTAAGAAACATCATGAAAGTCTATCTCGCAATCACCCTCACAATCAGAGCTGGATCCTGACTCTAACCATATCCCTATCCTCCACTTACAGCTAAACCACCACTTAAACTTAACCCTGGACTGCAACCAGGACCTGAAACCTCACTGTCACCATCGATGTTACCCATGCTTCACCATAAACCTGATGTTCAATCTCGTCCTCACCCTCACAACAGAGCCGGATTGTTAGCCTAAACAAAACCATGTGCTCCCTGTACACCTTTCCGAACACCTAACCCTAACCCTAGACCTAGCCCATGGAACTGAACCCTGACAGTCACCATCGACATCACCCAGGCTTCAGCGTAAACCTGATGTTCAATCTCTTCCTCATCCTCACATCAGAGCCCAATTCTAACCCTTCCCATAACCGTATCTTCCCTGTACACCTTACCAAACACCTAACCCTAACCCTAGCCCTAGCCCATGGAATTGAACCTTGACGGTCACCATCGACATCACCCAGGCTTCAGCGTAAACCCGATGTGCAATCCCATCCTCATCCTCACATCAGAGCCCAACTCAAACCCTTCCCATAACCGTATCTTCCCTGTACACCTTACCAAACACCGAACCCTAACCCTAGCCTTGTTCCCTGGACTTACCCCTCACCATCACCATCAATGTCCCCTACGCTTCAATGAAAACCTCGACCTCAATCTATCCCTCAACATCACATCAGAGGTGAATCCTAAGCAAAATGATAAACCAATCCTCCCTGTACACATTACAGGACACCTAACCCTAAACCTAACCTTGTTCACTGGCCTGTACCCTCTCTGTTAAAATCGACATTTCCCATGCGTCACTGTAAACCTCCGTGTCAATCTCACCCTCACCATCACATCAGAGTCACACCCTAACTCCAAACGTAGTCCCGTATGTTCCATACACCTCAGTGAAAACCAACCTTCTCTCTACTGCTGGTCATTTGACATGACCACACAACATCTCAATTGACATCTTCCATGCTTCACCTTAATCCTGAATTACAATCATACTCTCTAACTCACATCAGAGCTGGGCCCTAATGCTAACCATAATCCAAACTCCTCGTTCATGTTAAAGAACTAGTATCCATTAACCTAGCCCTAGCCCATGGATCTGAATCATCACCATCACCATCGATGTCACTGAGAATTAACCATAAACTGGATCTTCAATCTCGTACTCACCCTCACATCAGAGACAGACCCTAACTCTAATTGTAACCCTATCTTCGCCATAAACCTAAACAAACACCCAACCCTAACCCAAGTCTTTGTCCCTGGACATTGTCCCTCAGCGTCACCACTGACTTCACCGAAGGTTCGCTTTATCCATGGATTTAAATCTTGTCTTCGTAATCACTTCAGAGACAGACTCTAACTCTCACCATACATTTACCCTCAATGTTCACCATTTCGTACACCTAATACGATACCCTGCCCACGTCCTTCGCTCTGACCCCTCACCACAAACACCACCATCAAGCATGTCTATCAAAAAGAGTGAATATCATTCTCACAATCACCCTCACTTTAGAGCTGGATCCTGACTCTAACCATATCCCTATCCTCCATGCACAGTTAAACCAACACCGAAACCTAACCCTAGCTTGGCTCCTGGACCTGAAACCGCACAATCACCAACGATGTCACCCAGAATTCTCCGTAAACCCGATGTTCAATCTCGTCCTCAACCGCACTACAGAGCCAGATCATAAGCCTAAATGAAACCATATAGTCCCTGTACACCTTACCAAACACCTAACCCTACCCCTAGCCCTAGCCCATGGACCTAATACCTCACAATCACCATTGACATCACCCAGGCTTCAGCGTAAACCTGATGTTCAATCTCGTCCTGATCCTCACGTCAGAGCCCAATCCGAACCCTTCCCATAACAATATCTCCCCCGTACACCTTGCCAAACACTTAACCCTGAACCTAGCCTTGTTTCCTTGACTTACCCCTCACTGTCACCATCAGCGTCCCCCATGCCTCACTGTAAAACTCCTCGTCAGTGTACCCCTTCACCTCACATCAGAGCTGGATCCTAAGCATAACGATAACCCTCTCCTCCCAGTACAACTTACAGAACACCAAACCCTAACCCTAACCTTGTTCACTGACCAAAACCCTCACCGTCAAAATCGACATCTAACACACCTCACAGTAAACGTCAAGAACAATCTCACCCTTGGGCTCACATCAGAGCTACATCCTAACTTTAAACATAGTCCTGTATGTCCCGTAAAACTTTGCGAACACCAACCCTAACTCGAGTGCTGATCACTAGACCTGACCCCTCAGCATCATATTTGACATCATCCACGCTTCACCTTAAACCTGAATTACAATCATACTCTCTACTTCACATCACACCAGACCCAAATTCTAACTGTAATCTAAACTCCCCATTCGCCTTAAAGAACTACCAACTATAATACTAGCCCTAGCCCATGGATCTAACCTACACCGCCACCTTCGATGTCAACACATGCTTCACCGGTAACTTAAACTTCCATCTCGTCCTTACCCTCATATAAGAGACAGACCCTAAATCAAATCGTAACCCTAACTTCCCCATAAAACTTAAGTTACACCCAAGCCTAACACTAGCCCTTGTCCGTGGACATTGCCCCTCACCATCACCATTGACAACACACAAGGTTCCCTTTAAACATGGATTTAAATCTGGCCCCCTACTCACATCAGAGACAGTCCCAAACTCAAAATGTAACCCTCTCCTCACTGTTCACCGTTCGTACACCTGACCCAAAACCCTGCCCAGTTTCTACAACCTGACCCCTCACCACCGACAGCACCATGACTCATGTCTAACAAAAATCATGAAGGTCTGTATCGAAAATGACATCAGGTCAGAGCTGGATCCTGATTCCTACCATACCCCAATCCTCCACGTACAGCGAACTGAAAACCGACACCTAAACCTAGACCTGGCCCCGGACCTGAAACCTCATCGTCACCAATGACATCACCCACGTCCAGCGCAAACCTGATGTTCAATCACTTCCTCATCCACACATCAGAGCCTGATCCTAATCCTTCCCATAACCATATCTTCCCTGTACACCTTACCAAACACCTATCCCTAACCCTAACCTTGTTTCCTGGTTGAATCCTCACTGACAAAATCGACATCCCCCATGCCTCACTGTAAACCTCCACCTCAATGTCGTCCATGCCATCACGTCAGAGCCAGATCCTAACTCTAAACATAGTCCTATACGTCTGGTACACCTTAGCAAACACAAACCCTAACTGTAGCCCAGGTCTCTTGACCTGACACAACATCACAATTGACATCATTCACGCTTCACCTCAACTCTGAATTACAATCGTACTCTCTAACTCACATCACAGGTGAAACCAAACTCTAACCATAATCTAAACTCCCCATTTGCCTTAAAGAAATCGCAACCCAAATCCTAGCACTAGCCCATGGACCAAACCCTCACTGTCACCTTCGACGTCACCCAGGCTTCACCGTAACCTTGAACTGCAATCTCGTACTCACCCTCACATCAGAGACAGATGCAAACACTGATAGTAACCCTACACTCCCCATTAACCTTAATGAACATGCAACCCTAAAGCAAGCACTTGTCCCTGGACCTTAACCCTTAGAGTCACCATTGACACCACTGAAGGTTATCTTTAAAAATGGATTTAAATCTTGTCCTCACAGTCACATCAGAGACAGTCTCTAACTCTACCTGCAAACCTACCCTCACTGTACACCATTCCATACACCTGATCTGAAACCCTGCCCAGGTCTTCCAACGTGACCCCTCACCACCACCATCACCATCACTCATGTCTAAGAAACATCATGAAAGTCTATCTCGCAATCACCCTCACAATCAGAGCTGGATCCTGACTCTAACCATATCCCTATCCTCCACTTACAGCTAAACCACCACTTAAACTTAATCCTGGACTACAACCAGGACCTGAAACCTCACTGTCACCATCGATGTTACCCATGCTTCACCATAAACCTGATGATCAATCTCGTCCTCACCCTCACAACAGAGCCGGATTGTTAGCCTAAACAAAACCATGTGCTCCCTGTACACCTTTCCGAACACCTAACCCTAACCCTAGACCTAGCCCATGGAACTGAACCCTGACAGTCACCATCGACATCACCCAGGCTTCAGCGTAAACCTGATGTTCAATCTCTTCCTCATCCTCACATCAGAGCCCAATTCTAACCCTTCCCATAACCGTATCTTCCCTGTACACCTTACCAAACACCTAACCCTAACCCTAGCCCTAGCCCATGGAATTGAACCTTGACGGTCACCATCGACATCACCCAGGCTTCAGCGTAAACCCGATGTGCAATCCCATCCTCATCCTCACATCAGAGCCCGACTCAAACCCTTCCCATAACCGTATCTTCCCTGTACACCTTACCAAACACCTAACCCTAACCCTAGCCTTGTTCCCTGGCCTTACCCCTCACCATCACCATCAATGTCCCCTACGCTTCAATGAAAACCTCGACCTCAATCTATCCCTCAACATCACATCAGAGGTGAATCCTAAGCAAAATGATAAACCAATCCTCCCTGTACACATTACAGGACACCTAACCCTAAACCTAACCTTGTTCACTGGCCTGTACCCTCTCTGTTAAAATCGACATCTCCCATGCGTCACTGTAAACCTCCGTGTCAATCTCACCCTCACCATCACATCAGAGTCACACCCTAACTCCAAACGTAGTCCCGTATGTTCCATACAGCTCAGTGAAAACCAACCTTCTCTCTACTGCTGGTCATTTGACATGACCACACAACATCTCAATTGACATCTTCCATGCTTCACCTTAATCCTGAATTACAATCATACTCTCTAACTCACATCAGAGCTGGGCCCTAATGCTAACCATAATCCAAACTCCTCGTTCATGTTAAAGAACTAGTATCCATTAACCTAGCCCTAGCCCATGGATCTGAATCATCACCATCACCATCGATGTCACTGAGAATTAACCATAAACCGAATCTTCAATCTCGTACTCACCCTCACATCAGAGACAGACCCTAACTCTAATTGTAACCCTATCTTCGCCATAAACCTAAACAAACACCCAACCCTAACCCTAGTCTTTGTCCCTGGACATTGTCCCTCAGCGTCACCACTGACTTCACCGAAGGTTCGCTTTATCCATGGATTTAAATCTTGTCTTCGTAATCACTTCAGAGACAGACTCTAACTCTCACCATACATTTACCCTCAATGTTCACCATTTCGTACACCTAATACGATACCCTGCCCACGTCCTTCGCTCTGACCCCTCACCACAAACACCACCATCAAGCATGTCTATCAAAAAGAGTGAATATCATTCTCACAATCACCCTCACTTTAGAGCTGGATCCTGACACTAACCATATCCCTATCCTCCATGCACAGTTAAACCAACACCGAAACCTAACCCTAGCTTGGCTCCTGGACCTGAAACCGCACAATCACCAACGATGTCACCCAGAATTCTCCGTAAACCCGATGTTCAATCTCGTCCTCAACCGCACTACAGAGCCAGATCATAAGCCTAAATGAAACCATATAGTCCCTGTACACCTTACCAAACACCTAACCCTACCCCTAGCCCTAGCCCATGGACCTAATACCTCACAATCACCATTGACATCACCCAGGCTTCAGCGTAAACCTGATGTTCAATCTCGTCCTGATCCTCACGTCAGAGCCCAATCCGAACCCTTCCCATAACAATATCTCCCCCGTACACCTTGCCAAACACTTAACCCTGAACCTAGCCTTGTTTCCTTGACTTACCCCTCACTGTCACCATCAGCGTCCCCCATGCCTCACTGTAAAACTCCTCGTCAGTGTACCCCTTCACCTCACATCAGAGCTGGATCCTAAGCATAACGATAACCCTCTCCTCCCAGTACAACTTACAGAACACCAAACCCTAACCCTAACCTTGTTCACTGACCAAAACCCTCACCGTCAAAATCGACATCTAACACACCTCACAGTAAACGTCAAGAACAATCTCACCCTTGGGCTCACATCAGAGCTACATCCTAACTTTAAACATAGTCCTGTATGTCCCGTAAAACTTTGCGAACACCAACCCTAACTCGAGTGCTGATCACTAGACCTGACCCCTCAGCATCATATTTGACATTATCCACGCTTCAACTTAAACCTGAATTACAATCATACTCTCTACTTCACATCACACCAGACCCAAATTCTAACTGTAATCTAAACTCCCCATTCGCCTTAAAGAACTACCAACTATAATACTAGCCTTAGCCCATGGATCTAACCTACACCGCCACCTTCGATGTCAACACATGCTTCACCGGTAACTTAAACTTCCATTTCGTCCTTACCCTCATATAAGAGACAGACCCTAAATCAAATCGTAACCCTAACTTCCCCATAAAACTTAAGTTACACCCAAGCCTAACACTAGCCCTTGTCCGTGGACATTGCCCCTCACCATCACCATTGACAACACACAAGGTTCCCTTTAAACATGGATTTAAATCTGGCCCCCTACTCACATCAGAGACAGTCCCAAACTCAAAATGTAACCCTATCTTCACTGTTCACCGTTCGTACACCTGAACCAAAACCCTGCCCAGTTTCTTCAACCTGACCCCTCACCACCGACAGCACCATGACTCATGTCTAACAAAAATCATGAAGGTCTGTATCGAAAATGACATCAGGTCAGAGCTGTCTCCTGATTCCTACCATACCCCAATCCTCCACGTACAGCGAACTGAACACCGACACATAAACCTAGACCTGGCCCCTGGACCTGAAACCTCATCGTCACCAATGACATCACCCACGTTCAGCGCAAACCTGATGTTCAATCACTTCCTCATCCACACATCAGAGCCTGATCCTAATCCTTCCCATAACCATATCTTCCCTGTACACCTTACCAAGCACCTATCCCTAACCCTAACCTTGTTTCCTGGTTGAATCCTCACTGACAAAATCGACATCCCCCATGCCTCACTGTAAACCTCCACCTCAATGTCGTCCATGCCATCACGTCAGAGCCAGATCCTAACTCTAAACATAGTCCTATACGTCTGGTACACCTTAGCAAACACAAACCCTAACTGTAGCCCAGGTCTCTTGACCTGACACAACATCACAATTGACATCATTCACGCTTCACCTCAACTCTGAATTACAATCGTACTCTCTAACTCACATCACAGGTGAAACCAAGCTCTAACCATAATCTAAACTCCCCATTTGCCTTAAAGAAATCGCAACCCAAATCCTAGCACTAGCCCATGGACCAAACCCTCACTGTCACCTTCGACGTCACCCAGGCTTCACCGTAACCTTGAACTGCCATCTCGTACTCACCCTCACATCAGAGACAGATGCAAACACTGATAGTAACCCTACACTCCCCATTAACCTTAATGAACATGCAACCCTAAAGCAAGCACTTGTCCCTGGACCTTAACCCTTAGAGTCACCATTGACACCACTGAAGGTTATCTTTAAAAATGGATTTAAATCTTGTCCTCACAGTCACATCAGAGACAGTCTCTAACTCTACCTGCAAACCTACCCTCACTGTACACCATTCCATACACCTGATCTGAAACCCTGCCCAGGTCTTCCAACGTGACCCCTCACCACCACCATCACCATCACTCATGTCTAAGAAACATCATGAAAGTCTATCTCGCAATCACCCTCACAATCAGAGCTGGATCCTGACTCTAACCATATCCCTATCCTCCACTTACAGCTAAACCACCACTTAAACTTAACCCTGGACTGCAACCAGGACCTGAAACCTCACTGTCACCATCGATGTTACCCATGCTTCACCATAAACCTGATGTTCAATCTCGTCCTCACCCTCACAACAGAGCCGGATTGTTAGCCTAAACAAAACCATGTGCTCCCTGTACACCTTTCCGAACACCTAACCCTAACCCTAGACCTAGCCCATGGAACTGAACCCTGACAGTCACCATCGACATCACCCAGGCTTCAGCGTAAACCTGATGTTCAATCTCTTCCTCATCCTCACATCAGAGCCGAATTCTAACCCTTCCCATAACCGTATCTTCCCTGTACACCTTACCAAACACCTAACCCTAACCCTAGCCCTAGCCCATGGAATTGAACCTTGACGGTCACCATCGACATCACCCAGGCTTCAGCGTAAACCCGATGTGCAATCCCATCCTCATCCTCACATCAGAGCCCGACTCAAACCCTTCCCATAACCGTATCTTCCCTGTACACCTTACCAATCACCTTACCCTAACCCTAGCCTTGTTCCCTGGACTTACCCCTCACCATCACCATCAATGTCCCCTACGCTTCAATGAAAACCTCGACCTCAATCTATCCCTCAACATCACATCAGAGGTGAATCCTAAGCAAAATGATAAACCAATCCTCCCTGTACACATTACAGGACACCTAACCCTAAACCTAACCTTGTTCACTGGCCTGTACCCTCTCTGTTAAAATCGACATCTCCCATGCGTCACTGTAAACCTCCGTGTCAATCTCACCCTCACCATCACATCAGAGTCACACCCTAACTCCAAACGTAGTCCCGTATGTTCCATACACCTCAGTGAAAACCAACCTTCTCTCTACTGCTGGTCATTTGACATGACCACACAACATCTCAATTGACATCTTCCATGCTTCACCTTAATCCTGAATTACAATCATACTCTCTAACTCACATCAGAGCTGGGCCCTAATGCTAACCATAATCCAAACTCCTCGTTCATGTTAAAGAACTAGTATCCATTAACCTAGCCCTAGCCCATGGATCTGAATCATCACCATCACCATCGATGTCACTGAGAATTAACCATAAACTGGATCTTCAATCTCGTACTCACCCTCACATCAGAGACAGACCCTAACTCTAATTGTAACCCTATCTTCGCCATAAACCTAAACAAACACCCAAACCTAACCCTAGTCTTTGTCCCTGGACATTGTCCCTCAGCGTCACCACTGACTTCACCGAAGGTTCGCTTTATCCATGGATTTAAATCTTGTCTTCGTAATCACTTCAGAGACAGACTCTAACTCTCACCATACATTTACCCTCAATGTTCACCATTTCGTACACCTAATACTATACCCTGCCCACGTCCTTCGCTCTGACCCCTCACCACAAACACCACCATCAAGCATGTCTATCAAAAAGAGTGAATATCATTCTCACAATCACCCTCACTTTAGAGCTGGATCCCGACTCTAACCATATCCCTATCCTCCATGCACAGTTAAACCAACACCGAAACCTAACCCTAGCTTGGCTCCTGGACCTGAAACCGCACAATCACCAACGATGTCACCCAGAATTCTCCGTAAACCCGATGTTCAATCTCGTCCTCAACCGCACTACAGAGCCAGATCATAAGCCTAAATGAAACCATATAGTCCCTGTACACCTTACCAAACACCTAACCCTACCCCTAGCCCTAGCCCATGGACCTAATACCTCACAATCACCATTGACATCACCCAGGCTTCAGCGTAAACCTGATGTTCAATCTCGTCCTGATCCTCACGTCAGAGCCCAATCCGAACCCTTCCCATAACAATATCTCCCCCGTACACCTTGCCAAACACTTAACCCTGAACCTAGCCTTGTTTCCTTGACTTACCCCTCTCTGTCACCATTAGCGTCCCCCATGCCTCACTGTAAAACTCCTCCTCAGTGTACCCCTTCACCTCACATCAGAGCTAGATCCTAAGCATAACGATAACCCTCTCCTCCCAGTACAACTTACAGAACACCAAACCCTAACCCTAACCTTGTTCACTGACCAAAACCCTCACCGTCAAAATCGACATCTAACACACCTCACAGTAAACGTCAAGAACAATCTCACCCTTGGGCTCACATCAGAGCTACATCCTAACTTTAAACATAGTCCTGTATGTCCCGTAAAACTTTGCGAACACCAACCCTAACTCGAGTGCTGATCACTAGACCTGACCCCTCAGCATCATATTTGACATCATCCACGCTTCACCTTAAACCTGAATTACAATCATACTCTCTACTTCACATCACACCAGACCCAAATTCTAACTGTAATCTAAACTCCCCATTCGCCTTAAAGAACTACCAACTATAATACTAGCCCTAGCCCATGGATCTAACCTACACCGCCACCTTCGATGTCAACACATGCTTCACCGGTAACTTAAACTTCCATCTCATCCTTACCCTCATATAAGAGACAGACCCTAAATCAAATCGTAACCCTAACTTCCCCATAAAACTTAAGTTACACCCAAGCCTAACACTAGCCCTTGTCAGTGGACATTGCCCCTCACCATCACCATTGACAACACACAAGGTTCCCTTTAAACATGGATTTAAATCTGGCCCCCTACTCACATCAGAGACAGTCCCAAACTCAAAATGTAACCCTATCCTCACTGTTCACCGTTCGTACACCTGAACCAAAACCCTGCCCAGTTTCTTCAACCTGACCCCTCACCACCGACAGCACCATGACTCATGTCTAACAAAAATCATGAAGGTCTGTATCGAAAATGACATCAGGTCAGAGCTGGATCCTGATTCCTACCATACCCCAATCCTCCACGTACAGCGAACTGAACACCGACACCTAAACCTAGACCTGGCCCCTGGACCTGAAACCTCATCGTCACCAATGACATCACCCACGTTCAGCGCAAACCTGATGTTCAATCACTTCCTCATCCACACATCAGAGCCTGATCCTAATCCTTCCCATAACCATATCTTCCCTGTACACCTTACCAAGCACCTATCCCTAACACTAACCTTGTTTCCTGGTTGAATCCTCACTGACAAAATCGACATCCCCCATGCCTCACTGTAAACCTCCACCTCAATGTCGTCCATGCCATCACGTCAGAGCCAGATCCTAACTCTAAACATAGTCCTATACGTCTGGTACACCTTAGCAAACACAAACCCTAACTGTAGCCCAGGTCTCTTGACCTGACACAACATCACAATTGACATCATTCACGCTTCACCTCAACTCTGAATTACAATCGTACTCTCTAACTCACATCACAGGTGAAACCAAGCTCTAACCATAATCTAAACTCCCCATTTGCCTTAAAGAAATCGCAACCCAAATCCTAGCACTAGCCCATGGACCAAACCCTCACTGTCACCTTCGATGTCACCCAGGCTTCACCGTAACCTTGAACTGCAATCTCGTACTCACCCTCACATCAGAGACAGATGCAAACACTGATAGTAACCCTACACTCCCCATTAACCTTAATGAACATGCAACCCTAAAGCAAGCACTTGTCCCTGGACCTTAACCCTTAGAGTCACCATTGACACCACTGAAGGTTATCTTTAAAAATGGAATTAAATTTTGTCCTCACAGTCACATCAGAGACAGTCTCTAACTCTACCTGCAAACCTACCCTCACTGTACACCATTCCATACACCTGATCTGAAACCCTGCCCAGGTCTTCCAACGTGACCCCTCACCACCACCATCACCATCACTCATGTCTAAGAAACATCATGAAAGTCTATCTCGCAATCACCCTCACAATCAGAGCTGGATCCTGACTCTAACCATATCGCTATCCTCCACTTACAGCTAAACCACCACTTAAACTTAACCCTGGACTGCAACCAGGACCTGAAACCTCACTGTCACCATCGATGTTACCCATGCTTCATCATATTCCTGATGTTCAATCTCGTCCTCACCCTCACAACAGAGCCGGATTGTTAGCCTAAACAAAACCAAGTGCTCCCTGTACACCTTTCCGAACACCTAACACTAACCGTAGACCTAGCCCATGAAACTGAACCCTGACACTCACCATCGACATCACCCAGGCTTCAGCGTAAACCTGATGTTCAATCTCTTCCTCATCCTCACATCAGAGCCCAATTCTAACCCTTCCCATAACCGTATCTTCCCTGTACACCTTACCAAACACCTAACCCTAACCCTAGCCCTAGCCCATGGAATTGAACCTTGACGGTCACCATCGACATCACCCAGGCTTCAGCGTAAACCCGATGTGCAATCCCATCCTCATCCTCACATCAGAGCCCGACTCAAACCCTTCCCATAACCGTATCTTCCCTGTACACCTTACCAAACACCTAACCCTAACAATAGCCTTGTTCCCTGGACTTACCCCTCACCATCACCATCAATGTCCCCTACGCTTCAATGAAAACCTCGACCTCAATCTATCCCTCAACATCACATCAGAGGTGAATCCTAAGCAAAATGATAAACCAATCCTCCCTGTACACATTACAGGACACCTAACCCTAAACCTAACCTTGTTCACTGGCCTGTACCCTCTCTGTTAAAATCGACATCTCCCATGTGTCACTGTAAACCTCCGTGTCAATCTCACCCTCACCATCACATCAGAGTCACACCCTAACTCCAAACGTAGTCCCGTATGTTCCATACACCTCAGTGAAAACCAACCTTCTCTCTACTGCTGGTCATTTGACATGACCACACAACATCTCAATTGACATCTTCCATGCTTCACCTTAATCCTGAATTACAATCATACTCTCTAACTCACATCAGAGCTGGGCCCTAATGCTAACCATAATCCAAACTCCTCGTTCATGTTAAAGAACTAGTATCCATTAACCTAGCCCTAGCCCATGGATCTGAATCATCACCATCACCATCGATGTCACTGAGAATTAACCATAAACTGGATCTTCAATCTCGTACTCACCCTCACATCAGAGACAGACCCTAACTCTAATTGTAACCCTATCTTCGCCATAAACCTAAACAAACACCCAACCGTAACCCTAGTCTTTGTCCCTGGACATTGTCCCTCAGCGTCACCACTGACTTCACCGAAGGTTCGCTTTATCCATGGATTTAAATCTTGTCTTCGTAATCACTTCAGAGACAGACTCTAACTCTCACCATACATTTACCCTCAATGTTCACCATTTCGTACACCTAATACTATACCCTGCCCACGTCTTTCGCTCTGACCCCTCACCACAAACACCACCATCAAGCATGTCTATCAAAAAGAGTGAATATCATTCTCACAATCACCCTCACTTTAGAGCTGGATCCCGACTCTAACCATATCCCTATCCTCCATGCACACTTAAACCAACACCGAAACCTAACCCTAGCTTGGCTCCTGGACCTGAAACCGCACAATCACCAACGATGTCACCCAGAATTCTCCGTAAACCCGATGTTCAATCTCGTCCTCAACCGCACTACAGAGCCAGATCATAAGCCTAAATGAAACCATATAGTCCCTGTACACCTTACCAAACACCTAAACCTACCCCTAGCCCTAGCCCATGGACCTAATACCTCACAATCACCATTGACATCACCCAGGCTTCAGCGTAAACCTGATGTTCAATCTCGTCCTGATCCTCACGTCAGAGCCCAATCCGAACCCTTCCCATAACAATATCTCCCCCGTACACCTTGCCAAACACTTAACCCTGAACCTAGCCTTGTTTCCTTGACTTACCCCTCACTGTCACCATCAGCGTCCCCCATGCCTCACTGTAAAACTCCTCCTCAGTGTACCCCTTCACCTCACATCAGAGCTGGATCCTAAGCATAACGATAACCCTCTCCTCCCAGTACAACTTACAGAACACCAAACCCTAACCCTAACCTTGTTCACTGACCAAAACCCTCACCGTCAAAATCGACATCTAACACACCTCACAGTAAACGTCAAGAACAATCTCACCCTTGGGCTCACATCAGAGCTACATCCTAACTTTAAACATAGTCCTGTATGTCCCGTAAAACTTTGCGAACACCAACCCTAACTCGAGTGCTGATCACTAGACCTGACCCCTCAGCATCATATTTGACATCATCCACGCTTCACCTTAAACCTGAATTACAATCATACTCTCTACTTCACATCACACCAGACCCAAATTCTAACTGTAATCTAAACTCCCCATTCGCCTTAAAGAACTACCAACTATAATACTAGCCTTAGCCCATGGATCTAACCTACACCGCCACCTTCGATGTCAACACATGCTTCACCGGTAACTTAAACTTCCATCTCGTCCTTACCCTCATATAAGAGACAGACCCTAAATCAAATCGTAACCCTAACTTCCCCATAAAACTTAAGTTACACCCAAGCCTAACACTAGCCCTTGTCCGTGGACATTGCCCCTCACCATCACCATTGACAACACACAAGGTTCCCTTTAAACATGGAGTTAAATCTGGCCCCCTACTCACATCAGAGACAGTCCCAAACTCAAAATGTAACCCTATCCTCACTGTTCACCGTTCGTACACCTGAACCAAAACCCTGCCCAGTTTCTTCAACCTGACCCCTCACCACCGACAGCACCATGACTCATGTCTAACAAAAATCATGAAGGTCTGTATCGAAAATGACATCAGGTCAGAGCTGGATCCTGATTCCTACCATATCCCAATCCTCCACGTACAGCGAACTGAACACCGACACCTAAACCTAGACCTGGCCCCTGGACCTGAAACCTCATCGTCACCAATGACATCACCCACGTTCAGCGCAAACCTGATGTTCAATCACTTCCTCATCCACACATCAGAGCCTGATCCTAATCCTTCCCATAACCATATCTTCCCTGTACACCTTACCAAGCACCTATCCCTAACCCTAACCTTGTTTCCTGGTTGAATCCTCACTGACAAAATCGACATCCCCCATGCCTCACTGTAAACCTCCACCTCAATGTCGTCCATGCCATCATGTCAGAGCCAGATCCTAACTCTAAACATAGTCCTATACGTCTGGTACACCTTAGCAAACACAAACCCTAACTGTAGCCCAGGTCTCTTGACCTGACACAACATCACAATTGACATCATTCACGCTTCACCTCAACTCTGAATTACAATCGTACACTCTAACACACATCACAGGTGAAACCAAGCTCTAACCATAATCTAAACTCCCCATTTGCCTTAAAGAAATCGCAACCCAAATCCTAGCACTAGCCCATGGACCAAACCCTCACTGTCACCTTCGACGTCACCCAGGCTTCACCGTAACCTTGAACTGCAATCTCGTACTCACCCTCACATCAGAGACAGATGCAAACACTGATAGTAACCCTACACTCCCCATTAACCTTAATGAACATGCAACCCTAAAGCAAGCACTTGTCCCTGGACCTTAACCCTTAGAGTCACCATTGACACCACTGAAGGTTATCTTTAAAAATGGAATTAAATCTTGTCCTCACAGTCACATCAGAGACAGTCTCTAACTCTACCTGCAAACCTACCCTCACTGTACACCATTCCATACACCTGATCTGAAACCCTGCCCAGGTCTTCCAACGTGACCCCTCACCACCACCATCACCATCACTCATGTCTAAGAAACATCATGAAAGTCTATCTCGCAATCACCCTCACAATCAGAGCTGGATCCTGACTCTAACCATATCCCTATCCTCCACTTACAGCTAAACCACCACTTAAACTTAACCCTGGACTGCAACCAGGACCTGAAACCTCACTGTCACCATCGATGTTACCCATGCTTCACCATATTCCTGATGTTCAATCTCGTCCTCACCCTCACAACAGAGCCGGATTGTTAGCCTAAACAAAACCATGTGCTCCCTGTACACCTTTCCGAACACCTAACCCTAACCCTAGACCTAGCCCATGGAACTGAAACCTGACAGTCACCATCGACATCACCCAGGCTTCAGCGTAAACCTGATGTTCAATCTCTTCCTCATCCTCACATCAGAGCCGAATTCTAACCCTTCCCATAACCGTATCTTCCCTGTACACCTTACCAAACACCTAACCCTAACCCTAGCCCTAGCCCATGGAATTGAACCTTGACGGTCACCATCGACATCACCCAGGCTTCAGCGTAAACCCGATGTGCAATCCCATCCTCATCCTCACATCAGAGCCCGACTCAAACCCTTCCCATAACCGTATCTTCCCTGTACACCTTACCAATCACCTTACCCTAACCCTAGCCTTGTTCCCTGGACTTACCCCTCACCATCACCATCAATGTCCCCTACGCTTCAATGAAAACCTCGACCTCAATCTATCCCTCAACATCACATCAGAGGTGAATCCTAAGCAAAATGATAAACCAATCCTCCCTGTACACATTACAGGACACCTAACCCTAAACCTAACCTTGTTCACTGGCCTGTACCCTCTCTGTTAAAATCGACATCTCCCATGCGTCACTGTAAACCTCCGTGTCAATCTCACCCTCACCATCACATCAGAGTCACACCCTAACTCCAAACGTAGTCCCGTATGTTCCATACACCTCAGTGAAAACCAACCTTCTCTCTACTGCTGGTCATTTGACATGACCACACAACATCTCAATTGACATCTTCCATGCTTCACCTTAATCCTGAATTACAATCATACTCTCTAACTCACATCAGAGCTGGGCCCTAATGCTAACCATAATCCAAACTCCTCGTTCATGTTAAAGAACTAGTATCCATTAACCTAGCCCTAGCCCATGGATCTGAATCATCACCATCACCATCGATGTCACTGAGAATTAACCATAAACTGGATCTTCAATCTCGTACTCACCCTCACATCAGAGACAGACCCTAACTCTAATTGTAACCCTATCTTCGCCATAAACCTAAACAAACACCCAAACCTAACCCTAGTCTTTGTCCCTGGACATTGTCCCTCAGCGTCACCACTGACTTCACCGAAGGTTCGCTTTATCCATGGATTTAAATCTTGTCTTCGTAATCACTTCAGAGACAGACTCTAACTCTCACCATACATTTACCCTCAATGTTCACCATTTCGTACACCTAATACTATACCCTGCCCACGTCCTTCGCTCTGACCCCTCACCACAAACACCACCATCAAGCATGTCTATCAAAAAGAGTGAATATCATTCTCACAATCACCCTCACTTTAGAGCTGGATCCCGACTCTAACCATATCCCTATCCTCCATGCACAGTTAAACCAACACCGAAACCTAACCCTAGCTTGGCTCCTGGACCTGAAACCGCACAATCACCAACGATGTCACCCAGAATTCTCCGTAAACCCGATGTTCAATCTCGTCCTCAACCGCACTACAGAGCCAGATCATAAGCCTAAATGAAACCATATAGTCCCTGTACACCTTACCAAACACCTAACCCTACCCCTAGCCCTAGCCCATGGACCTAATACCTCACAATCACCATTGACATCACCCAGGCTTCAGCGTAAACCTGATGTTCAATCTCGTCCTGATCCTCACGTCAGAGCCCAATCCGAACCCTTCCCATAACAATATCTCCCCCGTACACCTTGCCAAACACTTAACCCTGAACCTAGCCTTGTTTCCTTGACTTACCCCTCTCTGTCACCATTAGCGTCCCCCATGCCTCACTGTAAAACTCCTCCTCAGTGTACCCCTTCACCTCACATCAGAGCTAGATCCTAAGCATAACGATAACCCTCTCCTCCCAGTACAACTTACAGAACACCAAACCCTAACCCTAACCTTGTTCACTGACCAAAACCCTCACCGTCAAAATCGACATCTAACACACCTCACAGTAAACGTCAAGAACAATCTCACCCTTGGGCTCACATCAGAGCTACATCCTAACTTTAAACATAGTCCTGTATGTCCCGTAAAACTTTGCGAACACCAACCCTAACTCGAGTGCTGATCACTAGACCTGACCCCTCAGCATCATATTTGACATCATCCACGCTTCACCTTAAACCTGAATTACAATCATACTCTCTACTTCACATCACACCAGACCCAAATTCTAACTGTAATCTAAACTCCCCATTCGCCTTAAAGAACTACCAACTATAATACTAGCCCTAGCCCATGGATCTAACCTACACCGCCACCTTCGATGTCAACACATGCTTCACCGGTAACTTAAACTTCCATCTCATCCTTACCCTCATATAAGAGACAGACCCTAAATCAAATCGTAACCCTAACTTCCCCATAAAACTTAAGTTACACCCAAGCCTAACACTAGCCCTTGTCCGTGGACATTGCCCCTCACCATCACCATTGACAACACACAAGGTTCCCTTTAAACATGGATTTAAATCTGGCCCCCTACTCACATCAGAGACAGTCCCAAACTCAAAATGTAACCCTATCCTCACTGTTCACCGTTCGTACACCTGAACCAAAACCCTGCCCAGTTTCTTCAACCTGACCCCTCACCACCGACAGCACCATGACTCATGTCTAACAAAAATCATGAAGGTCTGTATCGAAAATGACATCAGGTCAGAGCTGGATCCTGATTCCTACCATACCCCAATCCTCCACGTACAGCGAACTGAACACCGACACCTAAACCTAGACCTGGCCCCTGGACCTGAAACCTCATCGTCACCAATGACATCACCCACGTTCAGCGCAAACCTGATGTTCAATCACTTCCTCATCCACACATCAGAGCCTGATCCTAATCCTTCCCATAACCATATCTTCCCTGTACACCTTACCAAGCACCTATCCCTAACCCTAACCTTGTTTCCTGGTTGAATCCTCACTGACAAAATCGACATCCCCCATGCCTCACTGTAAACCTCCACCTCAATGTCGTCCATGCCATCACGTCAGAGCCAGATCCTAACTCTAAACATAGTCCTATACGTCTGGTACACCTTAGCAAACACAAACCCTAACTGTAGCCCAGGTCTCTTGACCTGACACAACATCACAATTGACATCATTCACGCTTCACCTCAACTCTGAATTACAATCGTACTCTCTAACTCACATCACAGGTGAAACCAAGCTCTAACCATAATCTAAACTCCCCATTTGCCTTAAAGAAATCGCAACCCAAATCCTAGCACTAGCCCATGGACCAAACCCTCACTGTCACCTTCGATGTCACCCAGGCTTCACCGTAACCTTGAACTGCAATCTCGTACTCACCCTCACATCAGAGACAGATGCAAACACTGATAGTAACCCTACACTCCCCATTAACCTTAATGAACATGCAACCCTAAAGCAAGCACTTGTCCCTGGACCTTAACCCTTAGAGTCACCATTGACACCACTGAAGGTTATCTTTAAAAATGGAATTAAATTTTGTCCTCACAGTCACATCAGAGACAGTCTCTAACTCTACCTGCAAACCTACCCTCACTGTACACCATTCCATACACCTGATCTGAAACCCTGCCCAGGTCTTCCAACGTGACCCCTCACCACCACCATCACCATCACTCATGTCTAAGAAACATCATGAAAGTCTATCTCGCAATCACCCTCACAATCAGAGCTGGATCCTGACTCTAACCATATCGCTATCCTCCACTTACAGCTAAACCACCACTTAAACTTAACCCTGGACTGCAACCAGGACCTGAAACCTCACTGTCACCATCGATGTTACCCATGCTTCATCATATTCCTGATGTTCAATCTCGTCCTCACCC
This sequence comes from Manis javanica, assembly GCF_040802235.1. Lineage (NCBI taxonomy): Eukaryota > Metazoa > Chordata > Mammalia > Pholidota > Manidae > Manis > Manis javanica. The sequence goes on along the minus strand of NW_027332168.1, from coordinate 1,199,352 downwards.
TCACAACAGAGCCGGATTGTTAGCCTAAACAAAACCAAGTGCTCCCTGTACACCTTTCCGAACACCTAACACTAACCGTAGACCTAGCCCATGAAACTGAACCCTGACACTCACCATCGACATCACCCAGGCTTCAGCGTAAACCTGATGTTCAATCTCTTCCTCATCCTCACATCAGAGCCCAATTCTAACCCTTCCCATAACCGTATCTTCCCTGTACACCTTACCAAACACCTAACCCTAACCCTAGCCCTAGCCCATGGAATTGAACCTTGACGGTCACCATCGACATCACCCAGGCTTCAGCGTAAACCCGATGTGCAATCCCATCCTCATCCTCACATCAGAGCCCGACTCAAACCCTTCCCATAACCGTATCTTCCCTGTACACCTTACCAAACACCTAACCCTAACCCTAGCCTTGTTCCCTGGACTTACCCCTCACCATCACCATCAATGTCCCCTACGGTTCAATGAAAACCTCGACCTCAATCTATCCCTCAACATCACATCAGAGGTGAATCCTAAGCAAAATGATAAACCAATCCTCCCTGTACACATTACAGGACACCTAACCCTAAACCTAACCTTGTTCACTGGCCTGTACCCTCTCTGTTAAAATCGACATCTCCCATGCGTCACTGTAAACCTCCGTGTCAATCTCACCCTCACCATCACATCAGAGTCACACCCTAACTCCAAACGTAGTCCCGTATGTTCCATACACCTCAGTGAAAACCAACCTTCTCTCTACTGCTGGTCATTTGACATGACCACACAACATCTCAATTGACATCTTCCATGCTTCACCTTAATCCTGAATTACAATCATACTCTCTAACTCACATCAGAGCTGGGCCCTAATGCTAACCATAATCCAAACTCCTCGTTCATGTTAAAGAACTAGTATCCATTAACCTAGCCCTAGCCCATGGATCTGAATCATCACCATCACCATCGATGTCACTGAGAATTAACCATAAACTGGATCTTCAATCTCGTACTCACCCTCACATCAGAGACAGACCCTAACTCTAATTGTAACCCTATCTTCGCCATAAACCTAAACAAACACCCAACCCTAACCCTAGTCTTTGTCCCTGGACATTGTCCCTCAGCGTCACCACTGACTTCACCGAAGGTTCGCTTTATCCATGGATTTAAATCTTGTCTTCGTAATCACTTCAGAGACAGACTCTAACTCTCACCATACATTTACCCTCAATGTTCACCATTTCGTACACCTAATACTATACCCTGCCCACGTCTTTCGCTCTGACCCCTCACCACAAACACCACCATCAAGCATGTCTATCAAAAAGAGTGAATATCATTCTCACAATCACCCTCACTTTAGAGCTGGATCCCGACTCTAACCATATCCCTATCCTCCATGCACAGTTAAACCAACACCGAAACCTAACCCTAGCTTGGCTCCTGGACCTGAAACCGCACAATCACCAACGATGTCACCCAGAATTCTCCGTCAACCCGATGTTCAATCTCGTCCTCAACCGCACTACAGAGCCAGATCATAAGCCTAAATGAAACCATATAGTCCCTGTACACCTTACCAAACACCTAACCCTACCCCTAGCCCTAGCCCATGGACCTAATACCTCACAATCACCATTGACATCACCCAGGCTTCAGCGTAAACCTGATGTTCAATCTCGTCCTGATCCTCACGTCAGAGCCCAATCCGAACCCTTCCCATAACAATATCTCCCCCGTACACCTTGCCAAACACTTAACCCTGAACCTAGCCTTGTTTCCTTGACTTACCCCTCACTGTCACCATCAGCGTCCCCCATGCCTCACTGTAAAACTCCTCCTCAGTGTACCCCTTCACCTCACATCAGAGCTGGATCCTAAGCATAACGATAACCCTCTCCTCCCAGTACAACTTACAGAACACCAAACCCTAACCCTAACCTTGTTCACTGACCAAAACCCTCACCGTCAAAATCGACATCTAACACACCTCACAGTAAACGTCAAGAACAATCTCACCCTTGGGCTCACATCAGAGCTACATCCTAACTTTAAACATAGTCCTGTATGTCCCGTAAAACTTTGCGAACACCAACCCTAACTCGAGTGCTGATCACTAGACCTGACCCCTCAGCATCATATTTGACATCATCCACGCTTCACCTTAAACCTGAATTACAATCATACTCTCTACTTCACATCACACCAGACCCAAATTCTAACTGTAATCTAAACTCCCCATTCGCCTTAAAGAACTACCAACTATAATACTAGCCCTAGCCCATGGATCTAACCTACACCGCCACCTTCGATGTCAACACATGCTTCACCGGTAACTTAAACTTCCATCTCGTCCTTACCCTCATATAAGAGACAGACCCTAAATCAAATCGTAACCCTAACTTCCCCATAAAACTTAAGTTACACCCAAGCCTAACACTAGCCCTTGTCCGTGGACATTGCCCCTCACCATCACCATTGACAACACACAAGGTTCCCTTTAAACATGGATTTAAATCTGGCCCCCTACTCACATCAGAGACAGTCCCAAACTCAAAATGTAACCCTATCCTCACTGTTCACCGTTCGTACACCTGACCCAAAACCCTGCCCAGTTTCTTCGACCTGACCCCTCACCACCGACAGCACCATGACTCATGTCTAACAAAAATCATGAAGGTCTGTATCGAAAATGACATCAGGTCAGAGCTGGATCCTGATTCCTACCATACCCCAATCCTCCACGTACAGCGAACTGAACACCGACACCTAAACCTAGACCTGGCCCCTGGACCTGAAACCTCATCGTCACCAATGACATCACCCACGTTCAGCGCAAACCTGATGTTCAATCACTTCCTCATCCACACATCAGAGCCTGATCCTAATCCTTCCCATAACCATATCTTCCCTGTACACCTTACCAAGCACCTATCCCTAACCCTAACCTTGTTTCCTGGTTGAATCCTCACTGACAAAATCGACATCCCCCATGCCTCACTGTAAACCTCCACCTCAATGTCGTCCATGCCATCACGTCAGAGCCAGATCCTAACTCTAAACATAGTCCTATACGTCTGGTACACCTTAGCAAACACAAACCCTAACTGTAGCCCAGGTCTCTTGACCTGACACAACATCACAATTGACATCATTCACGCTTCACCTCAACTCTGAATTACAATCGTACTCTCTAACTCACATCACAGGTGAAACCAAGCTCTAACCATAATCTAAACTCCCCATTTGCCTTAAAGAAATCGCAACCCAAATCCTAGCACTAGCCCATGGACCAAACCCTCACTGTCACCTTCGATGTCACCCAGGCTTCACCGTAACCTTGAACTGCAATCTCGTACTCACCCTCACATCAGAGACAGATGCAAACACTGATAGTAACCCTACACTCCCCATTAACCTTAATGAACATGCAACCCTAAAGCAAGCACTTGTCCCTGGACCTTAACCCTTAGAGTCACCATTGACACCACTGAAGGTTATCTTTAAAAATGGAATTAAATTTTGTCCTCACAGTCACATCAGAGACAGTCTCTAACTCTACCTGCAAACCTACCCTCACTGTACACCATTCCATACACCTGATCTGAAACCCTGCCCAGGTCTTCCAACGTGACCCCTCACCACCACCATCACCATCACTCATGTCTAAGAAACATCATGAAAGTCTATCTCGCAATCACCCTCACAATCAGAGCTGGATCCTGACTCTAACCATATCGCTATCCTCCACTTACAGCTAAACCACCACTTAAACTTAACCCTGGACTGCAACCAGGACCTGAAACCTCACTGTCAGCATCGATGTTACCCATGCTTCATCATATTCCTGATGTTCAATCTCGTCCTCACCCTCACAACAGAGCCGGATTGTTAGCCTAAACAAAACCAAGTGCTCCCTGTACACCTTTCCGAACACCTAACACTAACCGTAGACCTAGCCCATGAAACTGAACCCTGACACTCACCATCGACATCACCCAGGCTTCAGCGTAAACCTGATGTTCAATCTCTTCCTCATCCTCACATCAGAGCCGAATTCTAACCCTTCCCATAACCGTATCTTCCCTGTACACCTTACCAAACACCTAACCCTAACCCTAGCCCTAGCCCATGGAATTGAACCTTGACGGTCACCATCGACATCACCCAGGCTTCAGCGTAAACCCGATGTGCAATCCCATCCTCATCCTCACATCAGAGCCCGACTCAAACCCTTCCCATAACCGTATCTTCCCTGTACACCTTACCAAACACCTAACCCTAACCCTAGCCTTGTTCCCTGGACTTACCCCTCACCATCACCATCAATGTCCCCTACGCTTCAATGAAAACCTCGACCTCAATCTATCCCTCAACATCACATCAGAGGTGAATCCTAAGCAAAATGATAAACCAATCCTCCCTGTACACATTACAGGACACCTAACCCTAAACCTAACCTTGTTCACTGGCCTGTACCCTCTCTGTTAAAATCGACATCTCCCATGCGTCACTGTAAACCTCCGTGTCAATCTCACCCTCACCATCACATCAGAGTCACACCCTAACTCCAAACGTAGTCCCGTATGTTCCATACACCTCAGTGAAAACCAACCTTCTCTCTACTGCTGGTCATTTGACATGACCACACAACATCTCAATTGACATCTTCCATGCTTCACCTTAATCCTGAATTACAATCATACTCTCTAACTCACATCAGAGCTGGGCCCTAATGCTAACCATAATCCAAACTCCTCGTTCATGTTAAAGAACTAGTATCCATTAACCTAGCCCTAGCCCATGGATCTGAATCATCACCATCACCATCGATGTCACTGAGAATTAACCATAAACTGGATCTTCAATCTCGTACTCACCCTCACATCAGAGACAGACCCTAACTCTAATTGTAACCCTATCTTCGCCATAAACCTAAACAAACACCCAACCGTAACCCTAGTCTTTGTCCCTGGACATTGTCCCTCAGCGTCACCACTGACTTCACCGAAGGTTCGCTTTATCCATGGATTTAAATCTTGTCTTCGTAATCACTTCAGAGACAGACTCTAACTCTCACCATACATTTACCCTCAATGTTCACCATTTCGTACACCTAATACTATACCCTGCCCACGTCTTTCGCTCTGACCCCTCACCACAAACACCACCATCAAGCATGTCTATCAAAAAGAGTGAATATCATTCTCACAATCACCCTCACTTTAGAGCTGGATCCCGACTCTAACCATATCCCTATCCTCCATGCACAGTTAAACCAACACCGAAACCTAACCCTAGCTTGGCTCCTGGACCTGAAACCGCACAATCACCAACGATGTCACCCAGAATTCTCCGTCAACCCGATGTTCAATCTCGTCCTCAACCGCACTACAGAGCCAGATCATAAGCCTAAATGAAACCATATAGTCCCTGTACACCTTACCAAACACCTAACCCTACCCCTAGCCCTAGCCCATGGACCTAATACCTCACAATCACCATTGACATCACCCAGGCTTCAGCGTAAACCTGATGTTCAATCTCGTCCTGATCCTCACGTCAGAGCCCAATCCGAACCCTTCCCATAACAATATCTCCCCCGTACACCTTGCCAAACACTTAACCCTGAACCTAGCCTTGTTTCCTTGACTTACCCCTCACTGTCACCATCAGCGTCCCCCATGCCTCACTGTAAAACTCCTCCTCAGTGTACCCCTTCACCTCACATCAGAGCTGGATCCTAAGCATAACGATAACCCTCTCCTCCCAGTACAACTTACAGAACACCAAACCCTAACCCTAACCTTGTTCACTGACCAAAACCCTCACCGTCAAAATCGACATCTAACACACCTCACAGTAAACGTCAAGAACAATCTCACCCTTGGGCTCACATCAGAGCTACATCCTAACTTTAAACATAGTCCTGTATGTCCCGTAAAACTTTGCGAACACCAACCCTAACTCGAGTGCTGATCACTAGACCTGACCCCTCAGCATCATATTTGACATCATCCACGCTTCACCTTAAACCTGAATTACAATCATACTCTCTACTTCACATCACACCAGACCCAAATTCTAACTGTAATCTAAACTCCCCATTCGCCTTAAAGAACTACCAACTATAATACTAGCCCTAGCCCATGGATCTAACCTACACCGCCACCTTCGATGTCAACACATGCTTCACCGGTAACTTAAACTTCCATCTCGTCCTTACCCTCATATAAGAGACAGACCCTAAATCAAATCGTAACCCTAACTTCCCCATAAAACTTAAGTTACACCCAAGCCTAACACTAGCCCTTGTCCGTGGACATTGCCCCTCACCATCACCATTGACAACACACAAGGTTCCCTTTAAACATGGATTTAAATCTGGCCCCCTACTCACATCAGAGACAGTCCCAAACTCAAAATGTAACCCTATCCTCACTGTTCACCGTTCGTACACCTGAACCAAAACCCTGCCCAGTTTCTTCAACCTGACCCCTCACCACCGACAGCACCATGACTCATGTCTAACAAAAATCATGAAGGTCTGTATCGAAAATGACATCAGGTCAGAGCTGGATCCTGATTCCTACCATATCCCAATCCTCCACGTACAGCGAACTGAACACCGACACCTAAACCTAGACCTGGCCCCTGGACCTGAAACCTCATCATCACCAATGACATCACACACGTTCAGCGCAAACCTGATGTTCAATCACTTCCTCATCCACACATCAGAGCCTGATCCTAATCCTTCCCATAACCATATCTTCCCTGTACACCTTACCAAGCACCTATCCCTAACCCTAACCTTGTTTCCTGGTTGAATCCTCACTGACAAAATCGACATCCCCCATGCCTCACTGTAAACCTCCACCTCAATGTCGTCCATGCCATCATGTCAGAGCCAGATCCTAACTCTAAACATAGTCCTATACGTCTGGTACACCTTAGCAAACACAAACCCTAACTGTAGCCCAGGTCTCTTGACCTGACACAACATCACAATTGACATCATTCACGCTTCACCTCAACTCTGAATTACAATCGTACACTCTAACACACATCACAGGTGAAACCAAGCTCTAACCATAATCTAAACTCCCCATTTGCCTTAAAGAAATCGCAACCCAAATCCTAGCACTAGCCCATGGACCAAACCCTCACTGTCACCTTCGACGTCACCCAGGCTTCACCGTAACCTTGAACTGCAATCTCGTACTCACCCTCACATCAGAGACAGATGCAAACACTGATAGTAACCCTATACTCCCCATTAACCTTAATGAACATGCAACCCTAAAGCAAGCACTTGTCCCTGGACCTTAACCCTTAGAGTCACCATTGACACCACTGAAGGTTATCTTTAAAAATGGAATTAAATCTTGTCCTCACAGTCACATCAGAGACAGTCTCTAACTCTACCTGCAAACCTACCCTCACTGTACACCATTCCATACACCTGATCTGAAACCCTGCCCAGGTCTTCCAACGTGACCCCTCACCACCACCATCACCATCACTCATGTCTAAGAAACATCATGAAAGTCTATCTCGCAATCACCCTCACAATCAGAGCTGGATCCTGACTCTAACCATATCCCTATCCTCCACTTACAGCTAAACCACCACTTAAACTTAACCCTGGACTGCAACCAGGACCTGAAACCTCACTGTCACCATCGATGTTACCCATGCTTCACCATATTCCTGATGTTCAATCTCGTCCTCACCCTCACAACAGAGCCGTATTGTTAGCCTAAACAAAACCATGTGCTCCCTGTACACCTTTCCGAACACCTAACCCTAACCGTAGACCTAGCCCATGAAACTGAACCCTGACAGTCACCATCGACATCACCCAGGCTTCAGCGTAAACCTGATGTTCAATCTCTTCCTCATCCTCACATCAGAGCCCAATTCTAACCCTTCCCATAACCGTATCTTCCCTGTATACCTTACCAAACACCTAACCCTAACCCTAGCCCTAGCCCATGGAATTGAACCTTGACGGTCACCATCGACATCACCCAGGCTTCAGCGTAAACCCGATGTGCAATCCCATCCTCATCCTCACATCAGAGCCCGACTCAAACCCTTCCCATAACCGTATCTTCCCTGTACACCTTACCAAACACCTAACCCTAACCCTAGCCTTGTTCCCTGGACTTACCCCTCACCATCACCATCAATGTCTCCTACGCTTCAATGAAAACCTCGACCTCAATCTATCCCTCAACATCACATCAGAGGTGAATCCTAAGCAAAATGATAAACCAATCCTCCCTGTACACATTACAGGACACCTAATCCTAAACCTAACCTTGTTCACTGGCCTGTACCCTCTCTGTTAAAATCGACATCTCCCATGCGTCACTGTAAACCTCCGTGTCAATCTCACCCTCACCATCACATCAGAGTCACACCCTAACTCCAAACGTAGTCCCGTATGTTCCATACACCTCAGTGAAAACCAACCTTCTCTCTACTGCTGGTCATTTGACATGACCACACAACGTCTCAATTGACATCTTCCATGCTTCACCTTAATCCTGAATTACAATCATACTCTCTAACTCACATCAGAGCTGGGCCCTAATGCTAACCATAATCCAAACTCCTCGTTCATGTTAAAGAACTAGTATCCATTAACCTAGCCCTAGCCCATGGATCTGAATCATCACCATCACCATCGATGTCACTGAGAATTAACCATAAACTGGATCTTCAATCTCGTACTCACCCTCACATCAGAGACAGACCCTAACTCTAATTGTAACCCTGTCTTCGCCATAAACCTAAACAAACACCCAACCCTAACCCTAGTCTTTGTCCCTGGACATTGTCCCTCAGCGTCACCACTGACTTCACCGAAGGTTCGCTTTATCCATGGATTTAAATCTTGTCTTCGTAATCACTTCAGAGACAGACTCTAACTCTCACCATACATTTACCCTCAATGTTCACCATTTCGTACACCTAATACGATACCCTGCCCACGTCCTTCGCTCTGACCCCTCACCACAAACACCACCATCAAGCATGTCTATCAAAAAGAGTGAATATCATTCTCACAATCACCCTTACTTTAGAGCTGGATCCTGACTCTAACCATATCCCTATCCTCCATGCACAGTTAAACCAACACCGAAACCTAACCCTAGCTTGGCTCGTGGACCTGAAACCGCACAACCACCAACGATGTCACCCAGAATTCTCCGTCAACCCGATGTTCAATCTCGTCCTCAAACGCACTACAGAGCCAGATCATAAGCCTAAATGAAACCATATAGTCCCTGTACACCTTACCAAACACCTAACCCTACCCCTAGCCCTAGCCCATGGACCTAATACCTCACAATCACCATTGACATCACCCAGGCTTCAGCGTAAACCTGATGTTCAATCTCGTCCTGATCCTCACGTCAGAGCCCAATCCGAACCCTTCCCATAACAATATCTCCCCCGTACACCTTACCAAACACTTAACCCTGAACCTAGCCTTGTTTCCTTGACTTACCCCTCACTGTCACCATCAGCGTCCCCCATGCCTCACTGTAAAACTCCTCCTCAGTGTACCCCTTCACCTCACATCAGAGCTGGATCCTAAGCATAACGACAACCCTCTCCTCCCAGTACAACTTACAGAACACCAAACCCTAACCCTAACCTTGTTCACTGACCAAAACCCTCACCGTCAAAATCGACATCTAACACACCTCACAGTAAACGTCAAGAACAATCTCACCCTTGGGCTCACATCAGAGCTACATCCTAACTTTAAACATAGTCCTGTATGTCCCGTAAAACTTTGCGAACACCAACCCTAACTCGAGTGCTGATCACTAGACCTGACCCCTCAGCATCATATTTGACATCATCCACGCTTCACCTTAAACCTGAATTACAATCATACTCTCTACTTCACATCACACCAGACCCAAATTCTAACTGTAATCTAAACTTCCCATTCGCCTTAAAGAACTACCAACTATAATACTAGCCCTAGACCATGGATCTAACCTACACCGCCACCTTCGATGTCAACACATGCTTCACCGGTAACTTAAACTTCCATCTCGTCCTTACCCTCATATAAGAGACAGACCCTAAATCAAGTCGTAACCCTAAATTCCCCATAAAACTTAAGTTACACCCAAGCCTAACACTAGCCCTTGACCGTGGACATTGCCCCTCACCATCACCATTGACAACACACAAGGTTCCCTTTAAACATGGATTTAAATCTGGCCCCCTACTCACATCAGAGACAGTTCCAAACTCAAAATGTAACCCTATCCTCACTGTTCACCGTTCGTACACCTGAACCAAAACCCTGCCCAGTTTCTTCAACCTGACCCCTCACCACCGACAGCACCATGACTCATGTCTAACAAAAATCATGAAGGTCTGTATCGAAAATGACATCAGGTCAGAGCTGGATCCTGATTCCTACCATACCCCAATCCTCCACGTACAGCGAACTGAACACCGACACCTAAACCTAGACCTGGCCCCTGGACCTGAAACCTCATCGTCACCAATGACATCACCCACGTTCAGCGCAAACCTGATGTTCAATCACTTCCTCATTCACACATCAGAGCCTGATCCTAATCCTTCCCATAACCATATCTTCCCTGTACACCTTACCAAACACCTATCCCTAACCCTAACCTTGTTTCCTGGTTGAATCCTCACTGACAAAATCGACATCCCCCATGCCTCACTGTAAACCTCCACCTCAATGTCGTCCATGCCATCACGTCAGAGCCAGATCCTAACTCTAAACATAGTCCTGTACGTCTGGTACACCTTAGCAAACACAAACCCTAACTGTAGCCCAGGTCTCTTGACCTGACACAACATCACAATTGACATCATTCACGCTTCACCTCAACTCTGAATTACAATCGTACTCTCTAACTCACATCACAGGTGAAACCAAGCTCTAACCATAATCTAAACTCCCCATTTGCCTTAAAGAAATCGCAACCCAAATCCTAGCACTAGCCCATGGACCAAACCCTCACTGTCACCTTCGACGTCACCCAGGCTTCACCGTAACCTTGAACTGCCATCTCGTACTCACCCTCACATCAGAGACAGATGCAAACACTGATAGTAACCCTACACTCCCCATTAACCTTAATGAACATGCAACCCTAAAGCAAGCACTTGTCCCTGGACCTTAACCCTTAGAGTCACCATTGACACCACTGAAGGTTATCTTTAAAAATGGATTTAAATCTTGTCCTCACAGTCACATCAGAGACAGTCTCTAACTCTACCTGCAAACCTACCCTCACTGTACACCATTCCATACACCTGATCTGAAACCCTGCCCAGGTCTTCCACCGTGACCCCTCACCACCACCATCACCATCACTCATGTCTAAGAAACATCATGAAAGTCTATCTCGCAATCACCCTCACAATCAGAGCTGGATCCTGACTCTAACCATATCCCTACCCTCCACTTACAGCTAAACCACCACTTAAACTTAACCCTGGACTGCAACCAGGACCTGAAACCTCACTGTCACCATCGATGTTACCCATGCTTCACCATAAACCTGATGTTCAATCTCGTCCTCACCCTCACAACAGAGCCGGATTGTTAGCCTAAACAAAACCATGTGCTCCCTGTACACCTTTCCGAACACCTAACCCTAACCCTAGACCTAGCCCATGGAACTGAACCCTGACAGTCACCATCAACATCACCCAGGCTTCAGCGTAAACCTGATGTTCAATCTCTTCCTCATCCTCACATCAGAGCCCAATTCTAACCCTTCCCATAACCGTATCTTCCCTGTACACCTTACCAAACACCTAACCCGAACCCTAGCCTTGTTCCCTGGACTTACCCCTCACCATCACCATCAATGTCCCCTACGCTTCAATGAAAACCTCGACCTCAATCTATCCCTCAACATCACATCAGAGGTGAATCCTAAGCAAAATGATAAACCAATCCTCCCTGTACACATTACAGGACACCTAACCCTAAACCTAACCTTGTTCACTGGCCTGTACCCTCTCTGTTAAAATCGACATCTCCCATGCGTCACTGTAAACCTCCGTGTCAATCTCACCCTCACCATCACATCAGAGTCACACCCTAACTCCAAACGTAGTCCCGTATGTTCCATACACCTCAGTGAAAACCAACCTTCTCTCTACTGCTGGTCATTTGACATGACCACACAACATCTCAATTGACATCTTCCATGCTTCACCTTAATCCTGAATTACAATCATACTCTCTAACTCACATCAGAGCTGGGCCCTAATGCTAACCATAATCCAAACTCCTCGTTCATGTTAAAGAACTAGTATCCATTAACCTAGCCCTAGCCCATGGATCTGAATCATCACCATCACCATCGATGTCACTGAGAATTAACCATAAACTGGATCTTCAATCTCGTACTCACCCTCACATCAGAGACAGACCCTAACTCTAATTGTAACCCTATCTTCGCCATAAACCTAAACAAACACCCAACCCTAACCCTAGTCTTTGTCCCTGGACATTGTCCCTCAGCGTCACCACTGACTTCACCGAAGGTTCGCTTTATCCATGGATTTAAATCTTGTCTTCGTAATCACTTCAGAGACAGACTCTAACTCTCACCATACATTTACCCTCAATGTTCACCATTTCGTACACCTAATACGATACCCTGCCCACGTCATTCGCTCTGACCCCTCACCACAAACACCACCATCAAGCATGTCTATCAAAAAGAGTGAATATCATTCTCACAATCACCCTCACTTTAGAGCTGGATCCTGACTCTAACCATATCCCTATCCTCCATGCACAGTTAAACCAACACCGAAACCTAACCCTAGCTTGGCTCCTGGACCTGAAACCGCAGAATCACCAACGATGTCACCCAGAATTCTCCGTAAACCCGATGTTCAATCTCGTCCTCAACCGCACTACAGAGCCAGATCATAAGCCTAAATGAAACCATATAGTCCCTGTTCACCTTACCAAACACCTAACCCTACCCCTAGCCCTAGCCCATGGACCTAATACCTCACAATCACCATTGACATCACCCAGGCTTCAGCGTAAACCTGATGTTCAATCTCGTCCTGATCCTCACGTCAGAGCCCAATCCGAACCCTTCCCATAACAATATCTCCCCCGTACACCTTGCCAAACACTTAACCCTGAACCTAGCCTTGTTTCCTTGACTTACCCCTCACTGTCACCATCAGCGTCCCCCATGCCTCACTGTAAAACTCCTCCTCAGTGTACCCCTTCACCTCACATCAGAGCTGGATCCTAAGCATAACGATAACCCTCTCCTCCCAGTACAACTTACAGAACACCAAACCCTAACCCTAACCTTGTTCACTGACCAAAACCCTCACCGTCAAAATCGACATCTAACACACCTCACAGTAAACGTCAAGAACAATCTCACCCTTGGGCTCACATCAGAGCTACATCCTAACTTTAAACATAGTCCTGTATGTCCCGTAAAACTTTGCGAACACCAACCCTAACTCGAGTGCTGATCACTAGACCTGACCCCTCAGCATCATATTTGACATTATCCACGCTTCACCTTAAACCTGAATTACAATCATACTCTATACTTCACATCACACCAGACCCAAATTCTAACTGTAATCTAAACTCCCCATTCGCCTTAAAGAACTACCAACTATAATACTAGCCCTAGCCCATGGATCTAACCTACACCGCCACCTTCGAGGTCAACACATGCTTCACCGGTAACTTAAACTTCCATCTCGTCCTTACCCTCATATAAGAGACAGACCCTAAATCAAATCGTAACCCTAACTTCCCCATAAAACTTAAGTTACACCCAAGCCTAACACTAGCCCTTGTCCGTGGACATTGCCCCTCACCATCACCATTGACAACACACAAGGTTTCCTTTAAACATGGATTTAAATCTGGCCCCCTACTCATATCAGAGACAGTCCCAAACTCAAAATGTAACCCTCTCCTCACTGTTCACCGTTCGTACACCTGACCCAAAACCCTGCCCAGTTTCTTCAACCTGACCCCTCACCACCGACAGCACCATGACTCATGTCTAACAAAATCATGAAGGTCTGTATCGAAAATGACATCAGGTCAGAGCTGGATCCTGATTCCTACCATACCCCAATCCTCCACGTACAGCGAACTGAACACCGACACCTAAACCTAGACCTGGCCCCTGGACCTGAAACCTCATCGTCACCAATGACATCACCCACGTTCAGCGCAAACCTGATGTTCAATCACTTCCTCATCCACACATCAGAGCCTGATCCTAATCCTTCCCATAACCATATCTTCCCTGTACACCTTACCAAGCACCTATCCCTAACCCTAACCTTGTTTCCTGGTTGAATCCTCACTGACAAAATCGACATCCCCCATGCCTCACTGTAAACCTCCACCTCAATGTCGTCCATGCCGTCACGTCAGAGCCAGATCCTAACTCTAAACATAGTCCTATACGTCTGGTACACCTTAGCAAACACAAACCCTAACTGTAGCCCAGGTCTCTTGACCTGACACAACATCACAATTGACATCATTCACGCTTCACCTCAACTCTGAATTACAATCGTACTCTCTAACTCACATCACAGGTGAAACCAAGCTCTAACCATAATCTAAACTCCCCATTTGCCTTAAAGAAATCGCAACCCAAATCCTAGCACTAGCCCATGGACCAAACCCTCACTGTCACCTTCGACGTCACCCAGGCTTCACCGTAACCTTGAACTGCCATCTCGTACTCACCCTCACATCAGAGACAGATGCAAACACTGATAGTAACCCTACACTCCCCATTAACCTTAATGAACATGCAACCCTAAAGCAAGCACTTGTCCCTGGACCTTAACCCTTAGAGTCACCATTGACACCACTGAAGGTTATCTTTAAAAATGGATTTAAATCTTGTCCTCACAGTCACATCAGAGACAGTCTCTAACTCTACCTGCAAACCTACCCTCACTGTACACCATTCCATACACCTGATCTGAAACCCTGCCCAGGTCTTCCACCGTGACCCCTCACCACCACCATCACCATCACTCATGTCTAAGAAACATCATGAAAGTCTATCTCGCAATCACCCTCACAATCAGAGCTGGATCCTGACTCTAACCATATCCCTACCCTCCACTTACAGCTAAACCACCACTTAAACTTAACCCTGGACTGCAACCAGGACCTGAAACCTCACTGTCACCATCGATGTTACCCATGCTTCACCATAAACCTGATGTTCAATCTCGTCCTCACCCTCACAACAGAGCCGGATTGTTAGCCTAAACAAAACCATGTGCTCCCTGTACACCTTTCCGAACACCTAACCCTAACCCTAGACCTAGCCCATGGAACTGAACCCTGACAGTCACCATCGACATCACCCAGGCTTCAGCGTAAACCTGATGTTCAATCTCTTCCTCATCCTCACATCAGAGCCCAATTCTAACCCTTCCCATAACCGTATCTTCCCTGTACACCTTACCAAACACCTAACCCGAACCCTAGCCTTGTTCCCTGGACTTACCCCTCACCATCACCATCAATGTCCCCTACGCTTCAATGAAAACCTCGACCTCAATCTATCCCTCAACATCACATCAGAGGTGAATCCTAAGCAAAATGATAAACCAATCCTCCCTGTACACATTACAGGACACCTAACCCTAAACCTAACCTTGTTCACTGGCCTGTACCCTCTCTGTTAAAATCGACATCTCCCATGCGTCACTGTAAACCTCCGTGTCAATCTCACCCTCACCATCACATCAGAGTCACACCCTAACTCCAAACGTAGTCCCGTATGTTCCATACACCTCAGTGAAAACCAACCTTCTCTCTACTGCTGGTCATTTGACATGACCACACAACATCTCAATTGACATCTTCCATGCTTCACCTTAATCCTGAATTACAATCATACTCTCTAACTCACATCAGAGCTGGGCCCTAATGCTAACCATAATCCAAACTCCTCGTTCATGTTAAAGAACTAGTATCCATTAACCTAGCCCTAGCCCATGGATCTGAATCATCACCATCACCATCGATGTCACTGAGAATTAACCATAAACTGGATCTTCAATCTCGTACTCACCCTCACATCAGAGACAGACCCTAACTCTAATTGTAACCCTATCTTCGCCATAAACCTAAACAAACACCCAACCCTAACCCTAGTCTTTGTCCCTGGACATTGTCCCTCAGCGTCACCACTGACTTCACCGAAGGTTCGCTTTATCCATGGATTTAAATCTTGTCTTCGTAATCACTTCAGAGACAGACTCTAACTCTCACCATACATTTACCCTCAATGTTCACCATTTCGTACACCTAATACGATACCCTGCCCACGTCCTTCGCTCTGACCCCTCACCACAAACACCACCATCAAGCATGTCTATCAAAAAGAGTGAATATCATTCTCACAATCACCCTCACTTTAGAGCTGGATCCTGACTCTAACCATATCCCTATCCTCCATGCACAGTTAAACCAACACCGAAACCTAACCCTAGCTTGGCTCCTGGACCTGAAACCGCACAATCACCAACGATGTCACCCAGAATTCTCCGTAAACCCGATGTTCAATCTCGTCCTCAACCGCACTACAGAGCCAGATCATAAGCCTAAATGAAACCATATAGTCCCTTTTCACCTTACCAAACACCTAACCCTACCCCTAGCCCTAGCCCATGGACCTAATACCTCACAATCACCATTGACATCACCCAGGCTTCAGCGTAAACCTGATGTTCAATCTCGTCCTGATCCTCACGTCAGAGCCCAATCCGAACCCTTCCCATAACAATATCTCCCCCGTACACCTTGCCAAACACTTAACCCTGAACCTAGCCTTGTTTCCTTGACTTACCCCTCACTGTCACCATCAGCGTCCCCCATGCCTCACTGTAAAACTCCTCCTCAGTGTACCCCTTCACCTCACATCAGAGCTGGATCCTAAGCATAACGATAACCCTCTCCTCCCAGTACAACTTACAGAACACCAAACCCTAACCCTAACCTTGTTCACTGACCAAAACCCTCACCGTCAAAATCGACATCTAACACACCTCACAGTAAACGTCAAGAACAATCTCACCCTTGGGCTCACATCAGAGCTACATCCTAACTTTAAACATAGTCCTGTATGTCCCGTAAAACTTTGCGAACACCAACCCTAACTCGAGTGCTGATCACTAGACCTGACCCCTCAGCATCATATTTGACATCATCCACGCTTCACCTTAAACCTGAATTATAATCATACTCTCTACTTCACATCACACCAGACCCAAATTCTAACTGTAATCTAAACTCCCCATTCGCCTTAAAGAACTACCAACTATAATACTAGCCCTAGCCCATGGATCTAACCTACACCGCCACCTTCGAGGTCAACACATGCTTCACCGGTAACTTAAACATCCATCTCGTCCTTACCCTCATATAAGAGACAGACCCTAAATCAAATCGTAACCCTAACTTCCCCATAAAACTTAAGTTACACCCAAGCCTAACACTAGCCCTTGTCCGTGGACATTGCCCCTCACCATCACCATTGACAACACACAAGGTTTCCTTTAAACATGGATTTAAATCTGGCCCCCTACTCATATCAGAGACAGTCCCAAACTCAAAATGTAACCCTCTCCTCACTGTTCACCGTTCGTACACCTGACCCAAAACCCTGCCCAGTTTCTTCAACCTGACCCCTCACCACCGACAGCACCATGACTCATGTCTAACAAAAATCATGAAGGTCTGTATCGAAAATGACATCAGGTCAGAGCTGGATCCTGATTCCTACCATACCCCAATCCTCCACGTACAGCGAACTGAACACCGACACCTAAACCTAGACCTGGCCCCTGGACCTGAAACCTCATCGTCACCAATGACATCACCCACGTTCAGCGCAAACCTGATGTTCAATCACTTCCTCATCCACACATCAGAGCCTGATCCTAATCCTTCCCATAACCATATCTTCCCTGTACACCTTACCAAGCACCTATCCCTAACCCTAACCTTGTTTCCTGGTTGAATCCTCACTGACAAAATCGACATCCCCCATGCCTCACTGTAAACCTCCACCTCAATGTCGTCCATGCCGTCACGTCAGAGCCAGATCCTAACTCTAAACATAGTCCTATACGTCTGGTACACCTTAGCAAACACAAACCCTAACTGTAGCCCAGGTCTCCTGACCTGACACAACATCACAATTGACATCATTCACGCTTCACCTCAACTCTGAATTACAATCGTACTCTCTAACTCACATCACAGGTGAAACCAAGCTCTAACCATAATCTAAACTCCCCATTTGCCTTAAAGAAATCGCAACCCAAATCCTAGCACTAGCCCATGGACCAAACCCTCACTGTCACCTTCGACGTCACCCAGGCTTCACCGTAACCTTGAACTGCCATCTCGTACTCACCCTCACATCAGAGACAGATGCAAACACTGATAGTAACCCTACACTCCCCATTAACCTTAATGAACATGCAACCCTAAAGCAAGCACTTGTCCCTGGACCTTAACCCTTAGAGTCACCATTGACACCACTGAAGGTTATCTTTAAAAATGGATTTAAATCTTGTCCTCACAGTCACATCAGAGACAGTCTCTAACTCTACCTGCAAACCTACCCTCACTGTACACCATTCCATACACCTGATCTGAAACCCTGCCCAGGTCTTCCAACGTGACCCCTCACCACCACCATCACCATCACTCATGTCTAAGAAACATCATGAAAGTCTATCTCGCAATCACCCTCACAATCAGAGCTGGATCCTGACTCTAACCATATCCCTATCCTCCACTTACAGCTAAACCACCACTTAAACTTAACCCTGGACTGCAACCAGGACCTGAAACCTCACTGTCACCATCGATGTTACCCATGCTTCACCATAAACCTGATGTTCAATCTCGTCCTCACCCTCACAACAGAGCCGGATTGTTAGCCTAAACAAAACCATGTGCTCCCTGTACACCTTTCCGAACACCTAACCCTAACCCTAGACCTAGCCCATGGAACTCAACCCTGACAGTCACCATCGACATCACCCA
This sequence comes from Manis javanica, assembly GCF_040802235.1. Taxonomy (NCBI): domain Eukaryota; kingdom Metazoa; phylum Chordata; class Mammalia; order Pholidota; family Manidae; genus Manis; species Manis javanica. The sequence continues at coordinate 1,180,232 of NW_027332168.1, read as the reverse complement.
GGCTTCAGCGTAAACCTGATGTTCAATCTCTTCCTCATCCTCACATCAGAGCCCAATTCTAACCCTTCCCATAACCGTATCTTCCCTGTACACCTTACCAAACACCTAACCCTAACCCTAGCCCTAGCCCATGGAATTGAACCTTGACGGTCACCATCGACATCACCCAGGCTTCAGCGTAAACCCGATGTGCAATCCCATCCTCATCCTCACATCAGAGCCCGACTCAAACCCTTCCCATAACCGTATCTTCCCTGTACACCTTACCAAACACCTAACCCTAACCCTAGCCTTGTTCCCTGGACTTACCCCTCACCATCACCATCAATGTCCCCTACGCTTCAATGAAAACCTCGACCTCAATCTATCCCTCAACATCACATCAGAGGTGAATCCTAAGCAAAATGATAAACCAATCCTCCCTGTACACATTACAGGACACCTAACCCTAAACCTAACCTTGTTCACTGGCCTGTACCCTCTCTGTTAAAATCGACATCTCCCATCCGTCACTGTAAACCTCCGTGTCAATCTCACCCTCACCATCACATCAGAGTCACACCCTAACTCCAAACGTAGTCCCGTATGTTCCATACACCTCAGTGAAAACCAACCTTCTCTCTACTGCTGGTCATTTGACATGACCACACAACATCTCAATTGACATCTTCCATGCTTCACCTTAATCCTGAATTACAATCATACTCTCTAACTCACATCAGAGCTGGGCCCTAATGCTAACCATAATCCAAACTCCTCGTTCATGTTAAAGAACTAGTATCCATTAACCTAGCCCTAGCCCATGGATCTGAATCATCACCATCACCATCGATGTCATTGAGAATTAACCATAAACCGAATCTTCAATCTCGTACTCACCCTCACATCAGAGACAGACCCTAACTCTAATTGTAACCCTATCTTCGCCATAAACCTAAACAAACACCCAACCCTAACCCTAGTCTTTGTCCCTGGACATTGTCCCTCAGCGTCACCACTGACTTCACCGAAGGTTCGCTTTATCCATGGATTTAAATCTTGTCTTCGTAATCACTTCAGAGACAGACTCTAACTCTCACCATACATTTACCCTCAATGTTCACCATTTCGTACACCTAATACGATACCCTGCCCACGTCCTTCGCTCTGACCCCTCACCACAAACACCACCATCAAGCATGTCTATCAAAAAGAGTGAATATCATTCTCACAATCACCCTCACTTTAGAGCTGGATCCTGACTCTAACCATATCCCTATCCTCCATGCACAGTTAAACCAACACCGAAACCTAACCCTAGCTTGGCTCCTGGACCTGAAACCGCACAATCACCAACGATGTCACCCAGAATTCTCCGTAAACCCGATGTTCAATCTCGTCCTCAACCGCACTACAGAGCCAGATCATAAGCCTAAATGAAACCATATAGTCCCTGTACACCTTACCAAACACCTAACCCTACCCCTAGCCCTAGCCCATGGACCTAATACCTCACAATCACCATTGACATCACCCAGGCTTCAGCGTAAACCTGATGTTCAATCTCGTCCTGATCCTCACGTCAGAGCCCAATCCGAACCCTTCCCATAACAATATCTCCCCCGTACACCTTGCCAAACACTTAACCCTGAACCTAGCCTTGTTTCCTTGACTTACCCCTCACTGTCACCATCAGCGTCCCCCATGCCTCACTGTAAAACTCCTCCTCAGTGTACCCCTTCACCTCACATCAGAGCTGGATCCTAAGCATAACGATAACCCTCTCCTCCCAGTACAACTTACAGAACACCAAACCCTAACCCTAACCTTGTTCACTGACCAAAACCCTCACCGTCAAAATCGACATCTAACACACCTCACAGTAAACGTCAAGAACAATCTCACCCTTGGCTCACATCAGACCTACATCCTAACTTTAAACATAGTCCTGTATGTCCCGTAAAACTTTGCGAACACCAACCCTAACTCGAGTGCTGATCACTAGACCTGACCCCTCAGCATCATATTTGACATCATCCACGCTTCACCTTAAACCTGAATTACAATCATACTCTCTACTTCACATCACACCAGACCCAAATTCTAACTGTAATCTAAACTCCCCATTCGCCTTAAAGAACTACCAACTATAATACTAGCCCTAGCCCGTGGATCTAACCTACACCGCCACCTTCGATGTCAACACATGCTTCACCGGTAACTTAAACTTCCATCTCGTTCTTACCCTCATATAAGAGACAGACCCTAAATCAAATCGTAACCCTAACTTCCCCATAAAACTTAAGTTACACCCAAGCCTAACACTAGCCCTTGTCCGTGGACATTGCCCCTCACCATCACCATTGACAACACACAAGGTTCCCTTTAAACATGGATTTAAATCTGGCCCCCTACTCACATCAGAGACAGTCCCAAACTCAAAATGTAACCCTCTCCTCACTGTTCACCGTTCGTACACGTGACCCAAAACCCTGCCCTGTTTCTTCAACCTGACCCCTCACCACCGACAGCACCATGACTCATGTCTAACAAAAATCATGAAGGTCTGTATCGAAAATGACATCAGGTCAGAGCTGGATCCTGATTCCTACCATACCCCAATCCTCCACGTACAGCGAACTGAACACCGACACCTAAACCTAGACCTGGCCCCTGGACCTGAAACCTCATCGTCACCAATGACATCACCCACGTTCAGCGCAAACCTGATGTTCAATCACTTCCTCATCCACACATCAGAGCCTGATCCTAATCCTTCCCATAACCATATCTTCCCTGTACACCTTACCAAGCACCTATCCCTAACCCTAACCTTGTTTCCTGGTTGAATCCTCACTGACAAAATCGACATCCCCCATGCCTCACTGTAAACCTCCACCTCAATGTCGTCCATGCCATCACGTCAGAGCCAGATCCTAACTCTAAACATAGTCCTATACGTCTGGTACACCTTAGCAAACACAAACCCTAACTGTAGCCCAGGTCTCTTGACCTGACACAACATCACAATTGACATCATTCACGCTTCACATCAACTCTGAATTACAATCGTACTCTCTAACTCACATCACAGGTGAAACCAAGCTCTAACCATAATCTAAACTCCCCATTTGCCTTAAAGAAATCGCAACCCAAATCCTAGCACTAGCCCATGGACCAAACCCTCACTGTCACCTTCGACGTCACCCAGGCTTCACCGTAACCTTGAACTGCCATCTCGTACTCACCCTCACATCAGAGACAGATGCAAACACTGATAGTAACCCTACACTCCCCATTAACCTTAATGAACATGCAACCCTAAAGCAAGCACTTGTCCCTGGACCTTAACCCTTAGAGTCACCATTGACACCACTGAAGGTTATCTTTAAAAATGGATTTAAATCTTGTCCTCACAGTCACATCAGAGACAGTCTCTAACTCTACCTGCAAACCTACCCTCACTGTACACCATTCCATACACCTGATCTGAAACCCTGCCCAGGTCTTCCACCGTGACCCCTCACCACCACCATCACCATCACTCATGTCTAAGAAACATCATGAAAGTCTATCTCGCAATCACCCTCACAATCAGAGCTGGATCCTGACTCTAACCATATCCCTATCCTCCACTTACAGCTAAACCACCACTTAAACTTAACCCTGGACTGCAACCAGGACCTGAAACCTCACTGTCACCATCGATGTTACCCATGCTTCACCATAAACCTGATGTTCAATCTCGTCCTCACCCTCACAACAGAGCCGGATTGTTAGCCTAAACAAAACCATGTGCTCCCTGTACACCTTTCCGAACACCTAACCCTAACCCTAGACCTAGCCCATGGAACTGAACCCTGAGAGTCACCATCGACATCACCCAGGCTTCAGCGTAAACCTGATGTTCAATCTCTTCCTCATCCTCACATCAGAGCCCAATTCTAACCCTTCCCATAACCGTATCTTCCCTGTACACCTTACCAAACACCTAACCCTAACCCTAGCCCTAGCCCATGGAATTGAACCTTGACGGTCACCATCGACATCACCCAGGCTTCAGCGTAAACCCGATGTGCAATCCCATCCTCATCCTCACATCAGAGCCCGACTCAAACCCTTCCCATAACCGTATCTTCCCTGTACACCTTACCAAACACCTAACCCTAACCCTAGCCTTGTTCCCTGGACTTACCCCTCACCATCACCATCAATGTCCCCTACGCTTCAATGAAAACCTCGACCTCAATCTATCCCTCAACATCACATCAGAGGTGAATCCTAAGCAAAATGATAAACCAATCCTCCCTGTACACATTACAGGACACCTAACCCTAAACCTAACCTTGTTCACTGGCCTGTACCCTCTCTGTTAAAATCGACATCTCCCATGCGTCACTGTAAACCTCCGTGTCAATCTCACCCTCACCATCACATCAGAGTCACACCCTAACTCCAAACGTAGTCCCGTATGTTCCATACACCTCAGTGAAAACCAACCTTCTCTCTACTGCTGGTCATTTGACATGACCACACAACATCTCAATTGACATCTTCCATGCTTCACCTTAATCCTGAATTACAATCATACTCTCTAACTCACATCAGAGCTGGGCCCTAATGCTAACCATAATCCAAACTCCTCGTTCATGTTAAAGAACTAGTATCCATTAACCTAGCCCTAGCCCATGGATCTGAATCATCACCATCACCATCGATGTCACTGAGAATTAACCATAAACTGGATCTTCAATCTCGTACTCACCCTCACATCAGAGACAGACCCTAACTCTAATTGTAACCCTATCTTCGCCATAAACCTAAACAAACACCCAACCCTAACCCTAGTCTTTGTCCCTGGACATTGTCCCTCAGCGTCACCACTGACTTCACCGAAGGTTCGCTTTATCCATGGATTTAAATCTTGTCTTCGTAATCACTTCAGAGACAGACTCTAACTCTCACCATACATTTACCCTCAATGTTCACCATTTCGTACACCTAATACGATACCCTGCCCACGTCCTTCGCTCTGACCCCTCACCACAAACACCACCATCAAGCATGTCTATCAAAAAGAGTGAATATCATTCTCACAATCACCCTCACTTTAGAGCTGGATCCTGACTCTAACCATATCCCTATCCTCCATGCACAGTTAAACCAACACCGAAACCTAACCCTAGCTTGGCTCCTGGACCTGAAACCGCACAATCACCAACGATGTCACCCAGAATTCTCCGTAAACCCGATGTTCAATCTCGTCCTCAACTGCACTACAGAGCCAGATCATAAGCCTAAATGAAACCATATAGTCCCTGTACACCTTACCAAACACCTAACCCTACCCCTAGCCCTAGCCCATGGACCTAATACCTCACAATCACCATTGACATCACCCAGGCTTCAGCGTAAACCTGATGTTCAATCTCGTCCTGATCCTCACGTCAGAGCCCAATCCGAACCCTTCCCATAACAATATCTCCCCCGTACACCTTGCCAAACACTTAACCCTGAACCTAGCCTTGTTTCCTTGACTTACCCCTCACTGTCACCATCAGCGTCCCCCATGCCTCACTGTAAAACTCCTCGTCAGTGTACCCCTTCACCTCACATCAGAGCTGGATCCTAAGCATAACGATAACCCTCTCCTCCCAGTACAACTTACAGAACACCAAACCCTAACCCTAACCTTGTTCACTGACCAAAACCCTCACCGTCAAAATCGACATCTAACACACCTCACAGTAAACGTCAAGAACAATCTCACCCTTGGGCTCACATCAGAGCTACATCCTAACTTTAAACATAGTCCTGTATGTCCCGTAAAACTTTGCGAACACCAACCCTAACTCGAGTGCTGATCACTAGACCTGACCCCTCAGCATCATATTTGACATCATCCACGCTTCACCTTAAACCTGAATTACAATCATACTCTCTACTTCACATCACACCAGACCCAAATTCTAACTGTAATCTAAACTCCCCATTCGCCTTAAAGAACTACCAACTATAATACTAGCCCTAGCCCATGGATCTAACCTACACCGCCACCTTCGATGTCAACACATGCTTCACCGGTAACTTAAACTTCCATCTCGTCCTTACCCTCATATAAGAGACAGACCCTAAATCAAATCGTAACCCTAACGTCCCCATAAAACTTAAGTTACACCCAAGCCTAACACTAGCCCTTGTCCGTGGACATTGCCCCTCACCATCACCATTGACAACACACAAGGTTCCCTTTAAACATGGATTTAAATCTGGCCCCCTACTCACATCAGAGACAGTCCCAAACTCAAAATGTAACCCTCTCCTCACTGTTCACCGTTCGTACACCTGACCCAAAACCCTGCCCAGTTTCTTCAACCTGACCCCTCACCACCGACAGCACCATGACTCATGTCTAACAAAAATCATGAAGGTCTGTATCGAAAATGACATCAGGTCAGAGCTGGATCCTGATTCCTACCATACCCCAATCCTCCACGTACAGCGAACTGAACACCGACACCTAAAGCTAGACCTGGCCCCTACACCTGAAACCTCATCGTCACCAATGACATCACCCACGTTCAGCGCAAACCTGATGTTCAATCACTTCCTCATCCACACATCAGAGCCTGATCCTAATCCTTCCCATAACCATATCTTCCCTGTACACCTTACCAAACACCTATCCCTAACCCTAACCTTGTTTGCTGGTTGAATCCTCACTGACAAAATCGACATCCCCCATGCCTCACTGTAAACCTCCACCTCAATGTCGTCCATGCCATCACGTCAGAGCCAGATCCTAACTCTAAACATAGTCCTATACGTCTGGTACACCTTAGCAAACACAAACCCTAACTGTAGCCCAGGTCTCTTGACCTGACACAACATCACAATTGACATCATTCACGCTTCACATCAACTCTGAATTACAATCGTACTCTCTAACTCACATCACAGGTGAAACCAAGCTCTAACCATAATCTAAACTCCCCATTTGCCTTAAAGAAATCGCAACCCAAATCCTAGCACTAGCCCATGGACCAAACCCTCACTGTCACCTTCGACGTCACCCAGGCTTCACCGTAACCTTGAACTGCCATCTCGTACTCACCCTCACATCAGAGACAGATGCAAACACTGATAGTAACCCTACACTCCCCATTAACCTTAATGAACATGCAACCCTAAAGCAAGCACTTGTCCCTGGACCTTAACCCTTAGAGTCACCATTGACACCACTGAAGGTTATCTTTAAAAATGGATTTAAATCTTGTCCTCACAGTCACATCAGAGACAGTCTCTAACTCTACCTGCAAACCTACCCTCACTGTACACCATTCCATACACCTGATCTGAAACCCTGCCCAGGTCTTCCACCGTGACCCCTCACCACCACCATCACCATCACTCATGTCTAAGAAACATCATGAAAGTCTATCTCGCAATCACCCTCACAATCAGAGCTGGATCCTGACTCTAACCATATCCCTATCCTCCACTTACAGCTAAACCACCACTTAAACTTAACCCTGGACTGCAACCAGGACCTGAAACCTCACTGTCACCATCGATGTTACCCATGCTTCACCATAAACCTGATGTTCAATCTCGTCCTCACCCTCACAACAGAGCCGGATTGTTAGCCTAAACAAAACCATGTGCTCCCTGTACACCTTTCCGAACACCTAACCCTAACCCTAGACCTAGCCCATGGAACTGAACCCTGAGAGTCACCATCGACATCACCCAGGCTTCAGCGTAAACCTGATGTTCAATCTCTTCCTCATCCTCACATCAGAGCCCAATTCTAACCCTTCCCATAACCGTATCTTCCCTGTACACCTTACCAAACACCTAACCCTAACCCTAGCCCTAGCCCATGGAATTGAACCTTGACGGTCACCATCGACATCACCCAGGCTTCAGCGTAAACCCGATGTGCAATCCCATCCTCATCCTCACATCAGAGCCCGACTCAAACCCTTCCCATAACCGTATCTTCCCTGTACACCTTACCAAACACCTAACCCTAACCCTAGCCTTGTTCCCTGGACTTACCCCTCACCATCACCATCAATGTCCCCTACGCTTCAATGAAAACCTCGACCTCAATCTATCCCTCAACATCACATCAGAGGTGAATCCTAAGCAAAATGATAAACCAATCCTCCCTGTACACATTACAGGACACCTAACCCTAAACCTAACCTTGTTCACTGGCCTGTACCCTCTCTGTTAAAATCGACATCTCCCATGCGTCACTGTAAACCTCCGTGTCAATCTCACCCTCACCATCACATCAGAGTCACACCCTAACTCCAAACGTAGTCCCGTATGTTCCATACACCTCAGTGAAAACCAACCTTCTCTCTACTGCTGGTCATTTGACATGACCACACAACATCTCAATTGACATCTTCCATGCTTCACCTTAATCCTGAATTACAATCATACTCTCTAACTCACATCAGAGCTGGGCCCTAATGCTAACCATAATCCAAACTCCTCGTTCATGTTAAAGAACTAGTATCCATTAACCTAGCCCTAGCCCATGGATCTGAATCATCACCATCACCATCGATGTCACTGAGAATTAACCATAAACTGGATCTTCAATCTCGTACTCACCCTCACATCAGAGACAGACCCTAACTCTAATTGTAACCCTATCTTCGCCATAAACCTAAACAAACACCCAACCCTAACCCTAGTCTTTGTCCCTGGACATTGTCCCTCAGCGTCACCACTGACTTCACCGAAGGTTCGCTTTATCCATGGATTTAAATCTTGTCTTCGTAATCACTTCAGAGACAGACTCTAACTCTCACCATACATTTACCCTCAATGTTCACCATTTCGTACACCTAATACGATACCCTGCCCACGTCCTTCGCTCTGACCCCTCACCACAAACACCACCATCAAGCATGTCTATCAAAAAGAGTGAATATCATTCTCACAATCACCCTCACTTTAGAGCTGGATCCTGACTCTAACCATATCCCTATCCTCCATGCACAGTTAAACCAACACCGAAACCTAACCCTAGCTTGGCTCCTGGACCTGAAACCGCACAATCACCAACGATGTCACCCAGAATTCTCCGTAAACCCGATGTTCAATCTCGTCCTCAACTGCACTACAGAGCCAGATCATAAGCCTAAATGAAACCATATAGTCCCTGTACACCTTACCAAACACCTAACCCTACCCCTAGCCCTAGCCCATGGACCTAATACCTCACAATCACCATTGACATCACCCAGGCTTCAGCGTAAACCTGATGTTCAATCTCGTCCTGATCCTCACGTCAGAGCCCAATCCGAACCCTTCCCATAACAATATCTCCCCCGTACACCTTGCCAAACACTTAACCCTGAACCTAGCCTTGTTTCCTTGACTTACCCCTCACTGTCACCATCAGCGTCCCCCATGCCTCACTGTAAAACTCCTCGTCAGTGTACCCCTTCACCTCACATCAGAGCTGGATCCTAAGCATAACGATAACCCTCTCCTCCCAGTACAACTTACAGAACACCAAACCCTAACCCTAACCTTGTTCACTGACCAAAACCCTCACCGTCAAAATCGACATCTAACACACCTCACAGTAAACGTCAAGAACAATCTCACCCTTGGGCTCACATCAGAGCTACATCCTAACTTTAAACATAGTCCTGTATGTCCCGTAAAACTTTGCGAACACCAACCCTAACTCGAGTGCTGATCACTAGACCTGACCCCTCAGCATCATATTTGACATCATCCACGCTTCACCTTAAACCTGAATTACAATCATACTCTCTACTTCACATCACACCAGACCCAAATTCTAACTGTAATCTAAACTCCCCATTCGCCTTAAAGAACTACCAACTATAATACTAGCCCTAGCCCATGGATCTAACCTACACCGCCACCTTCGATGTCAACACATGCTTCACCGGTAACTTAAACTTCCATCTCGTCCTTACCCTCATATAAGAGACAGACCCTAAATCAAATCGTAACCCTAACGTCCCCATAAAACTTAAGTTACACCCAAGCCTAACACTAGCCCTTGTCCGTGGACATTGCCCCTCACCATCACCATTGACAACACACAAGGTTCCCTTTAAACATGGATTTAAATCTGGCCCCCTACTCACATCAGAGACAGTCCCAAACTCAAAATGTAACCCTCTCCTCACTGTTCACCGTTCGTACACCTGACCCAAAACCCTGCCCAGTTTCTTCAACCTGACCCCTCACCACCGACAGCACCATGACTCATGTCTAACAAAAATCATGAAGGTCTGTATCGAAAATGACATCAGGTCAGAGCTGGATCCTGATTCCTACCATACCCCAATCCTCCACGTACAGCGAACTGAACACCGACACCTAAAGCTAGACCTGGCCCCTACACCTGAAACCTCATCGTCACCAATGACATCACCCACGTTCAGCGCAAACCTGATGTTCAATCACTTCCTCATCCACACATCAGAGCCTGATCCTAATCCTTCCCATAACCATATCTTCCCTGTACACCTTACCAAACACCTATCCCTAACCCTAACCTTGTTTGCTGGTTGAATCCTCACTGACAAAATCGACATCCCCCATGCCTCACTGTAAACCTCCACCTCAATGTCGTCCATGCCATCACGTCAGAGCCAGATCCTAACTCTAAACATAGTCCTATACGTCTGGTACACCTTAGCAAACACAAACCCTAACTGTAGCCCAGGTCTCTTGACCTGACACAACATCACAATTGACATCATTCACGCTTCACCTCAACTCTGAATTACAATCGTACTCTCTAACTCACATCACAGGTGAAACCAAACTCTAACCATAATCTAAACTCCCCATTTGCCTTAAAGAAATCGCAACCCAAATCCTAGCACTAGCCCATGGACCAAACCCTCACTGTCACCTTCGACGTCACCCAGGCTTCACCGTAACCTTGAACTGCAATCTCGTACTCACCCTCACATCAGAGACAGATGCAAACACTGATAGTAACCCTACACTCCCCATTAACCTTAATGAACATGCAACCCTAAAGCAAGCACTTGTCCCTGGACCTTATCCCTTAGAGTCACCATTGACACCACTGAAGGTTATCTTTAAAAATGGATTTAAATCTTGTCCTCACAGTCACATCAGAGACAGTCTCTAACTCTACCTGCAAACCTACCCTCACTGTACACCATTCCATACACCTGATCTGAAACCCTGCCCAGGTCTTCCAACGTGACCCCTCACCACCACCATCACCATCACTCATGTCTAAGAAACATCATGAAAGTCTATCTCGCAATCACCCTCACAATCAGAGCTGGATCCTGACTCTAACCATATCCCTATCCTCCACTTACAGCTAAACCACCACTTAAACTTAACCCTGGACTGCAACCAGGACCTGAAACCTCACTGTCACCATCGATGTTACCCATGCTTCACCATAAACCTGATGTTCAATCTCGTCCTCACCCTCACAACAGAGCCGGATTGTTAGCCTAAACAAAACCATGTGCTCCCTGTACACCTTTCCGAACACCTAACCCTAACCCTAGACCTAGCCCATGGAACTGAACCCTGACAGTCACCATCGACATCACCCAGGCTTCAGCGTAAACCTGATGTTCAATCTCTTCCTCATCCTCACATCAGAGCCCAATTCTAACCCTTCCCATAACCGTATCTTCCCTGTACACCTTACCAAACACCTAACCCTAACCCTAGCCCTAGCCCATGGAATTGAACCTTGACGGTCACCATCGACATCACCCAGGCTTCAGCGTAAACCCGATGTGCAATCCCATCCTCATCCTCACATCAGAGCCCGACTCAAACCCTTCCCATAACCGTATCTTCCCTGTACACCTTACCAAACACCTAACCCTAACCCTAGCCTTGTTCCCTGGACTTACCCCTCACCATCACCATCAATGTCCCCTACGCTTCAATGAAAACCTCGACCTCAATCTATCCCTCAACATCACATCAGAGGTGAATCCTAAGCAAAATGATAAACCAATCCTCCCTGTACACATTACAGGACACCTAACCCTAAACCTAACCTTGTTCACTGGCCTGTACCCTCTCTGTTAAAATCGACATCTCCCATGCGTCACTGTAAACCTCCGTGTCAATCTCACCCTCACCATCACATCAGAGTCACACCCTAACTCCAAACGTAGTCCCGTATGTTCCATACACCTCAGTGAAAACCAACCTTCTCTCTACTGCTGGTCATTTGACATGACCACACAACATCTCAATTGACATCTTCCATGCTTCACCTTAATCCTGAATTACAATCATACTCTCTAACTCACATCAGAGCTGGGCCCTAATGCTAACCATAATCCAAACTCCTCGTTCATGTTAAAGAACTAGTATCCATTAACCTAGCCCTAGCCCATGGATCTGAATCATCACCATCACCATCGATGTCACTGAGAATTAACCATAAACTGGATCTTCAATCTCGTACTCACCCTCACATCAGAGACAGACCCTAACTCTAATTGTAACCCTATCTTCGCCATAAACCTAAACAAACACCCAACCCTAACCCTAGTCTTTGTCCCTGGACATTGTCCCTCAGCGTCACCACTGACTTCACCGAAGGTTCGCTTTATCCATGGATTTAAATCTTGTCTTCGTAATCACTTCAGAGACAGACTCTAACTCTCACCATACATTTACCCTCAATGTTCACCATTTCGTACACCTAATACGATACCCTGCCCACGTCCTTCGCTCTGACCCCTCACCACAAACACCACCATCAAGCATGTCTATCAAAAAGAGTGAATATCATTCTCACAATCACCCTCACTTTAGAGCTGGATCCTGACTCTAACCATATCCCTATCCTCCATGCACAGTTAAACCAACACCGAAACCTAACCCTAGCTTGGCTCCTGGACCTGAAACCGCACAATCACCAACGATGTCACCCAGAATTCTCCGTAAACCCGATGTTCAATCTCGTCCTCAACTGCACTACAGAGCCAGATCATAAGCCTAAATGAAACCATATAGTCCCTGTTCACCTTACCAAACACCTAACCCTACCCCTAGCCCTAGCCCATGGACCTAATACCTCACAATCACCATTGACATCACCCAGGCTTCAGCGTAAACCTGATGTTCAATCTCGTCCTGATCCTCACGTCAGAGCCCAATCCGAACCCTTCCCATAACAATATCTCCCCCGTACACCTTGCCAAACACTTAACCCTGAACCTAGCCTTGTTTCCTTGACTTACCCCTCACTGTCACCATCAGCGTCCCCCATGCCTCACTGTAAAACTCCTCGTCAGTGTACCCCTTCACCTCACATCAGAGCTGGATCCTAAGCATAACGATAACCCTCTCCTCCCAGTACAACTTACAGAACACCAAACCCTAACCCTAACCTTGTTCACTGACCAAAACCCTCACCGTCAAAATCGACATCTAACACACCTCACAGTAAACGTCAAGAACAATCTCACCCTTGGGCTCACATCAGAGCTACATCCTAACTTTAAACATAGTCCTGTATGTCCCGTAAAACTTTGCGAACACCAACCCTAACTCGAGTGCTGATCACTAGACCTGACCCCTCAGCATCATATTTGACATCATCCACGCTTCACCTTAAACCTGAATTACAATCATACTCTCTACTTCACATCACACCAGACCCAAATTCTAACTGTAATCTAAACTCCCCATTCGCCTTAAAGAACTACCAACTATAATACTAGCCCTAGCCCATGGATCTAACCTACACCGCCAACTTCGATGTCAACACATGCTTCACCGGTAACTTAAACTTCCATCTCGTCCTTACCCTCATATAAGAGACAGACCCTAAATCAAATCGTAACCCTAACGTCCCCATAAAACTTAAGTTACACCCAAGCCTAACACTAGCCCTTGTCCGTGGACATTGCCCCTCACCATCACCATTGACAACACACAAGGTTCCCTTTAAACATGGATTTAAATCTGGCCCCCTACTCACATCAGAGACAGTCCCAAACTCAAAATGTAACCCTCTCCTCACTGTTCACCGTTCGTACACCTGACCCAAAACCCTGCCCAGTTTCTTCAACCTGACCCCTCACCACCGACAGCACCATGACTCATGTCTAACAAAAATCATGAAGGTCTGTATCGAAAATGACATCAGGTCAGAGCTGGATCCTGATTCCTACCATACCCCAATCCTCCACGTACAGCGAACTGAACACCGACACCTAAACCTAGACCTGGCCCCTGGACCTGAAACCTCATCGTCACCACTGACATCACCCACGTTCAGCGCAAACCTGATGTTCAATCACTTCCTCATCCACACATCAGAGCCTGATCCTAATCCTTCCCATAACCATATCTTCCCTGTACACCTTACCAAACACCTATCCCTAACCCTAACCTTGTTTCCTGGTTGAATCCTCACTGACAAAATCGACATCCCCCATGCCTCACTGTAAACCTCCACCTCAATGTCGTCCATGCCATCACGTCAGAGCCAGATCCTAACTCTAAACATAGTCCTATACGTCTGGTACACCTTAGCAAACACAAACCCTAACTGTAGCCCAGGTCTCTTGACCTGACACAACATCACAATTGACATCATTCACGCTTCACCTCAACTCTGAATTACAATCGTACTCTCTAACTCACATCACAGGTGAAACCAAACTCTAACCATAATCTAAACTCCCCATTTGCCTTAAAGAAATCGCAACCCAAATCCTAGCACTAGCCCATGGACCAAACCCTCACTGTCACCTTCGACGTCACCCAGGCTTCACCGTAACCTTGAACTGCAATCTCGTACTCACCCTCACATCAGAGACAGATGCAAACACTGATAGTAACCCTACACTCCCCATTAACCTTAATGAACATGCAACCCTAAAGCAAGCACTTGTCCCTGGACCTTATCCTTTAGAGTCACCATTGACACCACTGAAGGTTATCTTTAAAAATGGATTTAAATCTTGTCCTCACAGTCACATCAGAGACAGTCTCTAACTCTACCTGCAAACCTACCCTCACTGTACA
This sequence comes from Manis javanica, assembly GCF_040802235.1. Lineage (NCBI taxonomy): Eukaryota > Metazoa > Chordata > Mammalia > Pholidota > Manidae > Manis > Manis javanica. Next base: position 1,165,184 of record NW_027332168.1, on the reverse strand, counting down.
CCATTCCATACACCTGATCTGAAACCCTGCCCAGGTCTTCCAACGTGACCCCTCACCACCACCATCACCATCACTCATGTCTAAGAAACATCATGAAAGTCTATCTCGCAATCACCCTCACAATCAGAGCTGGATCCTGACTCTAACCATATCCCTATCCTCCACTTACAGCTAAACCACCACTTAAACTTAACCCTGGACTGCAACCAGGACCTGAAACCTCACTGTCACCATCGATGTTACCCATGCTTCACCATAAACCTGATGTTCAATCTCGTCCTCACCCTCACAACAGAGCCGTATTGTTAGCCTAAACAAAACCATGTGCTCCCTGTACACCTTTCCGAACACCTAACCCTAACCCTAGACCTAGCCCATGGAACTGAACCCTGACAGTCACCATCGACATCACCCAGGCTTCAGCGTAAACCTGATGTTCAATCTCTTCCTCATCCTCACATCAGAGCCCAATTCTAACCCTTCCCATAACCGTATCTTCCCTGTACACCTTACCAAACACCTAACCCTAACCCTAGCCCTAGCCCATGGAATTGAACCTCGACGGTCACCGTCGACATCACCCAGGCTTCAGCGTAAACCCGATGTGCAATCCCATCCTCATCCTCACATCAGAGCCCGACTCAAACCCTTCCCATAACCGTATCTTCCCTGTACACCTTACCAAACACCTAACCCTAACCCTAGCCTTGTTCCCTGGACTTACCCCTCACCATCACCATCAATGTCCCCTACGCTTCAATGAAAACCTCGACATCAATCTATCCCTCAACATCACATCAGAGGTGAATCCTAAGCAAAATGATAAACCAATCCTCCCTGTACACATTACAGGACACCTAACCCTAAACCTAACCTTGTTCACTGGCCTGTACCCTCTCTGTTAAAATCGACATCTCCCATGCGTCACTGTAAACCTCCGTGTCAATCTCACCCTCACCATCACATCAGAGTCACACCCTAACTCCAAACGTAGTCCCGTATGTTCCATACACCTCAGTGAAAACCAACCTTCTCTCTACTGCTGGTCATTTGACATGACCACACAACATCTCAATTGACATCTTCCATGCTTCACCTTAATCCTGAATTACAATCATACTCTCTAACTCACATCAGAGCTGGGCCCTAATGCTAACCATAATCCAAACTCCTCGTTCATGTTAAAGAACTAGTATCCATTAACCTAGCCCTAGCCCATGGATCTGAATCATCACCATCACCATCGATGTCACTGAGAATTAACCATAAACCGAATCTTCAATCTCGTACTCACCCTCACATCAGAGACAGACCCTAACTCTAATTGTAACCCTATCTTCACCATAAACCTAAACAAACACCCAACCCTAACCCTAGTCTTTGTCCCTGGACATTGTCCCTCAGCGTCACCACTGACTTCACCGAAGGTTCGCTTTATCCATGGATTTAAATCTTGTCTTCGTAATCACTTCAGAGACAGACTCTAACTCTCACCATACATTTACCCTCAATGTTCACCATTTCGTACACCTAATACGATACCCTGCCCACGTCCTTCGCTCTGACCCCTCACCACAAACACCACCATCAAGCATGTCTATCAAAAAGAGTGAATATCATTCTCACAATCACCCTCACTTTAGAGCTGGATCCTGACTCTAACCATATCCCTATCCTCCATGCACAGTTAAACCAACACCGAAACCTAACCCTAGCTTGGCTCCTGGACCTGAAACCGCACAATCACCAACGATGTCACCCAGAATTCTCCGTAAACCCGATGTTCAATCTCGTCCTCAACCGCACTACAGAGCCAGATCATAAGCCTAAATGAAACCATATAGTCCCTGTACACCTTACCAAACACCTAACCCTACCCCTAGCCCTAGCCCATGGACCTAATACCTCACAATCACCATTGACATCACCCAGGCTTCAGCGTAAACCTGATGTTCAATCTCGTCCTGATCCTCACGTCAGAGCCCAATCCGAACCCTTCCCATAACAATATCTCCCCCGTACACCTTACCAAACACTTAACCCTGAACCTAGCCTTGTTTCCTTGACTTACCCCTCACTGTCACCATCAGCGTCCCCCATGCCTCACTGTAAAACTCCTCGTCAGTGTACCCCTTCACCTCACATCAGAGCTGGATCCTAAGCATAACGATAACCCTCTCCTCCCAGTACAACTTACAGAACACCAAACCCTAACCCTAACCTTGTTCACTGACCAAAACCCTCACCGTCAAAATCGACATCTAACACACCTCACAGTAAACGTCAAGAACAATCTCACCCTTGGGCTCACATCAGAGCTACATCCTAACTTTAAACATAGTCCTGTATGTCCCGTAAAACTTTGCGAACACCAACCCTAACTCGAGTGCTGATCACTAGACCTGACCCCTCAGCATCATATTTGACATCATCCACGCTTCACCTTAAACCTGAATTACAATCATACTCTCTAATTCACATCACACCAGACCCAAATTCTAACTGTAATCTAAACTCCCCATTCGCCTTAAAGAACTACCAACTATAATACTAGCCCTAGCCCATGGATCTAACCTACACCGCCACCTTCGATGTCAACACATGCTTCACCGGTAACTTAAACTTCCATCTCGTCCTTACCCTCATATAAGAGACAGACCCTAAATCAAATCGTAACCCTAACTTCCCCATAAAACTTAAGTTACACCCAAGCCTAACACTAGCCCTTGTCCGTGGACATTGCCTCTCACCATCACCATTGACAACACACAAGGTTCCCTTTAAACATTTATTTAAATCTGGCCCCCTACTCACATCAGAGACAGTCCCAAACTCAAAATGTAACCCTCTCCTCACTGTTCACCGTTCGTACACCTGACCCAAAACCCTGCCCAGTTTCTTCAACCTGACCCCTCACCACCGACAGCACCATGACTCATGTCTAACAAAAATCATGAAGGTCTGTATCGAAAATGACATCAGGTCAGAGCTGGATCCTGATTCCTACCATACCCCAATCCTCCACGTACAGCGAACTGAACACCGACACCTAAACCTAGACCTGGCCCCTGGACCTGAAACCTCATCGTCACCAATGACATCACCCACGTTCAGCGCAAACCTGATGTTCAATCACTTCCTCATCCACACATCAGAGCCTGATCCTAATCCTTCCCATAACCATATCTTCCCTGTACACCTTACCAAACACCTATCCCTAACCCTAACCTTGTTTCCTGGTTGAATCCTCACTGACAAAATCGACATCCTCCATGCCTCCCTGTAAACCTCCACCTCAATGTCATCCATGCCATCACGTCAGAGCCAGATCCTAACTCTAAACATAGTCCTATACGTCTGGTACACCTTAGCAAACACAAACCCTAACTGTAGCCCAGGTCTCTTGACCTGACACAACATCACAATTGACATCATTCACGCTTCACCTCAACTCTGAATTACAATCGTACTCTCTAACTCACATCACAGGTTAAACCAAGCTCAAACCATAATCTAAACTCCCCATTTGCCTTAAAGAAATCGCAACCCAAATCCTAGCACTAGCCCATGGACCAAACCCTCACTGTCACCTTCGACGTCACCCAGGCTTCACCGTAACCTTGAACTGCAATCTCGTACTCACCCTCACATCAGAGACAGATGCAAACACTGATAGTAACCCTACACTCCCCATTAACCTTAATGAACATGCAACCCTAAAGCAAGCACTTGTCCCTGGACCTTAACCCTTAGAGTCACCATTGACACCACTGAAGGTTATCTTTAAAAATGGATTTAAATCTTGTCCTCACAGTCACATCAGAGACAGTCTCTAACTCTACCTGCAAACCTACCCTCACTGTACACCATTCCATACACCTGATCTGAAACCCTGCCCAGGTCTTCCAACGTGACCCCTCACCACCATCATCACCATCACTCATGTCTAAGAAACATCATGAAAGTCTATCTCGCAATCACCCTCACAATCAGAGCTGGATCCTGACTCTAACCATATCCCTATCCTCCACTTACAGCTAAACCACCACTTAAACTTAACCCTGGACTGCAACCAGGACCTGAAACCTCACTGTCACCATCGATGTTACCCATGCTTCACCATAAACCTGATGTTCAATCTCGTCCTCACCCTCACAACAGAGCCGGATTGTTAGCCTAAACAAAACCATGTGCTCCCTGTACACCTTTCCGAACACCTAACCCTAACCCTAGACCTATCCCATGGAACTGAACCCTGACAGTCACCATCAACATCACCCAGGCTTCAGCGTAAACCTGATGTTCAATCTCTTCCTCATCCTCACATCAGAGCCCAATTCTAACCCTTCCCATAACCGTATCTTCCCTGTACACCTTACCAAACACCTAACCCTAACCCTAGCCCTAGCCCATGGAATTGAACCTTGACGGTCACCATCGACATCACCCAGGCTTCAGCGTAAACCCGATGTGCAATCCCATCCTCATCCTCACATCAGAGCCCGACTCAAACCCTTCCCATAACCGTATCTTCCCTGTACACCTTACCAAACACCTAACCCTAACCCTAGCCTTGTTCCCTGGACTTACCCCTCACCATCACCATCAATGTCCCCTACGCTTCAATGAAAACCTCGACCTCAATCTATCCCTCAACATCACATCAGAGGTGAATCCTAAGCAAAATGATAAACCAATCCTCCCTGTACACATTACAGGACACCTAACCCTAAACCTAACCTTGTTCACTGGCCTGTACCCTCTCTGTTAAAATCGACATCTCCCATGCGTCACTGTAAACCTCCGTGTCAATCTCACCCTCACCATCACATCAGAGTCACACCCTAACTCCAAACGTAGTCCCGTATGTTCCATACACCTCAGTGAAAACCAACCTTCTCTCTACTGCTGGTCATTTGACATGACCACACAACATCTCAATTGACATCTTCCATGCTTCACCTTAATCCTGAATTACAATCATACTCTCTAACTCACATCAGAGCTGGGCCCTAATGTAACCATAATCCAAACTCCTCGTTCATGTTAAAGAACTAGTATCCATTAACCTAGCCCTAGCCCATGGATCTGAATCATCACCATCACCATCGATGTCACTGAGAATTAACCATAAACCGAATCTTCAATCTCGTACTCACCCTCACATCAGAGACAGACCCTAACTCTAATTGTAACCCTATCTTCGCCATAAACCTAAACAAACACCCAACCCTAACCCTAGTCTTTGTCCCTGGACATTGTCCCTCAGCGTCACCACTGACTTCACCGAAGGTTCGCTTTATCCATGGATTTAAATCTTGTCTTCGTAATCACTTCAGAGACAGACTCTAACTCTCACCATACATTTACCCTCAATGTTCACCATTTCGTACACCTAATACGATACCCTGCCCACGTCCTTCGCTCTGACCCCTCACCACAAACACCACCATCAAGCATGTCTATCAAAAAGAGTGAATATCATTCTCACAATCAACCTCACTTTAGAGCTGGATCCTGACTCTAACCATATCCCTATCCTCCATGCACAGTTAAACCAACACCGAAACCTAACCCTAGCTTGGCTCCTGGACCTGAAACCGCACAATCACCAACGATGTCACCCAGAATTCTCCGTAAACCCGATGTTCAATCTCGTCCTCAACCGCACTACAGAGCCAGATCATAAGCCTAAATGAAACCATATAGTCCCTCTACACCTTACCAAACACCTAACCCTACCCCTAGCCCTAGCCCATGGACCTAATACCTCACAATCACCATTGACATCACCCAGGCTTCAGCGTAAACCTGATGTTCAATCTCGTCCTGATCCTCACGTCAGAGCCCAATCCGAACCCTTCCCATAACAATATCTCCCCCGTACACCTTACCAAACACTTAACCCTGAACCTAGCCTTGTTTCCTTGACTTACCCCTCACTGTCACCATCAGCGTCCCCCATGCCTCACTGTAAAACTCCTCCTCAGTGTACCCCTTCACCTCACATCAGAGCTGGATCCTAAGCATAACGATAACCCTCTCCTCCCAGTACAACTTACAGAACACCAAACCCTAACCCTAACCTTGTTCACTGACCAAAACCCTCACCGTCAAAATCGACATCTAACACACCTCACAGTAAACGTCAAGAACAATCTCACCCTTGGGCTCACATCAGAGCTACATCCTAACTTTAAACATAGTCCTGTATGTCCCGTAAAACTTTGCGAACACCAACCCTAACTCGAGTGCTGATCACTAGACCTGACCCCTCAGCATCATATTTGACATCATCCACGCTTCACCTTAAACCTGAATTACAATCATACTCTCTACTTCACATCACACCAGACCCAAATTCTAACTGTAATCTAAACTCCCCATTCGCCTTAAAGAACTACCAACTATAATACTAGCCCTAGCCCATGGATCTAACCTACACCGCCACCTTCGATGTCAACACATGCTTCACCGGTAACTTAAACTTCCATCTCGTCCTTACCCTCATATAAGAGACAGACCCTAAATCAAATCGTAACCCTAACTTCCCCATAAAACTTAAGTTACACCCAAGCCTAACACTAGCCCTTGTCCGTGGACATTGCCCCTCACCATCACCATTGACAACACACAAGGTTCCCTTTAAACATGGATTTAAATCTGGCCCCCAAATCACATCAGAGACAGTCCCAAACTCAAAATGTAACCCTCTCCTCACTGTTCACCGTTCGTACACCTGACCCAAAACCCTGCCCAGTTTCTTCAACCTGACCCCTCACCACCGACAGCACCATGACTCATGTCTAACAAAAATCATGAAGGTCTGTATCGAAAATGACATCAGGTCAGAGCTGGATCCTGATTCCTACCATACCCCAATCCTCCACGTACAGCGAACTGAACACCGACACCTAAACCTAGACCTGGCCCCTGGACCTGAAACCTCATCGTCACCAATGACATCACCCACGTTCAGCGCAAACCTGATGTTCAATCACTTCCTCATCCACACATCAGAGCCTGATCCTAATCCTTCCCATAACCATATCTTCCCTGTACACCTTACCAAACACCTATCCCTAACCCTAACCTTGTTTCCTGGTTGAATCCTCACTGACAAAATCGACATCCCCCATGCCTCACTGTAAACCTCCACCTCAATGTCATCCATGCCATCACGTCAGAGCCAGATCCTAACTCTAAACATAGTCCTATACGTCTGGTACACCTTAGCAAACACAAACCCTAACTGTAGCCCAGGTCTCTTGACCTGACACAACATCACAATTGACATCATTCACGCTTCACCTCAACTCTGAATTACAATCGTACTCTCTAACTCACATCACAGGTGAAACCAAGCTCAAACCATAATCTAAACTCCCCATTTGCCTTAAAGAAATCGCAACCCAAATCCTAGCACTAGCCCATGGACCAAACCCTCACTGTCACCTTCGACGTCACCCAGGCTTCACCGTAACCTTGAACTGCAATCTCGTACTCACCCTCACATCAGAGACAGATGCAAACACTGATAGTAACCCTACACTCCCCATTAACCTTAATGAACATGCAACCCTAAAGCAAGCACTTGTCCCTGGACCTTAACCCTTAGAGTCACCATTGACACCACTGAAGGTTATCTTTAAAAATGGATTTAAATCTTGTCCTCACAGTCACATCAGAGACAGTCTCTAACTCTACCTGCAAACCTACCCTCACTGTACACCATTCCATACACCTGATCTGAAACCCTGCCCAGGTCTTCCAACGTGACCCCTCACCACCATCATCACCATCACTCATGTCTAAGAAACATCATGAAAGTCTATCTCGCAATCACCCTCACAATCAGAGCTGGATCCTGACTCTAACCATATCCCTATCCTCCACTTACAGCTAAACCACCACTTAAACTTAACCCTGGACTGCAACCAGGACCTGAAACCTCACTGTCACCATCGATGTTACCCATGCTTCACCATAAACCTGATGTTCAATCTCGTCCTCACCCTCACAACAGAGCCGGATTGTTAGCCTAAACAAAACCATGTGCTCCCTGTACACCTTTCCGAACACCTAACCCTAACCCTAGACCTATCCCATGGAACTGAACCCTGACAGTCACCATCAACATCACCCAGGCTTCAGCGTAAACCTGATGTTCAATCTCTTCCTCATCCTCACATCAGAGCCCAATTCTAACCCTTCCCATAACCGTATCTTCCCTGTACACCTTACCAAACACCTAACCCTAACCCTAGCCCTAGCCCATGGAATTGAACCTTGACGGTCACCATCGACATCACCCAGGCTTCAGCGTAAACCCGATGTGCAATCCCATCCTCATCCTCACATCAGAGCCCGACTCAAACCCTTCCCATAACCGTATCTTCCCTGTACACCTTACCAAACACCTAACCCTAACCCTAGCCTTGTTCCCTGGACTTACCCCTCACCATCACCATCAATGTCCCCTACGCTTCAATGAAAACCTCGACCTCAATCTATCCCTCAACATCACATCAGAGGTGAATCCTAAGCAAAATGATAAACCAATCCTCCCTGTACACATTACAGGACACCTAACCCTAAACCTAACCTTGTTCACTGGCCTGTACCCTCTCTGTTAAAATCGACATCTCCCATGCGTCACTGTAAACCTCCGTGTCAATCTCACCCTCACCATCACATCAGAGTCACACCCTAACTCCAAACGTAGTCCCGTATGTTCCATACACCTCAGTGAAAACCAACCTTCTCTCTACTGCTGGTCATTTGACATGACCACACCACATCTCAATTGACATCTTCCATGCTTCACCTTAATCCTGAATTACAATCATACTCTCTAACTCACATCAGAGCTGGGCCCTAATGCTAACCATAATCCAAACTCCTCGTTCATGTTAAAGAACTAGTATCCATTAACCTAGCCCTAGCCCATGGATCTGAATCATCACCATCACCATCGATGTCACTGAGAATTAACCATAAACCGAATCTTCAATCTCGTACTCACCCTCACATCAGAGACAGACCCTAACTCTAATTGTAACCCTATCTTCGCCATAAACCTAAACAAACACCCAACCCTAACCCTAGTCTTTGTCCCTGGACATTGTCCCTCAGCGTCACCACTGACTTCACCGAAGGTTCGCTTTATCCATGGATTTAAATCTTGTCTTCGTAATCACTTCAGAGACAGACTCTAACTCTCACCATACATTTACCCTCAATGTTCACCATTTCGTACACCTAATACGATACCCTGCCCACGTCCTTCGCTCTGACCCCTCACCACAAACACCACCATCAAGCATGTCTATCAAAAAGAGTGAATATCATTCTCACAATCACCCTCACTTTAGAGCTGGATCCCGACTCTAACCATATCCCTATCCTCCATGCACAGTTAAACCAACACCGAAACCTAACCCTAGCTTGGCTCCTGGACCTGAAACCGCACAATCACCAACGATGTCACCCAGAATTCTCCGTAAACCCGATGTTCAATCTCGTCCTCAACCGCACTACAGAGCCAGATCATAAGCCTAAATGAAACCATATAGTCCCTGTACACCTTACCAAACACCTAACCCTACCCCTAGCCCTAGCCCATGGACCTAATACCTCACAATCACCATTGACATCACCCAGGCTTCAGCGTAAACCTGATGTTCAATCTCGTCCTGATCCTCACGTCAGAGCCCAATCCGAACCCTTCCCATAACAATATCTCCCCCGTACACCTTACCAAACACTTAACCCTGAACCTAGCCTTGTTTCCTTGACTTACCCCTCACTGTCACCATCAGCGTCCCCCATGCCTCACTGTAAAACTCCTCCTCAGTGTACCCCTTCACCTCACATCAGAGCTGGATCCTAAGCATAACGATAACCCTCTCCTCCCAGTACAACTTACAGAACACCAAACCCTAACCCTAACCTTGTTCACTGACCAAAACCCTCACCGTCAAAATCGACATCTAACACACCTCACAGTAAACGTCAAGAACAATCTCACCCTTGGGCTCACATCAGAGCTACATCCTAACTTTAAACATAGTCCTGTATGTCCCGTAAAACTTTGCGAACACCAACCCTAACTCGAGTGCTGATCACTAGACCTGACCCCTCAGCATCATATTTGACATCATCCACGCTTCACCTTAAACCTGAATTACAATCATACTCTCTACTTCACATCACACCAGACCCAAATTCTAACTGTAATCTAAACTCCCCATTCGCCTTAAAGAACTACCAACTATAATACTAGCCCTAGCCCATGGATCTAACCTACACCGCCACCTTCGATGTCAACACATGCTTCACCGGTAACTTAAACTTCCATCTCGTCCTTACCCTCATATAAGAGACAGACCCTAAATCAAATCGTAACCCTAACTTCCCCATAAAACTTAAGTTACACCCAAGCCTAACACTAGCCCTTGTCCGTGGACATTGCCCCTCACCATCACCATTGACAACACACAAGGTTCCCTTTAAACATGGATTTAAATCTGGCCCCCTACTCACATCAGAGACAGTCCCAAACTCAAAATGTAACCCTATCCTCACTGTTCACCGTTCGTACACCTGAACCAAAACCCTGCCCAGTTTCTTCAACCTGACCCCTCACCACCGACAGCACCATGACTCATGTCTAACAAAAATCATGAAGGTCTGTATCGAAAATGACATCAGGTCAGAGCTGGATCCTGATTCCTACCATACCCCAATCCTCCACGTACAGCGAACTGAACACCGACACCTAAACCTAGACCTGGCCCCTGGACCTGAAACCTCATCGTCACCAATGACATCACCCACGTTCAGCGCAAACCTGATGTTCAATCACTTCCTCATCCACACATCAGAGCCTGATCCTAATCCTTCCCATAACCATATCTTCCCTGTACACCTTACCAAGCACCTATCCCTAACCCTAACCTTGTTTCCTGGTTGAATCCTCACTGACAAAATCGACATCCCCCATGCCTCACTGTAAACCTCCACCTCAATGTCGTCCATGCCATCACGTCAGAGCCAGATCATAACTCTAAACATAGTCCTATACGTCTGGTACACCTTAGCAAACACAAACCCTAACTGTAGCCCAGGTCTCTTGACCTGACACATCACAATTGACATCATCCACGCTTCACCTCAACTCTGAATTACAATCGTACTCTCTAACTCACATCACAGGTGAAACCAAGCTCTAACCATAATCTAAACTCCCCATTTGCCTTAAAGAAATCGCAACCCAAATCCTAGCACTAGCCCATGGACCAAACCCTCACTGTCACCTTCGACGTCACCCAGGCTTCACCGTAACCTTGAACTGCAATCTCGTACTCACCCTCACATCAGAGACAGATGCAAACACTGATAGTAACCCTACACTCCCCATTAACCTTAATGAACATGCAACCCTAAAGCAAGCACTTGTCCCTGGACCTTAACCCTTAGAGTCACCATTAACACCACTGAAGGTTATCTTTAAAAATGGATTTAAATCTTGTCCTCACAGTCACATCAGAGACAGTCTCTAACTCTACCTGCAAACCTACCCTCACTGTACACCATTCCATACACCTGATCTGAAACCCTGCCCAGGTCTTCCAACGTGACCCCTCACCACCACCATCACCATCACTCATGTCTAAGAAACATCATGAAAGTCTATCTCGCAATCACCCTCACAATCAGAGCTGGATCCTGACTCTAACCATATCCCTATCCTCCACTTACAGCTAAACCACCACTTAAACTTAACCCTGGACTGCAACCAGGACCTGAAACCTCACTGTCACCATCGATGTTACCCATGCTTCACCATAAACCTGATGTTCAATCTCGTCCTCACCCTCACAACAGAGCCGGATTGTTAGCCTAAACAAAACCATGTGCTCCCTGTACACCTTTCCGAACACCTAACCCTAACCCTAGACCTAGCCCATGGAACTGAACCCTGACAGTCACCATCAACATCACCCAGGCTTCAGCGTAAACCTGATGTTCAATCTCTTCCTCATCCTCACATCAGAGCCCAATTCTAACCCTTCCCGTAACCGTATCTTCCCTGTACACCTTACCAAACACCTAACCCTAACCCTAGCCCTAGCCCATGGAATTGAACCTTGACGGTCACCATCGACATCACCCAGGCTTCAGCGTAAACCTGATGTGCAATCCCATCCTCATCCTCACATCAGAGCCCGACTCAAACCCTTCCCATAACCGTATCTTCCCTGTACACCTTACCAAACACCTAACCCTAACCCTAGCCTTGTTCCCTGGACTTACCCCTCACCATCACCATCAATGTCCCCTACGCTTCAATGAAAACCTCGACCTCAATCTATCCCTCAACATCACATCAGAGGTGAATCCTAAGCAAAATGATAAACCAATCCTCCCTGTACACATTACAGGACACCTAACCCTAAACCTAACCTTGTTCACTGGCCTGTACCCTCTCTGTTAAAATCGACATCTCCCATGCGTCACTGTAAACCTCCGTGTCAATCTCACCCTCACCATCACATCAGAGTCACACCCTAACTCCAAACGTAGTCCCGTATGTTCCATACACCTCAGTGAAAACCAACCTTCTCTCTACTGCTGGTCATTTGACATGACCACACAACATCTCAATTGACATCTTCCATGCTTCACCTTAATCCTGAATTACAATCATACTCTCTAACTCACATCAGAGCTGGGCCCTAATGCTAACCATAATCCAAACTCCTCGTTCATGTTAAAGAACTAGTATCCATTAACCTAGCCCTAGCCCATGGATCTGAATCATCACCATCACCATCGATGTCACTGAGAATTAACCATAAACTGGATCTTCAATCTCGTACTCACCCTCACATCAGAGACAGACCCTAACTCTAATTGTAACCCTATCTTCGCCATAAACCTAAACAAACACCCAACCCTAACCCTAGTCTTTGTCCCTGGACATTGTCCCTCAGCGTCACCACTGACTTCACCGAAGGTTCGCTTTATCCATGGATTTAAATCTTGTCTTCGTAATCACTTCAGAGACAGACTCTAACTCTCACCATACATTTACCCTCAATGTTCACCATTTCGTACACCTAATACGATACCCTGCCCACGTCCTTCGCTCTGACCCCTCACCACAAACACCACCATCAAGCATGTCTATCAAAAAGAGTGAATATCATTCTCACAATCACCCTCACTTTAGAGCTGGATCCCGACTCTAACCATATCCCTATCCTCCATGCACAGTTAAACCAACACCGAAACCTAACCCTAGCTTGGCTCCTGGACCTGAAACCGCACAATCACCAACGATGTCACCCAGAATTCTCCGTAAACCCGATGTTCAATCTCGTCCTCAACCGCACTACAGAGCCAGATCATAAGCCTAAATGAAACCATATAGTCCCTGTACACCTTACCAAACACCTAACCCTACCCCTAGCCCTAGCCCATGGACCTAATACCTCACAATCACCATTGACATCACCCAGGCTTCAGCGTAAACCTGATGTTCAATCTCGTCCTGATCCTCACGTCAGAGCCCAATCCGAACCCTTCCCATAACAATATCTCCCCCGTACACCTTACCAAACACTTAACCCTGAACCTAGCCTTGTTTCCTTGACTTACCCCTCACTGTCACCATCAGCGTCCCCCATGCCTCACTGTAAAACTCCTCCTCAGTGTACCCCTTCACCTCACATCAGAGCTGGATCCTAAGCATAACGATAACCCTCTCCTCCCAGTACAACTTACAGAACACCAAACCCTAACCCTAACCTTGTTCACTGACCAAAACCCTCACCGTCAAAATCGACATCTAACACACCTCACAGTAAACGTCAAGAACAATATCACCCTTGGGCTCACATCAGAGCTACATCCTAACTTTAAACATAGTCCTGTATGTCCCGTAAAACTTTGCGAACACCAACCCTAACTCGAGTGCTGATCACTAGACCTGACCCCTCAGCATCATATTTGACATCATCCACGCTTCACCTTAAACCTGAATTACAATCATACTCTCTACTTCACATCACACCAGACCCAAATTCTAACTGTAATCTAAACTCCCCATTCGCCTTAAAGAACTACCAACTATAATACTAGCCCTAGCTCATGGATCTAACCTACACCGCCACCTTCGATGTCAACACATGCTTCACCGGTAACTTAAACTTCCATCTCGTCCTTACCCTCATATAAGAGACAGACCCTAAATCAAATCGTAACCCTAACTTCCCCATAAAACTTAAGTTACACCCAAGCCTAACACTAGCCCTTGTCCGTGGACATTGCCCCTCACCATCACCATTGACAGCACACAAGGTTCCCTTTAAACATGGATTTAAATCTGGCCCCCTACTCACATCAGAGACAGTCCCAAACTCAAAATGTAACCCTATCCTCACTGTTCACCGTTCGTACACCTGAACCAAAACCCTGCCCAGTTTCTTCAACCTGACCCCTCACCACCGACAGCACCATGACTCATGTCTAACAAAAATCATGAAGGTCTGTATCGAAAATGACATCAGGTCAGAGCTGGATCCTGATTCCTACCATACCCCAATCCTCCACGTACAGCGAACTGAACACCGACACCTAAACCTAGACCTGGCCCCTGGACCTGAAACCTCATCGTCACCAATGACATCACCCACGTTCAGCGCAAACCTGATGTTCAATCACTTCCTCATCCACACATCAGAGCCTGATCCTAATCCTTCCCATAACCATATCTTCCCTGTACACCTTACCAAGCACCTATCCCTAACCCTAACCTTGTTTCCTGGTTGAATCCTCACTGACAAAATCGACATCCCCCATGCCTCACTGTAAACCTCCACCTCAATGTCGTCCATGCCATCACGTCAGAGCCAGATCCTAACTCTAAACATAGTCCTATACGTCTGGTACACCTTAGCAAACACAAACCCTAACTGTAGCCCAGGTCTCTTGACCTGACACAACATCACAATTGACATCATCCACGCTTCACCTCAACTCTGAATTACAATCGTACTCTCTAACTCACATCACAGGTGAAACCAAGCTCTAACCATAATCTAAACTCCCCATTTGCCTTAAAGAAATCGCAACCCAAATCCTAGCACTAGCCCATGGACCAAACCCTCACTGTCACCTTCGACGTCACCCAGGCTTCACCGTAACCTTGAACTGCAATCTCGTACTCACCCTCACATCAGAGACAGATGCAAACACTGATAGTAACCCTACACTCCCCATTAACCTTAATGAACATGCAACCCTAAAGCAAGCACTTGTCCCTGGACCTTAACCCTTAGAGTCACCATTGACACCACTGAAGGTTATCTTTAAAAATGGATTTAAATCTTGTCCTCACAGTCACATCAGAGACAGTCTCTAACTCTACCTGCAAACCTACCCTCACTGTACACCATTCCATACACCTGATCTGAAACCCTGCCCAGGTCTTCCAACGTGACCCCTCACCACCACCATCACCATCACTCATGTCTAAGAAACATCATGAAAGTCTATCTCGCAATCACCCTCACAATCAGAGCTGGATCCTGACTCTAACCATATCCCTATCCTCCACTTACAGCTAAACCACCACTTAAACTTAACCCTGGACTGCAACCAGGACCTGAAACCTCACTGTCACCATCGATGTTACCCATGCTTCACCATAAACCTGATGTTCAATCTCGTCCTCACCCTCACAACAGAGCCGGATTGTTAGCCTAAACAAAACCATGTGCTCCCTGTACACCTTTCCGAACACCTAACCCTAACCCTAGACCTAGCCCATGGAACTGAACCCTGACAGTCACCATCAACATCACCCAGGCTTCAGCGTAAACCTGATGTTCAATCTCTTCCTCATCCTCACATCAGAGCCCAATTCTAACCCTTCCCGTAAACGTATCTTCCCTGTACACCTTACCAAACACCTAACCCTAACCCTAGCCCTAGCCCATGGAATTGAACCTTGACGGTCACCATCGACATCACCCAGGCTTCAGCGTAAACCCGATGTGCAATCCCATCCTCATCCTCACATCAGAGCCCGACTCAAACCCTTCCCATAACCGTATCTTCCCTGTACACCTTACCAAACACCTAACCCTAACCCTAGCCTTGTTCCCTGGACTTACCCCTCACCATCACCATCAATGTCCCCTACGCTTCAATGAAAACCTCGACCTCAATCTATCCCTCAACATCACATCAGAGGTGAATCCTAAGCAAAATGATAAACCAATCCTCCCTGTACACATTACAGGACACCTAACCCTAAACCTAACCTTGTTCACTGGCCTGTACCCTCTCTGTTAAAATCGACATCTCCCATGCGTCACTGTAAACCTCCGTGTCAATCTCACCCTCACCATCACATCAGAGTCACACCCTAACTCCAAACGTAGTCCCGTATGTTCCATACACCTCAGTGAAAACCAACCTTCTCTCTACTGCTGGTCATTTGACATGACCACACAACATCTCAATTGACATCTTCCATGCTTCACCTTAATCCTGAATTACAATCATACTCTCTAACTCACATCAGAGCTGGGCCCTAATGCTAACCATAATCCAAACTCCTCGTTCATGTTAAAGAACTAGTATCCATTAACCTAGCCCTAGCCCATGGATCTGAATCATCACCATCACCATCGATGTCACTGAGAATTAACCATAAACTGGATCTTCAATCTCGTACTCACCCTCACATCAGAGACAGACCCTAACTCTAATTGTAACCCTATCTTCGCCATAAACCTAAACAAACACCCAACCCTAACCCTAGTCTTTGTCCCTGGACATTGTCCCTCAGCGTCACCACTGACTTCACCGAAGGTTCGCTTTATCCATGGATTTAAATCTTGTCTTCGTAATCACTTCAGAGACAGACTCTAACTCTCACCATACATTTACCCTCAATGTTCACCATTTCGTACACCTAATACGATACCCTGCCCACGTCCTTCGCTCTGACCCCTCACCACAAACACCACCATCAAGCATGTCTATCAAAAAGAGTGAATATCATTCTCACAATCACCCTCACTTTAGAGCTGGATCCCGACTCTAACCATATCCCTATCCTCCATGCACAGTTAAACCAACACCGAAACCTAACCCTAGCTTGGCTCCTGGACCTGAAACCGCACAATCACCAACGATGTCACCCAGAATTCTCCGTAAACCCGATGTTCAATCTCGTCCTCAACCGCACTACAGAGCCAGATCATAAGCCTAAATGAAACCATATAGTCCCTGTACACCTTACCAAACACCTAACCCTACCCCTAGCCCTAGCCCATGGACCTAATACCTCACAATCACCATTGACATCACCCAGGCTTCAGCGTAAACCTGATGTTCAATCTCGTCCTGATCCTCACGTCAGAGCCCAATCCGAACCCTTCCCATAACAATATCTCCCCCGTACACCTTGCCAAACACTTAACCCTGAACCTAGCCTTGTTTCCTTGACTTACCCCTCACTGTCACCATCAGCGTCCCCCATGCCTCACTGTAAAACTCCTCCTCAGTGTACCCCTTCACCTCACATCAGAGCTGGATCCTAAGCATAACGATAACCCTCTCCTCCCAGTACAACTTACAGAACACCAAACCATAACCCTAACCTTGTTCACTGACCAAAACCCTCACCGTCAAAATCGACATCTAACACACCTCACAGTAAACGTCAAGAACAATCTCACCCTTGGGCTCACATCAGAGCTACATCCTAACTTTAAACATAGTCCTGTATGTCCCGTAAAACTTTGCGAACACCAACCCTAACTCGAGTGCTGATCACTAGACCTGACCCCTCAGCATCATATTTGACATCATCCACGCTTCACCTTAAACCTGAATTACAATCATACTCTCTACTTCACATCACACCAGACCCAAATTCTAACTGTAATCTAAACTCCCCATTCGCCTTAAAGAACTACCAACTATAATACTAGCCCTAGCCCATGGATCTAACCTACACCGCCACCTTCGAGGTCAACACATGCTTCACCGGTAACTTAAACTTCCATCTCGTCCTTACCCTCATATAAGAGACAGACCCTAAATCAAATCGTAACC
This sequence comes from Manis javanica, assembly GCF_040802235.1. Lineage (NCBI taxonomy): Eukaryota > Metazoa > Chordata > Mammalia > Pholidota > Manidae > Manis > Manis javanica. The sequence goes on along the minus strand of NW_027332168.1, from coordinate 1,147,046 downwards.
CTAACTTCCCCATAAAACTTAAGTTACACCCAAGCCTAACACTAGCCCTTGTCCGTGGACATTGCCCCTCACCATCACCATTGACAACACACAAGGTTCCCTTTAAACATGGATTTAAATCTGGCCCCCTACTCACATCAGAGACAGTCCCAAACTCAAAATGTAACCCTCTCCTCACTGTTCACCGTTCGTACACCTGACCCAAAACCCTGCCCAGTTTCTTCAACCTGACCCCTCACCACCGACAGCACCATGACTCATGTCTAACAAAAATCATGAAGGTCTGTATCGAAAATGACATCAGGTCAGAGCTGGATCCTGATTCCTACCATACCCCAATCCTCCACGTACAGCGAACTGAACACCGACACCTAAACCTAGACCTGGCCCCTGGACCTGAAACCTCATCGTCACCAATGACATCACCCACGTTCAGCGCAAACCTGATGTTCAATCACTTCCTCATCCACACACCAGAGCCTGATCCTAATCCTTCCCATAACCATATCTTCCCTGTACACCTTACCAAGCACCTATCCCTAACCCTAACCTTGTTTCCTGGTTGAATCCTCACTGACAAAATCGACATCCCCCATGCCTCACTGTAAACCTCCACCACAATGTCGTCCATGCCATCATGTCAGAGCCAGATCCTAACTCTAAACATAGTCCTATACGTCTGGTACACCTTAGCAAACACAAACCCTAACTGTAGCCCAGGTCTCTTGACCTGACACAACATCACAATTGACATCATTCACGCTTCACCTCAACTCTGAATTACAATCGTACTCTCTAACTCACATCACAGGTGAAACCAAGCTCTAACCATAATCTAAACTCCCCATTTGCCTTAAAGAAATCGCAACCCAAATCCTAGCACAGCCCATGGACCAAACCCTCACTGTCACCTTCGACGTCACCCAGGCTTCACCGTAACCTTGAACTGCAATCTCGTACTCACCCTCACATCAGAGACAGATGCAAACACTGATAGTAACCCTACACTCCCCATTAACCTTAATGAACATGCAACCCTAAAGCAAGCACTTGTCCCTGGACCTTAACCCTTAGAGTCACCATTGACACCACTGAAGGTTATCTTTAAAAATGGATTTAAATCTTGTCCTCACAGTCACATCAGAGACAGTCTCTAACTCTACCTGCAAACCTACCCTCACTGTACACCATTCCATACACCTGATCTGAAACCCTGCCCAGGTCTTCCAACGTGACCCCTCACCACCACCATCACCATCACTCATGTCTAAGAAACATCATGAAAGTCTATCTCGCAATCACCCTCACAATCAGAGCTGGATCCTGACTCTAACCATATCCCTATCCTCCACTTACAGCTAAACCACCACTTAAACTTAACCCTGGACTGCAACCAGGACCTGAAACCTCACTGTCACCATCGATGTTACCCATGCTTCACCATAATCCTGATGTTCAATCTCGTCCTCACCCTCACAACAGAGCCGGATTGTTAGCCTAAACAAAACCATGTGCTCCCTGTACACCTTTCCGAACACCTAACCCTAACCCTAGACCTAGCCCATGGAACTGAACCCTGACAGTCACCATCGACATCACCCAGGCTTCAGCGTAAACCTGATGTTCAATCTCTTCCTCATCCTCACATCAGAGCCGAATTCTAACCCTTCCCATAACCGTATCTTCCCTGTACACCTTACCAAACACCTAACCCTAACCCTAGCCCTAGCCCATGGAATTGAACCTTGACGGTCACCATCGACATCACCCAGGCTTCAGCGTAAACCCGATGTGCAATCCCATCCTCATCCTCACATCAGAGCCCGACTCAAACCCTTCCCATAACCGTATCTTCCCTGTACACCTTACCAATCACCTTACCCTAACCCTAGCCTTGTTCCCTGGACTTACCCCTCACCATCACCATCAATGTCCCCTACGCTTCAATGAAAACCTCGACCTCAATCTATCCCTCAACATCACATCAGAGGTGAATCCTAAGCAAAATGATAAACCAATCCTCCCTGTACACATTACAGGACACCTAACCCTAAACCTAACCTTGTTCACTGGCCTGTACCCTCTCTGTTAAAATCGACATCTCCCATGCGTCACTGTAAACCTCCGTGTCAATCTCACCCTCACCATCACATCAGAGTCACACCCTAACTCCAAACGTAGTCCCGTATGTTCCATACACCTCAGTGAAAACCAACCTTCTCTCTACTGCTGGTCATTTGACATGACCACACAACATCTCAATTGACATCTTCCATGCTTCACCTTAATCCTGAATTACAATCATACTCTCTAACTCACATCAGAGCTGGGCCCTAATGCTAACCATAATCCAAACTCCTCGTTCATGTTAAAGAACTAGTATCCATTAACCTAGCCCTAGCCCATGGATCTGAATCATCACCATCACCATCGATGTCACTGAGAATTAACCATAAACTGGATCTTCAATCTCGTACTCACCCTCACATCAGAGACAGACCCTAACTCTAATTGTAACCCTATCTTCGCCATAAACCTAAACAAACACCCAACCCTAACCCTAGTCTTTGTCCCTGGACATTGTCCCTCAGCGTCACCACTGACTTCACCGAAGGTTCGCTTTATCCATGGATTTAAATCTTGTCTTCGTAATCACTTCAGAGACAGACTCTAACTCTCACCATACATTTACCCTCAATGTTCACCATTTCGTACACCTAATACGATACCCTGCCCACGTCCTTCGCTCTGACCCCTCACCACAAACACCACCATCAAGCATGTCTATCAAAAAGAGTGAATATCATTCTCACAATCACCCTCACTTTAGAGCTGGATCCCGACTCTAACCATATCCCTATCCTCCATGCACAGTTAAACCAACACCGAAACCTAACCCTAGCTTGGCTCCTGGACCTGAAACCGCACAATCACCAACGATGTCACCCAGAATTCTCCGTAAACCCGATGTTCAATCTCGTCCTCAACCGCACTACAGAGCCAGATCATAAGCCTAAATGAAACCATATAGTCCCTGTACACCTTACCAAACACCTAACCCTACCCCTAGCCCTAGCCCATGGACCTAATACCTCACAATCACCATTGACATCACCCAGGCTTCAGCGTAAACCTGATGTTCAATCTCGTCCTGATCCTCACGTCAGAGCCCAATCCGAACCCTTCCCATAACAATATCTCCCCCGTACACCTTGCCAAACACTTAACCCTGAACCTAGCCTTGTTTCCTTGACTTACCCCTCACTGTCACCATCAGCGTCCCCCATGCCTCACTGTAAAACTCCTCCTCAGTGTACCCCTTCACCTCACATCAGAGCTGGATCCTAAGCATAACGATAACCCTCTCCTCCCAGTACAACTTACAGAACACCAAACCCTAACCCTAACCTTGTTCACTGACCAAAACCCTCACCGTCAAAATCGACATCTAACACACCTCACAGTAAACGTCAAGAACAATCTCACCCTTGGGCTCACATCAGAGCTACATCCTAACTTTAAACATAGTCCTGTATGTCCCGTAAAACTTTGCGAACACCAACCCTAACTCGAGTGCTGATCACTAGACCTGACCCCTCAGCATCATATTTGACATCATCCACGCTTCACCTTAAACCTGAATTACAATCATACTCTCTACTTCACATCACACCAGACCCAAATTCTAACTGTAATCTAAACTCCCCATTCGCCTTAAAGAACTACCAACTATAATACTAGCCCTAGCCCATGGATCTAACCTACACCGCCACCTTCGATGTCAACACATGCTTCACCGGTAACTTAAACTTCCATCTCGTCCTTACCCTCATATAAGAGACAGACCCTAAATCAAATCGTAACCCTAACTTCCCCATAAAACTTAAGTTACACCCAAGCCTAACACTAGCCCTTGACCGTGGACATTGCCCCTCACCATCAAAATTGACAACACACAAGGTTCCCTTTAAACATGGATTTAAATCTGGCCCCCTACTCACATCAGAGACAGTTCCAAACTCAAAATGTAACCCTATCCTCACTGTTCACCGTTCGTACACCTGAACCAAAACCCTGCCCAGTTTCTTCAACCTGACCCCTCACCACCGACAGCACCATGACTCATGTCTAACAAAAATCATGAAGGTCTGTATCGAAAATGACATCAGGTCAGAGCTGGATCCTGATTCCTACCATACCCCAATCCTCCACGTACAGCGAACTGAACACCGACACCTAAACCTAGACCTGGCCCCTGGACCTGAAACCTCATCGTCACCAATGATATCACCCACGTTCAGCGCAAACCTGATGTTCAATCACTTCCTCATCCACACACCAGAGCCTGATCCTAATCCTTCCCATAACCATATCTTCCCTGTACACCTTACCAAGCACCTATCCCTAACCCTAACCTTGTTTCCTGGTTGAATCCTCACTGACAAAATCGACATCCCCCATGCCTCACTGTAAACCTCCACCTCAATGTCGTCCATGCCATCATGTCAGAGCCAGATCCTAACTCTAAACATAGTCCTATACGTCTGGTACACCTTAGCAAACACAAACCCTAACTGTAGCCCAGGTCTCTTGACCTGACACAACATCACAATTGACATCATTCACGCTTCACCTCAACTCTGAATTACAATCGTACTCTCTAACTCACATCACAGGTGAAACCAAGCTCTGACCATAATCTAAACTCCCCATTTGCCTTAAAGAAATCGCAACCCAAATCCTAGCACTAGCCCATGGACCAAACCCTCACTGTCACCTTCGACGTCACCCAGGCTTCACCGTAACCTTGAACTGCAATCTCGTACTCACCCTCACATCAGAGACAGATGCAAACACTGATAGTAACCCTACACTCCCCATTAACCTTAATGAACATGCAACCCTAAAGCAAGCACTTGTCCCTGGACCTTAACCCTTAGAGTCACCATTGACACCACTGAAGGTTATCTTTAAAAATGGATTTAAATCTTGTCCTCACAGTCACATCAGAGACAGTCTCTAACTCTACCTGCAAACCTACCCTCACTGTACACCATTCCATACACCTGATCTGAAACCCTGCCCAGGTCTTCCAACGTGACCCCTCACCACCACCATCACCATCACTCATGTCTAAGAAACATCATGAAAGTCTATCTCGCAATCACCCTCACAATCAGAGCTGGATCCTGACTCTAACCATATCCCTATCCTCCACTTACAGCTAAACCACCACTTAAACTTAACCCTGGACTGCAACCAGGACCTGAAACCTCACTGTCACCATCGATGTTACCCATGCTTCACCATAATCCTGATGTTCAATCTCGTCCTCACCCTCACAACAGAGCCGGATTGTTAGCCTAAACAAAACCATGTGCTCCCTGTACACCTTTCCGAACACCTAACCCTAACCCTAGACCTAGCCCATGGAACTGAACCCTGACAGTCACCATCGACATCACCCAGGCTTCAGCGTAAACCTGATGTTCAATCTCTTCCTCATCCTCACATCAGAGCCGAATTCTAACCCTTCCCATAACCGTATCTTCCCTGTACACCTTACCAAACACCTAACCCTAACCCTAGCCCTAGCCCATGGAATTGAACCTTGACGGTCACCATCGACATCACCCAGGCTTCAGCGTAAACCCGATGTGCAATCCCATCCTCATCCTCACATCAGAGCCCGACTCAAACCCTTCCCATAACCGTATCTTCCCTGTACACCTTACCAATCACCTTACCCTAACCCTAGCCTTGTTCCCTGGACTTACCCCTCACCATCACCATCAATGTCCCCTACGCTTCAATGAAAACCTCGACCTCAATCTATCCCTCAACATCACATCAGAGGTGAATCCTAAGCAAAATGATAAACCAATCCTCCCTGTACACATTACAGGACACCTAACCCTAAACCTAACCTTGTTCACTGGCCTGTACCCTCTCTGTTAAAATCGACATCTCCCATGCGTCACTGTAAACCTCCGTGTCAATCTCACCCTCACCATCACATCAGAGTCACACCCTAACTCCAAACGTAGTCCCGTATGTTCCATACACCTCAGTGAAAACCAACCTTCTCTCTACTGCTGGTCATTTGACATGACCACACAACATCTCAATTGACATCTTCCATGCTTCACCTTAATCCTGAATTACAATCATACTCTCTAACTCACATCAGAGCTGGGCCCTAATGCTAACCATAATCCAAACTCCTCGTTCATGTTAAAGAACTAGTATCCATTAACCTAGCCCTAGCCCATGGATCTGAATCATCACCATCACCATCGATGTCACTGAGAATTAACCATAAACTGGATCTTCAATCTCGTACTCACCCTCACATCAGAGACAGACCCTAACTCTAATTGTAACCCTATCTTCGCCATAAACCTAAACAAACACCCAACCCTAACCCTAGTCTTTGTCCCTGGACATTGTCCCTCAGCGTCACCACTGACTTCACCGAAGGTTCGCTTTATCCATGGATTTAAATCTTGTCTTCGTAATCACTTCAGAGACAGACTCTAACTCTCACCATACATTTACCCTCAATGTTCACCATTTCGTACACCTAATACGATACCCTGCCCACGTCCTTCGCTCTGACCCCTCACCACAAACACCACCATCAAGCATGTCTATCAAAAAGAGTGAATATCATTCTCACAATCACCCTCACTTTAGAGCTGGATTCCGACTCTAACCATATCCCTATCCTCCATGCACAGTTAAACCAACACCGAAACCTAACCCTAGCTTGGCTCCTGGACCTGAAACCGCACAATCACCAACGATGTCACCCAGAATTCTCCGTAAACCCGATGTTCAATCTCGTCCTCAACCGCACTACAGAGCCAGATCATAAGCCTAAATGAAACCATATAGTCCCTGTACACCTTACCAAACACCTAACCCTACCCCTAGCCCTAGCCCATGGACCTAATACCTCACAATCACCATTGACATCACCCAGGCTTCAGCGTAAACCTGATGTTCAATCTCGTCCTGATCCTCACGTCAGAGCCCAATCCGAACCCTTCCCATAACAATATCTCCCCCGTACACCTTGCCAAACACTTAACCCTGAACCTAGCCTTGTTTCCTTGACTTACCCCTCACTGTCACCATCAGCGTCCCCCATGCCTCACTGTAAAACTCCTCCTCAGTGTACCCCTTCACCTCACATCAGAGCTGGATCCTAAGCATAACGATAACCCTCTCCTCCCAGTACAACTTACAGAACACCAAACCCTAACCCTAACCTTGTTCACTGACCAAAACCCTCACCGTCAAAATCGACATCTAACACACCTCACAGTAAACGTCAAGAACAATCTCACCCTTGGGCTCACATCAGAGCTACATCCTAACTTTAAACATAGTCCTGTATGTCCCGTAAAACTTTGCGAACACCAACCCTAACTCGAGTGCTGATCACTAGACCTGACCCCTCAGCATCATATTTGACATCATCCACGCTTCACCTTAAACCTGAATTACAATCATACTCTACTTCACATCACACCAGACCCAAATTCTAACTGTAATCTAAACTCCCCATTCGCCTTAAAGAACTACCAACTATAATACTAGCCCTAGCCCATGGATCTAACCTACACCGCCACCTTCGATGTCAACACATGCTTCACCGGTAACTTAAACTTCCATCTCGTCCTTACCCTCATATAAGAGACAGACCCTAAATCAAATCGTAACCCTAACTTCCCCATAAAACTTAAGTTACACCCAAGCCTAACACTAGCCCTTGTCCGTGGACATTGCCCCTCACCATCACCATTGACAACACACAAGGTTCCCTTTAAACATGGATTTAAATCTGGCCCCCTACTCACATCAGAGACAGTCCCAAACTCAAAATGTAACCCTATCCTCACTGTTCACCGTTCGTACACCTGAACCAAAACCCTGCCCAGTTTCTTCAACCTGACCCCTCACCACCGACAGCACCATGACTCATGTCTAACAAAAATCATGAAGGTCTGTATCGAAAATGACATCAGGTCAGAGCTGGATCCTGATTCCTACCATACCCCAATCCTCCACGTACAGCGAACTGAACACCGACACCTAAACCTAGACCTGGCCCCTGGACCTGAAACCTCATCGTCACCAATGACATCACCCACGTTCAGCGCAAACCTGATGTTCAATCACTTCCTCATCCACACATCAGAGCCTGATCCTAATCCTTCCCATAACCATATCTTCCCTGTACACCTTACCAAGCACCTATCCCTAACCCTAACCTTGTTTCCTGTTTGAATCCTCACTGACAAAATCGACATCCCCCATGCCTCACTGTAAACATCCACCTCGATGTCGTCCATGCCATCACGTCAGAGCCAGATCCTAACTCTAAACATAGTCCTATACGTCTGGTACACCTTAGCAAACACAAACCCTAACTGTAGCCCAGGTCTCTTGACCTGACACAACATCACAATTGACATCATCCACGCTTCACCTCAACTCTGAATTACAATCGTACTCTCTAACTCACATCACAGGTGAAACCAAGCTCTAACCATAATCTAAACTCCCCATTTGCCTTAAAGAAATCGCAACCCAAATCCTAGCACTAGCCCATGGACCAAACCCTCACTGTCACCTTCGACGTCACCCAGGCTTCACCGTAACCTTGAACTGCAATCTCGTACTCACCCTCACATCAGAGACAGATGCAAACACTGATAGTAACCCTACACTCCCCATTAACCTTAATGAACATGCAACCCTAAAGCAAGCACTTGTCCCTGGACCTTAAGACTTAGAGTCACCATTGACACCACTGAAGGTTATCTTTAAAAATGGATTTAAATCTTGTCCTCACAGTCACATCAGAGACAGTCTCTAACTCTACCTGCAAACCTACCCTCACTGTACACCATTCCATACACCTGATCTGAAACCCTGCCCAGGTCTTCCAACGTGACCCCTCACCACCACCATCACCATCACTCATGTCTAAGAAACATCATGAAAGTCTATCTCGCAATCACCCTCACAATCAGAGCTGGATCCTGACTCTAACCATATCCCTATCCTCCACTTACAGCTAAACCACCACTTAAACTTAACCCTGGACTGCAACCAGGACCTGAAACCTCACTGTCACCATCGATGTTACCCATGCTTCACCATAATCCTGATGTTCAATCTCGTCCTCACCCTCACAACAGAGCCGGATTGTTAGCCTAAACAAAACCATGTGCTCCCTGTACACCTTTCCGAACACCTAACCCTAACCCTAGACCTAGCCCATGGAACTGAACCCTGACAGTCACCATCGACATCACCCAGGCTTCAGCGTAAACCTGATGTTCAATCTCTTCCTCATCCTCACATCAGAGCCGAATTCTAACCCTTCCCATAACCGTATCTTCCCTGTACACCTTACCAAACACCTAACCCTAACCCTAGCCCTAGCCCATGGAATTGAACCTTGACGGTCACCATCGACATCACCCAGGCTTCAGCGTAAACCCGATGTGCAATCCCATCCTCATCCTCACATCAGAGCCCGACTCAAACCCTTCCCATAACCGTATCTTCCCTGTACACCTTACCAATCACCTTACCCTAACCCTAGCCTTGTTCCCTGGACTTACCCCTCACCATCACCATCAATGTCCCCTACGCTTCAATGAAAACCTCGACCTCAATCTATCCCTCAACATCACATCAGAGGTGAATCCTAAGCAAAATGATAAACCAATCCTCCCTGTACACATTACAGGACACCTAACCCTAAACCTAACCTTGTTCACTGGCCTGTACCCTCTCTGTTAAAATCGACATCTCCCATGCGTCACTGTAAACCTCCGTGTCAATCTCACCCTCACCATCACATCAGAGTCACACCCTAACTCCAAACGTAGTCCCGTATGTTCCATACACCTCAGTGAAAACCAACCTTCTCTCTACTGCTGGTCATTTGACATGACCACACAACATCTCAATTGACATCTTCCATGCTTCACCTTAATCCTGAATTACAATCATACTCTCTAACTCACATCAGAGCTGGGCCCTAATGCTAACCATAATCCAAACTCCTCGTTCATGTTAAAGAACTAGTATCCATTAACCTAGCCCTAGCCCATGGATCTGAATCATCACCATCACCATCGATGTCACTGAGAATTAACCATAAACTGGATCTTCAATCTCGTACTCACCCTCACATCAGAGACAGACCCTAACTCTAATTGTAACCCTATCTTCGCCATAAACCTAAACAAACACCCAACCCTAACCCTAGTCTTTGTCCCTGGACATTGTCCCTCAGCGTCACCACTGACTTCACCGAAGGTTCGCTTTATCCATGGATTTAAATCTTGTCTTCGTAATCACTTCAGAGACAGACTCTAACTCTCACCATACATTTACCCTCAATGTTCACCATTTCGTACACCTAATACGATACCCTGCCCACGTCCTTCGCTCTGACCCCTCACCACAAACACCACCATCAAGCATGTCTATCAAAAAGAGTGAATATCATTCTCACAATCACCCTCACTTTAGAGCTGGATTCCGACTCTAACCATATCCCTATCCTCCATGCACAGTTAAACCAACACCGAAACCTAACCCTAGCTTGGCTCCTGGACCTGAAACCGCACAATCACCAACGATGTCACCCAGAATTCTCCGTAAACCCGATGTTCAATCTCGTCCTCAACCGCACTACAGAGCCAGATCATAAGCCTAAATGAAACCATATAGTCCCTGTACACCTTACCAAACACCTAACCCTACCCCTAGCCCTAGCCCATGGACCTAATACCTCACAATCACCATTGACATCACCCAGGCTTCAGCGTAAACCTGATGTTCAATCTCGTCCTGATCCTCACGTCAGAGCCCAATCCGAACCCTTCCCATAACAATATCTCCCCCGTACACCTTGCCAAACACTTAACCCTGAACCTAGCCTTGTTTCCTTGACTTACCCCTCACTGTCACCATCAGCGTCCCCCATGCCTCACTGTAAAACTCCTCGTCAGTGTACCCCTTCACCTCACATCAGAGCTGGATCCTAAGCATAACGATAACCCTCTCCTCCCAGTACAACTTACAGAACACCAAACCCTAACCCTAACCTTGTTCACTGACCAAAACCCTCACCGTCAAAATCGACATCTAACACACCTCACAGTAAACGTCAAGAACAATCTCACCCTTGGGCTCACATCAGAGCTACATCCTAACTTTAAACATAGTCCTGTATGTCCCGTAAAACTTTGCGAACACCAACCCTAACTCGAGTGCTGATCACTAGACCTGACCCCTCAGCATCATATTTGACATCATCCACGCTTCACCTTAAACCTGAATTACAATCATACTCTACTTCACATCACACCAGACCCAAATTCTAACTGTAATCTAAACTCCCCATTCGCCTTAAAGAACTACCAACTATAATACTAGCCCTAGCCCATGGATCTAACCTACACCGCCACCTTCGATGTCAACACATGCTTCACCGGTAACTTAAACTTCCATCTCGTCCTTACCCTCATATAAGAGACAGACCCTAAATCAAATCGTAACCCTAACTTCCCCATAAAACTTAAGTTACACCCAAGCCTAACACTAGCCCTTGTCCGTGGACATTGCCCCTCACCATCACCATTGACAACACACAAGGTTCCCTTTAAACATGGATTTAAATCTGGCCCCCTACTCACATCAGAGACAGTCCCAAACTCAAAATGTAACCCTATCCTCACTGTTCACCGTTCGTACACCTGAACCAAAACCCTGCCCAGTTTCTTCAACCTGACCCCTCACCACCGACAGCACCATGACTCATGTCTAACAAAAATCATGAAGGTCTGTATCGAAAATGACATCAGGTCAGAGCTGGATCCTGATTCCTACCATACCCCAATCCTCCACGTACAGCGAACTGAACACCGACACCTAAACCTAGACCTGGCCCCTGGACCTGAAACCTCATCGTCACCAATGACATCACCCACGTTCAGCGCAAACCTGATGTTCAATCACTTCCTCATCCACACATCAGAGCCTGATCCTAATCCTTCCCATAACCATATCTTCCCTGTACACCTTACCAAGCACCTATCCCTAACCCTAACCTTGTTTCCTGTTTGAATCCTCACTGACAAAATCGACATCCCCCATGCCTCACTGTAAACATCCACCTCGATGTCGTCCATGCCATCACGTCAGAGCCAGATCCTAACTCTAAACATAGTCCTATACGTCTGGTACACCTTAGCAAACACAAACCCTAACTGTAGCCCAGGTCTCTTGACCTGACACAACATCACAATTGACATCATCCACGCTTCACCTCAACTCTGAATTACAATCGTACTCTCTAACTCACATCACAGGTGAAACCAAGCTCTAACCATAATCTAAACTCCCCATTTGCCTTAAAGAAATCGCAACCCAAATCCTAGCACTAGCCCATGGACCAAACCCTCACTGTCACCTTCGACGTCACCCAGGCTTCACCGTAACCTTGAACTGCAATCTCGTACTCACCCTCACATCAGAGACAGATGCAAACACTGATAGTAACCCTACACTCCCCATTAACCTTAATGAACATGCAACCCTAAAGCAAGCACTTGTCCCTGGACCTTAACCCTTAGAGTCACCATTGACACCACTGAAGGTTATCTTTAAAAATGGATTTAAATCTTGTCCTCACAGTCACATCAGAGACAGTCTCTAACTCTACCTGCAAACCTACCCTCACTGTACACCATTCCATACACCTGATCTGAAACCCTGCCCAGGTCTTCCAACGTGACCCCTCACCACCACCATCACCATCACTCATGTCTAAGAAACATCATGAAAGTCTATCTCGCAATCACCCTCACAATCAGAGCTGGATCCTGACTCTAACCATATCCCTATCCTCCACTTACAGCTAAACCACCACTTAAACTTAACCCTGGACTGCAACCAGGACCTGAAACCTCACTGTCACCATCGATGTTACCCATGCTTCACCATAAACCTGATGTTCAATCTCGTCCTCACCCTCACAACAGAGCCGGATTGTTAGCCTAAACAAAACCATGTGCTCCCTGTACACCTTTCCGAACACCTAACCCTAACCCTAGACCTAGCCCATGGAACTGAACCCTGACAGTCACCATCAACATCACCCAGGCTTCAGCGTAAACCTGATGTTCAATCTCTTCCTCATCCTCACATCAGAGCCCAATTCTAACCCTTCCCATAACCGTATCTTCCCTGTACACCTTACCAAACACCTAACCCTAACCCTAGCCCTAGCCCATGGAACTGAACCTTGACGGTCACCATCGACATCACCCAGGCTTCAGCGTAAACCCGATGTGCAATCCCATCCTCATCCTCACATCAGAGCCCGACTCAAACCCTTCCCATAACCGTATCTTCCCTGTACACCTTACCAAACACCTAACCCTAACCCTAGCCTTGTTCCCTGGACTTACCCCTCACCATCACCATCAATGTCCCCTACGCTTCAATGAAAACCTCGACCTCAATCTATCCCTCAACATCACATCAGAGGTGAATCCTAAGCAAAATGATAAACCAATCCTCCCTGTACACATTACAGGACACCTAACCCTAAACCTAACCTTGTTCACTGGCCTGTACCCTCTCTGTTAAAATCGACATCTCCCATGCGTCACTGTAAACCTCCGTGTCAATCTCACCCTCACCATCACATCAGAGTCACACCCTAACTCCAAACGTAGTCCCGTATGTTCCATACACCTCAGTGAAAACCAACCTTCTCTCTACTGCTGGTCATTTGACATGAGCACACAACATCTCAATTGACATCTTCCATGCTTCACCTTAATCCTGAATTACAATCATACTCTCTAACTCACATCAGAGCTGGGCCCTAATGCTAACCATAATCCAAACTCCTCGTTCATGTTAAAGAACTAGTATCCATTAACCTAGCCCTAGCCCATGGATCTGAATCATCACCATCACCATCGATGTCACTGAGAATTAACCATAAACTGGATCTTCAATCTCGTACTCACCCTCACATCAGAGACAGACCCTAACTCTAATTGTAACCCTATCTTCGCCATAAACCTAAACAAACACCCAACCCTAACCCTAGTCTTTGTCCCTGGACATTGTCCCTCAGCGTCACCACTGACTTCACCGAAGGTTCGCTTTATCCATGGATTTAAATCTTGTCTTCGTAATCACTTCAGAGACAGACTCTAACTCTCACCATACATTTACCCTCAATGTTCACCATTTCGTACACCTAATACGATACCCTGCCCACGTCCTTCGCTCTGACCCCTCACCACAAACACCACCATCAAGCATGTCTATCAAAAAGAGTGAATATCATTCTCACAATCACCCTCACTTTAGAGCTGGATCCCGACTCTAACCATATCCCTATCCTCCATGCACAGTTAAACCAACACCGAAACCTAACCCTAGCTTGGCTCCTGGACCTGAAACCGCACAATCACCAACGATGTCACCCAGAATTCTCCGTAAACCCGATGTTCAATCTCGTCCTCAACCGCACTACAGAGCCAGATCATAAGCCTAAATGAAACCATATAGTCCCTGTACACCTTACCAAACACCTAACCCTACCCCTAGCCCTAGCCCATGGACCTAATACCTCACAATCACCATTGACATCACCCAGGCTTCAGCGTAAACCTGATGTTCAATCTCGTCCTGATCCTCACGTCAGAGCCCAATCCGAACCCTTCCCATAACAATATCTCCCCCGTACACCTTGCCAAACACTTAACCCTGAACCTAGCCTTGTTTCCTTGACTTACCCCTCACTGTCACCATCAGCATCCCCCATGCCTCACTGTAAAACTCCTCCTCAGTGTACCCCTTCACCTCACATCAGAGCTGGATCCTAAGCATAACGATAACCCTCTCCTCCCAGTACAACTTACAGAACACCAAACCCTAACCCTAACCTTGTTCACTGACCAAAACCCTCACCGTCAAAATCGACATCTAACACACCTCACAGTAAACGTCAAGAACAATCTCACCCTTGGGCTCACATCAGAGCTACATCCTAACTTTAAACATAGTCCTGTATGTCCCGTAAAACTTTGCGAACACCAACCCTAACTCGAGTGCTGATCACTAGACCTGACCCCTCAGCATCATATTTGACATCATCCACGCTTCACCTTAAACCTGAATTACAATCATACTCTCTACTTCACATCACACCAGACCCAAATTCTAACTGTAATCTAAACTCCCCATTCGCCTTAAAGAACTACCAACTATAATACTAGCCCTAGCCCATGGATCTAACCTACACCGCCACCTTCGATGTCAACACATGCTTCACCGGTAACTTAAACTTCCATCTCGTCCTTACCCTCATATAAGAGACAGACCCTAAATCAAATCGTAACCCTAACTTCCCCATAAAACTTAAGTTACACCCAAGCCTAACACTAGCCCTTGACCGTGGACATTGCCCCTCACCATCACCATTGACAACACACAAGGTTCCCTTTAAACATGGATTTAAATCTGGCCCCCTACTCACATCAGAGACAGTTCCAAACTCAAAATGTAACCCTATCCTCACTGTTCACCGTTCGTACACCTGACCCAAAACACTGCCCGGTTTCTTCAACCTGACCCCTCACCACCGACAGCACCATGACTCATGTCTAACAAAAATCATGAAGGTCTGTATCGAAAATGACATCAGGTCAGAGCTGGATCCTGATTCCTACCATACCCCAATCCTCCACGTACAGCGAACTGAACACCGACACCTAAACCTAGACCTGGCCCCTGGACCTGAAACCTCATCGTCACCAATGACATCACCCACGTTCAGCGCAAACCTGATGTTCAATCACTTCCTCATCCACACATCAGAGCCTGATCCTAATCCTTCCCATAACCATATCTTCCCTGTACACCTTACCAAGCACCTATCCCTAACCCTAACCTTGTTTCCTGGTTGAATCCTCACTGACAAAATCGACATCCCCCATGCCTCACTGTAAACCTCCACCTCGATGTCGTCCATGCCATCACGTCAGAGCCAGATCCTAACTCTAAACATAGTCCTATACGTCTGGTACACCTTAGCAAACACAAACCCTAACTGTAGCCCAGGTCTCTTGACCTGACACAACATCACAATTGACATCATTCACGCTTCACCTCAACTCTGAATTACAATCGTACTCTCTAACTCACATCACAGGTGAAACCAAGCTCTAACCATAATCTAAACTCCCCATTTGCCTTAAAGAAATCGCAACCCAAATCCTAGCACTAGCCCATGGACCAAACCCTCACTGTCACCTTCGACGTCACCCAGGCTTCACCGTAACCTTGAACTGCAATCTCGTACTCACCCTCACATCAGAGACAGATGCAAACACTGATAGTAACCCTACACTCCCCATTAACCTTAATGAACATGCAACCCTAAAGCAAGCACTTGTCCCTGGACCTTAACCCTTAGAGTCACCATTGACACCACTGAAGGTTATCTTTAAAAATGGATTTAAATCTTGTCCTCACAGTCACATCAGAGACAGTCTCTAACTCTACCTGCAAACCTACCCTCACTGTACACCATTCCATACACCTGATCTGAAACCCTGCCCAGGTCTTCCAACGTGACCCCTCACCACCACCATCACCATCACTCATGTCTAAGAAACATCATGAAAGTCTATCTCGCAATCACCCTCACAATCAGAGCTGTATCCTGACTCTAACCATATCCCTATCCTCCACTTACAGCTAAACCACCACTTAAACTTAACCCTGGACTGCAACCAGGACCTGAAACCTCACTGTCACCATCGATGTTACCCATGCTTCACCATAAACCTGATGTTCAATCTCGTCCTCACCCTCACAACAGAGCCGGATTGTTAGCCTAAACAAAACCATGTGCTCCCTGTACACCTTTCCGAACACCTAACCCTAACCCTAGACCTAGCCCATGGAACTGAACCCTGACAGTCACCATTGACATCACCCAGGCTTCAGCGTAAACCTGATGTTCAATCTCTTCCTCATCCTCACATCAGAGCCGAATTCTAACCCTTCCCATAACCGTATCTTCCCTGTACACCTTACCAAACACCTAACCCTAACCCTAGCCTTGTTCCCTGGACTTACCCCTCACCATCACCTTCAATGTCCCCTACGCTTCAATGAAAACCTCGACCTCAATCTATCCCTCAACATCACATCAGAGGTGAATCCTAAGCAAAATGATAAACCAATCCTCCCTGTACACATTACAGGATACCTAACCCTAAACCTAACCTTGTTCACTGGCCTGTACCCTCTCTGTTAAAATCGACATCTCCCATGCGTCACTGTAAACCTCCGTGTCAATCTCACCCTCACCATCACATCAGAGTCACACCCTAACTCCAAACGTAGTCCCGTATGTTTCATACACCTCAGTGAAAACCAACCTTCTCTCTACTGCTGGTCATTTGACATGACCACACAACATCTCAATTGACATCTTCCATGCTTCACCTTAATCCTGAATTACAATCATACTCTCTAACTCACATCAGAGCTGGGCCCTAATGCTAACCATAATCCAAACTCCTCGTTCATGTTAAAGAACTAGTATCCATTAACCTAGCCCTAGCCCATGGATCTGAATCATCACCATCACCATCGATGTCACTGAGAATTAACCGTAAACTGGATCTTCAATCTCGTACTCACCCTCACATCAGAGACAGACCCTAACTCTAATTGTAACCCTATCTTCGCCATAAACCTAAACAAACACCCAACCCTAACCCTAGTCTTTGTCCCTGGACATTGTCCCTCAGCGTCACCACTGACTTCACCGAAGGTTCGCTTTATCCATGGATTTAAATCTTGTCTTCGTAATCACTTCAGAGACAGACTCTAACTCTCACCATACATTTACCCTCAATGTTCACCATTTCGTACACCTAATACGATACCCTGCCCACGTCCTTCGCTCTGACCACTCACCACAAACACCACCATCAAGCATGTCTATCAAAAAGAGTGAATATCATTCTCACAATCACCCTCACTTTAGAGCTGGATCCTGACTCTAACCATATCCCTATCCTCCATGCACTGTTAAACCAACACCGAAACCTAACCCTAGCTTGGCTCCTGGACCTGAAACCGCACAATCACCAACGATGTCACCCAGAATTCTCCGTAAACCCGATGTTCAATCTCGTCCTCAACCGCACTACAGAGCCAGATCATAAGCCTAAATGAAACCATATAGTCCCTGTACACCTTACCAAACACCTAACCCTACCCCTAGCCCTAGCCCATGGACCTAATACCTCACAATCACCATTGACATCACCCAGGCTTCAGCGTAAACCTGATGTTCAATCTCGTCCTGATCCTCACGTCAGAGCCCAATCCGAACCCTTCCCATAACAATATCTCCCCCGTACACCTTGCCAAACACTTAACCCTGAACCTAGCCTTGTTTCCTTGACTTACCCCTCACTGTCACCATCAGCGTCCCCCATGCCTCACTGTAAAACTCCTCCTCAGTGTACCCCTTCACCTCACATCAGAGCTGGATCCTAAGCATAACGATAACCCTCTCCTCCCAGTACAACTTACAGAACACCAAACCCTAACCCTAACCTTGTTCACTGACCAAAACCCTCACCGTCAAAATCGACATCTAACACACCTCACAGTAAACGTCAAGAACAATCTCACCCTTGGGCTCACATCAGAGCTACATCCTAACTTTAAACATAGTCCTGTATGTCCCGTAAAACTTTGCGAACACCAACCCTAACTCGAGTGCTGATCACTAGACCTGACCCCTCAGCATCATATTTGACATCATCCACGCTTCACCTTAAACCTGAATTACAATCATACTCTCTACTTCACATCACACCAGACCCAAATTCTAACTGTAATCTAAACTCCCCATTCGCCTTAAAGAACTACCAACTATAATACTAGCCCTAGCCCATGGATCTAACCTACACCGCCACCTTCGATGTCAACACATGCTTCACCGGTAACTTAAACTTCCATCTCGTCCTTACCCTCATATAAGAGACAGACCCTAAATCAAATCGTAACCCTAACTTCCCCATAAAACTTAAGTTACACCCAAGCCTAACACTAGCCCTTGTCCGTGGACATTGCCCCTCACCATCACCATTGACAACACACAAGGTTCCCTTTAAACATGGATTTAAATCTGGCCCCCTACTCACATCAGAGACAGTCCCAAACTCAAAATGTAACCCTATCCTCACTGTTCACCGTTCGTACACCTGAACCAAAACCCTGCCCAGTTTCTTCAACCTGACCCCTCACCACCGACAGCACCATGACTCATGTCTAACAAAAATCATGAAGGTCTGTATCGAAAATGACATCAGGTCAGAGCTGGATCCTGATTCCTACCATACCCCAATCCTCCACGTACAGCGAACTGAACACCGACACCTAAACCTAGACCTGGCCCCTGGACCTGAAACCTCATCGTCACCAATGACATCACCCACGTTCAGCGCAAACCTGATGTTCAATCACTTCCTCATCCACACATCAGAGCCTGATCCTAATCCTTCCCATAACCATATCTTCCCTGTACACCTTACCAAGCACCTATCCCTAACCCTAACCTTGTTTCCTGGTTGAATCCTCACTGACAAAATCGACATCCCCCATGCCTCACTGTAAACCTCCACCTCAATGTCGTCCATGCCATCATGTCAGAGCCAGATCCTAACTCTAAACATAGTCCTATACGTCTGGTACACCTTAGCAAACACAAACCCTAACTGTAGCCCAGGTCTCTTGACCTGACACAACATCACAATTGACATCATTCACGCTTCACCTCAACTCTGAATTACAATCGTACTCTCTAACTCACATCACAGGTGAAACCAAGCTCTAACCATAATCTAAACTCCCCATTTGCCTTAAAGAAATCACAACCCAAATCCTAGCACTAGCCCATGGACCAAACCCTCACTGTCACCTTCGACGTCACCCAGGCTTCACCGTAAACTTGAACTGCAATCTCGTACTCACCCTCACATCAGAGACAGATGCAAACACTGATAGTAACCCTACACTCCCCATTAACCTTAATGAACATGCAACCCTAAAGCAAGCACTTGTCCCTGGACCTTAACCCTTAGAGTCACCATTGACACCACTGAAGGTTATCTTTAAAAATGGATTTAAATCTTGTCCTCACAGTCACATCAGAGACAGTCTCTAACTCTACCTGCAAACCTACCCTCACTGTACACCATTCCATACACCTGATCTGAAACCCTGCCCAGGTCTTCCAACGTGACCCCTCACCACCACCATCACCATCACTCATGTCTAAGAAACATCATGAAAGTCTATCTCGCAATCACCCTCACAATCAGAGCTGGATCCTGACTCTAACCATATCCCTATCCTCCACTTACAGCTAAACCACCACTTAAACTTAACCCTGGACTGCAACCAGGACCTGAAACCTCACTGTCACCATCGATGTTACCCATGCTTCACCATAATCCTGATGTTCAATCTCGTCCTCACCCTCACAACAGAGCCGGATTGTTAGCCTAAACAAAACCATGTGCTCCCTGTACACCTTTCCGAACACCTAACCCTAACCCTAGACCTAGCCCATGGAACTGAACCCTGACAGTCACCATCGACATCACCCAGGCTTCAGCGTAAACCTGATGTTCAATCTCTTCCTCATCCTCACATCAGAGCCCAATTCTAACCCTTCCCATAACCGTATCTTCCCTGTACACCTTACCAAACACCTAACCCTAACCCTAGCCCTAGCCCATGGAATTGAACCTTGACGGTCACCATCGACATCACCCAGGCTTCAGCGTAAACCCGATGTGCAATCCCATCCTCATCCTCACATCAGAGCCCGACTCAAACCCTTCCCATAACCGTATCTTCCCTGTACACCTTACCAATCACCTTACCCTAACCCTAGCCTTGTTCCCTGGACTTACCCCTCACCATCACCATCAATGTCCCCTACGCTTCAATGAAAACCTCGACCTCAATCTATCCCTCAACATCACATCAGAGGTGAATCCTAAGCAAAATGATAAACCAATCCTCCCTGTACACATTACAGGACACCTAACCCTAAACCTAACCTTGTTCACTGGCCTGTACCCTCTCTGTTAAAATCGACATCTCCCATGCGTCACTGTAAACCTCCGTGTCAATCTCACCCTCACCATCACATCAGAGTCACACCCTAACTCCAAACGTAGTCCCGTATGTTCCATACACCTCAGTGAAAACCAACCTTCTCTCTACTGCTGGTCATTTGACATGACCACACAACATCTCAATTGACATCTTCCATGCTTCACCTTAATCCTGAATTACAATCATACTCTCTAACTCACATCAGAGCTGGGCCCTAATGCTAACCATAATCCAAACTCCTCGTTCATGTTAAAGAACTAGTATCCATTAACCTAGCCCTAGCCCATGGATCTGAATCATCACCATCACCATCGATGTCACTGAGAATTAACCATAAACTGGATCTTCAATCTCGTACTCACCCTCACATCAGAGACAGACCCTAACTCTAATTGTAACCCTATCTTCGCCATAAACCTAAACAAACACCCAACCCTAACCCTAGTCTTTGTCCCTGGACATTGTCCCTCAGCGTCACCACTGACTTCACCGAAGGTTCGCTTTATCCATGGATTTAAATCTTGTCTTCGTAATCACTTCAGAGACAGACTCTAACTCTCACCATACATTTACCCTCAATGTTCACCATTTCGTACACCTAATACGATACCCTGCCCACGTCCTTCGCTCTGACCCCTCACCACAAACACCACCATCAAGCATGTCTATCAAAAAGAGTGAATATCATTCTCACAATCACCCTCACTTTAGAGCTGGATCCTGACTCTAACCATATCCCTATCCTCCATGCACAGTTAAACCAACACCGAAACCTAACCCTAGCTTGGCTCCTGGACCTGAAACCGCACAATCACCAACGATGTCACCCAGAATTCTCCGTAAACCCGATGTTCAATCTCGTCCTCAACCGCACTACAGAGCCAGATCATAAGCCTAAATGAAACCATATAGTCCCTGTACACCTTACCAAACACCTAACCCTACCCCTAGCCCTAGCCCATGGACCTAATACCTCACAATCACCATTCACATCACCCAGGCTTCAGCGTAAACCTGATGTTCAATCTCGTCCTGATCCTCACGTCAGAGCCCAATCCGAACCCTTCCCATAACAATATCTCCCCCGTACACCTTGCCAAACACTTAACCCTGAACCTAGCCTTGTTTCCTTGACTTACCCCTCACTGTCACCATCAGCGTCCCCCATGCCTCACTGTAAAACTCCTCCTCAGTGTACCCCTTCACCTCACATCAGAGCTGGATCCTAAGCATAACGATAACCCTCTCCTCCCAGTACAACTTACAGAACACCAAACCCTAACCCTAACCTTGTTCACTGACCAAAACCCTCACCGTCAAAATCGACATCTAACACACCTCACAGTAAACGTCAAGAACAATCTCACCCTTGGGCTCACATCAGAGCTACATCCTAACTTTAAACATAGTCCTGTATGTCCCGTAAAACTTTGAGAACACCAACCCTAACTCGAGTGCTGATCACTAGACCTGACCCCTCAGCATCATATTTGACATCATCCACGCTTCACCTTAAACCTGAATTACAATCATACTCTCTACTTCACATCACACCAGACCCAAATTCTAACTGTAATCTAAACTCCCCATTCGCCTTAAAGAACTACCAACTATAATACTAGCCCTAGCCCATGGATCTAACCTACACCGCCACCTTCGATGTCAACACATGCTTCACCGGTAACTTAAACTTCCATCTCGTCCTTACCCTCATATAAGAGACAGACCCTAAATCAAATCGTAACCCTAACTTCCCCATAAAACTTAAGTTACACCCAAGCCTAACACTAGCCCTTGACCGTGGACATTGCCCCTCACCATCACCATTGACAACACACAAGGTTCCCTTTAAACATGGATTTAAATCTGGCCCCCTACTCACATCAGAGACAGTTCCAAACTCAAAATGTAACCCTATCCTCACTGTTCACCGTTCGTACACCTGACCCAAAACCCTGCCCAGTTTCTTCAACCTGACCCCTCACCACCGACAGCACCATGACTCATGTCTAACAAAAATCATGAAGGTCTGTATCGAAAATGACATCAGGTCAGAGCTGGATCCTGATTCCTACCATACCCCAATCCTCCACGTACAGCGAACTGAACACCGACAACTAAACCTAGACCTGGCCCCTGGACCTGAAACCTCATCGTCACCAATGACATCACCCACGTTCAGCGCAAACCTGATGTTCAATCACTTCCTCATCCACACATCAGAGCCTGATCCTAATCCTTCCCATAACCATATCTTCCCTGTACACCTTACCAAGCACCTATCCCTAACCCTAACCTTGTTTCCTGGTTGAATCCTCACTGACAAAATTGACATCCCCCATGCCTCACTGTAAACCTCCACCTCAATGTCGTCCATGCCATCATGTCAGAGCCAGATCCTAACTCTAAACATAGTCCTATACGTCTGGTACACCTTAGCAAACACAAACCCTAACTGTAGCCCAGGTCTCTTGACCTGACACAACATCACAATTGACATCATTCACGCTTCACCTCAACTCTGAATTACAATCGTACTCTCTAACTCACATCACAGGTGAAACCAAGCTCTAACCATAATCTAAACTCCCCATTTGCCTTAAAGAAATCGCAACCCAAATCCTAGCACTAGCCCATGGACCAAACCCTCACTGTCACCTTCGATGTCACCCAGGCTTCACCGTAACCTTGAACTGCAATCTCGTACTCACCCTCACATCAGAGACAGATGCAAACACTGATAGTAACCCTACACTCCCCATTACCTTAATGAACATGCAACCCTAAAGCAAGCACTTGTCCCTGGACCTTAACCCTTAGAGTCACCATTGACACCACTGAAGGTTATCTTTAAAAATGGATTTAAATCTTGTCCTCACAGTCACATCAGAGACAGTCTCTAACTCTACCTGCAAACCTACCCTCACTGTACTCCATTCCATACACCTGATCTGAAACCCTGCCCAGGTCTTCCAACGTGACCCCTCACCACCACCATCACCATCACTCATGTCTAAGAAACATCATGAAAGTCTATCTCGCAATCACCCTCACAATCAGAGCTGGATCCTGACTCTAACCATATCCCTATCCTCCACTTACAGCTAAACCACCACTTAAACTTAACCCTGGACTGCAACCAGGACCTGAAACCTCACTGTCACCATCGATGTTACCCATGCATCACCATAAACCTGATGTTCAATCTCGTCCTCA
Organism: Manis javanica; assembly: GCF_040802235.1. Taxonomy (NCBI): domain Eukaryota; kingdom Metazoa; phylum Chordata; class Mammalia; order Pholidota; family Manidae; genus Manis; species Manis javanica. The sequence goes on along the minus strand of NW_027332168.1, from coordinate 1,122,554 downwards.
CCCTCACAACAGAGCCGGATTGTTAGCCTAAACAAAACCATGTGCTCCCTGTACACCTTTCCGACCACCTAACCCTAACCCTAGACCTAGCCCATGGAACTGAACCCTGACAGTCACCATTGACATCACCCAGGCTTCAGCGTAAACCTGATGTTCAATCTCTTCCTCATCCTCACATCAGAGCCGAATTCTAACCATTCCCATAACCGTATTTTCCCTGTACACCTTACCAAACACCTAACCCTAACCCTAGCCTTGTTCCCTGGACTTACCCCTCACCATCACCATCAATGTCCCCTACGCTTCAATGAAAACCTCGACCTCAATCTATCCCTCAACATCACATCAGAGGTGAATCCTAAGCAAAATGATAAACCAATCCTCCCTGTACACATTACAGGATACCTAACCCTAAACCTAACCTTGTTCACTGGCCTGTACCCTCTCTGTTAAAATCGACATCTCCCATGCGTCACTGTAAACCTCCGTGTCAATCTCACCCTCACCATCACATCAGAGTCACACCCTAACTCCAAACGTAGTCCCGTATGTTTCATACACCTCAGTGAAAACCAACCTTCTCTCTACTGCTGGTCATTTGACATGACCACACAACATCTCAATTGACATCTTCCATGCTTCACCTTAATCCTGAATTACAATCATACTCTCTAACTCACATCAGAGCTGGGCCCTAATGCTAACCATAATCCAAACTCCTCGTTCATGTTAAAGAACTAGTATCCATTAACCTAGCCCTAGCCCATGGATCTGAATCATCACCATCACCATCGATGTCACTGAGAATTAACCGTAAACTGGATCTTCAATCTCGTACTCACCCTCACATCAGAGACAGACCCTAACTCTAATTGTAACCCTATCTTCGCCATAAACCTAAACAAACACCCAACCCTAACCCTAGTCTTTGTCCCTGGACATTGTCCCTCAGCGTCACCACTGACTTCACCGAAGGTTCGCTTTATCCATGGATTTAAATCTTGTCTTCGTAATCACTTCAGAGACAGACTCTAACTCTCACCATACATTTACCCTCAATGTTCACCATTTCGTACACCTAATACGATACCCTGCCCACGTCCTTCGCTCTGACCACTCACCACAAACACCACCATCAAGCATGTCTATCAAAAAGAGTGAATATCATTCTCACAATCACCCTCACTTTAGAGCTGGATCCTGACTCTAACCATATCCCTATCCTCCATGCACTGTTAAACCAACACCGAAACCTAACCCTAGCTTGGCTCCTGGACCTGAAACCGCACAATCACCAACGATGTCACCCAGAATTCTCCGTAAACCCGATGTTCAATCTCGTCCTCAACCGCACTACAGAGCCAGATCATAAGCCTAAATGAAACCATATAGTCCCTGTACACCTTACCAAACACCTAACCCTACCCCTAGCCCTAGCCCATGGACCTAATACCTCACAATCACCATTGACATCACCCAGGCTTCAGCGTAAACCTGATGTTCAATCTCGTCCTGATCCTCACGTCAGAGCCCAATCCGAACCCTTCCCATAACAATATCTCCCCCGTACACCTTGCCAAACACTTAACCCTGAACCTAGCCTTGTTTCCTTGACTTACCCCTCACTGTCACCATCAGCGTCCCCCATGCCTCACTGTAAAACTCCTCCTCAGTGTACCCCTTCACCTCACATCAGAGCTGGATCCTAAGCATAACGATAACCCTCTCCTCCCAGTACAACTTACAGAACACCAAACCCTAACCCTAACCTTGTTCACTGACCAAAACCCTCACCGTCAAAATCGACATCTAACACACCTCACAGTAAACGTCAAGAACAATCTCACCCTTGGGCTCACATCAGAGCTACATCCTAACTTTAAACATAGTCCTGTATGTCCCGTAAAACTTTGCGAACACCAACCCTAACTCGAGTGCTGATCACTAGACCTGACCCCTCAGCATCATATTTGACATCATCCACGCTTCACCTTAAACCTGAATTACAATCATACTCTCTACTTCACATCACACCAGACCCAAATTCTAACTGTAATCTAAACTCCCCATTCGCCTTAAAGAACTACCAACTATAATACTAGCCCTAGCCCATGGATCTAACCTACACCGCCACCTTCGATGTCAACACATGCTTCACCGGTAACTTAAACTTCCATCTCGTCCTTACCCTCATATAAGAGACAGACCCTAAATCAAATCGTAACCCTAACTTCCCCATAAAACTTAAGTTACACCCAAGCCTAACACTAGCCCTTGTCCGTGGACATTGCCCCTCACCATCACCATTGACAACACACAAGGTTCCCTTTAAACATGGATTTAAATCTGGCCCCCTACTCACATCAGAGACAGTCCCAAACTCAAAATGTAACCCTATCCTCACTGTTCACCGTTCGTACACCTGAACCAAAACCCTGCCCAGTTTCTTCAACCTGACCCCTCACCACCGACAGCACCATGACTCATGTCTAACAAAAATCATGAAGGTCTGTATCGAAAATGACATCAGGTCAGAGCTGGATCCTGATTCCTACCATACCCCAATCCTCCACGTACAGCCAACTGAACACCGACACCTAAACCTAGACCTGGCCCCTGGACCTGAAACCTCATCGTCACCAATGACATCACCCACGTTCAGCGCAAACCTGATGTTCAATCACTTCCTCATCCACACATCAGAGCCTGATCCTAATCCTTCCCATAACCATATCTTCCCTGTACACCTTACCAAGCACCTATCCCTAACCCTAACCTTGTTTCCCGCTTGAATCCTCACTGACAAAATCGACATCCCCCATGCCTCACTGTAAACCTCCACCTCAATGTCGTCCATGCCATCATGTCAGAGCCAGATCCTAACTCTAAACATAGTCCTATACGTCTGGTACACCTTAGCAAACACAAACCCTAACTGTAGCCCAGGTCTCTTGACCTGACACAACATCACAATTGACATCATTCACGCTTCACCTCAACTCTGAATTACAATCGTACTCTCTAACTCACATCACAGGTGAAACCAAGCTCTAACCATAATCTAAACTCCCCATTTGCCTTAAAGAAATCGCAACCCAAATCCTAGCACTAGCCCATGGACCAAACCCTCACTGTCACCTTCGACGTCACCCAGGCTTCACCGTAACCTTGAACTGCAATCTCGTACTCACCCTCACATCAGAGACAGATGCAAACACTGATAGTAACCCTACACTCCCCATTAACCTTAATGAACATGCAACCCTAAAGCAAGCACTTGTCCCTGGACCTTAACCCTTAGAGTCACCATTGACACCACTGAAGGTTATCTTTAAAAATGGATTTAAATCTTGTCCTCACAGTCACATCAGAGACAGTCTCTAACTCTACCTGCAAACCTACCCTCACTGTACACCATTCCATACACCTGATCTGAAACCCTGCCCAGGTCTTCCAACGTGACCCCTCACCACCACCATCACCATCACTCATGTCTAAGAAACATCATGAAAGTCTATCTCGCAATCACCCTCACAATCAGAGCTGGATCCTGACTCTAACCATATCCCTATCCTCCACTTACAGCTAAACCACCACTTAAACTTAACCCTGGACTGCAACCAGGACCTGAAACCTCACTGTCACCATCGATGTTACCCATGCTTCACCATAATCCTGATGTTCAATCTCGTCCTCACCCTCACAACAGAGCCGGATTGTTAGCCTAAACAAAACCATGTGCTCCCTGTACACCTTTCCGAACACCTAACCCTAACCCTAGACCTAGCCCATGGAACTGAACCCTGACAGTCACCATCGACATCACCCAGGCTTCAGCGTAAACCTGATGTTCAATCTCTTCCTCATCCTCACATCAGAGCCCAATTCTGACCCTTCCCATAACCGTATCTTCCCTGTACACCTTACCAAACACCTAACCCTAACCCTAGCCCTAGCCCATGGAATTGAACCTTGACGGTCACCATCGACATCACCCAGGCTTCAGCGTAAACCCGATGTGCAATCCCATCCTCATCCTCACATCAGAGCCCGACTCAAACCCTTCCCATAACCGTATCTTCCCTGTACACCTTACCAATCACCTTACCCTAACCCTAGCCTTGTTCCCTGGACTTACCCCTCACCATCACCATCAATGTCCCCTACGCTTCAATGAAAACCTCGACCTCAATCTATCCCTCAACATCACATCAGAGGTGAATCCTAAGCAAAATGATAAACCAATCCTCCCTGTACACATTACAGGACACCTAACCCTAAACCTAACCTTGTTCACTGGCCTGTACCCTCTCTGTTAAAATCGACATCTCCCATGCGTCACTGTAAACCTCCGTGTCAATCTCACCCTCACCATCACATCAGAGTCACACCCTAACTCCAAACGTAGTCCCGTATGTTCCATACACCTCAGTGAAAACCAACCTTCTCTCTACTGCTGGTCATTTGACATGACCACACAACATCTCAATTGACATCTTCCATGCTTCACCTTAATCCTGAATTACAATCATACTCTCTAACTCACATCAGAGCTGGGCCCTAATGCTAACCATAATCCAAACTCCTCGTTCATGTTAAAGAACTAGTATCCATTAACCTAGCCCTAGCCCATGGATCTGAATCATCACCATCACCATCGATGTCACTGAGAATTAACCATAAACTGGATCTTCAATCTCGTACTCACCCTCACATCAGAGACAGACCCTAACTCTAATTGTAACCCTATCTTCGCCATAAACCTAAACAAACACCCAACCCTAACCCTAGTCTTTGTCCCTGGACATTGTCCCTCAGCGTCACCACTGACTTCACCGAAGGTTCGCTTTATCCATGGATTTAAATCTTGTCTTCGTAATCACTTCAGAGACAGACTCTAACTCTCACCATACATTTACCCTCAATGTTCACCATTTCGTACACCTAATACGATACCCTGCCCACGTCCTTCGCTCTGACCCCTCACCACAAACACCACCATCAAGCATGTCTATCAAAAAGAGTGAATATCATTCTCACAATCACCCTCACTTTAGAGCTGGATCCCGACTCTAACCATATCCCTATCCTCCATGCACAGTTAAACCAACACCGAAACCTAACCCTAGCTTGGCTCCTGGACCTGAAACCGCACAATCACCAACGATGTCACCCAGAATTCTCCGTAAACCCGATGTTCAATCTCGTCCTCAACCGCACTACAGAGCCAGATCATAAGCCTAAATGAAACCATATAGTCCCTGTACACCTTACCAAACACCTAACCCTACCCCTAGCCCTAGCCCATGGACCTAATACCTCACAATCACCATTGACATCACCCAGGCTTCAGCGTAAACCTGATGTTCAATCTCGTCCTGATCCTCACGTCAGAGCCCAATCCGAACCCTTCCCATAACAATATCTCCCCCGTACACCTTGCCAAACACTTAACCCTGAACCTAGCCTTGTTTCCTTGACTTACCCCTCACTGTCACCATCAGCATCCCCCATGCCTCACTGTAAAACTCCTCCTCAGTGTACCCCTTCACCTCACATCAGAGCTGGATCCTAAGCATAACGATAACCCTCTCCTCCCAGTACAACTTACAGAACACCAAACCCTAACCCTAACCTTGTTCACTGACCAAAACCCTCACCGTCAAAATCGACATCTAACACACCTCACAGTAAACGTCAAGAACAATCTCACCCTTGGGCTCACATCAGAGCTACATCCTAACTTTAAACATAGTCCTGTATGTCCCGTAAAACTTTGCGAACACCAACCCTAACTCGAGTGCTGATCACTAGACCTGACCCCTCAGCATCATATTTGACATCATCCACGCTTCACCTTAAACCTGAATTACAATCATACTCTCTACTTCACATCACACCAGACCCAAATTCTAACTGTAATCTAAACTCCCCATTCGCCTTAAAGAACTACCAACTATAATACTAGCCCTAGCCCATGGATCTAACCTACACCGCCACCTTCGATGTCAACACATGCTTCACCGGTAACTTAAACTTCCATCTCGTCCTTACCCTCATATAAGAGACAGACCCTAAATCAAATCGTAACCCTAACTTCCCCATAAAACTTAAGTTACACCCAAGCCTAACACTAGCCCTTGTCCGTGGACATTGCCCCTCACCATCACCATTGACAACACACAAGGTTCCCTTTAAACATGGATTTAAATCTGGCCCCCTACTCACATCAGAGACAGTCCCAAACTCAAAATGTAACCCTATCCTCACTGTTCACCGTTCGTACACCTGAACCAAAACCCTGCCCAGTTTCTTCAACCTGACCCCTCACCACCGACAGCACCATGACTCATGTCTAACAAAAATCATGAAGGTCTGTATCGAAAATGACATCAGGTCAGAGCTGGATCCTGATTCCTACCATACCCCAATCCTCCACGTACAGCCAACTGAACACCGACACCTAAACCTAGACCTGGCCCCTGGACCTGAAACCTCATCGTCACCAATGACATCACCCACGTTCAGCGCAAACCTGATGTTCAATCACTTCCTCATCCACACATCAGAGCCTGATCCTAATCCTTCCCATAACCATATCTTCCCTGTACACCTTACCAAGCACCTATCCCTAACCCTAACCTTGTTTCCCGCTTGAATCCTCACTGACAAAATCGACATCCCCCATGCCTCACTGTAAACCTCCACCTCAATGTCGTCCATGCCATCATGTCAGAGCCAGATCCTAACTCTAAACATAGTCCTATACGTCTGGTACACCTTAGCAAACACAAACCCTAACTGTAGCCCAGGTCTCTTGACCTGACACAACATCACAATTGACATCATTCACGCTTCACCTCAACTCTGAATTACAATCGTACTCTCTAACTCACATCACAGGTGAAACCAAGCTCTAACCATAATCTAAACTCCCCATTTGCCTTAAAGAAATCGCAACCCAAATCCTAGCACTAGCCCATGGACCAAACCCTCACTGTCACCTTCGACGTCACCCAGGCTTCACCGTAACCTTGAACTGCAATCTCGTACTCACCCTCACATCAGAGACAGATGCAAACACTGATAGTAACCCTACACTCCCCATTAACCTTAATGAACATGCAACCCTAAAGCAAGCACTTGTCCCTGGACCTTAACCCTTAGAGTCACCATTGACACCACTGAAGGTTATCTTTAAAAATGGATTTAAATCTTGTCCTCACAGTCACATCAGAGACAGTCTCTAACTCTACCTGCAAACCTACCCTCACTGTACACCATTCCATACACCTGATCTGAAACCCTGCCCAGGTCTTCCAACGTGACCCCTCACCACCACCATCACCATCACTCATGTCTAAGAAACATCATGAAAGTCTATCTCGCAATCACCCTCACAATCAGAGCTGGATCCTGACTCTAACCATATCCCTATCCTCCACTTACAGCTAAACCACCACTTAAACTTAACCCTGGACTGCAACCAGGACCTGAAACCTCACTGTCACCATCGATGTTACCCATGCTTCACCATAATCCTGATGTTCAATCTCGTCCTCACCCTCACAACAGAGCCGGATTGTTAGCCTAAACAAAACCATGTGCTCCCTGTACACCTTTCCGAACACCTAACCCTAACCCTAGACCTAGCCCATGGAACTGAACCCTGACAGTCACCATCGACATCACCCAGGCTTCAGCGTAAACCTGATGTTCAATCTCTTCCTCATCCTCACATCAGAGCCCAATTCTGACCCTTCCCATAACCGTATCTTCCCTGTACACCTTACCAAACACCTAACCCTAACCCTAGCCCTAGCCCATGGAATTGAACCTTGACGGTCACCATCGACATCACCCAGGCTTCAGCGTAAACCCGATGTGCAATCCCATCCTCATCCTCACATCAGAGCCCGACTCAAACCCTTCCCATAACCGTATCTTCCCTGTACACCTTACCAATCACCTTACCCTAACCCTAGCCTTGTTCCCTGGACTTACCCCTCACCATCACCATCAATGTCCCCTACGCTTCAATGAAAACCTCGACCTCAATCTATCCCTCAACATCACATCAGAGGTGAATCCTAAGCAAAATGATAAACCAATCCTCCCTGTACACATTACAGGACACCTAACCCTAAACCTAACCTTGTTCACTGGCCTGTACCCTCTCTGTTAAAATCGACATCTCCCATGCGTCACTGTAAACCTCCGTGTCAATCTCACCCTCACCATCACATCAGAGTCACACCCTAACTCCAAACGTAGTCCCGTATGTTCCATACACCTCAGTGAAAACCAACCTTCTCTCTACTGCTGGTCATTTGACATGACCACACAACATCTCAATTGACATCTTCCATGCTTCACCTTAATCCTGAATTACAATCATACTCTCTAACTCACATCAGAGCTGGGCCCTAATGCTAACCATAATCCAAACTCCTCGTTCATGTTAAAGAACTAGTATCCATTAACCTAGCCCTAGCCCATGGATCTGAATCATCACCATCACCATCGATGTCACTGAGAATTAACCATAAACTGGATCTTCAATCTCGTACTCACCCTCACATCAGAGACAGACCCTAACTCTAATTGTAACCCTATCTTCGCCATAAACCTAAACAAACACCCAACCCTAACCCTAGTCTTTGTCCCTGGACATTGTCCCTCAGCGTCACCACTGACTTCACCGAAGGTTCGCTTTATCCATGGATTTAAATCTTGTCTTCGTAATCACTTCAGAGACAGACTCTAACTCTCACCATACATTTACCCTCAATGTTCACCATTTCGTACACCTAATACGATACCCTGCCCACGTCCTTCGCTCTGACCCCTCACCACAAACACCACCATCAAGCATGTCTATCAAAAAGAGTGAATATCATTCTCACAATCACCCTCACTTTAGAGCTGGATCCCGACTCTAACCATACCCCTATCCTCCATGCACAGTTAAACCAACACCGAAACCTAACCCTAGCTTGGCTCCTGGACCTGAAACCGCACAATCACCAACGATGTCACCCAGAATTCTCCGTAAACCCGATGTTCAATCTCGTCCTCAACCGCACTACAGAGCCAGATCATAAGCCTAAATGAAACCATATAGTCCCTGTACACCTTACCAAACACCTAACCCTACCCCTAGCCCTAGCCCATGGACCTAATACCTCACAATCACCATTGACATCACCCAGGCTTCAGCGTAAACCTGATGTTCAATCTCGTCCTGATCCTCACGTCAGAGCCCAATCCGAACCCTTCCCATAACAATATCTCCCCCGTACACCTTGCCAAACACTTAACCCTGAACCTAGCCTTGTTTCCTTGACTTACCCCTCACTGTCACCATCAGCATCCCCCATGCCTCACTGTAAAACTCCTCCTCAGTGTACCCCTTCACCTCACATCAGAGCTGGATCCTAAGCATAACGATAACCCTCTCCTCCCAGTACAACTTACAGAACACCAAACCCTAACCCTAACCTTGTTCACTGACCAAAACCCTCACCGTCAAAATCGACATCTAACACACCTCACAGTAAACGTCAAGAACAATCTCACCCTTGGGCTCACATCAGAGTTACATCCTAACTTTAAACATAGTCCTGTATGTCCCGTAAAACTTTGAGAACACCAACCCTAACTCGAGTGCTGATCACTAGACCTGACCCCTCAGCATCATATTTGACATCATCCACGCTTCACCTTAAACCTGAATTACAATCATACTCTCTACTTCACATCACACCAGACCCAAATTCTAACTGTAATCTAAACTCCCCATTCGCCTTAAAGAACTACCAACTATAATACTAGCCCTAGCCCATGGATCTAACCTACACCGCCACCTTCGATGTCAACACATGCTTCACCGGTAACTTAAACTTCCATCTCGTCCTTACCCTCATATAAGAGACAGACCCTAAATCAAATCGTAACCCTAACTTCCCCATAAAACTTAAGTTACACCCAAGCCTAACACTAGCCCTTGACCGTGGACATTGCCCCTCACCATCACCATTGACAACACACAAGGTTCCCTTTAAACATGGATTTAAATCTGTCCCCCTACTCACATCAGAGACAGTTCCTAACTCAAAATGTAACCGTATCCTCACTGTTCACCGTTCGTACACCTGAACCAAAACCCTGCCCAGTTTCTTCAACCTGACCCCTCACCACCGACAGCACCATGACTCATGTCTAACAAAAATCATGAAGGTCTGTATCGAAAATGACATCAGGTCAGAGCTGGATCCTGATTCCTACCATACCCCAATCCTCCACGTACAGCGAACTGAACACCGACACCTAAACCTAGACCTGGCCCCTGGACCTGAAACCTCATCGTCACCAATGACATCACCCACGTTCATCGCAAACCTGATGTTCAATCACTTCCTCATCCACACATCAGAGCCTGATCCTAATCCTTCCCATAACCATATCTTCCCTGTACACCTTACCAAGCACCTATCCCTAACCCTAACCTTGTTTCCTGGTTGAATCCTCACTGACAAAATCGACATCCCCCATGCCTCACTGTAAACCTCCACCTCAATGTCGTCCATGCCATCACGTCAGAGCCAGATCCTAACTCTAAACATAGTCCTATACGTCTGGTACACCTTAGCAAACACAAACCCTAACTGTAGCCCAGGTCTCTTGACCTGACACAACATCACAATTGACATCATTCACGCTTCACCTCAACTCTGAATTACAATCGTACTCTCTAACTCACATCACAGGTGAAACCAAGCTCTAACCATAATCTAAACTCCCCATTTGCCTTAAAGAAATCGCAACCCAAATCCTAGCACTAGCCCATGGACCAAACCCTCACTGTCACCTTCGACGTCACCCAGGCTTCACCGTAACCTTGAACTGCAATCTCGTACTCACCCTCACATCAGAGACAGATGCAAACACTGATAGTAACCCTACACTCCCCATTAACCTTAATGAACATGCAACCCTAAAGCAAGCACTTGTCCCTGGACCTTAACCCTTAGAGTCACCATTGACACCACTGAAGGTTATCTTTAAAAATGGATTTAAATCTTGTCCTCACAGTCACATCAGAGACAGTCTCTAACTCTACCTGCAAACCTACCCTCACTGTACACCATTCCATACACCTGATCTGAAACCCTGCCCAGGTCTTCCAACGTGACCCCTCACCACCACCATCACCATCACTCATGTCTAAGAAACATCATGAAAGTCTATCTCGCAATCACCCTCACAATCAGAGCTGGATCCTGACTCTAACCATATCCTTATCCTCCACTTACAGCTAAACCACCACTTAAACTTAACCCTGGACTGCAACCAGGACCTGAAACCTCACTGTCACCATCGATGTTACCCATGCTTCACCATAATCCTGATGTTCAATCTCGTCCTCACCCTCACAACAGAGCCGGATTGTTAGCCTAAACAAAACCATGTGCTCCCTGTACACCTTTCAGAACACCTAACCCTAACCCTAGACCTAGCCCATGGAACTGAACCCTGACAGTCACCATCGACATCACCCAGGCTTCAGCGTAAACCTGATGTTCAATCTCTTCCTCATCCTCACATCAGAGCCCAATTCTAACCCTTCCCATAACCGTATCTTCCCTGTACACCTTACCAAACACCTAACCCTAACCCTAGCCCTAGCCCATGGAATTGAACCTTGACGGTCACCATCGACATCACCCAGGCTTCAGCGTAAACCCGATGTGCAATCCCATCCTCATCCTCACATCAGAGCCCGACTCAAACCCTTCCCATAACCGTATCTTCCCTGTACACCTTACCAATCACCTTACCCTAACCCTAGCCTTGTTCCCTGGACTTACCCCTCACCATCACCATCAATGTCCCCTACGCTTCAATGAAAACCTCGACCTCAATCTATCCCTCAACATCACATCAGAGGTGAATCCTAAGCAAAATGATAAACCAATCCTCCCTGTACACATTACAGGACACCTAACCCTAAACCTAACCTTGTTCACTGGCCTGTACCCTCTCTGTTAAAATCGACATCTCCCATGCGTCACTGTAAACCTCCGTGTCAATCTCACCCTCACCATCACATCAGAGTCACACCCTAACCTCAAACGTAGTCCCGTATGTTCCATACACCTCAGTGAAAACCAACCTTCTCTCTACTGCTGGTCATTTGACATGACCACACAACATCTCAATTGACATCTTCCATGCTTCACCTTAATCCTGAATTACAATCATACTCTCTAACTCACATCAGAGCTGGGCCCTAATGCTAACCATAATCCAAACTCCTCGTTCATGTTAAAGAACTAGTATCCATTAACCTAGCCCTAGCCCATGGATCTGAATCATCACCATCACCATCGATGTCACTGAGAATTAACCATAAACTGGATCTTCAATCTCGTACTCACCCTCACATCAGAGACAGACCCTAACTCTAATTGTAACCCTATCTTCGCCATAAACCTAAACAAACACCCAACCCTAACCCTAGTCTTTGTCCCTGGACATTGTCCCTCAGCGTCACCACTGACTTCACCGAAGGTTCGCTTTATCCATGGATTTAAATCTTGTCTTCGTAATCACTTCAGAGACAGACTCTAACTCTCACCATACATTTACCCTCAATGTTCACCATTTCGTACACCTAATACGATACCCTGCCCACGTCCTTCGCTCTGACCCCTCACCACAAACACCACCATCAAGCATGTCTATCAAAAAGAGTGAATATCATTCTCACAATCACCCTCACTTTAGAGCTGGATCCCGACTCTAACCATATCCCTATCCTCCATGCACAGTTAAACCAACACCGAAACCTAACCCTAGCTTGGCTCCTGGACCTGAAACCGCACAATCACCAACGATGTCACCCAGAATTCTCCGTAAACCCGATGTTCAATCTCGTCCTCAACCGCACTACAGAGCCAGATCATAAGCCTAAATGAAACCATATAGTCCCTGTACACCTTACCAAACACCTAACCCTACCCCTAGCCCTAGCCCATGGACCTAATACCTCACAATCACCATTGACATCACCCAGGCTTCAGCGTAAACCTGATGTTCAATCTCGTCCTGATCCTCACATCAGAGCCCAATCCGAACCCTTCCCATAACAATATCTCCCCCGTACACCTTGCCAAACACTTAACCCTGAACCTAGCCTTGTTTCCTTGACTTACCCCTCACTGTCACCATCAGCGTCCCCCATGCCTCACTGTAAAACTCCTCCTCAGTGTACCCCTTCACCTCACATCAGAGCTGGATCCTAAGCATAACGATAACCCTCTCCTCCCAGTACAACTTACAGAACACCAAACCATAACCCTAACCTTGTTCACTGACCAAAACCCTCACCGTCAAAATCGACATCTAACACACCTCACAGTAAACGTCAAGAACAATCTCACCCTTGGGCTCACATCAGAGCTACATCCTAACTTTAAACATAGTCCTGTATGTCCCGTAAAACTTTGCGAACACCAACCCTAACTCGAGTGCTGATCACTAGACCTGACCCCTCAGCATCATATTTGACATCATCCACGCTTCACCTTAAACCTGAATTACAATCATACTCTCTACTTCACATCACACCAGACCCAAATTCTAACTGTAATCTAAACTCCCCATTCGCCTTAAAGAACTACCAACTATAATACTAGCCCTAGCCCATGGATCTAACCTACACCGCCACCTTCGAGGTCAACACATGCTTCACCGGTAACTTAAACTTCCATCTCGTCCTTACCCTCATATAAGAGACAGACCCTAAATCAAATCGTAACCCTAACTTCCCCATAAAACTTAAGTTACACCCAAGCCTAACACTAGCCCTTGTCCGTGGACATTGCCCCTCACCATCACCATTGACAACACACAAGGTTCCCTTTAAACATGGATTTAAATCTGGCCCCCTACTCACATCAGAGACAGTCCCAAACTCAAAATCTAACCCTCTCCTCACTGTTCACCGTTCGTACACCTGACCCAAAACCCTGCCCAGTTTCTTCAACCTGACCCCTCACCACGACAGCACCATGACTCATGTCTAACAAAAATCATGAAGGTCTGTATCGAAAATGACATCAGGTCAGAGCTGGATCCTGATTCCTACCATACCCCAATCCTCCACGTACAGCGAACTGAACACCGACACCTAAACCTAGACCTGGCCCCTGGACCTGAAACCTCATCGTCACCAATGACATCACCCAAGTTCAGCGCAAACCTGATGTTCAATCACTTCCTCATCCACACATCAGAGCCTGATCCTAATCCTTCCCATAAACATATCTTCCCTGTACACCTTACCAAGCACCTATCCCTAACCCTAACCTTGTTTCCTGGTTGAATCCTCACTGACAAAATCGACATCCCCCATGCCTCACTGTAAACCTCCACCTCAATGTCGTCCATGCCATCACGTCAGAGCCAGATCCTAACTCTAAACATAGTCCTATACGTCTGGTACACCTTAGCAAACACAAACCCTAACTGTAGCCCAGGTCTCTTGACCTGACACAACATCACAATTGACATCATTCACGCTTCACCTCAACTCTGAATTACAATCGTACTCTCTAACTCACATCACAGGTGAAACCAAGCTCTAACCATAATCTAAACTCCCCATTTGCCTTAAAGAAATCGCAACCCAAATCCTAGCACTAGCCCATGGACCAAACCCTCACTGTCACCTTCGACGTCACCCAGGCTTCACCGTAACCTTGAACTGCAATCTCGTACTCACCCTCACATCAGAGACAGATGCAAACACTGATAGTAACCCTACACTCCCCATTAACCTTAATGAACATGCAACCCTAAAGCAAGCACTTGTCCCTGGACCTTAACCCTTAGAGTCACCATTGACACCACTGAAGGTTATCTTTAAAAATGGATTTAAATCTTGTCCTCACAGTCACATCAGAGACAGTCTCTAACTCTACCTGCAAAAACCTACCCTCACTGTACACCATTCCATACACCTGATCTGAAACCCTGCCCAGGTCTTCCAACGTGACCCCTCACCACCACCATCACCATCACTCATGTCTAAGAAACATCATGAAAGTCTATCTCGCAATCACCCTCACAATCAGAGCTGGATCCTGACTCTAACCATATCCCTATCCTCCACTTACAGCTAAACCACCACTTAAACTTAACCCTGGACTGCAACCAGGACCTGAAACCTCACTGTCACCATCGATGTTACCCATGCTTCACCATAAACCTGATGTTCAATCTCGTCCTCACCCTCACAACAGAGCCGGATTGTTAGCCTAAACAAAACCACGTGCTCCCTGTACACCTTTCCGAACACCTAACCCTAACACTAGACCTAGCCCATGGAACTGAACCCTGACAGTCACCATCGACATCACCCAGGCTTCAGCGTAAACCTGATGTTCAATCTCTTCCTCATCCTCACATCAGAGCCCAATTCTAACCCTTCCCATTACCGTATCTTCCCTGTACACCTTACCAAACACCTTACCCTAACCCTAGCCCTAGCCCATGGAATTGAACCTTGACGGTCACCATCGACATCACCCAGGCTTCAGCGTAAACCCGATGTGCAATCCCATCCTCATCCTCACATCAGAGCCCGACTCAAACCCTTCCCATAACCGTATCTTCCCTGTACACCTTACCAAACACCTAACCCTAACCCTAGCCTTGTTCCCTGGACTTACCCCTCACCATCACCATCAATGTCCCCTACGCTTCAATTTAAACCTCGACCTCAATCTATCCCTCAACATCACATCAGAGGTGAATCCTAAGCAAAATGATAAACCAATCCTCCCTGTACACATTACAGGACACCTAACCCTAAACCTAACCTTGTTCACTGGCCTGTACCCTCTCTGTTAAAATCGACATCTCCCATGCGTCACTGTAAACCTCCGTGTCAATCTCACCCTCACCATCACATCAGAGTCACACCCTAACTCCAAACGTAGTCCCGTATGTTCCATACACCTCAGTGAAAACCAACCTTCTCTCTACTGCTGGTCATTTGACATGACCACACAACATCTCAATTGACATCTTCCATGCTTCACCTTAATCCTGAATTACAATCATACTCTCTAACTCACATCAGAGCTGGGCCCTAATGCTAACCATAATCCAAACTCCTCGTTCATGTTAAAGAACTAGTATCCATTAACCTAGCCCTAGCCCATGGATCTGAATCATCACCATCACCATCGATGTCACTGAGAATTAACCATAAACTGGATCTTCAATCTCGTACTCACCCTCACATCAGAGACAGACCCTAACTCTAATTGTAACCCTATCTTCGCCATAAACCTAAACAAACACCCAACCCTAACCCTAGTCTTTGTCCCTGGACATTGTCCCTCAGCGTCACCACTGACTTCACCGAAGGTTCGCTTTATCCATGGATTTAAATCTTGTCTTCGTAATCACTTCAGAGACAGACTCTAACTCTCACCATACATTTACCCTCAATGTTCACCATTTCGTACACCTAATACGATACCCTGCCCACGTCCTTCGCTCTGACCCCTCACCACAAACACCACCATCAAGCATGTCTATCAAAAAGAGTGAATATCATTCTCACAATCACCCTCACTTTAGAGCTGGATCCTGACTCTAACCATACCCCTATCCTCCATGCACAGTTAAACCAACACCGAAACCTAACCCTAGCTTGGCTCCTGGACCTGAAACCGCACAATCACCAACGATGTCACCCAGAATTCTCCGTAAACCCGATGTTCAATCTCGTCCTCAACCGCACTACAGAGCCAGATCATAAGCCTAAACGAAACCATATAGTCCCTGTACACCTTACCAAACACCTAACCCTACCCCTAGCCCTAGCCCATGGACCTAATACCTCACAATCACCATTGACATCACCCAGGCTTCAGCGTAAACCTGATGTTCAATCTCGTCCTGATCCTCACGTCAGAGCCCAATCCGAACCCTTCCCATAACAATATCTCCCCCGTACACCTTGCCAAACACTTAACCCTGAACCTAGCCTTGTTTCCTGGACTTACCCCTCACTGTCACCATCAGCGTCCCCCATGCCTCACTGTAAAACTCCTCCTCAGTGTACCCCTTCACCTCACATCAGAGCTGGATCCTAAGCATAACGATAACCCTCTCCTCCCAGTACAACTTACAGAACACCAAACCATAACCCTAACCTTGTTCACTGACCAAAACCCTCACCGTCAAAATCGACATCTAACACACCTCACAGTAAACGTCAAGAACAATCTCACCCTTGGGCTCACATCAGAGCTACATCCTAACTTTAAACATAGTCCTGTATGTCCCGTAAAACTTTGCGAACACCAACCCTAACTCGAGTGCTGATCACTAGACCTGACCCCTCAGCATCATATTTGACATCATCCACGCTTCACCTTAAACCTGAATTACAATCATACTCTCTACTTCACATCACACCAGACCCAAATTCTAACTGTAATCTAAACTCCCCATTCGCCTTAAAGAACTACCAACTATAATACTAGCCCTAGCCCATGGATCTAACCTACACCGCCACCTTCGAGGTCAACACATGCTTCACCGGTAACTTAAACTTCCATCTCGTCCTTACCCTCATATAAGAGACAGACCCTAAATCAAATCGTAACCCTAACTTCCCCATAAAACTTAAGTTACACCCAAGCCTAACACTAGCCCTTGTCCGTGGACATTGCCCCTCACCATCACCATTGACAACACACAAGGTTCCCTTTAAACATGGATTTAAATCTGGCCCCCTACTCGCATCAGAGACAGTCCCAAACTCAAAATGTAACCCTCTCCTCACTGTTCACCGTTCGTACACCTGACCCAAAACCCTGCCCAGTTTCTTCGACCTGACCCCTCACCACCGACAGCACCATGACTCATGTCTAACAAAAATCATGAAGGTCTGTATCGAAAATGACATCAGGTCAGAGCTGGATCCTGATTCCTACCATACCCCAATCCTCCACGTACAGCGAACTGAACACCGACACCTAAACCTAGACCTGGCCCCTGGACCTGAAACCTCATCGTCACCAATGACATCACCCACGTTCAGCGCAAACCTGATGTTCAATCACTTCCTCATCCACACATCAGAGCCTGATCCTAATCCTTCCCATAACCATATCTTCCCTGTACACCTTACCAAGCACCTATCCCTAACCCTAACCTTGTTTCCTGGTTGAATCCTCACTGACAAAATCGACATCCCCCATGCCTCACTGTAAACCTCCACCTCAATGTCGTCCATGCCATCACGTCAGAGCCAGATCCTAACTCTAAACATAGTCCTATACGTCTGGTACACCTTAGCAAACACAAACCCTAACTGTAGCCCAGGTCTCTTGACCTGACACAACATCACAATTGACATCATTCACGCTTCACCTCAACTCTGAATTACAATCGTACTCTCTAACTCACATCACAGGTGAAACCAAGCTCTAACCATAATCTAAACTCCCCATTTGCCTTAAAGAAATCGCAACCCAAATCCTAGCACTAGCCCATGGACCAAACCCTCACTGTCACCTTCGACGTCACCCAGGCTTCACCGTAACCTTGAACTGCAATCTCGTACTCACCCTCACATCAGAGACAGATGCAAACACTGATAGTAACCCTACACTCCCCATTAACCTTAATGAACATGCAACCCTAAAGCAAGCACTTGTCCCTGGACCTTAACCCTTAGAGTCACCATTGACACCACTGAAGGTTATCTTTAAAAATGGATTTAAATCTTGTCCTCACAGTCACATCAGAGACAGTCTCTAACTCTACCTGCAAACCTACCCTCACTGTACACCATTCCATACACCTGATCTGAAACCCTGCCCAGGTCTTCCAACATGACCCCTCACCACCACCATCACCATCACTCATGTCTAAGAAACATCATGAAAGTCTATCTCGCAATCACCCTCACAATCAGAGCTGGATCCTGACTCTAACCATATCCCTATCCTCCACTTACAGCTAAACCACCACTTAAACTTAACCCTGGACTGCAACCAGGACCTGAAACCTCACTGTCACCATCGATGTTACCCATGCTTCACCATAAACCTGATGTTCAATCTCGTCCTCACCCTCACAACAGAGCCGGATTGTTAGCCTAAACAAAACCATGTGCTCCCTGTACACCTTTCCGAACACCTAACCCTAACCCTAGACCTAGCCCATGGAACTGAACCCTGACAGTCACCATCGACATCACCCAGGCTTCAGCGTAAACCTGATGTTCAATCTCTTCCTCATCCTCACATCAGAGCCCGACTCAAACCCTTCCCATAACCGTATCTTCCCTGTACACCTTACCAAACACCTAACCCTAACCCTAGCCTTGTTCCCTGGACTTACCCCTCACCATCACCATCAATGTCCCCTACGCTTAAATGAAAACCTCGACCTCAATCTATCCCTCAACATCACATCAGAGGTGAATCCTAAGCAAAATGATAAACCAATCCTCCCTGTACACATTACAGGACACCTAACCCTAAACCTAACCTTGTTCACTGGCCTGTACCCTCTCTGTTAAAATCGACATCTCCCATGCGTCACTGTAAACCTCCGTGTCAATCTCACCCTTACCATCACATCAGAGTCACACCCTAACTCCAAACGTAGTCCCGTATGTTCCATACACCTCAGTGAAAACCAACCTTCTCTCTACTGCTGGTCATTTGACATGACCACACAACATCTCAATTGACATCTTCCATGCTTCACCTTAATCCTGAATTACAATCATACTCTCTAACTCACATCAGAGCTGGGCCCTAATGCTAACCATAATCCAAACTCCTCGTTCATGTTAAAGAACTAGTATCCATTAACCTAGCCCTAGCCCATGGATCTGAATCATCACCATCACCATCGATGTCACTGAGAATTAACCATAAACTGGATCTTCAATCTCGTACTCACCCTCACATCAGAGACAGACCCTAACTCTAATTGTAACCCTATCTTCGCCATAAACCTAAACAAACACCCAACCCTAACCCTAGTCTTTGTCCCTGGACATTGTCCCTCAGCGTCACCACTGACTTCACCGAAGGTTCGCTTTATCCATGGATTTAAATCTTGTCTTCGTAATCACTTCAGAGACAGACTCTAACTCTCACCATACATTTACCCTCAATGTTCACCATTTCGTACACCTAATACGATACCCTGCCCACGTCCTTCGCTCTGACCCCTCACCACAAACACCACCATCAAGCATGTCTATCAAAAAGAGTGAATATCATTCTCACAATCACCCTCACTTTAGAGCTGGATCCCGACTCTAACCATATCCCTATCCTCCATGCACAGTTAAACCAACACCGAAACCTAACCCTAGCTTGGCTCCTGGACCTGAAACCGCACAATCACCAACGATGTCACCCAGAATTCTCCGTAAACCCGATGTTCAATCTCGTCCTCAACCGCACTACAGAGCCAGATCATAAGCCTAAATGAAACCATATAGTCCCTGTACACCTTACCAAACACCTAACCCTACCCCTAGCCCTAGCCCATGGACCTAATACCTCACAATCACCATTGACATCACCCAGGCTTCAGCGTAAACCTGATGTTCAATCTCGTCCTGATCCTCACGTCAGAGCCCAATCCGAACCCTTCCCATAACAATATCTCCCCCGTACACCTTGCCAAACACTTAACCCTGAACCTAGCCTTGTTTCCTGGACTTACCCCTCACTGTCACCATCAGCGTCCCCCATGCCTCACTGTAAAACTCCTCGTCAGTGTACCCCTTCACCTCACATCAGAGCTGGATCCTAAGCATAAGGATAACCCTCTCCTCCCAGTACAACTTACAGAACACCAAACCCTAACCCTAACCTTGTTCACTGACCAAAACCCTCACCGTCAAAATCGACATCTAACACACCTCACAGTAAACGTCAAGAACAATCTCACCCTTGGGCTCACATCAGAGCTACATCCTAACTTTAAACATAGTCCTGTATGTCCCGTAAAACTTTGCGAACACCAACCCTAACTCGAGTGCTGATCACTAGACCTGACCCCTCAGCATCATATTTGACATCATCCACGCTTCACCTTAAACCTGAATTACAATCATACTCTCTACTTCACATCACACCAGACCCAAATTCTAACTGTAATCTAAACTCCCCATTCGCCTTAAAGAACTACCAACTATAATACTAGCCCTAGCCCATGGATCTAACCTACACCGCCACCTTCGAGGTCAACACATGCTTCACCGGTAACTTAAACTTCCATCTCGTCCTTACCCTCATATAAGAGACAGACCCTAAATCAAATCGTAACCCTAACTTCCCCATAAAACTTAAGTTACACCCAAGCCTAACACTAGCCCTTGTCCGTGGACATTGCCCCTCACCATCACCATTGACAACACACAAGGTTCCCTTTAAACATGGATTTAAATCTGGCCCCCTACTCACATCAGAGACAGTCCCAAACTCAAAATGTAACCCTCTCCTCACTGTTCACCGTTCGTACACCTGACCCAAAACCCTGCCCAGTTTCTTCAACCTGACCCCTCACCACCGACAGCACCATGACTCATGTCTAACAAAAATCATGAAGGTCTGTATCGAAAATGACATCAGGTCAGAGCTGGATCCTGATTCCTACCATACCCCAATCCTCCACGTACAGCGAACTGAACACCGACACCTAAACCTAGACCTGGCCCCTGGACCTGAAACCTCATCGTCACCAATGACATCACCCACGTTCAGCGCAAACCTGATGTTCAATCACTTCCTCATCCACACATCAGAGCCTGATCCTAATCCTTCCCATAACCATATCTTCCCTGTACACCTTACCAAGCACCTATCCCTAACCCTAACCTTGTTTCCTGGTTGAATCCTCACTGACAAAATCGACATCCCCCATGCCTCACTGTAAACCTCCACCTCAATGTCGTCCATGCCATCACGTCAGAGCCAGATCCTAACTCTAAACATAGTCCTATACGTCTGGTACACCTTAGCAAACACAAACCCTAACTGTAGCCCAGGTCTCTTGACCTGACACAACATCACAATTGACATCATTCACGCTTCACCTCAACTCTGAATTACAATCGTACTCTCTAACTCACATCACAGGTGAAACCAAGCTCTAACCATAATCTAAACTCCCCATTTGCCTTAAAGAAATCGCAACCCAAATCCTAGCACTAGCCCATGGACCAAACCCTCACTGTCACCTTCGACGTCACCCAGGCTTCACCGTAACCTTGAACTGCAATCTCGTACTCACCCTCACATCAGAGACAGATGCAAACACTGATAGTAACCCTACACTCCCCATTAACCTTAATGAACATGCAACCCTAAAGCAAGCACTTGTCCCTGGACCTTAACCCTTAGAGTCACCATTGACACCACTGAAGGTTATCTTTAAAAATGGATTTAAATCTTGTCCTCACAGTCACATCAGAGACAGTCTCTAACTCTACCTGCAAACCTACCCTCACTGTACACCATTCCATACTACTGATCTGAAACCCTGCCCAGGTCTTCCAACGTGACCCCTCACCACCACCATCACCATCACTCATGTCTAAGAAACATCATGAAAGTCTATCTCGCAATCACCCTCACAATCAGAGCTGGATCCTGACTCTAACCATATCCCTACCCTCCACTTACAGCTAAACCACCACTTAAACTTAACCCTGGACTGCAACCAGGACCTGAAACCTCACTGTCACCATCGATGTTACCCATGCTTCACCATAAACCTGATGTTCAATCTCGTCCTCACCCTCACAACAGAGCCGGATTGTTAGCCTAAACAAAACCATGTGCTCCCTGTACACCTTTCCGAACACCTAACCCTAACCCTAGACCTAGCCCATGGAACTGAACCCTGACAGTCACCATCGACATCACCCAGGCTTCAGCGTAAACCTGATGTTCAATCTCTTCCTCATCCTCACATCAGAGCCCAATTCTAACCCTTCCCATAACCGTATCTTCCCTGTACACCTTACCAAACACCTAACCCTAACCCTAGCCCTAGCCCATGGAATTGAACCTTGACGGTCACCATCGACATCACCCAGGCTTCAGCGTAAACCCGATGTGCAATCCCATCCTCATCCTCACATCAGAGCCCGACTCAAACCCTTCCCATAACCGTATCTTCCCTGTACACCTTACCAAACACCTAACCCTAACCCTAGCCTTGTTTCCTGGACTTACCCCTCACCATCACCATCAATGTCCCCTACGCTTCAATGAAAACCTCGACCTCAATCTATCCCTCAACATCACATCAGAGGTGAATCCTAAGCAAAATGATAAACCAATCCTCCCTGTACACATTACAGGACACCTAACCCTAAACCTAACCTTGTTCACTGGCCTGTACCCTCTCTGTTAAAATCGACATCTCCCATGCGTCACTGTAAACCTCCGTGTCAATCTCACCCTCACCATCACATCAGAGTCACACCCTAACTCCAAACGTAGTCCCGTATGTTCCATACACCTCAGTGAAAACCAACCTTCTCTCTACTGCTGGTCATTTGACATGACCACACAACATCTCAATTGACATCTTCCATGCTTCACCTTAATCCTGAATTACAATCATACTCTCTAACTCACATCAGAGCTGGGCCCTAATGCTAACCATAATCCAAACTCCTCGTTCATGTTAAAGAACTAGTATCCATTAACCTAGCCCTAGCCCATGGATCTGAATCATCACCATCACCATCGATGTCACTGAGAATTAACCATAAACTGGATCTTCAATCTCGTACTCACCCTCACATCAGAGACAGACCCTAACTCTAATTGTAACCCTATCTTCGCCATAAACCTAAACAAACACCCAACCCTAACCCTAGTCTTTGTCCCTGGACATTGTCCCTCAGCGTCACCACTGACTTCACCGAAGGTTCGCTTTATCCATGGATTTAAATCTTGTCTTCGTAATCACTTCAGAGACAGACTCTAACTCTCACCATACATTTACCCTCAATGTTCACCATTTCGTACACCTAATACGATACCCTGCCCACGTCCTTCGCTCTGACCCCTCACCACAAACACCACCATCAAGCATGTCTATCAAAAAGAGTGAATATCATTCTCACAATCACCCTCACTTTAGAGCTGGATCCCGACTCTAACCATATCCCTATCCTCCATGCACAGTTAAACCAACACCGAAACCTAACCCTAGCTTGGCTCCTGGACCTGAAACCGCACAATCACCAACGATGTCACCCAGAATTCTCCGTAAACCCGATGTTCAATCTCGTCCTCAACCGCACTACAGAGCCAGATCATAAGCCTAAATGAAACCATATAGTCCCTGTACACCTTACCAAACACCTAACCCTACCCCTAGCCCTAGCCCATGGACCTAATACCTCACAATCACCATTGACATCACCCAGGCTTCAGCGTAAACCTGATGTTCAATCTCGTCCTGATCCTCACGTCAGAGCCCAATCCGAACCCTTCCCATAACAATATCTCCCCCGTACACCTTGCCAAACACTTAACCCTGAACCTAGCCTTGTTTCCTTGACTTACCCCTCACTGTCACCATCAGCGTCCCCCATGCCTCACTGTAAAACTCCTCCTCAGTGTACCCCTTCACCTCACATCAGAGCTGGATCCTAAGCATAACGATAACCCTCTCCTCCCAGTACAACTTACAGAACACCAAACCCTAACCCTAACCTTGTTCACTGACCAAAACCCTCACCGTCAAAATCGACATCTAACACACCTCACAGTAAACGTCAAGAACAATCTCACCCTTGGGCTCACATCAGAGCTACATCCTAACTTTAAACATAGTCCTGTATGTCCCGTAAAACTTTGCGAACACCAACCCTAACTCGAGTGCTGATCACTAGACCTGACCCCTCAGCATCATATTTGACATCATCCACGCTTCACCTTAAACCTGAATTACAATCATACTCTCTACTTCACATCACACCAGACCCAAATTCTAACTGTAATCTAAACTCCCCATTCGCCTTAAAGAACTACCAACTATAATACTAGCCCTAGCCCATGGATCTAACGTACACCGCCACCTTCGATGTCAACACATGCTTCACCGGTAACTTAAACTTCCATCTCGTCCTTACCCTCATATAAGAGACAGACCCTAAATCAAATCGTAACCCTAACTTCCCCATAAAACTTAAGTTACACCCAAGCCTAACACTAGCCCTTGTCCGTGGACATTGCCCCTCACCATCACCATTGACAACACACAAGGTTCCCTTTAAACATGGATTTAAATCTGGCCCCCTACTCTCATCAGAGACAGTCCCAAACTCAAAATGTAACCCTCTCGTCACTGTTCACCGTTCGTACACCTGACCCAAAACCCTGCCCAGTTTCTTCGACCTGACCCCTCACCACCGACAGCACCATGACTCATGTCTAACAGAAATCATGAAGGTCTGTATCGAAAATGACATCAGGTCAGAGCTGGATCCTGATTCCTACCATACCCCAATCCTCCACGTACAGCGAACTGAACACCGACACCTAAACCTAGACCTGGCCCCTGGACCTGAAACCTCATCGTCACCAATGACATCACCCACGTTCAGCGCAAACCTGATGTTCAATCACTTCCTCATCCACACATCAGAGCCTGATCCTAATCCTTCCCATAACCATATCTTCCCTGTACACCTTACCAAGCACCTATCCCTAACCCTAACCTTGTTTCCTGGTTGAATCCTCACTGACAAAATCGACATCCCCCATGCCTCACTGTAAACCTCCACCTCAATGTCGTCCATGCCATCACGTCAGAGCCAGATCCTAACTCTAAACATAGTCCTATACGTCTGGTACACCTTAGCAAACACAAACCCTAACTGTAGCCCAGGTCTCTTGACCTGACACAGCATCACAATTGACATCATTCACGCTTCACCTCAACTCTGAATTACAATCGTACTCTCTAACTCACATCACAGGTGAAACCAAGCTCTAACCATAATCTAAACTCCCCATTTGCCTTAAAGAAATCGCAACCCAAATCCTAGCACTAGCCCATGGACCAAACCCTCACTGTCACCTTCGACGTCACCCAGGCTTCACCGTAACCTTGAACTGCAATCTCGTACTCACCCTCACATCAGAGACAGATGCAAACACTGATAGTAACCCTACACTCCCCATTAACCTTAATGAACATGCAACCCTAAAGCAAGCACTTGTCCCTGGACCTTAACCCTTAGAGTCACCATTGACACCACTGAAGGTTATCTTTAAAAATGGATTTAAATCTTGTCCTCACAGTCACATCAGAGACAGTCTCTAACTCTACCTGCAAACCTACCCTCACTGTACACCATTCCATACACCTGATCTGAAACCCTGCCCAGGTCTTCCAACGTGACCCCTCACCACCACCATCACCATCACTCATGTCTAAGAAACATCATGAAAGTCTATCTCGCAATCACCCTCACAATCAGAGCTGGATCCTGACTCTAACCATATCCCTATCCTCCACTTACAGCTAAACCACCACTTCAACTTAACCCTGGACTGCAACCAGGACCTGAAACCTCACTGTCACCATCGATGTTACCCATGCTTCACCATAAACCTGATGTTCAATCTCGTCCCCACCCTCACAACAGAGCCGGATTGTTAGCCTAAACAAAACCATGTGCTCCCTGTACACCTTTCCGAACACCTAACCCTAACCCTAGACCTAGCCCATGGAACTGAACCCTGACAGTCACCATCGACATCACCCAGGCTTCAGCGTAAACCTGATGTTCAATCTCTTCCTCATCCTCACATCAGAGCCCAGTTCTAACCCTTCCCATAACCGTATCTTCCCTGTACACCTTACCAAACACCTAACCCTAACCCTAGCCCTAGCCCATGGAATTGAACCTTGACGGTCACCATCGACATCACCCAGGCTTCAGCGTAAACCCGATGTGCAATCCCATCCTCATCCTCACATCAGAGCCCGACTCAAACCCTTCCCATAACCGTATCTTCCCTGTACACCTTACCAAACACCTAACCCTAACCCTAGCCTTGTTCCCTGGACTTACCCCTCACCATCACCATCAATGTCCCCTACGCTTCAATGAAAACCTCGACCTCAATCTATCCCTCAACATCACATCAGAGGTGAATCCTAAGCAAAATGATAAACCAATCCTCCCTGTACACATTACAGGACACCTAACCCTAAACCTAACCTTGTTCACTGGCCTGTACCCTCTCTGTTAAAATCGACATCTCCCATGCGTCACTGTAAACCTCCGTGTCAATCTCACCCTCACCATCACATCAGAGTCACACCCTAACTCCAAACGTAGTCCCGTATGTTCCATACACCTCAGTGAAAACCAACCTTCTCTCTACTGCTGGTCATTTGACATGACCACACAACATCTCAATTGACATCTTCCATGCTTCACCTTAATCCTGAATTACAATCATACTCTCTAACTCACATCAGAGCTGGGCCCTAATGCTAACCATAATCCAAACTCCTCGTTCATGTTAAAGAACTAGTATCCATTAACCTAGCCCTAGCCCATGGATCTGAATCATCACCATCACCATCGATGTCACTGAGAATTAACCATAAACTGGATCTTCAATCTCGTACTCACCCTCACATCAGAGACAGACCCTAACTCTAATTGTAACCCTATCTTCGCCATAAACCTAAACAAACACCCAACCCTAACCCTAGTCTTTGTCCCTGGACATTGTCCCTCAGCGTCACCACTGACTTCACCGAAGGTTCGCTTTATCCATGGATTTAAATCTTGTCTTCGTAATCACTTCAGAGACAGACTCTAACTCTCACCATACATTTACCCTCAATGTTCACCATTTCGTACACCTAATACGATACCCTGCCCACGTCCTTCGCTCTGACCCCTCACCACAAACACCACCATCAAGCATGTCTATCAAAAAGAGTGAATATCATTCTCACAATCACCCTCACTTTAGAGCTGGATCCCGACTCTAACCATATCCCTATCCTCCATGCACAGTTAAACCAACACCGAAACCTAACCCTAGCTTGGCTCCTGGACATGAAACTGCTCAATCACCAACGATGTCACCCAGAATTCTCCGTAAACCCGATGTTCAATCTCGTCCTCAACCGCACTACAGAGCCAGATCATAAGCCTAAATGAAACCATATAGTCCCTGTACACCTAACCAAACACCTAACCCTACCCCTAGCCCTAGCAAATGGACCTAATACCTCACAATCACCATTGACATCACCCAGGCTTCAGCGTAAACCTGATGTTCAATCTCGTCCTGATCCTCACGTCAGAGCCCAATCCGAACCCTTCCCATAACAATATCTCCCCCGTACACCTTGCCAAACACTTAACCCTGAACCTAGCCTTGTTTCCTTGACTTACCCCTCACTGTCACCATCAGCGTCCCCCATGCCTCACTGTAAAACTCCTCCTCAGTGTACCCCTTCACCTCACATCAGAGCTGGATCCTAAGCATAACGATAACCCTCTCCTCCCAGTACAACTTACAGAACACCAAACCCTAACCCTAACCTTGTTCACTGACCAAAACCCTCACCGTCAAAATCGACATCTAACACACCTCACAGTAAACGTCAAGAACAATCTCACCCTTGGGCTCACATCAGAGCTACATCCTAACTTTAAACATAGTCCTGTATGTCCCGTAAAACTTTGCGAACACCAACCCTAACTCGAGTGCTGATCACTAGACCTGACCCCTCAGCATCATATTTGACATCATCCACGCTTCACCTTAAACCTGAATTACAATCATACTCTCTACTTCACATCACACCAGACCCAAATTCTAACTGTAATCTAAACTCCCCATTCGCCTTAAAGAACTACCAACTATAATACTAGCCCTAGCCCATGGATCTAACCTACACCGCCACCTTCGAGGTCAACACATGCTTCACCGGTAACTTAAACTTCCATCTCGTCCTTACCCTCATATAAGAGACAGACCCTAAATCAAATCGTAACCCTAACTTCCCCATAAAACTTAAGTTACACCCAAGCCTAACACTAGCCCTTGTCCGTGGACATTGCCCCTCACCATCACCATTGACAACACACAAGGTTCCCTTTAAACATGGATTTAAATCTGGCCCCCTACTCACATCAGAGACAGTCCCAAACTCAAAATGTAACCCTCTCCTCACTGTTCACCGTTCGTACACCTGACCCAAAACCCTGCCCAGTTTCTTCGACCTGACCCCTCACCACCGACAGCACCATGACTCATGTCTAACAGAAATCATGAAGGTCTGTATCGAAAATGACATCAGGTCAGAGCTGGATCCTGATTCCTACCATACCCCAATCCTCCACGTACAGCGAACTGAACACCGACACCTAAACCTAGACCTGGCCCCTGGACCTGAAACCTCATCGTCACCAATGACATCACCCACGTTCAGCGCAAACCTGATGTTCAATCACTTCCTCATCCACACATCAGAGCCTGATCCTAATCCTTCCCATAACCATATCTTCCCTGTACACCTTACCAAGCACCTATCCCTAACCCTAACCTTGTTTCCTGGTTGAATCCTCACTGACAAAATCGACATCCCCCATGCCTCACTGTAAACCTCCACCTCAATGTCGTCCATGCCATCACGTCAGAGCCAGATCCTAACTCTAAACATAGTCCTATACGTCTGGTACACCTTAGCAAACACAAACCCTAACTGTAGCCCAGGTCTCTTGACCTGACACAACATCACAATTGACATCATTCACGCTTCACCTCAACTCTGAATTACAATCGTACTCTCTAACTCACATCACAGGTGAAACCAAGCTCTAACCATAATCTAAACTCCCCATTTGCCTTAAAGAAATCGCAACCCAAATCCTAGCACTAGCCCATGGACCAAACCCTCACTGTCACCTTCGACGTCACCCAGGCTTCACCGTAACCTTGAACTGCAATCTCGTACTCACCCTCACATCAGAGACAGATGCAAACACTGATAGTAACCCTACACTCCCCATTAACCTTAATGAACATGCAACCCTAAAGCAAGCACTTGTCCCTGGACCTTAACCCTTAGAGTCACCATTGACACCACTGAAGGTTATCTTTAAAAATGGATTTAAATCTTGTCCTCACAGTCACATCAGAGACAGTCTCTAACTCTACCTGCAAACCTACCCTCACTGTACACCATTCCATACACCTGATCTGAAACCCTGCCCAGGTCTTCCAACGTGACCCCTCACCACCACCATCACCATCACTCATGTCTAAGAAACATCATGAAAGTCTATCTCGCAATCACCCTCACAATCAGAGCTGGATCCTGACTCTAACCATATCCCTATCCTCCACTTACAGCTAAACCACCACTTAAACTTAACCCTGGACTGCAACCAGGACCTGAAACCTCACTGTCACCATCGATGTTACCCATGCTTCACCATAAACCTGATGTTCAATCTCGTCCTCACACTCACAACAGAGCCGGATTGTTAGCCTAAACAAATCCATGTGCTCCCTGTACACCTTTCCGAACACCTAACCCTAACCCTAGACCTAGCCCATGGAACTGAACCCTGACAGTCACCATCGACATCACCCAGGCTTCAGCGTAAACCTGATGTTCAATCTCTTCCTCATCCTCACATCAGAGCCCAATTCTAACCCTTCCCATAACCGTATCTTCCCTGTACACCTTACCAAACACCTAACCCTAACCCTAGCCCTAGCCCATGGAATTGAACCTTGACGGTCACCATCGACATCACCCAGGCTTCAGCGTAAACCCGATGTGCAATCCCATCCTCATCCTCACATCAGAGCCCGACTCAAACCCTTCCCATAACCGTATCTTCCCTGTACACCTTACCAAACACCTAACCCTAACCCTAGCCTTGTTTCCTGGACTTACCCCTCACCATCACCATCAATGTCCCCTACGCTTCAATGAAAACCTCGACCTCAATCTATCCCTCAACATCACATCAGAGGTGAATCCTAAGCAAAATGATAAACCAATCCTCCCTGTACACATTACAGGACACCTAACCCTAAACCTAACCTTGTTCACTGGCCTGTACCCTCTCTGTTAAAATCGACATCTCCCATGCGTCACTGTAAACCTCCGTGTCAATCTCACCCTCACCATCACATCAGAGTCACACCCTAACTCCAAACGTAGTCCCGTATGTTCCATACACCTCAGTGAAAACCAACCTTCTCTCTACTGCTGGTCATTTGACATGACCACACAACATCTCAATTGACATCTTCCATGCTTCACCTTAATCCTGAATTACAATCATACTCTCTAACTCACATCAGAGCTGGGCCCTAATGCTAACCATAATCCAAACTCCTCGTTCATGTTAAAGAACTAGTATCCATTAACCTAGCCCTAGCCCATGGATCTGAATCATCACCATCACCATCGATGTCACTGAGAATTAACCATAAACCGGATCTTCAATCTCGTACTCACCCTCACATCAGAGACAGACCCTAACTCTAATTGTAACCCTATCTTCGCCATAAACCTAAACAAACACCCAACCCTAACCCTAGTCTTTGTCCCTGGACATTGTCCCTCAGCGTCACCACTGACTTCACCGAAGGTTCGCTTTATCCATGGATTTAAATCTTGTCTTCGTAATCACTTCAGAGACAGACTCTAACTCTCACCATACATTTACCCTCAATGTTCACCATTTCGTACACCTAATACGATACCCTGCCCACGTCCTTCGCTCTGACCCCTCACCACAAACACCACCATCAAGCATGTCTATCAAAAAGAGTGAATATCATTCTCACAATCACCCTCACTTTAGAGCTGGATCCTGACTCTAACCATATCCCTATCCTCCATGCACAGTTA
Organism: Manis javanica; assembly: GCF_040802235.1. Lineage (NCBI taxonomy): Eukaryota > Metazoa > Chordata > Mammalia > Pholidota > Manidae > Manis > Manis javanica. The sequence goes on along the minus strand of NW_027332168.1, from coordinate 1,090,556 downwards.
AACCAACACCGAAACCTAACCCTAGCTTGGCTCCTGGACCTGAAACCGCACAATCACCAACGATGTCACCCAGAATTCTCCGTCAACCCGATGTTCAATCTCGTCCTCAACCGCACTACAGAGCCAGATCATAAGCCTAAATGAAACCATATAGTCCCTGTACACCTTACCAAACACCTAACCCTACCCCTAGCCCTAGCCCATGGACCTAATACCTCACAATCACCATTGACATCACCCAGGCTTCAGCGTAAACCTGATGTTCAATCTCGTCCTGATCCTCACGTCAGAGCCCAATCCGAACCCTTCCCATAACAATATCTCCCCCGTACACCTTGCCAAACACTTAACCCTGAACCTAGCCTTGTTTCCTTGACTTACCCCTCACTGTCACCATCAGCGTCCCCCATGCCTCACTGTAAAACTCCTCGTCAGTGTACCCCTTCACCTCACATCAGAGCTGGATCCTAAGCATAAGGATAACCCTCTCCTCCCAGTACAACTTACAGAACACCAAACCCTAACCCTAACCTTGTTCACTGACCAAAACCCTCACCGTCAAAATCGACATCTAACACACCTCACAGTAAACGTCAAGAACAATCTCACCCTTGGGCTCACATCAGAGCTACATCCTAACTTTAAACATAGTCCTGTATGTCCCGTAAAACTTTGCGAACACCAACCCTAACTCGAGTGCTGATCACTAGACCTGACCCCTCAGCATCATATTTGACATCATCCACGCTTCACCTTAAACCTGAATTACAATCATACTCTCTACTTCACATCACACCAGACCCAAATTCTAACTGTAATCTAAACTCCCCATTCGCCTTAAAGAACTACCAACTATAATACTAGCCCTAGCCCATGGATCTAACCTACACCGCCACCTTCGAGGTCAACACATGCTTCACCGGTAACTTAAACTTCCATCTCGTCCTTACCCTCATATAAGAGACAGACCCTAAATCAAATCGTAACCCTAACTTCCCCATAAAACTTAAGTTACACCCAAGCCTAACACTAGCCCTTGTCCGTGGACATTGCCCCTCACCATCACCATTGACAACACACAAGGTTCCCTTTAAACATGGATTTAAATCTGGCCCCCTACTCACATCAGAGACAGTCCCAAACTCAAAATGTAACCCTCTCCTCACTGTTCACCGTTCGTACACCTGACCCAAAACCCTGCCCAGTTTCTTCGACCTGACCCCTCACCACCGACAGCACCATGACTCATGTCTAACAAAAATCATGAAGGTCTGTATCGAAAATGACATCAGGTCAGAGCTGGATCCTGATTCCTACCATACCCCAATCCTCCACGTACAGCGAACTGAACACCGACACCTAAACCTAGACCTGGCCCCTGGACCTGAAACCTCATCGTCACCAATGACATCACCCACGTTCAGCGCAAACCTGATGTTCAATCACTTCCTCATCCACACATCAGAGCCTGATCCTAATCCTTCCCATAACCATATCTTCCCTGTACACCTTACCAAGCACCTATCCCTAACCCTAACCTTGTTTCCTGGTTGAATCCTCACTGACAAAATCGACATCCCCCATGCCTCACTGTAAACCTCCACCTCAATGTCGTCCATGCCATCACGTCAGAGCCAGATCCTAACTCTAAACATAGTCCTATACGTCTGGTACACCTTAGCAAACACAAACCCTAACTGTAGCCCAGGTCACTTGACCTGACACAACATCACAATTGACATCATTCACGCTTCACCTCAACTCTGAATTACAATCGTACTCTCTAACTCACATCACAGGTGAAACCAAGCTCTAACCATAATCTAAACTCCCCGTTTGCCTTAAAGAAATCGCAACCCAAATCCTAGCACTAGCCCATGGACCAAACCCTCACTGTCACCTTCGACGTCACCCAGGCTTCACCGTAACCTTGAACTGCAATCTCGTACTCACCCTCACATCAGAGACAGATGCAAACACTGATAGTAACCCTACACTCCCCATTAACCTTAATGAACATGCAACCCTAAAGCAAGCACTTGTCCCTGGACCTTAACCCTTAGAGTCACCATTGACACCACTGAAGGTTATCTTTAAAAATGGATTTAAATCTTGTCCTCACAGTCACATCAGAGACAGTCTCTAACTCTACCTGCAAACCTACCCTCACTGTACACCATTCCATACACCTGATCTGAAACCCTGCCCAGGTCTTCCAACGTGACCCCTCACCACCACCATCACCATCACTCATGTCTAAGAAACATCATGAAAGTCTATCTCGCAATCACCCTCACAATCAGAGCTGGATCCTGACTCTAACCATATCCCTATCCTCCACTTACAGCTAAACCACCACTTAAACTTAACCCTGGACTGCAACCAGGACCTGAAACCTCACTGTCACCATCGATGTTACCCATGCTTCACCATAAACCTGATGTTCAATCTCGTCCTCACCCTCACAACAGAGCCGGATTGTTAGCCTAAACAAAACCATGTGCTCCCTGTACACCTTTCCGAACACCTAACCCTAACCCTAGACCTAGCCCATGGAACTGAACCCTGACAGTCACCATCGACATCACCCAGGCTTCAGCGTAAACCTGATGTTCAATCTCTTCCTCATCCTCACATCAGAGCCCAATTCTAACCCTTCCCATAACCGTATCTTCCCTGTACACCTTACCAAACACCTAACCCTAACCCTAGCCCTAGCCCATGGAATTGAACCTTGACGGTCACCATCGACATCACCCAGGCTTCAGCGTAAACCCGATGTGCAATCCCATCCTCATCCTCACATCAGAGCCCGACTCAAACCCTTCCCATAACCGTATCTTCCCTGTACACCTTACCAAACACCTAACCCTAACCCTAGCCTTGTTCCCTGGACTTACCCCTCACCATCACCATCAATGTCCCCTACGCTTCAATGAAAACCTCGACCTCAATCTATCCCTCAACATCACATCAGAGGTGAATCCTAAGCAAAATGATAAACCAATCCTCCCTGTACACATTACAGGACACCTAACCCTAAACCTAACCTTGTTCACTGGCCTGTACCCTCTCTGTTAAAATCGACATCTCCCATGCGTCACTGTAAACCTCCGTGTCAATCTCACCCTCACCATCACATCAGAGTCACACCCTAACTCCAAACGTAGTCCCGTATGTTCCATACACCTCAGTGAAAACCAACCTTCTCTCTACTGCTGGTCATTTGACATGACCACACAACATCTCAATTGACATCTTCCATGCTTCACCTTAATCCTGAATTACAATCATACTCTCTAACTCACATCAGAGCTGGGCCCAAATGCTAACCATAATCCAAACTCCTCGTTCATGTTAAAGAACTAGTATCCATTAACCTAGCCCTAGCCCATGGATCTGAATCATCACCATCACCATCGATGTCACTGAGAATTAACCATAAACTGGATCTTCAATCTCGTACTCACCCTCACATCAGAGACAGACCCTAACTCTAATTGTAACCCTATCTTCGCCATAAACCTAAACAAACACCCAACCCTAACCCTAGTCTTTGTCCCTGGACATTGTCCCTCAGCGTCACCACTGACTTCACCGAAGGTTCGCTTTATCCATGGATTTAAATCTTGTCTTCGTAATCACTTCAGAGACAGACTCTAACTCTCACCATACATTTACCCTCAATGTTCACCATTTCGTACACCTAATACGATACCCTGCCCACGTCCTTCGCTCTGACCCCTCACCACAAACACCACCATCAAGCATGTCTATCAAAAAGAGTGAATATCATTCTCACAATCACCCTCACTTTAGAGCTGGATCCTGACTCTAACCATATCCCTATCCTCCATGCACAGTTAAACCAACACCGAAACCTAACCCTAGCTTGGCTCCTGGACCTGAAACCGCACAACCACCAACGATGTCACCCAGAATTCTCCGTCAACCCGATGTTCAATCTCGTCCTCAACCGCACTACAGAGCCAGATCATAAGCCTAAATGAAACCATATAGTCCCTGTACACCTTACCAAACACCTAACCCTACCCCTAGCCCTAGCCCATGGACCTAATACCTCACAATCACCATTGACATCACCCAGGCTTCAGCGTAAACCTGATGTTCAATCTCGTCCTGATCCTCACGTCAGAGCCCAATCCGAACCCTTCCCATAACAATATCTCCCCCGTACACCTTACCAAACACTTAACCCTGAACCTAGCCTTGTTCCCTTGACTTACCCCTCACTGTCACCATCAGCGTCCCCCATGCCTCACTGTAAAACTCCTCCTCAGTGTACCCCTTCACCTCACATCAGAGCTGGATCCTAAGCATAACGATAACCCTCTCCTCCCAGTACAACTTACAGAACACCAACCCCTAACCCTAACCTTGTTCACTGACCAAAACCCTCACCGTCAAAATCGACATCTAACACACCTCACAGTAAACGTCAAGAACAATCTCACCCTTGGGCTCACATCAGAGCTACATCCTAACTTTAAACATAGTCCTGTATGTCCCGTAAAACTTTGCGAACACCAACCCTAACTCGAGTGCTGATCACTAGACCTGACCCCTCAGCATCATATTTGACATCATCCACGCTTCACCTTAAACCTGAATTACAATCATACTCTCTACTTCACATCACACCAGACCCAAATTCTAACTGTAATCTAAACTCCCCATTCGCCTTAAAGAACTACCAACTATAATACTAGCCCTAGCCCATGGATCTAACCTACACCGCCACCTTCGATGTCAACAGATGCTTCACCGGTAACTTAAACTTCCATCTCGTCCTTACCCTCATATAAGAGACAGACCCTAAATCAAATCGTAACCCTAACTTCCCCATAAAACTTAAGTTACACCCAAGCCTAACACTAGCCCTTGTCCGTGGACATTGCCCCTCACCATCACCATTGACAACACACAAGGTTCCCTTTAAACATGGATTTAAATCTGGCCCCCTACTCACATCAGAGACAGTCCCAAACTCAAAATGTAACCCTCTCCTCACTGTTCACCGTTCGTACACCTGACCCAAAACCCTGCCCTGTTTCTTCAACCTGACCCCTCACCACCGACAGCACCATGAATCATGTCTAGCAAAAATCATGAAGGTCTGTATCGAAAATGACATCAGGTCAGAGCTGGATCCTGATTCCTACCATACCCCAATCCTCCACGTACAGCGAACTGAACACCGACACCTAAACCTAGACCTGGCCCCTGGACCTGAAACCTCATCGTCACCAATGACATCACCCACGTTCAGCGCAAACCTGATGTTCAATCACTTCCTCATCCACACACCAGAGCCTGATCCTAATCCTTCCCATAACCGTATCTTCCCTGTACACCTTACCAAGCACCTATCCCTATCCCTAACCTTGTTTCCTGGTTGAATCCTCACTGACAAAATCGACATCCCCCATGCCTCACTGTAAACCTCCACCTCAATGTCGTCCATGCCATCACGTCAGAGCCAGATCCTAACTCTAAACATAGTCCTATACGTCTGGTACACCTTAGCAAACACAAACCCTAACTGTAGCCCAGGTCTCTTGACCTGACACAACATCACAATTGACATCATTCACGCTTCACCTCAACTCTGAATTACAACCGTACTCTCTAACTCACATCACAGGTGAAACCAAGCTCTAACCATAATCTAAACTCCCCATTTGCCTTAAAGAAATCGCAACCCAAATCCTAGCACTAGCCCATGGACCAAACCCTCACTGTCACCTTCGACGTCACCCAGGCTTCACCGTAACCTTGAACTGCAATCTCGTACTCACCCTCACATCAGAGACAGATGCAAACACTGATAGTAACCCTACACTCCCCATTAACCTTAATGAACATGCAACCCTAAAGCAAGCACTTGTCCCTGGACCTTAACCCTTACAGTCACAATTGACACCACTGAAGGTTATCTTTAAAAATGGATTTAAATCTTGTCCTCACAGTCACATCAGAGACAGTCTCTAACTCTACCTGCAAACCTACCCTCACTGTACACCATTCCATTCACCTGATCTGAAACCCTGCCCAGGTCTTCCAACGTGACCCCTCACCACCACCATCACCATCACTCATGTCTAAGAAACATCATGAAAGTCTATCTCGCAATCACCCTCACAATCAGAGCTGGATCCTGACTCTAACCATATCCCTAAACTCCACTTACAGCTAAACCACCACTTAAACTTAACCCTGGACTGCAACCAGGACCTGAAACCTCACTGTCACCATCGATGTTACCCATGCTTCACCATAAGCCTGATGTTCAATCTCGTCCTCACCCTCACAACAGATCCGTATTGTTAGCCTAAACAAAACCATGTGCTCCCTGTACACCTTTCCGAACACCTAACCCTAACCCTAGACCTAGCCCATGGAACTGAACCCTGACAGTCACCATCGACATCACCCAGGCTTCAGCGTAAACCTGATGTTCAATCTCTTCCTCATCCTCACATCAGAGCCCAATTCTAACCCTTCCCATAACCGTATCTTCCCTGTACACCTTACCAAACACCTAACCCTAACCCTAGCCCTAGCCCATGGAATTGAACCTTGACGGTCACCATCGACATCACCCAGGCTTCAGCGTAAACCCGATGTGCAATCCCATCCTCATCCTCACATCAGAGCCCGACTCAAACCCTTCCCATAACCGTATCTTCCCTGTACACCTTACCAAACACCTAACCCTAACCCTAGCCTTGTTCCCTGGACTTACCCCTCACCATCACCATCAATGTCCCCTACGCTTCAATGAAAACCTCGACCTCAATCTATCCCTCAACATCACATCAGAGGTGAATCCTAAGCAAAATGATAAACCAATCCTCCCTGTACACATTACAGGACACCTAACCCTAAACCTAACCTTGTTCACTGGCCTGTACCCTCTCTGTTAAAATCGACATCTCCCATGCGTCACTGTAAACCTCCGTGTCAATCTCACCCTCACCATCACATCAGAGTCACACCCTAACTCCAAACGTAGTCCCGTATGTTCCATACACCTCAGTGAAAACCAACCTTCTCTCTACTGCTGGTCATTTGACATGACCACACAACATCTCAATTGACATCTTCCATGCTTCACCTTAATCCTGAATTACAATCATACTCTCTAACTCACATCAGAGCTGGGCCCAAATGCTAACCATAATCCAAACTCCTCGTTCATGTTAAAGAACTAGTATCCATTAACCTAGCCCTAGCCCATGGATCTGAATCATCACCATCACCATCGATGTCACTGAGAATTAACCATAAACTGGATCTTCAATCTCGTACTCACCCTCACATCAGAGACAGACCCTAACTCTAATTGTAACCCTATCTTCGCCATAAACCTAAACAAACACCCAACCCTAACCCTAGTCTTTGTCCCTGGACATTGTCCCTCAGCGTCACCACTGACTTCACCGAAGGTTCGCTTTATCCATGGATTTAAATCTTGTCTTCGTAATCACTTCAGAGACAGACTCTAACTCTCACCATACATTTACCCTCAATGTTCACCATTTCGTACACCTAATACGATACCCTGCCCACGTCCTTCGCTCTGACCCCTCACCACAAACACCACCATCAAGCATGTCTATCAAAAAGAGTGAATATCATTCTCACAATCACCCTCACTTTAGAGCTGGATCCTGACTCTAACCATATCCCTATCCTCCATGCACAGTTAAACCAACACCGAAACCTAACCCTAGCTTGGCTCCTGGACCTGAAACCGCACAACCACCAACGATGTCACCCAGAATTCTCCGTCAACCCGATGTTCAATCTCGTCCTCAACCGCACTACAGAGCCAGATCATAAGCCTAAATGAAACCATATAGTCCCTGTACACCTTACCAAACACCTAACCCTACCCCTAGCCCTAGCCCATGGACCTAATACCTCACAATCACCATTGACATCACCCAGGCTTCAGCGTAAACCTGATGTTCAATCTCGTCCTGATCCTCACGTCAGAGCCCAATCCGAACCCTTCCCATAACAATATCTCCCCCGTACACCTTACCAAACACTTAACCCTGAACCTAGCCTTGTTCCCTTGACTTACCCCTCACTGTCACCATCAGCGTCCCCCATGCCTCACTGTAAAACTCCTCCTCAGTGTACCCCTTCACCTCACATCAGAGCTGGATCCTAAGCATAACGATAACCCTCTCCTCCCAGTACAACTTACAGAACACCAACCCCTAACCCTAACCTTGTTCACTGACCAAAACCCTCACCGTCAAAATCGACATCTAACACACCTCACAGTAAACGTCAAGAACAATCTCACCCTTGGGCTCACATCAGAGCTACATCCTAACTTTAAACATAGTCCTGTATGTCCCGTAAAACTTTGCGAACACCAACCCTAACTCGAGTGCTGATCACTAGACCTGACCCCTCAGCATCATATTTGACATCATCCACGCTTCACCTTAAACCTGAATTACAATCATACTCTCTACTTCACATCACACCAGACCCAAATTCTAACTGTAATCTAAACTCCCCATTCGCCTTAAAGAACTACCAACTATAATACTAGCCCTAGCCCATGGATCTAACCTACACCGCCACCTTCGATGTCAACAGATGCTTCACCGGTAACTTAAACTTCCATCTCGTCCTTACCCTCATATAAGAGACAGACCCTAAATCAAATCGTAACCCTAACTTCCCCATAAAACTTAAGTTACACCCAAGCCTAACACTAGCCCTTGTCCGTGGACATTGCCCCTCACCATCACCATTGACAACACACAAGGTTCCCTTTAAACATGGATTTAAATCTGGCCCCCTACTCACATCAGAGACAGTCCCAAACTCAAAATGTAACCCTCTCCTCACTGTTCACCGTTCGTACACCTGACCCAAAACCCTGCCCTGTTTCTTCAACCTGACCCCTCACCACCGACAGCACCATGACTCATGTCTAGCAAAAATCATGAAGGTCTGTATCGAAAATGACATCAGGTCAGAGCTGGATCCTGATTCCTACCATACCCCAATCCTCCACGTACAGCGAACTGAACACCGACACCTAAACCTAGACCTGGCCCCTGGACCTGAAACCTCATCGTCACCAATGACATCACCCACGTTCAGCGCAAACCTGATGTTCAATCACTTCCTCATCCACACACCAGAGCCTGATCCTAATCCTTCCCATAACCGTATCTTCCCTGTACACCTTACCAAGCACCTATCCCTATCCCTAACCTTGTTTCCTGGTTGAATCCTCACTGACAAAATCGACATCCCCCATGCCTCACTGTAAACCTCCACCTCAATGTCGTCCATGCCATCACGTCAGAGCCAGATCCTAACTCTAAACATAGTCCTATACGTCTGGTACACCTTAGCAAACACAAACCCTAACTGTAGCCCAGGTCTCTTGACCTGACACAACATCACAATTGACATCATTCACGCTTCACCTCAACTCTGAATTACAACCGTACTCTCTAACTCACATCACAGGTGAAACCAAGCTCTAACCATAATCTAAACTCCCCATTTGCCTTAAAGAAATCGCAACCCAAATCCTAGCACTAGCCCATGGACCAAACCCTCACTGTCACCTTCGACGTCACCCAGGCTTCACCGTAACCTTGAACTGCAATCTCGTACTCACCCTCACATCAGAGACAGATGCAAACACTGATAGTAACCCTACACTCCCCATTAACCTTAATGAACATGCAACCCTAAAGCAAGCACTTGTCCCTGGACCTTAACCCTTACAGTCACAATTGACACCACTGAAGGTTATCTTTAAAAATGGATTTAAATCTTGTCCTCACAGTCACATCAGAGACAGTCTCTAACTCTACCTGCAAACCTACCCTCACTGTACACCATTCCATTCACCTGATCTGAAACCCTGCCCAGGTCTTCCAACGTGACCCCTCACCACCACCATCACCATCACTCATGTCTAAGAAACATCATGAAAGTCTATCTCGCAATCACCCTCACAATCAGAGCTGGATCCTGACTCTAACCATATCCCTATCCTCCACTTACAGCTAAACCACCACTTAAACTTAACCCTGGACTGCAACCAGGACCTGAAACCTCACTGTCACCATCGATGTTACCCATGCTTCACCATAAGCCTGATGTTCAATCTCGTCCTCACCCTCACAACAGATCCGTATTGTTAGCCTAAACAAAACCATGTGCTCCCTGTACACCTTTCCGAACACCTAACCCTAACCCTAGACCTAGCCCATGGAACTGAACCCTGACAGTCACCATCGACATCACCCAGGCTTCAGCGTAAACCTGATGTTCAATCTCTTCCTCATCCTCACATCAGAGCCCAATTCTAACCCTTCCCATAACCGTATCTTCCCTGTACACCTTACCAAACACCTAACCCTAACCCTAGCCCTAGCCCATGGAATTGAACCTTGACGGTCACCATCGACATCACCCAGGCTTCAGCGTAAACCCGATGTGCAATCCCATCCTCATCCTCACATCAGAGCCCGACTCAAACCCTTCCCATAACCGTATCTTCCCTGTACACCTTACCAAACACCTAACCCTAACCCTAGCCTTGTTCCCTGGACTTACCCCTCACCATCACCATCAATGTCCCCTACGCTTCAATGAAAACCTCGACCTCAATCTATCCCTCAACATCACATCAGAGGTGAATCCTAAGCAAAATGATAAACCAATCCTCCCTGTACACATTACAGGACACCTAACCCTAAACCTAACCTTGTTCACTGGCCTGTACCCTCTCTGTTAAAATCGACATCTCCCATGCGTCACTGTAAACCTCCGTGTCAATCTCACCCTCACCATCACATCAGAGTCACACCCTAACTCCAAACGTAGTCCCGTATGTTCCATACACCTCAGTGAAAACCAACCTTCTCTCTACTGCTGGTCATTTGACATGACCACACAACATCTCAATTGACATCTTCCATGCTTCACCTTAATCCTGAATTACAATCATACTCTCTAACTCACATCAGAGCTGGGCCCTAATGCTAACCATAATCCAAACTCCTCGTTCATGTTAAAGAACTAGTATCCATTAACCTAGCCCTAGCCCATGGATCTGAATCATCACCATCACCATCGATGTCACTGAGAATTAACCATAAACTGGATCTTCAATCTCGTACTCACCCTCACATCAGAGACAGACCCTAACTCTAATTGTAACCCTATCTTCGCCATAAACCTAAACAAACACCCAACCCTAACCCTAGTCTTTGTCCCTGGACATTGCCCCTCAGCGTCACCACTGACTTCACCGAAGGTTCGCTTTATCCATGGATTTAAATCTTGTCTTCGTAATCACTTCAGAGACAGACTCTAACTCTCACCATACATTTACCCTCAATGTTCACCATTTCGTACACCTAATACGATACCCTGCCCACGTCCTTCGCTCTGACCCCTCACCACAAACACCACCATCAAGCATGTCTATCAAAAAGAGTGAATATCATTCTCACAATCACCCTCACTTTAGAGCTGGATCCCGACTCTAACCATATCCCTATCCTCCATGCACAGTTAAACCAACACCGAAACCTAACCCTAGCTTGGCTCCTGGACCTGAAACCGCACAATCACCAACGATGTCACCCAGAATTCTCCGTAAACCCGATGTTCAATCTCGTCCTCAACCGCACTACAGAGCCAGATCATAAGCCTAAATGAAACCATATAGTCCCTGTACACCTAACCAAACACCTAACCCTACCCCTAGCCCTAGCCCATGGACCTAATACCTCACAATCACCATTGACATCACCCAGGCTTCAGCGTAAACCTGATGTTCAATCTCGTCCTGATCCTCACGTCAGAGCCCAATCCGAACCCTTCCCATAACAATATCTCCCCCGTACACCTTGCCAAACACTTAACCCTGAACCTAGCCTTGTTTCCTTGACTTACCCCTCACTGTCACCATCAGCGTCCCCCATGCCTCACTGTAAAACTCCTCCTCAGTGTACCCCTTCACCTCACATCAGAGCTGGATCCTAAGCATAACGATAACCCTCTCCTCCCAGTACAACTTACAGAACACCAAACCCTAACCCTAACCTTGTTCACTGACCAAAACCCTCACCGTCAAAATCGACATCTAACACACCTCACAGTAAACGTCAAGAACAATCTCACCCTTGGGCTCACATCAGAGCTACATCCTAACTTTAAACATAGTCCTGTATGTCCCGTAAAACTTTGCGAACACCAACCCTAACTCGAGTGCTGATCACTAGACCTGACCCCTCAGCATCATATTTGACATCATCCACGCTTCACCTTAAACCTGAATTACAATCATACTCTCTACTTCACATCACACCAGACCCAAATTCTAACTGTAATCTAAACTCCCCATTCGCCTTAAAGAACTACCAACTATAATACTAGCCCTAGCCCATGGATCTAACCTACACCGCCACCTTCGAGGTCAACACATGCTTCACCGGTAACTTAAACTTCCATCTCGTCCTTACCCTCATATAAGAGACAGACCCTAAATCAAATCGTAACCCTAACTTCCCCATAAAACTTAAGTTACACCCAAGCCTAACACTAGCCCTTGTCCGTGGACATTGCCCCTCACCATCACCATTGACAACACACAAGGTTCCCTTTAAACATGGATTTAAATCTGGCCCCCTACTCACATCAGAGACAGTCCCAAACTCAAAATGTAACCCTCTCCTCACTGTTCACCGTTCGTACACCTGACCCAAAACCCTGCCCAGTTTCTTCGACCTGACCCCTCACCACCGACAGCACCATGACTCATGTCTAACAAAAATCATGAAGGTCTGTATCGAAAATGACATCAGGTCAGAGCTGGATCCTGATTCCTACCATACCCCAATCCTCCACGTACAGCGAACTGAACACCGACACCTAAACCTAGACCTGGCCCCTGGACCTGAAACCTCATCGTCACCAATGACATCACCCACGTTCAGCGCAAACCTGATGTTCAATCACTTCCTCATCCACACATCAGAGCCTGATCCTAATCCTTCCCATAACCATATCTTCCCTGTACACCTTACCAAGCACCTATCCCTAACCCTAACCTTGTTTCCTGGTTGAATCCTCACTGACAAAATCGACATCCCCCATGCCTCACTGTAAACCTCCACCTCAATGTCGTCCATGCCATCACGTCAGAGCCAGATCCTAACTCTAAACATAGTCCTATACGTCTGGTACACCTTAGCAAACACAAACCCTAACTGTAGCCCAGGTCTCTTGACCTGACACAACATCACAATTGACATCATTCACGCTTCACCTCAACTCTGAATTACAATCGTACTCTCTAACTCACATTACAGGTGAAACCAAGCTCTAACCATAATCTAAACTCCCCATTTGCCTTAAAGAAATCGCAACCCAAATCCTAGCACTAGCCCATGGACCAAACCCTCACTGTCACCTTCGACGTCACCCAGGCTTCACCGTAACCTTGAACTGCAATCTCGTACTCACCCTCACATCAGAGACAGATGCAAACACTGATAGTAACCCTACACTCCCCATTAACCTTAATGAACATGCAACCCTAAAGCAAGCACTTGTCCCTGGACCTTAACCCTTAGAGTCACCATTGACACCACTGAAGGTTATCTTTAAAAATGGATTTAAATCTTGTCCTCACAGTCACATCAGAGACAGTCTCTAACTCTACCTGCAAACCTACCCTCACTGTACACCATTCCATACACCTGATCTGAAACCCTGCCCAGGTCTTCCAACGTGACCCCTCACCACCACCATCACCATCACTCATGTCTAAGAAACATCATGAAAGTCTATCTCGCAATCACCCTCACAATCAGAGCTGGATCCTGACTCTAACCATATCCCTATCCTCCACTTACAGCTAAACCACCACTTAAACTTAACCCTGGACTGCAAACAGGACCTGAAACCTCACTGTCACCATCGATGTTACCCATGCTTCACCATAAACCTGATGTTCAATCTCGTCCTCACACTCACAACAGAGCCGGATTGTTAGCCTAAACAAATCCATGTGCTCCCTGTACACCTTTCCGAACACCTAACCCTAACCCTAGACCTAGCCCATGGAACTGAACCCTGACAGTCACCATCGACATCACCCAGGCTTCAGCGTAAACCTGATGTTCAATCTCTTCCTCATCCTCACATCAGAGCCCAATTCTAACCCTTCCCATAACCGTATCTTCCCTGTACACCTTACCAAACACCTAACCCTAACCCTAGCCCTAGCCCATGGAATTGAACCTTGACGGTCACCATCGACATCACCCAGGCTTCAGCGTAAACCCGATGTGCAATCCCATCCTCATCCTCACATCAGAGCCCGACTCAAACCCTTCCCATAACCGTATCTTCCCTGTACACCTTACCAAACACCTAACCCTAACCCTAGCCTTGTTCCCTGGACTTACCCCTCACCATCACCATCAATGTCCCCTACGCTTCAATGAAAACCTCGACCTCAATCTATCCCTCAACATCACATCAGAGGTGAATCCTAAGCAAAATGATAAACCAATCCTCCCTGTACACATTACAGGACACCTAACCCTAAACCTAACCTTGTTCACTGGCCTGTACCCTCTCTGTTAAAATCGACATCTCCCATGCGTCACTGTAAACCTCCGTGTCAATCTCACCCTCACCATCACATCAGAGTCACACCCTAACTCCAAACGTAGTCCCGTATGTTCCATACACCTCAGTGAAAACCAACCTTCTCTCTACTGCTGGTCATTTGACATGACCACACAACATCTCAATTGACATCTTCCATGCTTCACCTTAATCCTGAATTACAATCATACTCTCTAACTCACATCAGAGCTGGGCCCTAATGCTAACCATAATCCAAACTCCTCGTTCATGTTAAAGAACTAGTATCCATTAACCTAGCCCTAGCCCATGGATCTGAATCATCACCATCACCATCGATGTCACTGAGAATTAACCATAAACCGGATCTTCAATCTCGTACTCACCCTCACATCAGAGACAGACCCTAACTCTAATTGTAACCCTATCTTCGCCATAAACCTAAACAAACACCCAACCCTAACCCTAGTCTTTGTCCCTGGACATTGTCCCTCAGCGTCACCACTGACTTCACCGAAGGTTCGCTTTATCCATGGATTTAAATCTTGTCTTCGTAATCACTTCAGAGACAGACTCTAACTCTCACCATACATTTACCCTCAATGTTCACCATTTCGTACACCTAATACGATACCCTGCCCACGTCCTTCGCTCTGACCCCTCACCACAAACACCACCATCAAGCATGTCTATCAAAAAGAGTGAATATCATTCTCACAATCACCCTCACTTTAGAGCTGGATCCTGACTCTAACCATATCCCTATCCTCCATGCACAGTTAAACCAACACCGAAACCTAACCCTAGCTTGGCTCCTGGACCTGAAACCGCACAATCACCAACGATGTCACCCAGAATTCTCCGTAAACCCGATGTTCAATCTCGTCCTCAACCGCACTACAGAGCCAGATCATAAGCCTAAATGAAACCATATAGTCCCTGTACACCTTACCAAACACCTAACCCTACCCCTAGCCCTAGCCCATGGACCTAATACCTCACAATCACCATTGACATCACCCAGGCTTCAGCGTAAACCTGATGTTCAATCTCGTCCTGATCCTCACGTCAGAGCCCAATCCGAACCCTTCCCATAACAATATCTCCCCCGTACACCTTGCCAAACACTTAACCCTGAACCTAGCCTTGTTTCCTTGACTTACCCCTCACTGTCACCATCAGCGTCCCCCATGCCTCACTGTAAAACTCCTCGTCAGTGTAACCCTTCACCTCACATCAGAGCTGGATCCTAAGCATAAGGATAACCCTCTCCTCCCAGTACAACTTACAGAACACCAAACCCTAACCCTAACCTTGTTCACTGACCAAAACCCTCACCGTCAAAATCGACATCTAACACACCTCACAGTAAACGTCAAGAACAATCTCACCCTTGGGCTCACATCAGAGCTACATCCTAACTTTAAACATAGTCCTGTATGTCCCGTAAAACTTTGCGAACACCAACCCTAACTCGAGTGCTGATCACTAGACCTGACCCCTCAGCATCATATTTGACATCATCCACGCTTCACCTTAAACCTGAATTACAATCATACTCTCTACTTCACATCACACCAGACCCAAATTCTAACTGTAATCTAAACTCCCCATTCGCCTTAAAGAACTACCAACTATAATACTAGCCCTAGCCCATGGATCTAACCTACACCGCCACCTTCGAGGTCAACACATGCTTCACCGGTAACTTAAACTTCCATCTCGTCCTTACCCTCATATAAGAGACAGACCCTAAATCAAATCGTAACCCTAACTTCCCCATAAAACTTAAGTTACACCCAAGCCTAACACTAGCCCTTGTCCGTGGACATTGCCCCTCACCATCACCATTGACAACACACAAGGTTCCCTTTAAACATGGATTTAAATCTGGCCCCCTACTCACATCAGAGACAGTCCCAAACTCAAAATGTAACCCTCTCCTCACTGTTCACCGTTCGTACACCTGACCCAAAACCCTGCCCAGTTTCTTCGACCTGACCCCTCACCACCGACAGCACCATGACTCATGTCTAACAAAAATCATGAAGGTCTGTATCGAAAATGACATCAGGTCAGAGCTGGATCCTGATTCCTACCATACCCCAATCCTCCACGTACAGCGAACTGAACACCGACACCTAAACCTAGACCTGGCCCCTGGACCTGAAACCTCATCGTCACCAATGACATCACCCACGTTCAGCGCAAACCTGATGTTCAATCACTTCCTCATCCACACATCAGAGCCTGATCCTAATCCTTCCCATAACCATATCTTCCCTGTACACCTTACCAAGCACCTATCCCTAACCCTAACCTTGTTTCCTGGTTGAATCCTCACTGACAAAATCGACATCCCCCATGCCTCACTGTAAACCTCCACCTCAATGTCGTCCATGCCATCACGTCAGAGCCAGATCCTAACTCTAAACATAGTCCTATACGTCTGGTACACCTTAGCAAACACAAACCCTAACTGTAGCCCAGGTCACTTGACCTGACACAACATCACAATTGACATCATTCACGCTTCACCTCAACTCTGAATTACAATCGTACTCTCTAACTCACATCACAGGTGAAACCAAGCTCTAACCATAATCTAAACTCCCCGTTTGCCTTAAAGAAATCGCAACCCAAATCCTAGCACTAGCCCATGGACCAAACCCTCACTGTCACCTTCGACGTCACCCAGGCTTCACCGTAACCTTGAACTGCAATCTCGTACTCACCCTCACATCAGAGACAGATGCAAACACTGATAGTAACCCTACACTCCCCATTAACCTTAATGAACATGCAACCCTAAAGCAAGCACTTGTCCCTGGACCTTAACCCTTAGAGTCACCATTGACACCACTGAAGGTTATCTTTAAAAATGGATTTAAATCTTGTCCTCACAGTCACATCAGAGACAGTCTCTAACTCTACCTGCAAACCTACCCTCACTGTACACCATTCCATACACCTGATCTGAAACCCTGCCCAGGTCTTCCAACGTGACCCCTCACCACCACCATCACCATCACTCATGTCTAAGAAACATCATGAAAGTCTATCTCGCAATCACCCTCACAATCAGAGCTGGATCCTGACTCTAACCATATCCCTATCCTCCACTTACAGCTAAACCACCACTTAAACTTAACCCTGGACTGCAACCAGGACCTGAAACCTCACTGTCACCATCGATGTTACCCATGCTTCACCATAAACCTGATGTTCAATCTCGTCCTCACCCTCACAACAGAGCCGGATTGTTAGCCTAAACAAAACCATGTGCTCCCTGTACACCTTTCCGAACACCTAACCCTAACCCTAGACCTAGCCCATGGAACTGAACCCTGACAGTCACCATCGACATCACCCAGGCTTCAGCGTAAACCTGATGTTCAATCTCTTCCTCATCCTCACATCAGAGCCCAATTCTAACCCTTCCCATAACCGTATCTTCCCTGTACACCTTACCAAACACCTAACCCTAACCCTAGCCCTAGCCCATGGAATTGAACCTTGACGGTCACCATCGACATCACCCAGGCTTCAGCGTAAACCCGATGTGCAATCCCATCCTCATCCTCACATCAGAGCCCGACTCAAACCCTTCCCATAACCGTATCTTCCCTGTACACCTTACCAAACACCTAACCCTAACCCTAGCCTTGTTCCCTGGACTTACCCCTCACCATCACCATCAATGTCCCCTACGCTTCAATGAAAACCTCGACCTCAATCTATCCCTCAACATCACATCAGAGGTGAATCCTAAGCAAAATGATAAACCAATCCTCCCTGTACACATTACAGGACACCTAACCCTAAACCTAACCTTGTTCACTGGCCTGTACCCTCTCTGTTAAAATCGACATCTCCCATGCGTCACTGTAAACCTCCGTGTCAATCTCACCCTCACCATCACATCAGAGTCACACCCTAACTCCAAACGTAGTCCCGTATGTTCCATACACCTCAGTGAAAACCAACCTTCTCTCTACTGCTGGTCATTTGACATGACCACACAACATCTCAATTGACATCTTCCATGCTTCACCTTAATCCTGAATTACAATCATACTCTCTAACTCACATCAGAGCTGGGCCCAAATGCTAACCATAATCCAAACTCCTCGTTCATGTTAAAGAACTAGTATCCATTAACCTAGCCCTAGCCCATGGATCTGAATCATCACCATCACCATCGATGTCACTGAGAATTAACCATAAACTGGATCTTCAATCTCGTACTCACCCTCACATCAGAGACAGACCCTAACTCTAATTGTAACCCTATCTTCGCCATAAACCTAAACAAACACCCAACCCTAACCCTAGTCTTTGTCCCTGGACATTGTCCCTCAGCGTCACCACTGACTTCACCGAAGGTTCGCTTTATCCATGGATTTAAATCTTGTCTTCGTAATCACTTCAGAGACAGACTCTAACTCTCACCATACATTTACCCTCAATGTTCACCATTTCGTACACCTAATACGATACCCTGCCCACGTCCTTCGCTCTGACCCCTCACCACAAACACCACCATCAAGCATGTCTATCAAAAAGAGTGAATATCATTCTCACAATCACCCTCACTTTAGAGCTGGATCCTGACTCTAACCATATCCCTATCCTCCATGCACAGTTAAACCAACACCGAAACCTAACCCTAGCTTGGCTCCTGGACCTGAAACCGCACAACCACCAACGATGTCACCCAGAATTCTCCGTCAACCCGATGTTCAATCTCGTCCTCAACCGCACTACAGAGCCAGATCATAAGCCTAAATGAAACCATATAGTCCCTGTACACCTTACCAAACACCTAACCCTACCCCTAGCCCTAGCCCATGGACCTAATACCTCACAATCACCATTGACATCACCCAGGCTTCAGCGTAAACCTGATGTTCAATCTCGTCCTGATCCTCACGTCAGAGCCCAATCCGAACCCTTCCCATAACAATATCTCCCCCGTACACCTTACCAAACACTTAACCCTGAACCTAGCCTTGTTCCCTTGACTTACCCCTCACTGTCACCATCAGCGTCCCCCATGCCTCACTGTAAAACTCCTCCTCAGTGTACCCCTTCACCTCACATCAGAGCTGGATCCTAAGCATAACGATAACCCTCTCCTCCCAGTACAACTTACAGAACACCAACCCCTAACCCTAACCTTATTCACTGACCAAAACCCTCACCGTCAAAATCGACATCTAACACACCTCACAGTAAACGTCAAGAACAATCTCACCCTTGGGCTCACATCAGAGCTACATCCTAACTTTAAACATAGTCCTGTATGTCCCGTAAAACTTTGCGAACACCAACCCTTACTCGAGTGCTGATCACTAGACCTGACCCCTCAGCATCATATTTGACATCATCCACGCTTCACCTTAAACCTGAATTACAATCATACTCTCTACTTCACATCACACCAGACCCAAATTCTAACTGTAATCTAAACTCCCCATTCGCCTTAAAGAACTACCAACTATAATACTAGCCCTAGCCCATGGATCTAACCTACACCGCCACCTTCGATGTCAACAGATGCTTCACCGGTAACTTAAACTTCCATCTCGTCCTTACCCTCATATAAGAGACAGACCCTAAATCAAATCGTAACCCTAACTTCCCCATAAAACTTAAGTTACACCCAAGCCTAACACTAGCCCTTGTCCGTGGACATTGCCCCTCACCATCACCATTGACAACACACAAGGTTCCCTTTAAACATGGATTTAAATCTGGCCCCCTACTCACATCAGAGACAGTCCCAAACTCAAAATGTAACCCTCTCCTCACTGTTCACCGTTCGTACACCTGACCCAAAACCCTGCCCTGTTTCTTCAACCTGACCCCTCACCACCGACAGCACCATGACTCATGTCTAGCAAAAATCATGAAGGTCTGTATCGAAAATGACATCAGGTCAGAGCTGGATCCTGATTCCTACCATACCCCAATCCTCCACGTACAGCGAACTGAACACCGACACCTAAACCTAGACCTGGCCCCTGGACCTGAAACCTCATCGTCACCAATGACATCACCCACGTTCAGCGCAAACCTGATGTTCAATCACTTCCTCATCCACACACCAGAGCCTGATCCTAATCCTTCCCATAACCGTATCTTCCCTGTACACCTTACCAAGCACCTATCCCTATCCCTAACCTTGTTTCCTGGTTGAATCCTCACTGACAAAATCGACATCCCCCATGCCTCACTGTAAACCTCCACCTCAATGTCGTCCATGCCATCACGTCAGAGCCAGATCCTAACTCGAAACATAGTCCTATACGTCTGGTACACCTTAGCAAACACAAACCCTAACTGTAGCCCAGGTCTCTTGACCTGACACAACATCACAATTGACATCATTCACGCTTCACCTCAACTCTGAATTACAACCGTACTCTCTAACTCACATCACAGGTGAAACCAAGCTCTAACCATAATCTAAACTCCCCATTTGCCTTAAAGAAATCGCAACCCAAATCCTAGCACTAGCCCATGGACCAAACCCTCACTGTCACCTTCGACGTCACCCAGGCTTCACCGTAACCTTGAACTGCAATCTCGTACTCACCCTCACATCAGAGACAGATGCAAACACTGATAGTAACCCTACACTCCCCATTAACCTTAATGAACATGCAACCCTAAAGCAAGCACTTGTCCCTGGACCTTAACCCTTACAGTCACAATTGACACCACTGAAGGTTATCTTTAAAAATGGATTTAAATCTTGTCCTCACAGTCACATCAGAGACAGTCTCTAACTCTACCTGCAAACCTACCCTCACTGTACACCATTCCATTCACCTGATCTGAAACCCTGCCCAGGTCTTCCAACGTGACCCCTCACCACCACCATCACCATCACTCATGTCTAAGAAACATCATGAAAGTCTATCTCGCAATCACCCTCACAATCAGAGCTGGATCCTGACTCTAACCATATCCCTATCCTCCACTTACAGCTAAACCACCACTTAAACTTAACCCTGGACTGCAACCAGGACCTGAAACCTCACTGTCACCATCGATGTTACCCATGCTTCACCATAAGCCTGATGTTCAATCTCGTCCTCACCCTCACAACAGATCCGTATTGTTAGCCTAAACAAAACCATGTGCTCCCTGTACACCTTTCCGAACACCTAACCCTAACCCTAGACCTAGCCCATGGAACTGAACCCTGACAGTCACCATCGACATCACCCAGGCTTCAGCGTAAACCTGATGTTCAATCTCTTCCTCATCCTCACATCAGAGCCCAATTCTAACCCTTCCCATAACCGTATCTTCCCTGTACACCTTACCAAACACCTAACCCTAACCCTAGCCCTAGCCCATGGAATTGAACCTTGACGGTCACCATCGACATCACCCAGGCTTCAGCGTAAACCCGATGTGCAATCCCATCCTCATCCTCACATCAGAGCCCGACTCAAACCCTTCCCATAACCGTATCTTCCCTGTACACCTTACCAAACACCTAACCCTAACCCTAGCCTTGTTCCCTGGACTTACCCCTCACCATCACCATCAATGTCCCCTACGCTTCAATGAAAACCTCGACCTCAGTCTATCCCTCAACATCACATCAGAGGTGAATCCTAAGCAAAATGATAAACCAATCCTCCCTGTACACATTACAGGACACCTAACCCTAAACCTAACCTTGTTCACTGGCCTGTACCCTCTCTGTTAAAATCGACATCTCCCATGCGTCACTGTAAACCTCCGTGTCAATCTCACCCTCACCATCACATCAGAGTCACACCCTAACTCCAAACGTAGTCCCGTATGTTCCATACACCTCAGTGAAAACCAACCTTCTCTCTACTGCTGGTCATTTGACATGACCACACAACATCTCAATTGACATCTTCCATGCTTCACCTTAATCCTGAATTACAATCATACTCTCTAACTCACATCAGAGCTGGGCCCTAATGCTAACCATAATCCAAACTCCTCGTTCATGTTAAAGAACTAGTATCCATTAACATAGCCCTAGCCCATGGATCTGAATCATCACCATCACCATCGATGTCACTGAGAATTAACCATAAACTGGATCTTCAATCTCGTACTCACCCTCACATCAGAGACAGACCCTAACTCTAATTGTAACCCTATCTTCGCCATAAACCTAAACAAACACCCAACCCTAACCCTAGTCTTTGTCCCTGGACATTGCCCCTCAGCGTCACCACTGACTTCACCGAAGGTTCGCTTTATCCATGGATTTAAATCTTGTCTTCGTAATCACTTCAGAGACAGACTCTAACTCTCACCATACATTTACCCTCAATGTTCACCGTTTCGTACACCTAATACGATACCCTGCCCACGTCCTTCGCTCTGACCCCTCACCACAAACACCACCATCAAGCATGTCTATCAAAAAGAGTGAATATCATTCTCACAATCACCCTCACTTTAGAGCTGGATCCTGACTCTAACCATATCCCTATCCTCCATGCACAGTTAAACCAACACCGAAACCTAACCCTAGCTTGGCTCCTGGACCTGAAACCGCACAATCACCAACGATGTCACCCAGAATTCTCCGTAAACCCGATGTTCAATCTCGTCCTCAACCGCACTACAGAGCCAGATCATAAGCCTAAATGAAACCATATAGTCCCTGTACACCTTACCAAACACCTAACCCTACCCCTAGCCCTAGCCCATGGACCTAATACCTCACAATCACCATTGACATCACCCAGGCTTCAGCGTAAACCTGATGTTCAATCTCGTCCTGATCCTCACGTCAGAGCCCAATCCGAACCCTTCCCATAACAATATCTCCCCCGTACACCTTGCCAAACACTTAACCCTGAACCTAGCCTTGTTTCCTTGACTTACCCCTCACTGTCACCATCAGCGTCCCCCATGCCTCACTGTAAAACTCCTCCTCAGTGTACCCCTTCACCTCACATCAGAGCTGGATCCTAAGCATAACGATAACCCTCTCCTCCCAGTACAACTTACAGAACACCAACCCCTAACCCTAACCTTGTTCACTGACCAAAACCCTCACCGTCAAAATCGACATCTAACACACCTCACAGTAAACGTCAAGAACAATCTCACCCTTGGGCTCACATCAGAGCTACATCCTAACTTTAAACATAGTCCTGTATGTCCCGTAAAACTTTGCGAACACCAACCCTAACTCGAGTGCTGATCACTAGACCTGACCCCTCAGCATCATATTTGACATCATCCACGCTTCACCTTAAACCTGAATTACAATCATACTCTCTACTTCACATCACACCAGACCCAAATTCTAACTGTAATCTAAACTCCCCATTCGCCTTAAAGAACTACCAACTATAATACTAGCCCTAGCCCATGGATCTAACCTACACCACCACCTTCGATGTCAACACATGCTTCACCGGTAACTTAAACTTCCATCTCGTCCTTACCCTCATATAAGAGACAGACCCTAAATCAAATCGTAACCCTAACTTCCCCATAAAACTTAAGTTACACCCAAGCCTAACACTAGCCCTTGTCCGTGGACATTGCCCCTCACCATCACCATTGACAACACACAAGGTTCCCTTTAAACATGGATTTAAATCTGGCCCCCTACTCACATCAGAGACAGTCCCAAACTCAAAATGTAACCCTCTCCTCACTGTTCACCGTTCGTACACCTGACCCAAAACCCTGCCCAGTTTCTTCGACCTGACCCCTCACCACCGACAGCACCATGACTCATGTCTAACAAAAATCATGAAGGTCTGTATCGAAAATGACATCAGGTCAGAGCTGGATCCTGATTCCTACCATACCCCAATCCTCCACGTACAGCGAACTGAACACCGACACCTAAACCTAGACCTGGCCCCTGGACCTGAAACCTCATCGTCACCAATGACATCACCCACGTTCAGCGCAAACCTGATGTTCAATCACTTCCTCATCAACACATCAGAGCCTGATCCTAATCCTTCCCATAACCATATCTTCCCTGTACACCTTACCAAGCACCTATCCCTAACCCTAACCTTGTTTCCTGGTTGAATCCTCACTGACAAAATCGACATCAACCATGCCTCACTGTAAACCTCCACCTCAATGTCGTCCATGCCATCACGTCAGAGCCAGATCCTAACTCTAAACATAGTCCTATACGTCTGGTACACCTTAGCAAACACAAACCCTAACTGTAGCCCAGGTCTCTTGACCTGACACAACATCACAATTGACATCATTCACGCTTCACCTCAACTCTGAATTACAACCGTACTCTCTAACTCACATCACAGATGAAACCAAGCTCTAACCATAATCTAAACTCCCCATTTGCCTTAAAGAAATCGCAACCCAAATCCTAGCACTAGCCCATGGACCAAACCCTCACTGTCACCTGCGACGTCACCCAGGCTTCACCGTAACCTTGAACTGCAATCTCGTACTCACCCTCACATCAGAGACAGATGCAAACACTGATAGTAACCCTACACTCCCCATTAACCTTAATGAACATGCAACCCTAAAGCAAGCACTTGTCCCTGGACCTTAACCCTTAGAGTCACCATTGACACCACTGAAGGTTATCTTTAAAAATGGATTTAAATCTTGTCCTCACAGTCACATCAGAGACAGTCTCTAACTCTCCCTGCAAACATACCCTCACTGTACACCATTCCATACACCTGATCTGAAACCCTGCCCAGGTCTTCCAACGTGACCCCTCACCACCACCATCACCATCACTCATGTCTAAGAAACATCATGAAAGTCTATCTCGCAATCACCCTCACAATCAGAGCTGGATCCTGACTCTAACCATATCCCTATCCTACACTTACAGCTAAACCACCACTTAAACTTAACCCTGGACTGCAACCAGGACCTGAAACCTCACTGTCACCATCGATGTTACCCATGCTTCACCATAAACCTGATGTTCAATCTCGTCCTCACCCTCACAACAGAGCCGGATTGTTAGCCTAAACAAAACCATGTGCTCCCTGTACACCTTTCCGAACACCTATCCCTAACCCCAGACCTAGCGCGTGGAACTGAACCCTGACAGTCACCATCGACATCACCCAGGCTTCAGCGTAAACCTGATGTTCAATCTCTTCCTCATCCTCACATCAGAGCCCAATTCTAACCCTTCCCATAACCGTATCTTCCCTGTACACCTTACCAAACACCTAACCCTAACCCTAGCCCTATCCCATGGAATTGAACCTTGACGGTCACCATCGACATCACCCAGGCTTCAGCGTAAACCGGATGTGCAATCCCATCCTCATCCTCACATCAGAGCCCGACTCAAACCCTTCCCATAACCGTATCTTCCCTGTACACCTTACCAAACACCTAACCCTAACCCTAGCCTTGTTCCCTGGACTTACCCCTCACCATCACCATCAATGTCCCCTACGCTTCAATGAAAACCTCGACCTCAATCTATCCCTCAACATCACATCAGAGGTGAATCCTAAGCAAAATGATAAACCAATCCTCCCTGTACACATTACAGGACACCTAACCCTAAACCTAACCTTGTTCACTGGCCTGTACCCTCTCTGTTAAAATCGACATCTCCCATGCGTCACTGTAAACCTCCGTGTCAATCTCACCCTCACCATCACATCAGAGTCACACCCTAACTCCAAACGTTGTCCCGTATGTTCCATACACCTCAGTGAAAACCAACCTTCTCTCTACTGCTGGTCATTTGACATGACCACACAACATCTCAATTGACATCTTCCATGCTTCACCTTAATCCTGAATTACAATCATACTCTCTAACTCACATCAGAGCTGGGCCCTAATGCTAACCATAATCCAAACTCCTCGTTCATGTTAAAGAACTAGTATCCATTAACCTAGCCCTAGCCCATGGATCTGAATCATCACCATCACCATCGATGTCACTGAGAATTAACCATAAACTGGATCTTCAATCTCGTACTCACCCTCACATCAGAGACAGACCCTAACTCTAATTGTAACCCTATCTTCGCCATAAACCTAAACAAACACCCAACCCTAACCCTAGTCTTTGTCCCTGGACATTGTCCCTCAGCGTCACCACTGACTTCACCGAAGGTTCGCTTTATCCATGGATTTAAATCTTGTCTTCGTAATCACTTCAGAGACAGACTCTAACTCTCACCATACATTTACCCTCAATGTTCACCATTTCGTACACCTAATACGATACCCTGCCCACGTCCTTCGCTCTGACCCCTCACCACAAACACCACCATCAAGCATGTCTATCAAAAAGAGTGAATATCATTCTCACAATCACCCTCACTTTAGAGCTGGATCCTGACTCTAACCATATCCCTATCCTCCATGCACAGTTAAACCAACACCGAAACCTAACCCTAGCTTGGCTCCTGGACCTGAAACCGCACAATCACCAACGATGTCACCCAGAATTCTCTGTAAACCCGATGTTCAATCTCGTCCTCAACCGCACTACAGAGCCAGATCATAAGCCTAAATGAAACCATATAGTCCCTGTACACCTTACCAAACACCTAACCCTACCCCTAGCCCTAGCCCATGGACCTAATACCTCACAATCACCATTGACATCACCCAGGCTTCAGCGTAAACCTGATGTTCAATCTCGTCCTGATCCTCACGTCAGAGCCCAATCCGAACCCTTCCCATAACAATATCTCCCCCGTACACCTTACCAAACACTTAACCCTGAACCTAGCCTTGTTTCCTTGACTTACCCCTCACTGTCACCATCAGCGTCCCCCATGCCTCACTGTAAAACTCCTCCTCAGTGTACCCCTTCACCTCACATCAGAGCTGGATCCTAAGCATAACGATAACCCTCTCCTCCCAGTACAACTTACAGAACACCAACCCCTAACCCTAACCTTGTTCACTGACCAAAACCCTCACCGTCAAAATCGACATCTAACACACCTCACAGTAAACGTCAAGAACAATCTCACCCTTGGGCTCACATCAGAGCTACATCCTAACTTTAAACTTAGTCCTGTATGTCCCGTAAAACTTTGCGAACACCAACCCTAACTCGAGTGCTGATCACTAGACCTGACCCCTCAGCATCATATTTGACATCATCCACGCTTCACCTTAAACCTGAATTACAATCATACTCTCTACTTCACATCACACCAGACCCAAATTCTAACTGTAATCTAAACTCCCCATTCGCCTTAAAGAACTACCAACTATAATACTAGCCCTAGCCCATGGATCTAACCTACACCGCCACCTTCGAAGTCAACACATGCGTCACCGGTAACTTAAACTTCCATCTCGTCCTTACCCTCATATAAGAGACAGACCCTAAATCAAATCGTAACCCTAACTTCCCCATAAAACTTAAGTTACACCCAAGCCTAACACTAGCCCTTGTCCGTGGACATTGCCCCTCACCATCACCATTGACAACACACAAGGTTCCCTTTAAACATGGATTTAAATCTGGCCCCCTACTCACATCAGAGACAGTCCCAAACTCAAAATGTAACCCTCTCCTCACTGTTCACCGTTCGTACACCTGACCCAAAACCCTGCCCAGTTTCTTCAACCTGACCCCTCACCACCGACAGCAACATGACTCATGTCTAACAAAAATCATGAAGGTCTGTATCGAAAATGACATCAGGTCAGGGCTGGATCCTGATTCCTACCATACCCCAATCCTCCACGTACAGCGAACTGAACACCGACACCTAAACCTAGACCTGGCCCCTGGACCTGAAACCTCATCGTCACCAATGACATCACCCACGTTCAGCGCAAACCTGATGTTCATTCACTTCCTCATCCACACACCAGAGCCTGATCCTAATCCTTCCCATAACCATATCTTCCCTGTACACCTTACCAAGCACCTATCCCTAACCCTAACCTTGTTTCCTGGTTGAATCCTCACTGACAAAATCGACATCCCCCATGCCTCACTGTAAACCTCCACCTCAATGTCGTCCATGCCATCACGTCAGAGCCAGATCCTAACTCTAAACATAGTCCTATACGTCTGGTACACCTTAGCAAACACAAACCCTAACTGTAGCCCAGGTCTCTTGACCTGACACAACATCACAATTGACATCATTCACGCTTCACCTCAACTCTGAATTACAATCGTACTCTCTAACTCACATCACAGGTGAAACCAAGCTCTAACCATAATCTAAACTCCCCATTTGCCTTAAAGAAATCGCAACCCAAATCCTAGCACTAGCCCATGGACCAAACCCTCACTGTCACCTGCGACGTCACCCAGGCTTCACCGTAACCTTGAACTGCAATCTCGTACTCACCCTCTCATCAGAGACAGATGCAAACACTGATAGTAACCCTACACTCCCCATTAACCTTAATGAACATGCAACCCTAAAGCAAGCACTTGTCCCTGGACCTTAACCCTTAGAGTCACCATTGACACCACTGAAGGTTATCTTTAAAAATGGATTTAAATCTTGTCCTCACAGTCACATCAGAGACAGTCTCTAACTCTACCTGCAAACCGACCCTCACTGTACACCATTCCATACACCTGATCTGAAACCCTGCCCAGGTCTTCCAACGTGACCCCTCACCACCACCATCACCATCACTCATGTCTAAGAAACATCATGAAAGTCTATCTCGCAATCACCCTCACAATCAGAGCTGGATCCTGACTCTAACCATATCCCTATCCTCCACTTACACCTAAACCACCACGTCAACTTAACCCTGGAATGCAACCAGGACCTGAAACCTCACTGTCACCATCGATGTTACCCATGCTTCACCATAATCCTGATGTTCAATCTCGTCCTCACCCTCACAACAGAGCCGGATTGTTAGCCTAAACAAAACCATGTGCTCCCTGTACACCTTTCCGAACACCTAACCCTAACCGTAGACCTAGCCCATGGATCTGAACCCTGACAGTCACCATCGACATCACCCAGGCTTCAGCGTAAACCTGATGTTCAATCTCTTCCTCATCCTCACATCAGAGCCCAATTCTAACCCTTCCCATAACCGTATCTTCCCTGTACACCTTACCAAACACCTAACCCTAACCCTAGCCCTAGCCCATGGAATTGAACCTTGACGGTCACCATCGACATCACCCAGGCTTCAGCGTAAACCCGATGTGCAATCCCATCCTCATCCTCACATCAGAGCCCGACTCAAACCCTTCCCATAACCGTATCTTCCCTGTACACCTTACCAAACACCTAACCCTAACCCTAGCCTTGTTCCCTGGACTTACCCCTCACCCTCAACATCAATGTCCCCTACGCTTCAATGAAAACCTCGACCTCAATCTATCCCTCAACATCACATCAGAGGTGAATCCTAAGCAAAATGATAAACCAATCCTCCCTGTACACATTACAGGACACCTAACCCTAAACCTAACCTTGTTCACTGGCCTGTACCCTCTCTGTTAAAATCGACATCTCCCATGCATCACTGTAAACCTCCGTGTCAATCTCACCCTCACCATCACATCAGAGTCACACCCTAACTCCAAACGTAGTCCCGTATGTTCCATACACCTCAGTGAAAACCAACCTTCTCTCTACTGCTGGTCATTTGACATGACCACACAACATCTCAATTGACATCTTCCATGCTTCACCTTAATCCTGAATTACAATCATACTCTCTAACTCACATCAGAGCTGGGCCCTAATGCTAACCATAATCCAAACTCCTCGTTCATGTTAAAGAACTAGTATCCATTAACCTAGCCCTAGCCCATGGATCTGAATCATCACCATCACCATCGATGTCACCGAGAATTAACCATAAACTGGATCTTCAATCTCGTACTCACCCTCACATCAGAGACAGACCCTAACTCTAATTGTAACCCTATCTTCGCCATAAACCTAAACAAACACCCAACCCTAACCCTAGTCTTTGTCCCTGGACATTGTCCCTCAGCGTCACCACTGACTTCACCGAAGGTTCGCTTTATCCATGGATTTAAATCTTGTCTTCGTAATCACTTCAGAGACAGACTCTAACTCTCACCATACATTTACCCTCAATGTTCACCATTTCGTACACCTAATACGATACCCTGCCCACGTCCTTCGCTCTGACCCCTCACCACAAACACCACCATCAAGCATGTCTATCAAAAAGAGTGAATATCATTCTCACAATCACCCTCACTTTAGAGCTGGATCCTGACTCTAACCATATCCCTATCCTCCATGCACAGTTAAACCAACACCGAAACCTAACCCTAGCTTGGCTCCTGGACCTGAAACCGCACAATCACCAACGATGTCACCCAGAATTCTCCGTAAACCCGATGTTCAATCTCGTCCTCAACCGCACTACAGAGCCAGATCATAAGCCTAAATGAAACCATATAGTCCCTGTACACCTTACCAAACACCTAACCCTACCCCTAGCCCTAGCCCATGGACCTAATACCTCACAATCACCATTGACATCACCCAGGCTTCAGCGTAAACCTGATGTTCAATCTCGTCCTGATCCTCACGTCAGAGCCCAATCCGAACCCTTCCCATAACAATATCTCCCCCGTACACCTTGCCAAACACTTAACCCTGAACCTAGCCTTGTTTCCTTGACTTACCCCTCACTGTCACCATCAGCGTCCCCCATGCCTCACTGTAAAATTCCTCCTCAGTGTACCCCTTCACCTCACATCAGAGCTGGATCCTAAGCATAACGATAACCCTCTCCTCCCAGTACAACTTACAGAACACCAACCCCTAACCCTAACCTTGTTCACTGACCAAAACCCTCACCGTCAAAATCGACATCTAACACACCTC
Source organism: Manis javanica (assembly GCF_040802235.1). Lineage (NCBI taxonomy): Eukaryota > Metazoa > Chordata > Mammalia > Pholidota > Manidae > Manis > Manis javanica. The sequence goes on along the minus strand of NW_027332168.1, from coordinate 1,059,045 downwards.
ACAGTAAACGTCAAGAACAATCTCACCCTTGGGCTCACATCAGAGCTACATCCTAACTTTAAACATAGTCCTGTATGTCCCGTAAAACTTTGCGAACACCAACCCTAACTCGAGTGCTGATCACTAGACCTGACCCCTCAGCATCATATTTGACATCATCCACGCTTCACCTTAAACCTGAATTACAATCATACTCTCTACTTCACATCACACCAGACCCAAATTCTAACTGTAATCTAAACTCCCCATTCGCCTTAAAGAACTACCAACTATAATACTAGCCCTAGCCCATGGATCTAACCTACACCGCCACCTTCGAAGTCAACACATGCTTCACCGGTAACTTAAACTTCCATCTCGTCCTTACCCTCATATAAGAGACAGACCCTAAATCAAATCGTAACCCTAACTTCCCCATAAAACGTAAGTTACACCCAAGCCTAACACTAGCCCTTGTCCGTGGACATTGCCCCTCACCATCACCATTCACAACACACAAGGTTCCCTTTAAACATGGATTTAAATCTGGCCCCCTACTCACATCAGAGACAGTCCCAAACTCAAAATGTAACCCTCTCCTCACTGTTCACCGTTCGTACACCTGACCCAAAACCCTGCCCAGTTTCTTCGACCTGACCCCTCACCACCGACAGTACCATGACTCATGTCTAACAAAAATCATGAAGGTCTGTATCGAAAATGACATCAGGTCAGAGCTGGATCCTGATTCCTACCATACCCCAATCCTCCACGTACAGCGAACTGAACACCGACACCTAAACCTAGACCTGGCCCCTGGACCTGAAACCTCATCGTCACCAATGACATCACCCACGTTCAGCGCAAACCTGATGTTCAATCACTTCCTCATCCACACATCAGAGCCTGATCCTAATCCTTCCCATAACCATATCTTCCCTGTACACCTTACCAAGCACCTATCCCTAACCCTAACCTTGTTTCCTGGTTGAATCCTCACTGACAAAATCGACATCTCCCATGCCTCACTGTAAACCTCCACCTCAATGTCGTCCATGCCATCACGTCAGAGCCAGATCCTAACTCTAAACATAGTCCTATACGTCTGGTACACCTTAGCAAACACAAACCCTCACTGTAGCCCAGGTCTCTTGACCTGAGACAACATCACAATTGACATCATTCACGCTTCACCTCAACTCTGAATTACAATCGTACTCTCTAACTCACATCACAGGTGAAACCAAGCTCTAACCATAATCTAAACTCCCCATTTGCCTTAAAGAAATCGCAACCCAAATCCTAGCACTAGCCCATGGACCAAACCCTCACTGTCACCTGCGACGTCACCCAGGCTTCACCGTAACCTTGAACTGCAATCTCGTACTCACCCTCACATCAGAGACAGATGCAAACACTGATAGTAACCCTACACTCCCCATTAACCTTAATGAACATGCAACCCTAAAGCAAGCACTTGTCCCTGGACCTTAACCCTTAGAGTCACCATTGACACCACTGAAGGTTATCTTTAAAAATGGATTTAAATCTTGTCCTCACAGTCACATCAGAGACAGTCTCTAACTCTCCCTGCAAATCTACCCTCACTGTACACCATTCCATACACCTGATCTGAAACCCTGCCCAGGTCTTCCAACGTGACCCCTCACCACCACCATCACCATCACTCATGTCTAAGAAACATCATGAAAGTCTATCTCGCAATCACCCTCACAATCAGAGCTGGATCCTGACTCTAACCATATCCCTATCCTCCACTTACAGCTAAACCACCACTTAAACTTAACCCTGGACTGCAACCAGGACCTGAAACCTCACTGTCACCATCGATGTTACCCATGCTTCACCATAAACCTGATGTTCAATCTCGTCCTCACCCTCACAACACAGCCGGATTGTTAGCCTAAACAAAACCATGTGCTCCCTGTACACCTTTCCGAACACCTAACCCTAACCCTAGACCTAGCCCATGGAACTGAACCCTGACAGTCACCACCGACATCACCCAGGCTTCAGCGTAAACCTGATGTTCAATCTCTTCCTCATCCTCACATCAGAGCCCAATTCTAACCCTTCCCATAACCGTATCTTGCCTGTACACCTTACCAAACACCTAACCCTAACCCTAGCCCTAGCCCATGGAATTGAACCTTGACGGTCACCATCGACATCACCCAGGCTTCAGCGTAAACCCGATGTGCAATCCCATCCTCATCCTCACATCAGAGCCCGACTCAAACCCTTCCCATAACCGTATCTTCCCTGTACACCTTACCAAACACCTAACCCTAACCCTAGCCTTGTTCCCTGGACTTACCCCTCACCATCACCATCAATGTCCCCTACGCTTCAATGAAAACCTCGACCTCAATCTATCCCTCAACATCACATCAGAGGTGAATCCTAAGCAAAATGATAAACCAATCCTCCCTGTACACATTACAGGACACCTAACCCTAAACCTAACCTTGTTCACTGGCCTGTACCCTCTCTGTTAAAATCGACATCTCCCATGCGTCACTGTAAACCTCCGTGTCAATCTCACCCTCACCATCACATCAGAGTCACACCCTAACTCCAAACGTAGTCCCGTATGTTCCATACACCTCAGTGAAAACCAACCTTCTCTCTACTGCTGGTCATTTGACATGACCACACAACATCTCAATTGACATCTTCCATGCTTCACCTTAATCCTGAATTACAATCATACTCTCTAACTCACATCAGAGCTGGGCCCTAATGCTAACCATAATCCAAACTCCTCGTTCATGTTAAAGAACTAGTATCCATTAACCTAGCCCTAGCCCATGGATCTGAATCATCACCATCACCATCGATGTCACTGAGAATTAACCATAAACTGGATCTTCAATCTCGTACTCACCCTCACATCAGAGACAGACCCTAACTCTAATTGTAACCCTATCTTCGCCATAAACCTAAACAAACACCCAACCCTAACCCTAGTCTTTGTCCCTGGACATTGTCCCTCAGCGTCACCACTGACTTCACCGAAGGTTCGCTTTATCCATGGATTTAAATCTTGTCTTCGTAATCACTTCAGAGACAGACTCTAACTCTCACCATACATTTACCCTCAATGTTCACCATTTCGTACACCTAATACGATACCCTGCCCACGTCCTTCGCTCTGACCCCTCACCACAAACACCACCATCAAGCATGTCTATCAAAAAGAGTGAATATCATTCTCACAATCACCCTCACTTTAGAGCTGGATCCTGACTCTAACCATATCCCTATCCTCCATGCACAGTTAAACCAACACCGAAACCTAACCCTAGCTTGGCTCCTGGACCTGAAACCGCACAATCACCAACGATGTCACCCAGAATTCTCCGTAAACCCGATGTTCAATCTCGTCCTCAACCGCACTACAGAGCCAGATCATAAGCCTAAATGAAACCATATAGTCCCTGTACACCTTACCAAACACCTAACCCTACCCCTAGCCCTAGCCCATGGACCTAATACCTCACAATCACCATTGACATCACCCAGGCTTCAGCGTAAACCTGATGTTCAATCTCGTCCTGATCCTCACGTCAGAGCCCAATCCGAACCCTTCCCATAACAATATCTCCCCCGTACACCTTGCCAAACACTTAACCCTGAACCTAGCCTTGTTTCCTTGACTTACCCCTCACTGTCACCATCAGCGTCCCCCATGCCTCACTGTAAAATTCCTCCTCAGTGTACCCCTTCACCTCACATCAGAGCTGGATCCTAAGCATAACGATAACCCTCTCCTCCCAGTACAACTTACAGAACACCAACCCCTAACCCTAACCTTGTTCACTGACCAAAACCCTCACCGTCAAAATCGACATCTAACACACCTCACAGTAAACGTCAAGAACAATCTCACCCTTGGGCTCACATCAGAGCTACATCCTAACTTTAAACATAGTCCTGTATGTCCCGTAAAACTTTGCGAACACCAACCCTAACTCGAGTGCTGATCACTAGACCTGACCCCTCAGCATCATATTTGACATCATCCACGCTTCACCTTAAACCTGAATTACAATCATACTCTCTACTTCACATCACACCAGACCCAAATTCTAACTGTAATCTAAACTCCCCATTCGCCTTAAAGAACTACCAACTATAATACTAGCCCTAGCCCATGGATCTAACCTACACCGCCACCTTCGAAGTCAACACATGCTTCACCGGTAACTTAAACTTCCATCTCGTCCTTACCCTCATATAAGAGACAGACCCTAAATCAAATCGTAACCCTAACTTCCCCATAAAACTTAAGTTACACCCAAGCCTAACACTAGCCCTTGTCCGTGGACATTGCCCCTCACCATCACCATTGACAACACACAAGGTTCCCTTTAAACATGGATTTAAATCTGGCCCCCTACTCACATCAGAGACAGTCCCAAACTCAAAATGTAACCCTCTCCTCACTGTTCACCGTTCGTACACCTGACCCAAAACCCTGCCCAGTTTCTTCGACCTGACCCCTCACCACCGACAGTACCATGACTCATGTCTAACAAAAATCATGAAGGTCTGTATCGAAAATGACATCAGGTCAGAGCTGGATCCTGATTCCTACCATACCCCAATCCTCCACGTACAGCGAACTGAACACCGACACCTAAACCTAGACCTGGCCCCTGGACCTGAAACCTCATCGTCACCAATGACATCACCCACGTTCAGCGCAAACCTGATGTTCAATCACTTCCTCATCCACACATCAGAGCCTGATCCTAATCCTTCCCATAACCATATCTTCCCTGTACACCTTACCAAGCACCTATCCCTAACCCTAACCTTGTTTCCTGGTTGAATCCTCACTGACAAAATCGACATCTCCCATGCCTCACTGTAAACCTCCACCTCAATGTCGTCCATGCCATCACGTCAGAGCCAGATCCTAACTCTAAACATAGTCCTATACGTCTGGTACACCTTAGCAAACACAAACCCTCACTGTAGCCCAGGTCTCTTGACCTGAGACAACATCACAATTGACATCATTCACGCTTCACCTCAACTCTGAATTACAATCGTACTCTCTAACTCACATCACAGGTGAAACCAAGCTCTAACCATAATCTAAACTCCCCATTTGCCTTAAAGAAATCGCAACCCAAATCCTAGCACTAGCCCATGGACCAAACCCTCACTGTCACCTTCGACGTCACCCAGGCTTCACCGTAACCTTGAACTGCAATCTCGTACTCACCCTCACATCAGAGACAGATGCAAACACTGATAGTAACCCTACACTCCCCATTAACCTTAATGAACATGCAACCCTAAAGCAAGCACTTGTCCCTGGACCTTAACCCTTAGAGTCACCATTGACACCACTGAAGGTTATCTTTAAAAATGGATTTAAATCTTGTCCTCACAGTCACATCAGAGACAGTCTCTAACTCTCCCTGCAAATCTACCCTCACTGTACACCATTCCATACACCTGATCTGAAACCCTGCCCAGGTCTTCCAACGTGACCCCTCACCACCACCATCACCATCACTCATGTCTAAGAAACATCATGAAAGTCTATCTCGCAATCACCCTCACAATCAGAGCTGGATCCTGACTCTAACCATATCCCTATCCTCCACTTACAGCTAAACCACCACTTAAACTTAACCCTGGACTGCAACCAGGACCTGAAACCTCACTGTCACCATCGATGTTACCCATGCTTCACCATAAACCTGATGTTCAATCTCGTCCTCACCCTCACAACACAGCCGGATTGTTAGCCTAAACAAAACCATGTGCTCCCTGTACACCTTTCCGAACACCTAACCCTAACCCTAGACCTAGCCCATGGAACTGAACCCTGACAGTCACCACCGACATCACCCAGGCTTCAGCGTAAACCTGATGTTCAATCTCTTCCTCATCCTCACATCAGAGCCCAATTCTAACCCTTCCCATAACCGTATCTTCCCTGTACACCTTACCAAACACCTAACCCTAACCCTAGCCCTAGCCCATGGAATTGAACCTTGACGGTCACCTTCGACATCACCCAGGCTTCAGCGTAAACCCGATGTGCAATCCCATCCTCATCCTCACATCAGAGCCCGACTCAAACCCTTCCCATAACCGTATCTTCCCTGTACACCTTACCAAACACCTAACCCTAACCCTAGCCTTGTTCCCTGGACTTACCCCTCACCATCACCATCAATGTCCCCTACGCTTCAATGAAAACCTCGACCTCAATCTATCCCTCAACATCACATCAGAGGTGAATCCTAAGCAAAATGATAAACCAATCCTCCCTGTACACATTACAGGACACCTAACCCTAAACCTAACCTTGTTCACTGGCCTGTACCCTCTCTGTTAAAATCGACATCTCCCATGCGTCACTGTAAACCTCCGTGTCAATCTCACCCTCACCATCACATCAGAGTCACACCCTAACTCCAAACGTAGTCCCGTATGTTCCATACACCTCAGTGAAAACCAACCTTCTCTCTACTGCTGGTCATTTGACATGACCACACAACATCTCAATTGACATCTTCCATGCTTCACCTTAATCCTGAATTACAATCATACTCTCTAACTCACATCAGAGCTGGGCCCTAATGCTAACCATAATCCAAACTCCTCGTTCATGTTAAAGAACTAGTATCCATTAACCTAGCCCTAGCCCATGGATCTGAATCATCACCATCACCATCGATGTCACTGAGAATTAACCATAAACTGGATCTTCAATCTCGTACTCACCCTCACATCAGAGACAGACCCTAACTCTAATTGTAACCCTATCTTCGCCATAAACCTAAACAAACACCCAACCCTAACCCTAGTCTTTGTCCCTGGACATTGTCCCTCAGCGTCACCACTGACTTCACCGAAGGTTCGCTTTATCCATGGATTTAAATCTTGTCTTCGTAATCACTTCAGAGACAGACTCTAACTCTCACCATACATTTACCCTCAATGTTCACCATTTCGTACACCTAATACGATACCCTGCCCACGTCCTTCGCTCTGACCCCTCACCACAAACACCACCATCAAGCATGTCTATCAAAAAGAGTGAATATCATTCTCACAATCACCCTCACTTTAGAGCTGGATCCTGACTCTAACCATATCCCTATCCTCCATGCACAGTTAAACCAACACCGAAACCTAACCCTAGCTTGGCTCCTGGACCTGAAACCGCACAATCACCAACGATGTCACCCAGAATTCTCCGTAAACCCGATGTTCAATCTCGTCCTCAACCGCACTACAGAGCCAGATCATAAGCCTAAATGAAACCATATAGTCCCTGTACACCTTACCAAACACCTAACCCTACCCCTAGCCCTAGCCCATGGACCTAATACCTCACAATCACCATTGACATCACCCAGGCTTCAGCGTAAACCTGATGTTCAATCTCGTCCTGATCCTCACGTCAGAGCCCAATCCGAACCCTTCCCATAACAATATCTCCCCCGTACACCTTGCCAAACACTTAACCCTGAACCTAGCCTTGTTTCCTTGACTTACCCCTCACTGTCACCATCAGCGTCCCCCATGCCTCACTGTAAAACTCCTCCTCAGTGTACCCCTTCACCTCACATCAGAGCTGGATCCTAAGCATAACGATAACCCTCTCCTCCCAGTACAACTTACAGAACACCAAACCCTAACCCTAACCTTGTTCACTGACCAAAACCCTCACCGTCAAAATCGACATCTAACACACCTCACAGTAAACGTCAAGAACAATCTCACCCTTGGGCTCACATCAGAGCTACATCCTAACTTTAAACATAGTCCTGTATGTCCCGTAAAACTTTGCGAACACCAACCCTAACTCGAGTGCTGATCACTAGACCTGACCCCTCAGCATCATATTTGACATCATCCACGCTTCACCTTAAACCTGAATTACAATCATACTCTCTACTTCACATCACACCAGACCCAAATTCTAACTGTAATCTAAACTCCCCATTCGCCTTAAAGAACTACCAACTATAATACTAGCCCTAGCCCATGGATCTAACCTACACCGCCACCTTCGATGTCAACACATGCTTCACCGGTAACTTAAACTTCCATCTCGTCCTTACCCTCATATAAGAGACAGACCCTAAATCAAATCGTAACCCTAACTTCCCCATAAAACTTAAGTTACACCCAAGCCTAACACTAGCCCTTGTCCGTGGACATTGCCCCTCACCATCACCATTGACAACACACAAGGTTCCCTTTAAACATGGATTTAAATCTGGCCCCCTACTCACATCAGAGACAGTCCCAAACTCAAAATGTAACCCTCTCCTCACTGTTCACCGTTCGTACACCTGACCCAAAACCCTGCCCAGTTTCTTCAACCTGACCCCTCACCACCGACAGCACCATGACTCATGTCTAGCAAAAATCATGAAGGTCTGTATCGAAAATGACATCAGGTCAGAGCTGGATCCTGATTCCTACCATACCCCAATCCTCCACGTACAGCGAACTGAACACCGACACCTAAACCTAGACCTGGACCCTGGACCTGAAACCTCATCGTCACCAATGACATCACCCACGTTCAGCGCAAACCTGATGTTCAATCACTTCCTCATCCACACATCAGAGCCTGATCCTAATCCTTCCCATAACCATATCTTCCCTGTACACCTTACCAAGCACCTATCCCTAACCCTAACCTTGTTTCCTGGTTGAATCCTCACTGACAAAATCGACATCCCCCATGCCTCACTGTAAACCTCCACCTCAATGTCGTTCATGCCATCACGTCAGAGCCAGATCCTAACTCTAAACATAGTCCTATACGTCTGGTACACCTTAGCAAACACAAACCCTAACTGTAGCCCAGGTCTCTTGACCTGACACAACATCACAATTGACATCATTCATGCTTCACCTCAACTCTGAATTACAATCGTACTCTCTAACTCACATCACAGGTGAAACCAAGCTCTAACCATAATCTAAACTCCCCATTTGCCTTAAAGAAATCGCAACCCAAATCCTAGCACTAGCCCATGGACCAAACCCTCACTGTCACCTGCGACGTCACCCAGGCTTCACCGTAACCTTGAACTGCAATCTCGTACTCACCCTCACATCAGAGACAGATGCAAACACTGATAGTAACCCTACACTCCCCATTAACCTTAATGAACATGCAACCCTAAAGCAAGCACTTGTCCCTGGACCTTAACCCTTAGAGTCACCATTGACACCACTGAAGGTTATCTTTAAAAATGGATTTAAATCTTGTCCTCACAGTCACATCAGAGACAGTCTCTAACTCTACCTGCAAACCTACCCTCACTGTACACCATTCCATACACCTGATCTGAAACCCTGCCCAGGTCTTCCAACGTGACCCCTCACCACCACCATCACCATCACTCATGTCTAAGAAACATCATGAAAGTCTATCTCGCAATCACCCTCACAATCAGAGCTGGATCCTGACTCTAACCATATCCCTATCCTCCACTTACAGCTAAACCACCACTTAAACTTAACCCTGGACTGCAACCAGGACCTGAAACCTCACTGTCACCATCGATGTTACCCATGCTTCACCATAAACCTGATGTTCAATCTCGTCCTCACCCTCACAACAGAGCCGGATTGTTAGCCTAAACAAAACCATGTGCTCCCTGTACACCTTTCCGAACACCTAACCCTAACCCTACACCTAGCCCATGGAACTGAACCCTGACAGTCACCATCGACATCACCCAGGCTTCAGCGTAAACCTGATGTTCAATCTCTTCCTCATCCTCACATCAGAGCCCAATTCTAACCCTTCCCATAACCGTATCTTCCCTGTACACCTTACCAAACACCTAACCCTAACCCTAGCCCTAGCCCATGGAATTGAACCTTGACGGTCACCATCGACATCACCCAGGCTTCAGCGTAAACCCGATGTGCAATCCCATCCTCATCCTCACATCAGAGCCCGACTCAAACCCTTCCCATAACCGTATCTTCCCTGTACACCTTACCAAACACCTAACCCTAACCCTAGCCTTGTTCCCTGGACTTACCCCTCACCATCACCATCAATGTCCCCTATGCTTCAATGAAAACCTCGACCTCAATCTATCCCTCAACATCACATCAGAGGTGAGTCCTAAGCAAAATGATAAACCAATCCTCCCTGTACACATTACAGGACACCTAACCCTAAACCTAACCTTGTTTACTGGCCTGTACCCTCTCTGTTAAAATCGACATCTCCCATGCGTCACTGTAAACCTCCGTGTCAATCTCACCCTCACCATCACATCAGAGTCACACCCTAACTCCAAACGTAGTCCCGTATGTTCCATACACCTCAGTGAAAACCAACCTTCTCTCTACTGCTGGTCATTTGACATGACCACACAACATCTCAATTGACATCTTCCATGCTTCACCTTAATCCTGAATTACAATCATACTCTCTAACTCACATCAGAGCTGGGCCCTAATGCTAACCATAATCCAAACTCCTCGTTCATGTTAAAGAACTAGTATCCATTAACCTAGCCCTAGCCCATGGATCTGAATCATCACCATCACCATCGATGTCACTGAGAATTAACCATAAACTGGATCTTCAATCTCGTACTCAACCTCACATCAGAGACAGACCCTAACTCTAATTGTAACCCTATCTTCGCCATAAACCTAAACAAACACCCAACCCTAACCCTAGTCTTTGTCCCTGGACATTGTCCCTCAGCGTCACCACTGACTTCACCGAAGGTTCGCTTTATCCATGGATTTAAATCTTGTCTTCGTAATCACTTCAGAGACAGACTCTAACTCTCACCATACATTTACCCTCAATGTTCACCATTTCGTACACCTAATACGATACCCTGCCCACGTCCTTCGCTCTGACCCCTCACCACAAACACCACCATCAAGCATGTCTATCAAAAAGAGTGAATATCATTCTCACAATCACCCTCACTTTAGAGCTGGATCCTGACTCTAACCATATCCCTATCCTCCATGCACAGTTAAACCAACACCGAAACCTAATCCTAGCTTGGCTCCTGGACCTGAAACCGCACAATCACCAACGATGTCACCCAGAATTCTCCGTAAACCCGATGTTCAATCTCGTCCTCAACCGCACTACAGAGCCAGATCATAAGCCTAAATGAAACCATATAGTCCCTGTACACCTTACCAAACACCTAACCCTACCCCTAGCCCTAGCCCATGGACCTAATACCTCACAATCACCATTGACATCACCCAGGCTTCAGCGTAAACCTGATGTTCAATCTCGTCCTGATCCTCACGTCAGAGCCCAATCCGAACCCTTCCCATAACAATATCTCCCCCGTACACCTTGCCAAACACTTAACCCTGAACCTAGCCTTGTTTCCTTGACTTACCCCTCACTGTCACCATCAGCGTCCCCCATGCCTCACTGTAAAACTCCTCCTCAGTGTACCCCTTCACCTCACATCAGAGCTGGATCCTAAGCATAACGATAACCCTCTCCTCCCAGTACAACTTACAGAACACCAAACCCTAACCCTAACCTTGTTCACTGACCAAAACCCTCACCGTCAAAATCGACATCTAACACACCTCACAGTAAACGTCAAGAACAATCTCACCCTTGGGCTCACATCAGAGCTACATCCTAACTTTAAACATAGTCCTGTATGTCCCGTAAAACTTTGCGAACACCAACCCTAACTCGAGTGCTGATCACTAGACCTGACCCCTCAGCGTCATATTTGACATCATCCACGCTTCACCTTAAACCTGAATTACAATCATACTCTCTACTTCACATCACACCAGACCCAAATTCTAACTGTAATCTAAACTCCCCATTCGCCTTAAAGAACTACCAACTATAATACTAGCCCTAGCCCATGGATCTAACCTACACCGCCACCTTCGATGTCAACACATGCTTCACCGGTAACTTAAACTTCCATCTCGTCCTTACCCTCATATAAGAGACAGACCCTAAATCAAATCGTAACCCTAACTTCCCCATAAAACTTAAGTTACACCCAAGCCTAACACTAGCCCTTGTCCGTGGACATTGCCCCTCACCATCACCATTGACAACACACAAGGTTCCCTTTAAACATGGATTTAAATCTGGCCCCCTACTCACATCAGAGACAGTCCCAAACTCAAAATGTAACCCTCTCCTCACTGTTCACCGTTCGTACACCTGACCCAAAACCCTGCCCAGTTTCTTCAACCTGACCCCTCACCACCGACAGCACCATGACTCATGTCTAGCAAAAATCATGAAGGTCTGTATCGAAAATGACATCAGGTCAGAGCTGGATCCTGATTCCTACCATACCCCAATCCTCCACGTACAGCGAACTGAACACCGACACCTAAACCTAGACCTGGACCCTGGACCTGAAACCTCATCGTCACCAATGACATCACCCACGTTCAGCGCAAACCTGATGTTCAATCACTTCCTCATCCACACATCAGAGCCTGATCCTAATCCTTCCCATAACCATATCTTCCCTGTACACCTTACCAAGCACCTATCCCTAACCCTAACCTTGTTTCCTGGTTGAATCCTCACTGACAAAATCGACATCCCCCATGCCTCACTGTAAACCTCCACCTCAATGTCGTCCATGCCATCACGTCAGAGCCAGATCCTAACTCTAAACATAGTCCTATACGTCTGGTACACCTTAGCAAACACAAACCCTAACTGTAGCCCAGGTCTCTTGACCTGACACAACATCACAATTGACATCATTCATGCTTCACCTCAACTCTGAATTACAATCGTACTCTCTAACTCACATCACAGGTGAAACCAAGCTCTAACCATAATCTAAACTCCCCATTTGCCTTAAAGAAATCGCAACCCAAATCCTAGCACTAGCCCATGGACCAAACCCTCACTGTCACCTGCGACGTCACCCAGGCTTCACCGTAACCTTGAACTGCAATCTCGTACTCACCCTCACATCAGAGACAGATGCAAACACTGATAGTAACCCTACACTCCCCATTAACCTTAATGAACATGCAACCCTAAAGCAAGCACTTGTCCCTGGACCTTAACCCTTAGAGTCACCATTGACACCACTGAAGGTTATCTTTAAAAATGGATTTAAATCTTGTCCTCACAGTCACATCAGAGACAGTCTCTAACTCTACCTGCAAACCTACCCTCACTGTACACCATTCCATACACCTGATCTGAAACCCTGCCCAGGTCTTCCAACGTGACCCCTCACCACCACCATCACCATCACTCATGTCTAAGAAACATCATGAAAGTCTATCTCGCAATCACCCTCACAATCAGAGCTGGATCCTGACTCTAACCATATCCCTATCGTTCACTTACAGCTAAACCACCACTTAAACTTAACCCTGGACTGCAACCAGGACCTTAAACCTCACTGTCACCATCGGTGTTACCCATCCTTCTCCATAAACCTGGTGTTCAATGTCGTCCTCCCCCCCACAACAGAGCCGGATTGTTAGCCTACACAAAACCGTGTGCGCCCTGTACCCCTGTCCCAACACCTCACCCTAACCGTAGACGTAGCGCATGGAACTGAACCCTGTCAGTCACCATCGACATCACCCAGGCTTCAGCGTAAACCTGATGTTCAATCTCTTCCTCATCCTCACATCAGAGCCCAATTCTAACCCTTCCCATAACCGTATCTTCCCTGTACACCTTACCAAACACCTAACCCTAACCCTAGCCCTAGCCCATGGAATTGAACCTTGACGGTCACCATCGACATCACCCAGGCTTCAGCGTAAACCCGATGTGCAATCCCATCCTCATCCTCACATCAGAGCCCGACTCAAACCCTTCCCATAACCGTATCTTCCCTGTACACCTTACCAAACACCTAACCCTAACCCTAGCCTTGTTCCCTGGACTTACCCCTCACCATCACCATCAATGTCCCCTATGCTTCAATGAAAACCTCGACCTCAATCTATCCCTCAACATCACATCAGAGGTGAGTCCTAAGCAAAATGATAAACCAATCCTCCCTGTACACATTACAGGACACCTAACCCTAAACCTAACCTTGTTTACTGGCCTGTACCCTCTCTGTTAAAATCGACATCTCCCATGCGTCACTGTAAACCTCCGTGTCAATCTCACCCTCACCATCACATCAGAGTCACACCCTAACTCCAAACGTAGTCCCGTATGTTCCATACACCTCAGTGAAAACCAACCTTCTCTCTACTGCTGGTCATTTGACATGACCACACAACATCTCAATTGACATCTTCCATGCTTCACCTTAATCCTGAATTACAATCATACTCTCTAACTCACATCAGAGCTGGGCCCTAATGCTAACCATAATCCAAACTCCTCGTTCATGTTAAAGAACTAGTATCCATTAACCTAGCCCTAGCCCATGGATCTGAATCATCACCATCACCATCGATGTCACTGAGAATTAACCATAAACTGGATCTTCAATCTCGTACTCACCCTCACATCAGAGACAGACCCTAACTCTAATTGTAACCCTATCTTCGCCATAAACCTAAACAAACACCCAACCCTAACCCTAGTCTTTGTCCCTGGACATTGTCCCTCAGCGTCACCACTGACTTCACCGAAGGTTCGCTTTATCCATGGATTTAAATCTTGTCTTCGTAATCACTTCAGAGACAGACTCTAACTCTCACCATACATTTACCCTCAATGTTCACCATTGCGTACACCTAATACGATACCCTGCCCACGTCCTTCGCTCTGACCCCTCACCACAAACACCACCATCAAGCATGTCTATCAAAAAGAGTGAATATCATTCTCACAATCACCCTCACTTTAGAGCTGGATCCTGACTCTAACCATATCCCTATCCTCCATGCACAGTTAAACCAACACCGAAACCTAACCCTAGCTTGGCTCCTGGACCTGAAACCGCACAATCACCAACGATGTCACCCAGAATTCTCCGTAAACCCGATGTTCAATCTCGTCCTCAACCGCACTACAGAGCCAGATCATAAGCCTAAATGAAACCATATAGTCCCTGTACACCTTACCAAACACCTAACCCTACCCCTAGCCCTAGCCCATGGACCTAATACCTCACAATCACCATTGACATCACCCAGGCTTCAGCGTAAACCTGATGTTCAATCTCGTCCTGATCCTCACGTCAGAGCCCAATCCGAACCCTTCCCATAACAATATCTCCCCCGTACACCTTGCCAAACACTTAACCCTGAACCTAGCCTTGTTTCCTTGACTTACCCCTCACTGTCACCATCAGCGTCCCCCATGCCTCACTGTAAAACTCCTCCTCAGTGTACCCCTTCACCTCACATCAGAGCTGGATCCTAAGCATAACGATAACCCTCTCCTCCCAGTACAACTTACAGAACACCAAACCCTAACCCTAACCTTGTTCACTGACCAAAACCCTCACCGTCAAAATCGACATCTAACACACCTCACAGTAAACGTCAAGAACAATCTCACCCTTGGGCTCACATCAGAGCTACATCCTAACTTTAAACATAGTCCTGTATGTCCCGTAAAACGTTGCGAACACCAACCCTAACTCGAGTGCTGATCACTAGACCTGACCCCTCAGCATCATATTTGACATCATCCACGCTTCACCTTAAACCTGAATTACAATCATACTCTCTACTTCACATCACACCAGACCCAAATTCTAACTGTAATCTAAACTCCCCATTCGCCTTAAAGAACTAACAACTATAATACTAGCCCTAGCCCATGGATCTAACCTACACCGCCACCTTCGATGTCAACACATGCTTCACCGGTAACTTAAACTTCCATCTCGTCCTTACCCTCATATAAGAGACAGACCCTAAATCAAATTGTAACCCTAACTTCCCCATAAAACTTAAGTTACACCCAAGCCTAACACTAGCCCTTGTCCGTGGACATTGCCCCTCACCATCACCATTGACAACACACAAGGTTCCCTTTAAACGTGGATTTAAATCTGGCCCCCTACTCACATCAGAGACAGTCCCAAACTCAAAATGTAACCCTATCCTCACTGTTCACCGTTCGTACACCTGACCCAAAACCCTGCCCAGTTTCTTCAACCTGACCCCTCACCACCGACAGCACCATGACTCATGTCTAACAAAAATCATGAAGGTCTGTATCGAAAATGACATCAGGTCAGAGCTGGATCCTGATTCCTACCATACCCCAATGCTCCATGTACAGCGAACTGAACACCGACACCTAAACCTAGACCTGGCCCCTGGACCCGAAACCTCATCGTCACCAATGACATCACCCACGTTCAGCACAAACCTGATGTTCAATCACTTCCTCATCCACACATCAGAGCCTGATCCTAATCCTTCCCATAACCATATCTTCCCTGTACACCTTACCAAACACCTATCCCTAACCCTAACCTTGTTTCCTGGTTGAATCCTCACTGACAAAATCGACATCCCCCATGCCTCACTGTAAACCTCCACCTCAATGTCGTCCATGCCATCACGTCAGAGCCAGATCCTAACTCTAAACATAGTCCTATACGTCTGGTACACCTTAGCAAACACAAACCCTAACTGTAGCCCAGGTCTCTTGACCTGACACAACATCACAATTGACATCATTCACGCTTCACCTCAACTCTGAATTACAATCGTACTCTCTAACTCACATCACAGGTGAAACCAAGCTCTAACCATAATCTAAACTCCCCATTTGCCTTAAAGAAATCGCAACCCAATTCCTAGCACTAGCCCATGGACCAAACCCTCACTGTCACCTTCGACGTCACCCAGGCTTCACCGTAACCTTGAACTGCAATCTCGTACTCACCCTCACATCAGAGACAGATGCAAACACTGATAGTAACCCTACACTCCCCATTAACCTTAATGAACATGCAACCCTAAAGCAAGCACTTGTCCCTGGACCTTAACCCTTAGAGACACCACTGACACCACTGAAGGTTATCTTTAAAAATGGATTTAAATCTTGTCCTCACAGTCACATCAGAGACAGTCTCTAACTCTACCTGCAAACCTACCCTCACTGTACACCATTCCATACACCTGATCTGAAACCCTGCCCAGGTCTTCCAACGTGACCCCTCACCACCACCATCACCATCACTCATGTCTAAGAAACATCATGAAAGTCTATCTCGCAATCACCCTCACAATCAGAGCTGGATCCTGACTCTAACCATATCCCTATCCTCCACTTACAGCTAAACCACCACTTCAACTTAACCCTGGACTGCAAACAGGACCTGAAACCTCACTGTCACCATCGATGTTACCCATGCTTCACCATAAACCTGATGTTCAATCTCGTCCTCACCCTCACAACAGAGCCGGATTGTTAGCCTAAACAAAACCATGTGCTCCCTGTACACCTTTCCGAACACCTAACCCTAACCCTAGACCTAGCCCATGGAACTGAACCCTGACAGTCACCATCGACATCACCCAGGCTTCAGCGTAAACCTGATGTTCAATCTCTTCCTCATCCTCACATCAGAGCCCAATTCTAACCCTTCCCGTAACCGTATCTTCCCTGTACACCTTACCAAACACCTAACCCTAACCCTAGCCCTAGCCCATGGAATTGAACCTTGACGGTCACCATCGACATCACCCAGGCTTCAGCGTAAACCCGATGTGCAATCCCATCCTCATCCTCACATCGGAGCCCGAGTCAAACCCTTCCCATAACCGTATCTTCCCTGTACACCTTACCAAACACCTAACCCTAACCCTAGCCTTGTTCCCTGGACTTACCCCTCACCATCACCATCAATGTCCCCTACGCTTCAATGAAAACCTCGACCTCAATCTATCCCTCAACATCACATCAGAGGTGAATCCCCAGCAAAATGATAAACCAATCCTCCCTGTACACATTACAGGACACCTAACCCTAAACCTAACCTTGTTCACTGGCCTGTACACTCTCTGTTAAAATCGACATCTCCCATGCGTCACTGTAAACCTCCGTGTCAATCTCACCCTCACCATCACATCAGAGTCACACCCTAACTCCAAACGTAGTCCCGTATGTTCCATACACCTCAGTGAAAACCAACCTTCTCTCTACTGCTGGTCATTTGACATGACCACACAACATCTCAATTGACATCTTCCATGCTTCACCTTAATCCTGAATTACAATCATACTCTCTAACTCACATCAGAGCTGGGCCCTAATGCTAACCATAATCCAAACTCCTCGTTCATGTTAAAGAACTAGTATCCATTAACCTAGCCCTAGCCCATGGATCTGAATCATCACCATCACCATCGATGTCACTGAGAATTAACCATAAACTGGATCTTCAATCTCGTACTCACCCTCACATCAGAGACAGACCCTAACTCTAATTGTAACCCTATCTTCGCCATAAACCTAAACAAACACCCAACCCTAACCCTAGTCTTTGTCCCTGGAAATTGTCCCTCAGCGTCACCACTGTCTTCACCGAAGGTTCGCTTTATCCATGGATTTAAATCTTGTCTTCGTAATCACTTCAGAGACAGACTCTAACTCTCACCATACATTTACCCTCAATGTTCACCATTTCGTACACCTAATACGATACCCTGCCCACGTCCTTCGCTCTGACCCCTCACCACAAACACCACCGTCAAGCATGTCTATCAAGAAGAGTGAATATCATTCTCACAATCACCCTCACTTTAGAGCTGGATCCTGACTCTAACCATATCCCTATCCTCCATGCACAGTTAAACCAACACCGAAACCTAACCCTAGCTTGGCTCCTGGACCTGAAACCGCACAATCACCAACGATGTCACCCAGAATTCTCCGTAAACCCGATGTTCAATCTCGTCCTCAACCGCACTACAGAGCCAGATCATAAGCCTAAATGAAACCATATAGTCCCTGTACACCTTACCAAACACCTAACCCTACCCCTAGCCCTAGCCCATGGACCTAATACCTCACAATCACCATTGACATCACCCAGGCTTCAGCGTAAACCTGACGTTCAATCTCGTCCTGATCCTCACGTCAGAGCCCAATCCGAACCCTTCCCATAACAATATCTCCCCCGTACACCTTACCAAACACTTAACCCTGAACCTAGCCTTGTTTCCTTGACTTACCCCTCACTGTCACCATCAGCGTCCCCCATGCCTCACTGTAAAACTCCTCCTCAGTGTACCCCTTCACCTCACATCAGAGCTGGATCCTAAGCATAACGATAACCCTCTCCTCCCAGTACAACTTACAGAACACCAAACCCTAACCCTAACCTTGTTCACTGACCAAAACCCTCACCGTCAAAATCGACATCTAACACACCTCACAGTAAACGTCAAGAACAATCTCACCCTTGGGCTCACATCAGAGCTACATCCTAACTTTAAACATAGTCCTGTATGTCCCGTAAAACTTTGCGAACACCAACCCTAACTCGAGTGCTGATCACTAGACCTGACCCCTCAGCATCATATTTGACATCATCCACGCTTCACCTTAAACCTCAATTACAATCATACTCTCTACTTCACATCACACCAGACCCAAATTCTAACTGTAATCTAAACTCCCCATTCGCCTTAAAGAACTACCAACTATAATACTAGCCCTAGCCCATGGATCTAACCTACACCGCCACCTTCGATGTCAACACATGCTTCACCGGTAACTTAAACTTCCATCTCGTCCTTACCCTCACATAAGAGACAGACCCTAAATCAAATCGTAACCCTAACTTCCCCATAAAACTTAAGTTACACCCAAGCCTAACACTAGCCCTTGTCCGTGGACATTGCCCCTCACCATCACCATTGACAACACACAAGGTTCCCTTTAAACGTGGATTTAAATCTGGCCCCTTAGTCACATCAGAGACAGTCCCAAACTCAAAATGTAACCCTATCCTCACTGTTCACCGTTCGTACACCTGACCCAAATCCCTGCCCAGTTTCTTCAACCTGACCCCTCACCACCGACAGCACCATGACTCATGTCTAACAAAAATCATGAAGGTCTGTATCGAAAATGACATCAGGTCAGAGCTGGATCCTGATTCCTACCATACCCCAATCCTCCACGTACAGCGAACTGAACACCGACACCTAAACCTAGACCTGGCCCCCGGACCCGAAACCTCATCGTCACCAATGACATCACCCACGTTCAGCGCAAACCTGATGTTCAATCACTTCCTCATCCACACATCAGAGCCTGATCCTAATCCTTCCCATAACCATATCTTCCCTGTACACCTTACCAAACACCTATCCCTAACCCTAACCTTGTTTCCTGGTTGAATCCTCACTGACAAAATCGACATCCCCCATGCCTCACTGTAAACCTCCACCTCAATGTCGTCCATGCCATCACGTCAGAGCCAGATCCTAACTCTAAACATAGTCCTATACGTCTGGTACACCTTAGCAAACACAAACCCTAACTGTAGCCCAGGTCTCTTGACCTGACACAACATCACAATTGACATCATTCACGCTTCACCTCAACTCTGAATTACAATCGTACTCTCTAACTCACATCACAGGTGAAACCAAGCTCTAACCATAATCTAAACTCCCCATTTGCCTTAAAGAAATCGCAACCCAATTCCTAGCACTAGCCCATGGACCAAACCCTCACTGTCACCTTCGACGTCACCCAGGCTTCACCGTAACCTTGAACTGCAATCTCGTACTCACCCTCACATCAGAGACAGATGCAAACACTGATAGTAACCCTACACTCCCCATTAACCTTAATGAACATGCAACCCTAAAGCAAGCACTTGTCCCTGGACCTTAACCCTTAGAGACACCACTGACACCACTGAAGGTTATCTTTAAAAATGGATTTAAATCTTGTCCTCACAGTCACATCAGAGACAGTCTCTAACTCTACCTGCAAACCTACCCTCACTGTACACCATTCCATACACCTGATCTGAAACCCTGCCCAGGTCTTCCAACGTGACCCCTCACCACCACCATCACCATCACTCATGTCTAAGAAACATCATGAAAGTCTATCTCGCAATCACCCTCACAATCAGAGCTGGATCCTGACTCTAACCATATCCCTATCCTCCACTTACAGCTAAACCACCACTTCAACTTAACCCTGGACTGCAACCAGGACCTGAAACCTCACTGTCACCATCGATGTTACCCATGCTTCACCATAAACCTGATGTTCAATCTCGTCCTCACCCTCACAACAGAGCCGGATTGTTAGCCTAAACAAAACCATGTGCTCCCTGTACACCTTTCCGAACACCTAACCCTAACCCTAGACCTAGCCCATGGAACTGAACCCTGACAGTCACCATCGACATCACCCAGGCTTCAGCGTAAACCTGATGTTCAATCTCTTCCTCATCCTCACATCAGAGCCCAATTCTAACCCTTCCCGTAACCGTATCTTCCCTGTACACCTTACCAAACACCTAACCCTAACCCTAGCCCTAGCCCATGGAATTGAACCTTGACGGTCACCATCGACATCACCCAGGCTTCAGCGTAAACCCGATGTGCAATCCCATCCTCATCCTCACATCGGAGCCCGAGTCAAACCCTTCCCATAACCGTATCTTCCCTGTACACCTTACCAAACACCTAACCCTAACCCTAGCCTTGTTCCCTGGACTTACCCCTCACCATCACCATCAATGTCCCCTACGCTTCAATGAAAACCTCGACCTCAATCTATCCCTCAACATCACATCAGAGGTGAATCCCCAGCAAAATGATAAACCAATCCTCCCTGTACACATTACAGGACACCTAACCCTAAACCTAACCTTGTTCACTGGCCTGTACCCTCTCTGTTAAAATCGACATCTCCCATGCGTCACTGTAAACCTCCGTGTCAATCTCACCCTCACCATCACATCAGAGTCACACCCTAACTCCAAACGTAGTCCCGTATGTTCCATACACCTCAGTGAAAACCAACCTTCTCTCTACTGCTGGTCATTTGACATGACCACACAACATCTCAATTGACATCTTCCATGCTTCACCTTAATCCTGAATTACAATCATACTCTCTAACTCACATCAGAGCTGGGCCCTAATGCTAACCATAATCCAAACTCCTCGTTCATGTTAAAGAACTAGTATCCATTAACCTAGCCCTAGCCCATGGATCTGAATCATCACCATCACCATCGATGTCACCGAGAATTAACCATAAACTGGATCTTCAATCTCGTACTCACCCTCACATCAGAGACAGACCCTAACTCTAATTGTAACCCTATCTTCGCCATAAACCTAAACAAACACCCAACCCTAACCCTAGTCTTTGTCCCTGGACATTGTCCCTCAGCGTCACCACTGACTTCACCGAAGGTTCGCTTTATCCATGGATTTAAATCTTGTCTTCGTAATCACTTCAGAGACAGACTCTAACTCTCACCATACATTTACCCTCAATGTTCACCATTTTGTACACCTAATACGATACCCTGCCCACGTCCTTCGCTCTGACCCCTCACCACAAACACCACCGTCAAGCATGTCTATCAAAAAGAGTGAATATCATTCTCACAATCACCCTCACTTTAGAGCTGGATCCTGACTCTAACCATATCCCTATCCTCCATGCACAGTTAAACCAACACCGAAACCTAACCCTAGCTTGGCTCCTGGACCTGAAACCGCACAATCACCAACGATGTCACCCAGAATTCTCCGTAAACCCGATGTTCAATCTCGTCCTCAACCGCACTACAGAGCCAGATCATAAGCCTAAATGAAACCATATAGTCCCTGTACACCTTACCAAACACCTAACCCTACCCCTAGCCCTAGCCCATGGACCTAATACCTCACAATCACCATTGACATCACCCAGGCTTCAGCGTAAACCTGACGTTCAATCTCGTCCTGATCCTCACGTCAGAGCCCAATCCGAACCCTTCCCATAACAATATCTCCCCCGTACACCTTACCAAACACTTAACACTGAACCTAGCCTTGTTTCCTTCACTTACCCCTCACTGTCACCATCACCGTCCCCCATGCCTCACTGTAAAACTCCTCCTCAGTGTACCCCTTCACCTCACATCAGAGCTGGATCCTAAGCATAACGATAACCCTCTCCTCCCAGTACAACTTACAGAACACCAAACCCTAACCCTAACCTTGTTCACTGACCAAAACCCTCACCGTCAAAATCGACATCTAACACACCTCACAGTAAACGTCAAGAACAATCTCACCCTTGGGCTCACATCAGAGCTACATCCTAACTTTAAACATAGTCCTGTATGTCCCGTAAAACTTTGCGAACACCAACCCTAACTCGAGTGCTGATCACTAGACCTGACCCCTCAGCATCATATTTGACATCATCCACGCTTCACCTTAAACCTGAATTACAATCATACTCTCTACTTCACATCACACCAGACCCAAATTCTAACTGTAATCTAAACTCCCCATTCGCCTTAAAGAACTACCAACTATAATACTAGCCCTAGCCCATGGATCTAACCTGCACCGCCACCTTCGATGTCAACACATGCTTCACCGGTAACTTAAACTTCCATCTCGTCCTTACCCTCATATAAGAGACAGACCCTAAATCAAATCGTAACCCTAACTTCCCCATAAAACTTAAGTTACACCCAAGCCTAACACTAGCCCTTGTCCGTGGACATTGCCCCTCACCATCACCATTGACAACACACAAGGTTCCCTTTAAACGTGGATTTAAATCTGGCCCCCTACTCACATCAGAGACAGTCCCAAACTCAAAATGTAACCCTATCCTCACTGTACACCGTTCGTACACCTGACCCAAAACCCTGCCCAGTTTCTTCAACCTGACCCCTCACCACCGACAGCACCATGACTCATGTCTAACAAAAATCATGAAGGTCTGTATCGAAAATGACATCAGGTCAGAGCTGGATCCTGATTCCTACCATACCCCAATCCTCCACGTACAGCGAACTGAACACCGACACCTAAACCTAGACCTGGCCCCTGGACCCGAAACCTCATCGTCACCAATGACATCACCCACGTTCAGCGCAAACCTGATGTTCAATCACTTCCTCATCCACAAATCAGAGCCTGATCCTAATCCTTCCCATAACCATATCTTCCCTGTACACCTTACCAAACACCTATCCCTAACCCAAACCTTGTTTCCTGGTTGAATCCTCACTGACAAAATCGACATCCCCCATGCCTCACTGTAAACCTCCACCTCAATGTCGTCCATGCCATCACGTCAGAGCCAGATCCTAACTCTAAACATAGTCCTATACGTCTGGTACACCTTAGCAAACACAAACCCTAACTGTAGCCCAGGACTCTTGACCTGACACAACATCACAATTGACATCATTCACGCTTCACCTCAACTCTGAATTACAATCATACTCTCTAACTCACATCACAGGTGAAACCAAACTCTAACCATAATCTAAACTCCCCATTTGCCTTAAAGAAATCGCAACCCAAATCCTAGCACTAGCCCATGGACCAAACCCTCACTGTCACCTTCGACGTCACCCAGGCTTCACCGTAACCTTGAACTGCAATCTCGTACTCACCCTCACATCAGAGACAGATGCAAACACTGATAGTAACCCTGCACTCCCCATTAACCTTAATGAACATGCAACGCTAAAGCAAGCACTTGTCCCTGGACCTTAACCCTTAGAGTCACCATTGACACCACTGAAGGTTATCTTTAAAAATGGATTTAAATCTTGTCCTCACAGTCACATCAGAGACAGTCTCTAACTCTACCTGCAAACCTACCCTCACTGTACACCATTCCATACACCTGATCTGAAACCCTGCCCAGGTCTTCCAACGTGACCCCTCACCACCACCATCACCATCACTCATGTCTAAGAAACATCATGAAAGTCTATCTCGCAATCACCCTCACAATCAGAGCTGGATCCTGACTCTAACCATATCCCTATCCTCCACTTACAGCTAAACCACCACTTAAACTTAACCCTGGACTGCAACCAGGACCTGAAACCTCACTGTCACCATCGATGTTACCCATGCTTCACCATAAACCTGATGTTCAATCTCGTCCTCACCCTCACAACAGAGCCGGATTGTTAGCCTAAACAAAACCATGTGCTCCCTGTACACCTTTCCGAACACCTAACCCTAACCCTAGACCTAGCCCATGGAACTGAACCCTGACAGTCACCATCGACATCACCCAGGCTTCAGCGTAAACCTGATGTTCAATCTCATCCTCATCCTCACATCAGAGCCCAATTCTAACCCTTCCCGTAACCGTATCTTCCCTGTACACCTTACCAAACACCTAACCCTAACCCTAGCCCTAGCCCATGGAATTGAACCTTGACGGTCACCATCGACATCACCCAGGCTTCAGCGTAAACCCGATGTGCAATCCCATCCTCATCCTCACATCAGAGCCCGACTCAAACCCTTCCCATAACCGTATCTTCCCTGTACACCTTACCAAACACCTAACCCTAACCCTAGCCTTGTTCCCTGGACTTACCCCTCACCATCACCATCAATGTCCCCTACGCTTCAATGAAAACCTCGACCTCAATCTATCCCTCAACATCACATCAGAGGTGAATCCCCAGCAAAATGATAAACCAATCCTCCCTGTACACATTACAGAACACCTAACCCTAAACCTAACCTTGTTCACTGGCCTGTACCCTCTCTGTTAAAATCGACATCTCCCATGCGTCACTGTAAACCTCCGTGTCAATCTCACCCTCACCATCACATCAGAGTCACACCCTAACTCCAAACGTAGTCCCGTATGTTCCATACACCTCAGTGAAAACCAACCTTCTCTCTACTGCTGGTCATTTGACATGACCACACAACATCTCAATTGACATCTTCCATGCTTCACCTTAATCCTGAATTACAATCATACTCTCTAACTCACATCAGAGCTGGGCCCTAATGCTAACCATAATCCAAACTCCTCGTTCATGTTAAAGAACTAGTATCCATTAACCTAGCCCTAACCCATGGATCTGAATCATCACCATCACCATCGATGTCACCGAGAATTAACCATAAACTGGATCTTCAATCTCGTACTCACCCTCACATCAGAGACAGACCCTAACTCTAATTGTAACCCTATCTTCGCCATAAACCTAAACAAACACCCAACCCTAACCCTAGTCTTTGTCCCTGGACATTGTCCCTCAGCGTCACCACTGACTTCACCGAAGGTTCGCTTTATCCATGGATTTAAATCTTGTCTTCGTAATCACTTCAGAGACAGACTCTAACTCTCACCATACATTTACCCTCAATGTTCACCATTTTGTACACCTAATACGATACCCTGCCCACGTCCTTCGCTCTGACCCCTCACCACAAACACCACCGTCAAGCATGTCTATCAAAAAGAGTGAATATCATTCTCACAATCACCCTCACTTTAGAGCTGGATCCTGACTCTAACCATATCCCTATCCTCCATGCACAGTTAAACCAACACCGAAACCTAACCCTAGCTTGGCTCCTGGACCTGAAACCGCACAATCACCAACGATGTCACCCAGAATTCTCCGTAAATCCGATGTTCAATCTCGTCCTCAACCGCACTACAGAGCCAGATCATAAGCCTAAATGAAACCATATAGTCCCTGTACACCTTACCAAACACCTAACCCTACCCCTAGCCCTAGCCCATGGACCTAATACCTCACAATCACCATTGACATCACCCAGGCTTCAGCGTAAACCTGACGTTCAATCTCGTCCTGATCCTCACGTCAGAGCCCAATCCGAACCCTTCCCATAACAATATCTCCCCCGTACACCTTACCAAACACTTAACCCTGAACCTAGCCTTGTTTCCTTGACTTACCCCTCACTGTCACCATCAGCGTCCCCCATGCCTCACTGTAAAACTCCTCCTCAGTGTACCCCTTCACCTCACATCAGAGCTGGATCCTAAGCATAACGATAACCCTCTCCTCCCAGTACAACTTACAGAACACCAAACCCTAACCCTAACCTTGTTCACTGACCAAAACCCTCACCATCAAAATCGACATCTAACACACCTCACAGTAAACGTCAAGAACAATCTCACCCTTGGGCTCACATCAGAGCTACATCCTAACTTTAAACATAGTCCTGTATGTCCCGTAAAACTTTGCGAACACCAACCCTAACTCGAGTGCTGATCACTAGACCTGACCCCTCAGCATCATATTTGACATCATCCACGCTTCACCTTAAACCTGAATTACAATCATACTCTCTACTTCACATCACACCAGACCCAAATTCTAACTGTAATCTAAACTCCCCATTCGCCTTAAAGAACTACCAACTATAATACTAGCCCTAGCCCATGGATCTAACCTACACCGCCACCTTCGATGTCAACACATGCTTCACCGGTAACTTAAACTTCCATCTCGTCCTTACCCTCACATAAGAGACAGACCCTAAATCAAATCGTAACCCTAACTTCCCCATAAAACTTAAGTTACACCCAAGCCTAACACTAGCCCTTGTCCGTGGACATTGCCCCTCACCATCACCATTGACAACACACAAGGTTCCCTTTAAACGTGGATTTAAATCTGGCCCCCTACTCACATCAGAGACAGTCCCAAACTCAAAATGTAACCCTATCCTCACTGTTCACCGTTCGTACACCTGACCCAAAACCCTGCCCAGTTTCTTCAACCTGACCCCTCACCACCGACAGCACCATGACTCATGTCTAACAAAAATCATGAAGGTCTGTATCGAAAATGACATCAGGTCAGAGCTGGATCCTGATTCCTACCATACCCCAATCCTCCATGTACAGCGAACTGAACACCGACACCTAAACCTAGACCTGGCCCCTGGACCCGAAACCTCATCGTCACCAATGACATCACCCACGTTCAGCACAAACCTGATGTTCAATCACTTCCTCATCCACACATCAGAGCCTGATCCTAATCCTTCCCATAACCATATCTTCCCTGTACACCTTACCAAACACCTATCCCTAACCCTAACCTTGTTTCCTGGTTGAATCCTCACTGACAAAATCGACATCCCCCATGCCTCACTGTAAACCTCCACCTCAATGTCGTCCATGCCATCACGTCAGAGCCAGATCCTAACTCTAAACATAGTCCTATACGTCTGGTACACCTTAGCAAACACAAACCCTAACTGTAGCCCAGGTCTCTTGACCTGACACAACATCACAATTGACATCATTCACGCTTCACCTCAACTCTGAATTACAATCGTACTCTCTAACTCACATCACAGGTGAAACCAAGC
Organism: Manis javanica; assembly: GCF_040802235.1. Classification (NCBI taxonomy): domain Eukaryota; kingdom Metazoa; phylum Chordata; class Mammalia; order Pholidota; family Manidae; genus Manis; species Manis javanica. The sequence continues at coordinate 1,030,755 of NW_027332168.1, read as the reverse complement.
TCTAACCATAATCTAAACTCCCCATTTGCCTTAAAGAAATCGCAACCCAATTCCTAGCACTAGCCCATGGACCAAACCCTCACTGTCACCTTCGACGTCACCCAGGCTTCACCGTAACCTTGAACTGCAATCTCGTACTCACCCTCACATCAGAGACAGATGCAAACACTGATAGTAACCCTACACTCCCCATTAACCTTAATGAACATGCAACCCTAAAGCAAGCACTTGTCCCTGGACCTTAACCCTTAGAGACACCACTGACACCACTGAAGGTTATCTTTAAAAATGGATTTAAATCTTGTCCTCACAGTCACATCAGAGACAGTCTCTAACTCTACCTGCAAACCTACCCTCACTGTACACCATTCCATACACCTGATCTGAAACCCTGCCCAGGTCTTCCAACGTGACCCCTCACCACCACCATCACCATCACTCATGTCTAAGAAACATCATGAAAGTCTATCTCGCAATCACCCTCACAATCAGAGCTGGATCCTGACTCTAACCATATCCCTATCCTCCACTTACAGCTAAACCACCACTTCAACTTAACCCTGGACTGCAAACAGGACCTGAAACCTCACTGTCACCATCGATGTTACCCATGCTTCACCATAAACCTGATGTTCAATCTCGTCCTCACCCTCACAACAGAGCCGGATTGTTAGCCTAAACAAAACCATGTGCTCCCTGTACACCTTTCCGAACACCTAACCCTAACCCTAGACCTAGCCCATGGAACTGAACCCTGACAGTCACCATCGACATCACCCAGGCTTCAGCGTAAACCTGATGTTCAATCTCTTCCTCATCCTCACATCAGAGCCCAATTCTAACCCTTCCCGTAACCGTATCTTCCCTGTACACCTTACCAAACACCTAACCCTAACCCTAGCCCTAGCCCATGGAATTGAACCTTGACGGTCACCATCGACATCACCCAGGCTTCAGCGTAAACCCGATGTGCAATCCCATCCTCATCCTCACATCGGAGCCCGAGTCAAACCCTTCCCATAACCGTATCTTCCCTGTACACCTTACCAAACACCTAACCCTAACCCTAGCCTTGTTCCCTGGACTTACCCCTCACCATCACCATCAATGTCCCCTACGCTTCAATGAAAACCTCGACCTCAATCTATCCCTCAACATCACATCAGAGGTGAATCCCCAGCAAAATGATAAACCAATCCTCCCTGTACACATTACAGGACACCTAACCCTAAACCTAACCTTGTTCACTGGCCTGTACACTCTCTGTTAAAATCGACATCTCCCATGCGTCACTGTAAACCTCCGTGTCAATCTCACCCTCACCATCACATCAGAGTCACACCCTAACTCCAAACGTAGTCCCGTATGTTCCATACACCTCAGTGAAAACCAACCTTCTCTCTACTGCTGGTCATTTGACATGACCACACAACATCTCAATTGACATCTTCCATGCTTCACCTTAATCCTGAATTACAATCATACTCTCTAACTCACATCAGAGCTGGGCCCTAATGCTAACCATAATCCAAACTCCTCGTTCATGTTAAAGAACTAGTATCCATTAACCTAGCCCTAGCCCATGGATCTGAATCATCACCATCACCATCGATGTCACTGAGAATTAACCATAAACTGGATCTTCAATCTCGTACTCACCCTCACATCAGAGACAGACCCTAACTCTAATTGTAACCCTATCTTCGCCATAAACCTAAACAAACACCCAACCCTAACCCTAGTCTTTGTCCCTGGAAATTGTCCCTCAGCGTCACCACTGTCTTCACCGAAGGTTCGCTTTATCCATGGATTTAAATCTTGTCTTCGTAATCACTTCAGAGACAGACTCTAACTCTCACCATACATTTACCCTCAATGTTCACCATTTCGTACACCTAATACGATACCCTGCCCACGTCCTTCGCTCTGACCCCTCACCACAAACACCACCGTCAAGCATGTCTATCAAGAAGAGTGAATATCATTCTCACAATCACCCTCACTTTAGAGCTGGATCCTGACTCTAACCATATCCCTATCCTCCATGCACAGTTAAACCAACACCGAAACCTAACCCTAGCTTGGCTCCTGGACCTGAAACCGCACAATCACCAACGATGTCACCCAGAATTCTCCGTAAACCCGATGTTCAATCTCGTCCTCAACCGCACTACAGAGCCAGATCATAAGCCTAAATGAAACCATATAGTCCCTGTACACCTTACCAAACACCTAACCCTACCCCTAGCCCTAGCCCATGGACCTAATACCTCACAATCACCATTGACATCACCCAGGCTTCAGCGTAAACCTGACGTTCAATCTCGTCCTGATCCTCACGTCAGAGCCCAATCCGAACCCTTCCCATAACAATATCTCCCCCGTACACCTTACCAAACACTTAACCCTGAACCTAGCCTTGTTTCCTTGACTTACCCCTCACTGTCACCATCAGCGTCCCCCATGCCTCACTGTAAAACTCCTCCTCAGTGTACCCCTTCACCTCACATCAGAGCTGGATCCTAAGCATAACGATAACCCTCTCCTCCCAGTACAACTTACAGAACACCAAACCCTAACCCTAACCTTGTTCACTGACCAAAACCCTCACCGTCAAAATCGACATCTAACACACCTCACAGTAAACGTCAAGAACAATCTCACCCTTGGGCTCACATCAGAGCTACATCCTAACTTTAAACATAGTCCTGTATGTCCCGTAAAACTTTGCGAACACCAACCCTAACTCGAGTGCTGATCACTAGACCTGACCCCTCAGCATCATATTTGACATCATCCACGCTTCACCTTAAACCTGAATTACAATCATACTCTCTACTTCACATCACACCAGACCCAAATTCTAACTGTAATCTAAACTCCCCATTCGCCTTAAAGAACTACCAACTATAATACTAGCCCTAGCCCATGGATCTAACCTACACCGCCACCTTCGATGTCAACACATGCTTCACCGGTAACTTAAACTTCCATCTCGTCCTTACCCTCACATAAGAGACAGACCCTAAATCAAATCGTAACCCTAACTTCCCCATAAAACTTAAGTTACACCCAAGCCTAACACTAGCCCTTGTCCGTGGACATTGCCCCTCACCATCACCATTGACAACACACAAGGTTCCCTTTAAACGTGGATTTAAATCTGGCCCCTTAGTCACATCAGAGACAGTCCCAAACTCAAAATGTAACCCTATCCTCACTGTTCACCGTTCGTACACCTGACCCAAAACCCTGCCCAGTTTCTTCAACCTGACCCCTCACCACCGACAGCACCATGACTCATGTCTAACAAAAATCATGAAGGTCTGTATCGAAAATGACATCAGGTCAGAGCTGGATCCTGATTCCTACCATACCCCAATCCTCCACGTACAGCGAACTGAACACCGACAACTAAACCTAGACCTGGCCCCCGGACCCGAAACCTCATCGTCACCAATGACATCACCCACGTTCAGCGCAAACCTGATGTTCAATCACTTCCTCATCCACACATCAGAGCCTGATCCTAATCCTTCCCATAACCATATCTTCCCTGTACACCTTACCAAACACCTATCCCTAACCCTAACCTTGTTTCCTGGTTGAATCCTCACTGACAAAATCGACATCCCCCATGCCTCACTGTAAACCTCCACCTCAATGTCGTCCATGCCATCACGTCAGAGCCAGATCCTAACTCTAAACATAGTCCTATACGTCTGGTACACCTTAGCAAACACAAACCCTAACTGTAGCCCAGGTCTCTTGACCTGACACAACATCACAATTGACATCATTCACGCTTCACCTCAACTCTGAATTACAATCGTACTCTCTAACTCACATCACAGGTGAAACCAAGCTCTAACCATAATCTAAACTCCCCATTTGCCTTAAAGAAATCGCAACCCAATTCCTAGCACTAGCCCATGGACCAAACCCTCACTGTCACCTTCGACGTCACCCAGGCTTCACCGTAACCTTGAACTGCAATCTCGTACTCACCCTCACATCAGAGACAGATGCAAACACTGATAGTAACCCTACACTCCCCATTAACCTTAATGAACATGCAACCCTAAAGCAAGCACTTGTCCCTGGACCTTAACCCTTAGAGACACCACTGACACCACTGAAGGTTATCTTTAAAAATGGATTTAAATCTTGTCCTCACAGTCACATCAGAGACAGTCTCTAACTCTACCTGCAAACCTACCCTCACTGTACACCATTCCATACACCTGATCTGAAACCCTGCCCAGGTCTTCCAACGTGACCCCTCACCACCACCATCACCATCACTCATGTCTAAGAAACATCATGAAAGTCTATCTCGCAATCACCCTCACAATCAGAGCTGGATCCTGACTCTAACCATATCCCTATCCTCCACTTACAGCTAAACCACCACTTCAACTTAACCCTGGACTGCAACCAGGACCTGAAACCTCACTGTCACCATCGATGTTACCCATGCTTCACCATAAACCTGATGTTCAATCTCGTCCTCACCCTCACAACAGAGCCGGATTGTTAGCCTAAACAAAACCATGTGCTCCCTGTACACCTTTCCGAACACCTAACCCTAACCCTAGACCTAGCCCATGGAACTGAACCCTGACAGTCACCATCGACATCACCCAGGCTTCAGCGTAAACCTGATGTTCAATCTCTTCCTCATCCTCACATCAGAGCCCAATTCTAACCCTTCCCGTAACCGTATCTTCCCTGTACACCTTACCAAACACCTAACCCTAACCCTAGCCCTAGCCCATGGAATTGAACCTTGACGGTCACCATCGACATCACCCAGGCTTCAGCGTAAACCCGATGTGCAATCCCATCCTCATCCTCACATCAGAGCCCGACTCAAACCCTTCCCATAACCGTATCTTCCCTGTACACCTTACCAAACACCTAACCCTAACCCTAGCCTTGTTCCCTGGACTTACCCCTCACCATCACCATCAATGTCCCCTACGCTTCAATGAAAACCTCGACCTCAATCTATCCCTCAACATCACATCAGAGGTGAATCCCCAGCAAAATGATAAACCAATCCTCCCTGTACACATTACAGGACACCTAACCCTAAACCTAACCTTGTTCACTGGCCTGTACCCTCTCTGTTAAAATCGACATCTCCCATGCGTCACTGTAAACCTCCGTGTCAATCTCACCCTCACCATCACATCAGAGTCACACCCTAACTCCAAACGTAGTCCCGTATGTTCCATACACCTCAGTGAAAACCAACCTTCTCTCTACTGCTGGTCATTTGACATGACCACACAACATCTCAATTGACATCTTCCATGCTTCACCTTAATCCTGAATTACAATCATACTCTCTAACTCACATCAGAGCTGGGCCCTAATGCTAACCATAATCCAAACTCCTCGTTCATGTTAAAGAACTAGTATCCATTAACCTAGCCCTAGCCCATGGATCTGAATCATCACCATCACCATCGATGTCACCGAGAATTAACCATAAACTGGATCTTCAATCTCGTACTCACCCTCACATCAGAGACAGACCCTAACTCTAATTGTAACCCTATCTTCGCCATAAACCTAAACAAACACCCAACCCTAACCCTAGTCTTTGTCCCTGGACATTGTCCCTCAGCGTCACCACTGACTTCACCGAAGGTTCGCTTTATCCATGGATTTAAATCTTGTCTTCGTAATCACTTCAGAGACAGACTCTAACTCTCACCATACATTTACCCTCAATGTTCACCATTTCGTACACCTAATACGATACCCTGCCCACGTCCTTCGCTCTGACCCCTCACCACAAACACCACCGTCAAGCATGTCTATCAAAAAGAGTGAATATCATTCTCACAATCACCCTCACTTTAGAGCTGGATCCTGACTCTAACCATATCCCTATCCTCCATGCACAGTTAAACCAACACCGAAACCTAACCCTAGCTTGGCTCCTGGACCTGAAACCGCACAATCACCAACGATGTCACCCAGAATTCTCCGTAAACCCGATGTTCAATCTCGTCCTCAACCGCACTACAGAGCCAGATCATAAGCCTAAATGAAACCATATAGTCCCTGTACACCTTACCAAACACCTAACCCTACCCCTAGCCCTAGCCCATGGACCTAATACCTCACAATCACCATTGACATCACCCAGGCTTCAGCGTAAACCTGACGTTCAATCTCGTCCTGATCCTCACGTCAGAGCCCAATCCGAACCCTTCCCATAACAATATCTCCCCCGTACACCTTACCAAACACTTAACCCTGAACCTAGCCTTGTTTCCTTGACTTACCCCTCACTGTCACCATCAGCGTCCCCCATGCCTCACTGTAAAACTCCTCCTCAGTGTACCCCTTCACCTCACATCAGAGCTGGATCCTAAGCATAACGATAACCCTCTCCTCCCAGTACAACTTACAGAACACCAAACCCTAACCCTAACCTTGTTCACTGACCAAAACCCTCACCGTCAAAATCGACATCTAACACACCTCACAGTAAACGTCAAGAACAATCTCACCCTTGGGCTCACATCAGAGCTACATCCTAACTTTAAACATAGTCCTGTATGTCCCGTAAAACTTTGCGAACACCAACCCTAACTCGAGTGCTGATCACTAGACCTGACCCCTCAGCATCATATTTGACATCATCCACGCTTCACCTTAAACCTGAATTACAATCATACTCTCTACTTCACATCACACCAGACCCAAATTCTAACTGTAATCTAAACTCCCCATTCGCCTTAAAGAACTACCAACTATAATACTAGCCCTAGCCCATGGATCTAACCTGCACCGCCACCTTCGATGTCAACACATGCTTCACCGGTAACTTAAACTTCCATCTCGTCCTTACCCTCATATAAGAGACAGACCCTAAATCAAATCGTAACCCTAACTTCCCCATAAAACTTAAGTTACACCCAAGCCTAACACTAGCCCTTGTCCGTGGACATTGCCCCTCACCATCACCATTGACAACACACAAGGTTCCCTTTAAACGTGGATTTAAATCTGGCCCCCTACTCACATCAGAGACAGTCCCAAACTCAAAATGTAACCCTATCCTCACTGTTCACCGTTCGTACACCTGACCCAAAACCCTGCCCAGTTTCTTCAACCTGACCCCTCACCACCGACAGCACCATGACTCATGTCTAACAAAAATCATGAAGGTCTGTATCGAAAATGACATCAGGTCAGAGCTGGATCCTGATTCCTACCATACCCCAATCCTCCACGTACAGCGAACTGAACACCGACACCTAAACCTAGACCTGGCCCCTGGACCCGAAACCTCATCGTCACCAATGACATCACCCACGTTCAGCGCAAACCTGATGTTCAATCACTTCCTCATCCACACATCAGAGCCTGATCCTAATCCTTCCCATAACCATATCTTCCCTGTACACCTTACCAAACACCTATCCCTAACCCTAACCTTGTTTCCTGGTTGAATCCTCACTGACAAAATCGACATCCCCCATGCCTCACTGTAAACCTCCACCTCAATGTCGTCCATGCCATCACGTCAGAGCCAGATCCTAACTCTAAACATAGTCCTATACGTCTGGTACACCTTAGCAAACACAAACCCTAACTGTAGCCCAGGTCTCTTGACCTGACACAACATCACAATTGACATCATTCACGCTTCACCTCAACTCTGAATTACAATCGTACTCTCTAACTCACATCACAGGTGAAACCAAGCTCTAACCATAATCTAAACTCCCCATTTGCCTTAAAGAAATCGCAACCCAAATCCTAGCACTAGCCCATGGACCAAACCCTCACTGTCACCTTCGACGTCACCCAGGCTTCACCGTAACCTTGAACTGCAATCTCGTACTCACCCTCACATCAGAGACAGATGCAAACACTGATAGTAACCCTACACTCCCCATTAACCTTAATGAACATGCAACGCTAAAGCAAGCACTTGTCCCTGGACCTTAACCCTTAGAGTCACCATTGACACCACTGAAGGTTATCTTTAAAAATGGATTTAAATCTTGTCCTCACAGTCACATCAGAGACAGTCTCTAACTCTACCTGCAAACCTACCCTCACTGTACACCATTCCATACACCTGATCTGAAACCCTGCCCAGGTCTTCCAACGTGACCCCTCACCACCACCATCACCATCACTCATGTCTAAGAAACATCATGAAAGTCTATCTCGCAATCACCCTCACAATCAGAGCTGGATCCTGACTCTAACCATATCCCTATCCTCCACTTACAGCTAAACCACCACTTAAACTTAACCCTGGACTGCAACCAGGACCTGAAACCTCACTGTCACCATCGATGTTACCCATGCTTCACCATAAACCTGATGTTCAATCTCGTCCTCACCCTCACAACAGAGCCGGATTGTTAGCCTAAACAAAACCATGTGCTCCCTGTACACCTTTCCGAACACCTAACCCTAACCCTAGACCTAGCCCATGGAACTGAACCCTGACAGTCACCATCGACATCACCCAGGCTTCAGCGTAAACCTGATGTTCAATCTCATCCTCATCCTCACATCAGAGCCCAATTCTAACCCTTCCCGTAACCGTATCTTCCCTGTACACCTTACCAAACACCTAACCCTAACCCTAGCCCTAGCCCATGGAATTGAACCTTGACGGTCACCATCGACATCACCCAGGCTTCAGCGTAAACCCGATGTGCAATCCCATCCTCATCCTCACATCAGAGCCCGACTCAAACCCTTCCCATAACCGTATCTTCCCTGTACACCTTACCAAACACCTAACCCTAACCCTAGCCTTGTTCCCTGGACTTACCCCTCACCATCACCATCAATGTCCCCTACGCTTCAATGAAAACCTCGACCTCAATCTATCCCTCAACATCACATCAGAGGTGAATCCCCAGCAAAATGATAAACCAATCCTCCCTGTACACATTACAGAACACCTAACCCTAAACCTAACCTTGTTCACTGGCCTGTACCCTCTCTGTTAAAATCGACATCTCCCATGCGTCACTGTAAACCTCCGTGTCAATCTCACCCTCACCATCACATCAGAGTCACACCCTAACTCCAAACGTAGTCCCGTATGTTCCATACACCTCAGTGAAAACCAACCTTCTCTCTACTGCTGGTCATTTGACATGACCACACAACATCTCAATTGACATCTTCCATGCTTCACCTTAATCCTGAATTACAATCATACTCTCTAACTCACATCAGAGCTGGGCCCTAATGCTAACCATAATCCAAACTCCTCGTTCATGTTAAAGAACTAGTATCCATTAACCTAGCCCTAGCCCATGGATCTGAATCATCACCATCACCATCGATGTCACCGAGAATTAACCATAAACTGGATCTTCAATCTCGTACTCACCCTCACATCAGAGACAGACCCTAACTCTAATTGTAACCCTATCTTCGCCATAAACCTAAACAAACACCCAACCCTAACCCTAGTCTTTGTCCCTGGACATTGTCCCTCAGCGTCACCACTGACTTCACCGAAGGTTCGCTTTATCCATGGATTTAAATCTTGTCTTCGTAATCACTTCAGAGACAGACTCTAACTCTCACCATACATTTACCCTCAATGTTCACCATTTTGTACACCTAATACGATACCCTGCCCACGTCCTTCGCTCTGACCCCTCACCACAAACACCACCGTCAAGCATGTCTATCAAAAAGAGTGAATATCATTCTCACAATCACCCTCACTTTAGAGCTGGATCCTGACTCTAACCATATCCCTATCCTCCATGCACAGTTAAACCAACACCGAAACCTAACCCTAGCTTGGCTCCTGGACCTGAAACCGCACAATCACCAACGATGTCACCCAGAATTCTCCGTAAACCCGATGTTCAATCTCGTCCTCAACCGCACTACAGAGCCAGATCATAAGCCTAAATGAAACCATATAGTCCCTGTACACCTTACCAAACACCTAACCCTACCCCTAGCCCTAGCCCATGGACCTAATACCTCACAATCACCATTGACATCACCCAGGCTTCAGCGTAAACCTGACGTTCAATCTCGTCCTGATCCTCACGTCAGAGCCCAATCCGAACCCTTCCCATAACAATATCTCCCCCGTACACCTTACCAAACACTTAACCCTGAACCTAGCCTTGTTTCCTTGACTTACCCCTCACTGTCACCATCAGCGTCCCCCATGCCTCACTGTAAAACTCCTCCTCAGTGTACCCCTTCACCTCACATCAGAGCTGGATCCTAAGCATAACGATAACCCTCTCCTCCCAGTACAACTTACAGAACACCAAACCCTAACCCTAACCTTGTTCACTGACCAAAACCCTCACCGTCAAAATCGACATCTAACACACCTCACAGTAAACGTCAAGAACAATCTCACCCTTGGGCTCACATCAGAGCTACATCCTAACTTTAAACATAGTCCTGTATGTCCCGTAAAACTTTGCGAACACCAACCCTAACTCGAGTGCTGATCACTAGACCTGACCCCTCAGCATCATATTTGACATCATCCACGCTTCACCTTAAACCTGAATTACAATCATACTCTCTACTTCACATCACACCAGACCCAAATTCTAACTGTAATCTAAACTCCCCATTCGCCTTAAAGAACTACCAACTATAATACTAGCCCTAGCCCATGGATCTAACCTACACCGCCACCTTCGATGTCAACACATGCTTCACCGGTAACTTAAACTTCCATCTCGTCCTTACCCTCATATAAGAGACAGACCCTAAATCAAATCGTAACCCTAACTTCCCCATAAAACTTAAGTTACACCCAAGCCTAACACTAGCCCTTGTCCGTGGACATTGCCCCTCACCATCACCATTGACAACACACAAGGTTCCCTTTAAACGTGGATTTAAATCTGGCCCCCTACTCACATCAGAGACAGTCCCAAACTCAAAATGTAACCCTATCCTCACTGTTCACCGTTCGTACACCTGACCCAAAACCCTGCCCAGTTTCTTCAACCTGACCCCTCACCACCGACAGCACCATGACTCATGTCTAACAAAAATCATGAAGGTCTGTATCGAAAATGACATCAGGTCAGAGCTGGATCCTGATTCCTACCATACCCCAATCCTCCACGTACAGCGAACTGAACACCGACACCTAAACCTAGACCTGGCCCCTGGACCCGAAACCTCATCGTCACCAATGACATCACCCACGTTCAGCGCAAACCTGATGTTCAATCACTTCCTCATCCACACATCAGAGCCTGATCCTAATCCTTCCCATAACCATATCTTCCCTGTACACCTTACCAAACACCTATCCCTAACCCTAACCTTGTTTCCTGGTTGAATCCTCACTGACAAAATCGACATCCCCCATGCCTCACTGTAAACCTCCACCTCAATGTCGTCCATGCCATCACGTCAGAGCCAGATCCTAACTCTAAACATAGTCCTATACGTCTGGTACACCTTAGCAAACACAAACCCTAACTGTAGCCCAGGTCTCTTGACCTGACACAACATCACAATTGACATCATTCACGCTTCACCTCAACTCTGAATTACAATCGTACTCTCTAACTCACATCACAGGTGAAACCAAGCTCTAACCATAATCTAAACTCCCCATTTGCCTTAAAGAAATCGCAACCCAAATCCTAGCACTAGCCCATGGACCAAACCCTCACTGTCACCTTCGACGTCACCCAGGCTTCACCGTAACCTTGAACTGCAATCTCGTACTCACCCTCACATCAGAGACAGATGCAAACACTGATAGTAACCCTACACTCCCCATTAACCTTAATGAACATGCAACCCTAAAGCAAGCACTTGTCCCTGGACCTTAACCCTTAGAGTCACCATTGACACCACTGAAGGTTATCTTTAAAAATGGATTTAAATCTTGTCCTCACAGTCACATCAGAGACAGTCTCTAACTCTACCTGCAAACCTACCCTCACTGTACACCATTCCATACACCTGATCTGAAACCCTGCCCAGGTCTTCCAACGTGACCCCTCACCACCACCATCACCATCACTCATGTCTAAGAAACATCATGAAAGTCTATCTCGCAATCACCCTCACAATCAGAGCTGGATCCTGACTCTAACCATATCCCTATCCTCCACTTACAGCTAAACCACCACTTCAACTTAACCCTGGACTGCAACCAGGACCTGAAACCTCACTGTCACCATCGATGTTACCCATGCTTCACCATAAACCTGATGTTCAATCTCGTCCTCACCCTCACAACAGAGCCGGATTGTTAGCCTAAACAAAACCATGTGCTCCCTGTACACCTTTCCGAACACCTAACCCTAACCCTAGACCTAGCCCATGGAACTGAACCCTGACAGTCACCATCGACATCACCCAGGCTTCAGCGTAAACCTGATGTTCAATCTCTTCCTCATCCTCACATCAGAGCCCAATTCTAACCCTTCCCGTAACCGTATCTTCCCTGTACACCTTACCAAACACCTAACCCTAACCCTAGCCCTAGCCCATGGAATTGAACCTTGACGGTCACCATCGACATCACCCAGGCTTCAGCGTAAACCCGATGTGCAATCCCATCCTCATCCTCACATCAGAGCCCGACTCAAACCCTTCCCATAACCGTATCTTCCCTGTACACCTTACCAAACACCTAACCCTAACCCTAGCCTTGTTCCCTGGACTTACCCCTCACCATCACCATCAATGTCCCCTACGCTTCAATGAAAACCTCGACCTCAATCTATCCCTCAACATCACATCAGAGGTGAATCCCCAGCAAAATGATAAACCAATCCTCCCTGTACACATTACAGGACACCTAACCCTAAACCTAACCTTGTTCACTGGCCTGTACCCTCTCTGTTAAAATCGACATCTCCCATGCGTCACTGTAAACCTCCGTGTCAATCTCACCCTCACCATCACATCAGAGTCACACCCTAACTCCAAACGTAGTCCCGTATGTTCCATACACCTCGGTGAAAACCAACCTTCTCTCTACTGCTGGTCATTTGACATGACCACACAACATCTCAATTGACATCTTCCATGCTTCACCTTAATCCTGAATTACAATCATACTCTCTAACTCACATCAGAGCTGGGCCCTAATGCTAACCATAATCCAAACTCCTCGTTCATGTTAAAGAACTAGTATCCATTAACCTAGCCCTAACCCATGGATCTGAATCATCACCATCACCATCGATGTCACCGAGAATTAACCATAAACTGGATCTTCAATCTCGTACTCACCCTCACATCAGAGACAGACCCTAACTCTAATTGTAACCCTATCTTCGCCATAAACCTAAACAAACACCCAACCCTAACCCTAGTCTTTGTCCCTGGACATTGTCCCTCAGCGTCACCACTGACTTCACCGAAGGTTCGCTTTATCCATGGATTTAAATCTTGTCTTCGTAATCACTTCAGAGACAGACTCTAACTCTCACCATACATTTACCCTCAATGTTCACCATTTTGTACACCTAATACGATACCCTGCCCACGTCCTTCGCTCTGACCCCTCACCACAAACACCACCGTCAAGCATGTCTATCAAAAAGAGTGAATATCATTCTCACAATCACCCTCACTTTAGAGCTGGATCCTGACTCTAACCATATCCCTATCCTCCATGCACAGTTAAACCAACACCGAAACCTAACCCTAGCTTGGCTCCTGGACCTGAAACCGCACAATCACCAACGATGTCACCCAGAATTCTCCGTAAACCCGATGTTCAATCTCGTCCTCAACCGCACTACAGAGCCAGATCATAAGCCTAAATGAAACCATATAGTCCCTGTACACCTTACCAAACACCTAACCCTACCCCTAGCCCTAGCCCATGGACCTAATACCTCACAATCACCATTGACATCACCCAGGCTTCAGCGTAAACCTGACGTTCAATCTCGTCCTGATCCTCACGTCAGAGCCCAATCCGAACCCTTCCCATAACAATATCTCCCCCGTACACCTTACCAAACACTTAACCCTGAACCTAGCCTTGTTTCCTTGACTTACCCCTCACTGTCACCATCAGCGTCCCCCATGCCTCACTGTAAAACTCCTCCTCAGTGTACCCCTTCACCTCACATCAGAGCTGGATCCTAAGCATAACGATAACCCTCTCCTCCCAGTACAACTTACAGAACACCAAACCCTAACCCTAACCTTGTTCACTGACCAAAACCCTCACCATCAAAATCGACATCTAACACACCTCACAGTAAACGTCAAGAACAATCTCACCCTTGGGCTCACATCAGAGCTACATCCTAACTTTAAACATAGTCCTGTATGTCCCGTAAAACTTTGCGAACACCAACCCTAACTCGAGTGCTGATCACTAGACCTGACCCCTCAGCATCATATTTGACATCATCCACGCTTCACCTTAAACCTGAATTACAATCATACTCTCTACTTCACATCACACCAGACCCAAATTCTAACTGTAATCTAAACTCCCCATTCGCCTTAAAGAACTACCAACTATAATACTAGCCCTAGCCCATGGATCTAACCTACACCGCCACCTTCGATGTCAACACATGCTTCACCGGTAACTTAAACTTCCATCTCGTCCTTACCCTCACATAAGAGACAGACCCTAAATCAAATCGTAACCCTAACTTCCCCATAAAACTTAAGTTACACCCAAGCCTAACACTAGCCCTTGTCCGTGGACATTGCCCCTCACCATCACCATTGACAACACACAAGGTTCCCTTTAAACGTGGATTTAAATCTGGCCCCCTACTCACATCAGAGACAGTCCCAAACTCAAAATGTAACCCTATCCTCACTGTTCACCGTTCGTACACCTGACCCAAAACCCTGCCCAGTTTCTTCAACCTGACCCCTCACCACCGACAGCACCATGACTCATGTCTAACAAAAATCATGAAGGTCTGTATCGAAAATGACATCAGGTCAGAGCTGGATCCTGATTCCTACCATACCCCAATCCTCCACGTACAGCGAACTGAACACCGACACCTAAACCTAGACCTGGCCCCTGGACCCGAAACCTCATCGTCACCAATGACATCACCCACGTTCAGCGCAAACCTGATGTTCAATCACTTCCTCATCCACACATCAGAGCCTGATCCTAATCCTTCCCATAACCATATCTTCCCTGTACACCTTACCAAACACCTATCCCTAACCCTAACCTTGTTTCCTGGTTGAATCCTCACTGACAAAATCGACATCCCCCATGCCTCACTGTAAACCTCCACCTCAATGTCGTCCATGCCATCACGTCAGAGCCAGATCCTAACTCTAAACATAGTCCTATACGTCTGGTACACCTTAGCAAACACAAACCCTAACTGTAGCCCAGGTCTCTTGACCTGACACAACATCACAATTGACATCATTCACGCTTCACCTCAACTCTGAATTACAATCGTACTCTCTAACTCACATCACAGGTGAAACCAAGCTCTAACCATAATCTAAACTCCCCATTTGCCTTAAAGAAATCGCAACCCAATTCCTAGCACTAGCCCATGGACCAAACCCTCACTGTCACCTTCGACGTCACCCAGGCTTCACCGTAACCTTGAACTGCAATCTCGTACTCACCCTCACATCAGAGACAGATGCAAACACTGATAGTAACCCTACACTCCCCATTAACCTTAATGAACATGCAACCCTAAAGCAAGCACTTGTCCCTGGACCTTAACCCTTAGAGACACCACTGACACCACTGAAGGTTATCTTTAAAAATGGATTTAAATCTTGTCCTCACAGTCACATCAGAGACAGTCTCTAACTCTACCTGCAAACCTACCCTCACTGTACACCATTCCATACACCTGATCTGAAACCCTGCCCAGGTCTTCCAACGTGACCCCTCACCACCACCATCACCATCACTCATGTCTAAGAAACATCATGAAAGTCTATCTCGCAATCACCCTCACAATCAGAGCTGGATCCTGACTCTAACCATATCCCTATCCTCCACTTACAGCTAAACCACCACTTCAACTTAACCCTGGACTGCAAACAGGACCTGAAACCTCACTGTCACCATCGATGTTACCCATGCTTCACCATAAACCTGATGTTCAATCTCGTCCTCACCCTCACAACAGAGCCGGATTGTTAGCCTAAACAAAACCATGTGCTCCCTGTACACCTTTCCGAACACCTAACCCTAACCCTAGACCTAGCCCATGGAACTGAACCCTGACAGTCACCATCGACATCACCCAGGCTTCAGCGTAAACCTGATGTTCAATCTCTTCCTCATCCTCACATCAGAGCCCAATTCTAACCCTTCCCGTAACCGTATCTTCCCTGTACACCTTACCAAACACCTAACCCTAACCCTAGCCCTAGCCCATGGAATTGAACCTTGACGGTCACCATCGACATCACCCAGGCTTCAGCGTAAACCCGATGTGCAATCCCATCCTCATCCTCACATCGGAGCCCGAGTCAAACCCTTCCCATAACCGTATCTTCCCTGTACACCTTACCAAACACCTAACCCTAACCCTAGCCTTGTTCCCTGGACTTACCCCTCACCATCACCATCAATGTCCCCTACGCTTCAATGAAAACCTCGACCTCAATCTATCCCTCAACATCACATCAGAGGTGAATCCCCAGCAAAATGATAAACCAATCCTCCCTGTACACATTACAGGACACCTAACCCTAAACCTAACCTTGTTCACTGGCCTGTACACTCTCTGTTAAAATCGACATCTCCCATGCGTCACTGTAAACCTCCGTGTCAATCTCACCCTCACCATCACATCAGAGTCACACCCTAACTCCAAACGTAGTCCCGTATGTTCCATACACCTCAGTGAAAACCAACCTTCTCTCTACTGCTGGTCATTTGACATGACCACACAACATCTCAATTGACATCTTCCATGCTTCACCTTAATCCTGAATTACAATCATACTCTCTAACTCACATCAGAGCTGGGCCCTAATGCTAACCATAATCCAAACTCCTCGTTCATGTTAAAGAACTAGTATCCATTAACCTAGCCCTAGCCCATGGATCTGAATCATCACCATCACCATCGATGTCACTGAGAATTAACCATAAACTGGATCTTCAATCTCGTACTCACCCTCACATCAGAGACAGACCCTAACTCTAATTGTAACCCTATCTTCGCCATAAACCTAAACAAACACCCAACCCTAACCCTAGTCTTTGTCCCTGGAAATTGTCCCTCAGCGTCACCACTGTCTTCACCGAAGGTTCGCTTTATCCATGGATTTAAATCTTGTCTTCGTAATCACTTCAGAGACAGACTCTAACTCTCACCATACATTTACCCTCAATGTTCACCATTTCGTACACCTAATACGATACCCTGCCCACGTCCTTCGCTCTGACCCCTCACCACAAACACCACCGTCAAGCATGTCTATCAAGAAGAGTGAATATCATTCTCACAATCACCCTCACTTTAGAGCTGGATCCTGACTCTAACCATATCCCTATCCTCCATGCACAGTTAAACCAACACCGAAACCTAACCCTAGCTTGGCTCCTGGACCTGAAACC
Source organism: Manis javanica (assembly GCF_040802235.1). Taxonomy (NCBI): domain Eukaryota; kingdom Metazoa; phylum Chordata; class Mammalia; order Pholidota; family Manidae; genus Manis; species Manis javanica. The sequence goes on along the minus strand of NW_027332168.1, from coordinate 1,013,189 downwards.
GCACAATCACCAACGATGTCACCCAGAATTCTCCGTAAACCCGATGTTCAATCTCGTCCTCAACCGCACTACAGAGCCAGATCATAAGCCTAAATGAAACCATATAGTCCCTGTACACCTTACCAAACACCTAACCCTACCCCTAGCCCTAGCCCATGGACCTAATACCTCACAATCACCATTGACATCACCCAGGCTTCAGCGTAAACCTGACGTTCAATCTCGTCCTGATCCTCACGTCAGAGCCCAATCCGAACCCTTCCCATAACAATATCTCCCCCGTACACCTTACCAAACACTTAACCCTGAACCTAGCCTTGTTTCCTTGACTTACCCCTCACTGTCACCATCAGCGTCCCCCATGCCTCACTGTAAAACTCCTCCTCAGTGTACCCCTTCACCTCACATCAGAGCTGGATCCTAAGCATAACGATAACCCTCTCCTCCCAGTACAACTTACAGAACACCAAACCCTAACCCTAACCTTGTTCACTGACCAAAACCCTCACCGTCAAAATCGACATCTAACACACCTCACAGTAAACGTCAAGAACAATCTCACCCTTGGGCTCACATCAGAGCTACATCCTAACTTTAAACATAGTCCTGTATGTCCCGTAAAACTTTGCGAACACCAACCCTAACTCGAGTGCTGATCACTAGACCTGACCCCTCAGCATCATATTTGACATCATCCACGCTTCACCTTAAACCTGAATTACAATCATACTCTCTACTTCACATCACACCAGACCCAAATTCTAACTGTAATCTAAACTCCCCATTCGCCTTAAAGAACTACCAACTATAATACTAGCCCTAGCCCATGGATCTAACCTACACCGCCACCTTCGATGTCAACACATGCTTCACCGGTAACTTAAACTTCCATCTCGTCCTTACCCTCACATAAGAGACAGACCCTAAATCAAATCGTAACCCTAACTTCCCCATAAAACTTAAGTTACACCCAAGCCTAACACTAGCCCTTGTCCGTGGACATTGCCCCTCACCATCACCATTGACAACACACAAGGTTCCCTTTAAACGTGGATTTAAATCTGGCCCCTTAGTCACATCAGAGACAGTCCCAAACTCAAAATGTAACCCTATCCTCACTGTTCACCGTTCGTACACCTGACCCAAAACCCTGCCCAGTTTCTTCAACCTGACCCCTCACCACCGACAGCACCATGACTCATGTCTAACAAAAATCATGAAGGTCTGTATCGAAAATGACATCAGGTCAGAGCTGGATCCTGATTCCTACCATACCCCAATCCTCCACGTACAGCGAACTGAACACCGACACCTAAACCTAGACCTGGCCCCCGGACCCGAAACCTCATCGTCACCAATGACATCACCCACGTTCAGCGCAAACCTGATGTTCAATCACTTCCTCATCCACACATCAGAGCCTGATCCTAATCCTTCCCATAACCATATCTTCCCTGTACACCTTACCAAACACCTATCCCTAACCCTAACCTTGTTTCCTGGTTGAATCCTCACTGACAAAATCGACATCCCCCATGCCTCACTGTAAACCTCCACCTCAATGTCGTCCATGCCATCACGTCAGAGCCAGATCCTAACTCTAAACATAGTCCTATACGTCTGGTACACCTTAGCAAACACAAACCCTAACTGTAGCCCAGGTCTCTTGACCTGACACAACATCACAATTGACATCATTCACGCTTCACCTCAACTCTGAATTACAATCGTACTCTCTAACTCACATCACAGGTGAAACCAAGCTCTAACCATAATCTAAACTCCCCATTTGCCTTAAAGAAATCGCAACCCAATTCCTAGCACTAGCCCATGGACCAAACCCTCACTGTCACCTTCGACGTCACCCAGGCTTCACCGTAACCTTGAACTGCAATCTCGTACTCACCCTCACATCAGAGACAGATGCAAACACTGATAGTAACCCTACACTCCCCATTAACCTTAATGAACATGCAACCCTAAAGCAAGCACTTGTCCCTGGACCTTAACCCTTAGAGACACCACTGACACCACTGAAGGTTATCTTTAAAAATGGATTTAAATCTTGTCCTCACAGTCACATCAGAGACAGTCTCTAACTCTACCTGCAAACCTACCCTCACTGTACACCATTCCATACACCTGATCTGAAACCCTGCCCAGGTCTTCCAACGTGACCCCTCACCACCACCATCACCATCACTCATGTCTAAGAAACATCATGAAAGTCTATCTCGCAATCACCCTCACAATCAGAGCTGGATCCTGACTCTAACCATATCCCTATCCTCCACTTACAGCTAAACCACCACTTCAACTTAACCCTGGACTGCAACCAGGACCTGAAACCTCACTGTCACCATCGATGTTACCCATGCTTCACCATAAACCTGATGTTCAATCTCGTCCTCACCCTCACAACAGAGCCGGATTGTTAGCCTAAACAAAACCATGTGCTCCCTGTACACCTTTCCGAACACCTAACCCTAACCCTAGACCTAGCCCATGGAACTGAACCCTGACAGTCACCATCGACATCACCCAGGCTTCAGCGTAAACCTGATGTTCAATCTCTTCCTCATCCTCACATCAGAGCCCAATTCTAACCCTTCCCGTAACCGTATCTTCCCTGTACACCTTACCAAACACCTAACCCTAACCCTAGCCCTAGCCCATGGAATTGAACCTTGACGGTCACCATCGACATCACCCAGGCTTCAGCGTAAACCCGATGTGCAATCCCATCCTCATCCTCACATCAGAGCCCGACTCAAACCCTTCCCATAACCGTATCTTCCCTGTACACCTTACCAAACACCTAACCCTAACCCTAGCCTTGTTCCCTGGACTTACCCCTCACCATCACCATCAATGTCCCCTACGCTTCAATGAAAACCTCGACCTCAATCTATCCCTCAACATCACATCAGAGGTGAATCCCCAGCAAAATGATAAACCAATCCTCCCTGTACACATTACAGGACACCTAACCCTAAACCTAACCTTGTTCACTGGCCTGTACCCTCTCTGTTAAAATCGACATCTCCCATGCGTCACTGTAAACCTCCGTGTCAATCTCACCCTCACCATCACATCAGAGTCACACCCTAACTCCAAACGTAGTCCCGTATGTTCCATACACCTCAGTGAAAACCAACCTTCTCTCTACTGCTGGTCATTTGACATGACCACACAACATCTCAATTGACATCTTCCATGCTTCACCTTAATCCTGAATTACAATCATACTCTCTAACTCACATCAGAGCTGGGCCCTAATGCTAACCATAATCCAAACTCCTCGTTCATGTTAAAGAACTAGTATCCATTAACCTAGCCCTAGCCCATGGATCTGAATCATCACCATCACCATCGATGTCACCGAGAATTAACCATAAACTGGATCTTCAATCTCGTACTCACCCTCACATCAGAGACAGACCCTAACTCTAATTGTAACCCTATCTTCGCCATAAACCTAAACAAACACCCAACCCTAACCCTAGTCTTTGTCCCTGGACATTGTCCCTCAGCGTCACCACTGACTTCACCGAAGGTTCGCTTTATCCATGGATTTAAATCTTGTCTTCGTAATCACTTCAGAGACAGACTCTAACTCTCACCATACATTTACCCTCAATGTTCACCATTTTGTACACCTAATACGATACCCTGCCCACGTCCTTCGCTCTGACCCCTCACCACAAACACCACCGTCAAGCATGTCTATCAAAAAGAGTGAATATCATTCTCACAATCACCCTCACTTTAGAGCTGGATCCTGACTCTAACCATATCCCTATCCTCCATGCACAGTTAAACCAACACCGAAACCTAACCCTAGCTTGGCTCCTGGACCTGAAACCGCACAATCACCAACGATGTCACCCAGAATTCTCCGTAAACCCGATGTTCAATCTCGTCCTCAACCGCACTACAGAGCCAGATCATAAGCCTAAATGAAACCATATAGTCCCTGTACACCTTACCAAACACCTAACCCTACCCCTAGCCCTAGCCCATGGACCTAATACCTCACAATCACCATTGACATCACCCAGGCTTCAGCGTAAACCTGACGTTCAATCTCGTCCTGATCCTCACGTCAGAGCCCAATCCGAACCCTTCCCATAACAATATCTCCCCCGTACACCTTACCAAACACTTAACACTGAACCTAGCCTTGTTTCCTTGACTTACCCCTCACTGTCACCATCACCGTCCCCCATGCCTCACTGTAAAACTCCTCCTCAGTGTACCCCTTCACCTCACATCAGAGCTGGATCCTAAGCATAACGATAACCCTCTCCTCCCAGTACAACTTACAGAACACCAAACCCTAACCCTAACCTTGTTCACTGACCAAAACCCTCACCGTCAAAATCGACATCTAACACACCTCACAGTAAACGTCAAGAACAATCTCACCCTTGGGCTCACATCAGAGCTACATCCTAACTTTAAACATAGTCCTGTATGTCCCGTAAAACTTTGCGAACACCAACCCTAACTCGAGTGCTGATCACTAGACCTGACCCCTCAGCATCATATTTGACATCATCCACGCTTCACCTTAAACCTGAATTACAATCATACTCTCTACTTCACATCACACCAGACCCAAATTCTAACTGTAATCTAAACTCCCCATTCGCCTTAAAGAACTACCAACTATAATACTAGCCCTAGCCCATGGATCTAACCTGCACCGCCACCTTCGATGTCAACACATGCTTCACCGGTAACTTAAACTTCCATCTCGTCCTTACCCTCATATAAGAGACAGACCCTAAATCAAATCGTAACCCTAACTTCCCCATAAAACTTAAGTTACACCCAAGCCTAACACTAGCCCTTGTCCGTGGACATTGCCCCTCACCATCACCATTGACAACACACAAGGTTCCCTTTAAACGTGGATTTAAATCTGGCCCCCTACTCACATCAGAGACAGTCCCAAACTCAAAATGTAACCCTATCCTCACTGTACACCGTTCGTACACCTGACCCAAAACCCTGCCCAGTTTCTTCAACCTGACCCCTCACCACCGACAGCACCATGACTCATGTCTAACAAAAATCATGAAGGTCTGTATCGAAAATGACATCAGGTCAGAGCTGGATCCTGATTCCTACCATACCCCAATCCTCCACGTACAGCGAACTGAACACCGACACCTAAACCTAGACCTGGCCCCTGGACCCGAAACCTCATCGTCACCAATGACATCACCCACGTTCAGCGCAAACCTGATGTTCAATCACTTCCTCATCCACACATCAGAGCCTGATCCTAATCCTTCCCATAACCATATCTTCCCTGTACACCTTACCAAACACCTATCCCTAACCCTAACCTTGTTTCCTGGTTGAATCCTCACTGACAAAATCGACATCCCCCATGCCTCACTGTAAACCTCCACCTCAATGTCGTCCATGCCATCACGTCAGAGCCAGATCCTAACTCTAAACATAGTCCTATACGTCTGGTACACCTTAGCAAACACAAACCCTAACTGTAGCCCAGGTCTCTTGACCTGACACAACATCACAATTGACATCATTCACGCTTCACCTCAACTCTGAATTACAATCGTACTCTCTAACTCACATCACAGGTGAAACCAAACTCTAACCATAATCTAAACTCCCCATTTGCCTTAAAGAAATCGCAACCCAAATCCTAGCACTAGCCCATGGACCAAACCCTCACTGTCACCTTCGACGTCACCCAGGCTTCACCGTAACCTTGAACTGCAATCTCGTACTCACCCTCACATCAGAGACAGATGCAAACACTGATAGTAACCCTGCACTCCCCATTAACCTTAATGAACATGCAACCCTAAAGCAAGCACTTGTCCCTGGACCTTAACCCTTAGAGTCACCATTGACACCACTGAAGGTTATCTTTAAAAATGGATTTAAATCTTGTCCTCACAGTCACATCAGAGACAGTCTCTAACTCTACCTGCAAACCTACCCTCACTGTACACCATTCCATACACCTGATCTGAAACCCTGCCCAGGTCTTCCAACGTGACCCCTCACCACCACCATCACCATCACTCATGTCTAAGAAACATCATGAAAGTCTATCTCGCAATCACCCTCACAATCAGAGCTGGATCCTGACTCTAACCATATCCCTATCCTCCACTTACAGCTAAACCACCACTTAAACTTAACCCTGGACTGCAACCAGGACCTGAAACCTCACTGTCACCATCGATGTTACCCATGCTTCACCATAAACCTGATGTTCAATCTCGTCCTCACCCTCACAACAGAGCCGGATTGTTAGCCTAAACAAAACCATGTGCTCCCTGTACACCTTTCCGAACACCTAACCCTAACCCTAGACCTAGCCCATGGAACTGAACCCTGACAGTCACCATCGACATCACCCAGGCTTCAGCGTAAACCTGATGTTCAATCTCTTCCTCATCCTCACATCAGAGCCCAATTCTAACCCTTCCCGTAACCGTATCTTCCCTGTACACCTTACCAAACACCTAACCCTAACCCTAGCCCTAGCCCATGGAATTGAACCTTGACGGTCACCATCGACATCACCCAGGCTTCAGCGTAAACCCGATGTGCAATCCCATCCTCATCCTCACATCAGAGCCCGACTCAAACCCTTCCCATAACCGTATCTTCCCTGTACACCTTACCAAACACCTAACCCTAACCCTAGCCTTGTTCCCTGGACTTACCCCTCACCATCACCATCAATGTCCCCTACGCTTCAATGAAAACCTCGACCTCAATCTATCCCTCAACATCACATCAGAGGTGAATCCCCAGCAAAATGATAAACCAATCCTCCCTGTACACATTACAGGACACCTAACCCTAAACCTAACCTTGTTCACTGGCCTGTACCCTCTCTGTTAAAATCGACATCTCCCATGCGTCACTGTAAACCTCCGTGTCAATCTCACCCTCACCATCACATCAGAGTCACACCCTAACTCCAAACGTAGTCCCGTATGTTCCATACACCTCAGTGAAAACCAACCTTCTCTCTACTGCTGGTCATTTGACATGACCACACAACATCTCAATTGACATCTTCCATGCTTCACCTTAATCCTGAATTACAATCATACTCTCTAACTCACATCAGAGCTGGGCCCTAATGCTAACCATAATCCAAACTCCTCGTTCATGTTAAAGAACTAGTATCCATTAACCTAGCCCTAGCCCATGGATCTGAATCATCACCATCACCATCGATGTCACCGAGAATTAACCATAAACTGGATCTTCAATCTCGTACTCACCCTCACATCAGAGACAGACCCTAACTCTAATTGTAACCCTATCTTCGCCATAAACCTAAACAAACACCCAACCCTAACCCTAGTCTTTGTCCCTGGACATTGTCCCTCAGCGTCACCACTGACTTCACCGAAGGTTCGCTTTATCCATGGATTTAAATCTTGTCTTCGTAATCACTTCAGAGACAGACTCTAACTCTCACCATACATTTACCCTCAATGTTCACCATTTCGTACACCTAATACGATACCCTGCCCACGTCCTTCGCTCTGACCCCTCACCACAAACACCACCGTCAAGCATGTCTATCAAAAAGAGTGAATATCATTCTCACAATCACCCTCACTTTAGAGCTGGATCCTGACTCTAACCATATCCCTATCCTCCATGCACAGTTAAACCAACACCGAAACCTAACCCTAGCTTGGCTCCTGGACCTGAAACCGCACAATCACCAACGATGTCACCCAGAATTCTCCGTAAACCCGATGTTCAATCTCGTCCTCAACCGCACTACAGAGCCAGATCATAAGCCTAAATGAAACCATATAGTCCCTGTACACCTTACCAAACACCTAACCCTACCCCTAGCCCTAGCCCATGGACCTAATACCTCACAATCACCATTGACATCACCCAGGCTTCAGCGTAAACCTGACGTTCAATCTCGTCCTGATCCTCACGTCAGAGCCCAATCCGAACCCTTCCCATAACAATATCTCCCCCGTACACCTTACCAAACACTTAACCCTGAACCTAGCCTTGTTTCCTTGACTTACCCCTCACTGTCACCATCAGCGTCCCCCATGCCTCACTGTAAAACTCCTCCTCAGTGTACCCCTTCACCTCACATCAGAGCTGGATCCTAAGCATAACGATAACCCTCTCCTCCCAGTACAACTTACAGAACACCAAACCCTAACCCTAACCTTGTTCACTGACCAAAACCCTCACCGTCAAAATCGACATCTAACACACCTCACAGTAAACGTCAAGAACAATCTCACCCTTGGGCTCACATCAGAGCTACATCCTAACTTTAAACATAGTCCTGTATGTCCCGTAAAACTTTGCGAACACCAACCCTAACTCGAGTGCTGATCACTAGACCTGACCCCTCAGCATCATATTTGACATCATCCACGCTTCACCTTAAACCTGAATTACAATCATACTCTCTACTTCACATCACACCAGACCCAAATTCTAACTGTAATCTAAACTCCCCATTCGCCTTAAAGAACTACCAACTATAATACTAGCCCTAGCCCATGGATCTAACCTACACCGCCACCTTCGATGTCAACACATGCTTCACCGGTAACTTAAACTTCCATCTCGTCCTTACCCTCATATAAGAGACAGACCCTAAATCAAATCGTAACCCTAACTTCCCCATAAAACTTAAGTTACACCCAAGCCTAACACTAGCCCTTGTCCGTGGACATTGCCCCTCACCATCACCATTGACAACACACAAGGTTCCCTTTAAACGTGGATTTAAATCTGGCCCCCTACTCACATCAGAGACAGTCCCAAACTCAAAATGTAACCCTATCCTCACTGTTCACCGTTCGTACACCTGACCCAAAACCCTGCCCAGTTTCTTCAACCTGACCCCTCACCACCGACAGCACCATGACTCATGTCTAACAAAAATCATGAAGGTCTGTATCGAAAATGACATCAGGTCAGAGCTGGATCCTGATTCCTACCATACCCCAATCCTCCACGTACAGCGAACTGAACACCGACACCTAAACCTAGACCTGGCCCCCGGACCCGAAACCTCATCGTCACCAATGACATCACCCACGTTCAGCGCAAACCTGATGTTCAATCACTTCCTCATCCACACATCAGAGCCTGATCCTAATCCTTCCCATAACCATATCTTCCCTGTACACCTTACCAAACACCTATCCCTAACCCTAACCTTGTTTCCTGGTTGAATCCTCACTGACAAAATCGACATCCCCCATGCCTCACTGTAAACCTCCACCTCAATGTCGTCCATGCCATCACGTCAGAGCCAGATCCTAACTCTAAACATAGTCCTATACGTCTGGTACACCTTAGCAAACACAAACCCTAACTGTAGCCCAGGTCTCTTGACCTGACACAACATCACAATTGACATCATTCACGCTTCACCTCAACTCTGAATTACAATCGTACTCTCTAACTCACATCACAGGTGAAACCAAGCTCTAACCATAATCTAAACTCCCCATTTGCCTTAAAGAAATCGCAACCCAATTCCTAGCACTAGCCCATGGACCAAACCCTCACTGTCACCTTCGACGTCACCCAGGCTTCACCGTAACCTTGAACTGCAATCTCGTACTCACCCTCACATCAGAGACAGATGCAAACACTGATAGTAACCCTACACTCCCCATTAACCTTAATGAACATGCAACCCTAAAGCAAGCACTTGTCCCTGGACCTTAACCCTTAGAGACACCACTGACACCACTGAAGGTTATCTTTAAAAATGGATTTAAATCTTGTCCTCACAGTCACATCAGAGACAGTCTCTAACTCTACCTGCAAACCTACCCTCACTGTACACCATTCCATACACCTGATCTGAAACCCTGCCCAGGTCTTCCAACGTGACCCCTCACCACCACCATCACCATCACTCATGTCTAAGAAACATCATGAAAGTCTATCTCGCAATCACCCTCACAATCAGAGCTGGATCCTGACTCTAACCATATCCCTATCCTCCACTTACAGCTAAACCACCACTTCAACTTAACCCTGGACTGCAACCAGGACCTGAAACCTCACTGTCACCATCGATGTTACCCATGCTTCACCATAAACCTGATGTTCAATCTCGTCCTCACCCTCACAACAGAGCCGGATTGTTAGCCTAAACAAAACCATGTGCTCCCTGTACACCTTTCCGAACACCTAACCCTAACCCTAGACCTAGCCCATGGAACTGAACCCTGACAGTCACCATCGACATCACCCAGGCTTCAGCGTAAACCTGATGTTCAATCTCTTCCTCATCCTCACATCAGAGCCCAATTCTAACCCTTCCCGTAACCGTATCTTCCCTGTACACCTTACCAAACACCTAACCCTAACCCTAGCCCTAGCCCATGGAATTGAACCTTGACGGTCACCATCGACATCACCCAGGCTTCAGCGTAAACCCGATGTGCAATCCCATCCTCATCCTCACATCAGAGCCCGACTCAAACCCTTCCCATAACCGTATCTTCCCTGTACACCTTACCAAACACCTAACCCTAACCCTAGCCTTGTTCCCTGGACTTACCCCTCACCATCACCATCAATGTCCCCTACGCTTCAATGAAAACCTCGACCTCAATCTATCCCTCAACATCACATCAGAGGTGAATCCCCAGCAAAATGATAAACCAATCCTCCCTGTACACATTACAGGACACCTAACCCTAAACCTAACCTTGTTCACTGGCCTGTACCCTCTCTGTTAAAATCGACATCTCCCATGCGTCACTGTAAACCTCCGTGTCAATCTCACCCTCACCATCACATCAGAGTCACACCCTAACTCCAAACGTAGTCCCGTATGTTCCATACACCTCAGTGAAAACCAACCTTCTCTCTACTGCTGGTCATTTGACATGACCACACAACATCTCAATTGACATCTTCCATGCTTCACCTTAATCCTGAATTACAATCATACTCTCTAACTCACATCAGAGCTGGGCCCTAATGCTAACCATAATCCAAACTCCTCGTTCATGTTAAAGAACTAGTATCCATTAACCTAGCCCTAGCCCATGGATCTGAATCATCACCATCACCATCGATGTCACCGAGAATTAACCATAAACTGGATCTTCAATCTCGTACTCACCCTCACATCAGAGACAGACCCTAACTCTAATTGTAACCCTATCTTCGCCATAAACCTAAACAAACACCCAACCCTAACCCTAGTCTTTGTCCCTGGACATTGTCCCTCAGCGTCACCACTGACTTCACCGAAGGTTCGCTTTATCCATGGATTTAAATCTTGTCTTCGTAATCACTTCAGAGACAGACTCTAACTCTCACCATACATTTACCCTCAATGTTCACCATTTCGTACACCTAATACGATACCCTGCCCACGTCCTTCGCTCTGACCCCTCACCACAAACACCACCGTCAAGCATGTCTATCAAAAAGAGTGAATATCATTCTCACAATCACCCTCACTTTAGAGCTGGATCCTGACTCTAACCATATCCCTATCCTCCATGCACAGTTAAACCAACACCGAAACCTAACCCTAGCTTGGCTCCTGGACCTGAAACCGCACAATCACCAACGATGTCACCCAGAATTCTCCGTAAACCCGATGTTCAATCTCGTCCTCAACCGCACTACAGAGCCAGATCATAAGCCTAAATGAAACCATATAGTCCCTGTACACCTTACCAAACACCTAACCCTACCCCTAGCCCTAGCCCATGGACCTAATACCTCACAATCACCATTGACATCACCCAGGCTTCAGCGTAAACCTGACGTTCAATCTCGTCCTGATCCTCACGTCAGAGCCCAATCCGAACCCTTCCCATAACAATATCTCCCCCGTACACCTTACCAAACACTTAACCCTGAACCTAGCCTTGTTTCCTTGACTTACCCCTCACTGTCACCATCAGCGTCCCCCATGCCTCACTGTAAAACTCCTCCTCAGTGTACCCCTTCACCTCACATCAGAGCTGGATCCTAAGCATAACGATAACCCTCTCCTCCCAGTACAACTTACAGAACACCAAACCCTAACCCTAACCTTGTTCACTGACCAAAACCCTCACCGTCAAAATCGACATCTAACACACCTCACAGTAAACGTCAAGAACAATCTCACCCTTGGGCTCACATCAGAGCTACATCCTAACTTTAAACATAGTCCTGTATGTCCCGTAAAACTTTGCGAACACCAACCCTAACTCGAGTGCTGATCACTAGACCTGACCCCTCAGCATCATATTTGACATCATCCACGCTTCACCTTAAACCTGAATTACAATCATACTCTCTACTTCACATCACACCAGACCCAAATTCTAACTGTAATCTAAACTCCCCATTCGCCTTAAAGAACTACCAACTATAATACTAGCCCTAGCCCATGGATCTAACCTACACCGCCACCTTCGATGTCAACACATGCTTCACCGGTAACTTAAACTTCCATCTCGTCCTTACCCTCACATAAGAGACAGACCCTAAATCAAATCGTAACCCTAACTTCCCCATAAAACTTAAGTTACACCCAAGCCTAACACTAGCCCTTGTCCGTGGACATTGCCCCTCACCATCACCATTGACAACACACAAGGTTCCCTTTAAACGTGGATTTAAATCTGGCCCCCTACTCACATCAGAGACAGTCCCAAACTCAAAATGTAACCCTATCCTCACTGTTCACCGTTCGTACACCTGACCCAAAACCCTGCCCAGTTTCTTCAACCTGACCCCTCACCACCGACAGCACCATGACTCATGTCTAACAAAAATCATGAAGGTCTGTATCGAAAATGACATCAGGTCAGAGCTGGATCCTGATTCCTACCATACCCCAATCCTCCACGTACAGCGAACTGAACACCGACACCTAAACCTAGACCTGGCCCCTGGACCCGAAACCTCATCGTCACCAATGACATCACCCACGTTCAGCGCAAACCTGATGTTCAATCACTTCCTCATCCACACATCAGAGCCTGATCCTAATCCTTCCCATAACCATATCTTCCCTGTACACCTTACCAAACACCTATCCCTAACCCTAACCTTGTTTCCTGGTTGAATCCTCACTGACAAAATCGACATCCCCCATGCCTCACTGTAAACCTCCACCTCAATGTCGTCCATGCCATCACGTCAGAGCCAGATCCTAACTCTAAACATAGTCCTATACGTCTGGTACACCTTAGCAAACACAAACCCTAACTGTAGCCCAGGTCTCTTGACCTGACACAACATCACAATTGACATCATTCACGCTTCACCTCAACTCTGAATTACAATCGTACTCTCTAACTCACATCACAGGTGAAACCAAGCTCTAACCATAATCTAAACTCCCCATTTGCCTTAAAGAAATCGCAACCCAATTCCTAGCACTAGCCCATGGACCAAACCCTCACTGTCACCTTCGACGTCACCCAGGCTTCACCGTAACCTTGAACTGCAATCTCGTACTCACCCTCACATCAGAGACAGATGCAAACACTGATAGTAACCCTACACTCCCCATTAACCTTAATGAACATGCAACCCTAAAGCAAGCACTTGTCCCTGGACCTTAACCCTTAGAGACACCACTGACACCACTGAAGGTTATCTTTAAAAATGGATTTAAATCTTGTCCTCACAGTCACATCAGAGACAGTCTCTAACTCTACCTGCAAACCTACCCTCACTGTACACCATTCCATACACCTGATCTGAAACCCTGCCCAGGTCTTCCAACGTGACCCCTCACCACCACCATCACCATCACTCATGTCTAAGAAACATCATGAAAGTCTATCTCGCAATCACCCTCACAATCAGAGCTGGATCCTGACTCTAACCATATCCCTATCCTCCACTTACAGCTAAACCACCACTTCAACTTAACCCTGGACTGCAACCAGGACCTGAAACCTCACTGTCACCATCGATGTTACCCATGCTTCACCATAAACCTGATGTTCAATCTCGTCCTCACCCTCACAACAGAGCCGGATTGTTAGCCTAAACAAAACCATGTGCTCCCTGTACACCTTTCCGAACACCTAACCCTAACCCTAGACCTAGCCCATGGAACTGAACCCTGACAGTCACCATCGACATCACCCAGGCTTCAGCGTAAACCTGATGTTCAATCTCTTCCTCATCCTCACATCAGAGCCCAATTCTAACCCTTCCCGTAACCGTATCTTCCCTGTACACCTTACCAAACACCTAACCCTAACCCTAGCCCTAGCCCATGGAATTGAACCTTGACGGTCACCATCGACATCACCCAGGCTTCAGCGTAAACCCGATGTGCAATCCCATCCTCATCCTCACATCAGAGCCCGACTCAAACCCTTCCCATAACCGTATCTTCCCTGTACACCTTACCAAACACCTAACCCTAACCCTAGCCTTGTTCCCTGGACTTACCCCTCACCATCACCATCAATGTCCCCTACGCTTCAATGAAAACCTCGACCTCAATCTATCCCTCAACATCACATCAGAGGTGAATCCCCAGCAAAATGATAAACCAATCCTCCCTGTACACATTACAGGACACCTAACCCTAAACCTAACCTTGTTCACTGGCCTGTACCCTCTCTGTTAAAATCGACATCTCCCATGCGTCACTGTAAACCTCCGTGTCAATCTCACCCTCACCATCACATCAGAGTCACACCCTAACTCCAAACGTAGTCCCGTATGTTCCATACACCTCAGTGAAAACCAACCTTCTCTCTACTGCTGGTCATTTGACATGACCACACAACATCTCAATTGACATCTTCCATGCTTCACCTTAATCCTGAATTACAATCATACTCTCTAACTCACATCAGAGCTGGGCCCTAATGCTAACCATAATCCAAACTCCTCGTTCATGTTAAAGAACTAGTATCCATTAACCTAGCCCTAGCCCATGGATCTGAATCATCACCATCACCATCGATGTCACCGAGAATTAACCATAAACTGGATCTTCAATCTCGTACTCACCCTCACATCAGAGACAGACCCTAACTCTAATTGTAACCCTATCTTCGCCATAAACCTAAACAAACACCCAACCCTAACCCTAGTCTTTGTCCCTGGACATTGTCCCTCAGCGTCACCACTGACTTCACCGAAGGTTCGCTTTATCCATGGATTTAAATCTTGTCTTCGTAATCACTTCAGAGACAGACTCTAACTCTCACCATACATTTACCCTCAATGTTCACCATTTCGTACACCTAATACGATACCCTGCCCACGTCCTTCGCTCTGACCCCTCACCACAAACACCACCGTCAAGCATGTCTATCAAAAAGAGTGAATATCATTCTCACAATCACCCTCACTTTAGAGCTGGATCCTGACTCTAACCATATCCCTATCCTCCATGCACAGTTAAACCAACACCGAAACCTAACCCTAGCTTGGCTCCTGGACCTGAAACCGCACAATCACCAACGATGTCACCCAGAATTCTCCGTAAACCCGATGTTCAATCTCGTCCTCAACCGCACTACAGAGCCAGATCATAAGCCTAAATGAAACCATATAGTCCCTGTACACCTTACCAAACACCTAACCCTACCCCTAGCCCTAGCCCATGGACCTAATACCTCACAATCACCATTGACATCACCCAGGCTTCAGCGTAAACCTGACGTTCAATCTCGTCCTGATCCTCACGTCAGAGCCCAATCCGAACCCTTCCCATAACAATATCTCCCCCGTACACCTTACCAAACACTTAACCCTGAACCTAGCCTTGTTTCCTTGACTTACCCCTCACTGTCACCATCAGCGTCCCCCATGCCTCACTGTAAAACTCCTCCTCAGTGTACCCCTTCACCTCACATCAGAGCTGGATCCTAAGCATAACGATAACCCTCTCCTCCCAGTACAACTTACAGAACACCAAACCCTAACCCTAACCTTGTTCACTGACCAAAACCCTCACCGTCAAAATCGACATCTAACACACCTCACAGTAAACGTCAAGAACAATCTCACCCTTGGGCTCACATCAGAGCTACATCCTAACTTTAAACATAGTCCTGTATGTCCCGTAAAACTTTGCGAACACCAACCCTAACTCGAGTGCTGATCACTAGACCTGACCCCTCAGCATCATATTTGACATCATCCACGCTTCACCTTAAACCTGAATTACAATCATACTCTCTACTTCACATCACACCAGACCCAAATTCTAACTGTAATCTAAACTCCCCATTCGCCTTAAAGAACTACCAACTATAATACTAGCCCTAGCCCATGGATCTAACCTGCACCGCCACCTTCGATGTCAACACATGCTTCACCGGTAACTTAAACTTCCATCTCGTCCTTACCCTCATATAAGAGACAGACCCTAAATCAAATCGTAACCCTAACTTCCCCATAAAACTTAAGTTACACCCAAGCCTAACACTAGCCCTTGTCCGTGGACATTGCCCCTCACCATCACCATTGACAACACACAAGGTTCCCTTTAAACGTGGATTTAAATCTGGCCCCCTACTCACATCAGAGACAGTCCCAAACTCAAAATGTAACCCTATCCTCACTGTACACCGTTCGTACACCTGACCCAAAACCCTGCCCAGTTTCTTCAACCTGACCCCTCACCACCGACAGCACCATGACTCATGTCTAACAAAAATCATGAAGGTCTGTATCGAAAATGACATCAGGTCAGAGCTGGATCCTGATTCCTACCATACCCCAATCCTCCACGTACAGCGAACTGAACACCGACACCTAAACCTAGACCTGGCCCCTGGACCCGAAACCTCATCGTCACCAATGACATCACCCACGTTCAGCGCAAACCTGATGTTCAATCACTTCCTCATCCACACATCAGAGCCTGATCCTAATCCTTCCCATAACCATATCTTCCCTGTACACCTTACCAAACACCTATCCCTAACCCTAACCTTGTTTCCTGGTTGAATCCTCACTGACAAAATCGACATCCCCCATGCCTCACTGTAAACCTCCACCTCAATGTCGTCCATGCCATCACGTCAGAGCCAGATCCTAACTCTAAACATAGTCCTATACGTCTGGTACACCTTAGCAAACACAAACCCTAACTGTAGCCCAGGTCTCTTGACCTGACACAACATCACAATTGACATCATTCACGCTTCACCTCAACTCTGAATTACAATCGTACTCTCTAACTCACATCACAGGTGAAACCAAACTCTAACCATAATCTAAACTCCCCATTTGCCTTAAAGAAATCGCAACCCAAATCCTAGCACTAGCCCATGGACCAAACCCTCACTGTCACCTTCGACGTCACCCAGGCTTCACCGTAACCTTGAACTGCAATCTCGTACTCACCCTCACATCAGAGACAGATGCAAACACTGATAGTAACCCTGCACTCCCCATTAACCTTAATGAACATGCAACCCTAAAGCAAGCACTTGTCCCTGGACCTTAACCCTTAGAGTCACCATTGACACCACTGAAGGTTATCTTTAAAAATGGATTTAAATCTTGTCCTCACAGTCACATCAGAGACAGTCTCTAACTCTACCTGCAAACCTACCCTCACTGTACACCATTCCATACACCTGATCTGAAACCCTGCCCAGGTCTTCCAACGTGACCCCTCACCACCACCATCACCATCACTCATGTCTAAGAAACATCATGAAAGTCTATCTCGCAATCACCCTCACAATCAGAGCTGGATCCTGACTCTAACCATATCCCTATCCTCCACTTACAGCTAAACCACCACTTCAACTTAACCCTGGACTGCAACCAGGACCTGAAACCTCACTGTCACCATCGATGTTACCCATGCTTCACCATAAACCTGATGTTCAATCTCGTCCTCACCCTCACAACAGAGCCGGATTGTTAGCCTAAACAAAACCATGTGCTCCCTGTACACCTTTCCGAACACCTAACCCTAACCCTAGACCTAGCCCATGGAACTGAACCCTGACAGTCACCATCGACATCACCCAGGCTTCAGCGTAAACCTGATGTTCAATCTCTTCCTCATCCTCACATCAGAGCCCAATTCTAACCCTTCCCGTAACCGTATCTTCCCTGTACACCTTACCAAACACCTAACCCTAACCCTAGCCCTAGCCCATGGAATTGAACCTTGACGGTCACCATCGACATCACCCAGGCTTCAGCGTAAACCCGATGTGCAATCCCATCCTCATCCTCACATCAGAGCCCGACTCAAACCCTTCCCATAACCGTATCTTCCCTGTACACCTTACCAAACACCTAACCCTAACCCTAGCCTTGTTCCCTGGACTTACCCCTCACCATCACCATCAATGTCCCCTACGCTTCAATGAAAACCTCGACCTCAATCTATCCCTCAACATCACATCAGAGGTGAATCCCCAGCAAAATGATAAACCAATCCTCCCTGTACACATTACAGGACACCTAACCCTAAACCTAACCTTGTTCACTGGCCTGTACCCTCTCTGTTAAAATCGACATCTCCCATGCGTCACTGTAAACCTCCGTGTCAATCTCACCCTCACCATCACATCAGAGTCACACCCTAACTCCAAACGTAGTCCCGTATGTTCCATACACCTCAGTGAAAACCAACCTTCTCTCTACTGCTGGTCATTTGACATGACCACACAACATCTCAATTGACATCTTCCATGCTTCACCTTAATCCTGAATTACAATCATACTCTCTAACTCACATCAGAGCTGGGCCCTAATGCTAACCATAATCCAAACTCCTCGTTCATGTTAAAGAACTAGTATCCATTAACCTAGCCCTAGCCCATGGATCTGAATCATCACCATCACCATCGATGTCACCGAGAATTAACCATAAACTGGATCTTCAATCTCGTACTCACCCTCACATCAGAGACAGACCCTAACTCTAATTGTAACCCTATCTTCGCCATAAACCTAAACAAACACCCAACCCTAACCCTAGTCTTTGTCCCTGGACATTGTCCCTCAGCGTCACCACTGACTTCACCGAAGGTTCGCTTTATCCATGGATTTAAATCTTGTCTTCGTAATCACTTCAGAGACAGACTCTAACTCTCACCATACATTTACCCTCAATGTTCACCATTTTGTACACCTAATACGATACCCTGCCCACGTCCTTCGCTCTGACCCCTCACCACAAACACCACCGTCAAGCATGTCTATCAAAAAGAGTGAATATCATTCTCACAATCACCCTCACTTTAGAGCTGGATCCTGACTCTAACCATATCCCTATCCTCCATGCACAGTTAAACCAACACCGAAACCTAACCCTAGCTTGGCTCCTGGACCTGAAACCGCACAATCACCAACGATGTCACCCAGAATTCTCCGTAAACCCGATGTTCAATCTCGTCCTCAACCGCACTACAGAGCCAGATCATAAGCCTAAATGAAACCATATAGTCCCTGTACACCTTACCAAACACCTAACCCTACCCCTAGCCCTAGCCCATGGACCTAATACCTCACAATCACCATTGACATCACCCAGGCTTCAGCGTAAACCTGACGTTCAATCTCGTCCTGATCCTCACGTCAGAGCCCAATCCGAACCCTTCCCATAACAATATCTCCCCCGTACACCTTACCAAACACTTAACCCTGAACCTAGCCTTGTTTCCTTGACTTACCCCTCACTGTCACCATCAGCGTCCCCCATGCCTCACTGTAAAACTCCTCCTCAGTGTACCCCTTCACCTCACATCAGAGCTGGATCCTAAGCATAACGATAACCCTCTCCTCCCAGTACAACTTACAGAACACCAAACCCTAACCCTAACCTTGTTCACTGACCAAAACCCTCACCGTCAAAATCGACATCTAACACACCTCACAGTAAACGTCAAGAACAATCTCACCCTTGGGCTCACATCAGAGCTACATCCTAACTTTAAACATAGTCCTGTATGTCCCGTAAAACTTTGCGAACACCAACCCTAACTCGAGTGCTGATCACTAGACCTGACCCCTCAGCATCATATTTGACATCATCCACGCTTCACCTTAAACCTGAATTACAATCATACTCTCTACTTCACATCACACCAGACCCAAATTCTAACTGTAATCTAAACTCCCCATTCGCCTTAAAGAACTACCAACTATAATACTAGCCCTAGCCCATGGATCTAACCTACACCGCCACCTTCGATGTCAACACATGCTTCACCGGTAACTTAAACTTCCATCTCGTCCTTACCCTCACATAAGAGACAGACCCTAAATCAAATCGTAACCCTAACTTCCCCATAAAACTTAAGTTACACCCAAGCCTAACACTAGCCCTTGTCCGTGGACATTGCCCCTCACCATCACCATTGACAACACACAAGGTTCCCTTTAAACGTGGATTTAAATCTGGCCCCCTACTCACATCAGAGACAGTCCCAAACTCAAAATGTAACCCTATCCTCACTGTTCACCGTTCGTACACCTGACCCAAAACCCTGCCCAGTTTCTTCAACCTGACCCCTCACCACCGACAGCACCATGACTCATGTCTAACAAAAATCATGAAGGTCTGTATCGAAAATGACATCAGGTCAGAGCTGGATCCTGATTCCTACCATACCCCAATCCTCCATGTACAGCGAACTGAACACCGACACCTAAACCTAGACCTGGCCCCTGGACCCGAAACCTCATCGTCACCAATGACATCACCCACGTTCAGCACAAACCTGATGTTCAATCACTTCCTCATCCACACATCAGAGCCTGATCCTAATCCTTCCCATAACCATATCTTCCCTGTACACCTTACCAAACACCTATCCCTAACCCTAACCTTGTTTCCTGGTTGAATCCTCACTGACAAAATCGACATCCCCCATGCCTCACTGTAAACCTCCACCTCAATGTCGTCCATGCCATCACGTCAGAGCCAGATCCTAACTCTAAACATAGTCCTATACGTCTGGTACACCTTAGCAAACACAAACCCTAACTGTAGCCCAGGTCTCTTGACCTGACACAACATCACAATTGACATCATTCACGCTTCACCTCAACTCTGAATTACAATCGTACTCTCTAACTCACATCACAGGTGAAACCAAGCTCTAACCATAATCTAAACTCCCCATTTGCCTTAAAGAAATCGCAACCCAATTCCTAGCACTAGCCCATGGACCAAACCCTCACTGTCACCTTCGACGTCACCCAGGCTTCACCGTAACCTTGAACTGCAATCTCGTACTCACCCTCACATCAGAGACAGATGCAAACACTGATAGTAACCCTACACTCCCCATTAACCTTAATGAACATGCAACCCTAAAGCAAGCACTTGTCCCTGGACCTTAACCCTTAGAGACACCACTGACACCACTGAAGGTTATCTTTAAAAATGGATTTAAATCTTGTCCTCACAGTCACATCAGAGACAGTCTCTAACTCTACCTGCAAACCTACCCTCACTGTACACCATTCCATACACCTGATCTGAAACCCTGCCCAGGTCTTCCAACGTGACCCCTCACCACCACCATCACCATCACTCATGTCTAAGAAACATCATGAAAGTCTATCTCGCAATCACCCTCACAATCAGAGCTGGATCCTGACTCTAACCATATCCCTATCCTCCACTTACAGCTAAACCACCACTTCAACTTAACCCTGGACTGCAAACAGGACCTGAAACCTCACTGTCACCATCGATGTTACCCATGCTTCACCATAAACCTGATGTTCAATCTCGTCCTCACCCTCACAACAGAGCCGGATTGTTAGCCTAAACAAAACCATGTGCTCCCTGTACACCTTTCCGAACACCTAACCCTAACCCTAGACCTAGCCCATGGAACTGAACCCTGACAGTCACCATCGACATCACCCAGGCTTCAGCGTAAACCTGATGTTCAATCTCTTCCTCATCCTCACATCAGAGCCCAATTCTAACCCTTCCCGTAACCGTATCTTCCCTGTACACCTTACCAAACACCTAACCCTAACCCTAGCCCTAGCCCATGGAATTGAACCTTGACGGTCACCATCGACATCACCCAGGCTTCAGCGTAAACCCGATGTGCAATCCCATCCTCATCCTCACATCGGAGCCCGAGTCAAACCCTTCCCATAACCGTATCTTCCCTGTACACCTTACCAAACACCTAACCCTAACCCTAGCCTTGTTCCCTGGACTTACCCCTCACCATCACCATCAATGTCCCCTACGCTTCAATGAAAACCTCGACCTCAATCTATCCCTCAACATCACATCAGAGGTGAATCCCCAGCAAAATGATAAACCAATCCTCCCTGTACACATTACAGGACACCTAACCCTAAACCTAACCTTGTTCACTGGCCTGTACACTCTCTGTTAAAATCGACATCTCCCATGCGTCACTGTAAACCTCCGTGTCAATCTCACCCTCACCATCACATCAGAGTCACACCCTAACTCCAAACGTAGTCCCGTATGTTCCATACACCTCAGTGAAAACCAACCTTCTCTCTACTGCTGGTCATTTGACATGACCACACAACATCTCAATTGACATCTTCCATGCTTCACCTTAATCCTGAATTACAATCATACTCTCTAACTCACATCAGAGCTGGGCCCTAATGCTAACCATAATCCAAACTCCTCGTTCATGTTAAAGAACTAGTATCCATTAACCTAGCCCTAGCCCATGGATCTGAATCATCACCATCACCATCGATGTCACTGAGAATTAACCATAAACTGGATCTTCAATCTCGTACTCACCCTCACATCAGAGACAGACCCTAACTCTAATTGTAACCCTATCTTCGCCATAAACCTAAACAAACACCCAACCCTAACCCTAGTCTTTGTCCCTGGAAATTGTCCCTCAGCGTCACCACTGTCTTCACCGAAGGTTCGCTTTATCCATGGATTTAAATCTTGTCTTCGTAATCACTTCAGAGACAGACTCTAACTCTCACCATACATTTACCCTCAATGTTCACCATTTCGTACACCTAATACGATACCCTGCCCACGTCCTTCGCTCTGACCCCTCACCACAAACACCACCGTCAAGCATGTCTATCAAGAAGAGTGAATATCATTCTCACAATCACCCTCACTTTAGAGCTGGATCCTGACTCTAACCATATCCCTATCCTCCATGCACAGTTAAACCAACACCGAAACCTAACCCTAGCTTGGCTCCTGGACCTGAAACCGCACAATCACCAACGATGTCACCCAGAATTCTCCGTAAACCCGATGTTCAATCTCGTCCTCAACCGCACTACAGAGCCAGATCATAAGCCTAAATGAAACCATATAGTCCCTGTACACCTTACCAAACACCTAACCCTACCCCTAGCCCTAGCCCATGGACCTAATACCTCACAATCACCATTGACATCACCCAGGCTTCAGCGTAAACCTGACGTTCAATCTCGTCCTGATCCTCACGTCAGAGCCCAATCCGAACCCTTCCCATAACAATATCTCCCCCGTACACCTTACCAAACACTTAACCCTGAACCTAGCCTTGTTTCCTTGACTTACCCCTCACTGTCACCATCAGCGTCCCCCATGCCTCACTGTAAAACTCCTCCTCAGTGTACCCCTTCACCTCACATCAGAGCTGGATCCTAAGCATAACGATAACCCTCTCCTCCCAGTACAACTTACAGAACACCAAACCCTAACCCTAACCTTGTTCACTGACCAAAACCCTCACCGTCAAAATCGACATCTAACACACCTCACAGTAAACGTCAAGAACAATCTCACCCTTGGGCTCACATCAGAGCTACATCCTAACTTTAAACATAGTCCTGTATGTCCCGTAAAACTTTGCGAACACCAACCCTAACTCGAGTGCTGATCACTAGACCTGACCCCTCAGCATCATATTTGACATCATCCACGCTTCACCTTAAACCTGAATTACAATCATACTCTCTACTTCACATCACACCAGACCCAAATTCTAACTGTAATCTAAACTCCCCATTCGCCTTAAAGAACTACCAACTATAATACTAGCCCTAGCCCATGGATCTAACCTACACCGCCACCTTCGATGTCAACACATGCTTCACCGGTAACTTAAACTTCCATCTCGTCCTTACCCTCACATAAGAGACAGACCCTAAATCAAATCGTAACCCTAACTTCCCCATAAAACTTAAGTTACACCCAAGCCTAACACTAGCCCTTGTCCGTGGACATTGCCCCTCACCATCACCATTGACAACACACAAGGTTCCCTTTAAACGTGGATGTAAATCTGGCCCCCTAGTCACATCAGAGACAGTCCCAAACTCAAAATGTAACCCTATCCTCACTGTTCACCGTTCGTACACCTGACCCAAAACCCTGCCCAGTTTCTTCAACCTGACCCCTCACCACCGACAGCACCATGACTCATGTCTAACAAAAATCATGAAGGTCTGTATCGAAAATGACATCAGGTCAGAGCTGGATCCTGATTCCTACCATACCCCAATCCTCCACGTACAGCGAACTGAACACCGACACCTAAACCTAGACCTGGCCCCCGGACCCGAAACCTCATCGTCACCAATGACATCACCCACGTTCAGCGCAAACCTGATGTTCAATCACTTCCTCATCCACACATCAGAGCCTGATCCTAATCCTTCCCATAACCATATCTTCCCTGTACACCTTACCAAACACCTATCCCTAACCCTAACCTTGTTTCCTGGTTGAATCCTCACTGACAAAATCGACATCCCCCATGCCTCACTGTAAACCTCCACCTCAATGTCGTCCATGCCATCACGTCAGAGCCAGATCCTAACTCTAAACATAGTCCTATACGTCTGGTACACCTTAGCAAACACAAACCCTAACTGTAGCCCAGGTCTCTTGACCTGACACAACATCACAATTGACATCATTCACGCTTCACCTCAACTCTGAATTACAATCGTACTCTCTAACTCACATCACAGGTGAAACCAAGCTCTAACCATAATCTAAACTCCCCATTTGCCTTAAAGAAATCGCAACCCAATTCCTAGCACTAGCCCATGGACCAAACCCTCACTGTCACCTTCGACGTCACCCAGGCTTCACCGTAACCTTGAACTGCAATCTCGTACTCACCCTCACATCAGAGACAGATGCAAACACTGATAGTAACCCTACACTCCCCATTAACCTTAATGAACATGCAACCCTAAAGCAAGCACTTGTCCCTGGACCTTAACCCTTAGAGACACCACTGACACCACTGAAGGTTATCTTTAAAAATGGATTTAAATCTTGTCCTCACAGTCACATCAGAGACAGTCTCTAACTCTACCTGCAAACCTACCCTCACTGTACACCATTCCATACACCTGATCTGAAACCCTGCCCAGGTCTTCCAACGTGACCCCTCACCACCACCATCACCATCACTCATGTCTAAGAAACATCATGAAAGTCTATCTCGCAATCACCCTCACAATCAGAGCTGGATCCTGACTCTAACCATATCCCTATCCTCCACTTACAGCTAAACCACCACTTCAACTTAACCCTGGACTGCAACCAGGACCTGAAACCTCACTGTCACCATCGATGTTACCCATGCTTCACCATAAACCTGATGTTCAATCTCGTCCTCACCCTCACAACAGAGCCGGATTGTTAGCCTAAACAAAACCATGTGCTCCCTGTACACCTTTCCGAACACCTAACCCTAACCCTAGACCTAGCCCATGGAACTGAACCCTGACAGTCACCATCGACATCACCCAGGCTTCAGCGTAAACCTGATGTTCAATCTCTTCCTCATCCTCACATCAGAGCCCAATTCTAACCCTTCCCGTAACCGTATCTTCCCTGTACACCTTACCAAACACCTAACCCTAACCCTAGCCCTAGCCCATGGAATTGAACCTTGACGGTCACCATCGACATCACCCAGGCTTCAGCGTAAACCCGATGTGCAATCCCATCCTCATCCTCACATCGGAGCCCGAGTCAAACCCTTCCCATAACCGTATCTTCCCTGTACACCTTACCAAACACCTAACCCTAACCCTAGCCTTGTTCCCTGGACTTACCCCTCACCATCACCATCAATGTCCCCTACGCTTCAATGAAAACCTCGACCTCAATCTATCCCTCAACATCACATCAGAGGTGAATCCCCAGCAAAATGATAAACCAATCCTCCCTGTACACATTACAGGACACCTAACCCTAAACCTAACCTTGTTCACTGGCCTGTACCCTCTCTGTTAAAATCGACATCTCCCATGCGTCACTGTAAACCTCCGTGTCAATCTCACCCTCACCATCACATCAGAGTCACACCCTAACTCCAAACGTAGTCCCGTATGTTCCATACACCTCAGTGAAAACCAACCTTCTCTCTACTGCTGGTCATTTGACATGACCACACAACATCTCAATTGACATCTTCCATGCTTCACCTTAATCCTGAATTACAATCATACTCTCTAACTCACATCAGAGCTGGGCCCTAATGCTAACCATAATCCAAACTCCTCGTTCATGTTAAAGAACTAGTATCCATTAACCTAGCCCTAGCCCATGGATCTGAATCATCACCATCACCATCGATGTCACCGAGAATTAACCATAAACTGGATCTTCAATCTCGTACTCACCCTCACATCAGAGACAGACCCTAACTCTAATTGTAACCCTATCTTCGCCATAAACCTAAACAAACACCCAACCCTAACCCTAGTCTTTGTCCCTGGACATTGTCCCTCAGCGTCACCACTGACTTCACCGAAGGTTCGCTTTATCCATGGATTTAAATCTTGTCTTCGTAATCACTTCAGAGACAGACTCTAACTCTCACCATACATTTACCCTCAATGTTCACCATTTCGTACACCTAATACGATACCCTGCCCACGTCCTTCGCTCTGACCCCTCACCACAAACACCACCGTCAAGCATGTCTATCAAAAAGAGTGAATATCATTCTCACAATCACCCTCACTTTAGAGCTGGATCCTGACTCTAACCATATCCCTATCCTCCATGCACAGTTAAACCAACACCGAAACCTAACCCTAGCTTGGCTCCTGGACCTGAAACCGCACAATCACCAACGATGTCACCCAGAATTCTCCGTAAACCCGATGTTCAATCTCGTCCTCAACCGCACTACAGAGCCAGATCATAAGCCTAAATGAAACCATATAGTCCCTGTACACCTTACCAAACACCTAACCCTACCCCTAGCCCTAGCCCATGGACCTAATACCTCACAATCACCATTGACATCACCCAGGCTTCAGCGTAAACCTGACGTTCAATCTCGTCCTGATCCTCACGTCAGAGCCCAATCCGAACCCTTCCCATAACAATATCTCCCCCGTACACCTTACCAAACACTTAACCCTGAACCTAGCCTTGTTTCCTTGACTTACCCCTCACTGTCACCATCAGCGTCCCCCATGCCTCACTGTAAAACTCCTCCTCAGTGTACCCCTTCACCTCACATCAGAGCTGGATCCTAAGCATAACGATAACCCTCTCCTCCCAGTACAACTTACAGAACACCAAACCCTAACCCTAACCTTGTTCACTGACCAAAACCCTCACCGTCAAAATCGACATCTAACACACCTCACAGTAAACGTCAAGAACAATCTCACCCTTGGGCTCACATCAGAGCTACATCCTAACTTTAAACATAGTCCTGTATGTCCCGTAAAACTTTGCGAACACCAACCCTAACTCGAGTGCTGATCACTAGACCTGACCCCTCAGCATCATATTTGACATCATCCACGCTTCACCTTAAACCTGAATTACAATCATACTCTCTACTTCACATCACACCAGACCCAAATTCTAACTGTAATCTAAACTCCCCATTCGCCTTAAAGAACTACCAACTATAATACTAGCCCTAGCCCATGGATCTAACCTGCACCGCCACCTTCGATGTCAACACATGCTTCACCGGTAACTTAAACTTCCATCTCGTCCTTACCCTCATATAAGAGACAGACCCTAAATCAAATCGTAACCCTAACTTCCCCATAAAACTTAAGTTACACCCAAGCCTAACACTAGCCCTTGTCCGTGGACATTGCCCCTCACCATCACCATTGACAACACACAAGGTTCCCTTTAAACGTGGATTTAAATCTGGCCCCCTACTCACATCAGAGACAGTCCCAAACTCAAAATGTAACCCTATCCTCACTGTTCACCGTTCGTACACCTGACCCAAAACCCTGCCCAGTTTCTTCAACCTGACCCCTCACCACCGACAGCACCATGACTCATGTCTAACAAAAATCATGAAGGTCTGTATCGAAAATGACATCAGGTCAGAGCTGGATCCTGATTCCTACCATACCCCAATCCTCCACGTACAGCGAACTGAACACCGACACCTAAACCTAGACCTGGCCCCTGGACCCGAAACCTCATCGTCACCAATGACATCACCCACGTTCAGCGCAAACCTGATGTTCAATCACTTCCTCATCCACACATCAGAGCCTGATCCTAATCCTTCCCATAACCATATCTTCCCTGTACACCTTACCAAACACCTATCCCTAACCCTAACCTTGTTTCCTGGTTGAATCCTCACTGACAAAATCGACATCCCCCATGCCTCACTGTAAACCTCCACCTCAATGTCGTCCATGCCATCACGTCAGAGCCAGATCCTAACTCTAAACATAGTCCTATACGTCTGGTACACCTTAGCAAACACAAACCCTAACTGTAGCCCAGGTCTCTTGACCTGACACAACATCACAATTGACATCATTCACGCTTCACCTCAACTCTGAATTACAATCGTACTCTCTAACTCACATCACAGGTGAAACCAAGCTCTAACCATAATCTAAACTCCCCATTTGCCTTAAAGAAATCGCAACCCAAATCCTAGCACTAGCCCATGGACCAAACCCTCACTGTCACCTTCGACGTCACCCAGGCTTCACCGTAACCTTGAACTGCAATCTCGTACTCACCCTCACATCAGAGACAGATGCAAACACTGATAGTAACCCTACACTCCCCATTAACCTTAATGAACATGCAACCCTAAAGCAAGCACTTGTCCCTGGACCTTAACCCTTAGAGTCACCATTGACACCACTGAAGGTTATCTTTAAAAATGGATTTAAATCTTGTCCTCACAGTCACATCAGAGACAGTCTCTAACTCTACCTGCAAACCTACCCTCACTGTACACCATTCCATACACCTGATCTGAAACCCTGCCCAGGTCTTCCAACGTGACCCCTCACCACCACCATCACCATCACTCATGTCTAAGAAACATCATGAAAGTCTATCTCGCAATCACCCTCACAATCAGAGCTGGATCCTGACTCTAACCATATCCCTATCCTCCACTTACAGCTAAACCACCACTTCAACTTAACCCTGGACTGCAACCAGGACCTGAAACCTCACTGTCACCATCGATGTTACCCATGCTTCACCATAAACCTGATGTTCAATCTCGTCCTCACCCTCACAACAGAGCCGGATTGTTAGCCTAAACAAAACCATGTGCTCCCTGTACACCTTTCCGAACACCTAACCCTAACCCTAGACCTAGCCCATGGAACTGAACCCTGACAGTCACCATCGACATCACCCAGGCTTCAGCGTAAACCTGATGTTCAATCTCTTCCTCATCCTCACATCAGAGCCCAATTCTAACCCTTCCCATAACCGTATCTTCCCTGTACACCTTACCAAACACCTAACCCTAACCCTAGCCCTAGCCCATGGAATTGAACCTTGACGGTCACCATCGACATCACCCAGGCTTCAGCGTAAACCCGATGTGCAATCCCATCCTCATCCTCACATCAGAGCCCGACTCAAACCCTTCCCATAACCGTATCTTCCCTGTACACCTTACCAAACACCTAACCCTAACCCTAGCCTTGTTCCCTGGACTTACCCCTCACCATCACCATCAATGTCCCCTACGCTTCAATGAAAACCTCGACCTCAATCTATCCCTCAACATCACATCAGAGGTGAATCCCCAGCAAAATGATAAACCAATCCTCCCTGTACACATTACAGGACACCTAACCCTAAACCTAACCTTGTTCACTGGCCTGTACCCTCTCTGTTAAAATCGACATCTCCCATGCGTCACTGTAAACCTCCGTGTCAATCTCACCCTCACCATCACATCAGAGTCACACCCTAACTCCAAACGTAGTCCCGTATGTTCCATACACCTCAGTGAAAACCAACCTTCTCTCTACTGCTGGTCATTTGACATGACCACACAACATCTCAATTGACATCTTCCATGCTTCACCTTAATCCTGAATTACAATCATACTCTCTAACTCACATCAGAGCTGGGCCCTAATGCTAACCATAATCCAAACTCCTCGTTCATGTTAAAGAACTAGTATCCATTAACCTAGCCCTAGCCCATGGATCTGAATCATCACCATCACCATCGATGTCACCGAGAATTAACCATAAACTGGATCTTCAATCTCGTACTCACCCTCACATCAGAGACAGACCCTAACTCTAATTGTAACCCTATCTTCGCCATAAACCTAAACAAACACCCAACCCTAACCCTAGTCTTTGTCCCTGGACATTGTCCCTCAGCGTCACCACTGACTTCACCGAAGGTTCGCTTTATCCATGGATTTAAATCTTGTCTTCGTAATCACTTCAGAGACAGACTCTAACTCTCACCATACATTTACCCTCAATGTTCACCATTTCGTACACCTAATACGATACCCTGCCCACGTCCTTCGCTCTGACCCCTCACCACAAACACCACCGTCAAGCATGTCTATCAAAAAGAGTGAATATCATTCTCACAATCACCCTCACTTTAGAGCTGGATCCTGACTCTAACCATATCCCTATCCTCCATGCACAGTTAAACCAACACCGAAACCTAACCCTAGCTTGGCTCCTGGACCTGAAACCGCACAATCACCAACGATGTCACCCAGAATTCTCCGTAAACCCGATGTTCAATCTCGTCCTCAACCGCACTACAGAGCCAGATCATAAGCCTAAATGAAACCATATAGTCCCTGTACACCTTACCAAACACCTAACCCTACCCCTAGCCCTAGCCCATGGACCTAATACCTCACAATCACCATTGACATCACCCAGGCTTCAGCGTAAACCTGACGTTCAATCTCGTCCTGATCCTCACGTCAGAGCCCAATCCGAACCCTTCCCATAACAATATCTCCCCCGTACACCTTACCAAACACTTAACCCTGAACCTAGCCTTGTTTCCTTGACTTACCCCTCACTGTCACCATCAGCGTCCCCCATGCCTCACTGTAAAACTCCTCCTCAGTGTACCCCTTCACCTCACATCAGAGCTGGATCCTAAGCATAACGATAACCCTCTCCTCCCAGTACAACTTACAGAACACCAAACCCTAACCCTAACCTTGTTCACTGACCAAAACCCTCACCGTCAAAATCGACATCTAACACACCTCACAGTAAACGTCAAGAACAATCTCACCCTTGGGCTCACATCAGAGCTACATCCTAACTTTAAACATAGTCCTGTATGTCCCGTAAAACTTTGCGAACACCAACCCTAACTCGAGTGCTGATCACTAGACCTGACCCCTCAGCATCATATTTGACATCATCCACGCTTCACCTTAAACCTGAATTACAATCATACTCTCTACTTCACATCACACCAGACCCAAATTCTAACTGTAATCTAAACTCCCCATTCGCCTTAAAGAACTACCAACTATAATACTAGCCCTAGCCCATGGATCTAACCTGCACCGCCACCTTCGATGTCAACACATGCTTCACCGGTAACATAAACTTCCATCTCGTCCTTACCCTCATATAAGAGACAGACCCTAAATCAAATCGTAACCCTAACTTCCCCATAAAACTTAAGTTACACCCAAGCCTAACACTAGCCCTTGTCCGTGGACATTGCCCCTCACCATCACCATTGACAACACACAAGGTTCCCTTTAAACGTGGATTTAAATCTGGCCCCCTACTCACATCAGAGACAGTCCCAAACTCAAAATGTAACCCTATCCTCACTGTACACCGTTCGTACACCTGACCCAAAACCCTGCCCAGTTTCTTCAACCTGACCCCTCACCACCGACAGCACCATGACTCATGTCTAACAAAAATCATGAAGGTCTGTATCGAAAATGACATCAGGTCAGAGCTGGATCCTGATTCCTACCATACCCCAATCCTCCACGTACAGCGAACTGAACACCGACACCTAAACCTAGACCTGGCCCCTGGACCCGAAACCTCATCGTCACCAATGACATCACCCACGTTCAGCGCAAACCTGATGTTCAATCACTTCCTCATCCACACATCAGAGCCTGATCCTAATCCTTCCCATAACCATATCTTCCCTGTACACCTTACCAAACACCTATCCCTAACCCTAACCTTGTTTCCTGGTTGAATCCTCACTGACAAAATCGACATCCCCCATGCCTCACTGTAAACCTCCACCTCAATGTCGTCCATGCCATCACGTCAGAGCCAGATCCTAACTCTAAACATAGTCCTATACGTCTGGTACACCTTAGCAAACACAAACCCTAACTGTAGCCCAGGTCTCTTGACCTGACACAACATCACAATTGACATCATTCACGCTTCACCTCAACTCTGAATTACAATCGTACTCTCTAACTCACATCACAGGTGAAACCAAGCTCTAACCATAATCTAAACTCCCCATTTGCCTTAAAGAAATCGCAACCCAAATCCTAGCACTAGCCCATGGACCAAACCCTCACTGTCACCTTCGACGTCACCCAGGCTTCACCGTAACCTTGAACTGCAATCTCGTACTCACCCTCACATCAGAGACAGATGCAAACACTGATAGTAACCCTGCACTCCCCATTAACCTTAATGAACATGCAACCCTAAAGCAAGCACTTGTCCCTGGACCTTAACCCTTAGAGTCACCATTGACACCACTGAAGGTTATCTTTAAAAATGGATTTAAATCTTGTCCTCACAGTCACATCAGAGACAGTCTCTAACTCTACCTGCAAACCTACCCTCACTGTACACCATTCCATACACCTGATCTGAAACCCTGCCCAGGTCTTCCAACGTGACCCCTCACCACCACCATCACCATCACTCATGTCTAAGAAACATCATGAAAGTCTATCTCGCAATCACCCTCACAATCAGAGCTGGATCCTGACTCTAACCATATCCCTATCCTCCACTTACAGCTAAACCACCACTTAAACTTAACCCTGGACTGCAACCAGGACCTGAAACCTCACTGTCACCATCGATGTTACCCATGCTTCACCATAAACCTGATGTTCAATCTCGTCCTCACCCTCACAACACAGCCGGATTGTTAGCCTAAACAAAACCATGTGCTCCCTGTACACCTTTCCGAACACCTAACCCTAACCCTAGACCTAGCCCATGGAACTGAACCCTGACAGTCACCATCGACATCACCCAGGCTTCAGCGTAAACCTGATGTTCAATCTCTTCCTCATCCTCACATCAGAGCCCAATTCTAACCCTTCCCATAACCGTATCTTCCCTGTACACCTTACCAAACACCTAACCCTAACCCTAGCCCTAGCCCATGGAATTGAACCTTGACGGTCACCATCGACATCACCCAGGCTTCAGCGTAAACCCGATGTGCAATCCCATCCTCATCCTCACATCAGAGCCCGACTCAAACCCTTCCCATAACCGTATCTTCCCTGTACACCTTACCAAACACCTAACCCTAACCCTAGCCTTGTTCCCTGGACTTACCCCTCACCATCACCATCAATGTCCCCTACGCTTCAATGAAAACCTCGACCTCAATCTATCCCTCAACATCACATCAGAGGTGAATCCCCAGCAAAATGATAAACCAATCCTCCCTGTACACATTACAGGACACCTAACCCTAAACCTAACCTTGTTCACTGGCCTGTACCCTCTCTGTTAAAATCGACATCTCCCATGCGTCACTGTAAACCTCCGTGTCAATCTCACCCTCACCATCACATCAGAGTCACACCCTAACTCCAAACGTAGTCCCGTATGTTCCATACACCTCAGTGAAAACCAACCTTCTCTCTACTGCTGGTCATTTGACATGACCACACAACATCTCAATTGACATCTTCCATGCTTCACCTTAATCCTGAATTACAATCATACTCTCTAACTCACATCAGAGCTGGGCCCTAATGCTAACCATAATCCAAACTCCTCGTTCATGTTAAAGAACTAGTATCCATTAACCTAGCCCTAGCCCATGGATCTGAATCATCACCATCACCATCGATGTCACCGAGAATTAACCATAAACTGGATCTTCAATCTCGTACTCACCCTCACATCAGAGACAGACCCTAACTCTAATTGTAACCCTATCTTCGCCATAAACCTAAACAAACACCCAACCCTAACCCTAGTCTTTGTCCCTGGACATTGTCCCTCAGCGTCACCACTGACTTCACCGAAGGTTCGCTTTATCCATGGATTTAAATCTTGTCTTCGTAATCACTTCAGAGACAGACTCTAACTCTCACCATACATTTACCCTCAATGTTCACCATTTCGTACACCTAATACGATACCCTGCCCACGTCCTTCGCTCTGACCCCTCACCACAAACACCACCGTCAAGCATGTCTATCAAAAAGAGTGAATATCATTCTCACAATCACCCTCACTTTAGAGCTGGATCCTGACTCTAACCATATCCCTATCCTCCATGCACAGTTAAACCAACACCGAAACCTAACCCTAGCTTGGCTCCTGGACCTGAAACCGCACAATCACCAACGATGTCACCCAGAATTCTCCGTAAACCCGATGTTCAATCTCGTCCTCAACCGCACTACAGAGCCAGATCATAAGCCTAAATGAAACCATATAGTCCCTGTACACCTTACCAAACACCTAACCCTACCCCTAGCCCTAGCCCATGGACCTAATACCTCACAATCACCATTGACATCACCCAGGCTTCAGCGTAAACCTGACGTTCAATCTCGTCCTGATCCTCACGTCAGAGCCCAATCCGAACCCTTCCCATAACAATATCTCCCCCGTACACCTTACCAAACACTTAACCCTGAACCTAGCCTTGTTTCCTTGACTTACCCCTCACTGTCACCATCAGCGTCCCCCATGCCTCACTGTAAAACTCCTCCTCAGTGTACCCCTTCACCTCACATCAGAGCTGGATCCTAAGCATAACGATAACCCTCTCCTCCCAGTACAACTTACAGAACACCAAACCCTAACCCTAACCTTGTTCACTGACCAAAACCCTCACCGTCAAATCGACATCTAACACACCTCACAGTAAACGTCAAGAACAATCTCACCCTTGGGCTCACATCAGAGCTACATCCTAACTTTAAACATAGTCCTGTATGTCCCGTAAAACTTTGCGAACACCAACCCTAACTCGAGTGCTGATCACTAGACCTGACCCCTCAGCATCATATTTGACATCATCCACGCTTCACCTTAAACCTGAATTACAATCATACTCTCTACTTCACATCACACCAGACCCAAATTCTAACTGTAATCTAAACTCCCCATTCGCCTTAAAGAACTACCAACTATAATACTAGCCCTAGCCCATGGATCTAACCTGCACCGCCACCTTCGATGTCAACACATGCTTCACCGGTAACATAAACTTCCATCTCGTCCTTACCCTCATATAAGAGACAGACCCTAAATCAAATCGTAACCCTAACTTCCCCATAAAACTTAAGTTACACCCAAGCCTAACACTAGCCCTTGTCCGTGGACATTGCCCCTCACCATCACCATTGACAACACACAAGGTTCCCTTTAAACGTGGATTTAAATCTGGCCCCCTACTCACATCAGAGACAGTCCCAAACTCAAAATGTAACCCTATCCTCACTGTACACCGTTCGTACACCTGACCCAAAACCCTGCCCAGTTTCTTCAACCTGACCCCTCACCACCGACAGCACCATGACTCATGTCTAACAAAAATCATGAAGGTCTGTATCGAAAATGACATCAGGTCAGAGCTGGATCCTGATTCCTACCATACCCCAATCCTCCACGTACAGCGAACTGAACACCGACACCTAAACCTAGACCTGGCCCCTGGACCTGAAACCTCATCGTCACCCATGACATCACCCACGTTCAGCGCAAACCTGATGTTCAATCACTTCCTCATCCACACATCAGAGCCTGATCCTAATCCTTCCCATAACCATATCTTCCCTGTACACCTTACCAAGCACCTTTCCCTAACCCTAACCTTGTTTCCTGGTTGAATCCTCACTGACAAAATCGACATCCCCCATGCCTCACTGTAAACCTCCACCTCAATGTCGTCCATGCCATCACGTCAGAGCCAGATCCTAACTCTAAACATAGTCCTATACGTCTGGTACACCTTAGCAAACACAAACCCTAACTGTAGCCCAGGTCTCTTGTCCTGACACAACATCACAATTGACATCATTCACGCTTCACCTCAACTCTGAATTACAATCGTACTCTCTAACTCACATCACAGGTGAAACCAAGCTCTAACCATAATCTAAACTCCCCATTTGCCTTAAAGAAATCGCAACCCAAATCCTAGCACTAGCCCATGGACCAAACCCTCACTGTCACCTTCGACGTCACCCAGGCTTCACCGTAACCTTGAACTGCAATCTCGTACTCACCCTCACATCAGAGACAGATGCAAACACTGATAGTAACCCTACACTCCCCATTAACCTTAATGAACATGCAACCCTAAAGCAAGCACTTGTCCCTGGACCTTAACCCTTAGAGTCACCATTGACACCACTGAAGGTTATCTTTAAAAATGGATTTAAATCTTGTCCTCACAGTCACATCAGAGACAGTCTCTAACTCTACCTGCAAACCTACCCTCACTGTACACCATTCCATACACCTGATCTGAAACCCTGCCCAGGTCTTCCAACGTGACCCCTCACCACCACCATCACCATCACTCATGTCTAAGAAACATCATGAAAGTCTATCTCGCAATCACCCTCACAATCAGAGCTGGATCCTGACTCTAACCATATCCCTATCCTCCACTTACAGCAAAACCACCACTTAAACTTAACCCTGGACTGCAACCAGGACCTGAAACCTCACTGTCACCATCGATGTTACCCATGCTTCACCATAAACCTGATGTTCAATCTCGTCCTCACCCTCACAACACAGCCGGATTGTTAGCCTAAACAAAACCATGTGCTCCCTGTACACCTTTCCGAACACCTAACCCTAACCCTAGACCTAGCCCATGGAACTGAACCCTGACAGTCACCATCGACATCACCCAGGCTTCAGCGTAAACCTGATGTTCAATCTCTTCCTCATCCTCACATCAGAGCCCAATTCTAACCCTTCCCATAACCGTATCTTCCCTGTACACCTTACCAAACACCTAACCCTAACCCTAGCCCTAGCTCATGGAATTGAACCTTGACGGTCACCATCGACATCTCCCAGGCTTCAGCGTAAACCCGATGTGCAATCCCATCCTCATCCTCACATCAGAGCCCGACTCAAACCCTTCCCATAACCGTATCTTCCCTGTACACCTTACCAAACACCTAACCCTAACCCTAGCCTTGTTCCCTGGACTTACCCCTCACCATCACCATCAATGTCCCCTACGCTTCAATGAAAACCTCGACCTCAATCTATCCCTCAACATCACATCAGAGGTGAATCCCCAGCAAAATGATAAACCAATCCTCCCTGTACACATTACAGGACACCTAACCCTAAACCTAACCTTGTTCACTGGCCTGTACCCTCTCTGTTAAAATCGACATCTCCCATGCGTCACTGTAAACCTCCGTGTCAATCTCACCCTCACCATCACATCAGAGTCACACCCTAACTCCAAACGTAGTCCCGTATGTTCCATACACCTCAGTGAAAACCAACCTTCTCTCTACTGCTGGTCATTTGACATGACCACACAACATCTCAATTGACATCTTCCATGCTTCACCTTAATCCTGAATTACAATCATACTCTCTAACTCACATCAGAGCTGGGCCCTAATGCTAACCATAATCCAAACTCCTCGTTCATGTTAAAGAACTAGTATCCATTAACCTAGCCCTAGCCCATGGATCTGAATCATCACCATCACCATCGATGTCACCGAGAATTAACCATAAACTGGATCTTCAATCTCGTACTCACCCTCACATCAGAGACAGACCCTAACTCTAATTGTAACCCTATCTTCGCCATAAACCTAAACAAACACCCAACCCTAACCCTAGTCTTTGTCCCTGGACATTGTCCCTCAGCGTCACCACTGACTTCACCGAAGGTTCGCTTTATCCATGGATTTAAATCTTGTCTTCGTAATCACTTCAGAGACAGACTCTAACTCTCACCATACATTTACCCTCAATGTTCACCATTTCGTTCACCTAATACGATACCCTGCCCACGTCCTTCGCTCTGACCCCTCACCACAAACACCACCATCAAGCATGTCTATCAAAAAGAGTGAATATCATTCTCACAATCACCCTCACTTTAGAGCTGGATCCTGACTCTAACCATATCCTTATCCTCCATGCACAGTTAAACCAACACCGAAACCTAACCCTAGCTTGGCTCCTGGACCTGAAACCGCACAATCACCAACGATGTCACCCAGAATTCTCCGTAAACCCGATGTTCAATCTCGTCCTCAACCGCACTACAGAGCCAGATCATAAGCCTAAATGAAACCATATAGTCCCTGTACACCTTACCAAACACCTAACCCTACCCCTAGCCCTAGCCCATGGACCTAATACCTCACAATCACCATTGACATCACCCAGGCTTCAGCGTAAACCTGATGTTCAATCTCGTCCTGATCCTCACGTCAGAGCCCAATCCGAACCCTTCCCATAACAATATCTCCCCCGTACACCTTACCAAACACTTAACCCTGAACCTAGCCTTGTTTCCTTGACTTACCCCTCACTGTCACCATCAGCGTCCCCCATGCCTCACTGTAAAACTCCTCGTCAGTGTACCCCTTCACCTCACATCAGAGCTGGATCCTAAGCATAACGATAACCCTCTCCTCCCAGTACAACTTACAGAACACCAAACCCTAACCCTAACCTTGTTCACTGACCAAAACCCTCACCGTCAAAATCGACATCTAACACACCTCACAGTAAACGTCAAGAACAATCTCACCCTTGGGCTCACATCAGAGCTACATCCTAACTTTAAACATAGTCCTGTATGTCCCGTAAAACTTTGCGAACACCAACCCTAACTCGAGTGCTGATCACTAGACCTGACCCCTCAGCATCATATTTGACATCATCCACGCTTCACCTTAAACCTGAATTACAATCATACTCTCTACTTCACATCACACCAGACCCAAATTCTAACTGTAATCTAAACTCCCCATTCGCCTTAAACAACTACCAACAATAATACTAGCCCTAGCCCATGGATCTAACCTACACCGCCACCTTCGATGTCAACACATGCTTCACCGGTAACTTAAACTTCCATCTCGTCCTTACCCTCATATAAGAGACAGACCCTAAATCAAATCGTAACCCTAACTTCCCCATAAAACTTAAGTTACACCCAAGCCTAACACTAGCCCTTGTCCGTGGACATTGCCCCTCACCATCACCATTGACAACACACAAGGTTCCCTTTAAACATGGATTTAAATCTGGCCCCCTACTCACATCAGAGACAGTCCCAAACTCAAAATGTAACCCTCTCCTCACTGTTCACCGTTCGTACACCTGACCCAAAACCCTGCCCAGTTTCTTCGACCTGACCCCTCACCACCGACAGCACCATGACTCATGTCTAACAAAAATCATGAAGGTCTGTATCGAAAATGACATCAGGTCAGAGCTGGATCCTGATTCCTACCATACCCCAATCCTCCACGTACAGCGAACTGAACACCGACACCTAAACCTAGACCTGGCCCCTGGACCTGAAACCTCATCGTCACCCATGACATCACCCACGTTCAGCGCAAACCTGATGTTCAATCACTTCCTCATCCACACATCAGAGCCTGATCCTAATCCTTCCCATAACCATATCTTCCCTGTACACCTTACCAAGCACCTTTCCCTAACCCTAACCTTGTTTCCTGGTTGAATCCTCACTGACAAAATCGACATCCCCCATGCCTCACTGTAAACCTCCACCTCAATGTCGTCCATGCCATCACGTCAGAGCCAGATCCTAACTCTAAACATAGTCCTATACGTCTGGTACACCTTAGCAAACACAAACCCTAACTGTAGCCCAGGTCTCTTGACCTGACACAACATCACAATTGACATCATTCACGCTTCACCTCAACTCTGAATTACAATCGTACTCTCTAACTCACATCACAGGTGAAACCAAGCTCTAACCATAATCTAAACTCCCCATTTGCCTTAAAGAAATCGCAACCCAAATCCTAGCACTAGCCCATGGACCAAACCCTCACTGTCACCTTCGACGTCACCCAGGCTTCACCGTAACCTTGAACTGCAATCTCGTACTCACCCTCACATCAGAGACAGATGCAAACACTGATAGTAACCCTACACTCCCCATTAACCTTAATGAACATGCAACCCTAAAGCAAGCACTTGTCCCTGGACCTTAACCCTTAGAGTCACCATTGACACCACTGAAGGTTATCTTTAAAAATGGATTTAAATCTTGTCCTCACAGTCACATCAGAGACAGTCTCTAACTCTACCTGCAAACCTACCCTCACTGTACACCATTCCATACACCTGATCTGAAACCCTGCCCAGGTCTTCCAACGTGACCCCTCACCACCACCATCACCATCACTCATGTCTAAGAAACATCATGAAAGTCTATCTCGCAATCACCCTCACAATCAGAGCTGGATCCTGACTCTAACCATATCCCTATCCTCCACTTACAGCTAAACCACCACTTAAACTTAACCCTGGACTGCAACCAGGACCTGAAACCTCACTGTCACCATCGATGTTACCCATGCTTCACCATAAACCTGATGTTCAATCTCGTCCTCACCCTCACAACAGAGCCGGATTGTTAGCCTAAACAAAACCATGTGCTCCCTGTACACCTTTCCGAACACCTAACCCTAACCCTAGACCTAGCCCATGGAACTGAACCCTGACAGTCACCATCGACATCACCCAGGCTTCAGCGTAAACCTGATGTTCAATCTCTTCCTCATCCTCACATCAGAGCCCAATTCTAACCCTTCCCGTAACCGTATCTTCCCTGTACACCTTACCAAACACCTAACCCTAACCCTAGCCCTAGCCCATGGAATTGAACCTTGACGGTCACCATCGACATCACCCAGGCTTCAGCGTAAACCCGATGTGCAATCCCATCCTCATCCTCACATCAGAGCCCGACTCAAACCCTTCCCATAACCGTATCTTCCCTGTACACCTTACCAAACACCTAACCCTAACCCTAGCCTTGTTCCCTGGACTTACCCCTCACCATCACCATCAATGTCCCCTACGCTTCAATGAAAACCTCGACCTCAATCTATCCCTCAACATCACATCAGAGGTGAATCCCCAGCAAAATGATAAACCAATCCTCCCTGTACACATTACAGGACACCTAACCCTAAACCTAACCTTGTTCACTGGCCTGTACCCTCTCTGTTAAAATCGACATCTCCCATGCGTCACTGTAAACCTCCGTGTCAATCTCACCCTCACCATCACATCAGAGTCACACCCTAACTCCAAACGTAGTCCCGTATGTTCCATACACCTCAGTGAAAACCAACCTTCTCTCTACTGCTGGTCATTTGACATGACCACACAACATCTCAATTGACATCTTCCATGCTTCACCTTAATCCTGAATTACAATCATACTCTCTAACTCACATCAGAGCTGGGCCCCTAATGCTAACCATAATCCAAACTCCTCGTTCATGTTAAAGAACTAGTATCCATTAACCTAGCCCTAGCCCATGGATCTGAATCATCACCATCACCATCGATGTCACCGAGAATTAACCATAAACTGGATCTTCAATCTCGTACTCACCCTCACATCAGAGACAGACCCTAACTCTAATTGTAACCCTATCTTCGCCATAAACCTAAACAAACACCCAACCCTAACCCTTTGCTTTGTCCCTGGACATTGTCCCTCAGCGTCACCACTGACTTCACCGAAGGTTCGCTTTATCCATGGATTTAAATCTTGTCTTCGTAATCACTTCAGAGACAGACTCTAACTCTCACCATACATTTACCCTCAATGTTCACCATTTCGTACACCTAGTACGATACCCTGCCCACGTCCTTCGCTCTGACCCCTCACCACAAACACCACCATCAAGCATGTCTATCAAAAAGAGTGAATATCATTCTCACAATCACCCTCACTTTAGAGCTGGATCCTGACTCTAACCATATCCCTATCCTCCATGCACAGTTAAACCAACACCGAAACCTAACCCTAGCTTGGCTCCTGGACCTGAAACCGCACAATCACCAACGATGTCACCCAGAATTCTCCGTAAACCCGATGTTCAATCTCGTCCTCAACCGCACTACAGAGCCAGATCATAAGCCTAAATGAAACCATATAGTCCCTGTACACCTTACCAAACACCTAACCCTACCCCTAGCCCTAGCCCATGGACCTAATACCTCACAATCACCATTGACATCACCCAGGCTTCAGCGTAAACCTGATGTTCAATCTCGTCCTGATCCTCACGTCAGAGCCCAATCCGAACCCTTCCCATAACAATATCTCCCCCGTACACCTTACCAAACACTTAACCCTGAACCTAGCCTTGTTTCCTTGACTTACCCCTCACTGTCACCATCAGCGTCCCCCATGCCTCACTGTAAAACTCCTCCTCAGTGTACCCCTTCACCTCACATCAGAGCTGGATCCTAAGCATAACGATAACCCTCTCCTCCCAGTACAACTTACAGAACACCAAACCCTAACCCTAACCTTGTTCACTGACCAAAACCCTCACCGTCAAAATCGACATCTAACACACCTCACAGTAAACGTCAAGAACAATCTCACCCTTGGGCTCACATCAGAGCTACATCCTAACTTTAAACATAGTCCTGTATGTCCCGTAAAACTTTGCGAACACCAACCCTAACTCGAGTGCTGATCACTAGACCTGACCCCTCAGCATCATATTTGACATCATCCACGCTTCACCTTAAACCTGAATTACAATCATACTCTCTACTTCACATCACACCAGACGCAAATTCTAACTGTAATCTAAACTCCCCATTCGCCTTAAAGAACTACCAACTATAATACTAGCCCTAGCCCATGGATCTAACCTGCACCGCCACCTTCGATGTCAACACATGCTTCACCGGTAACTTAAACTTCCATCTCGTCCTTACCCTCACATAAGAGACAGACCCTAAATCAAATCGTAACCCTAACTTCCCCATAAAACTTAAGTTACACCCAAGCCTAACACTAGCCCTTGTCCGTGGACATTGCCCCTCACCATCACCATTGACAACACACAAGGTTCCCTTTAAACGTGGATTTAAATCTGGCCCCCTACTCACATCAGAGACAGTCCCAAACTCAAAATGTAACCCTATCCTCACTGTTCACCGTTCGTAC
The DNA here is from genome assembly GCF_040802235.1 of Manis javanica. Classification (NCBI taxonomy): domain Eukaryota; kingdom Metazoa; phylum Chordata; class Mammalia; order Pholidota; family Manidae; genus Manis; species Manis javanica. The sequence continues at coordinate 969,528 of NW_027332168.1, read as the reverse complement.
ACCTGACCCAAAACCCTGCCCAGTTTCTTCAACCTGACCCCTCACCACCGACAGCACCATGACTCATGTCTAACAAAAATCATGAAGGTCTGTATCGAAAATGACATCAGGTCAGAGCTGGATCCTGATTCCTACCATACCCCAATCCTCCACGTACAGCGAACTGAACACCGACAGCTAAACCTAGACCTGGCCCCTGGACCCGAAACCTCATCGTCACCAATGACATCACCCACGTTCAACGCAAACCTGATGTTCAATCACTTCCTCATCCACACATCAGAGCCTGATCCTAATCCTTCCCATAACCATATCTTCCCTGTACACCTTACCAAACACCTATCCCTAACCCTAACCTTGTTTCCTGGTTGAATCCTCACTGACAAAATCGACATCCCCCATGCCTCACTGTAAACCTCCACCTCAATGTCGTCCATGCCATCACGTCAGAGCCAGATCCTAACTCTAAACATAGTCCTATACGTCTGGTACACCTTAGCAAACACAAACCCTAACTGTAGCCCAGGTCTCTTGACCTGACACAACATCACAATTGACATCATTCACGCTTCACCTCAACTCTGAATTACAATCGTACTCTCTAACTCACATCACAGGTGAAACCAAGCTCTAACCATAATCTAAACTCCCCATTTGCCTTAAAGAAATCGCAACCCAATTCCTAGCACTAGCCCATGGACCAAACCCTCACTGTCACCTTCGACGTCACCCAGGCTTCACCGTAACCTTGAACTGCAATCTCGTACTCACCCTCACATCAGAGACAGATGCAAACACTGATAGTAACCCTACACTCCCCATGAACCTTAATGAACATGCAACCCTAAAGCAAGCACTTGTCCCTGGACCTTAACCCTTAGAGACACCACTGACACCACTGAAGGTTATCTTTAAAAATGGATTTAAATCTTGTCCTCACAGTCACATCAGAGACAGTCTCTAACTCTACCTGCAAACCTACCCTCACTGTACACCATTCCATACACCTGATCTGAAACCCTGCCCAGGTCTTCCAACGTGACCCCTCACCACCACCATCACCATCACTCATGTCTAAGAAACATCATGAAAGTCTATCTCGCAATCACCCTCACAATCAGAGCTGGATCCTGACTCTAACCATATCCCTATCCTCCACTTACAGCTAAACCACCACTTCAACTTAACCCTGGACTGCAACCAGGACCTGAAACCTCACTGTCACCATCGATGTTACCCATGCTTCACCATAAACCTGATGTTCAATCTCGTCCTCACCCTCACAACAGAGCCGGATTGTTAGCCTAAACAAAACCATGTGCTCCCTGTACACCTTTCCGAACACCTAACCCTAACCCTAGACCTAGCCCATGGAACTGAACCCTGACAGTCACCATCGACATCACCCAGGCTTCAGCGTAAACCTGATGTTCAATCTCTTCCTCATCCTCACATCAGAGCCCAATTCTAACCCTTCCCGTAACCGTATCTTCCCTGTACACCTTACCAAACACCTAACCCTAACCCTAGCCCTAGCCCATGGAATTGAACCTTGACGGTCACCATCGACATCACCCAGGCTTCAGCGTAAACCCGATGTGCAATCCCATCCTCATCCTCACATCAGAGCCCGACTCAAACCCTTCCCATAACCGTATCTTCCCTGTACACCTTACCAAACACCTAACCCTAACCCTAGCCTTGTTCCCTGGACTTACCCCTCACCATCACCATCAATGTCCCCTACGCTTCAATGAAAACCTCGACCTCAATCTATCCCTCAACATCACATCAGAGGTGAATCCCCAGCAAAATGATAAACCAATCCTCCCTGTACACATTACAGGACACCTAACCCTAAACCTAACCTTGTTCACTGGCCTGTACCCTCTCTGTTAAAATCGACATCTCCCATGCGTCACTGTAAACCTCCGTGTCAATCTCACCCTCACCATCACATCAGAGTCACACCCTAACTCCAAACGTAGTCCCGTATGTTCCATACACCTCAGTGAAAACCAACCTTCTCTCTACTGCTGGTCATTTGACATGACCACACAACATCTCAATTGACATCTTCCATGCTTCACCTTAATCCTGAATTACAATCATACTCTCTAACTCACATCAGAGCTGGGCCCTAATGCTAACCATAATCCAAACTCCTCGTTCATGTTAAAGAACTAGTATCCATTAACCTAGCCCTAGCCCATGGATCTGAATCATCACCATCACCATCGATGTCACCGAGAATTAACCATAAACTGGATCTTCAATCTCGTACTCACCCTCACATCAGAGACAGACCCTAACTCTAATTGTAACCCTATCTTCGCCATAAACCTAAACAAACACCCAACCCTAACCCTAGTCTTTGTCCCTGGACATTGTCCCTCAGCGTCACCACTGACTTCACCGAAGGTTCGCTTTATCCATGGATTTAAATCTTGTCTTCGTAATCACTTTAGAGACAGACTCTAACTCTCACCATACATTTACCCTCAATGTTCACCATTTCATACACCTAATACGATACCCTGCCCACGTCCTTCGCTCTGACCCCTCACCACAAACACCACCGTCAAGCATGTCTATCAAAAAGAGTGAATATCATTCTCACAATCACCCTCACTTTAGAGCTGGATCCTGACTCTAACCATATCCCTATCCTCCATGCACAGTTAAACCAACACCGAAACCTAACCCTAGCTTGGCTCCTGGACCTGAAACCGCACAATCACCAACGATGTCACCCAGAATTCTCCGTAAACCCGATGTTCAATCTCGTCCTCAAACGCACTACAGAGCCAGATCATAAGCCTAAATGAAACCATATAGTCCCTGTACACCTTACCAAACACCTAACCCTACCCCTAGCCCTAGCCCATGGACCTAATACCTCACAATCACCATTGACATCACCCAGGCTTCAGCGTAAACCTGACGTTCAATCTCGTCCTGATCCTCACGTCAGAGCCCAATCCGAACCCTTCCCATAACAATATCTCCCCCGTACACCTTACCAAACACTTAACCCTGAACCTAGCCTTGTTTCCTTGACTTACCCCTCACTGTCACCATCAGCGTCCCCCATGCCTCACTGTAAAACTCCTCCTCAGTGTACCCCTTCACCTCACATCAGAGCTGGATCCTAAGCATAACGATAACCCTCTCCTCCCAGTACAACTTACAGAACACCAAACCCTAACCCTAACCTTGTTCACTGACCAAAACCCTCACCGTCAAAATCGACATCTAACACACCTCACAGTAAACGTCAAGAACAATCTCACCCTTGGGCTCACATCAGAGCTACATCCTAACTTTAAACATAGTCCTGTATGTCCCGTAAAACTTTGCGAACACCAACCCTAACTCGAGTGCTGATCACTAGACCTGACCCCTCAGCATCATATTTGACATCATCCACGCTTCACCTTAAACCTGAATTACAATCATACTCTCTACTTCACATCACACCAGACCCAAATTCTAACTGTAATCTAAACTACCCATTCGCCTTAAAGAACTACCAACTATAATGCTAGCCCTAGCCCATGGATCTAACCTACACCGCCACCTTCGATGTCAACACATGCTTCACCGGTAACTTAAACTTCCATCTCGTCCTTACCCTCACATAAGAGACAGACCCTAAATCAAATCGTAACCCTAACTTCCCCATAAAACTTAAGTTACACCCAAGCCTAACACTAGCCCTTGTCCGTGGACATTGCCCCTCACCATCACCATTGACAACACACAAGGTTCCCTTTAAACGTGGATTTAAATCTGGCCCCCTACTCACATCAGAGACAGTCCCAAACTCAAAATGTAACCCTCTCCTCACTGTTCACCGTTCGTACACCTGACCCAAATCCCTGCCCAGTTTCTTCAAAATGACCCCTCACCACCGACAGCACCATGACTCATGTCTAACAAAAATCATGAAGGTCTGTATCGAAAATGACATCAGGTCAGAGCTGGATCCTGATTCCTACCATACCCCAATCCTCCACGTACAGCGAACTGAACACCGACACCTAAACCTAGACCTGGCCCCCGGACCCGAAACCTCATCGTCACCAATGACATCACCCACGTTCAGCGCAAACCTGATGTTCAATCACTTCCTCATCCACACATCAGAGCCTGATCCTAATCCTTCCCATAACCATATCTTCCCTGTACACCTTACCAAACACCTATCCCTAACCCTAACCTTGTTTCCTGGTTGAATCCTCACTGACAAAATCGACATCCCCCATGCCTCACTGTAAACCTCCACCTCAATGTCGTCCATGCCATCACGTCAGAGCCAGATCCTAACTCTAAACATAGTCCTATACGTCTGGTACACCTTAGCAAACACAAACCCTAACTGTAGCCCAGGTCTCTTGACCTGACACAACATCACAATTGACATCATTCACGCTTCACCTCAACTCTGAATTACAATCGTACTCTCTAACTCACATCACAGGTGAAACCAAGCTCTAACCATAATCTAAACTCCCCATTTGCCTTAAAGAAATCGCAACCCAATTCCTAGCACTAGCCCATGGACCAAACCCTCACTGTCACCTTCGACGTCACCCAGGCTTCACCGTAACCTTGAACTGCAATCTCGTACTCACCCTCACATCAGAGACAGATGCAAACACTGATAGTAACCCTACACTCCCCATGAACCTTAATGAACATGCAACCCTAAAGCAAGCACTTGTCCCTGGACCTTAACCCTTAGAGACACCACTGACACCACTGAAGGTTATCTTTAAAAATGGATTTAAATCTTGTCCTCACAGTCACATCAGAGACAGTCTCTAACTCTACCTGCAAACCTACCCTCACTGTACACCATTCCATACACCTGATCTGAAACCCTGCCCAGGTCTTCCAACGTGACCCCTCACCACCACCATCACCATCACTCATGTCTAAGAAACATCATGAAAGTCTATCTCGCAATCACCCTCACAATCAGAGCTGGATCCTGACTCTAACCATATCCCTATCCTCCACTTACAGCTAAACCACCACTTCAACTTAACCCTGGACTGCAACCAGGACCTGAAACCTCACTGTCACCATCGATGTTACCCATGCTTCACCATAAACCTGATGTTCAATCTCGTCCTCACCCTCACAACAGAGCCGGATTGTTAGCCTAAACAAAACCATGTGCTCCCTGTACACCTTTCCGAACACCTAACCCTAACCCTAGACCTAGCCCATGGAACTGAACCCTGACAGTCACCATCGACATCACCCAGGCTTCAGCGTAAACCTGATGTTCAATCTCTTCCTCATCCTCACATCAGAGCCCAATTCTAACCCTTCCCGTAACCGTATCTTCCCTGTACACCTTACCAAACACCTAACCCTAACCCTAGCCCTAGCCCATGGAATTGAACCTTGACGGTCACCATCGACATCACCCAGGCTTCAGCGTAAACCCGATGTGCAATCCCATCCTCATCCTCACATCAGAGCCCGACTCAAACCCTTCCCGTAACCGTATCTTCCCTGTACACCTTACCAAACACCTAACCCTAACCCTAGCCTTGTTCCCTGGACTTACCCCTCACCATCACCATCAATGTCCCCTACGCTTCAATGAAAACCTCGACCTCAATCTATCCCTCAACATCACATCAGAGGTGAATCCCCAGCAAAATGATAAACCAATCCTCCCTGTACACATTACAGGACACCTAACCCTAAACCTAACCTTGTTCACTGGCCTGTACCCTCTCTGTTAAAATCGACATCTCCCATGCGTCACTGTAAACCTCCGTGTCAATCTCACCCTCACCATCACATCAGAGTCACACCCTAACTCCAAACGTAGTCCCGTATGTTCCATACACCTCAGTGAAAACCAACCTTCTCTCTACTGCTGGTCATTTGACATGACCACACAACATCTCAATTGACATCTTCCATGCTTCACCTTAATCCTGAATTACAATCATACTCTCTAACTCACATCAGAGCTGGGCCCTAATGCTAACCATAATCCAAACTCCTCGTTCATGTTAAAGAACTAGTATCCATTAACCTAGCCCTAGCCCATGGATCTGAATCATCACCATCACCATCGATGTCACCGAGAATTAACCATAAACTGGATCTTCAATCTCGTACTCACCCTCACATCAGAGACAGACCCTAACTCTAATTGTAACCCTATCTTCGCCATAAACCTAAACAAACACCCAACCCTAACCCTAGTCTTTGTCCCTGGACATTGTCCCTCAGCGTCACCACTGACTTCACCGAAGGTTCGCTTTATCCATGGATTTAAATCTTGTCTTCGTACTCACTTCAGAGACAGACTCTAACTCTCACCATACATTTACCCTCAATGTTCACCATTTCATACACCTAATACGATACCCTGCCCACGTCCTTCGCTCTGACCCCTCACCACAAACACCACCGTCAAGCATGTCTATCAAAAAGAGTGAATATCATTCTCACAATCACCCTCACTTTAGAGCTGGATCCTGACTCTAACCATATCCCTATCCTCCATGCACAGTTAAACCAACACCGAAACCTAACCCTAGCTTGGCTCCTGGACCTGAAACCGCACAATCACCAACGATGTCACCCAGAATTCTCCGTAAACCCGATGTTCAATCTCGTCCTCAACCGCACTACAGAGCCAGATCATAAGCCTAAATGAAACCATATAGTCCCTGTACACCTTACCAAACACCTAACCCTACCCCTAGCCCTAGCCCATGGACCTAATACCTCACAATCACCATTGACATCACCCAGGCTTCAGCGTAAACCTGACGTTCAATCTCGTCCTGATCCTCACGTCAGAGCCCAATCCGAACCCTTCCCATAACAATATCTCCCCCGTACACCTTACCAAACACTTAACCCTGAACCTAGCCTTGTTTCCTTGACTTACCCCTCACTGTCACCATCAGCGTCCCCCATGCCTCACTGTAAAACTCCTCCTCAGTGTACCCCTTCACCTCACATCAGAGCTGGATCCTAAGCATAACGATAACCCTCTCCTCCCAGTACAACTTACAGAACACCAAACCCTAACCCTAACCTTGTTCACTGACCAAAACCCTCACCGTCAAAATCGACATCTAACACACCTCACAGTAAACGTCAAGAACAATCTCACCCTTGGGCTCACATCAGAGCTACATCCTAACTTTAAACATAGTCCTGTATGTCCCGTAAAACTTTGCGAACACCAACCCTAACTCGAGTGCTGATCACTAGACCTGACCCCTCAGCATCATATTTGACATCATCCACGCTTCACCTTAAACCTGAATTACAATCATACTCTCTACTTCACATCACACCAGACCCAAATTCTAACTGTAATCTAAACTCCCCATTCGCCTTAAAGAACTACCAACTATAATACTAGCCCTAGCCCATGGATCTAACCTGCACCGCCACCTTCGATGTCAACACATGCTTCACCGGTAACTTAAACTTCCATCTCGTCCTTACCCTCATATAAGAGACAGACCCTAAATCAAATCGTAACCCTAACTTCCCCATAAAACTTAAGTTACACCCAAGCCTAACACTAGCCCTTGTCCGTGGACATTGCCCCTCACCATCACCATTGACAACACACAAGGTTCCCTTTAAACGTGGATTTAAATCTGGCCCCCTACTCACATCAGAGACAGTCCCAAACTCAAAATGTAACCCTCTCCTCACTGTTCACCGTTCGTACACCTGACCCAAATCCCTGCCCAGTTTCTTCAAAATGACCCCTCACCACCGACAGCACCATGACTCATGTCTAACAAAAATCATGAAGGTCTGTATCGAAAATGACATCAGGTCAGAGCTGGATCCTGATTCCTACCATACCCCAATCCTCCACGTACAGCGAACTGAACACCGACACCTAAACCTAGACCTGGCCCCCGGACCCGAAACCTCATCGTCACCAATGACATCACCCACGTTCAGCGCAAACCTGATGTTCAATCACTTCCTCATCCACACATCAGAGCCTGATCCTAATCCTTCCCATAACCATATCTTCCCTGTACACCTTACCAAACACCTATCCCTAACCCTAACCTTGTTTCCTGGTTGAATCCTCACTGACAAAATCGACATCCCCCATGCCTCACTGTAAACCTCCACCTCAATGTCGTCCATGCCATCACGTCAGAGCCAGATCCTAACTCTAAACATAGTCCTATACGTCTGGTACACCTTAGCAAACACAAACCCTAACTGTAGCCCAGGTCTCTTGACCTGACACAACATCACAATTGACATCATTCACGCTTCACCTCAACTCTGAATTACAATCGTACTCTCTAACTCACATCACAGGTGAAACCAAGCTCTAACCATAATCTAAACTCCCCATTTGCCTTAAAGAAATCGCAACCCAATTCCTAGCACTAGCCCATGGACCAAACCCTCACTGTCACCTTCGACGTCACCCAGGCTTCACCGTAACCTTGAACTGCAATCTCGTACTCACCCTCACATCAGAGACAGATGCAAACACTGATAGTAACCCTACACTCCCCATGAACCTTAATGAACATGCAACCCTAAAGCAAGCACTTGTCCCTGGACCTTAACCCTTAGAGACACCACTGACACCACTGAAGGTTATCTTTAAAAATGGATTTAAATCTTGTCCTCACAGTCACATCAGAGACAGTCTCTAACTCTACCTGCAAACCTACCCTCACTGTACACCATTCCATACACCTGATCTGAAACCCTGCCCAGGTCTTCCAACGTGACCCCTCACCACCACCATCACCATCACTCATGTCTAAGAAACATCATGAAAGTCTATCTCGCAATCACCCTCACAATCAGAGCTGGATCCTGACTCTAACCATATCCCTATCCTCCACTTACAGCTAAACCACCACTTCAACTTAACCCTGGACTGCAACCAGGACCTGAAACCTCACTGTCACCATCGATGTTACCCATGCTTCACCATAAACCTGATGTTCAATCTCGTCCTCACCCTCACAACAGAGCCGGATTGTTAGCCTAAACAAAACCATGTGCTCCCTGTACACCTTTCCGAACACCTAACCCTAACCCTAGACCTAGCCCATGGAACTGAACCCTGACAGTCACCATCGACATCACCCAGGCTTCAGCGTAAACCTGATGTTCAATCTCTTCCTCATCCTCACATCAGAGCCCAATTCTAACCCTTCCCGTAACCGTATCTTCCCTGTACACCTTACCAAACACCTAACCCTAACCCTAGCCCTAGCCCATGGAATTGAACCTTGACGGTCACCATCGACATCACCCAGGCTTCAGCGTAAACCCGATGTGCAATCCCATCCTCATCCTCACATCAGAGCCCGACTCAAACCCTTCCCATAACCGTATCTTCCCTGTACACCTTACCAAACACCTAACCCTAACCCTAGCCTTGTTCCCTGGACTTACCCCTCACCATCACCATCAATGTCCCCTACGCTTCAATGAAAACCTCGACCTCAATCTATCCCTCAACATCACATCAGAGGTGAATCCCCAGCAAAATGATAAACCAATCCTCCCTGTACACATTACAGGACACCTAACCCTAAACCTAACCTTGTTCACTGGCCTGTACCCTCTCTGTTAAAATCGACATCTCCCATGCGTCACTGTAAACCTCCGTGTCAATCTCACCCTCACCATCACATCAGAGTCACACCCTAACTCCAAACGTAGTCCCGTATGTTCCATACACCTCAGTGAAAACCAACCTTCTCTCTACTGCTGGTCATTTGACATGACCACACAACATCTCAATTGACATCTTCCATGCTTCACCTTAATCCTGAATTACAATCATACTCTCTAACTCACATCAGAGCTGGGCCCTAATGCTAACCATAATCCAAACTCCTCGTTCATGTTAAAGAACTAGTATCCATTAACCTAGCCCTAGCCCATGGATCTGAATCATCACCATCACCATCGATGTCACTGAGAATTAACCATAAACTGGATCTTCAATCTCGTACTCACCCTCACATCAGAGACAGACCCTAACTCTAATTGTAACCCTATCTTCGCCATAAACCTAAACAAACACCCAACCCTAACCCTAGTCTTTGTCCCTGGACATTGTCCCTCAGCGTCACCACTGACTTCACCGAAGGTTCGCTTTATCCATGGATTTAAATCTTGTCTTCGTAATCACTTCAGAGACAGACTCTAACTCTCACCATACATTTACCCTCAATGTTCACCATTTCATACACCTAATACGATACCCTGCCCACGTCCTTCGCTCTGACCCCTCACCACAAACACCACCGTCAAGCATGTCTATCAAAAAGAGTGAATATCATTCTCACAATCACCCTCACTTTAGAGCTGGATCCTGACTCTAACCATATCCCTATCCTCCATGCACAGTTAAACCAACACCGAAACCTAACCCTAGCTTGGCTCCTGGACCTGAAACCGCACAATCACCAACGATGTCACCCAGAATTCTCCGTAAACCCGATGTTCAATCTCGTCCTCAACCGCACTACAGAGCCAGATCATAAGCCTAAATGAAACCATATAGTCCCTGTACACCTTACCAAACACCTAACCCTACCCCTAGCCCTAGCCCATGGACCTAATACCTCACAATCACCATTGACATCACCCAGGCTTCAGCGTAAACCTGACGTTCAATCTCGTCCTGATCCTCACATCAGAGCCCAATCCGAACCCTTCCCATAACAATATCTCCCCCGTACACCTTACCAAACACTTAACCCTGAACCTAGCCTTGTTTCCTTGACTTACCCCTCACTGTCACCATCAGCGTCCCCCATGCCTCACTGTAAAACTCCTCCTCAGTGTACCCCTTCACCTCACATCAGAGCTGGATCCTAAGCATAACGATAACCCTCTCCTCCCAGTACAACTTACAGAACACCAAACCCTAACCCTAACCTTGTTCACTGACCAAAACCCTCACCGTCAAAATCGACATCTAACACACCTCACAGTAAACGTCAAGAACAATCTCAGCCTTGGGCTCACATCAGAGCTACATCCTAACATTAAACATAGTCCTGTATGTCCCGTAAAACTTTGCGAACACCAACCCTAACTCGAGTGCTGATCACTAGACCTGACCCCTCAGCATCATATTTGACATCATCCACGCTTCACCTTAAACCTGAATTACAATCATACTCTCTACTTCACATCACACCAGACCCAAATTCTAACTGTAATCTAAACTCCCCATTCGCCTTAAACAACTACCAACTATAATACTAGCCCTAGCCCATGGATCTAACCTGCACCGCCACCTTCGATGTCAACACATGCTTCACCGGTAACTTAAACTTCCATCTCGTCCTTACCCTCATATAAGAGACAGACCCTAAATCAAATCGTAACCCTAACTTCCCCATAAAACTTAAGTTACACCCAAGCCTAACACTAGCCCTTGTCCGTGGACATTGCCCCTCACCATCACCATTGACAACACACAAGGTTCCCTTTAAACGTGGATTTAAATCTGGCCCCCTACTCACATCAGAGACAGTCCCAAACTCAAAATGTAACCCTCTCCTCACTGTTCACCGTTCGTACACCTGACCCAAAACCCTGCCCAGTTTCTTCGACCTGCCACCTCACCACCGACAGCACCATGACTCATGTCTAACAAAAATCATGAAGGTCTCTATCGAAAATGACATCAGGTCAGAGCTGGATCCTGATTCCTACCATACCCCAATCCTCCACGTACAGCGAACTGAACACCGACACCTAAACCTAGACCTGGCCCCTGGACCTGAAACCTCATCGTCACCAATGACATCACCCACGTTCAGCGCAAACCTGATGTTCAATCACTTCCTCATCCACACATCAGATCCTGATCCTAGTCCTTCCCATAACCATATCTTCCCTGTACACCTTACCAAGCACCTATCCCTAACCCTAACCTTGTTTCCTGGTTGAATCCTCACTGACAAAATCGACATCCCCCATGCCTCACTGTAAACCTCCACCTCAATGTCGTCCTTGCCATCACGTCAGAGCCAGATCCTAACTCTAAACATAGTCCTATACGTCTGGTACACCTTAGCAAACACAAACCCTAACTGTAGCCCAGGTCTCTTGACCTGACACAACATCACAATTGACATCATTCACGCTTCACCTCAACTCTGAATTACAATCGTACTCTCTAACTCACATCACAGGTGAAACCAAGCTCTAAACATAATCTAAACTCCCCATTTGCCTTAAAGAAATCGCAACCCAAATCCTAGCACTAGCCCATGGACCAAACCCTCACTGTCACCTTCGACGTCACCCAGGCTTCACCGTAACCTTGAACTGCAATCTCGTACTCACCCTCACATCAGAGACAGATGCAAACACTGATAGTAACCCTACACTCCCCATTAACCTTAATGAACATGCAACCCTAAAGCAAGCACTTGTCCCTGGACCTTAACCCTTAGAGTCACCATTGACACCACTGAAGGTTATCTTTAAAAATGGATTTAAATCTTGTCCTCACAGTCACATCAGAGACAGTCTCTAACTCTACCTGCAAACCTACCCTCACTGTACACCATTCCATACACCTGATCTGAAACCCTGCCCAGGTCTTCCAACGTGACCCCTCACCACCACCATCACCATCACTCATGTCTAAGAAACATCATGAAAGTCTATCTCGCAATCACCCTCACAATCAGAGCTGGATCCTGACTCTAACCATATCCCTATCCTCCACTTACAGCTAAACCACCACTTAAAATTAACCCTGGACTGCAACCAGGACCTGAAACCTCACTGTCACCATCGATGTTACCCATGCTTCAGCATAAACCTGATGTTCAATCTCGTCCTCACCCTCACAACAGAGCCGGATTGTTAGCCTAAACAAAACCATGTGCTCCCTGTACACCTTTCCGAACACCTAACCCTAACCCTAGACCTAGCCCATGGAACTGAACCCTGACAGTCACCATCGACATCACCCAGGCTTCAGCGTAAACCTGATGTTCAATCTCTTCCTCATCCTCACATCAGACACCAATCCTAACCTTTCCCATAACCGTATCTTCCGTGTACACCTTCCCAAACACCTAAGGCTAACCCTAGCCCTAGCCCATGGAATTGAACCTTGACGATCACCATCCACATCCCCCAGGCTTCAGCGTAAAGCCGATCTGCAATCCCACCCTCATCCTCACATCAGAGCCCGCCTCAAACCCTTCCTATAACCGTATCTTCCCTGTACACCTTACCAAACACCTAACCCTAACCTTAGCCTTGTTCCCTGGGCTTACCCCTCACCATCACCCTCAATGTCCCCTACGCTTCAATGAAAACCTCGACCTCAATCTATCCCTCAACATCACATCAGAGGTGAATCCTAAGCAAAATGATAAACCAATCCTCCCTGTACACATTACAGGACACCTAACCCTAAACCTAACCTTGTTCACTGGCCTGTACCCTCTCTGTTAAAATCGACATCTCCCATGCGTCACTGTAAACCTCCGTGTCAATCTCACCCTCACCATCACATCAGAGTCACACCCTAACTCCAAACGTAGTCCCGTATGTTCCATACACCTCAGTGAAAACCAACCTTCTCTCTACTGCTGGTCATTTGACATGACCACACAACATCTCAATTGACATCTTCCATGCTTCACCTTAATCCTGAATTACAATCATACTCTCTAACTCACATCAGAGCTGGGCCCTAATGCTAATCATAATCCAAACTCCTCGTTCATGTTAAAGAACTAGTATCCATTAACCTAGCCCTAGCCCATGGATCTGAATCATCACCATCACCATCGATGTCACTGAGAATTAACCATAAACCGAATCTTCAATCTCGTACTCACCCTCACATCAGAGACAGACCCTAACTCTAATTGTAACCCTATCTTCGCCATAAACCTAAACAAACACCCAACCCTAACCCTAGTCTTTGTCCCTGGACATTGTCCCTCAGCGTCACCACTGACTTCACCGAAGGTTCGCTTTATCCATGGATTTAAATCTTGTCTTCGTAATCACTTCAGAGACAGACTCTAACTCTCACCATACATTTACCCTCAATGTTCACCATTTCGTACACCTAATACGATACCCTGCCCACGTCCTTCGCTCTGACCCCTCACCACAAACACCACCATCAAGCATGTCTATCAAAAAGAGTGAATATCATTCTCACAATCACCCTCACTTTAGAGCTGGATCCTGACTCTAACCATATCCCTATCCTCCATGCACAGTTAAACCAACACCGAAACCTAACCCTAGCTTGGCTCCTGGACCTGAAACCGCACAATCACCAACGATGTCACCCAGAATTCTCCGTAAACCCGATGTTCAATCTCGTCCTCAACCGCACTACAGAGCCAGATCATAAGCCTAAATGAAACCATATAGTCCCTGTACACCTTACCAAACACCTAACCCTACCCCTAGCCCTAGCATATGGACCTAATACCTCACAATCACCATTGACATCACCCAGGCTTCAGCGTAAACCTGATGTTCAATCTCCTCCTGATCCTCACGTCAGAGCCCAATCCGAACCCTTCCCATAACAATATCTCCCCCGTACACCTTGCCAAACACTTAACCCTGAACCTAGCCTTGTTTCCTTGACTTACCCCTCACTGTCACCATCAGCGTCCCCCATGCCTCACTGTAAAACTCCTCGTCAGTGTACCCCTTCACCTCACATCAGAGCTAGATCCTAAGCATAACGATAACCCTCTCCTCCCAGTACAACTTACAGAACACCAAACCCTAACCCTAACCTTGTTCACTGACCAAAACCCTCACCGTCAAAATCGACATCTAACACACCTCACAGTAAACGTCAAGAACAATCTCACCCTTGGGCTCACATCAGAGCTACATCCTAACTTTAAACATAGTCCTGTATGTCCCGTAAAACTTTGCGAACACCAACCCTAACTCGAGTGCTGATCACTAGACCTGACCCCTCAGCATCATATTTGACATCATCCACGCTTCACCTTAAACCTGAATTACAATCATACTCTCTACTTCACATCACACCAGACCCAAATTCTAACTGTAATCTAAACTCCCCATTCGCCTTAAAGAACTACCAACTATAATACTAGCCCTAGCCCATGGATCTAACCTACACCGCCACCTTCGATGTCAACACATGCTTCACCGGTAACTTAAACTTCCATCTCGTCCTTACCCTCATATAAGAGACAGACCCTAAATCAAATCGTAACCCTAACTTCCCCATAAAACTTAAGTTACACCCAAGCCTAACACTAGCCCTTGTCCGTGGACATTGCCCCTCACCATCACCATTGACAACACACAAGGTTCCCTTTAAACATGGATTTAAATCTGGCCCCCTACTCACATCAGAGACAGTCCCAAACTCAAAATGTAACCCTCTCCTCACTGTTCACCGTTCGTACACCTGACCCAAAACCCTGCCCAGTTTCTTCGACCTGACCCCTCACCACCGACAGCACCATGACTCATGTCTAACAAAAATCATGAAGGTCTGTATCGAAAATGACATCAGGTCAGAGCTGGATCCTGATTCCTACCATACCCCAATCCTCCACGTACAGCGAACTGAACACCGACACCTAAACCTAGACCTGGCCCCTGGACCTGAAACCTCATCGTCACCAATGACATCACCCACGTTCAGCGCAAACCTGATGTTCAATCACTTCCTCATCCACACATCAGATCCTGATCCTAGTCCTTCCCATAACCATATCTTCCCTGTACACCTTACCAAGCACCTATCCCTAACCCTAACCTTGTTTCCTGGTTGAATCCTCACTGACAAAATCGACATCCCCCATGCCTCACTGTAAACCTCCACCTCAATGTCGTCCTTGCCATCACGTCAGAGCCAGATCCTAACTCTAAACATAGTCCTATACGTCTGGTACACCTTAGCAAACACAAACCCTAACTGTAGCCCAGGTCTCTTGACCTGACACAACATCACAATTGACATCATTCACGCTTCACCTCAACTCTGAATTACAATCGTACTCTCTAACTCACATCACAGGTGAAACCAAGCTCTAAACATAATCTAAACTCCCCATTTGCCTTAAAGAAATCGCAACCCAAATCCTAGCACTAGCCCATGGACCAAACCCTCACTGTCACCTTCGACGTCACCCAGGCTTCACCGTAACCTTGAACTGCAATCTCGTACTCACCCTCACATCAGAGACAGATGCAAACACTGATAGTAACCCTACACTCCCCATTAACCTTAATGAACATGCAACCCTAAAGCAAGCACTTGTCCCTGGACCTTAACCCTTAGAGTCACCATTGACACCACTGAAGGTTATCTTTAAAAATGGATTTAAATCTTGTCCTCACAGTCACATCAGAGACAGTCTCTAACTCTACCTGCAAACCTACCCTCACTGTACACCATTCCATACACCTGATCTGAAACCCTGCCCAGGTCTTCCAACGTGACCCCTCACCACCACCATCACCATCACTCATGTCTAAGAAACATCATGAAAGTCTATCTCGCAATCACCCTCACAATCAGAGCTGGATCCTGACTCTAACCATATTCCTATCCTCCACTTACAGCTAAACCACCACTTAAACTTAACCCTGGACTGCAACCAGGACCTGAAACCTCACTGTCACCATCGATGTTACCCATGCTTCACCATAAACCTGATGTTCAATCTCGTCCTCACCCTCACAACAGAGCCGGATTGTTAGCCTAAACAAAACCATGTGCTCCCTGTACACCTTTCCGAACACCTAACCCTAACCCTAGACCTAGCCCATGGAACTGAACCCTGACAGTCACCATCGACATCACCCAGGCTTCAGCGTAAACCTGATGTTCAATCTCTTCCTCATCCTCACATCAGAGCCCAATTCTAACCCTTCCCATAACCGTATCTTCCCTGTACACCCTACCAAACACCTAACCCTAACCCTAGCCCTAGCCCATGGAATTGAACCTTGACGGTCACCATCGACATCACCCAGGCTTCAGCGTAAACCCGATGTGCAATCCCATCCTCATCCTCACATCAGAGCCCGACTCAAACCCTTCCCATAACCGTATCTTCCCTGTACACCTTACCAAACACCTAACCCTAACCCTAGCCTTGTTCCCTGGACTTACCCCTCACCATCACCATCAATGTCCCCTACGCTTCAATGAAAACCTCGACCTCAATCTATCCCTCAACATCACATCAGAGGTGAATCCTAAGCAAAATGATAAACCAATCCTCCCTGTACACATTACAGGACACCTAACCCTAAACCTAACCTTGTTCACTGGCCTGTACCCTCTCTGTTAAAATCGACATCTCCCATGCGTCACTGTAAACCTCCGTGTCAATCTCACCCTCACCATCACATCAGAGTCACACCCTAACTCCAAACGTAGTCCCGTATGTTCCATACACCTCAGTGAAAACCAACCTTCTCTCTACTGCTGGTCATTTGACATGACCACACAACATCTCAATTGACATCTTCCATGCTTCACCTTAATCCTGAATTACAATCATACTCTCTAACTCACATCAGAGCTGGGCCCTAATGCTAATCATAATCCAAACTCCTCGTTCATGTTAAAGAACTAGTATCCATTAACCTAGCCCTAGCCCATGGATCTGAATCATCACCATCACCATCGATGTCACTGAGAATTAACCATAAACCGAATCTTCAATCTCGTACTCACCCTCACATCAGAGACAGACCCTAACTCTAATTGTAACCCTATCTTCGCCATAAACCTAAACAAACACCCAACCCTAACCCTAGTCTTTGTCCCTGGACATTGTCCCTCAGCGTCACCACTGACTTCACCGAAGGTTCGCTTTATCCATGGATTTAAATCTTGTCTTCGTAATCACTTCAGAGACAGACTCTAACTCTCACCATACATTTACCCTCAATGTTCACCATTTCGTACACCTAATACGATACCCTGCCCACGTCCTTCGCTCTGACCCCTCACCACAAACACCACCATCAAGCATGTCTATCAAAAAGAGTGAATATCATTCTCACAATCACCCTCACTTTAGAGCTGGATCCTGACTCTAACCATATCCCTATCCTCCATGCACAGTTAAACCAACACCGAAACCTAACCCTAGCTTGGCTCCTGGACCTGAAACCGCACAATCACCAACGATGTCACCCAGAATTCTCCGTAAACCCGATGTTCAATCTCGTCCTCAACCGCACTACAGAGCCAGATCATAAGCCTAAATGAAACCATATAGTCCCTGTACACCTTACCAAACACCTAACCCTACCCCTAGCCCTAGCATATGGACCTAATACCTCACAATCACCATTGACATCACCCAGGCTTCAGCGTAAACCTGATGTTCAATCTCCTCCTGATCCTCACGTCAGAGCCCAATCCGAACCCTTCCCATAACAATATCTCCCCCGTACACCTTGCCAAACACTTAACCCTGAACCTAGCCTTGTTTCCTTGACTTACCCCTCACTGTCACCATCAGCGTCCCCCATGCCTCACTGTAAAACTCCTCGTCAGTGTACCCCTTCACCTCACATCAGAGCTAGATCCTAAGCATAACGATAACCCTCTCCTCCCAGTACAACTTACAGAACACCAAACCCTAACCCTAACCTTGTTCACTGACCAAAACCCTCACCGTCAAAATCGACATCTAACACACCTCACAGTAAACGTCAAGAACAATCTCACCCTTGGGCTCACATCAGAGCTACATCCTAACTTTAAACATAGTCCTGTATGTCCCGTAAAACTTTGCGAACACCAACCCTAACTCGAGTGCTGATCACTAGACCTGACCCCTCAGCATCATATTTGACATCATCCACGCTTCACCTTAAACCTGAATTACAATCATACTCTCTACTTCACATCACACCAGACCCAAATTCTAACTGTAATCTAAACTCCCCATTCGCCTTAAAGAACTACCAACTATAATACTAGCCCTAGCCCATGGATCTAACCTACACCGCCACCTTCGATGTCAACACATGCTTCACCGGTAACTTAAACTTCCATCTCGTCCTTACCCTCATATAAGAGACAGACCCTAAATCAAATCGTAACCCTAACTTCCCCATAAAACTTAAGTTACACCCAAGCCTAACACTAGCCCTTGTCCGTGGACATTGCCCCTCACCATCACCATTGACAACACACAAGGTTCCCTTTAAACATGGATTTAAATCTGGCCCCCTACTCGCATCAGAGACAGTCCCAAACTCATAATGTAACCCTCTCCTCACTGTTCACCGTTCGTACACCTGACCCAAAACCCTGCCCAGTTTCTTCGACCTGACCCCTCACCACCGACAGCACCATGACTCATGTCTAACAAAAATCATGAAGGTCTGTATCGAAAATGACATCAGGTCAGAGCTGGATCCTGATTCCTACCATACCCCAATCCTCCACGTACAGCGAACTGAACACCGACACCTAAACCTAGACCTGGCCCCTGGACCTGAAACCTCATCGTCACCAATGACATCACCCACGTTCAGCGCAAACCTGATGTTCAATCACTTCCTCATCCACACATCAGATCCTGATCCTAGTCCTTCCCATAACCATATCTTCCCTGTACACCTTACCAAGCACCTATCCCTAACCCTAACCTTGTTTCCTGGTTGAATCCTCACTGACAAAATCGACATTCCCCATGCCTCACTGTAAACCTCCACCTCAATGTCGTCCATGCCATCACGTCAGAGCCAGATCCTAACTCTAAACATAGTCCTATACGTCTGGTACACCTTAGCAAACACAAACCCTAACTGTAGCCCAGGTCTCTTGACCTGACACAACATCACAATTGACATCATTCACGCTTCACCTCAACTCTGAATTACAATCGTACTCTCTAACTCACATCACAGGTGAAACCAAGCTCTAACCATAATCTAAACTCCCCATTTGCCTTAAAGAAATCGCAACCCAAATCCTAGCACTAGCCCATGGACCAAACCCTCACTGTCACCTTCGACGTCACCCAGGCTTCACCGTAACCTTGAACTGCAATCTCGTACTCACCCTCACATCAGAGACAGATGCAAACACTGATAGTAACCCTACACTCCCCATGAACCTTAATGAACATGCAACCCTAAAGCAAGCACTTGTCCCTGGACCTTAACCCTTAGAGTCACCATTGACACCACTGAAGGTTATCTTTAAAAATGGATTTAAATCTTGTCCTCACAGTCACATCAGAGACAGTCTCTAACTCTACCTGCAAACCTACCCTCACTGTACACCATTCCATACACCTGATCTGAAACCCTGCCCAGGTCTTCCAACGTGACCCCTCACCACCACCATCACCATCACTCATGTCTAAGAAACATCATGAAAGTCTATCTCGCAATCACCCTCACAATCAGAGCTGGATCCTGACTCTAACCATATCCCTATCCTCCACTTACAGCTAAACCACCACTTAAACTTAACCCTGGACTGCAACCAGGACCTGAAACCTCACTGTCACCATCGATGTTACCCATGCTTCACCATAAACCTGATGTTCAATCTCGTCCTCACCCTCACAACAGAGCCGGATTGTTAGCCTAAACAAAACCATGTGCTCCCTGTACACCTTTCCGAACACCTAACCCTCACCCTAGACCTAGCCCATGGAACTGAACCCTGACAGTCACCATCGACATCACCCAGGCTTCAGCGTAAACCTGATGTTCAATCTCTTCCTCATCCTCACATCAGAGCCCAATTCTAACCCTTCCCATAACCGTATCTTCCCTGTACACCTTACCAAACACCTAACCCTAACCCTAGCCCTAGCCCATGGAATTGAACCTTGACGGTCACCATCGACATCACCCAGGCTTCAGCGTAAACCCGATGTGCAATCCCATCCTCATCCTCACATCAGAGCCCGACTCAAACCCTTCCCATAACCGTATCTTCCCTGTACACCTTACCAAACACCTAACCCTAACCCTAGCCTTGTTCCCTGGACTTACCCCTCACCATCACCATTAATGTCCCCTACGCTTCAATGAAAACCTCGACCTCAATCTATCCCTCAACATCACATCAGAGGTGAATCCTAAGCAAAATGATAAACCAATCCTCCCTGTACACATTACAGGACACCTAACCCTAAACCTAACCTTGTTCACTGGCCTGTACCCTCTCTGTTAAAATCGACATCTCCCATGCGTCACTGTAAACCTCAGTGTCAATCTCACCCTCACCATCACATCAGAGTCACACCCTAACTCCAAACGTAGTCCCGTATGTTCCATACACCTCAGTGAAAACCAACCTTCTCTCTACTGCTGGTCATTTGACATGACCACACAACATCTCAATTGACATCTTCCATGCTTCACCTTAATCCTGAATTACAATCATACTCTCTAACTCACATCAGAGCTGGGCCCTAATGCTAACCATAATCCAAACTCCTCGTTCATGTTAAAGAACTAGTATCCATTAACCTAGCCCTAGCCCATGGATCTGAATCATCACCATCACCATCGATGTCACTGAGAATTAACCATAAACCGAATCTTCAATCTCGTACTCACCCTCACATCAGAGACAGACCCTAACTCTAATTGTAACCCTATCTTCGCCATAAACCTAAACAAACACCCAACCCTAACCCTAGTCTTTGTCCCTGGACATTGTCCCTCAGCGTCACCACTGACTTCACCGAAGGTTCGCTTTATCCATGGATTTAAATCTTGTCTTCGTAATCACTTCAGAGACAGACTCTAACTCTCACCATACATTTACCCTCAATGTTCACCATTTCGTACACCTAATACGATACCCTGCCCACGTCCTTCGCTCTGACCCCTCACCACAAACATCACCATCAAGCATGTCTATCAAAAAGAGTGAATATCATTCTCACAATCACCCTCACTTTAGAGCTGGATCCTGACTCTAACCATATCCCTATCCTCCATGCACAGTTAAACCAACACCGAAACGTAACCCTAGCTTGGCTCCTGGACCTGAAACCGCACAATCACCAACGATGTCACCCAGAATTCTCCGTAAACCCGATGTTCAATCTCGTCCTCAACCGCACTACAGAGCCAGATCATAAGCCTAAATGAAACCATATAGTCCCTGTACACCTTACCAAACACCTAACCCTACCCCTAGCCCTAGCCCATGGACCTAATACCTCACAATCACCATTGACATCACCCAGGCTTCAGCGTAAACCTGATGTTCAATCTCGTCCTGATCCTCACGTCAGAGCCCAATCCGAACCCTTCCCATAACAATATCTCCCCCGTACACCTTGCCAAACACTTAACCCTGAACCTAGCCTTGTTTCCTTGACTTACCCCTCACTGTCACCATCAGCGTCCCCCATGCCTCACTGTAAAACTCCTCCTCAGTGTACCCCTTCACCTCACATCAGAGCTGGATCCTAAGCATAACGATAACCCTCTCCTCCCAGTACAACTTACAGAACACCAAACCCTAACCCTAACCTTGTTCACTGACCAAAACCCTCACCGTCAAAATCGACATCTAACACACCTCACAGTAAACGTCAAGAACAATCTCACCCTTGGGCTCACATCAGAGCTACATCCTAACTTTAAACATAGTCCTGTATGTCCCGTAAAACTTTGCGAACACCAACCCTAACTCGAGTGCTGATCACTAGACCTGACCCCTCAGCATCATATTTGACATCATCCACGCTTCACCTTAAACCTGAATTACAATCATACTCTCTACTTCACATCACACCAGACCCAAATTCTAACTGTAATCTAAACTCCCCATTCGCCTTAAAGAACTACCAACTATAATACTAGCCCTAGCCCATGGATCTAACCTACACCGCCACCTTCGATGTCAACACATGCTTCACCGGTAACTTAAACTTCCATCTCGTCCTTACCCTCATATAAGAGACAGACCCTAAATCAAATCGTAACCCTAACTTCCCCATAAAACTTAAGTTACACCCAAGCCTAACACTAGCCCTTGTCCGTGGACATTGCCCCTCACCATCACCATTGACAACACACAAGGTTCCCTTTAAACATGGATTTAAATCTGGCCCCCTACTCACATCAGAGACAGTCCCAAACTCAAAATGTAACCCTCTCCTCACTGTTCACCGTTCGTACACCTGACCCAAAACCCTGCCCAGTTTCTTCGACCTGACCCCTCACCACAGACAGCACCATGACTCATGTCTAACAAAAATCATGAAGGTCTGTATCGAAAATGACATCAGGTCAGAGCTGGATCCTGATTCCTACCATACCCCAATCCTCCACGTACAGCGAAGTGAACACCGAAACCTATACCTAGACCTGGCCCCTGGACCTGAAACCTCATCGTCACCAATGACATCACCCACGTTCAGCGCAAACCTGATGTTCAATCACTTCCTCATCCACACATCAGAGCCTGATCCTAATCCTTCCCATAACCATATCTTCCCTGTACACCTTACCAAACACCTATCCCTAACCCTAACCTTGTTTCCTGGTTGAATCCTCACTGACAAAATCGACATCCCCCATGCCTCACTGTAAACCTCCACCTCAATGTCGTCCATGCCATCACGTCAGAGCCAGATCCTATCTCTAAACATAGTCCTATACGTCTGGTACACCTTAGCAAACACAAACCCTAACTGTAGCCCAGGTCTCTTGACCTGACACAACATCACAATTGACATCATTCACGCTTCACCTCAACTCTGAATTACAATCGTACTCTCTAACTCACATCACAGGTGAAACCAAGCTCTAACCATAATCTAAACTCCCCATTTGCCTTAAAGAAATCGCAACCCAAATCCTAGCACTAGCCCATGGACCAAACCCTCACTGTCACCTTCGACGTCACCCAGGCTTCACCGTAACCTTGAACTGCAATCTCGTACTCACCCTCACATCAGAGACAGATGCAAACACTGATAGTAACCCTACACTCCCCATTAACCTTAATGTACATGCAACCCTAAAGCAAGCACTTGTCCCTGGACCTTAACCCTTAGAGTCACCATTGACACCACTGAAGGTTATCTTTAAAAATGGATTTAAATCTTGTCCTCACAGTCACATCAGAGACAGTCTCTAACTCTACCTGCAAACCTACCCTCACTGTACACCATTCCATACACCTGATCTGAAACCCTGCCCAGGTCTTCCAACGTGACCCCTCACCACCACCATCACCATCACTCATGTCTAAGAAACATCATGAAAGTCTATCTCGCAATCACCCTCACAATCAGAGCTGGATCCTGACTCTAACCATATCCCTATCCTCCACTTACAGCTAAACCACCACTTAAACTTAACCCTGGACTGCAACCAGGACCTGAAACCTCACTGTCACCATCGATGTTACCCATGCTTCACCATAAACCTGATGTTCAATCTCGTCCTCACCCTCACAACAGAGCCGGATTGTTAGCCTAAACAAAACCATGTGCTCCCTGTACACCTTTCCGAACACCTAACCCTAACCCTAGACCTAGCCCATGGAACTGAACCCTGACAGTCACCATCGACATCACCCAGGCTTCAGCGTAAACCTGATGTTCAATCTCTTCCTCATCCTCACATCAGAGCCCAATTCTAACCCTTCCCATAACCGTATCTTCCCTGTACACCTTACCAAACACCTAACCCTAACCCTAGCCCTAGCCCATGGAATTGAACCTTGACGGTCACCATCGACATCACCCAGGCTTCAGCGTAAACCCGATGTGCAATCCCATCCTCATCCTCACATCAGAGCCCGACTCAAACCCTTCCCATAACCGTATCTTCCCTGTACACCTTACCAAACACCTAACCCTAACCCTAGCCTTGTTCCCTGGACTTACCCCTCACCATCACCATCAATGTCCCCTACGCTTCAATGAAAACCTCGACCTCAATCTATCCCTCAACATCACATCAGAGGTGAATCCTAAGCAAAATGATAAACCAATCCTCCCTGTACACATTACAGGACACCTAACCCTAAACCTAACCTTGTTCACTGGCCTGTACCCTCTCTGTTAAAATCGACATCTCCCATGCGTCACTGTAAACCTCCGTGTCAATCTCACCCTCACCATCACATCAGAGTCACACCCTAACTCCAAACGTAGTCCCGTATGTTCCATACACCTCAGTGAAAACCAACCTTCTCTCTACTGCTGGTCATTTGACATGACCACACAACATCTCAATTGACATCTTCCATGCTTCACCTTAATCCTGAATTACAATCATACTCTCTAACTCACATCAGAGCTGGGCCCTAATGCTAACCATAATCCAAACTCCTCGTTCATGTTAAAGAACTAGTATCCATTAACCTAGCCCTAGCCCATGGATCTGAATCATCACCATCACCATCGATGTCACTGAGAATTAACCATAAACTGGATCTTCAATCTCGTACTCACCCTCACATCAGAGACAGACCCTAACTCTAATTGTAACCCTATCTTCGCCATAAACCTAAACAAACACCCAACCCTAACCCTAGTCTTTGTCCCTGGACATTGTCCCTCAGCGTCACCACTGACTTCACCGAAGGTTCGCTTTATCCATGGATTTAAATCTTGTCTTCGTAATCACTTCAGAGACAGACTCTAACTCTCACCATACATTTACCCTCAATGTTCACCATTTCGTACACCTAATACGATACCCTGCCCACGTCCTTCGCTCTGACCCCTCACCACAAACACCACCATCAAGCATGTCTATCAAAAAGAGTGAATATCATTCTCACAATCACCCTCACTTTAGAGCTGGATCCTGACTCTAACCATATCCCTATCCTCCATGCACAGTTAAACCAACACCGAAACCTAACCCTAGCTTGGCTCCTGGACCTGAAACCGCACAATCACCAACGATGTCACCCAGAATTCTCCGTAAACCCGATGTTCAATCTCGTCCTCAACTGCACTACAGAGCCAGATCATAAGCCTAAATGAAACCATATAGTCCCTGTACACCTTACCAAACACCTAACCCTACCCCTAGCCCTAGCCCATGGACCTAATACCTCACAATCACCATTGACATCACCCAGGCTTCAGCGTAAACCTGATGTTCAATCTCGTCCTGATCCTCACGTCAGAGCCCAATCCGAACCCTTCCCATAACAATATCTCCCCCGTACACCTTGCCAAACACTTAACCCTGAACCTAGCCTTGTTTCCTTGACTTACCCCTCACTGTCACCATCAGCGTCCCCCATGCCTCACTGTAAAACTCCTCCTCAGTGTACCCCTTCACCTCACATCAGAGCTGGATCCTAAGCATAACGATAACCCTCTCCTCCCAGTACAACTTACAGAACACCAAACCCTAACCCTAACCTTGTTCACTGACCAAAACCCTCACCGTCAAAATCGACATCTAACACACCTCACAGTAAACGTCAAGAACAATCTCACCCTTGGGCTCACATCAGAGCTACATCCTAACTTTAAACATAGTCCTGTATGTCCCGTAAAACTTTGCGAACACCAACCCTAACTCGAGTGCTGATCACTAGACCTGACCCCTCAGCATCATATTTGACATCATCCACGCTTCACCTTAAACCTGAATTACAATCATACTCTCTACTTCACATCACACCAGACCCAAATTCTAACTGTAATCTAAACTCCCCATTCGCCTTAAAGAACTACCAACTATAATACTAGCCCTAGCCCATGGATCTAACCTACACCGCCACCTTCGATGTCAACACATGCTTCACCGGTAACTTAAACTTCCATCTCGTCCTTACCCTCATATAAGAGACAGACCCTAAATCAAATCGTAACCCTAACTTCCCCATAAAACTTAAGTTACACCCAAGCCTAACACTAGCCCTTGTCCGTGGACATTGCCCCTCACCATCACCATTGACAACACACAAGGTTCCCTTTAAACATGGATTTAAATCTGGCCCCCTACTCACATCAGAGACAGTCCCAAACTCAAAATGTAACCCTCTCCTCACTGTTCACCGTTCGTACACCTGACCCAAAACCCTGCCCAGTTTCTTCGACCTGACCCCTCACCACAGACAGCACCATGACTCATGTCTAACAAAAATCATGAAGGTCTGTATCGAAAATGACATCAGGTCAGAGCTGGATCCTGATTCCTACCATACCCCAATCCTCCACGTACAGCGAAGTGAACACCGAAACCTAAACCTAGACCTGGCCCCTGGACCTGAAACCTCATCGTCACCAATGACATCACCCACGTTCAGCGCAAACCTGATGTTCAATCACTTCCTCATCCACACATCAGAGCCTGATCCTAATCCTTCCCATAACCATATCTTCCCTGTACACCTTACCAAACACCTATCCCTAACCCTAACCTTGTTTCCTGGTTGAATCCTCACTGACAAAATCGACATCCCCCATGCCTCACTGTAAACCTCCACCTCAATGTCGTCCATGCCATCACGTCAGAGCCAGATCCTATCTCTAAACATAGTCCTATACGTCTGGTACACCTTAGCAAACACAAACCCTAACTGTAGCCCAGGTCTCTTGACCTGACACAACATCACAATTGACATCATTCACGCTTCACCTCAACTCTGAATTACAATCGTACTCTCTAACTCACATCACAGGTGAAACCAAGCTCTAACCATAATCTAAACTCCCCATTTGCCTTAAAGAAATCGCAACCCAAATCCTAGCACTAGCCCATGGACCAAACCCTCACTGTCACCTTCGACGTCACCCAGGCTTCACCGTAACCTTGAACTGCAATCTCGTACTCACCCTCACATCAGAGACAGATGCAAACACTGATAGTAACCCTACACTCCCCATTAACCTTAATGTACATGCAACCCTAAAGCAAGCACTTGTCCCTGGACCTTAACCCTTAGAGTCACCATTGACACCACTGAAGGTTATCTTTAAAAATGGATTTAAATCTTGTCCTCACAGTCACATCAGAGACAGTCTCTAACTCTACCTGCAAACCTACCCTCACTGTACACCATTCCATACACCTGATCTGAAACCCTGCCCAGGTCTTCCAACGTGACCCCTCACCACCACCATCACCATCACTCATGTCTAAGAAACATCATGAAAGTCTATCTCGCAATCACCCTCACAATCAGAGCTGGATCCTGACTCTAACCATATCCCTATCCTCCACTTACAGCTAAACCACCACTTAAACTTAACCCTGGACTGCAACCAGGACCTGAAACCTCACTGTCACCATCGATGTTACCCATGCTTCACCATAAACCTGATGTTCAATCTCGTCCTCACCCTCACAACAGAGCCGGATTGTTAGCCTAAACAAAACCATGTGCTCCCTGTACACCTTTCCGAACACCTAACCCTAACCCTAGACCTAGCCCATGGAACTGAACCCTGACAGTCACCATCGACATCACCCAGGCTTCAGCGTAAACCTGATGTTCAATCTCTTCCTCATCCTCACATCAGAGCCCAATTCTAACCCTTCCCATAACCGTATCTTCCCTGTACACCTTACCAAACACCTAACCCTAACCCTAGCCCTAGCCCATGGAATTGAACCTTGACGGTCACCATCGACATCACCCAGGCTTCAGCGTAAACCCGATGTGCAATCCCATCCTCATCCTCACATCAGAGCCCGACTCAAACCCTTCCCATAACCGTATCTTCCCTGTACACCTTACCAAACACCTAACCCTAACCCTAGCCTTGTTCCCTGGACTTACCCCTCACCATCACCATCAATGTCCCCTACGCTTCAATGAAAACCTCGACCTCAATCTATCCCTCAACATCACATCAGAGGTGAATCCTAAGCAAAATGATAAACCAATCCTCCCTGTACACATTACAGGACACCTAACCCTAAACCTAACCTTGTTCACTGGCCTGTACCCTCTCTGTTTAAAACGACATCTCCCCCGCGTCACTGTAAACCTCCGTGTCAATCTCACCCTCACCATCACATCAGAGTCACACCCTAACTCCAAACGTAGTCCCGTATGTTCCATACACCTCAGTGAAAACCAACCTTCTCTCTACTGCTGGTCATTTGACATGACCACACAACATCTCAATTGACATCTTCCATGCTTCACCTTAATCCTGAATTACAATCATACTCTCTAACTCACATCAGAGCTGGGCCCTAATGCTAACCATAATCCAAACTCCTCGTTCATGTTAAAGAACTAGTATCCATTAACCTAGCCCTAGCCCATGGATCTGAATCATCACCATCACCATCGATGTCACTGAGAATTAACCATAAACTGGATCTTCAATCTCGTACTCACCCTCACATCAGAGACAGACCCTAACTCTAATTGTAACCCTATCTTCGCCATAAACCTAAACAAACACCCAACCCTAACCCTAGTCTTTGTCCCTGGACATTGTCCCTCAGCGTCACCACTGACTTCACCGAAGGTTCGCTTTATCCATGGATTTAAATCTTGTCTTCGTAATCACTTCAGAGACAGACTCTAACTCTCACCATACATTTACCCTCAATGTTCACCATTTCGTACACCTAATACGATACCCTGCCCACGTCCTTCGCTCTGACCCCTCACCACAAACACCACCATCAAGCATGTCTATCAAAAAGAGTGAATATCATTCTCACAATCACCCTCACTTTAGAGCTGGATCCTGACTCTAACCATATCCCTATCCTCCATGCACAGTTAAACCAACACCGAAACCTAACCCTAGCTTGGCTCCTGGACCTGAAACCGCACAATCACCAACGATGTCACCCAGAATTCTCCGTAAACCCGATGTTCAATCTCGTCCTCAACTGCACTACAGAGCCAGATCATAAGCCTAAATGAAACCATATAGTCCCTGTACACCTTACCAAACACCTAACCCTACCCCTAGCCCTAGCCCATGGACCTAATACCTCACAATCACCATTGACATCACCCAGGCTTCAGCGTAAACCTGATGTTCAATCTCGTCCTGATCCTCACGTCAGAGCCCAATCCGAACCCTTCCCATAACAATATCTCCCCCGTACACCTTGCCAAACACTTAACCCTGAACCTAGCCTTGTTTCCTTGACTTACCCCTCACTGTCACCATCAGCGTCCCCCATGCCTCACTGTAAAACTCCTCCTCAGTGTACCCCTTCACCTCACATCAGAGCTGGATCCTAAGCATAACGATAACCCTCTCCTCCCAGTACAACTTACAGAACACCAAACCCTAACCCTAACCTTGTTCACTGACCAAAACCCTCACCGTCAAAATCGACATCTAACACACCTCACAGTAAACGTCAAGAACAATCTCACCCTTGGGCTCACATCAGAGCTACATCCTAACTTTAAACATAGTCCTGTATGTCCCGTAAAACTTTGCGAACACCAACCCTAACTCGAGTGCTGATCACTAGACCTGACCCCTCAGCATCATATTTGACATCATCCACGCTTCACCTTAAACCTGAATTACAATCATACTCTCTACTTCACATCACACCAGACCCAAATTCTAACTGTAATCTAAACTCCCCATTCGCCTTAAAGAACTACCAACTATAATACTAGCCCTAGCCCATGGATCTAACCTACACCGCCACCTTCGATGTCAACACATGCTTCACCGGTAACTTAAACTTCCATCTCGTCCTTACCCTCATATAAGAGACAGACCCTAAATCAAATCGTAACCCTAACTTCCCCATAAAACTTAAGTTACACCCAAGCCTAACACTAGCCCTTGTCCGTGGACATTGCCCCTCACCATCACCATTGACAACACACAAGGTTCCCTTTAAACATGGATTTAAATCTGGCCCCCTACTCACATCAGAGACAGTCCCAAACTCAAAATGTAACCCTCTCCTCACTGTTCACCGTTCGTACACCTGACCCAAAACCCTGCCCAGTTTCTTCGACCTGACCCCTCACCACAGACAGCACCATGACTCATGTCTAACAAAAATCATGAAGGTCTGTATCGAAAATGACATCAGGTCAGAGCTGGATCCTGATTCCTACCATACCCCAATCCTCCACGTACAGCGAACTGAACACCGACACCTAAACCTAGACCTGGCCCCTGGACCTGAAACCTCATCGTCACCAATGACATCACCCACGTTCAGCGCAAACCTGATGTTCAATCACTTCCTCATCCACACATCAGAGCCTGATCCTAATCCTTCCCATAACCATATCTTCCCTGTACACCTTACCAAACACCTATCCCTAACCCTAACCTTGTTTCCTGGTTGAATCCTCACTGACAAAATCGACATCCCCCATGCCTCACTGTAAACCTCCACCTCAATGTCGTCCATGCCATCACGTCAGAGCCAGATCCTAACTCTAAACATAGTCCTATACGTCTGGTACACCTTAGCAAACACAAACCCTAACTGTAGCCCAGGTCTCTTGACCTGACACAACATCACAATTGACATCATTCACGCTTCACCTCAACTCTGAATTACAATCGTACTCTCTAACTCACATCACAGGTGAAACCAAGCTCTAACCATAATCTAAACTCCCCATTTGCCTTAAAGAAATCGCAACCCAAATCCTAGCACTAGCCCATGGACCAAACCCTCACTGTCACCTTCGACGTCACCCAGGCTTCACCGTAACCTTGAACTGCAATCTCGTACTCACCCTCACATCAGAGACAGATGCAAACACTGATAGTAACCCTACACTCCCCATTAACCTTAATGTACATGCAACCCTAAAGCAAGCACTTGTCCCTGGACCTTAACCCTTAGAGTCACCATTGACACCACTGAAGGTTATCTTTAAAAATGGATTTAAATCTTGTCCTCACAGTCACATCAGAGACAGTCTCTAACTCTACCTGCAAACCTACCCTCACTGTACACCATTCCATACACCTGATCTGAAACCCTGCCCAGGTCTTCCAACGTGACCCCTCACCACCACCATCACCATCACTCATGTCTAAGAAACATCATGAAAGTCTATCTCGCAATCACCCTCACAATCAGAGCTGGATCCTGACTCTAACCATATCCCTATCCTCCACTTACAGCTAAACCACCACTTAAACTTAACCCTGGACTGCAACCAGGACCTGAAACCTCACTGTCACCATCGATGTTACCCATGCTTCACCATAAACCTGATGTTCAATCTCGTCCTCACCCTCACAACAGAGCCGGATTGTTAGCCTAAACAAAACCATGTGCTCCCTGTACACCTTTCCGAACACCTAACCCTAACCCTAGACCTAGCCCATGGAACTGAACCCTGACAGTCACCATCGACATCACCCAGGCTTCAGCGTAAACCTGATGTTCAATCTCTTCCTCATCCTCACATCAGAGCCCAATTCTAACCCTTCCCATAACCGTATCTTCCCTGTACACCTTACCAAACACCTAACCCTAACCCTAGCCCTAGCCCATGGAATTGAACCTTGACGGTCACCATCGACATCACCCAGGCTTCAGCGTAAACCCGATGTGCAATCCCATCCTCATCCTCACATCAGAGCCCGACTCAAACCCTTCCCATAACCGTATCTTCCCTGTACACCTTACCAAACACCTAACCCTAACCCTAGCCTTGTTCCCTGGACTTACCCCTCACCATCACCATCAATGTCCCCTACGCTTCAATGAAAACCTCGACCTCAATCTATCCCTCAACATCACATCAGAGGTGAATCCTAAGCAAAATGATAAACCAATCCTCCCTGTACACATTACAGGACACCTAACCCTAAACCTAACCTTGTTCACTGGCCTGTACCCTCTCTGTTAAAATCGACATCTCCCATGCGTCACTGTAAACCTCCGTGTCAATCTCACCCTCACCATCACATCAGAGTCACACCCTAACTCCAAACCTAGTCCCGTATGTTCCATACACCTCAGTGAAAACCAACCTTCTCTCTACTGCTGGTCATTTGACATGACCACACAACATCTCAATTGACATCTTCCATGCTTCACCTTAATCCTGAATTACAATCATACTCTCTAACTCACATCAGAGCTGGGCCCTAATGCTAACCATAATCCAAACTCCTCGTTCATGTTAAAGAACTAGTATCCATTAACCTAGCCCTAGCCCATGGATCTGAATCATCACCATCACCATCGATGTCACTGAGAATTAACCATAAACTGGATCTTCAATCTCGTACTCACCCTCACATCAGAGACAGACCCTAACTCTAATTGTAACCCTATCTTCGCCATAAACCTAAACAAACACCCAACCCTAACCCTAGTCTTTGTCCCTGGACATTGTCCCTCAGCGTCACCACTGACTTCACCGAAGGTTCGCTTTATCCATGGATTTAAATCTTGTCTTCGTAATCACTTCAGAGACAGACTCTAACTCTCACCATACATTTACCCTCAATGTTCACCATTTCGTACACCTAATACGATACCCTGCCCACGTCCTTCGCTCTGACCCCTCACCACAAACACCACCATCAAGCATGTCTATCAAAAAGAGTGAATATCATTCTCACAATCACCCTCACTTTAGAGCTGGATCCTGACTCTAACCATATCCCTATCCTCCATGCACAGTTAAACCAACACCGAAACCTAACCCTAGCTTGGCTCCTGGACCTGAAACCGCACAATCACCAACGATGTCACCCAGAATTCTCCGTAAACCCGATGTTCAATCTCGTCCTCAACTGCACTACAGAGCCAGATCATAAGCCTAAATGAAACCATATAGTCCCTGTACACCTTACCAAACACCTAACCCTACCCCTAGCCCTAGCCCATGGACCTAATACCTCACAATCACCATTGACATCACCCAGGCTTCAGCGTAAACCTGATGTTCAATCTCGTCCTGATCCTCACGTCAGAGCCCAATCCGAACCCTTCCCATAACAATATCTCCCCCGTACACCTTGCCAAACACTTAACCCTGAACCTAGCCTTGTTTCCTTGACTTACCCCTCACTGTCACCATCAGCGTCCCCCATGCCTCACTGTAAAACTCCTCCTCAGTGTACCCCTTCACCTCACATCAGAGCTGGATCCTAAGCATAACGATAACCCTCTCCTCCCAGTACAACTTACAGAACACCAAACCCTAACCCTAACCTTGTTCACTGACCAAAACCCTCACCGTCAAAATCGACATCTAACACACCTCACAGTAAACGTCAAGAACAATCTCACCCTTGGGCTCACATCAGAGCTACATCCTAACTTTAAACATAGTCCTGTATGTCCCGTAAAACTTTGCGAACACCAACCCTAACTCGAGTGCTGATCACTAGACCTGACCCCTCAGCATCATATTTGACATCATCCACGCTTCACCTTAAACCTGAATTACAATCATACTCTCTACTTCACATCACACCAGACCCAAATTCTAACTGTAATCTAAACTCCCCATTCGCCTTAAAGAACTACCAACTATAATACTAGCCCTAGCCCATGGATCTAACCTACACCGCCACCTTCGATGTCAACACATGCTTCACCGGTAACTTAAACTTCCATCTCGTCCTTACCCTCATATAAGAGACAGACCCTAAATCAAATCGTAACCCTAACTTCCCCATAAAACTTAAGTTACACCCAAGCCTAACACTAGCCCTTGTCCGTGGACATTGCCCCTCACCATCACCATTGACAACACACAAGGTTCCCTTTAAACATGGATTTAAATCTGGCCCCCTACTCACATCAGAGACAGTCCCAAACTCAAAATGTAACCCTCTCCTCACTGTTCACCGTTCGTACACCTGACCCAAAACCCTGCCCAGTTTCTTCGACCTGACCCCTCACCACAGACAGCACCATGACTCATGTCTAACAAAAATCATGAAGGTCTGTATCGAAAATGACATCAGGTCAGAGCTGGATCCTGATTCCTACCATACCCCAATCCTCCACGTACAGCGAACTGAACACCGACACCTAAACCTAGACCTGGCCCCTGGACCTGAAACCTCATCGTCACCAATGACATCACCCACGTTCAGCGCAAACCTGATGTTCAATCACTTCCTCATCCACACATCAGAGCCTGATCCTAATCCTTCCCATAACCATATCTTCCCTGTACACCTTACCAAACACCTATCCCTAACCCTAACCTTGTTTCCTGGTTGAATCCTCACTGACAAAATCGACATCCCCCATGCCTCACTGTAAACCTCCACCTCAATGTCGTCCATGCCATCACGTCAGAGCCAGATCCTAACTCTAAACATAGTCCTATACGTCTGGTACACCTTAGCAAACACAAACCCTAACTGTAGCCCAGGTCTCTTGACCTGACACAACATCACAATTGACATCATTCACGCTTCACCTCAACTCTGAATTACAATCGTACTCTCTAACTCACATCACAGGTGAAACCAAGCTCTAACCATAATCTAAACTCCCCATTTGCCTTAAAGAAATCGCAACCCAAATCCTAGCACTAGCCCATGGACCAAACCCTCACTGTCACCTTCGACGTCACCCAGGCTTCACCGTAACCTTGAACTGCAATCTCGTACTCACCCTCACATCAGAGACAGATGCAAACACTGATAGTAACCCTACACTCCCCATTAACCTTAATGTACATGCAACCCTAAAGCAAGCACTTGTCCCTGGACCTTAACCCTTAGAGTCACCATTGACACCACTGAAGGTTATCTTTAAAAATGGATTTAAATCTTGTCCTCACAGTCACATCAGAGACAGTCTCTAACTCTACCTGCAAACCTACCCTCACTGTACACCATTCCATACACCTGATCTGAAACCCTGCCCAGGTCTTCCAACGTGACCCCTCACCACCACCATCACCATCACTCATGTCTAAGAAACATCATGAAAGTCTATCTCGCAATCACCCTCACAATCAGAGCTGGATCCTGACTCTAACCATATCCCTATCCTCCACTTACAGCTAAACCACCACTTAAACTTAACCCTGGACTGCAACCAGGACCTGAAACCTCACTGTCACCATCGATGTTACCCATGCTTCACCATAAACCTGATGTTCAATCTCGTCCTCACCCTCACAACAGAGCCGGATTGTTAGCCTAAACAAAACCATGTGCTCCCTGTACACCTTTCCGAACACCTAACCCTAACCCTAGACCTAGCCCATGGAACTGAACCCTGACAGTCACCATCGACATCACCCAGGCTTCAGCGTAAACCTGATGTTCAATCTCTTCCTCATCCTCACATCAGAGCCCAATTCTAACCCTTCCCATAACCGTATCTTCCCTGTACACCTTACCAAACACCTAACCCTAACCCTAGCCCTAGCCCATGGAATTGAACCTTGACGGTCACCATCGACATCACCCAGGCTTCAGCGTAAACCCGATGTGCAATCCCATCCTCATCCTCACATCAGAGCCCGACTCAAACCCTTCCCATAACCGTATCTTCCCTGTACACCTTACCAAACACCTAACCCTAACCCTAGCCTTGTTCCCTGGACTTACCCCTCACCATCACCATCAATGTCCCCTACGCTTCAATGAAAACCTCGACCTCAATCTATCCCTCAACATCACATCAGAGGTGAATCCTAAGCAAAATGATAAACCAATCCTCCCTGTACACATTACAGGACACCTAACCCTAAACCTAACCTTGTTCACTGCCCTGTACCCTCTCTGTTAAAATCGACATCTCCCATGCGTCACTGTAAACCTCCGTGTCAATCTCACCCTCACCATCACATCAGAGTCACACCCTAACTCCAAACGTAGTCCCGTATGTTCCATACACCTCAGTGAAAACCAACCTTCTCTCTACTGCTGGTCATTTGACATGACCACACAACATCTCAATTGACATCTTCCATGCTTCACCTTAATCCTGAATTACAATCATACTCTCTAACTCACATCAGAGCTGGGCCCTAATGCTAACCATAATCCAAACTCCTCGTTCATGTTAAAGAACTAGTATCCATTAACCTAGCCCTAGCCCATGGATCTGAATCATCACCATCACCATCGATGTCACTGAGAATTAACCATAAACTGGATCTTCAATCTCGTACTCACCCTCACATCAGAGACAGACCCTAACTCTAATTGTAACCCTATCTTCGCCATAAACCTAAACAAACACCCAACCCTAACCCTAGTCTTTGTCCCTGGACATTGTCCCTCAGCGTCACCACTGACTTCACCGAAGGTTCGCTTTATCCATGGATTTAAATCTTGTCTTCGTAATCACTTCAGAGACAGACTCTAACTCTCACCATACATTTACCCTCAATGTTCACCATTTCGTACACCTAATACGATACCCTGCCCACGTCCTTCGCTCTGACCCCTCACCACAAACACCACCATCAAGCATGTCTATCAAAAAGAGTGAATATCATTCTCACAATCACCCTCACTTTAGAGCTGGATCCTGACTCTAACCATATCCCTATCCTCCATGCACAGTTAAACCAACACCGAAACCTAACCCTAGCTTGGCTCCTGGACCTGAAACCGCACAATCACCAACGATGTCACCCAGAATTCTCCGTAAACCCGATGTTCAATCTCGTCCTCAACTGCACTACAGAGCCAGATCATAAGCCTAAATGAAACCATATAGTCCCTGTACACCTTACCAAACACCTAACCCTACCCCTAGCCCTAGCCCATGGACCTAATACCTCACAATCACCATTGACATCACCCAGGCTTCAGCGTAAACCTGATGTTCAATCTCGTCCTGATCCTCACGTCAGAGCCCAATCCGAACCCTTCCCATAACAATATCTCCCCCGTACACCTTGCCAAACACTTAACCCTGAACCTAGCCTTGTTTCCTTGACTTACCCCTCACTGTCACCATCAGCGTCCCCCATGCCTCACTGTAAAACTCCTCCTCAGTGTACCCCTTCACCTCACATCAGAGCTGGATCCTAAGCATAACGATAACCCTCTCCTCCCAGTACAACTTACAGAACACCAAACCCTAACCCTAACCTTGTTCACTGACCAAAACCCTCACCGTCAAAATCGACATCTAACACACCTCACAGTAAACGTCAAGAACAATCTCACCCTTGGGCTCACATCAGAGCTACATCCTAACTTTAAACATAGTCCTGTATGTCCCGTAAAACTTTGCGAACACCAACCCTAACTCGAGTGCTGATCACTAGACCTGACCCCTCAGCATCATATTTGACATCATCCACGCTTCACCTTAAACCTGAATTACAATCATACTCTCTACTTCACATCACACCAGACCCAAATTCTAACTGTAATCTAAACTCCCCATTCGCCTTAAAGAACTACCAACTATAATACTAGCCCTAGCCCATGGATCTAACCTACACCGCCACCTTCGATGTCAACACATGCTTCACCGGTAACTTAAACTTCCATCTCGTCCTTACCCTCATATAAGAGACAGACCCTAAATCAAATCGTAACCCTAACTTCCCCATAAAACTTAAGTTACACCCAAGCCTAACACTAGCCCTTGTCCGTGGACATTGCCCCTCACCATCACCATTGACAACACACAAGGTTCCCTTTAAACATGGATTTAAATCTGGCCCCCTACTCACATCAGAGACAGTCCCAAACTCAAAATGTAACCCTCTCCTCACTGTTCACCGTTCGTACACCTGACCCAAAACCCTGCCCAGTTTCTTCGACCTGACCCCTCACCACAGACAGCACCATGACTCATGTCTAACAAAAATCATGAAGGTCTGTATCGAAAATGACATCAGGTCAGAGCTGGATCCTGATTCCTACCATACCCCAATCCTCCACGTACAGCGAAGTGAACACCGAAACCTAAACCTAGACCTGGCCCCTGGACCTGAAACCTCATCGTCACCAATGACATCACCCACGTTCAGCGCAAACCTGATGTTCAATCACTTCCTCATCCACACATCAGAGCCTGATCCTAATCCTTCCCATAACCATATCTTCCCTGTACACCTTACCAAACACCTATCCCTAACCCTAACCTTGTTTCCTGGTTGAATCCTCACTGACAAAATCGACATCCCCCATGCCTCACTGTAAACCTCCACCTCAATGTCGTCCATGCCATCACGTCAGAGCCAGATCCTATCTCTAAACATAGTCCTATACGTCTGGTACACCTTAGCAAACACAAACCCTAACTGTAGCCCAGGTCTCTTGACCTGACACAACATCACAATTGACATCATTCACGCTTCACCTCAACTCTGAATTACAATCGTACTCTCTAACTCACATCACAGGTGAAACCAAGCTCTAACCATAATCTAAACTCCCCATTTGCCTTAAAGAAATCGCAACCCAAATCCTAGCACTAGCCCATGGACCAAACCCTCACTGTCACCTTCGACGTCACCCAGGCTTCACCGTAACCTTGAACTGCAATCTCGTACTCACCCTCACATCAGAGACAGATGCAAACACTGATAGTAACCCTACACTCCCCATTAACCTTAATGTACATGCAACCCTAAAGCAAGCACTTGTCCCTGGACCTTAACCCTTAGAGTCACCATTGACACCACTGAAGGTTATCTTTAAAAATGGATTTAAATCTTGTCCTCACAGTCACATCAGAGACAGTCTCTAACTCTACCTGCAAACCTACCCTCACTGTACACCATTCCATACACCTGATCTGAAACCCTGCCCAGGTCTTCCAACGTGACCCCTCACCACCACCATCACCATCACTCATGTCTAAGAAACATCATGAAAGTCTATCTCGCAATCACCCTCACAATCAGAGCTGGATCCTGACTCTAACCATATCCCTATCCTCCACTTACAGCTAAACCACCACTTAAACTTAACCCTGGACTGCAACCAGGACCTGAAACCTCACTGTCACCATCGATGTTACCCATGCTTCACCATAAACCTGATGTTCAATCTCGTCCTCACCCTCACAACAGAGCCGGATTGTTAGCCTAAACAAAACCATGTGCTCCCTGTACACCTTTCCGAACACCTAACCCTAACCCTAGACCTAGCCCATGGAACTGAACCCTGACAGTCACCATCGACATCACCCAGGCTTCAGCGTAAACCTGATGTTCAATCTCTTCCTCATCCTCACATCAGAGCCCAATTCTAACCCTTCCCATAACCGTATCTTCCCTGTACACCTTACCAAACACCTAACCCTAACCCTAGCCCTAGCCCATGGAATTGAACCTTGACGGTCACCATCGACATCACCCAGGCTTCAGCGTAAACCCGATGTGCAATCCCATCCTCATCCTCACATCAGAGCCCGACTCAAACCCTTCCCATAACCGTATCTTCCCTGTACACCTTACCAAACACCTAACCCTAACCCTAGCCTTGTTCCCTGGACTTACCCCTCACCATCACCATCAATGTCCCCTACGCTTCAATGAAAACCTCGACCTCAATCTATCCCTCAACATCACATCAGAGGTGAATCCTAAGCAAAATGATAAACCAATCCTCCCTGTACACATTACAGGACACCTAACCCTAAACCTAACCTTGTTCACTGGCCTGTACCCTCTCTGTTAAAATCGACATCTCCCATGCGTCACTGTAAACCTCCGTGTCAATCTCACCCTCACCATCACATCAGAGTCACACCCTAACTCCAAACGTAGTCCCGTATGTTCCATACACCTCAGTGAAAACCAACCTTCTCTCTACTGCTGGTCATTTGACATGACCACACAACATCTCAATTGACATCTTCCATGCTTCACCTTAATCCTGAATTACAATCATACTCTCTAACTCACATCAGAGCTGGGCCCTAATGCTAACCATAATCCAAACTCCTCGTTCATGTTAAAGAACTAGTATCCATTAACCTAGCCCTAGCCCATGGATCTGAATCATCACCATCACCATCGATGTCACTGAGAATTAACCATAAACTGGATCTTCAATCTCGTACTCACCCTCACATCAGAGACAGACCCTAACTCTAATTGTAACCCTATCTTCGCCATAAACCTAAACAAACACCCAACCCTAACCCTAGTCTTTGTCCCTGGACATTGTCCCTCAGCGTCACCACTGACTTCACCGAAGGTTCGCTTTATCCATGGATTTAAATCTTGTCTTCGTAATCACTTCAGAGACAGACTCTAACTCTCACCATACATTTACCCTCAATGTTCACCATTTCGTACACCTAATACGATACCCTGCCCACGTCCTTCGCTCTGACCCCTCACCACAAACACCACCATCAAGCATGTCTATCAAAAAGAGTGAATATCATTCTCACAATCACCCTCACTTTAGAGCTGGATCCTGACTCTAACCATATCCCTATCCTCCATGCACAGTTAAACCAACACCGAAACCTAACCCTAGCTTGGCTCCTGGACCTGAAACCGCACAATCACCAACGATGTCACCCAGAATTCTCCGTAAACCCGATGTTCAATCTCGTCCTCAACTGCACTACAGAGCCAGATCATAAGCCTAAATGAAACCATATAGTCCCTGTACACCTTACCAAACACCTAACCCTACCCCTAGCCCTAGCCCATGGACCTAATACCTCACAATCACCATTGACATCACCCAGGCTTCAGCGTAAACCTGATGTTCAATCTCGTCCTGATCCTCACGTCAGAGCCCAATCCGAACCCTTCCCATAACAATATCTCCCCCGTACACCTTGCCAAACACTTAACCCTGAACCTAGCCTTGTTTCCTTGACTTACCCCTCACTGTCACCATCAGCGTCCCCCATGCCTCACTGTAAAACTCCTCCTCAGTGTACCCCTTCACCTCACATCAGAGCTGGATCCTAAGCATAACGATAACCCTCTCCTCCCAGTACAACTTACAGAACACCAAACCCTAACCCTAACCTTGTTCACTGACCAAAACCCTCACCGTCAAAATCGACATCTAACACACCTCACAGTAAACGTCAAGAACAATCTCACCCTTGGGCTCACATCAGAGCTACATCCTAACTTTAAACATAGTCCTGTATGTCCCGTAAAACTTTGCGAACACCAACCCTAACTCGAGTGCTGATCACTAGACCTGACCCCTCAGCATCATATTTGACATCATCCACGCTTCACCTTAAACCTGAATTACAATCATACTCTCTACTTCACATCACACCAGACCCAAATTCTAACTGTAATCTAAACTCCCCATTCGCCTTAAAGAACTACCAACTATAATACTAGCCCTAGCCCATGGATCTAACCTACACCGCCACCTTCGATGTCAACACATGCTTCACCGGTAACTTAAACTTCCATCTCGTCCTTACCCTCATATAAGAGACAGACCCTAAATCAAATCGTAACCCTAACTTCCCCATAAAACTTAAGTTACACCCAAGCCTAACACTAGCCCTTGTCCGTGGACATTGCCCCTCACCATCACCATTGACAACACACAAGGTTCCCTTTAAACATGGATTTAAATCTGGCCCCCTACTCACATCAGAGACAGTCCCAAACTCAAAATGTAACCCTCTCCTCACTGTTCACCGTTCGTACACCTGACCCAAAACCCTGCCCAGTTTCTTCGACCTGACCCCTCACCACAGACAGCACCATGACTCATGTCTAACAAAAATCATGAAGGTCTGTATCGAAAATGACATCAGGTCAGAGCTGGATCCTGATTCCTACCATACCCCAATCCTCCACGTACAGCGAACTGAACACCGACACCTAAACCTAGACCTGGCCCCTGGACCTGAAACCTCATCGTCACCAATGACATCACCCACGTTCAGCGCAAACCTGATGTTCAATCACTTCCTCATCCACACATCAGAGCCTGATCCTAATCCTTCCCATAACCATATCTTCCCTGTACACCTTACCAAACACCTATCCCTAACCCTAACCTTGTTTCCTGGTTGAATCCTCACTGACAAAATCGACATCCCCCATGCCTCACTGTAAACCTCCACCTCAATGTCGTCCATGCCATCACGTCAGAGCCAGATCCTAACTCTAAACATAGTCCTATACGTCCGGTACACCTTAGCAAACACAAACCCTAACTGTAGCCCAGGTCTCTTGACCTGACACAACATCACAATTGACATCATTCACGCTTCACCTCAACTCTGAATTACAATCGTACTCTCTAACTCACATCACAGGTGAAACCAAGCTCTAACCATAATCTAAACTCCCCATTTGCCTTAAAGAAATCGCAACCCAAATCCTAGCACTAGCCCATGGACCAAACCCTCACTGTCACCTTCGACGTCACCCAGGCTTCACCGTAACCTTGAACTGCAATCTCGTACTCACCCTCACATCAGAGACAGATGCAAACACTGATAGTAACCCTACACTCCCCATTAACCTTAATGTACATGCAACCCTAAAGCAAGCACTTGTCCCTGGACCTTAACCCTTAGAGTCACCATTGACACCACTGAAGGTTATCTTTAAAAATGGATTTAAATCTTGTCCTCACAGTCACATCAGAGACAGTCTCTAACTCTACCTGCAAACCTACCCTCACTGTACACCATTCCATACACCTGATCTGAAACCCTGCCCAGGTCTTCCAACGTGACCCCTCACCACCACCATCACCATCACTCATGTCTAAGAAACATCATGAAAGTCTATCTCGCAATCACCCTCACAATCAGAGCTGGATCCTGACTCTAACCATATCCCTATCCTCCACTTACAGCTAAACCACCACTTAAACTTAACCCTGGACTGCAACCAGGACCTGAAACCTCACTGTCACCATCGATGTTACCCATGCTTCACCATAAACCTGATGTTCAATCTCGTCCTCACCCTCACAACAGAGCCGGATTGTTAGCCTAAACAAAACCATGTGCTCCCTGTACACCTTTCCGAACACCTAACCCTAACCCTAGACCTAGCCCATGGAACTGAACCCTGACAGTCACCATCGACATCACCCAGGCTTCAGCGTAAACCTGATGTTCAATCTCTTCCTCATCCTCACATCAGAGCCCAATTCTAACCCTTCCCATAACCGTATCTTCCCTGTACACCTTACCAAACACCTAACCCTAACCCTAGCCCTAGCCCATGGAATTGAACCTTGACGGTCACCATCGACATCACCCAGGCTTCAGCGTAAACCCGATGTGCAATCCCATCCTCATCCTCACATCAGAGCCCGACTCAAACCCTTCCCATAACCGTATCTTCCCTGTACACCTTACCAAACACCTAACCCTAACCCTAGCCTTGTTCCCTGGACTTACCCCTCACCATCACCATCAATGTCCCCTACGCTTCAATGAAAACCTCGACCTCAATCTATCCCTCAACATCACATCAGAGGTGAATCCTAAGCAAAATCATAAACCAATCCTCCCTGTACACATTACAGGACACCTAACCCTAAACCTAACCTTGTTCACTGGCCTGTACCCTCTCTGTTAAAATCGACATCTCCCATGCGTCACTGTAAACCTCCGTGTCAATCTCACCCTCACCATCACATCAGAGTCACACCCTAACTCCAAACGTAGTCCCGTATGTTCCATACACCTCAGTGAAAACCAACCTTCTCTCTACTGCTGGTCATTTGACATGACCACACAACATCTCAATTGACATCTTCCATGCTTCACCTTAATCCTGAATTACAATCATACTCTCTAACTCACATCAGAGCTGGGCCCTAATGCTAACCATAATCCAAACTCCTCGTTCATGTTAAAGAACTAGTATCCATTAACCTAGCCCTAGCCCATGGATCTGAATCATCACCATCACCATCGATGTCACTGAGAATTAACCATAAACTGGATCTTCAATCTCGTACTCACCCTCACATCAGAGACAGACCCTAACTCTAATTGTA
The DNA here is from genome assembly GCF_040802235.1 of Manis javanica. Taxonomy (NCBI): domain Eukaryota; kingdom Metazoa; phylum Chordata; class Mammalia; order Pholidota; family Manidae; genus Manis; species Manis javanica. Next base: position 924,679 of record NW_027332168.1, on the reverse strand, counting down.
ACCCTATCTTCGCCATAAACCTAAACAAACACCCAACCCTAACCCTAGTCTTTGTCCCTGGACATTGTCCCTCAGCGTCACCACTGACTTCACCGAAGGTTCGCTTTATCCATGGATTTAAATCTTGTCTTCGTAATCACTTCAGAGACAGACTCTAACTCTCACCATACATTTACCCTCAATGTTCACCATTTCGTACACCTAATACGATACCCTGCCCACGTCCTTCGCTCTGACCCCTCACCACAAACACCACCATCAAGCATGTCTATCAAAAAGAGTGAATATCATTCTCACAATCACCCTCACTTTAGAGCTGGATCCTGACTCTAACCATATCCCTATCCTCCATGCACAGTTAAACCAACACCGAAACCTAACCCTAGCTTGGCTCCTGGACCTGAAACCGCACAATCACCAACGATGTCACCCAGAATTCTCCGTAAACCCGATGTTCAATCTCGTCCTCAACTGCACTACAGAGCCAGATCATTAGCCTAAATGAAACCATATAGTCCCTGTACACCTTACCAAACACCTAACCCTACCCCTAGCCCTAGCCCATGGACCTAATACCTCACAATCACCATTGACATCACCCAGGCTTCAGCGTAAACCTGATGTTCAATCTCGTCCTGATCCTCACGTCAGAGCCCAATCCGAACCCTTCCCATAACAATATCTCCCCCGTACACCTTGCCAAACACTTAACCCTGAACCTAGCCTTGTTTCCTTGACTTACCCCTCACTGTCACCATCAGCGTCCCCCATGCCTCACTGTAAAACTCCTCCTCAGTGTACCCCTTCACCTCACATCAGAGCTGGATCCTAAGCATAACGATAACCCTCTCCTCCCAGTACAACTTACAGAACACCAAACCCTAACCCTAACCTTGTTCACTGACCAAAACCCTCACCGTCAAAATCGACATCTAACACACCTCACAGTAAACGTCAAGAACAATCTCACCCTTGGGCTCACATCAGAGCTACATCCTAACTTTAAACATAGTCCTGTATGTCCCGTAAAACTTTGCGAACACCAACCCTAACTCGAGTGCTGATCACTAGACCTGACCCCTCAGCATCATATTTGACATCATTCACGCTTCACCTTAAACCTGAATTACAATCATACTCTCTACTTCACATCACACCAGACCCAAATTCTAACTGTAATCTAAACTCCCCATTCGCCTTAAAGAACTACCAACTATAATACTAGCCCTAGCCCATGGATCTAACCTACACCGCCACCTTCGATGTCAACACATGCTTCACCGGTAACTTAAACTTCCATCTCGTACTTACCCTCATATAAGAGACAGACCCTAAATCAAATCGTAACCCTAACTTCCCCATAAAACTTAAGTTACACCCAAGCCTAACACTAGCCCTTGTCCGTGGACATTGCCCCTCACCATCACCATTGACAACACACAAGGTTCCCTTTAAACATGGATTTAAATCTGGCCCCCTACTCACATCAGAGACAGTCCCAAACTCAAAATGTAACCCTCTAATCACTGTTCACCGTTCGTACACCTGACCCAAAACCCTGCCCAGTTTCTTCGACCTGACCCCTCACCACAGACAGCACCATGACTCATGTCTAACAAAAATCATGAAGGTCTGTATCGAAAATGACATCAGGTCAGAGCTGGATCCTGATTCCTACCATACCCCAATCCTCCACGTACAGCGAACTGAACACCGACACCTAAACCTAGACCTGGCCCCTGGACCTGAAACCTCATCGTCACCAATGACATCACCCACGTTCAGCGCAAACCTGATGTTCAATCACTTCCTCATCCACACATCAGAGCCTGATCCTAATCCTTCCCATAACCATATCTTCCCTGTACACCTTACCAAGCACCTATCCCTAACCCTAACCTTGTTTCCTGGTTGAATCCTCACTGACAAAATCGACATCCCCCATGCCTCACTGTAAACCTCCACCTCAATGTCGTCCATGCCATCACGTCAGAGCCAGATCCTAACTCTAAACATAGTCCTATACGTCTGGTACACCTTAGCAAACACAAACCCTAACTGTAGCCCAGGTCTCTTGACCTGACACAACATCACAATTGACATCATTCACGCTTCACCTCAACTCTGAATTACAATCGTACTCTCTAACTCACATCACAGGTGAAACCAAGCTCTAACCACAATCTAAACTCCCCATTTGCCTTAAAGAAATCGCAACCCAAATCCTAGCACTAGCCCATGGACCAAACCCTCACTGTCACCTTCGACGTCACCCAGGCTTCACCGTAACCTTGAACTGCAATCTCGTACTCACCCTCACATCAGAGACAGATGCAAACACTGATAGTAACCCTACACTCCCCATTAACCTTAATGTACATGCAACCCTAAAGCAAGCACTTGTCCCTGGACCTTAACCCTTAGAGTCACCATTGACACCACTGAAGGTTATCTTTAAAAATGGATTTAAATCTTGTCCTCACAGTCACATCAGAGACAGTCTCTAACTCTACCTGCAAACCTACCCTCACTGTACACCATTCCATACACCTGATCTGAAACCCTGCCCAGGTCTTCCAACGTGACCCCTCACCACCACCATCACCATCACTCATGTCTAAGAAACATCATGAAAGTCTATCTCGCAATCACCCTCACAATCAGAGCTGGATCCTGACTCTAACCATATCCCTATCCTCCACTTACAGCTAAACCACCACTTAAACTTAACCCTGGAGTGCAACCAGGACCTGAAACCTCACTGTCACCATCGATGTTACCCATGCTTCACCATAAACCTGATGTTCAATCTCGTCCTCACCCTCACAACAGAGCCGGATTGTTAGCCTAAACAAAACCATGTGCTCCCTGTACACCTTTCCGAACACCTAACCCTAACCCTAGACCTAGCCCATGGAACTGAACCCTGACAGTCACCATCGACATCACCCAGGCTTCAGCGTAAACCTGATGTTCAATCTCTTCCTCATCCTCACATCAGAGCCCAATTCTAACCCTTCCCATAACCGTATCTTCCCTGTACACCTTACCAAACACCTAACCCTAACCCTAGCCCTAGCCCATGGAATTGAACCTTGACGGTCACCATCGACATCACCCAGGCTTCAGCGTAAACCCGATGTGCAATCCCATCCTCATCCTCACATCAGAGCCCGACTCAAACCCTTCCCATAACCGTATCTTCCCTGTACACCTTACCAAACACCTAACCCTAACCCTAGCCTTGTTCCCTGGACTTACCCCTCACCATCACCATCAATGTCCCCTACGCTTCAATGAAAACCTCGACCTCAATCTATCCCTCAACATCACATCAGAGGTGAATCCTAAGCAAAATGATAAACCAATCCTCCCTGTACACATTACAGGACACCTAACCCTAAACCTAACCTTGTTCACTGGCCTGTACCCTCTCTGTTAAAATCGACATCTCCCATGCGTCACTGTAAACCTCCGTGTCAATCTCACCCTCACCATCACATCAGAGTCACACCCTAACTCCAAACGTAGTCCCGTATGTTCCATACACCTCAGTGAAAACCAACCTTCTCTCTACTGCTGGTCATTTGACATGACCACACAACATCTCAATTGACATCTTCCATGCTTCACCTTAATCCTGAATTACAATCATACTCTCTAACTCACATCAGAGCTGGGCCCTAATGCTAACCATAATCCAAACTCCTCGTTCATGTTAAAGAACTAGTATCCATTAACCTAGCCCTAGCCCATGGATCTGAATCATCACCATCACCATCGATGTCACTGAGAATTAACCATAAACTGGATCTTCAATCTCGTACTCACCCTCACATCAGAGACAGACCCTAACTCTAATTGTAACCCTATCTTCGCCATAAACCTAAACAAACACCCAACCCTAACCCTAGTCTTTGTCCCTGGACATTGTCCCTCAGCGTCACCACTGACTTCACCGAAGGTTCGCTTTATCCATGGATTTAAATCTTGTCTTCGTAATCACTTCAGAGACAGACTCTAACTCTCACCATACATTTACCCTCAATGTTCACCATTTCGTACACCTAATACGATACCCTGCCCACGTCCTTCGCTCTGACCCCTCACCACAAACACCACCATCAAGCATGTCTATCAAAAAGAGTGAATATCATTCTCACAATCACCCTCACTTTAGAGCTGGATCCTGACTCTAACCATATCCCTATCCTCCATGCACAGTTAAACCAACACCGAAACCTAACCCTAGCTTGGCTCCTGGACCTGAAACCGCACAATCACCAACGATGTCACCCAGAATTCTCCGTAAACCCGATGTTCAATCTCGTCCTCAACTGCACTACAGAGCCAGATCATAAGCCTAAATGAAACCATATAGTCCCTGTACACCTTACCAAACACCTAACCCTACCCCTAGCCCTAGCCCATGGACCTAATACCTCACAATCACCATTGACATCACCCAGGCTTCAGCGTAAACCTGATGTTCAATCTCGTCCTGATCCTCACGTCAGAGCCCAATCCGAACCCTTCCCATAACAATATCTCCCCCGTACACCTTGCCAAACACTTAACCCTGAACCTAGCCTTGTTTCCTTGACTTACCCCTCACTGTCACCATCAGCGTCCCCCATGCCTCACTGTAAAACTCCTCCTCAGTGTACCCCTTCACCTCACATCAGAGCTGGATCCTAAGCATAACGATAACCCTCTCCTCCCAGTACAACTTACAGAACACCAAACCCTAACCCTAACCTTGTTCACTGACCAAAACCCTCACCGTCAAAATCGACATCTAACACACCTCACAGTAAACGTCAAGAACAATCTCACCCTTGGGCTCACATCAGAGCTACATCCTAACTTTAAACATAGTCCTGTATGTCCCGTAAAACTTTGCGAACACCAACCCTAACTCGAGTGCTGATCACTAGACCTGACCCCTCAGCATCATATTTGACATCATCCACGCTTCACCTTAAACCTGAATTACAATCATACTCTCTACTTCACATCACACCAGACCCAAATTCTAACTGTAATCTAAACTCCCCATTCGCCTTAAAGAACTACCAACTATAATACTAGCCCTAGCCCATGGATCTAACCTACACCGCCACCTTCGATGTCAACACATGCTTCACCGGTAACTTAAACTTCCATCTCGTCCTTACCCTCATATAAGAGACAGACCCTAAATCAAATCGTAACCCTAACTTCCCCATAAAACTTAAGTTACACCCAAGCCTAACACTAGCCCTTGTCCGTGGACATTGCCCCTCACCATCACCATTGACAACACACAAGGTTCCCTTTAAACATGGATTTAAATCTGGCCCCCTACTCACATCAGAGACAGTCCCAAACTCAAAATGTAACCCTCTCCTCACTGTTCACCGTTCGTACACCTGACCCAAAACCCTGCCCAGTTTCTTCGACCTGACCCCTCACCACAGACAGCACCATGACTCATGTCTAACAAAAATCATGAAGGTCTGTATCGAAAATGACATCAGGTCAGAGCTGGATCCTGATTCCTACCATACCCCAATCCTCCACGTACAGCGAACTGAACACCGACACCTAAACCTAGACCTGGCCCCTGGACCTGAAACCTCATCGTCACCAATGACATCACCCACGTTCAGCGCAAACCTGATGTTCAATCACTTCCTCATCCACACATCAGAGCCTGATCCTAATCCTTCCCATAACCATATCTTCCCTGTACACCTTACCAAACACCTATCCCTAACCCTAACCTTGTTTCCTGGTTGAATCCTCACTGACAAAATCGACATCCCCCATGCCTCACTGTAAACCTCCACCTCAATGTCGTCCATGCCATCACGTCAGAGCCAGATCCTAACTCTAAACATAGTCCTATACGTCTGGTACACCTTAGCAAACACAAACCCTAACTGTAGCCCAGGTCTCTTGACCTGACACAACATCACAATTGACATCATTCACGCTTCACCTCAACTCTGAATTACAATCGTACTCTCTAACTCACATCACAGGTGAAACCAAGCTCTAACCATAATCTAAACTCCCCATTTGCCTTAAAGAAATCGCAACCCAAATCCTAGCACTAGCCCATGGACCAAACCCTCACTGTCACCTTCGACGTCACCCAGGCTTCACCGTAACCTTGAACTGCAATCTCGTACTCACCCTCACATCAGAGACAGATGCAAACACTGATAGTAACCCTACACTCCCCATTAACCTTAATGTACATGCAACCCTAAAGCAAGCACTTGTCCCTGGACCTTAACCCTTAGAGTCACCATTGACACCACTGAAGGTTATCTTTAAAAATGGATTTAAATCTTGTCCTCACAGTCACATCAGAGACAGTCTCTAACTCTACCTGCAAACCTACCCTCACTGTACACCATTCCATACACCTGATCTGAAACCCTGCCCAGGTCTTCCAACGTGACCCCTCACCACCACCATCACCATCACTCATGTCTAAGAAACATCATGAAAGTCTATCTCGCAATCACCCTCACAATCAGAGCTGGATCCTGACTCTAACCATATCCCTATCCTCCACTTACAGCTAAACCACCACTTCAACTTAACCCTGGACTGCAACCAGGACCTGAAACCTCACTGTCACCATCGATGTTACCCATGCTTCACCATAAACCTGATGTTCAATCTCGTCCTCACCCTCACAACAGAGCCGGATTGTTAGCCTAAACAAAACCATGTGCTCCCTGTACACCTTTCCGAACACCTAACCCTAACCCTAGACCTAGCCCATGGAACTGAACCCTGACAGTCACCATCGACATCACCCAGGCTTCAGCGTAAACCTGATGTTCAATCTCTTCCTCATCCTCACATCAGAGCCCAATTCTAACCCTTCCCATAACCGTATCTTCCCTGTACACCTTACCAAACACCTAACCCTAACCCTAGCCCTAGCCCATGGAATTGAACCTTGACGGTCACCATCGACATCACCCAGGCTTCAGCGTAAACCCGATGTGCAATCCCATCCTCATCCTCACATCAGAGCCCGACTCAAACCCTTCCCATAACCGTATCTTCCCTGTACACCTTACCAAACACCTAACCCTAACCCTAGCCTTGTTCCCTGGACTTACCCCTCACCATCACCATCAATGTCCCCTACGCTTCAATGAAAACCTCGACCTCAATCTATCCCTCAACATCACATCAGAGGTGAATCCTAAGCAAAATGATAAACCAATCCTCCCTGTACACATTACAGGACACCTAACCCTAAACCTAACCTTGTTCACTGGCCTGTACCCTCTCTGTTAAAATCGACATCTCCCATGCGTCACTGTAAACCTCCGTGTCAATCTCACCCTCACCATCACATCAGAGTCACACCCTAACTCCAAACGTAGTCCCGTATGTTCCATACACCTCAGTGAAAACCAACCTTCTCTCTACTGCTGGTCATTTGACATGACCACACAACATCTCAATTGACATCTTCCATGCTTCACCTTAATCCTGAATTACAATCATACTCTCTAACTCACATCAGAGCTGGGCCCTAATGCTAACCATAATCCAAACTCCTCGTTCATGTTAAAGAACTAGTATCCATTAACCTAGCCCTAGCCCATGGATCTGAATCATCACCATCACCATCGATGTCACTGAGAATTAACCATAAACTGGATCTTCAATCTCGTACTCACCCTCACATCAGAGACAGACCCTAACTCTAATTGTAACCCTATCTTCGCCATAAACCTAAACAAACACCCAACCCTAACCCTAGTCTTTGTCCCTGGACATTGTCCCTCAGCGTCACCACTGACTTCACCGAAGGTTCGCTTTATCCATGGATTTAAATCTTGTCTTCGTAATCACTTCAGAGACAGACTCTAACTCTCACCATACATTTACCCTCAATGTTCACCATTTCGTACACCTAATACGATACCCTGCCCACGTCCTTCGCTCTGACCCCTCACCACAAACACCACCATCAAGCATGTCTATCAAAAAGAGTGAATATCATTCTCACAATCACCCTCACTTTAGAGCTGGATCCTGACTCTAACCATATCCCTATCCTCCATGCACAGTTAAACCAACACCGAAACCTAACCCTAGCTTGGCTCCTGGACCTGAAACCGCACAATCACCAACGATGTCACCCAGAATTCTCCGTAAACCCGATGTTCAATCTCGTCCTCAACCGCACTACAGAGCCAGATCATAAGCCTAAATGAAACCATATAGTCCCTGTACACCTTACCAAACACCTAACCCTACCCCTAGCCCTAGCCCATGGACCTAATACCTCACAATCACCATTGACATCACCCAGGCTTCAGCGTAAACCTGATGTTCAATCTCGTCCTGATCCTCACGTCAGAGCCCAATCCGAACCCTTCCCATAACAATATCTCCCCCGTACACCTTGCCAAACACTTAACCCTGAACCTAGCCTTGTTTCCTTGACTTACCCCTCACTGTCACCATCAGCGTCCCCCATGCCTCACTGTAAAACTCCTCCTCAGTGTACCCCTTCACCTCACATCAGAGCTGGATCCTAAGCATAACGATAACCCTCTCCTCCCAGTACAACTTACAGAACACCAAACCCTAACCCTAACCTTGTTCACTGACCAAAACCCTCACCGTCAAAATCGACATCTAACACACCTCACAGTAAACGTCAAGAACAATCTCACCCTTGGGCTCACATCAGAGCTACATCCTAACTTTAAACATAGTCCTGTATGTCCCGTAAAACTTTGCGAACACCAACCCTAACTCGAGTGCTGATCACTAGACCTGACCCCTCAGCATCATATTTGACATCATCCACGCTTCACCTTAAACCTGAATTACAATCATACTCTCTACTTCACATCACACCAGACCCAAATTCTAACTGTAATCTAAACTCCCCATTCGCCTTAAAGAACTACCAACTATAATACTAGCCCTAGCCCATGGATCTAACCTACACCGCCACCTTCGATGTCAACACATGCTTCACCGGTAACTTAAACTTCCATCTCGTCCTTACCCTCATATAAGAGACAGACCCTAAATCAAATCGTAACCCTAACTTCCCCATAAAACTTAAGTTACACCCAAGCCTAACACTAGCCCTTGTCCGTGGACATTGCCCCTCACCATCACCATTGACAACACACAAGGTTCCCTTTAAACATGGATTTAAATCTGGCCCCCTACTCACATCAGAGACAGTCCCAAACTCAAAATGTAACCCTCTCCTCACTGTTCACCGTTCGTACACCTGACCCAAAACCCTGCCCAGTTTCTTCGACCTGACCCCTCACCACAGACAGCACCATGACTCATGTCTAACAAAAATCATGAAGGTCTGTATCGAAAATGACATCAGGTCAGAGCTGGATCCTGATTCCTACCATACCCCAATCCTCCACGTACAGCGAACTGAACACCGACACCTAAACCTAGACCTGGCCCCTGGACCTGAAACCTCATCGTCACCAATGACATCACCCACGTTCAGCGCAAACCTGATGTTCAATCACTTCCTCATCCACACATCAGAGCCTGATCCTAATCCTTCCCATAACCATATCTTCCCTGTACACCTTACCAAACACCTATCCCTAACCCTAACCTTGTTTCCTGGTTGAATCCTCACTGACAAAATCGACATCCCCCATGCCTCACTGTAAACCTCCACCTCAATGTCGTCCATGCCATCACGTCAGAGCCAGATCCTAACTCTAAACATAGTCCTATACGTCTGGTACACCTTAGCAAACACAAACCCTAACTGTAGCCCAGGTCTCTTGACCTGACACAACATCACAATTGACATCATTCACGCTTCACCTCAACTCTGAATTACAATCGTACTCTCTAACTCACATCACAGGTGAAACCAAGCTCTAACCACAATCTAAACTCCCCATTTGCCTTAAAGAAATCGCAACCCAAATCCTAGCACTAGCCCATGGACCAAACCCTCACTGTCACCTTCGACGTCACCCAGGCTTCACCGTAACCTTGAACTGCAATCTCGTACTCACCCTCACATCAGAGACAGATGCAAACACTGATAGTAACCCTACACTCCCCATTAACCTTAATGTACATGCAACCCTAAAGCAAGCACTTGTCCCTGGACCTTAACCCTTAGAGTCACCATTGACACCACTGAAGGTTATCTTTAAAAATGGATTTAAATCTTGTCCTCACAGTCACATCAGAGACAGTCTCTAACTCTACCTGCAAACCTACCCTCACTGTACACCATTCCATACACCTGATCTGAAACCCTGCCCAGGTCTTCCAACGTGACCCCTCACCACCACCATCACCATCACTCATGTCTAAGAAACATCATGAAAGTCTATCTCGCAATCACCCTCACAATCAGAGCTGGATCCTGACTCTAACCATATCCCTATCCTCCACTTACAGCTAAACCACCACTTAAACTTAACCCTGGACTGCAACCAGGACCTGAAACCTCACTGTCACCATCGATGTTACCCATGCTTCACCATAAACCTGATGTTCAATCTCGTCCTCACCCTCACAACAGAGCCGGATTGTTAGCCTAAACAAAACCATGTGCTCCCTGTACACCTTTCCGAACACCTAACCCTAACCCTAGACCTAGCCCATGGAACTGAACCCTGACAGTCACCATCGACATCACCCAGGCTTCAGCGTAAACCTGATGTTCAATCTCTTCCTCATCCTCACATCAGAGCCCAATTCTAACCCTTCCCATAACCGTATCTTCCCTGTACACCTTACCAAACACCTAACCCTAACCCTAGCCCTAGCCCATGGAATTGAACCTTGACGGTCACCATCGACATCACCCAGGCTTCAGCGTAAACCCGATGTGCAATCCCATCCTCATCCTCACATCAGAGCCCGACTCAAACCCTTCCCATAACCGTATCTTCCCTGTACACCTTACCAAACACCTAACCCTAACCCTAGCCTTGTTCCCTGGACTTACCCCTCACCATCACCATCAATGTCCCCTACGCTTCAATGAAAACCTCGACCTCAATCTATCCCTCAACATCACATCAGAGGTGAATCCTAAGCAAAATGATAAACCAATCCTCCCTGTACACATTACAGGACACCTAACCCTAAACCTAACCTTGTTCACTGGCCTGTACCCTCTCTGTTAAAATCGACATCTCCCATGCGTCACTGTAAACCTCCGTGTCAATCTCACCCTCACCATCACATCAGAGTCACACCCTAACTCCAAACGTAGTCCCGTATGTTCCATACACCTCAGTGAAAACCAACCTTCTCTCTACTGCTGGTCATTTGACATGACCACACAACATCTCAATTGACATCTTCCATGCTTCACCTTAATCCTGAATTACAATCATACTCTCTAACTCACATCAGAGCTGGGCCCTAATGCTAACCATAATCCAAACTCCTCGTTCATGTTAAAGAACTAGTATCCATTAACCTAGCCCTAGCCCATGGATCTGAATCATCACCATCACCATCGATGTCACTGAGAATTAACCATAAACTGGATCTTCAATCTCGTACTCACCCTCACATCAGAGACAGACCCTAACTCTAATTGTAACCCTATCTTCGCCATAAACCTAAACAAACACCCAACCCTAACCCTAGTCTTTGTCCCTGGACATTGTCCCTCAGCGTCACCACTGACTTCACCGAAGGTTCGCTTTATCCATGGATTTAAATCTTGTCTTCGTAATCACTTCAGAGACAGACTCTAACTCTCACCATACATTTACCCTCAATGTTCACCATTTCGTACACCTAATACGATACCCTGCCCACGTCCTTCGCTCTGACCCCTCACCACAAACACCACCATCAAGCATGTCTATCAAAAAGAGTGAATATCATTCTCACAATCACCCTCACTTTAGAGCTGGATCCTGACTCTAACCATATCCCTATCCTCCATGCACAGTTAAACCAACACCGAAACCTAACCCTAGCTTGGCTCCTGGACCTGAAACCGCACAATCACCAACGATGTCACCCAGAATTCTCCGTAAACCCGATGTTCAATCTCGTCCTCAACCGCACTACAGAGCCAGATCATAAGCCTAAATGAAACCATATAGTCCCTGTACACCTTACCAAACACCTAACCCTACCCCTAGCCCTAGCCCATGGACCTAATACCTCACAATCACCATTGACATCACCCAGGCTTCAGCGTAAACCTGATGTTCAATCTCGTCCTGATCCTCACGTCAGAGCCCAATCCGAACCCTTCCCATAACAATATCTCCCCCGTACACCTTGCCAAACACTTAACCCTGAACCTAGCCTTGTTTCCTTGACTTACCCCTCACTGTCACCATCAGCGTCCCCCATGCCTCACTGTAAAACTCCTCCTCAGTGTACCCCTTCACCTCACATCAGAGCTGGATCCTAAGCATAACGATAACCCTCTCCTCCCAGTACAACTTACAGAACACCAAACCCTAACCCTAACCTTGTTCACTGACCAAAACCCTCACCGTCAAAATCGACATCTAACACACCTCACAGTAAACGTCAAGAACAATCTCACCCTTGGGCTCACATCAGAGCTACATCCTAACTTTAAACATAGTCCTGTATGTCCCGTAAAACTTTGCGAACACCAACCCTAACTCGAGTGCTGATCACTAGACCTGACCCCTCAGCATCATATTAGACATCATCCACGCTTCACCTTAAACCTGAATTACAATCATACTCTCTACTTCACATCACACCAGACCCAAATTCTAACTGTAATCTAAACTCCCCATTCGCCTTAAAGAACTACCAACTATAATACTAGCCCTAGCCCATGGATCTAACCTACACCGCCACCTTCGATGTCAACACATGCTTCACCGGTAACTTAAACTTCCATCTCGTCCTTACCCTCATATAAGAGACAGACCCTAAATCAAATCGTAACCCTAACTTCCCCATAAAACTTAAGTTACACCCAAGCCTAACACTAGCCCTTGTCCGTGGACATTGCCCCTCACCATCACCATTGACAACACACAAGGTTCCCTTTAAACATGGATTTAAATCTGGCCCCCTACTCACATCAGAGACAGTCCCAAACTCAAAATGTAACCCTCTCCTCACTGTTCACCGTTCGTACACCTGACCCAAAACCCTGCCCAGTTTCTTCGACCTGACCCCTCCCCACAGACAGCACCATGACTCATGTCTAACAAAAATCATGAAGGTCTGTATCGAAAATGACATCAGGTCAGAGCTGGATCCTGATTCCTACCATACCCCAATCCTCCACGTACAGCGAACTGAACACCGACACCTAAACCTAGACCTGGCCCCTGGACCTGAAACCTCATCGTCACCAATGACATCACCCACGTGCAGCGCAAACCTGATGTTCAATCACTTCCTCATCCACACATCAGAGCCTGATCCTAATCCTTCCCATAACCATATCTTCCCTGTACACCTTACCAAACACCTATCCCTAACCCTAACCTTGTTTCCTGGTTGAATCCTCACTGACAAAATCGACATCCCCCATGCCTCACTGTACACCTCCACCTCAATGTCGTCCATGCCATCACGTCAGAGCCAGATCCTAACTCTAAACATAGTCCTATACGTCTGGTACACCTTAGCATACACAAACCCTAACTGTAGCCCAGGTCTCTTGACCTGACACAACATCACAATTGACATCATTCATGCTTCACCTCAACTCTGAATTACAATCGTACTCTCTAACTCACATCACAGGTGAAACCAAGCTCTAACCATAATCTAAACTCCCCATTTGCCTTAAAGAAATCGCAACCCAAATCCTAGCACTAGCCCATGGACCAAACCTTCACTGTCACCTTCGACGTCACCCAGGCTTCACCGTAACCTTGAACTGCAATCTCGTACTCACCCTCACATCAGAGACAGATGCAAACACTGATAGTAACCCTACACTCCCCATTAACCTTAATGTACATGCAACCCTAAAGCAAGCACTTGTCCCTGGACCTTAACCCTTAGAGTCACCATTGACACCACTGAAGGTTATCTTTAAAAATGGATTTAAATCTTGTCCTCACAGTCACATCAGAGACAGTCTCTAACTCTACCTGCAAACCTACCCTCACTGTACACCATTCCATACACCTGATCTGAAACCCTGCCCAGGTCTTCCAACGTGACCCCTCACCACCACCATCACCATCACTCATGTCTAAGAAACATCATGAAAGTCTATCTCGCAATCACCCTCACAATCAGAGCTGGATCCTGACTCTAACCATATCCCTATCCTCCACTTACAGCTAAACCACCACTTAAACTTAACCCTGGACTGCAACCAGGACCTGAAACCTCACTGTCACCATCGATGTTACCCATGCTTCACCATAAACCTGATGTTCAATCTCGTCCTCACCCTCACAACAGAGCCGGATTGTTAGCCTAAACAAAACCATGTGCTCCCTGTACACCTTTCCGAACACCTAACCCTAACCCTAGACCTAGCCCATGGAACTGAACCCTGACAGTCACCATCGACATCACCCAGGCTTCAGCGTAAACCTGATGTTCAATCTCTTCCTCATCCTCACATCAGAGCCCAATTCTAACCCTTCCCATAACCGTATCTTCCCTGTACACCTTACCAAACACCTAACCCTAACCCTAGCCCTAGCCCATGGAATTGAACCTTGACGGTCACCATCGACATCACCCAGGCTTCAGCGTAAACCCGATGTGCAATCCCATCCTCATCCTCACATCAGAGCCCGACTCAAACCCTTCCCATAACCGTATCTTCCCTGTACACCTTACCAAACACCTAACCCTAACCCTAGCCTTGTTCCCTGGACTTACCCCTCACCATCACCATCAATGTCCCCTACGCTTCAATGAAAACCTCGACCTCAATCTATCCCTCAACATCACATCAGAGGTGAATCCTAAGCAAAATGATAAACCAATCCTCCCTGTACACATTACAGGACACCTAACCCTAAACCTAACCTTGTTCACTGGCCTGTACCCTCTCTGTTAAAATCGACATCTCCCATGCGTCACTGTAAACCTCCGTGTCAATCTCACCCTCACCATCACATCAGAGTCACACCCTAACTCCAAACGTAGTCCCGTATGTTCCATACACCTCAGTGAAAACCAACCTTCTCTCTACTGCTGGTCATTTGACATGACCACACAACATCTCAATTGACATCTTCCATGCTTCACCTTAATCCTGAATTACAATCATACTCTCTAACTCACATCAGAGCTGGGCCCTAATGCTAACCATAATCCAAACTCCTCGTTCATGTTAAAGAACTAGTATCCATTAACCTAGCCCTAGCCCATGGATCTGAATCATCACCATCACCATCGATGTCACTGAGAATTAACCATAAACTGGATCTTCAATCTCGTACTCACCCTCACATCAGAGACAGACCCTAACTCTAATTGTAACCCTATCTTCGCCATAAACCTAAACAAACACCCAACCCTAACCCTAGTCTTTGTCCCTGGACATTGTCCCTCAGCGTCACCACTGACTTCACCGAAGGTTCGCTTTATCCATGGATTTAAATCTTGTCTTCGTAATCACTTCAGAGACAGACTCTAACTCTCACCATACATTTACCCTCAATGTTCACCATTTCGTACACCTAATACGATACCCTGCCCACGTCCTTCGCTCTGACCCCTCACCACAAACACCACCATCAAGCATGTCTATCAAAAAGAGTGAATATCATTCTCACAATCACCCTCACTTTAGAGCTGGATCCCGACTCTAACCATATCCCTATCCTCCATGCACAGTTAAACCAACACCGAAACCTAACCGTAGCTTGGCTAATGGACCTGAAACCGCACAATCACCAACGATGTCACCCAGAATTCTCCGTAAACCCGATGTTCAATCTCGTCCTCAACCGCACTACAGAGCCAGATCATAAGCCTAAATGAAACCATATAGTCCCTGTACACCTTACCAAACACCTAACCCTACCCCTAGCCCTAGCCCATGGACCTAATACCTCACAATCACCATTGACATCACCCAGGCTTCAGCGTAAACCTGATGTTCAATCTCGTCCTGATCCTCACGTCAGAGCCCAATCCGAACCCTTCCCATAACAATATCTCCCCCGTACACCTTGCCAAACACTTAACCCTGAACCTAGCCTTGTTTCCTTGACTTACCCCTCACTGTCACCATCAGCGTCCCCCATGCCTCACTGTAAAACTCCTCCTCAGTGTACCCCTTCACCTCACATCAGAGCTGGATCCTAAGCATAACGATAACCCTCTCCTCCCAGTACAACTTACAGAACACCAAACCCTAACCCTAACCTTGTTCACTGACCAAAACCCTCACCGTCAAAATCGACATCTAACACACCTCACAGTAAACGTCAAGAACAATCTCACCCTTGGGCTCACATCAGAGCTACATCCTAACTTTAAACATAGTCCTGTATGTCCCGTAAAACTTTGCGAACACCAACCCTAACTCGAGTGCTGATCACTAGACCTGACCCCTCAGCATCATATTTGACATCATCCACGCTTCACCTTAAACCTGAATTACAATCATACTCTCTACTTCACATAACACCAGACCCAAATTCTAACTGTAATCTAAACTCCCCATTCGCCTTAAAGAACTACCAACTATAATACTAGCCCTAGCCCATGGATCTAACCTACACCGCCACCTTCGATGTCAACACATGCTTCACCGGTAACTTAAACTTCCATCTCGTCCTTACCCTCATATAAGAGACAGACCCTAAATCAAATCGTAACCCTAACTTCCCCATAAAACTTAAGTTACACCCAAGCCTAACACTAGCCCTTGTCCGTGGACATTGCCCCTCACCATCACCATTGACAACACACAAGGTTCCCTTTAAACATGGATTTAAATCTGGCCCCCTACTCACATCAGAGACAGTCCCAAACTCAAAATGTAACCCTCTCCTCACTGTTCACCGTTCGTACACCTGACCCAAAACCCTGCCCAGTTTCTTCAACCTGACCCCTCACCACAGACAGCACCATGACTCATGTCTAACAAAAATCATGAAGGTCTGTATCGAAAATGACATCAGGTCAGAGCTGGATCCTGATTCCTACCATACCCCAATCCTCCACGTACAGCGAACTGAACACCGACACCTAAACCTAGACCTGGCCCCTGGACCTGAAACCTCATCGTCACCAATGACATCACCCACGTCCAGCGCAAACCTGATGTTCAATCACTTCCTCATCCACACATCAGAGCCTGATCCTAATCCTTCCCATAACCATATCTTTCCTGTACACCTTACCAAACACCTATCCCTAACCCTAACCGTGTTTCCTGGTTGAATCCTCACTGACAAAATCGACATCCCCCATGCCTCACTGTAAACCTCCACCTCAATGTCGTCCATGCCATCAAGTCAGAGACAGATCCTAACTCTAAACATAGTCCTATACGTCTGGTACACCTTAGCAAACACAAACCCTAACTGAAGCCCAGGTCTCTTGACCTGACACAACATCACAATTGACATCATTCACGCTTCACCTCAACTCTGAATTACAATCGTACTCTCTAACTCACATCACAGGTGAAACCAAGCTCTAACCATAATCTAAACTCCCCATTTGCCTTAAAGAAATCGCAACCCAAATCCTAGCACTAGCCCATGGACCAAACCCTCACTGTCACCTTCGACGTCACCCAGGCTTCACTGTAACCTTGAACTGCAATCTCGTACTCACCCTCACATCAGAGACAGATGCAAACACTGATAGTAACCCTACACTCCCCATTAACCTTAATGAACATGCAACCCTAAAGCAAGCACTTGTCCCTGGACCTTAACCCTTAGAGTCACCATTGACACCACTGAAGGTTATCTTTAAAAATGTATTTAAATCTTGTCCTCACAGTCACATCAGAGACAGTCTCTAACTCTACCTGCAAACCTACCCTCACTGTACACCATTCCATACACCTGATCTGAAACCCTGCCTAGGTCTTCCAACGTGACCCCTCACCACCACCATCACCATCACTCATGTCTAAGAAACATCATGAAAGTCTATCTCGCAATCACCCTCACAATCAGAGCTGGATCCTGACTCTAACCATATCCCTATCCTCCACTTACAGCTAAACCACCACTTAAACTTAACCCTGGACTGCAACCAGGACCTGAAACCTCACTGTCACCATCGATGTTACCCATGCTTCACCATAAACCTGATGTTCAATCTCGTCCTCACCCTCACAACAGAGCCGGATTGTTAGCCTAAACAAAACCATGTGCTCCCTGTACACCTTTCCGAACACCTAACCCTAACCCTAGACCTAGCCCATGGAACTGAACCCTGACAGTCACCATCGACATCACCCAGGCTTCAGCGTAAACCTGATGTTCAATCTCTTCCTCATCCTCACATCAGAGCCCAATTCTAACCCTTCCCATAACCGTATCTTCCCTGTACACCTTACCAAACACCTAACCCTAACCCTAGCCCTAGCCCATGGAATTGAACCTTGACGGTCACCATCGACATCACCCAGGCTTCAGCGTAAACCCGATGTGCAATCCCATCCTCATCCTCACATCAGAGCCCGACTCAAACCCTTCCCATAACCGTATCTTCCCTGTACACCTTACCAAACACCTAACCCTAACCCTAGCCTTGTTCCCTGGACTTACCCCTCACCATCACCATCAATGTCCCCTACGCTTCAATGAAAACCTCGACCTCAATCTATCCCTCAACATCACATCAGAGGTGAATCCTAAGCAAAATGATAAACCAATCCTCCCTGTACACATTACAGGACACCTAACCCTAAACCTAACCTTGTTCACTGGCCTGTACCCTCTCTGTTAAAATCGACATCTCCCATGCGTCACTGTAAACCTCCGTGTCAATCTCACCCTCACCATCACATCAGAGTCACACCCTAACTCCAAACGTAGTCCCGTATGTTCCATACACCTCAGTGAAAACCAACCTTCTCTCTACTGCTGGTCATTTGACATGACCACACAACATCTCAATTGACATCTTCCATGCTTCACCTTAATCCTGAATTACAATCATACTCTCTAACTCACATCAGAGCTGGGCCCTAATGCTAACCATAATCCAAACTCCTCGTTCATGTTAAAGAACTAGTATCCATTAACCTAGCCCTAGCCCATGGATCTGAATCATCACCATCACCATCGATGTCACTGAGAATTAACCATAAACCGAATCTTCAATCTCGTACTCACCCTCACATCAGAGACAGACCCTAACTCTAATTGTAACCCTATCTTCGCCATAAACCTAAACAAACACCCAACCCTAACCCTAGTCTTTGTCCCTGGACATTGTCCCTCAGCGTCACCACTGACTTCACCGAAGGTTCGCTTTATCCATGGATTTAAATCTTGTCTTCGTAATCACTTCAGAGACAGACTCTAACTCTCACCATACATTTACCCTCAATGTTCACCATTTCGTACACCTAATACGATACCCTGCCCACGTCCTTCGCTCTGACCCCTCACCACAAACACCACCATCAAGCATGTCTATCAAAAAGAGTGAATATCATTCTCACAATCACCCTCACTTTAGAGCTGGATCCTGACTCTAACCATATCCCTATCCTCCATGCACAGTTAAACCAACACCGAAACCTAACCCTAGCTTGGCTCCTGGACCTGAAACCGCACAATCACCAACGATGTCACCCAGAATTCTCCGTAAACCCAATGTTCAATCTCGTCCTCAACCGCACTACAGAGCCAGATCATAAGCCTAAATGAAACCATATAGTCCCTGTACACCTTACCAAACACCTAACCCTACCCCTAGCCCTAGCCCATGGACCTAATACCTCACAATCACCATTGACATCACCCAGGCTTCAGCGTAAACCTGATGTTCAATCTCGTCCTGATCCTCACGTCAGAGCCCAATCCGAACCCTTCCCATAACAATATCTCCCCCGTACACCTTGCCAAACACTTAACCCTGAACCTAGCCTTGTTTCCTTGACTTACCCCTCACTGTCACCATCAGCGTCCCCCATGCCTCACTGTAAAACTCCTCGTCAGTGTACCCCTTCACCTCACATCAGAGCTGGATCCTAAGCATAACGATAACCCTCTCCTCCCAGTACAACTTACAGAACACCAAACCCTAACCCTAACCTTGTTCACTGACCAAAACCCTCACCGTCAAAATCGACATCTAACACACCTCACAGTAAACGTCAAGAACAATCTCACCCTTGGGCTCACATCAGAGCTACATCCTAACTTTAAACATAGTCCTGTATGTCCCGTAAAACTTTGCGAACACCAACCCTAACTCGAGTGCTGATCACTAGACCTGACCCCTCAGCATCATATTTGACATCATCCACGCTTCACCTTAAACCTGAATTACAATCATACTCTCTACTTCACATCACACCAGACCCAAATTCTAACTGTAATCTAAACTCCCCATTCGCCTTAAAGAACTACCAACTATAATACTAGCCCTAGCCCATGGATCTAACCTACACCGCCACCTTCGAGGTCAACACATGCTTCACCGGTAACTTAAACTTCCATCTCGTCCTTACCCTCATATAAGAGACAGACCCTAAATCAAATCGTAACCCTAACTTCCCCATAAAACTTAAGTTACACCCAAGCCTAACACTAGCCCTTGTCCGTGGACATTGCCCCTCACCATCACCATTGACAACACACAAGGTTCCCTTTAAACATGGATTTAAATCTGGCCCCCTACTCACATCAGAGACAGTCCCAAACTCAAAATGTAACCCTCTCCTCACTGTTCACCGTTCGTACACCTGACCCAAAACCCTGCCCAGTTTCTTCGACCTGACCCCTCAGCACAGACAGCACCATGACTCATGTCTAACAAAAATCATGAAGGTCTGTATCGAAAATGACATCAGGTCAGAGCTGGATCCTGATTCCTACCATACCCCAATCCTCCACGTACAGCGAACTGAACACCGACACCTAAACCTAGACCTGGCCCCTGGACCTGAAACCTCATCGTCACCAATGACATCACCCACGTGCAGCGCAAACCTGATGTTCAATCACTTCCTCATCCACACATCAGAGCCTGATCCTAATCCTTCCCATAACCATATCTTCCCTGTACACCTTACCAAACACCTATCCCTAACCCTAACCTTGTTCCCTGGTTGAATCCTCACTGACAAAATCGACATCCCCCATGCCTCACTGTAAACCTCCACCTCAATGTCGTCCATGCCATCACGTCAGAGCCAGATCCTAACTCTAAACATAGTCCTATACGTCTGGTACACCTTAGCAAACACAAACCCTAACTGTAGCCCAGGTCTCTTGACCTGACACAACATCACAATTGACATCATTCATGCTTCACCTCAACTCTGAATTACAATCGTACTCTCTAACTCACATCACAGGTGAAACCAAGCTCTAACCATAATCTAAACTCCCCATTTGCCTTAAAGAAATCGCAACCCAAATCCTAGCACTAGCCCATGGACCAAACCTTCACTGTCACCTTCGACGTCACCCAGGCTTCACCGTAACCTTGAACTGCAATCTCGTACTCACCCTCACATCAGAGACAGATGCAAACACTGATAGTAACCCTACACTCCCCATTAACCTTAATGTACATGCAACCCTAAAGCAAGCACTTGTCCCTGGACCTTAACCCTTAGAGTCACCATTGACACCACTGAAGGTTATCTTTAAAAATGGATTTAAATCTTGTCCTCACAGTCACATCAGAGACAGTCTCTAACTCTACCTGCAAACCTACCCTCACTGTACACCATTCCATACACCTGATCTGAAACCCTGCCCAGGTCTTCCAACGTGACCCCTCACCACCACCATCACCATCACTCATGTCTAAGAAACATCATGAAAGTCTATCTCGCAATCACCCTCACAATCAGAGCTGGATCCTGACTCTAACCATATCCCTATCCTCCACTTACAGCTAAACCACCACTTAAACTTAACCCTGGACTGCAACCAGGACCTGAAACCTCACTGTCACCATCGATGTTACCCATGCTTCACCATAAACCTGATGTTCAATCTCGTCCTCACCCTCACAACAGAGCCGGATTGTTAGCCTAAACAAAACCATGTGCTCCCTGTACACCTTTCCGAACACCTAACCCTAACCCTAGACCTAGCCCATGGAACTGAACCCTGACAGTCACCATCGACATCACCCAGGCTTCAGCGTAAACCTGATGTTCAATCTCTTCCTCATCCTCACATCAGAGCCCAATTCTAACCCTTCCCATAACCGTATCTTCCCTGTACACCTTACCAAACACCTAACCCTAACCCTAGCCCTAGCCCATGGAATTGAACCTTGACGGTCACCATCGACATCACCCAGGCTTCAGCGTAAACCCGATGTGCAATCCCATCCTCATCCTCACATCAGAGCCCGACTCAAACCCTTCCCATAACCGTATCTTCCCTGTACACCTTACCAAACACCTAACCCTAACCCTAGCCTTGTTCCCTGGACTTACCCCTCACCATCACCATCAATGTCCCCTACTCTTCAATGAAAACCTCGACCTCAATCTATCCCTCAACATCACATCAGAGGTGAATCCTAAGCAAAATGATAAACCAATCCTCCCTGTACACATTACAGGACACCTAACCCTAAACCTAACCTTGTTCACTGGCCTGTACCCTCTCTGTTAAAATCGACATCTCCCATGCGTCACTGTAAACCTCCGTGTCAATCTCACCCTCACCATCACATCAGAGTCACACCCTAACTCCAAACGTAGTCCCGTATGTTCCATACACCTCAGTGAAAACCAACCTTCTCTCTACTGCTGGTCATTTGACATGACCACACAACATCTCAATTGACATCTTCCATGCTTCACCTTAATCCTGAATTACAATCATACTCTCTAACTCACATCAGAGCTGGGCCCTAATGCTAACCATAATCCAAACTCCTCGTTCATGTTAAAGAACTAGTATCCATTAACCTAGCCCTAGCCCATGGATCTGAATCATCACCATCACCATCGATGTCACTGAGAATTAACCATAAACTGGATCTTCAATCTCGTACTCACCCTCACATCAGAGACAGACCCTAACTCTAATTGTAACCCTATCTTCGCCATAAACCTAAACAAACACCCAACCCTAACCCTAGTCTTTGTCCCTGGACATTGTCCCTCAGCGTCACCACTGACTTCACCGAAGGTTCGCTTTATCCATGGATTTAAATCTTGTCTTCGTAATCACTTCAGAGACAGACTCTAACTCTCACC
Organism: Manis javanica; assembly: GCF_040802235.1. NCBI lineage: Eukaryota > Metazoa > Chordata > Mammalia > Pholidota > Manidae > Manis > Manis javanica. The sequence goes on along the minus strand of NW_027332168.1, from coordinate 901,317 downwards.
ATACATTTACCCTCAATGTTCACCATTTCGTACACCTAATACGATACCCTGCCCACGTCCTTCGCTCTGACCCCTCACCACAAACACCACCATCAAGCATGTCTATCAAAAAGAGTGAATATCATTCTCACAATCACCCTCACTTTAGAGCTGGATCCCGACTCTAACCATATCCCTATCCTCCATGCACAGTTAAACCAACACCGAAACCTAACCGTAGCTTGGCTCCTGGACCTGAAACCGCACAATCACCAACGATGTCACCCAGAATTCTCCGTAAACCCGATGTTCAATCTCGTCCTCAACCGCACTACAGAGCCAGATCATAAGCCTAAATGAAACCATATAGTCCCTGTACACCTTACCAAACACCTAACCCTACCCCTAGCCCTAGCCCATGGACCTAATACCTCACAATCACCATTGACATCACCCAGGCTTCAGCGTAAACCTGATGTTCAATCTCGTCCTGATCCTCACGTCAGAGCCCAATCCGAACCCTTCCCATAACAATATCTCCCCCGTACACCTTGCCAAACACTTAACCCTGAACCTAGCCTTGTTTCCTTGACTTACCCCTCACTGTCACCATCAGCGTCCCCCATGCCTCACTGTAAAACTCCTCCTCAGTGTACCCCTTCACCTCACATCAGAGCTGGATCCTAAGCATAACGATAACCCTCTCCTCCCAGTACAACTTACAGAACACCAAACCCTAACCCTAACCTTGTTCACTGACCAAAACCCTCACCGTCAAAATCAACATCTAACACACCTCACAGTAAACGTCAAGAACAATCTCACCCTTGGGCTCACATCAGAGCTGCATCCTAACTTTAAACATAGTCCTGTATGTCCCGTAAAACTTTGCGAACACCAACCCTAACTCGAGTGCTGATCACTAGACCTGACCCCTCAGCATCATATTTGACATCATCCACGCTTCACCTTAAACCTGAATTACAATCATACTCTCTACTTCACATAACACCAGACCCAAATTCTAACTGTAATCTAAACTCCCCATTCGCCTTAAAGAACTACCAACTATAATACTAGCCCTAGCCCATGGATCTAACCTACACCGCCACCTTCGATGTCAACACATGCTTCACCGGTAACTTAAACTTCCATCTCGTCCTTACCCTCATATAAGAGACAGACCCTAAATCAAATCGTAACCCTAACTTCCCCATAAAACTTAAGTTACACCCAAGCCTAACACTAGCCCTTGTCCGTGGACATTGCCCCTCACCATCACCATTGACAACACACAAGGTTCCCTTTAAACATGGATTTAAATCTGGCCCCCTACTCACATCAGAGACAGTCCCAAACTCAAAATGTAACCCTCTCCTCACTGTTCACCGTTCGTACACCTGACCCAAAACCCTGCCCAGTTTCTTCAACCTGACCCCTCACCACCGACAGCACCATGACTCATGTCTAACAAAAATCATGAAGGTCTGTATCGAAAATGACATCAGGTCAGAGCTGGATCCTGATTCCTACCATACCCCAATCCTCCACGTACAGCGAACTGAACACCGACACCTAAACCTAGACCTGGCCCCTGGACCTGAAACCTCATCGTCACCAATGACATCACCCACGTCCAGCACAAACCTGATGTTCAATCACTTCCTCATCCACACATCAGAGCCTGATCCTAATCCTTCCCATAACCATATCTTTCCTGTACACCTTACCAAACACCTATCCCTAACCCTAACCGTGTTTCCTGGTTGAATCCTCACTGACAAAATCGACATCCCCCATGCCTCACTGTAAACCTCCACCTCAATGTCGTCCATGCCATCACGTCAGAGACAGATCCTAACTCTAAACATAGTCCTATACGTCTGGTACACCTTAGCAAACACAAACCCTAACTGAAGCCCAGGTCTCTTGACCTGACACAACATCACAATTGACATCATTCACGCTTCACCTCAACTCTGAATTACAATCGTACTCTCTAACTCACATCACAGGTGAAACCAAGCTCTAACCATAATCTAAACTCCCCATTTGCCTTAAAGAAATCGCAACCCAAATCCTAGCACTAGCCCATGGACCAAACCCTCACTGTCACCTTCGACGTCACCCAGGCTTCACTGTAACCTTGAACTGCAATCTCGTACTCACCCTCACATCAGAGACAGATGCAAACACTGATAGTAACCCTACACTCCCCATTAACCTTAATGAACATGCAACCCTAAAGCAAGCACTTGTCCCTGGACCTTAACCCTTAGAGTCACCATTGACACCACTGAAGGTTATCTTTAAAAATGGATTTAAATCTTGTCCTCACAGTCACATCAGAGACAGTCTCTAACTCTACCTGCAAACCTACCCTCACTGTACACCATTCCATACACCTGATCTGAAACCCTGCCTAGGTCTTCCAACGTGACCCCTCACCACCACCATCACCATCACTCATGTCTAAGAAACATCATGAAAGTCTATCTCGCAATCACCCTCACAATCAGAGCTGGATCCTGACTCTAACCATATCCCTATCCTCCACTTACAGCTAAACCACCACTTAAACTTAACCCTGGACTGCAACCAGGACCTGAAACCTCACTGTCACCATCGATGTTACCCATGCTTCACCATAAACCTGATGTTCAATCTCGTCCTCACCCTCACAACAGAGCCGGATTGTTAGCCTAAACAAAACCATGTGCTCCCTGTACACCTTTCCGAACACCTAACCCTAACCCTAGACCTAGCCCATGGAACTGAACCCTGACAGTCACCATCGACATCACCCAGGCTTCAGCGTAAACCTGATGTTCAATCTCTTCCTCATCCTCACATCAGAGCCCAATTCTAACCCTTCCCATAACCGTATCTTCCCTGTACACCTTACCAAACACCTAACCCTAACCCTAGCCCTAGCCCATGGAATTGAACCTTGACGGTCACCATCGACATCACCCAGGCTTCAGCGTAAACCCGATGTGCAATCCCATCCTCATCCTCACATCAGAGCCCGACTCAAACCCTTCCCGTAACCGTATCTTCCCTGTACACCTTACCAAACACCTAACCCTAACCCTAGCCTTGTTCCCTGGACTTACCCCTCACCATCACCATCAATGTCCCCTACGCTTCAATGAAAACCTCGACCTCAATCTATCCCTCAACATCACATCAGAGGTGAATCCTAAGCAAAATGATAAACCAATCCTCCCTGTACACATTACAGGACACCTAACCCTAAACCTAACCTTGTTCACTGGCCTGTACCCTCTCTGTTAAAATCGACATCTCCCATGCGTCACTGTAAACCTCCGTGTCAATCTCACCCTCACCATCACATCAGAGTCACACCCTAACTCCAAACGTAGTCCCGTATGTTCCATACACCTCAGTGAAAACCAACCTTCTCTCTACTGCTGGTCATTTGACATGACCACACAACATCTCAATTGACATCTTCCATGCTTCACCTTAATCCTGAATTACAATCATACTCTCTAACTCACATCAGAGCTGGGCCCTAATGCTAACCATAATCCAAACTCCTCGTTCATGTTAAAGAACTAGTATCCATTAACCTAGCCCTAGCCCATGGATCTGAATCATCACCATCACCATCGATGTCACTGAGAATTAACCATAAACTGGATCTTCAATCTCGTACTCACCCTCACATCAGAGACAGACCCTAACTCTAATTGTAACCCTATCTTCGCCATAAACCTAAACAAACACCCAACCCTAACCCTAGTCTTTGTCCCTGGACATTGTCCCTCAGCGTCACCACTGACTTCACCGAAGGTTCGCTTTATCCATGGATTTAAATCTTGTCTTCGTAATCACTTCAGAGACAGACTCTAACTCTCACCATACATTTACCCTCAATGTTCACCATTTCGTACACCTAATACGATACCCTGCCCACGTCCTTCGCTCTGACCCCTCACCACAAACACCACCATCAAGCATGTCTATCAAAAAGAGTGAATATCATTCTCACAATCACCCTCACTTTAGAGCTGGATCCTGACTCTAACCATATCCCTATCCTCCATGCACAGTTAAACCAACACCGAAACCTAACCCTAGCTTGGCTCCTGGACCTGAAACCGCACAATCACCAACGATGTCACCCAGAATTCTCCGTAAACCCGATGTTCAATCTCGTCCTCAACCGCACTACAGAGCCAGATCATAAGCCTAAATGAAACCATATAGTCCCTGTACACCTTACCAAACACCTAACCCTACCCCTAGCCCTAGCCCATGGACCTAATAACTCACAATCACCATTGACATCACCCAGGCTTCAGCGTAAACCTGATGTTCAATCTCGTCCTGATCCTCACGTCAGAGCCCAATCCGAACCCTTCGCATAACAATATCTCCCCCGTACACCTTACCAAACACTTAACCCTGAACCTAGCCTTGTTTCCTTGACTTACCCCTCACTGTCACCATCAGCGTCCCCCATGCCTCACTGTAAAACTCCTCGTCAGTGTACCCCTTCACCTCACATCAGAGCTGGATCCTAAGCATAACGATAACCCTCTCCTCCCAGTACAACTTACAGAACACCAAACCCTAACCCTAACCTTGTTCACTGACCAAAACCCTCACCGTCAAAATCGACATCTAACACACCTCACAGTAAACGTCAAGAACAATCTCACCCTTGGGCTCACATCAGAGCTACATCCTAACTTTAAACATAGTCCTGTATGTCCCGTAAAACTTTGCGAACACCAACCCTAACTCGAGTGCTGATCACTAGACCTGACCCCTCAGCATCATATTTGACATCATCCACGCTTCACCTTAAACCTGAATTACAATCATACTCTCTACTTCACATCACACCAGACCCAAATTCTAACTGTAATCTAAACTCCCCATTCGCCTTAAAGAACTACCAACTATAATACTAGCCCTAGCCCATGGATCTAACCTACACCGCCACCTTCGATGTCAACACATGCTTCACCGGTAACTTAAACTTCCATCTCGTCCTTACCCTCTTATAAGAGACAGACCCTAAATCAAATCGTAACACTAACTTCCCCATAAAACTTAAGTTACACCCAAGCCTAACACTAGCCCTTGTCCGTGGACATTGCCCCTCTCCATCACCATTGACAACACACAAGGTTCCCTTTAAACATGGATTTAAATCTGGCCCCCTACTCACATCAGAGACAGTCCCAAACTCAAAATGTAACCCTCTCCTCACTGTTCACCGTTCGTACACCTGACCCAAAACCCTGCCCAGTTTCTTCAACCTGACCCATCACCACCGACAGCACAATGACTCATGTCTAACAAAAATCATGAAGGTCTGTATCGAAAATGACATCAGGTCAGAGCTGGATCCTGATTCCTACCATACCCCAATCCTCCACGTACAGCGAACTGAACACCGACACCTAAACCTAGACCTGGCCCCTGGACCTGAAACCTCATCGTCACCAATGACATCACCCACGTCCAGCGCAAACCTGATGTTCAATCACTTCCTCATCCACACATCAGAGCCTGATCCTAATCCTTCCCATAACCATATCTTCCCTGTACACCTTACCAAACACCTATCCCTAACCCTAACCTTGTTTCCTGGTTGAATCCTCACTGACAAAATCGACATCCCCCATGCCTCACTGTAAACCTCCACCTCAATGTCGTCCATGCCATCACGTCAGAGCCAGATCCTAACTCTAAACATAGTCCTATACGTCTGGTACACCTTAGCAAACACAAACCCTAACTGTAGCCCAGGTCTCTTGACCTGACACAACATCACAATTGACATCATTCACGCTTCACCTCAACTCTGAATTACAATCGTACTCTCTAACTCACATCACAGGTGAAACCAAACTCTAACCATAATCTAAACACCCCATTTGCCTTAAAGAAATCGCAACCCAAATCCTAGCACTAGCCCATGGACCAAACCCTCACTGTCACCTTCGACGTCACCCAGGCTTCACCGTAACCTTGAACTGCAATCTCGTACTCACCCTCACATCAGAGACAGATGCAAACACTGATAGTAACCCTACACTCCCCATTAACCTTAATGAACATGCAACCCTAAAGCAAGCACTTGTCCCTGGACCTTAACCCTTAGAGTCACCATTGACACCACTGAAGGTTATCTTTAAAAATGGATTTAAATCTTGTCCTCACAGTCACATCAGAGACAGTCTCTAACTCTACCTGCAAACCTACCCTCACTGTACACCATTCCATACACCTGATCTGAAACCCTGCCCAGGTCTTCCAACGTGACCCCTCACCACCACCATCACCATCACTCATGTCTAAGAAACATCATGAAAGTCTATCTCGCAATCACCCTCACAATCAGAGCTGGATCCTGACTCTAACCATATCCCTATCCTCCACTTACAGCTAAACCACCACTTAAACTTAACCCTGGACTGCAACCAGCACCTGAAACCTCACTGTCACCATCGATGTTACCCAGGCTTCACCATAAACCTGATGTTCAATCTCGTCCTCACCCTCACAACAGAGCCGGATTGTTAGCCTAAACAAAACCATGTGCTCCCTGTACACCTTTCCGAACACCTAACCCTAACCCTAGACCTAGCCCATGGAACTGAACCCTGACAGTCACCATCGACATCACCCAGGCTTCAGCGTAAACCTGATGTTCAATCTCTTCCTCATCCTCACATCAGAGCCCAATTCTAACCCTTCCCATAACCGTATCTTCCCTGTACACCTTACCAAACACCTAACCCTAACCCTAGCCCTAGCCCATGGAATTGAACCTTGACGGTCACCATCGACATCACCCAGGCTTCAGCGTAAACCCGATGTGCAATCCCATCCTCATCCTCACATCAGAGCCCGACTCAAACCCTTCCCATAACCGTATCTTCCCTGTACACCCTACCAAACACCTAACCCTAACCCTAGCCTTGTTCCCTGGACTTACCCCTCACCATCACCATCAATGTCCCCTACGCTTCAATGAAAACCTCGACCTCAATCTATCCCTCAACATCACATCAGAGGTGAATCCTAAGCAAAATGATAAACCAATCCTCCCTGTACACATTACAGGACACCTAACCCTAAACCTAATCTTGTTCACTGGCCTGTACCCTCTCTGTTAAAATCGACATCTCCCATGCGTCACTGTAAACCTCCGTGTCAATCTCACCCTCACCATCACATCAGAGTCACACCCTAACTCCAAACGTAGTCCCGTATGTTCCATACACCTCAGTGAAAACCAACCTTCTCTCTACTGCTGGTCATTTGACATGACCACACAACATCTCAATTGACATCTTCCATGCTTCACCTTAATCCTGAATTACAATCATACTCTCTAACTCACATCAGAGCTGGACCCTAATACTAACCATAATCCAAACTCCTCGTTCATGTTAAAGAACAAGTATCCATTAACCTAGCCCTAGCCCATGGATCTGAATCATCACCATCACCATCGATGTCACTGAGAATTAACCATAAACTGGATCTTCTATCTCGTACTCACCCTCACATCAGAGACAGACCCTAACTCTAATTGTAACCCTATCTTCGCCATAAACCTAAACAAACACCCAACCCTAACCCTAGTCTTTGTCCCTGGACATTTTCCCTCAGCGTCACCACTGACTTCACCGAAGGTTCGCTTTATCCACGGATTTAAATCTTGTCTTCGTAATCACTTCAGAGACAGACTCTAACTCTCACCATACATTTACCCTCAATGTTCACCATTTCGTACACCTAATACGATACCCTGCCCACGTCCTTCGCTCTGACCCCTCACCACAAACACCACCATCAAGCATGTCTATCAAAAAGAGTGAATATCATTCTCACAATCACCCTCACTTTAGAGCTGGATCCTGACTCTAACCATATCCCTATCCTCCATGCACAGTTAAACCAACACCGAAACCTAACCCTAGCTTGGCTCCTGGACCTGAAACCGCACAACCACCAACGATGTCACCCAGAATTCTCCGTCAACCCGATGTTCAATCTCGTCCTCAACCGCACTACAGAGCCAGATCATAAGCCTAAATGAAACCATATAGTCCCTGTACACCTTACCAAACACCTAACCCTACCCCTAGCCCTAGCCCATGGACCTAATACCTCACAATCACCATTGACATCACCCAGGCTTCAGCGTAAACCTGATGTTCAATCTCGTCCTGATCCTCACGTCAGAGCCCAATCCGAACCCTTCCCATAACAACATCTCCCCCGTACACCTTACCAAACACTTAACCCTGAACCTAGCCTTGTTTCCTTGACTTACCCCTCACTGTCACCATCAGCGTCCCCCATGCCTCACTGTAAAACTCCTCGTCAGTGTACCCCTTCACCTCACATCAGAGCTGGATCCTAAGCATAACGATAACCCTCTCCTCCCAGTACAACTTACAGAACACCAAACCCTAACCCTAACCTTGTTCACTGACCAAAACCCTCACCGTCAAAATCGACATCTAACACACCTCACAGTAAACGTCAAGAACAATCTCACCCTTGGGCTCACATCAGAGCTACATCCTAACTTTAAACATAGTCCTGTATGTCCCGTAAAACTTTGCGAACACCAACCCTAACTCGAGTGCTGATCACTAGACCTGACCCCTCAGCATCAAATTTGACATCATCCACGCTTCACCTTAAACCTGAATTACAATCATACTCTCTACTTCACATCACACCAGACCCAAATTCTAACTGTAATCTAAACTCCCCATTCGCCTTAAAGAACTACCAACTATAATACTAGCCCTAGCCCATGGATCTAACCTACACCGCCACCTTCGATGTCAACACATGCTTCACCGGTAACTTAAACTTCCATCTCGTCCTTACCCTCATATAAGAGACAAACCCTAAATCAAGTCGTAACCCTAACTTCCCCATAAAACTTAAGGTACACCCAAGCCTAACACTAGCCCTTGTCCGTGGACATTGCCCCTCACCATCACCATTGACAACACACAAGGTTCCCTTTAAACATGGATTTAAATCTGGCCCCCTACTCACATCAGAGACAGTCCCAAACTCAAAATGTAACCCTATCCTCACTGTTCACCGTTCGTACACCTGAACCAAAACCCTGCGCAGTTTCTTCAACCTGACCCCTCACCACCGACAGCACCATGACTCATGTCTAACAAAAATCATGAAGGTCTGTATCGAAAATGACATCAGGTCAGAGCTGGATCCTGATTCCTACCATACCCCAATCCTCCACGTACAGCGAACTGAACACCGACACCTAAACCTAGACCTGGCCCCTGGACCTGAAACCTCATCGTCACCAATGACATCACCCACGTTCAGCGCAAACCTGATGTTCAATCACTTCCTCATCCACACATCAGAGCCTGATCCTAATCCTTCCCATAACCATATCTTCCCTGTACACCTTACCAAGCACCTATCCCTAACCCTAACCTTGTTTCCTGGTTGAATCCTCACTGACAAAATCGACATCCCCCATGCCTCACTGTAAACCTCCACCACAATGTCGTCCATGCCATCACGTCAGAGCCAGATCCTTACGCTAAAGATAGTCCTATACGTCTGGTACACCTTAGCAAACACAAACCCTAACTGTAGCCAAGTTCTCTTGACCTGACACAACATCACAATTGACATCATTCACGCTTCACCTCAACTCTGAATTACAATCGTACTCTCTAACTCACATCACAGGTGAAACCAAGCTCTAACCATAATCTAAACTCCCCATTTGCCTTAAAGAAATCGCAACCCAAATCCTAGCACTAGCCCATGGACCAAACCCTCACTGTCACCTTCGACGTCACCCAGGCTTCACCGTAACCTTGAACTGCAATCTCGTACTCACCCTCACATCAGAGACAGATGCAAACACTGATAGTAACCCTACACTCCCCATTAACCTTAATGAACATGCAACCCTAAAGCAAGCACTTGTCCCTGGACCTTAACCCTTAGAGTCACCATTGACACCACTGAAGGTTATCTTTAAAAATGGATTTAAATCTTGTCCTCACAGTCACATCAGAGACAGTCTCTAACTCTACCTGCAAACCTACCCTCACTGTACACCATTCCATACACCTGATCTGAAACCCTGCCCAGGTCTTCCAACGTGACCCCTCACCACCACCATCACCATCACTCATGTCTAAGAAACATCATGAAAGTCTATCTCGCAATCACCCTCACAATCAGAGCTGGATCCTGACTCTAACCATATCCCTATCCTCCACTTACAGCTAAACCACCACTTAAACTTAACCCTGGACTGCAACCAGGACCTGAAACCTCACTGTCACCATCGATGTTACCCATGCTTCACCATAAACCTGATGTTCAATCTCGTCCTCACCCTCACAACAGAGCCGGATTGTTAGCCTAAACAAAACCATGTGCTCCCTGTACACCTTTCCGAACACCTAACCCTAACCCTAGACCTAGCCCATGGAACTGAACCCTGACAGTCACCATCAACATCACCCAGGCTTCAGCGTAAACCTGATGTTCAATCTCTTCCTCATCCTCACATCAGAGCCCAATTCTAACCCTTCCCATAACCGTATCTTCCCTGTACACCTTACCAAACACCTAACCCTAACCCTAGCCCTAGCCCATGGAATTGAACCTCGACGGTCACCATCGACATCACCCAGGCTTCAGCGTAAACCCGATGTGCAATCCCATCCTCATCCTCACATCAGAGCCCGACTCAAACCCTTCCCATAACCGTATCTTCCCTGTACACCTTACCAAACACCTAACCGTAACCCTAGCCTTGTTCCCTGGACTTACCCCTCACCATCACCATCAATGTCCCCTACGCTTCAATGAAAACCTCGACCTCAATCTATCCCTCAACATCACATCAGAGGTGAATCCTAAGCAAAATGATAAACCAATCCTCCCTGTACACATTACAGGACACCTAACCCTAAACCTAACCTTGTTCACTGGCCTGTACCCTCTCTGTTAAAATCGACATCTCCCATGCGTCACTGTAAACCTCCGTGTCAATCTCACCCTCACCATCACATCAGAGTCACACCCTAACTCCAAACGTAGTCCCGTATGTTCCATACACCTCAGTGAAAACCAACCTTCTCTCTACTGCTGGTCATTTGACATGACCACACAACATCTCAATTGACATCTTCCATGCTTCACCTTAATCCTGAATTACAATCATACTCTCTAACTCACATCAGAGCTGGGCCCTAATGCTAACCATAATCCAAACTCCTCGTTCATGTTAAAGAACTAGTATCCATTAACCTAGCCCTAGCCCATGGATCTGAATCATCACCATCACCATCGATGTCACTGAGAATTAACCATAAACCGAATCTTCAATCTCGTACTCACCCTCACATCAGAGACAGACCCTAACTCTAATTGTAACCTTATCTTCGCCATAAACCTAAACAAACACCCAACCCTAACCCTAGTCTTTGTCCCTGGACATTGTCCCTCAGCGTCACCACTGACTTCACCGAAGGTTCGCTTTATCCATGGATTTAAATCTTGTCTTCGTAATCACTTCAGAGACAGACTCTAACTCTCACCATACATTTACCCTCAATGTTCACCATTTCGTACACCTAATACGATACCCTGCCCACGTCCTTCGCTCTGACCCCTCACCACAAACACCACCATCAAGCATGTCTATCAAAAAGAGTGAATATCATTCTCACAATCACCCTCACTTTAGAGCTGGATCCTGACTCTAACCATATCCCTATCCTCCATGCACAGTTAAACCAACACCGAAACCTAACCCTAGCTTGGCTCCTGGACCTGAAACCGCACAATCACCAACGATGTCACCCAGAATTCTCCGTAAACCCGATGTTCAATCTCGTCCTCAACCGCACTACAGAGCCAGATCATAAGCCTAAATGAAACCATATAGTCCCTGTACACCTTACCAAACACCTAACCCTACCCCTAGCCCTAGCCCATGGACCTAATACCTCACAATCACCATTGACATCACCCAGGCTTCAGCGTAAACCTGATGTTCAATCTCGTCCTGATCCTCACGTCAGAGCCCAATCCGAACCCTTCCCATAACAATATCTCCCCCGTACACCTTGCCAAACACTTAACCCTGAACCTAGCCTTGTTTCCTTGACTTACCCCTCACTGTCACCATCAGCGTCGCCCATGCCTCACTGTAAAACTCCTCGTCAGTGTACCCCTTCACCTCACATCAGAGCTGGATCCTAAGCATAACGATAACCCTCTCCTCCCAGTACAACTTACAGAACACCAAACCCTAACCCTAACCTTGTTCACTGACCAAAACCCTCACCGTCAAAATCGACATCTAACACACCTCACAGTAAACGTCAAGAACAATCTCACCCTTGGGCTCACATCAGAGCTACATCCTAACTTTAAACATAGTCCTGTATGTCCCGTAAAACTTTGCGAACACCAACCCTAACTCGAGTGCTGATCACTAGACCTGACCCCTCAGCATCAAATTTGACATCATCCACGCTTCACCTTAAACCTGAATTACAATCATACTCTCTACTTCACATCACACCAGACCCAAATTCTAACTGTAATCTAAACTCCCCATTCGCCTTAAAGAACTACCAACTATAATACTAGCCCTAGCCCATGGATCTAACCTACACCGCCACCTTCGATGTCAACACATGCTTCACCGGTAACTTAAACTTCCATCTCGTCCTTACCCTCATATAAGAGACAAACCCTAAATCAAGTCGTAACCCTAACTTCCCCATAAAACTTAAGGTACACCCAAGCCTAACACTAGCCCTTGTCCGTGGACATTGCCCCTCACCATCACCATTGACAACACACAAGGTTCCCTTTAAACATGGATTTAAATCTGGCCCCCTACTCACATCAGAGACAGTCCCAAACTCAAAATGTAACCCTATCCTCACTGTTCACCGTTCGTACACCTGAACCAAAACCCTGCCCAGTTTCTTCAACCTGACCCCTCACCACCGACAGCACCATGACTCATGTCTAACAAAAATCATGAAGGTCTGTATCGAAAATGACATCAGGTCAGAGCTGGATCCTGATTCCTACCATACCCCAATCCTCCACGTACAGCGAACTGAACACCGACACCTAAACCTAGACCTGGCCCCTGGACCTGAAACCTCATCGTCACCAATGACATCACCCACGTTCAGCGCAAACCTGATGTTCAATCACTTCCTCATCCACACATCAGAGCCTGATCCTAATCCTTCCCATAACCATATCTTCCCTGTACACCTTACCAAGCACCTATCCCTAACCCTAACCTTGTTTCCTGGTTGAATCCTCACTGACAAAATCGACATCCCCCATGCCTCACTGTAAACCTCCACCTCAATGTCGTCCATGCCATCACGTCAGAGCCAGATCCTAACTCTAAACATAGTCCTATACGTCTGGTACACCTTAGCAAACACAAACCCTAACTGTAGCCCAGGTCTCTTGACCTGACACAACATCACAATTGACATCATTCACGCTTCACCTCAACTCTGAATTACAATCGTACTCTCTAACTCACATCACAGGTGAAACCAAGCTCTAACCATAATCTAAACTCCCCATTTGCCTTAAAGAAATCGCAACCCAAATCCTAGCACTAGCCCATGGACCAAACCCTCACTGTCACCTTCGACGTCACCCAGGCTTCACCGTAACCTTGAACTGCCATCTCGTACTCACCCTCACATCAGAGACAGATGCAAACACTGATAGTAACCCTACACTCCCCATTAACCTTAATGAACATGCAACCCTAAAGCAAGCACTTGTCCCTGGACCTTAACCCTTAGAGTCACCATTGACACCACTGAAGGTTATCTTTAAAAATGGATTTAAATCTTGTCCTCACAGTCACATCAGAGACAGTCTCTAACTCTACCTGCAAACCTACCCTCACTGTACACCATTCCATACACCTGATCTGAAACCCTGCCCAGGTCTTCCAACGTGACCCCTCACCACCACCATCACCATCACTCATGTCTAAGAAACATCATGAAAGTCTATCTCGCAATCACCCTCACAATCAGAGCTGGATCCTGACTCTAACCATATCCCTATCCTCCACTTACAGCTAAACCACCACTTCAACTTAACCCTGGACTGCAACCAGGACCTGAAACCTCACTGTCACCATCGATGTTACCCATGCTTCACCATAAACCTGATGTTCAATCTCGTCCTCACCCTCACAACAGAGCCGGATTGTTAGCCTAAACAAAACCATGTGCTCCCTGTACACCTTTCCGAACACCTAACCCTAACCCTAGACCTAGCCCATGGAACTGAACCCTGACAGTCACCATCGACATCACCCAGGCTTCAGCGTAAACCTGATGTTCAATCTCTTCCTCATCCTCACATCAGAGCCCAATTCTAACCCTTCCCATAACCGTATCTTCCCTGTACACCTTACCAAACACCTAACCCTAACCCTAGCCCTAGCCCATGGAATTGAACCTCGACGGTCACCATCGACATCACCCAGGCTTCAGCGTAAACCCGATGTGCAATCCCATCCTCATCCTCACATCAGAGCCCGACTCAAACCCTTCCCATAACCGTATCTTCCCTGTACACCTTACCAAACACCTAACCCTAACCCTAGCCTTGTTCCCTGGACTTACCCCTCACCATCACCATCAATGTCCCCTACGCTTCAATGAAAACCTCGACCTCAATCTATCCCTCAACATCACATCAGAGGTGAATCCTAAGCAAAATGATAAACCAATCCTCCCTGTACACATTACAGGACACCTAACCCTAAACCTAACCTTGTTCACTGGCCTGTACCCTCTCTGTTAAAATCGACATCTCCCATGCGTCACTGTAAACCTCCGTGTCAATCTCACCCTCACCATCACATCAGAGTCACACCCTAACTCCAAACGTAGTCCCGTATGTTCCATACACCTCAGTGAAAACCAACCTTCTCTCTACTGCTGGTCATTTGACATGACCACACAACATCTCAATTGACATCTTCCATGCTTCACCTTAATCCTGAATTACAATCATACTCTCTAACTCACATCAGAGCTGGGCCCTAATGCTAACCATAATCCAAACTCCTCGTTCATGTTAAAGAACTAGTATCCATTAACCTAGCCCTAGCCCATGGATCTGAATCATCACCATCACCATCGATGTCACTGAGAATTAACCATAAACCGAATCTTCAATCTCGTACTCACCCTCACATCAGAGACAGACCCTAACTCTAATTGTAACCCTATCTTCGCCATAAACCTAAACAAACACCCAACCCTAACCCTAGTCTTTGTCCCTGGACATTGTCCCTCAGCGTCACCACTGACTTCACCGAAGGTTCGCTTTATCCATGGATTTAAATCTTGTCTTCGTAATCACTTCAGAGACAGACTCTAACTCTCACCATACATTTACCCTCAATGTTCACCATTTCGTACACCTAATACGATACCCTGCCCACGTCCTTCGCTCTGACCCCTCACCACAAACACCACCATCAAGCATGTCTATCAAAAAGAGTGAATATCATTCTCACAATCACCCTCACTTTAGAGCTGGATCCTGACTCTAACCATATCCCTATCCTCCATGCACAGTTAAACCAACACCGAAACCTAACCCTAGCTTGGCTCCTGGACCTGAAACCGCACAATCACCAACGATGTCACCCAGAATTCTCCGTAAACCCGATGTTCAATCTCGTCCTCAACCGCACTACAGAGCCAGATCATAAGCCTAAATGAAACCATATAGTCCCTGTACACCTTACCAAACACCTAACCCTACCCCTAGCCCTAGCCCATGGACCTAATACCTCACAATCACCATTGACATCACCCAGGCTTCAGCGTAAACCTGATGTTCAATCTCGTCCTGATCCTCACGTCAGAGCCCAATCCGAACCCTTCCCATAACAATATCTCCCCCGTACACCTTGCCAAACACTTAACCCTGAACCTAGCCTTGTTTCCTTGACTTACCCCTCACTGTCACCATCAGCGTCCCCCATGCCTCACTGTAAAACTCCTCGTCAGTGTACCCCTTCACCTCACATCAGAGCTGGATCCTAAGCATAACGATAACCCTCTCCTCCCAGTACAACTTACAGAACACCAAACCCTAACCCTAACCTTGTTCACTGACCAAAACCCTCACCGTCAAAATCGACATCTAACACACCTCACAGTAAACGTCAAGAACAATCTCACCCTTGGGCTCACATCAGAGCTACATCCTAACTTTAAACATAGTCCTGTATGTCCCGTAAAACTTTGCGAACACCAACCCTAACTCGAGTGCTGATCACTAGACCTGACCCCTCAGCATCATATTTGACATCATCCACGCTTCACCTTAAACCTGAATTACAATCATACTCTCTACTTCACATCACACCAGACCCAAATTCTAACTGTAATCTAAACTCCCCATTCGCCTTAAAGAACTACCAACTATAATACTAGCCCTAGCCCATGGATCTAACCTACACCGCCACCTTCGATGTCAACACATGCTTCACCGGTAACTTAAACTTCCATCTCGTCCTTACCCTCATATAAGAGACAGACCCTAAATCAAATCGTAACCCTAACTTCCCCATAAAACTTAAGTTACACCCAAGCCTAACACTAGCCCTTGTCCGTGGACATTGCCCCTCACCATCACCATTGACAACACACAAGGTTCCCTTTAAACATGGATTTAAATCTGGCCCCCTACTCACATCAGAGACAGTCCCAAACTCAAAATGTAACCCTATCCTCACTGTTCACCGTTCGTACACCTGACCCAAAACCCTGCCCAGTTTCTTCAACCTGACCCCTCACCACCGACAGCACCATGACTCATGTCTAACAAAAATCATGAAGGTCTGTATCGAAAATGACATCAGGTCAGAGCTGGATCCTGATTCCTACCATACCCCAATCCTCCACGTACAGCGAACTGAACACCGACACCTAAACCTAGACCTGGCCCCTGGACCTGAAACCTCATCGTCACCAATGACATCACCCACGTCCAGCGCAAACCTGATGTTCAATCACTTCCTCATCCACACATCAGAGCCTGATCCTAATCCTTCCCATAACCATATCTTCCCTGTACACCTTACCAAACACCTATCCCTAACCCTAACCTTGTTTCCTGGTTGAATCCTCACTGACAAAATCGACATCCCCCATGCCTCACTGTAAACCTCCACCTCAATGTCGTCCATGCCATCACGTCAGAGCCAGATCCTAACTCTAAACATAGTCCTATACGTCTGGTACACCTTAGCAAACACAAACCCTAACTGTAGCCCAGGTCTCTTGACCTGACACAACATCACAATTGACATCATTCACGCTTCACCTCAACTCTGAATTACAATCGTACTCTCTAACTCACATCACAGGTGAAACCAAGCTCTAACCATAATCTAAACTCCCCATTTGCCTTAAAGAAATCGCAACCCAAATCCTAGCACTAGCCCATGGACCAAACCCTCACTGTCACCTTCGACGTCACCCAGGCTTCACCGTAACCTTGAACTGCAATCTCGTACTCACCCTCACATCAGAGACAGATGCAAACACTGATAGTAACCCTACACTCCCCATTAACCTTAATGAACATGCAACCCTAAAGCAAGCACTTGTCCCTGGACCTTATCCCTTAGAGTCACCATTGACACCACTGAAGGTTATCTTTAAAAATGGATTTAAATCTTGTCCTCACAGTCACATCAGAGACAGTCTCTAACTCTACCTGCAAACCTACCCTCACTGTACACCATTCCATACACCTGATCTGAAACCCTGCCCAGGTCTTCCAACGTGACCCCTCACCACCACCATCACCATCACTCATGTCTAAGAAACATCATGAAAGTCTATCTCGCAATCACCCTCACAATCAGAGCTGGATCCTGACTCTAACCATATCCCTATCCTCCACTTACAGCTAAACCACCACTTCAACTTAACCCTGGACTGCAACCAGGACCTGAAACCTCACTGTCACCATCGATGTTACCCATGCTTCACCATAAACCTGATGTTCAATCTCGTCCTCACCCTCACAACAGAGCCGGATTGTTAGCCTAAACAAAACCATGTGCTCCCTGTACACCTTTCCGAACACCTAACCCTAACCCTAGACCTAGCCCATGGAACTGAACCCTGACAGTCACCATCGACATCACCCAGGCTTCAGCGTAAACCTGATGTTCAATCTCTTCCTCATCCTCACATCAGAGCCCAATTCTAACCCTTCCCATAACCGTATCTTCCCTGTACACCTTACCAAACACCTAACCCTAACCCTAGCCCTAGCCCATGGAATTGAACCTTGACGGTCACCATCGACATCACCCAGGCTTCAGCGTAAACCCGATGTGCAATCCCATCCTCATCCTCACATCAGAGCCCGACTCAAACCCTTCCCATAACCGTATCTTCCCTGTACACCTTACCAAACACCTAACCCTAACCCTAGCCTTGTTCCCTGGACTTACCCCTCACCATCACCATCAATGTCCCCTACGCTTCAATGAAAACCTCGACCTCAATCTATCCCTCAACATCACATCAGAGGTGAATCCTAAGCAAAATGATAAACCAATCCTCCCTGTACACATTACAGGACACCTAACCCTAAACCTAACCTTGTTCACTGGCCTGTACCCTCTCTGTTAAAATCGACATCTCCCATGCGTCACTGTAAACCTCCGTGTCAATCTCACCCTCACCATCACATCAGAGTCACACCCTAACTCCAAACGTAGTCCCGTATGTTCCATACACCTCAGTGAAAACCAACCTTCTCTCTACTGCTGGTCATTTGACATGACCACACAACATCTCAATTGACATCTTCCATGCTTCACCTTAATCCTGAATTACAATCATACTCTCTAACTCACATCAGAGCTGGGCCCTAATGCTAACCATAATCCAAACTCCTCGTTCATGTTAAAGAACTAGTATCCATTAACCTAGCCCTAGCCCATGGATCTGAATCATCACCATCACCATCGATGTCACTGAGAATTAACCATAAACCGAATCTTCAATCTCGTACTCACCCTCACATCAGAGACAGACCCTAACTCTAATTGTAACCCTATCTTCACCATAAACCTAAACAAACACCCAACCCTAACCCTAGTCTTTGTCCCTGGACATTGTCCCTCAGCGTCACCACTGACTTCACCGAAGGTTCGCTTTATCCATGGATTTAAATCTTGTCTTCGTAATCACTTCAGAGACAGACTCTAACTCTCACCATACATTTACCCTCAATGTTCACCATTTCGTACACCTAATACGATACCCTGCCCACGTCCTTCGCTCTGACCCCTCACCACAAACACCACCATCAAGCATGTCTATCAAAAAGAGTGAATATCATTCTCACAATCACCCTCACTTTAGAGCTGGATCCTGACTCTAACCATATCCCTATCCTCCATGCACAGTTAAACCAACACCGAAACCTAACCCTAGCTTGGCTCCTGGACCTGAAACCGCACAATCACCAACGATGTCACCCAGAATTCTCCGTAAACCCGATGTTCAATCTCGTCCTCAACCGCACTACAGAGCCAGATCATAAGCCTAAATGAAACCATATAGTCCCTGTACACCTTACCAAACACCTAACCCTACCCCTAGCCCTAGCCCATGGACCTAATACCTCACAATCACCATTGACATCACCCAGGCTTCAGCGTAAACCTGATGTTCAATCTCGTCCTGATCCTCACGTCAGAGCCCAATCCGAACCCTTCCCATAACAATATCTCCCCCGTACACCTTGCCAAACACTTAACCCTGAACCTAGCCTTGTTTCCTTGACTTACCCCTCACTGTCACCATCAGCGTCCCCCATGCCTCACTGTAAAACTCCTCGTCAGTGTACCCCTTCACCTCACATCAGAGCTGGATCCTAAGCATAACGATAACCCTCTCCTCCCAGTACAACTTACAGAACACCAAACCCTAACCCTAACCTTGTTCACTGACCAAAACCCTCACCGTCAAAATCGACATCTAACACACCTCACAGTAAACGTCAAGAACAATCTCACCCTTGGGCTCACATCAGAGCTACATCCTAACTTTAAACATAGTCCTGTATGTCCCGTAAAACTTTGCGAACACCAACCCTAACTCGAGTGCTGATCACTAGACCTGACCCCTCAGCATCATATTTGACATCATCCACGCTTCACCTTAAACCTGAATTACAATCATACTCTCTACTTCACATCACACCAGACCCAAATTCTAACTGTAATCTAAACTCCCCATTCGCCTTAAAGAACTACCAACTATAATACTAGCCCTAGCCCATGGATCTAACCTACACCGCCACCTTCGATGTCAACACATGCTTCACCGGTAACTTAAACTTCCATCTCGTCCTTACCCTCATATAAGAGACAGACCCTAAATCAAATCGTAACCCTAACTTCCCCATAAAACTTAAGTTACACCCAAGCCTAACACTAGCCCTTGTCCGTGGACATTGCCCCTCACCATCACCATTGACAACACACAAGGTTCCCTTTAAACATGGATTTAAATCTGGCCCCCTACTCACATCAGAGACAGTCCCAAACTCAAAATGTAACCCTATCCTCACTGTTCACCGTTCGTACACCTGACCCAAAACCCTGCCCAGTTTCTTCAACCTGACCCCTCACCACCGACAGCACCATGACTCATGTCTAACAAAAATCATGAAGGTCTGTATCGAAAATGACATCAGGTCAGAGCTGGATCCTGATTCCTACCATACCCCAATCCTCCACGTACAGCGAACTGAACACCGACACCTAAACCTAGACCTGGCCCCTGGACCTGAAACCTCATCGTCACCAATGACATCACCCACGTCCAGCGCAAACCTGATGTTCAATCACTTCCTCATCCACACATCAGAGCCTGATCCTAATCCTTCCCATAACCATATCTTCCCTGTACACCTTACCAAACACCTATCCCTAACCCTAACCTTGTTTCCTGGTTGAATCCTCACTGACAAAATCGACATCCCCCATGCCTCACTGTAAACCTCCACCTCAATGTCGTCCATACCATCACGTCAGAGCCAGATCCTAACTCTAAACATAGTCCTATACGTCTGGTACACCTTAGCAAACACAAACCCTAACTGTAGCCCAGGTCTCTTGACCTGACACAACATCACAATTGACATCATTCACGCTTCACCTCAACTCTGAATTACAATCGTACTCTCTAACTCACATCACAGGTGAAACCAAACTCTAACCATAATCTAAACTCCCCATTTGCCTTAAAGAAATCGCAACCCAAATCCTAGCACTAGCCCATGGACCAAACCCTCACTGTCACCTTCGAAGTCACCCAGGCTTCACCGTAACCTTGAACTGCAATCTCGTACTCACCCTCACATCAGAGACAGATGCAAACACTGATAGTAACCCTACACTCCCCATTAACCTTAATGAACATGCAACCCTAAAGCAAGCACTTGTCCCTGGACCTTATCCCTTAGAGTCACCATTGACACCACTGAAGGTTATCTTTAAAAATGGATTTAAATCTTGTCCTCACAGTCACATCAGAGACAGTCTCTAACTCTACCTGCAAACCTACCCTCACTGTACACCATTCCATACACCTGATCTGAAACTCTGCCCAGGTCTTCCAACGTGACCCCTCACCACCACCATCACCATCACTCATGTCTAAGAAACATCATGAAAGTCTATCTCGCAATCACCCTCACAATCAGAGCTGGATCCTGACTCTAACCATATCCTTATCCTCCACTTACAGCTAAACCACCACTTCAACTTAACCCTGGACTGCAACCAGGACCTGAAACCTCACTGTCACCATCGATGTTACCCATGCTTCACCATAAACCTGATGTTCAATCTCGTCCTCACCCTCACAACAGAGCCGGATTGTTAGCCTAAACAAAACCATGTGCTCCCTGTACACCTTTCCGAACACCTAACCCTAACCCTAGACCTAGCCCATGGAACTGAACCCTGACAGTCACCATCGACATCACCCAGGCTTCAGCGTAAACCTGATGTTCAATCTCTTCCTCATCCTCACATCAGAGCCCAATTCTAACCCTTCCCATAACCGTATCTTCCCTGTACACCTTACCAAACACCTAACCCTAACCCTAGCCCTAGCCCATGGAATTGAACCTTGACGGTCACCATCGACATCACCCAGGCTTCAGCGTAAACCCGATGTGCAATCCCATCCTCATCCTCACATCAGAGCCCGACTCAAACCCTTCCCATAACCGTATCTTCCCTGTACACCTTACCAAACACCTAACCCTAACCCTAGCCTTGTTCCCTGGACTTACCCCTCACCATCACCATCAATGTCCCCTACGCTTCAATGAAAACCTCGACCTCAATCTATCCCTCAACATCACATCAGAGGTGAATCCTAAGCAAAATGATAAACCAATCCTCCCTGTACACATTACAGGACACCTAACCCTAAACCTAACCTTGTTCACTGGCCTGTACCCTCTCTGTTAAAATCGACATCTCCCATGCGTCACTGTAAACCTCCGTGTCAATCTCACCCTCACCATCACATCAGAGTCACACCCTAACTCCAAACGTAGTCCCGTATGTTCCATACACCTCAGTGAAAACCAACCTTCTCTCTACTGCTGGTCATTTGACATGACCACACAACATCTCAATTGACATCTTCCATGCTTCACCTTAATCCTGAATTACAATCATACTCTCTAACTCACATCAGAGCTGGGCCCTAATGGTAACCATAATCCAAACTCCTCGTTCATGTTAAAGAACTAGTATCCATTAACCTAGCCCTAGCCCATGGATCTGAATCATCACCATCACCATCGATGTCACTGAGAATTAACCATAAACCGAATCTTCAATCTCGTACTCACCCTCACATCAGAGACAGACCCTAACTCTAATTGTAACCCTATCTTCACCATAAACCTAAACAAACACCCAACCCTAACCCTAGTCTTTGTCCCTGGACATTGTCCCTCAGCGTCACCACTGACTTCACCGAAGGTTCGCTTTATCCATGGATTTAAATCTTGTCTTCGTAATCACTTCAGAGACAGACTCTAACTCTCACCATACATTTACCCTCAATGTTCACCATTTCGTACACCTAATACGATACCCTGCCCACGTCCTTCGCTCTGACCCCTCACCACAAACACCACCATCAAGCATGTCTATCAAAAAGAGTGAATATCATTCTCACAATCACCCTCACTTTAGAGCTGGATCCTGACTCTAACCATATCCCTATCCTCCATGCACAGTTAAACCAACACCGAAACCTAACCCTAGCTTGGCTCCTGGACCTGAAACCGCACAATCACCAACGATGTCACCCAGAATTCTCCGTAAACCCGATGTTCAATCTCGTCCTCAACCGCACTACAGAGCCAGATCATTAGCCTAAATGAAACCATATAGTCCCTGTACACCTTACCAAACACCTAACCCTACCCCTAGCCCTAGCCCATGGACCTAATACCTCACAATCACCATTGACATCACCCAGGCTTCAGCGTAAACCTGATGTTCAATCTCGTCCTGATCCTCACGTCAGAGCCCAATCCGAACCCTTCCCATAACAATATCTCCCCCGTACACCTTGCCAAACACTTAACCCTGAACCTAGCCTTTTTTCCTTGACTTACCCCTCACTGTCACCATCAGCGTCCCCCATGCCTTACTGTAAAACTCCTCGTCAGTGTACCCCTTCACCTCACATCAGAGCTGGATCCTAAGCATAACGATAACCCTCTCCTCCCAGTACAACTTACAGAACACCAAACCCTAACCCTAACCTTGTTCACTGACCAAAACCCTCACCGTCAAAATCGACATCTAACACACCTCACAGTAAACGTCAAGAACAATCTCACCCTTGGGCTCACATCAGAGCTACATCCTAACTTTAAACATAGTCCTGTATGTCCCGTAAAACTTTGCGAACACCAACCCTAACTCGAGTGCTGATCACTAGACCTGACCCCTCAGCATCATATTTGACATCATCCACGCTTCACCTTAAACCTGAATTACAATCATACTCTCTACTTCACATCACACCAGACCCAAATTCTAACTGTAATCTAAACTCCCCATTCGCCTTAAAGAACTACCAACTATAATACTAGCCCTAGCCCATGGATCTAACCTACACCGCCACCTTCGATGTCAACACATGCTTCACCGGTAACTTAAACTTCCATATCGTCCTTACCCTCATATAAGAGACAGACCCTAAATCAAATCGTAACCCTAACTTCCCCATAAAACTTAAGTTACACCCAAGCCTAACACTAGCCCTTGTCCGTGGACATGGCCCCTCACCATCACCATTGACAACACACAAGGTTCCCTTTAAACATGGATTTAAATCTGGCCCCCTACTCACATCAGAGACAGTCCCAAACTCAAAATGTAACCCTCTCCTCACTGTTTACCGTTCGTACACCTGACCCAGAACCCTGCCCAGTTTCTTCAACCTGACCCCTCACCACCGACAGCACCATGACTCATGTCTAACAAAAATCATGAAGGTCTGTATCGAAAATGACATCAGGTCAGAGCTGGATCCTGATTCCTAACATACCCCAATCCTCCACGTACAGCGAACTGAACACCGACACCTAAACCTAGACCTGGCCCCTGGACCTGAAACCTCATCGTCACCAATGACATCACCCACGTTCAGCGCAAAACTAATGTTCAATCACTTCCTCATCCACACATCAGAGCCTGATCCTAATCCTTCCCATAACCATATCTTCCCTGTACACCTTACCAAGCACCTATCCCTAACCCTAACCTTGTTTCCTGGTTGAATCCTCACTGACAAAATCGACATCCCCCATGCCTCACTGTAAACCTCCACCTCAATGTCGTCCATGCCATCACGTCAGAGCCAGATCCTAACTCTAAACATAGTCCTATACGTCTGGTACACCTTAGCAAACACAAACCCTAACTGTAGCCCAGGTCTCTTGACCTGACACAACATCACAATTGACATCATCCACGCTTCACCTCAACTCTGAATTACAATCGTACTCTCTAACTCACATCACAGGTGAAACCAAGCTCTAACCATAATCTAAACTCCCCATTTGCCTTAAAGAAATCGCAACCCAAATCCTAGCACTAGCCCATGGACCAAAACCTCACTGTCACCTTCGACGTCACCCAGGCTTCACCGTAACCTTGAACTGCAATCTCGTACTCACCCTCACATCAGAGACAGATGCAAACACTGATAGTAACCCTACACTCCCCATTAACCTTAATGAACATGCAACCCTAAAGCAAGCACTTGTCCCTGGACCTTAACCCTTAGAGTCACCATTGACACCACTGAAGGTTATCTTTAAAAATGGATTTAAATCTTGTCCTCACAGTCACATCAGAGACAGTCTCTAACACTACCTGCAAACCTACCCTCACTGTACACCATTCCATACACCTGATCTGAAACCCTGCCCAGGTCTTCCAACGTGACCCCTCACCACCACCATCACCATCACTCATGTCTAAGAAACATCATGAAAGTCTATCTCGCAATCACCCTCACAATCAGAGCTGGATCCTGACTCTAACCATATCCCTATCCTCCACTTACAGCTAAACCACCACTTAAACTTAACCCTGGACTGCAACCAGGACCTGAAACCTCACTGTCACCATCGATGTTACCCATGCTTCACCATAAACCTGATGTTCAATCTCGTCCTCACCCTCACAACAGAGCCGGATTGTTAGCCTAAACAAAACCATGTGCTCCCTGTACACCTTTCCGAACACCTAACCCTAACCCTAGACCTAGCCCATGGAACTGAACCCTGACAGTCACCATCAACATCACCCAGGCTTCAGCGTAAACCTGATGTTCAATCTCTTCCTCATCCTCACATCAGAGCCCAATT
The DNA here is from genome assembly GCF_040802235.1 of Manis javanica. NCBI lineage: Eukaryota > Metazoa > Chordata > Mammalia > Pholidota > Manidae > Manis > Manis javanica. The sequence continues at coordinate 875,277 of NW_027332168.1, read as the reverse complement.
CTAACCCTTCCCATAACCGTATCTTCCCTGTACACCTTACCAAACACCTAACCCTAACCCTAGCCCTAGCCCATGGAATTGAACCTTGACGGTCATCATCGACATCACCCAGGCTTCAGCGTAAACCCGATGTGCAATCCCATCCTCATCCTCACATCAGAGCCCGACTCAAACCCTTCCCATAACCGTATCTTCCCTGTACACCTTACCAAACACCTAACCCTAACCCTAGCCTTGTTCCCTGGACTTACCCCTCACCATCACCATCAATGTCCCCTACGCTTCAATGAAAACCTCGACCTCAATCTATCCCTCAACATCACATCAGAGGTGAATCCTAAGCAAAATGATAAACCAATCCTCCCTGTACACATTACAGGACACCTAACCCTAAACCTAACCTTGTTCACTGGCCTGTACCCTCTCTGTTAAAATCGACATCTCCCATGCGTCACTGTAAACCTCCGTGTCAATCTCACCCTCACCATCACATCAGAGTCACACCCTAACTCCAAACGTAGTCCCGTATGTTCCATACACCTCAGTGAAAACCAACCTTCTCTCTACTGCTGGTCATTTGACATGACCACACAACATCTCAATTGACATCTTCCATGCTTCACCTTAATCCTGAATTACAATCATACTCTCTAACTCACATCAGAGCTGGGCCCTAATGCTAACCATAATCCAAACTCCTCGTTCATGTTAAAGAACTAGTATCCATTAACCTAGCCCTAGCCCATGGATCTGAATCATCACCATCACCATCGATGTCACTGAGAATTAACCATAAACTGGATCTTCAATCTCGTACTCACCCTCACATCAGAGACAGACCCTAACTCTAATTGTAACCCTATCTTCGCCATAAACCTAAACAAACACCCAACCCTAACCCTAGTCTTTGTCCCTGGACATTGTCCCTCAGCGTCACCACTGACTTCACCGAAGGTTCGCTTTATCCATGGATTTAAATCTTGTCTTCGTAATCACTTCAGAGACAGACTCTAACTCTCACCATACATCTACCCTCAATGTTCACCATTTCGTACACCTAATACGATACCCTGCCCACGTCCTTCGCTCTGACCCCTCACCACAAACACCACCATCAAGCATGTCTATCAAAAAGAGTGAATATCATTCTCACAATCACCCTCACTTTAGAGCTGGATCCCGACTCTAACCATATCCCTATCCTCCATGCACAGTTAAACCAACACCGAAACCTAACCCTAGCTTGGCTCCTGGACCTGAAACCGCACAATCACCAACGATGTCACCCAGAATTCTCCGTAAACCCGATGTTCAATCTCGTCCTCAACCGCACTACAGAGCCAGATCATAAGCCTAAATGAAACCATATAGTCCCTGTACACCTTACCAAACACCTAACCCTACCCCTAGCCCTAGCCCATGGACCTAATACCTCACAATCACCATTGACATCACCCAGGCTTCAGCGTAAACCTGATGTTCAATCTCGTCCTGATCCTCACGTCAGAGCCCAATCCGAACCCTTCCCATAACAATATCTCCCCCGTACACCTTACCAAACACTTAACCCTGAACCTAGCCTTGTTTCCTTGACTTACCCCACACTGTCACCATCAGCGTCCCCCATGCCTCACTGTAAAACTCCTCGTCAGTGTACCCCTTCACCTCACATCAGAGCTGGATCCTAAGCATAACGATAACCCTCTCCTCCCAGTACAACTTACAGAACACCAAACCCTAACCCTAACCTTGTTCACTGACCAAAACCCTCACCGTCAAAATCGACATCTAACACACCTCACAGTAAACGTCAAGAACAATCTCACCCTTGGGCTCACATCAGAGCTACATCCTAACTTTAAACATAGTCCTGTATGTCCCGTAAAACTTTGCGAACACCAACCCTAACTCGAGTGCTGATCACTAGACCTGACCCCTCAGCATCATATTTGACATCATCCACGCTTCACCTTAAACCTGAATTACAATCATACTCTCTACTTCACATCACACCAGACCCAAATTCTAACTGTAATCTAAACTCCCCATTCGCCTTAAAGAACTACCAACTATAATACTAGCCCTAGCCCATGGATCTAACCTACACCGACACCTTCGATGTCAACACATGCTTCACCGGTAACTTAAACTTCCATCTCGTCCTTACCCTCATATAAGAGACAGACCCTAAATCAAATCGTAACCCTAACTTCCCCATAAAACTTAAGTTATACCCAAGCCTAACACTAGCCCTTGTCCGTGGACATTGCCCCTCACCATCACCATTGACAACACACAAGGTTCCCTTTAAACATGGATTTAAATCTGGCCCCCTACTCACATCAGAGACAGTCCCAAACTCAAAATGTAACCCTCTCCTCACTGTTCACCGTTCGTACACCTGACCCAAAACCCTGCCCAGTTTCTTCAACCTGACCCCTCACCACCGACAGCACCATGACTCATGTCTAACAAAAATCATGAAGGTCTGTATCGAAAATGACATCAGGTCAGAGCTGGATCCTGATTCCTACCATACCCCAATCCTCCACGTACAGCGAAGTGAACACCGACACCTAAACATAGACCTGGCCCCTGGACCTGAAACCTCATCGTCACCAATGACATCACCCACGTTCAGCGCAAACCTGATGTTCAATCACTTCCTCATCCACACATCAGAGCCTGATCCTAATCCTTCCCATAACCATATCTTCCCTGTACACCTTACCAAGCACCTATCCCTAACCCTAACCTTGTTTCCTGGTTGAATCCTCACTGACAAAATCGACATCCCCCATGCCTCACTGTAAACCTCCACCTCAATGTCGTCCATGCCATCACGTCAGAGCCAGATCCTAACTCTAAACATAGTCCTATACATCTGGTACACCTTAGCAAACACAAACCCTAACTGTAGCCCAGGTCTCTTGACCTGACACAACATCACAATTGACATCATCCACGCTTCACCTCAACTCTGAATTACAATCGTACTCTCTAACTCACATCACAGGTGAAACCAAGCTCTAACCATAATCTAAACTCCCCATTTGCCTTAAAGAAATCGCAACCCAAATCCTAGCACTAGCCCATGGACCAAACCCTCACTGTCACCTTCGACGTCACCCAGGCTTCACCGTAACCTTGAACTGCAATCTCGTACTCACCCTCACATCAGAGACAGATGCAAACACTGATAGTAACCCTACACTCCCCATTAACCTTAATGAACATGCAACCCTAAAGCAAGCACTTGTCCCTGGACCTTAACCCTTAGAGTCACCATTGACACCACTGAAGGTTATCTTTAAAAATGGATTTAAATCTTGTCCTCACAGTCACATCAGAGACAGTCTCTAACTCTACCTGCAAACCTACCCTCACTGTACTCCATTCCATACACCTGATCTGAAACCCTGCCCAGGTCTTCCAACGTGACCCCTCACCACCACCATCACCATCACTCATGTCTAAGAAACATCATGAAAGTCTATCTCGCAATCACCCTCACAATCAGAGCTGGATCCTGACTCTAACCATATCCCTATCCTCCACTTACACCTAAACCACCACTTAAACTTAACCCTGGACTGCAACCAGGACCTGAAACCTCACTGTCACCATCGATGTTACCCATGCTTCACCATAAACCTGATGTTCAATCTCGTCCTCACCCTCACAACAGAGCCGGATTGTTAGCCTAAACAAAACCATGTGCTCCCTGTACACCTTTCCGAACACCTAACCCTAACCCTAGACCTAGCCCATGGAACTGAACCCTGACAGTCACCATCAACATCACCCAGGCTTCAGCGTAAACCTGATGTTCAATCTCTTCCTCATCCTCACATCAGAGCCCAATTCTAACCCTTCCCATAACCGTATCTTCCCTGTACACCTTACCAAACACCTAACCCTAACCCTAGCCCTAGCCCATGGAATTGAACCTTGACGGTCACCATCGACATCACCCAGGCTTCAGCGTAAACCCGATGTGCAATCCCATCCTCATCCTCACATCAGAGCCCGACTCAAACCCTTCCCATAACCGTATCTTCCCTGTACACCTTACCAAACACCTAACCCTAACCCTAGCCTTGTTCCCTGGACTTACCCCTCACCATCACCATCAATGTCCCCTACGCTTCAATGAAAACCTCGACCTCAATCTATCCCTCAACATCACATCAGAGGTGAATCCTAAGCAAAATGATAAACCAATCCTCCCTGTACACATTACAGGACACCTAACCCTAAACCTAACCTTGTTCACTGGCCTGTACCCTCTCTGTTAAAATCGACATCTCCCATGCATCACTGTAAACCTCCGTGTCAATCTCACCCTCACCATCACATCAGAGTCACACCCTAACTCCAAACGTAGTCCCGTATGTTCCATACACCTCAGTGAAAACCAACCTTCTCTCTACTGCTGGTCATTTGACATGACCACACAACATCTCAATTGACATCTTCCATGCTTCACCTTAATCCTGAATTACAATCATACTCTCTAACTCACATCAGAGCTGGGCCCTAATGCTAACCATAATCCAAACTCCTCGTTCATGTTAAAGAACTAGTATCCATTAACCTAGCCCTAGCCCATGGATCTGAATCATCACCATCACCATCGATGTCACTGAGAATTAACCATAAACTGGATCTTCAATCTCGTACTCACCCTCACATCAGAGACAGACCCTAACTCTAATTGTAACCCTATCTTCGCCATAAACCTAAACAAACACCCAACCCTAACCCTAGTCTTTGTCCCTGGACATTGTCCCTCAGCATCACCACTGACTTCACCGAAGGTTCGCTTTATCCATGGATTTAAATCTTGTCTTCGTAATCACTTCAGAGACAGACTCTAACTCTCACCATACATTTACCCTCAATGTTCACCATTTCGTACACCTAATACGATACCCTGCCCACGTCCTTCGCTCTGACCCCTCACCACAAACACCACCATCAAGCATGTCTATCAAAAAGAGTGAATATCATTCTCACAATCACCCTCACTTTAGAGCTGGATCCCGACTCTAACCATATCCCTATCCTCCATGCACAGTTAAACCAACACCGAAACCTAACCCTAGCTTGGCTCCTGGACCTGAAACCGCACAATCACCAACGATGTCACCCAGAATTCTCCGTAAACCCGATGTTCAATCTCGTCCTCAACCGCACTACAGAGCCAGATCATAAGCCTAAATGAAACCATATAGTCCCTGTACACCTTACCAAACACCTAACCCTACCCCTAGCCCTAGCCCATGGACCTAATACCTCACAATCACCATTGACATCACCCAGGCTTCAGCGTAAACCTGATGTTCAATCTCGTCCTGATCCTCACGTCAGAGCCCAATCCGAACCCTTCCCATAACAATATCTCCCCCGTACACCTTACCAAACACTTAACCCTGAACCTAGCCTTGTTTCCTTGACTTACCCCTCACTGTCACCATCAGCGTCCCCCATGCCTCACTGTAAAACTCCTCCTCAGTGTACCCCTTCACCTCACATCAGAGCTGGATCCTAAGCATAACGATAACCCTCTCCTCCCAGTACAACTTACAGAACACCAAACCCTAACCCTAACCTTGTTCACTGACCAAAACCCTCACCGTCAAAATCGACATCTAACACACCTCACAGTAAACGTCAAGAACAATCTCACCCTTGGGCTCACATCAGAGCTACATCCTAACTTTAAACATAGTCCTGTATGTCCCGTAAAACTTTGCGAACACCAACCCTAACTCGAGTGCTGATCACTAGACCTGACCCCTCAGCATCATATTTGACATCATCCACGCTTCACCTTAAACCTGAATTACAATCATACTCTCTACTTCACATCACACCAGACCCAAATTCTAACTGTAATCTAAACTCCCCATTCGCCTTAAAGAACTACCAACTATAATACTAGCCCTAGCCCATGGATCTAACCTACACCGCCACCTTCGATGTCAACACATGCTTCACCGGTAACTTAAACTTCCATCTCGTCCTTACCCTCATATAAGAGACAGACCCTAAATCAAATCGTAACCCTAACTTCCCCATAAAACTTAAGTTACACCCAAGCCTAACACTAGCCCTTGTCCGTGGACATTGCCCCTCACCATCACCATTGACAACACACAAGGTTCCCTTTAAACATGGATTTAAATCTGGCCCCCTACTCACATCAGAGACAGTCCCAAACTCAAAATGTAACCCTATCCTCACTGTTCACCGTTCGTACGCCTGAACCAAAACCCTGCCCAGTTTCTTCAACCTGACCCCTCACCACCGACAGCACCATGACTCATGTCTAACAAAAATCATGAAGGTCTGTATCGAAAATGACATCAGGTCAGAGCTGGATCCTGATTCCTACCATACCCCAATCCTCCTCGTACAGCGAACTGAACACCGACACCTAAACCTAGACCTGGCCCCTGGACCTGAAACCTCATCGTCACCAATGACATCACCCACGTTCAGCGCAAACCTGATGTTCAATCACTTCCTCATCCACACATCAGAGCCTGATCCTAATCCTTCCCATAACCATATCTTCCCTGTACACCTTACCAAGCACCTATCCCTAACCCTAACCTTGTTTCCTGGTTGAATCCTCACTGACAAAATCGACATCCCCCATGCCTCACTGTAAACCTCCACCTCAATGTCGTCCATGCCATCATGTCAGAGCCAGATCCTAACTCTAAACATAGTCCTATACGTCTGGTACACCTTAGCAAACACAAACCCTAACTGTAGCCCAGGTCTCTTGACCTGACACAACATCACAATTGACATCATTCACGCTTCACCTCAACTCTGAATTACAATCGTACTCTCAAACTCACATCACAGGTGAAACCAAGCTCTAACCATAATCTAAACTCCCCATTTGCCTTAAAGAAATCGCAACCCAAATCCTAGCACTAGCCCATGGACCAAACCCTCACTGTCACCTTCGACGTCACCCAGGCTTCACCGTAACCTTGAACTGCAATCTCGTACTCACCCTCACATCAGAGACAGATGCAAACACTGATAGTAACCCTACACTCCCCATTAACCTTAATGAACATGCAACCCTAAAGCAAGCACTTGTCCCTGGACCTTAACCCTTAGAGTCACCATTGACACCACTGAAGGTTATCTTTAAAAATGGATTTAAATCTTGTCCTCACAGTCACATCAGAGACAGTCTCTAACTCTACCTGCAAACCTACCCTCACTGTACACCATTCCATACACCTGATCTGAAACCCTGCCCAGGTCTTCCAACGTGACCCCTCACCACCACCATCACCATCACTCATGTCTAAGAAACATCATGAAAGTCTATCTCGCAATCACCCTCACAATCAGAGCTGGATCCTGACTCTAACCATATCCCTATCCTCCACTTACAGCTAAACCACCACTTAAACTTAACCCTGGACTGCAACCAGGACCTGAAACCTCACTGTTACCATCGATGTTACCCATGCTTCACCATAAACCTGATGTTCAATCTCGTCCTCACCCTCACAACAGAGCCGGATTGTTAGCCTAAACAAAACCATGTGCTCCCTGTACACCTTTCCGAACACCTAACCCTAACCCTAGACCTAGCCCATGGAACTGAACCCTGACAGTCACCATCGACATCACCCAGGCTTCAGCGTAAACCTGATGTTCAATCTCTTCCTCATCCTCACATCAGAGCCGAATTCTAACCCTTCCCATAACCGTATCTTCCCTGTACACCTTACCAAACACCTAACCCTAACCCTAGCCCTAGCCCATGGAATTGAACCTTGACGGTCACCATCGACATCACCCAGGCTTCAGCGTAAACCCGATGTGCAATCCCATCCTCATCCTCACATCAGAGCCCGACTCAAACCCTTCCCATAACCGTATCTTCCCTGTACACCTTACCAATCACCTTACCCTAACCCTAGCCTTGTTCCCTGGACTTACCCCTCACCATCACCATCAATGTCCCCTACGCTTCAATGAAAACCTCGACCTCAATCTATCCCTCAACATCACATCAGAGGTGAATCCTAAGCAAAATGATAAACCAATCCTCCCTGTACACATTACAGGACACCTAACCCTAAACCTAACCTTGTTCACTGGCCTGTACCCTCTCTGTTAAAATCGACATCTCCCATGCGCCACTGTAAACCTCCGTGTCAATCTCACCCTCACCATCACATCAGAGTCACACCCTAACTCCAAACGTAGTCCCGTATGTTCCATACACCTCAGTGAAAACCAACCTTCTCTCTACTGCTGGTCATTTGACATGACCACACAACATCTCAATTGACATCTTCCATGCTTCACCTTAATCCTGAATTACAATCATACTCTCTAACTCACATCAGAGCTGGGCCCTAATGCTAACCATAATCCAAACTCCTCGTTCATGTTAAAGAACTAGTATCCATTAACCTAGCCCTAGCCCATGGATCTGAATCATCACCATCACCATCGATGTCACTGAGAATTAACCATAAACTGGATCTTCAATCTCGTACTCACCCTCACATCAGAGACAGACCCTAACTCTAATTGTAACCCTATCTTCGCCATAAACCTAAACAAACACCCAACCCTAACCCTAGTCTTTGTCCCTGGACATTGTCCCTCAGCGTCTCCACTGACTTCACCGAAGGTTCGCTTTATCCATGGATTTAAATCTTGTCTTCGTAATCACTTCAGAGACAGACTCTAACTCTCACCATACATTTACCCTCAATGTTCACCATTTCGTACACCTAATACGATACCCTGCCCACGTCCTTCGCTCTGACCCCTCACCACAAACACCACCATCAAGCATGTCTATCAAAAAGAGTGAATATCATTCTCACAATCACCCTCACTTTAGAGCTGGATCCCGACTCTAACCATATCCCTATCCTCCATGCACAGTTAAACCAACACCGAAACCTAACCCTAGCTTGGCTCCTGGACCTGAAACCGCACAATCACCAACGATGTCACCCAGAATTCTCCGTAAACCCGATGTTCAATCTCGTCCTCAACCGCACTACAGAGCCAGATCATAAGCCTAAATGAAACCATATAGTCCCTGTACACCTTACCAAACACCTAACCCTACCCCTAGCCCTAGCCCATGGACCTAATACCTCACAATCACCATTGACATCACCCAGGCTTCAGCGTAAACCTGATGTTCAATCTCGTCCTGATCCTCACGTCAGAGCCCAATCCGAACCCTTCCCATAACAATATCTCCCCCGTACACCTTGCCAAACACTTAACCCTGAACCTAGCCTTGTTTCCTTGACTTACCCCTCACTGTCACCATCAGCGTCCCCCATGCCTCACTGTAAAACTCCTCCTCAGTGTACCCCTTCACCTCACATCAGAGCTGGATCCTAAGCATAACGATAACCCTCTCCTCCCAGTACAACTTACAGAACACCAAACCCTAACCCTAACCTTGTTCACTGACCAAAACCCTCACCGTCAAAATCGACATCTAACACACCTCACAGTAAACGTCAAGAACAATCTCACCCTTGGGCTCACATCAGAGCTACATCCTAACTTTAAACATAGTCCTGTATGTCCCGTAAAACTTTGCGAACACCAACCCTAACTCGAGTGCTGATCACTAGACCTGACCCCTCAGCATCATATTTGACATCATCCACGCTTCACCTTAAACCTGAATTACAATCATACTCTCTACTTCACATCACACCAGACCCAAATTCTAACTGTAATCTAAACTCCCCATTCGCCTTAAAGAACTACCAACTATAATACTAGCCCTAGCCCATGGATCTAACCTACACCGCCACCTTCGATGTCAACACATGCTTCACCGGTAACTTAAACTTCCATCTCGTCCTTACCCTCATATAAGAGACAGACCCTAAATCAAATCGTAACCCTAACTTCCCCATAAAACTTAAGTTACACCCAAGCCTAACACTAGCCCTTGACCGTGGACATTGCCCCTCACCATCAAAATTGACAACACACAAGGTTCCCTTTAAACATGGATTTAAATCTGGCCCCCTACTCACATCAGAGACAGTTCCAAACTCAAAATGTAACCCTATCCTCACTGTTCACCGTTCGTACACCTGAACCAAAACCCTGCCCAGTTTCTTCAACCTGACCCCTCACCACCGACAGCACCATGACTCATGTCTAACAAAAATCATGAAGGTCTGTATCGAAAATGACATCAGGTCAGAGCTGGATCCTGATTCCTACCATACCCCAATCCTCCACGTACAGCGAACTGAACACCGACACCTAAACCTAGACCTGGCCCCTGGACCTGAAACCTCATCGTCACCAATGACATCACCCACGTTCAGCGCAAACCTGATGTTCAATCACTTCCTCATCCACACATCAGAGCCTGATCCTAATCCTTCCCATAACCATATCTTCCCTGTACACCTTACCAAGCACCTATCCCTAACCCTAACCTTGTTTCCTGGTTGAATCCTCACTGACAAAATTGACATCCCCCATGCCTCACTGTAAACCTCCACCTCAATGTCGTCCATGCCATCATGTCAGAGCCAGATCCTAACTCTAAACATAGTCCTATACGTCTGGTACACCTTAGCAAACACAAACCCTAACTGTAGCCCAGGTCTCTTGACCTGACACAACATCACAATTGACATCATTCACGCTTCACCTCAACTCTGAATTACAATCGTACTCTCTAACTCACATCACAGGTGAAACCAAGCTCTAACCATAATCTAAACTCCCCATTTGCCTTAAAGAAATCGCAACCCAAATCCTAGCACTAGCCCATGGACCAAACCCTCACTGTCACCTTCGACGTCACCCAGGCTTCACCGTAACCTTGAACTGCAATCTCGTACTCACCCTCACATCAGAGACAGATGCAAACACTGATAGTAACCCTACACTCCCCATTAACCTTAATGAACATGCAACCCTAAAGCAAGCACTTGTCCCTGGACCTTAACCCTTAGAGTCACCATTGACACCACTGAAGGTTATCTTTAAAAATGGATTTAAATCTTGTCCTCACAGTCACATCAGAGACAGTCTCTAACTCTACCTGCAAACCTACCCTCACTGTACACCATTCCATACACCTGATCTGAAACCCTGCCCAGGTCTTCCAACGTGACCCCTCACCACCACCATCACCATCACTCATGTCTAAGAAACATCATGAAAGTCTATCTCGCAATCACCCTCACAATCAGAGCTGGATCCTGACTCTAACCATATCCCTATCCTCCACTTACAGCTAAACCACCACTTCAACTTAACCCTGGACTGCAACCAGGACCTGAAACCTCACTGTCACCATCGATGTTACCCATGCTTCACCATAAACCTGATGTTCAATCTCGTCCTCACCCTCACAACAGAGCCGGATTGTTAGCCTAAACAAAACCATGTGCTCCCTGTACACCTTTCCGAACACCTAACCCTAACCCTAGACCTAGCCCATGGAACTGAACCCTGACAGTCACCATCGACATCACCCAGGCTTCAGCGTAAACCTGATGTTCAATCTCTTCCTCATCCTCACATCAGAGCCGAATTCTAACCCTTCCCATAACCGTATCTTCCCTGTACACCTTACCAAACACCTAACCCTAACCCTAGCCCTAGCCCATGGAATTGAACCTTGACGGTCACCATCGACATCACCCAGGCTTCAGCGTAAACCCGATGTGCAATCCCATCATCATCCTCACATCAGAGCCCGACTCAAACCCTTCCCATAACCGTATCTTCCCTGTACACCTTACCAATCACCTTACCCTAACCCTAGCCTTGTTCCCTGGACTTACCCCTCACCATCACCATCAATGTCCCCTACGCTTCAATGAAAACCTCGACCTCAATCTATAACTCAACATCACATCAGAGGTGAATCCTAAGCAAAATGATAAACCAATCCTCCCTGTACACATTACAGGACACCTAACCCTAAACCTAACCTTGTTCACTGGCCTGTACCCTCTCTGTTAAAATCGACATCTCCCATGCATCACTGTAAACCTCCGTGTCAATCTCACCCTCACCATCACATCAGAGTCACACCCTAACTCCAAACGTAGTCCCGTATGTTCCATACACCTCAGTGAAAAAAAACCTTCTCTCTACTGCTGGTCATTTGACATGACCACACAACATCTCAATTGACATCTTCCATGCTTCACCTTAATCCTGAATTACAATCATTCTCTCTAACTCACATCAGAGCTGGGCCCTAATGCTAACCATAATCCAAACTCCTCGTTCATGTTAAAGAACTAGTATCCATTAACCTAGCCCTAGCCCATGGATCTGAATCATCACCATCACCATCGATGTCACTGAGAATTAACCATAAACTGGATCTTCAATCTCGTACTCACCCTCACATCAGAGACAGACCCTAACTCTAATTGTAACCCTATCTTCGCCATAAACCTAAACAAACACCCAACCCTAACCCTAGTCTTTGTCCCTGGACATTGTCCCTCAGCGTCACCACTGACTTCACCGAAGGTTCGCTTTATCTATGGATTTAAATCTTGTTTTCGTAATCACTTCAGAGACAGACTCTAACTCTCACCATACATTTACCCTCAATGTTCACCATTTCGTACACCTAATACGATACCCTACCCACGTCCTTCGCTCTGACCCCTCACCACAAACACCACCATCAAGCATGTCTATCAAAAAGAGTGAATATCATTCTCACAATCACCCTCACTTTAGAGCTGGATCCCGACTCTAACCATATCCCTATCCTCCATGCACAGTTAAACCAACACCGAAACCTAACCCTAGCTTGGCTCCTGGACTTGAAACCGCACAATCACCAACGATGTCACCCAGAATTCTCCGTAAACCCGATGTTCAATCTCGTCCTCAACCGCACTACAGAGCCAGATCATAAGCCTAAATGAAACCATATAGTCCCTGTACACCTTACCAAAAACCTAACCCTACCCCTAGCCCTAGCCCATGGACCTAATACCTCACAATCACCATTGACATCACCCAGGCTTCAGCGTAAACCAGATGTTCAATCTCGTCCTGATCCTCACGTCAGAGCCCAATCCGAACCCTTCCCATAACAATATCTCCCCCGTACACCTTGCCAAACACTTAACCCTGAACCTAGCCTTGTTTCCTTGACTTACCCCTCACTGTCACCATCAGCGTCCCCCATGCCTCACTGTAAAACTCCTCCTCAGTGTACCCCTTCACCTCACATCAGAGCTGGATCCTAAGCATAACGATAACCCTCTCCTCCCAGTACAACTTACAGAACACCAAACCCTAACCCTAACCTTGTTCACTGACCAAAACCCTCACCGTCAAAATCGACATCTAACACACCTCACAGCAAACGTCAAGAACAATCTCACCCTTGGGCTCACATCAGAGCTACATCCTAACTTTAAACATAGTCCTGTATGTCCCGTAAAACTTTGCGAACACCAACCCTAACTCGAGTGCTGATCACTAGACCTGACCCCTCAGCATCATATTTGACATCATCCACGCTTCACCTTAAACCTGAATTACAATCATACTCTCTACTTCACATCACACCAGACCCAAATTCTAACTGTAATCTAAACTCCCCATTCGCCTTAAAGAACTACCAACTATAATACTAGCCCTAGCCCATGGATCTAACCTACACCGCCACCTTCGATGTCAACACATGCTTCACCGGTAACTTAAACTTCCATCTCGTCCTTACCCTCATATAAGAGACAGACCCTAAATCAAATCATAACCCTAACTTCCCCATAAAACTTAAGTTACACCCAAGCCTAACACTAGCCCTTGACCGTGGACATTGCCCCTCACCATCACCATTGACAACACACAAGGTTCCCTTTAAACATAGATTTAAATCTGGCCCCCTACTCACATCAGAGACAGTTCCAAACTCAAAATGTAACCCTATCCTCACTCTTCACCGTTCGTACACCTGAACCAAAACCCTGCCCAGTTTCTTCAACCTGACCCCTCACCACCGACAGCACCATGACTCATATCTAACAAAAATCATGAAGGTCTGTATCGAAAATGACATCAGGTCAGAGCTGGATCCTGATTCCTACCATACCCCAATCCTCCACGTACAGCGAACTGAACACCGACACCTAAACCTAGACCTGGCCCCTGGACCTGAAACCTCATCGTCACCAATGACATCACCCACGTTCAGCGCAAACCTGATGTTCAATCACTTCCTCATCCACACATCAGAGCCTGATCCTAATCCTTCCCATAACCATATCTTCCCTGTACACCTTACCAAGCACCTATCCCTAACCCTAACCTTGTTTCCTGGTTGAATCCTCACTGACAAAATCGACATCCCCCATGCCTCACTGTAAACCTCCACCTCAATGTCGTCCATGCCATCATGTCAGAGCCAGATCCTAACTCTAAACATAGTCCTATACGTCTGGTACACCTTAGCAAACACAAACCCTAACTGTAGCCCAGGTCTCTTGACCTGACACAACATCACAATTGACATCATTCACGCTTCACCTCAACTCTGAATTACAATCATACTCTCTAACTCACATCACAGGTGAAACCAAGCTCTAACCATAATCTAAACTCCCCATTTGCCTTAAAGAAATCGCAACCCAAATCCTAGCACTAGCCCATGGACCAAACCCTCACTGTCACCTTCGACGTCACCCAGGCTTCACCGTAACCTTGAACTGCAATCTCGTACTCACCCTCACATCAGAGACAGATGCAAACACTGATAGTAACCCTACACTCCCCATTAACCTTAATGAACATGCAACCCTAAAGCAAGCACTTGTCCCTGGACCTTAACCCTTAGAGTCACCATTGACACCACTGAAGGTTATCTTTAAAAATGGATTTAAATCTTGTCCTCACAGTCACATCAGAGACAGTCTCTAACTCTACCTGCAAACCTACCCTCACTGTACACCATTCCATACACCTGATCTAAAACCCTGCCCAGGTCTTCCAACGTGACCCCTCACCACCACCATCACCATCACTCATGTCTAAGAAACATCATGAAAGTCTATCTCGCAATCACCCTCACAATCAGAGCTGGATCCTGACTCTAACCATATCCGTATCCTCCACTTACAGCTAAACCACCACTTAAACTTAACCCTGGACTGCAACCAGGACCTGAAACCTCACTGTCACCATCGATGTTACCCATGCTTCACCATAAACCTGATGTTCAATCTCATCCTCACCCTCACAACAGAGCCGGATTGTTAGCCTAAACAAAACCATGTGCTCCCTGTACACCTTTCCGAACACCTAACCCTAACCCTAGACCTAGCCCATGGAACTGAACCCTGACAGTCACCATTGACATCACCCAGGCTTCAGCGTAAACCTGATATTCAATCTCTTCCTCATCCTCACATCAGAGCCGAATTCTAACCCTTCCCATAACCGTATCTTCCCTGTACACCTTACCAAACACCTAACCCTAACCCTAGCCTTGTTCCCTGGACTTACCCCTCACCATCACCATCAATGTCCCCTACGCTTCAATGAAAACCTCGACCTCAATCTATCCCTCAACATCACATCAGAGGTGAATCCTAAGCAAAATGATAAACCAATCCTCCCTGTACACATTACAGGACACCTAACCCTAAACCTAACCTTGTTCACTGGCCTGTACCCTCTCTGTTAAAATCGACATCTCCCATGCGTCACTGTAAACCTCCGTGTCAATCTCACCCTCACCATCACATCAGAGTCACACCCTAACTCCAAACGTAGTCCCGTATGTTTCATACACCTCAGTGAAAACCAACCTTCTCTCTACTGCTGGTCATTTGACATGACCACACAACATCTCAATTGACATCTTCCATGCTTCACCTTAATCCTGAATTACAATCATACTCTCTAACTCACATCAGAGCTGGGCCCTAATGCTAACCATAATCCAAACTCCTCGTTCATGTTAAAGAACTAGTATCCATTAACCTAGCCCTAGCCCATGGATCTGAATCATCACCATCACCATCGATGTCACTGAGAAATAACCGTAAACTGGATCTTCAATCTCGTACTCACCCTCACATCAGAGACAGACCCTAACTCTAATTGTAACCCTATCTTCGCCATAAACCTAAACAAACACCCAACCCTAACCCTAGTCTTTGTCCCTGGACATTGTCCCTCAGCGTCACCACTGACTTCACCGAAGGTTCGCTTTATCCATGGATTTAAATCTTGTCTTCGTAATCACTTCAGAGACAGACTCTAACTCTCACCATACATTTACCCTCAATGTTCACCATTTCGTACACCTAATACGATACCCTGCCCACGTCCTTCGCTCTGACCCCTCACCACAAACACCACCATCAAGCATGTCTATCAAAAAGAGTGAATATCATTCTCACAATCACCCTCACTTTAGAGCTGGATCCTGACTCTAACCATATCCCTATCCTCCATGCACTGTTAAACCAACACCGAAACCTAACCCTAGCTTGGCTCCTGGACCTGAAACCGCACAATCACCAACGATGTCACCCAGAATTCTCCGTAAACCCGATGTTCAATCTCGTCCTCAACCGCACTACAGAGCCAGATCATAAGCCTAAATGAAACCATATAGTCCCTGTACACCTTACCAAACACCTAACCCTACCCCTAGCCCTAGCCCATGGACCTAATACCTCACAATCACCATTGACATCACCCAGGCTTCAGCGTAAACCTGATGTTCAATCTCGTCCTGATCCTCACGTCAGAGCCCAATCCGAACCCTTCCCATAACAATATCTCCCCCGTACACCTTACCAAACACTTAACCCTGAACCTAGCCTTGTTTCCTTGACTTACCCCTCACTGTCACCATCAGCGTCCCCCATGCCTCACTGTAAAACTCCTCCTCAGTGTACCCCTTCACCTCACATCAGAGCTGGATCCTAAGCATAACGATAACCCTCTCCTCCCAGTACAACTTACAGAACACCAAACCCTAACCCTAACCTTGTTCACTGACCAAAACCCTCACCGTCAAAATCGACATCTAACACACCTCACAGTAAACGTCAAGAACAATCTCACCCTTGGGCTCACATCAGAGCTACATCCTAACTTTAAACATAGTCCTGTATGTCCCGTAAAACTTTGCGAACACCAACCCTAACTCGAGTGCTGATCACTAGACCTGACCCCTCAGCATCATATTTGACATCATCCACGCTTCAACTTAAACCTGAATTACAATCATACTCTCTACTTCACATCACACCAGACCCAAATTCTTACTGTAATCTAAACTCCCCATTCGCCTTAAAGAACTACCAACTATAATACTAGCCCTAGCCCATGGATCTAACCTACACCGCCACCTTCGATGTCAACACATGCTTCACCGGTAACTTAAACTTCCATCTCGTCCTTACCCTCATATAAGAGACAGACCCTAAATCATATCGTAACCCTAACTTCCCCATAAAACCTAAGTTACACCCAAGCCTAACACTAGCCCTTGTCCGTTGACATTGCCCTCACCATCACCATTGACAACACACAAGGTTCCCTTTAAGCATGGATTTAAATCTGGCCCCCTACTCACATCAGAGACAGTCCCAAACTCAAAATGTAACCCTATCCTCACTGTTCACCGTTCGTACACCTGAACCAAAACCCTGCCCAGTTTCTTCAACCTGACCCCTCACCACCGACAGCACCATGACTCATGTCTAACAAAAATCATGAAGGTCTGTATCGAAAATGACATCAGGTGAGAGCTGGATCCTGATTCCTACCATACCCCAATCCTCCACGTACAGCGAACTGAACACCGACACCTAAACCTAGACCTGGCCCCTGGACCTGAAACCTCATCGTCACCAATGACATCACCCACGTTCAGCGCAAACCTGATGTTCAATCACTTCCTCATCCACACATCAGAGCCTGATCCTAATCCTTCCCATAACCATATCTTCCCTGTACACCTTACCAAGCACCTATCCCTAACCCTAACCTTGTTTCCTGGTTGAATCCTCACTGACAAAATCGACATCCCCCATGCCTCACTGTAAACCTCCACCTCAATGTCGTCCATGCCATCATGTCAGAGCCAGATCCTAACTCTAAACATAGTCCTATACGTCTGGTACACCTTAGCAAACACAAACCCTAACTGTTGCCCAGGTCTCTTGACCTGACACAACATCACAATTGACATCATTCACGCTTCACCTCAACTCTGAATTACAATCGTACTCTCTAACTCACATCACAGGTGAAACCAAGCTCTAACCATAATCTAAACTCCCCATTTGCCTTAAAGAAATCGCAACCCAAATCCTAGCACTAGCCCATGGACCAAACCCTCACTGTCACCTTCGACGTCACCCAGGCTTCACCGTAACCTTGAACTGCAATCTCGTACTCACCCTCACATCAGAGACAGATGCAAACACTGATAGTAACCCTACACTCCCCATTAACCTTAATGAACATGCAACCCTAAAGCAAGCACTTGTCCCTGGACCTTAACCCTTAGAGTCACCATTGACACCACTGAAGGTTATCTTTAAAAATGGATTTAAATCTTGTCCTCACAGTCACATCAGAGACAGTCTCTAACTCTACCTGCAAACCTACCCTCACTGTACACCATTCCATACACCTGTTCTGAAACCCTGCCCAGGTCTTCCAACGTGACCCCTCACCACCACCATCACCATCACTCATGTCTAAGAAACATCATGAAAGTCTATCTCGCAATCACCCTCACAATCAGAGCTGGATCCTGACTCTAACCATATCCCTATCCTCCACTTACAGCTAAACCACCACTTAAACTTAACCCTGGACTGCAACCAGGACCTGAAACCTCACTGTCACCATCGATGTTACCCATGCTTCACCATAATCCTGATGTTCAATCTCGTCCTCACCCTCACAACAGAGCCGGATTGTTAGCCTAAACAAAACCATGTGCTCCCTGTACACCTTTCCGAACACCTAACCCTAACCCTAGACCTAGCCCATGGAACTGAACCCTGACAGTCACCATCGACATCACCCAGGCTTCAGCGTAAACCTGATGTTCAATCTCTTCCTCATCCTCACATCAGAGCCGAATTCTAACCCTTCCCATAACCGTATCTTCCCTGTACACCTTACCAAACACCTAACCCTAACCCTAGCCCTAGCCCATGGAATTGAACCTTGACGGTCACCATCGACATCACCCAGGCTTCAGCGTAAACCCGATGTGCAATCCCATCCTCATCCTCACATCAGAGCCCGACTCAAACCCTTCCCATGACCGTATCTTCCCTGTACACCTTACCAATCACCTTACCCTAACACTAGCCTTGTTCCCTGGACTTACCCCTCACCATCACCATCAATGTCCCCTACGCTTCAATGAAAACCTCGACCTCAATCTATCCCTCAACATCACATCAGAGGTGAATCCTAAGCAAAATGATAAACCAATCCTCCCTGTACACATTACAGGACACCTAACCCTAAACCTAACCTTGTTCACTGGCCTGTACCCTCTCTGTTAAAATCGACATCTCCCATGCGTCACTGTAAACCTCCGTGTCAATCTCACCCTCACCATCACATCAGAGTCACACCCTAACTCCAAACGTAGTCCCGTATGTTCCATACACCTCAGTGAAAACCAACCTTCTCTCTACTGCTGGTCATTTGACATGACCACACAACATCTCAATTGACATCTTCCATGCTTCACCTTAATCCTGAATTACAATCATACTCTCTAACTCACATCAGAGCTGGGCCCTAATGCTAACCATAATCCAAACTCCTCGTTCATGTTAAAGAACTAGTATCCATTAACCTAGCCCTAGCCCATGGATCTGAATCATCACCATCACCATCGATGTCACTGAGAATTAACCATAAACTGGATCTTCAATCTCGTACTCACCCTCACATCAGAGACAGACCCTAACTCTAATTGTAACCTTATCTTCGCCATAAACCTAAACAAACACCCAACCCTAACCCTAGTCTTTGTCCCTGGACATTGTCCCTCAGCGTCACCACTGACTTCACCGAAGGTTCGCTTTATCCATGGATTTAAATCTTGTCTTCGTAATCACTTCAGAGACAGACTCTAACTCTCACCATACATTTACCCTCAATGTTCACCATTTCGTACACCTAATACGATACCCTGCCCACGTCCTTCGCTCTGACCCCTCACCACAAACACCACCATCAAGCATGTCTATCAAAAAGAGTGAATATCATTCTCACAATCACCCTCACTTTAGAGCTGGATCCCGACTCTAACCATATCCCTATCCTCCATGCACAGTTAAACCAACACCGAAACCTAACCCTAGCTTGGCTCCTGGACCTGAAACCGCACAATCACCAACGATTTCACCCAGAATTCTCCGTAAACCCGATGTTCAATCTCGTCCTCAACCGCACTACAGAGCCAGATCATAAGCCTAAATGAAACCATATAGTCCCTGTACACCTTACCAAACACCTAACCCTACCCCTAGCCCTAGCCCATGGACCTAATACCTCACAATCACCATTGACATCACCCAGGCTTCAGCGTAAACCTGATGTTCAATCTCGTCCTGTTCCTCACGTCAGAGCCCAATCCGAACCCTTCCCATAACAATATCTCCCCCGTACACCTTGCCAAACACTTAACCCTGAACCTAGCCTTGTTTCCTTGACTTACCCCTCACTGTCACCATCAGCGTCCCCCATGCCTCACTGTAAAACTCCTCCTCAGTGTACCCCTTCACCTCACATCAGAGCTGGATCCTAAGCATAACGATAACCCTCTCCTCCCAGTACAACTTACAGAACACCAAACCCTAACCCTAACCTTGTTCACTGACCAAAACCCTCACCGTCAAAATCGACATCTAACACACCTCACAGTAAACGTCAAGAACAATCTCACCCTTGGGCTCACATCAGAGCTACATCCTAACTTTAAACATAGTCCTGTATGTCCCGTAAAACTTTGAGAACACCAACCCTAACTCGAGTGCTGATCACTAGACCTGACCCCTCAGCATCATATTTGACATCATCCACGCTTCACCTTAAACCTGAATTACAATCATACTCTCTACTTCACATCACACCAGACCCAAATTCTAACTGTAATCTAAACTCCCCATTCGCCTTAAAGAACTACCAACTATAATACTAGCCCTAGCCCATGGATCTAACCTACACCGCCACCTTCGATGTCAACACATGCTTCACCGGTAACTTAAACTTCCATCTCGTCCTTACCCTCATATAAGAGACAGACCCTAAATCAAATCGTAACCCTAACTTCCCCATAAAACTTAAGTTACACCCAAGCCTAACACTAGCCCTTGACCGTGGACATTGCCCCTCACCATCACCATTGACAACACACAAGGTTCCCTTTAAACATGGATTTAAATCTGTCCCCCTACTCACATCAGAGACAGTTCCTAACTCAAAATGTAACCCTATCCTCACTGTTCACCGTTCGTACACCTGAACCAAAACCCTGCCCAGTTTCTTCAACCTGACCCCTCACCACCGACAGCACCATGACTCATGTCTAACAAAAATCATGAAGGTCTGTATCGAAAATGACATCAGGTGAGAGCTGGATCCTGATTCCTACCATACCCCAATCCTCCACGTACAGCGAACTGAACACCGACACCTAAACCTAGACCTGGCCCCTGGACCTGAAACCTCATCGTCACCAATGACATCACCCACGTTCAGCGCAAACCTGATGTTCAATCACTTCCTCATCCACACATCAGAGCCTGATCCTAATCCTTCCCATAACCATATCTTCCCTGTACACCTTACCAAGCACCTATCCCTAACCCTAACCTTGTTTCCTGGTTGAATCCTCACTGACAAAATCGACATCCCCCATGCCTCACTGTAAACCTCCACCTCAATGTCGTCCATGCCATCATGTCAGAGCCAGATCCTAACTCTAAACATAGTCCTATACGTCTGGTACACCTTAGCAAACACAAACCCTAACTGTAGCCCAGGTCTCTTGACCTGACACAACATCACAATTGACATCATTCACGCTTCACCTCAACTCTGAATTACAATCGTACTCTCTAACTCACATCACAGGTGAAACCAAGCTCTAAACATAATCTAAACTCCCCATTTGCCTTAAAGAAATCGCAACCCAAATCCTAGCACTAGCCCATGGACCAAACCCTCACTGTCACCTTCGACGTCACCCAGGCTTCACCGTAACCTTGAACTGCAATCTCGTACTCACCCTCACATCAGAGACAGATGCAAACACTGATAGTAACCCTACACTCCCCATTAACCTTAATGAACATGCAACCCTAAAGCAAGCACTTGTCCCTGGACCTTAACCCTTAGAGTCACCATTGACACCACTGAAGGTTATCTTTAAAAATGGATTTAAATCTTGTCCTCACAGTCACATCAGAGACAGTCTCTAACTCTACCTGCAAACCTACCCTCACTGTACACCATTCCATACACCTGATCTGAAACCCTGCCCAGGTCTTCCAACGTGACCCCTCACCACCACCATCACCATCACTCATGTCTAAGAAACATCATGAAAGTCTATCTCGCAATCACCCTCACAATCAGAGCTGGATCCTGACTCTAACCATATCCCTATCCTCCACTTACAGCTAAACCACCACTTAAACTTAACCCTGGACTGCAACCAGGACCTGAAACCTCACTGTCACCATCGATGTTACCCATGCTTCACCATAATCCTGATGTTCAATCTCGTCCTCACCCTCACAACAGAGCCGGATTGTTAGCCTAAACAAAACCATGTGCTCCCTGTACACCTTTCCGAACACCTAACCCTAACCCTAGACCTAGCCCATGGAACTGAACCCTGACAGTCACCATCGACATCACCCAGGCTTCAGCGTAAACCTGATGTTCAATCTCTTCCTCATCCTCACATCAGAGCCCAATTCTAACCCTTCCCATAACCGTATCTTCCCTGTACACCTTACCAAACACCTAACCCTAACCCTAGCCCTAGCCCATGGAATTGAACCTTGACGGTCACCATCGACATCACCCAGGCTTCAGCGTAAACCCGATGTGCAATCCCATCCTCATCCTCACATCAGAGCCCGACTCAAACCCTTCCCATAACCGTATCTTCCCTGTACACCTTACCAATCACCTTACCCTAACCCTAGCCTTGTTCCCTGGACTTACCCCTCACCATCACCATCAATGTCCCCTACGCTTCAATGAAAACCTCGACCTCAATCTATCCCTCAACATCACATCAGAGGTGAATCCTAAGCAAAATGATAAACCAATCCTCCCTGTACACATTACAGGACACCTAACCCTAAACCTAACCTTGTTCACTGGCCTGTACCCTCTCTGTTAAAATCGACATCTCCCATGCGTCACTGTAAACCTCCGTGTCAATCTCACCCTCACCATCACATCAGAGTCACACCCTAACTCCAAACGTAGTCCCGTATGTTCCATACACCTCAGTGAAAACCAACCTTCTCTCTACTGCTGGTCATTTGACATGACCACACAACATCTCAATTGACATCTTCCATGCTTCACCTTAATCCTGAATTACAATCATACTCTCTAACTCACATCAGAGCTGGGCCCTAATGCTAACCATAATCCAAACTCCTCGTTCATGTTAAAGAACTAGTATCCATTAACCTAGCCCTAGCCCATGGATCTGAATCATCACCATCACCATCGATGTCACTGAGAATTAACCATAAACTGGATCTTCAATCTCGTACTCACCCTCACATCAGAGACAGACCCTAACTCTAATTGTAACCCTATCTTCGCCATAAACCTAAACAAACACCCAACCCTAACCCTAGTCTTTGTCCCTGGACATTGTCCCTCAGCGTCACCACTGACTTCACCGAAGGTTCGCTTTATCCATGGATTTAAATCTTGTCTTCGTAATCACTTCAGAGACAGACTCTAACTCTCACCATACATTTACCCTCAATGTTCACCATTTCGTACACCTAATACGATACCCTGCCCACGTCCTTCGCTCTGACCCCTCACCACAAACACCACCATCAAGCATGTCTATCAAAAAGAGTGAATATCATTCTCACAATCACCCTCACTTTAGAGCTGGATCCCGACTCTAACCATATCCCTATCCTCCATGCACAGTTAAACCAACACCGAAACCTAACCCTAGCTTGGCTCCTGGACCTGAAACCGCACAATCACCAACGATGTCACCCAGAATTCTCCGTAAACCCGATGTTCAATCTCGTCCTCAACCGCACTACAGAGCCAGATCATAAGCCTAAATGAAACCATATAGTCCCTGTACACCTTACCAAACACCTAACCCTACCCCTAGCCCTAGCCCATGGACCTAATACCTCACAATCACCATTGACATCACCCAGGCTTCAGCGTAAACCTGATGTTCAATCTCGTCCTGTTCCTCACGTCAGAGCCCAATCCGAACCCTTCCCATAACAATATCTCCCCCGTACACCTTGCCAAACACTTAACCCTGAACCTAGCCTTGTTTCCTTGACTTACCCCTCACTGTCACCATCAGCGTCCCCCATGCCTCACTGTAAAACTCCTCCTCAGTGTACCCCTTCACCTCACATCAGAGCTGGATCCTAAGCATAACGATAACCCTCTCCTCCCAGTACAACTTACAGAACACCAAACCCTAACCCTAACCTTGTTCACTGACCAAAACCCTCACCGTCAAAATCGACATCTAACACACCTCACAGTAAACGTCAAGAACAATCTCACCCTTGGGCTCACATCAGAGCTACATCCTAACTTTAAACATAGTCCTGTATGTCCCGTAAAACTTTGAGAACACCAACCCTAACTCGAGTGCTGATCACTAGACCTGACCCCTCAGCATCATATTTGACATCATCCACGCTTCACCTTAAACCTGAATTACAATCATACTCTCTACTTCACATCACACCAGACCCAAATTCTAACTGTAATCTAAACTCCCCATTCGCCTTAAAGAACTACCAACTATAATACTAGCCCTAGCCCATGGATCTAACCTACACCGCCACCTTCGATGTCA
This sequence comes from Manis javanica, assembly GCF_040802235.1. Taxonomy (NCBI): domain Eukaryota; kingdom Metazoa; phylum Chordata; class Mammalia; order Pholidota; family Manidae; genus Manis; species Manis javanica. The sequence continues at coordinate 850,127 of NW_027332168.1, read as the reverse complement.
ACACATGCTTCACCGGTAACTTAAACTTCCATCTCGTCCTTACCCTCATATAAGAGACAGACCCTAAATCAAATCGTAACCCTAACTTCCCCATAAAACTTAAGTTACACCCAAGCCTAACACTAGCCCTTGACCGTGGACATTGCCCCTCACCATCACCATTGACAACACACAAGGTTCCCTTTAAACATGGATTTAAATCTGTCCCCCTACTCACATCAGAGACAGTTCCTAACTCAAAATGTAACCCTATCCTCACTGTTCACCGTTCGTACACCTGAACCAAAACCCTGCCCAGTTTCTTCAACCTGACCCCTCACCACCGACAGCACCATGACTCATGTCTAACAAAAATCATGAAGGTCTGTATCGAAAATGACATCAGGTGAGAGCTGGATCCTGATTCCTACCATACCCCAATCCTCCACGTACAGCGAACTGAACACCGACACCTAAACCTAGACCTGGCCCCTGGACCTGAAACCTCATCGTCACCAATGACATCACCCACGTTCAGCGCAAACCTGATGTTCAATCACTTCCTCATCCACACATCAGAGCCTGATCCTAATCCTTCCCATAACCATATCTTCCCTGTACACCTTACCAAGCACCTATCCCTAACCCTAACCTTGTTTCCTGGTTGAATCCTCACTGACAAAATCGACATCCCCCATGCCTCACTGTAAACCTCCACCTCAATGTCGTCCATGCCATCATGTCAGAGCCAGATCCTAACTCTAAACATAGTCCTATACGTCTGGTACACCTTAGCAAACACAAACCCTAACTGTAGCCCAGGTCTCTTGACCTGACACAACATCACAATTGACATCATTCACGCTTCACCTCAACTCTGAATTACAATCGTACTCTCTAACTCACATCACAGGTGAAACCAAGCTCTAACCATAATCTAAACTCCCCATTTGCCTTAAAGAAATCGCAACCCAAATCCTAGCACTAGCCCATGGACCAAACCCTCACTGTCACCTTCGACGTCACCCAGGCTTCACCGTAACCTTGAACTGCAATCTCGTACTCACCCTCACATCAGAGACAGATGCAAACACTGATAGTAACCCTACACTCCCCATTAACCTTAATGAAAATGCAACCCTAAAGCAAGCACTTGTCCCTGGACCTTAACCCTTAGAGTCACCATTGACACCACTGAAGGTTATCTTTAAAAATGGATTTAAATCTTGTCCTCACAGTCACATCAGAGACAGTCTCTAACTCTACCTGCAAACCTACCCTCACTGTACACCATTCCATACACCTGATCTGAAACCCTGCCCAGGTCTTCCAACGTGACCCCTCACCACCACCATCACCATCACTCATGTCTAAGAAACATCATGAAAGTCTATCTCGCAATCACCCTCACAATCAGAGCTGGATCCTGACTCTAACCATATCCCTATCCTCCACTTACAGCTAAACCACCACTTAAATTTAACCCTGGACTGCAACCAGGACCTGAAACCTCACTGTCACCATCGATGTTACCCATGCTTCACCATAATCCTGATGTTCAATCTCGTCCTCACCCTCACAACAGAGCCGGATTGTTAGCCTAAACAAAACCATGTGCTCCCTGTACACCTTTCCGAACACCTAACCCTAACCCTAGACCTAGCCCATGGAACTGAACCCTGACAGTCACCATCGACATCACCCAGGCTTTAGCGTAAACCTGATGTTCAATCTCTTCTCATCCTCACATCAGAGCCCAATTCTAACCCTTCCCATAACCGTATCTTCCCTGTACACCTTACCAAACACCTAACCCTAACCCTAGCCCTAGCCCATGGAATTGAACCTTGACGGTCACCATCGACATCACCCAGGCTTCAGCGTAAACCCGATGTGCAATCCCATCCTCATCCTCACATCAGAGCCCGACTCAAACCCTTCCCATAACCGTATCTTCCCTGTACACCTTACCAATCACCTTACCCTAACCCTAGCCTTGTTCCCTGGACTTACCCCTCACCATCACCATCAATGTCCCCTACGCTTCAATGAAAACCTCGACCTCAATCTATCCCTCAACATCACATCAGAGGTGAATCCTAAGCAAAATGATAAACCAATCCTCCCTGTACACATTACAGGACACCTAACCCTAAACCTAACCTTGTTCACTGGCCTGTACCCTCTCTGTTAAAATCGACATCTCCCATGCGTCACTGTAAACCTCCGTGTCAATCTCACCCTCACCATCACATCAGAGTCACACCCTAACTCCAAACGTAGTCCCGTATGTTCCATACACCTCAGTGAAAACCAACCTTCTCTCTACTGCTGGTCATTTGACATGACCACACAACATCTCAATTGACATCTTCCATGCTTCACCTTAATCCTGAATTACAATCATACTCTCTAACTCACATCAGAGCTGGGCCCTAATGCTAACCATAATCCAAACTCCTCGTTCATGTTAAAGAACTAGTATCCATTAACCTAGCCCTAGCCCATGGATCTGAATCATCACCATCACCATCGATGTCACTGAGAATTAACCATAAACTGGATCTTCAATCTCGTACTCACCCTCACATCAGAGACAGACCCTAACTCTAATTGTAACCCTATCTTCGCCATAAACCTAAACAAACACCCAACCCTAACCCTAGTCTTTGTCCCTGGACATTGTCCCTCAGCGTCACCACTGACTTCACCGAAGGTTCGCTTTATCCATGGATTTAAATCTTGTCTTCGTAATCACTTCAGAGACAGACTCTAACTCTCACCATACATTTACCCTCAATGTTCACCATTTCGTACACCTAATACGATACCCTGCCCACGTCCTTCGCTCTGACCCCTCACCACAAACACCACCATCAAGCATGTCTATCAAAAAGAGTGAATATCATTCTCACAATCACCCTCACTTTAGAGCTGGATCCCGACTCTAACCATATCCCTATCCTCCATGCACAGTTAAACCAACACCGAAACCTAACCCTAGCTTGGCTCCTGGACCTGAAACCGCACAATCACCAATGATGTCACCCAGAATTCTCCGTAAACCCGATGTTCAATCTCGTCCTCAACCGCACTACAGAGCCAGATCATAAGCCTAAATGAAACCATATAGTCCCTGTACACCTTACCAAACACCTAACCCTACCCCTAGCCCTAGCCCATGGACCTAATACCTCACAATCACCATTGACATCACCCAGGCTTCAGCGTAAACCTGATGTTCAATCTCGTCCTGATCCTCACGTCAGAGCCCAATCCGAACCCTTCCCATAACAATATCTCCCCCGTACACCTTGCCAAACACTTAACCCTGAACCTAGCCTTGTTTCCTTGACTTACCCCTCACTGTCACCATCAGCGTCCCCCATGCCTCACTGTAAAACTCCTCCTCAGTGTACCCCTTCACCTCACATCAGAGCTGGATCCTAAGCATAACGATAACCCTCTCCTCCCAGTACAACTTACAGAACACCAAACCCTAACCCTAACCTTGTACACTGACCAAAACCCTCACCGTCAAAATCGACATCTAACACACCTCACAGTAAACGTCAAGAACAATCTCACCCTTGGGCTCACATCAGAGCTACATCCTAACTTTAAACATAGTCCTGTATGTCCCGTAAAACTTTGCAAACACCAACCCTATCTCGAGTGCTGATCACTAGACCTGACCCCTCAGCATCATATTTGACATCATCCACGCTTCACCTTAAACCTGAATTACAATCATACTCTCTACTTCACATCACACCAGACCCAAATTCTAACTGTAATCTAAACTCCCCATTCGCCTTAAAGAACTACCAACTATAATACTAGCCCTAGCCCATGGATCTAACCTACACCGCCACCTTCGAGGTCAACACATGCTTCACCGGTAACTTAAACTTCCATCTCGTCCTTACCCTCATATAAGAGACAGACCCTAAATCAAATCGTAACCCTATCTTCTCCATAAAACTTAAGTTACACCCAAGCCTAACACTAGCCCTTGTCCGTGGACATTGCCCCTCACCATCACCATTGACAACACACAAGGTTCCCTTTAAACATGGATTTAAATCTGGCCCCCTACTCGCATCAGAGACAATCCCAAACTCAAAATGTAACCCTCTCCTCACTGTTCACCGTTCGTACACCTGACCCAAAACCCTGCCCAGTTTCTTCAACCTGACCCCTCACCACCGACAGCACCATGACTCATGTCTAAGAAAAATCATGAAGGTCTGTATCGAAAATGACATCAGGTCAGAGCTGGATCCTGATTCCTACCATACCCCAATCCTCCACGTACAGCGAACTGAACACCGACACCTAAACCTAGACCTGGCCCCTGGACCTGAAACCTCATCGTCACCAATGACATCACCCACGTTCAGCGCAAACCTGATGTTCAATCACTTCCTCATCCACACATCAGAGCCTGATCCTAATCCTTCCCATAACCATATCTTCCCTGTACACCTTACCAAGCACCTATCCCTAACCCTAACCTTGTTTCCTGGTTGAATCCTCACTGACAAAATCGACATCCCCCATGCCTCACTGTAAACCTCCACCTCAATGTCGTCCATGCCATCACGTCAGAGCCAGATCCTAACTCTAAACATAGTCCTATACGTCTGGTACACCTTAGCAAACACAAACCCTAACTGTAGCCCAGGTCTCTTGACCTGACACAACATCACAATTGACATCATTCACGCTTCACCTCAACTCTGAATTACAATCGTACTCTCTAACTCACATCACAGGTGAAACCAAGCTCTAACCATAATCTAAACTCCCCATTTGCCTTAAAGAAATCGCAACCCAAATCCTAGCACTAGCCCATGGACCAAACCCTCACTGTCACCTTCGACGTCACCCAGGCTTCACCGTAACCTTGAACTGCAATCTCGTACTCACCCTCACATCAGAGACAGATGCAAACACTGATAGTAACCCTACACTCCCCATTAACCTTAATGAACATGCAACCCTAAAGCAAGCACTTGTCCCTGGACCTTAACCCTTAGAGTCACCATTGACACCACTGAAGGTTATCTTTAAAAATGGATTTAAATCTTGTCCTCACAGTCACATCAGAGACAGTCTCTAACTCTACCTGCAAACCTACCCTCACTGTACACCATTCCATACACCTGATCTGAAACCCTGCCCAGGTCTTCCAACGTGACCCCTCACCACCACCATCACCATCACTCATGTCTAAGAAACATCATGAAAGTCTATCTCGCAATCACCCTCACAATCAGAGCTGGATCCTGACTCTAACCATATCCCTATCCTCCACTTACAGCTAAACCACCACTTAAACTTAACCCTGGACTGCAACCAGGACCTGAAACCTCACTGTCACCATCGATGTTACCCATGCTTCACCATAAACCTGATGTTCAATCTCGTCCTCACCCTCACAACAGAGCCGGATTGTTAGCCTAAACAAAACCACGTGCTCCCTGTACACCTTTCCGAACACCTAACCCTAACCCTAGACCTAGCCCATGGAACTGAACCCTGACAGTCACCATCGACATCACCCAGGCTTCAGCGTAAACCTGATGTTCAATCTCTTCCTCATCCTCACATCAGAGCCCAATTCTAACCCTTCCCATAACCGTATCTTCCCTGTACACCTTACCAAACACCTAACCCTAACCCTAGCCCTAGCCCATGGAATTGAACCTTGACGGTCACCATCGACATCACCCAGGCTTCAGCGTAAACCCGATGTGCAATCCCATCCTCATCCTCACATCAGAGCCCGACTCAAACCCTTCCCATAACCGTATCTTCCCTGTACACCTTACCAAACACCTAACCCTAACCCTAGCCTTGTTCCCTGGACTTACCCCTCACCATCACCATCAATGTCCCCTACGCTTCAATGAAAACCTCGAACACAATCTATCCCTCAACATCACATCAGAGGTGAATCCTAAGCAAAATGATAAACCAATCATACCTGTACACATTACAGGACACCTAACCCTAAACCTAACCTTGTTCACTGGCCTGTACCCTCTCTGTTAAAATCGACATCTCCCATGCGTCACTGTAAACCTCCGTGTCAATCTCACCCTCACCATCACATCAGAGTCACACCCTAACTCCAAACGTAGTCCCCTATGTTCCATACACCTCAGTGAAAACCAACCTTCTCTCTACTGCTGGTCATTTGACATGACCACACAACATCTCAATTGACATCTTCCATGCTTCACCTTAATCCTGAATTACAATCATACTCTCTAACTCACATCAGAGCTGGGCCCTAATGCTAACCATAATCCAAACTCCTCGTTCATGTTAAAGAACTAGTATCCATTAACCTAGCCCTAGCCCATGGATCTGAATCATCACCATCACCATCGATGTCACTGAGAATTAACCATAAACTGGATCTTCAATCTCGTACTCACCCTCACATCAGAGACAGACCCTAACTCTAATTGTAACCCTATCTTCGCCATAAACCTAAACAAACACCCAACCCTAACCCTAGTCTTTGTCCCTGGACATTGTCCCTCAGCGTCACCACTGACTTCACCGAAGGTTCGCTTTATCCATGGATTTAAATCTTGTCTTCGTAATCACTTCAGAGACAGACTCTAACTCTCACCATACATTTACCCTCAATGTTCACCATTTCGTACACCTAATACGATACCCTGCCCACGTCCTTCGCTCTGACCCCTCACCACAAACACCACCATCAAGCATGTCTATCAAAAAGAGTGAATATCATTCTCACAATCACCCTCACTTTAGAGCTGGATCCTGACTCTAACCATACCCCTATCCTCCATGCACAGTTAAACCAACACCGAAACCTAACCCTAGCTTGGCTCCTGGACCTGAAACCGCACAATCACCAACGATGTCACCCAGAATTCTCCGTAAACCCGATGTTCAATCTCGTCCTCAACCGCACTACAGAGCCAGATCATAAGCCTAAACGAAACCATATAGTCCCTGTACACCTTACCAAACACCTAACCCTACCCCTAGCCCTAGCCCATGGACCTAATACCTCACAATCACCATTGACATCACCCAGGCTTCAGCGTAAACCTGATGTTCAATCTCGTCCTGATCCTCACGTCAGAGCCCAATCCGAACCCTTCCCATAACAATATCTCCCCCGTACACCTTGCCAAACACTTAACCCTGAACCTAGCCTTGTTTCCTTGACTTACCCCTCACTGTCACCATCAGCGTCCCCCATGCCTCACTGTAAAACTCCTCCTCAGTGTACCCCTTCACCTCACATCAGAGCTGGATCCTAAGCATAACGATAACCCTCTCCTCCCAGTACAACTTACAGAACACCAAACCCTAACCCTAACCTTGTTCACTGACCAAAACCCTCACCGTCAAAATCGACATCTAACACACCTCACAGTAAACGTCAAGAACAATCTCACCCTTGGGCTCACATCAGAGCTACATCCTAACTTTAAACATAGTCCTGTATGTCCCGTAAAACTTTGCAAACACCAACCCTATCTCGAGTGCTGATCACTAGACCTGACCCCTCAGCATCATATTTGACATCATCCACGCTTCACCTTAAACCTGAATTACAATCATACTCTCTACTTCACATCACACCAGACCCAAATTCTAACTGTAATCTAAACTCCCCATTCGCCTTAAAGAACTACCAACTATAATACTAGCCCTAGCCCATGGATCTAACCTACACCGCCACCTTCGAGGTCAACACATGCTTCACCGGTAACTTAAACTTCCATCTCGTCCTTACCCTCATATAAGAGACAGACCCTAAATCAAATCGTAACCCTAACTTCCCCAAAAATCTTAAGTTACACCCAAGCCTAACACTAGCCCTTGTCCGTGGACATTGCCCCTCACCATCACCATTGACAACACACAAGGTTCCCTTTAAACATGGATTTAAATCTGGCCCCCTACTCGCATCAGAGACAGTCTCAAACTCAAAATGTAACCCTCTCCTCACTGTTCACCGTTCGTACACCTGACCCAAAACCCTGCCCAGTTTCTTCAACCTGACCCCTCACCACCGACAGCACCATGACTCATGTCTAACAAAAATCATGAAGGTCTGTATCGAAAATGACATCAGGTCAGAGCTGGATCCTGATTCCTACCATACCCCAATCCTCCACGTACAGCGAACTGAACACCGACACCTAAACCTAGACCTGGCCCCTGGACCTGAAACCTCATCGTCACCAATGACATCACCCACGTTCAGCGCAAACCTGATGTTCAATCACTTCCTCATCCACACATCAGAGCCTGATCCTAATCCTTCCCATAACCATATCTTCCCTGTACACCTTACCAAGCACCTATCCCTAACCCTAACCTTGTTTCCTGGTTGAATCCTCACTGACAAAATCGACATCCCCCATGCCTCACTGTAAACCTCCACCTCAATGTCGTCCATGTCATCACGTCAGAGCCAGATCCTAACTCTAAACATAGTCCTATACGTCTGGTACACCTTAGCAAACACAAACCCTAACTGTAGCCCAGGTCTCTTGACCTGACACAACATCACAATTGACATCATTCACGCTTCACCTCAACTCTGAATTACAATCGTACTCTCTAACTCACATCACAGGTGAAACCAAGCTCTAACCATAATCTAAACTCCCCATTTGCCTTAAAGAAATCGCAACCCAAATCCTAGCACTAGCCCATGGACCAAACCCTCACTGTCACCTTCGACGTCACCCAGGCTTCACCGTAACCTTGAACTGCAATCTCGTACTCACCCTCACATCAGAGACAGATGCAAACACTGATAGTAACCCTACACTCCCCATTAACCTTAATGAACATGCAACCCTAAAGCAAGCACTTGTCCCTGGACCTTAACCCTTAGAGTCACCATTGACACCACTGAAGGTTATCTTTAAAAATGGATTTAAATCTTGTCCTCACAGTCACATCAGAGACAGTCTCTAACTCTACCTGCAAACCTACCCTCACTGTACACCATTCCATACACCTGATCTGAAACCCTGCCCAGGTCTTCCAACGTGACCCCTCACCACCACCATCACCATCACTCATGTCTAAGAAACATCATGAAAGTCTATCTCGCAATCACCCTCACAATCAGAGCTGGATCCTGACTCTAACCATATCCCTATCCTCCACTTACAGCTAAACCACCACTTCAACTTAACCCTGGACTGCAACCAGGACCTGAAACCTCACTGTCACCATCGATGTTACCCATGCTTCACCATAAACCTGATGTTCAATCTCGTCCTCACCCTCACAACAGAGCCGGATTGTTAGCCTAAACAAAACCATGTGCTCCCTGTACACCTTTCCGAACACCTAACCCTAACCCTAGACCTAGCCCATGGAACTGAACCCTGACAGTCACCATCGACATCACCCAGGCTTCAGCGTAAACCTGATGTTCAATCTCTTCCTCATCCTCACATCAGAGCCCAATTCTAACCCTTCCCATAACCGTATCTTCCCTGTACACCTTACCAAACACCTAACCCTAACCCTAGCCCTAGCCCATGGAATTGAACCTTGACGGTCACCATCGACATCACCCAGGCTTCAGCGTAAACCCGATGTGCAATCCCATCCTCATCCTCACATCAGAGCCCGACTCAAACCCTTCCCATAACCGTATCTTCCCTGTACACCTTACCAAACACCTAACCCTAACCCTAGCCTTGTTCCCTGGACTTACCCCTCACCATCACCATCAATGTCCCCTACGCTTCAATGAAAACCTCGATCTCAATCTATCCCTCAACATCACATCAGAGGTGAATCCTAAGCAAAATGATAAACCAATCCTCCCTGTACACATTACAGGACACCTAACCCTAAACCTAACCTTGTTCACTGGCCTGTACCCTCTCTGTTAAAATCGACATCTCCCATGCGTCACTGTAGACCTCCGTGTCAATCTCACCCTCACCATCACATCAGAGTCACACCCTAACTCCAAACGTAGTCCCGTATGTTCCATACACCTCAGTGAAAACCAACCTTCTCTCTACTGCTGGTCATTTGACATGACCACACAACATCTCAATTGACATCTTCCATGCTTCACCTTAATCCTGAATTACAATCATACTCTCTAACTCACATCAGAGCTGGGCCCTAATGCTAACCATAATCCAAACTCCTCGTTCATGTTAAAGAACTAGTATCCATTAACCTAGCCCTAGCCCATGGATCTGAATCATCACCATCACCATCGATGTCACTGAGAATTAACCATAAACTGGATCTTCAATCTCGTACTCACCCTCACATCAGAGACAGACCCTAACTCTAATTGTAACCCTATCTTCGCCATAAACCTAAACAAACACCCAACCCTAACCCTAGTCTTTGTCCCTGGACATTGTCCCTCAGCGTCACCACTGACTTCACCGAAGGTTCGCTTTATCCATGGATTTAAATCTTGTCTTCGTAATCACTTCAGAGACAGACTCTAACTCTCACCATACATTTACCCTCAATGTTCACCATTTCGTACACCTAATACGATACCCTGCCCACGTCCTTCGCTCTGACCCCTCACCACAAACACCACCATCAAGCATGTCTATCAAAAAGAGTGAATATCATTCTCACAATCACCCTCACTTTAGAGCTGGATCCCGACTCTAACCATATCCCTATCCTCCATGCACAGTTAAACCAACACCGAAACCTAACCCTAGCTTGGCTCCTGGACCTGAAACCGCACAATCACCAACGATGTCACCCAGAATTCTCCGTAAACCCGATGTTCAATCTCGTCCTCAACCGCACTACAGAGCCAGATCATAAGCCTAAATGAAACCATATAGTCCCTGTACACCTTACCAAACACCTAACCCTACCCCTAGCCCTAGCCCATGGACCTAATACCTCACAATCACCATTGACATCACCCAGGCTTCAGCGTAAACCTGATGTTCAATCTCGTCCTGATCCTCACGTCAGAGCCCAATCCGAACCCTTCCCATAACAATATCTCCCCCGTACACCTTGCCAAACACTTAACCCTGAACCTAGCCTTGTTTCCTTGACTTACCCCTCACTGTCACCATCAGCGTCCCCCATGCCTCACTGTAAAACTCCTCCTCAGTGTACCCCTTCACCTCACATCAGAGCTGGATCCTAAGCATAACGATAACCCTCTCCTCCCAGTACAACTTACAGAACACCAAACCCTAACCCTAACCTTGTTCACTGACCAAAACCCTCACCGTCAAAATCGACATCTAACACACCTCACAGTAAACGTCAAGAACAATCTCACCCTTGGGCTCACATCAGAGCTACATCCTAACTTTAAACATAGTCCTGTATGTCCCGTAAAACTTTGCGAACACCAACCCTAACTCGAGTGCTGATCACTAGACCTGACCCCTCAGCATCATATTTGACATCATCCACGCTTCACCTTAAACCTGAATTACAATCATACTCTCTACTTCACATCACACCAGACCCAAATTCTAACTGTAATCTAAACTCCCCATTCGCCTTAAAGAACTACCAACTATAATACTAGCCCTAGCCCATGGATCTAACCTACACCGCCACCTTCGAGGTCAACACATGCTTCACCGGTAACTTAAACTTCCATCTCGTCCTTACCCTCATATAAGAGACAGACCCTAAATCAAATCGTAACCCTAACTTCCCCATAAAACTTAAGTTACACCCAAGCCTAACACTAGCCCTTGTCCGTGGACATTGCCCCTCACCATCACCATTGACAACACACAAGGTTCCCTTTAAACATGGATTTAAATCTGGCCCCCTACTCGCATCAGAGACAGTCCCAAACTCAAAATGTAACCCTCTCCTCACTGTTCACCGTTCGTACACCTGACCCAAAACCCTGCCCAGTTTCTTCAACCTGACCCCTCACCACCGACAGCACCATGACTCATGTCTAACAAAAATCATGAAGGTCTGTATCGAAAATGACATCAGGTCAGAGCTGGATCCTGATTCCTACCATACCCCAATCCTCCACGTACAGCGAACTGAACACCGACACCTAAACCTAGACCTGGCCCCTGGACCTGAAACCTCATCGTCACCAATGACATCACCCACGTTCAGCGCAAACCTGATGTTCAATCACTTCCTCATCCACACATCAGAGCCTGATCCTAATCCTTCCCATAACCATATCTTCCCTGTACACCTTACCAAGCACCTATCCCTAACCCTAACCTTGTTTCCTGGTTGAATCCTCACTGACAAAATCGACATCCCCCATGCCTCACTGTAAACCTCCACCTCAATGTCGTCCATGCCATCACGTCAGAGCCAGATCCTAACTCTAAACATAGTCCTATACGTCTGGTACACCTTAGCAAACACAAACCCTAACTGTAGCCCAGGTCTCTTGACCTGACACAACATCACAATTGACATCATCCACGCTTCACCTCAACTCTGAATTACAATCGTACTCTCTAACTCACATCACAGGTGAAACCAAGCTCTAACCATAATCTAAACTCCCCATTTGCCTTAAAGAAATCGCAACCCAAATCCTAGCACTAGCCCATGGACCAAACCCTCACTGTCACCTTCGACGTCACCCAGGCTTCACCGTAACCTTGAACTGCAATCTCGTACTCACCCTCACATCAGAGACAGATGCAAACACTGATAGTAACCCTACACTCCCCATTAACCTTAATGAACATGCAACCCTAAAGCAAGCACTTGTCCCTGGACCTTAACCCTTAGAGTCACCATTGACACCACTGAAGGTTATCTTTAAAAATGGATTTAAATCTTGTCCTCACAGTCACATCAGAGACAGTCTCTAACTCTACCTGCAAACCTACCCTCACTGTACACCATTCCATACACCTGATCTGAAACCCTGCCCAGGTCTTCCAACGTGACCCCTCACCACCACCATCACCATCACTCATGTCTAAGAAACATCATGAAAGTCTATCTCGCAATCACCCTCACAATCAGAGCTGGATCCTGACTCTAACCATATCCCTATCCTCCACTTACAGCTAAACCACCACTTAAACTTAACCCTGGACTGCAACCAGGACCTGAAACCTCACTGTCACCATCGATGTTACCCATGCTTCACCATAAACCTGATGTTCAATCTCGTCCTCACCCTCACAACAGAGCCGGATTGTTAGCCTAAACAAAACCATGTGCTCCCTGTACACCTTTCCGAACAACTAACCCTAACCCTAGACCTAGCCCATGGATCTGAACCCTGACAGTCACCATCGACATCACCCAGGCTTCAGCGTAAACCTGATGTTCAATCTCTTCCTCATCCTCACATCAGAGCCCAATTCTAACCCTTCCCATAACCGTATCTTCCCTGTACACCTTACCAAACACCTAACCCTAACCCTAGCCCTAGCCCATGGAATTGAACCTTGACGGTCACCATCGACATCACCCAGGCTTCAGCGTAAACCCGATGTGCAATCCCATCCTCATCCTCACATCAGAGCCCGACTCAAACCCTTCCCATAACCGTATCTTCCCTGTACACCTTACCAAACACCTAACCCTAACCCTAGCCTTGTTCCCTGGACTTACCCCTCACCATCACCATCAATGTCCCCTACGCTTCAATGAAAACCTCGACCTCAATCTATCCCTCAACATCACATCAGAGGTGAATCCTAAGCAAAATGATAAACCAATCCTCCCTGTACACATTACAGGACACCTAACCCTAAACCTAACCTTGTTCACTGGCCTGTACCCTCTCTGTTAAAATCGACATCTCCCATGCATCACTGTAAACCTCCGTGTCAATCTCACCCTCACCATCACATCAGAGTCACACCCTAACTCCAAACGTAGTCCCGTATGTTCCATACACCTCAGTGAAAACCAACCTTCTCTCTACTGCTGGTCATTTGACATGACCACACAACATCTCAATTGACATCTTCCATGCTTCACCTTAATCCTGAATTACAATCATACTCTCTAACTCACATCAGAGCTGGGCCCTAATGCTAACCATAATCCAAACTCCTCGTTCATGTTAAAGAACTAGTATCCATTAACCTAGCCCTAGCCCATGGATCTGAATCATCACCATCACCATCGATGTCACCGAGAATTAACCATAAACTGGATCTTCAATCTCGTACTCACCCTCACATCAGAGACAGACCCTAACACTAATTGTAACCCTATCTTCGCCATAAACCTAAACAAACACCCAACCCTAACCCTAGTCTTTGTCCCTGGACATTGTCCCTCAGCGTCACCACTGACTTCACCGAAGGTTCGCTTTATCCATGGATTTAAATCTTGTCTTCGTAATCACTTCAGAGACAGACTCTAACTCTCACCATACATTTACCCTCAATGTTCACCATTTCGTACACCTAATACGATACCCTGCCCACGTCCTTCGCTCTGACCCCTCACCACAAACACCACCATCAAGCATGTCTATCAAAAAGAGTGAATATCATTCTCACAATCACCCTCACTTTAGAGCTGGATCCTGACTCTAACCATATCCCTATCCTCCATGCACAGTTAAACCAACACCGAAAACTAACCCTAGCTTGGCTCCTGGACCTGAAACCGCACAATCACCAACGATGTCACCCAGAATTCTCCGTAAACCCGATGTTCAATCTCGTCCTCAACCGCACTACAGAGCCAGATCATAAGCCTAAATGAAACCATATAGTCCCTGTACACCTTACCAAACACCTAACCCTACCCCTAGCCCTAGCCCATGGACCTAATACCTCACAATCACCATTGACATCACCCAGGCTTCAGCGTAAACCTGATGTTCAATCTCGTCCTGATCCTCACGTCAGAGCCCAATCCGAACCCTTCCCATAACAATATCTCCCCCGTACACCTTGCCAAACACTTAACCCTGAACCTAGCCTTGTTTCCTTGACTTACCCCTCACTGTCACCATCAGCGTCCCCCATGCCTCACTGTAAAACTCCTCCTCAGTGTACCCCTTCACCTCACATCAGAGCTGGATCCTAAGCATAACGATAACCCTCTCCTCCCAGTACAACTTACAGAACACCAAACCCTAACCCTAACCTTGTTCACTGACCAAAACCCTCACCGTCAAAATCGACATCTAACACACCTCACAGTAAACGTCAAGAACAATCTCACCCTTGGGCTCACATCAGAGCTACATCCTAACTTTAAACATAGTCCTGTATGTCCCGTAAAACTTTGCGAACACCAACCCTAACTCGAGTGCTGATCACTAGACCTGACCCCTCAGCATCATATTTGACATCATCCACGCTTCACCTTAAACCTGAATTACAATCATACTCTCTACTTCACATCACACCAGACCCAAATTCTAACTGTAATCTAAACTCCCCATTCGCCTTAAAGAACTACCAACTATAATACTAGCCCTAGCCCATGGATCTAACCTACACCGCCACCTTCGAGGTCAACACATGCTTCACCGGTAACTTAAACTTCCATCTCGTCCTTACCCTCATATAAGAGACAGACCCTAAATCAAATCGTAACCCTAACTTCCCCATAAAACTTAAGTTACACCCAAGCCTAACACTAGCCCTTGTCCGTGGACATTGCCCCTCACCATCACCATTGACAACACACAAGGTTCCCTTTAAACATGGATTTAAATCTGGCCCCCTACTCACATCAGAGACAGTCCCAAACTCAAAATGTAACCCTCTCCTCACTGTTCACCGTTCGTACACCTGACCCAAAACCCTGCCCAGTTTCTTCGACCTGACCCCTCACCACCGACAGCACCATGACTCATGTCTAACAAAAATCATGAAGGTCTGTATCGAAAATGACATCAGGTCAGAGCTGGATCCTGATTCCTACCATACCCCAATCCTCCACGTACAGTGAACTGAACACCGACACCTAAACCTAGACCTGGCCCCTGGACCTGAAACCTCATCGTCACCAATGACATCACCCACGTTCAGCGCAAACCTGATGTTCAATCACTTCCTCATCCACACATCAGAGCCTGATCCTAATCCTTCCCATAACCATATCTTCCCTGTACACCTTACCAAGCACCTATCCCTAACCCTAACCTTGTTTCCTGGTTGAATCCTCACTGACAAAATCGACATCCCCCATGCCTCACTGTAAACCTCCACCTCAATGTCGTCCATGCCATCACGTCAGAGCCAGATCCTAACTCTAAACATAGTCCTATACGTCTGGTACACCTTAGCAAACACAAACCCTAACTGTAGCCCAGGTCTCTTGACCTGACACAACATCACAATTGACATCATTCACGCTTCACCTCAACTCTGAATTACAATCGTACTCTCTAACTCACATCACAGGTGAAACCAAGCTCTAACCATAATCTAAACTCCCCATTTGCCTTAAAGAAATCGCAACCCAAATCCTAGCACTAGCCCATGGACCAAACCCTCACTGTCACCTTCGACGTCACCCAGGCTTCACCGTAACCTTGAACTGCAATCTCGTACTCACCCTCACATCAGAGACAGATGCAAACACTGATAGTAACCCTACACTCCCCATTAACCTTAATGAACATGCAACCCTAAAGCAAGCACTTGTCCCTGGACCTTAACCCTTAGAGTCACCATTGACACCACTGAAGGTTATCTTTAAAAATGGATTTAAATCTTGTCCTCACAGTCACATCAGAGACAGTCTCTAACTCTACCTGCAAACCTACCCTCACTGTACACCATTCCATACACCTGATCTGAAACCCTGCCCAGGTCTTCCAACGTGACCCCTCACCACCACCATCACCATCACTCATGTCTAAGAAACATCATGAAAGTCTATCTCGCAATCACCCTCACAATCAGAGCTGGATCCTGACTCTAACCATATCCCTATCCTCCACTTACAGCTAAACCACCACTTAAACTTAACCCTGGACTGCAACCAGGACCTGAAACCTCACTGTCACCATCGATGTTACCCATGCTTCACCATAAACCTGATGTTCAATCTCGTCCTCACCCTCACAACAGAGCCGGATTGTTAGCCTAAACAAAACCATGTGCTCCCTGTACACCTTTCCGAACACCTAACCCTAACCCTAGACCTAGCCCATGGAACTGAACCCTGACAGTCACCATCGACATCACCCAGGCTTCAGCGTAAACCTGATGTTCAATCTCTTCCTCATCCTCACATCAGAGCCCAATTCTAACCCTTCCCATAACCGTATCTTCCCTGTACACCTTACCAAACACCTAACCCTAACCCTAGCCCTAGCCCATGGAATTGAACCTTGACGGTCACCATCGACATCACCCAGGCTTCAGCGTAAACCCGATGTGCAATCCCATCCTCATCCTCACATCAGAGCCCGACTCAAACCCTTCCCATAACCGTATCTTCCCTGTACACCTTACCAAACACCTAACCCTAACCCTAGCCTTGTTCCCTGGACTTACCCCTCACCATCACCATCAATGTCCCCTACGCTTCAATGAAAACCTCGACCTCAATCTATCCCTCAACATCACATCAGAGGTGAATCCTAACCAAAATGATAAACCAATCCTCCCTGTACACATTACAGGACACCTAACCCTAAACCTAACCTTGTTCACTGGCCTGTACCCTCTCTGTTAAAATCGACATCTCCCATGCGTCACTGTAAACCTCCGTGTCAATCTCACCCTCACCATCACATCAGAGTCACACCCTAACTCCAAACGTAGTCCCGTATGTTCCATACACCTCAGTGAAAACCAACCTTCTCTCTACTGCTGGTCATTTGACATGACCACACAACATCTCAATTGACATCTTCCATGCTTCACCTTAATCCTGAATTACAATCATACTCTCTAACTCACATCAGAGCTGGGCCCTAATGCTAACCATAATCCAAACTCCTCGTTCATGTTAAAGAACTAGTATCCATTAACCTAGCCCTAGCCCATGGATCTGAATCATCACCATCACCATCGATGTCACTGAGAATTAACCATAAACTGGATCTTCAATCTCGTACTCACCCTCACATCAGAGACAGACCCTAACTCTAATTGTAACCCTATCTTCGCCATAAACCTAAACAAACACCCAACCCTAACCCTAGTCTTTGTCCCTGGACATTGTCCCTCAGCGTCACCACTGACTTCACCGAAGGTTCGCTTTATCCATGGATTTAAATCTTGTCTTCGTAATCACTTCAGAGACAGACTCTAACTCTCACCATACATTTACCCTCAATGTTCACCATTTCGTACACCTAATACGATACCCTGCCCACGTCCTTCGCTCTGACCCCTCACCACAAACACCACCATCAAGCATGTCTATCAAAAAGAGTGAATATCATTCTCACAATCACCCTCACTTTAGAGCTGGATCCCGACTCTAACCATATCCCTATCCTCCATGCACAGTTAAACCAACACCGAAACCTAACCCTAGCTTGGCTCCTGGACCTGAAACCGCACAATCACCAACGATGTCACCCAGAATTCTCCGTAAACCCGATGTTCAATCTCGTCCTCAACCGCACTACAGAGCCAGATCATAAGCCTAAATGAAACCATATAGTCCCTGTACACCTTACCAAACACCTAACCCTACCCCTAGCCCTAGCCCATGGACCTAATACCTCACAATCACCATTGACATCACCCAGGCTTCAGCGTAAACCTGATGTTCAATCTCGTCCTGATCCTCACGTCAGAGCCCAATCCGAACCCTTCCCATAACAATATCTCCCCCGTACACCTTGCCAAACACTTAACCCTGAACCTAGCCTTGTTTCCTTGACTTACCCCTCACTGTCACCATCAGCGTCCCCCATGCCTCACTGTAAAACTCCTCCTCAGTGTACCCCTTCACCTCACATCAGAGCTGGATCCTAAGCATAACGATAACCCTCTCCTCCCAGTACAACTTACAGAACACCAAACCCTAACCCTAACCTTGTTCACTGACCAAAACCCTCACCGTCAAAATCGACATCTAACACACCTCACAGTAAACGTCAAGAACAATCTCACCCTTGGGCTCACATCAGAGCTACATCCTAACTTTAAACACAGTCCTGTATGTCCCGTAAAACTTTGCGAACACCAACCCTAACTCGAGTGCTGATCACTAGACCTGACCCCTCAGCATCATATTTGACATCATCCACGCTTCACCTTAAACCTGAATTACAATCATACTCTCTACTTCACATCACACCAGACCCAAATTCTAACTGTAATCTAAACTCCCCATTCGCCTTAAAGAACTACCAACTATAATACTAGCCCTAGCCCATGGATCTAACCTACACCGCCACCTTCGAGGTCAACACATGCTTCACCGGTAACTTAAACTTCCATCTCGTCCTTACCCTCATATAAGAGACAGACCCTAAATCAAATCGTAACCCTAACTTCCCCATAAAACTTAAGTTACACCCAAGCCTAACACTAGCCCTTGTCCGTGGACATTGCCCCTCACCATCACCATTGACAACACACAAGGTTCCCTTTAAACATGGATTTAAATCTGGCCCCCTACTCGCATCAGAGACAGTCCCAAACTCAAAATGTAACCCTCTCCTCACTGTTCACTGTTCGTACACCTGACCCAAAACCCTGCCCAGTTTCTTCAACCTGACCCCTCACCACCGACAGCACCATGACTCATGTCTAACAAAAATCATGAAGGTCTGTATCGAAAATGACATCAGGTCAGAGCTGGATCCTGATTCCTACCATACCCCAATCCTCCACGTACAGCGAACTGAACACCGACACCTAAACCTAGACCTGGCCCCTGGACCTGAAACCTCATCGTCACCAATGACATCACCCACGTTCAGCGCAAACCTGATGTTCAATCACTTCCTCATCCACACATCAGAGCCTGATCCTAATCCTTCCCATAACCATATCTTCCCTGTACACCTTACCAAGCACCTATCCCTAACCCTAACCTTGTTTCCTGGTTGAATCCTCACTGACAAAATCGACATCCCCCATGCCTCACTGTAAACCTCCACCTCAATGTCGTCCATGCCATCACGTCAGAGCCAGATCCTAACTCTAAACATAGTCCTATACGTCTGGTACACCTTAGCAAACACAAACCCTAACTGTAGCCCAGGTCTCTTGACCTGACACAACATCACAATTGACATCATCCACGCTTCACCTCAACTCTGAATTACAATCGTACTCTCTAACTCACATCACAGGTGAAACCAAGCTCTAACCATAATCTAAACTCCCCATTTGCCTTAAAGAAATCGCAACCCAAATCCTAGCACTAGCCCATGGACCAAACCCTCACTGTCACCTTCGACGTCACCCAGGCTTCACCGTAACCTTGAACTGCAATCTCGTACTCACCCCCACATCAGAGACAGATGCAAACACTGATAGTAACCCTACACTCCCCATTAACCTTAATGAACATGCAACCCTAAAGCAAGCACTTGTCCCTGGACCTTAACCCTTAGAGTCACCATTGACACCACTGAAGGTTATCTTTAAAAATGGATTTAAATCTTGTCCTCACAGTCACATCAGAGACAGTCTCTAACTCTACCTGCAAACCTACCCTCACTGTACACCATTCCATACACCTGATCTGAAACCCTGCCCAGGTCTTCCAACGTGACCCCTCACCACCACCATCACCATCACTCATGTCTAAGAAACATCATGAAAGTCTATCTCGCAATCACCCTCACAATCAGAGCTGGATCCTGACTCTAACCATATCCCTATCCTCCACTTACAGCTAAACCACCACTTTAACTTAACCCTGGACTGCAACCAGGACCTGAAACCTCACTGTCACCATCGATGTTACCCATGCTTCACCATAAACCTGATGTTCAATCTCGTCCTCACCCTCACAACAGAGCCGGATTGTTAGCCTAAACAAAACCATGTGCTCCCTGTACACCTTTCCGAACACCTAACCCTAACCCTAGACCTAGCCCATGGATCTGAACCCTGACAGTCACCATCGACATCACCCAGGCTTCAGCGTAAACCTGATGTTCAATCTCTTCCTCATCCTCACATCAGAGCCCAATTCTAACCCTTCCCATAACCGTATCTTCCCTGTACACCTTACCAAACACCTAACCCTAACCCTAGCCCTAGCCCATGGAATTGAACCTTGACGGTCACCATCGACATCACCCAGGCTTCAGCGTAAACCCGATGTGCAATCCCATCCTCATCCTCACATCAGAGCCCGACTCAAACCCTTCCCATAACCGTATCTTCCCTGTACACCTTACCAAACACCTAACCCTAACCCTAGCCTTGTTCCCTGGACTTACCCCTCACCATCACCATCAATGTCCCCTACGCTTCAATGAAAACCTCGACCTCAATCTATCCCTCAACATCACATCAGAGGTGAATCCTAAGCAAAATGATAAACCAATCCTCCCTGTACACATTACAGGACACCTAACCCTAAACCTAACCTTGTTCACTGGCCTGTACCCTCTCTGTTAAAATCGACATCTCCCATGCATCACTGTAAACCTCCGTGTCAATCTCACCCTCACCATCACATCAGAGTCACACCCTAACTCCAAACGTAGTCCCGTATGTTCCATACACCTCAGTGAAAACCAACCTTCTCTCTACTGCTGGTCATTTGACATGACCACACAACATCTCAATTGACATCTTCCATGCTTCACCTTAATCCTGAATTACAATCATACTCTCTAACTCACATCAGAGCTGGGCCCTAATGCTAACCATAATCCAAACTCCTCGTTCATGTTAAAGAACTAGTATCCATTAACCTAGCCCTAGCCCATGGATCTGAATCATCACCATCACCATCGATGTCACCGAGAATTAACCATAAACTGGATCTTCAATCTCGTACTCACCCTCACATCAGAGACAGACCCTAACACTAATTGTAACCCTATCTTCGCCATAAACCTAAACAAACACCCAACCCTAACCCTAGTCTTTGTCCCTGGACATTGTCCCTCAGCGTCACCACTGACTTCACCGAAGGTTCGCTTTATCCATGGATTTAAATCTTGTCTTCGTAATCACTTCAGAGACAGACTCTAACTCTCACCATACATTTACCCTCAATGTTCACCATTTCGTACACCTAATACGATACCCTGCCCACGTCCGTCGCTCTGACCCCTCACCACAAACACCACCATCAAGCATGTCTATCAAAAAGAGTGAATATCATTCTCACAATGACCCTCACTTTAGAGCTGGATCCTGACTCTAACCATATCCCTATCCTCCATGCACAGTTAAACCAACACCGAAAACTAACCCTAGCTTGGCTCCTGGACCTGAAACCGCACAATCACCAACGATGTCACCCAGAATTCTCCGTAAACCCGATGTTCAATCTCGTCCTCAACCGCACTACAGAGCCAGATCATAAGCCTAAATGAAACCATATAGTCCCTGTACACCTTACCAAACACCTAACCCTACCCCTAGCCCTAGCCCATGGACCTAATACCTCACAATCACCATTGACATCACCCAGGCTTCAGCGTAAACCTGATGTTCAATCTCGTCCTGATCCTCACGTCAGAGCCCAATCCGAACCCTTCCCATAACAATATCTCCCCCGTACACCTTGCCAAACACTTAACCCTGAACCTAGCCTTGTTTCCTTGACTTACCCCTCACTGTCACCATCAGCGTCCCCCATACCTCACTGTAAAACTCCTCCTCAGTGTACCCCTT
Source organism: Manis javanica (assembly GCF_040802235.1). NCBI lineage: Eukaryota > Metazoa > Chordata > Mammalia > Pholidota > Manidae > Manis > Manis javanica. The sequence goes on along the minus strand of NW_027332168.1, from coordinate 827,394 downwards.
CACCTCACATCAGAGCTGGATCCTAAGCATAACGATAACCCTCTCCTCCCAGTACAACTTACAGAACACCAAACCCTAACCCTAACCTTGTTCACTGACCAAAACCCTCACCGTCAAAATCGACATCTAACACACCTCACAGTAAACGTCAAGAACAACCTCACCCTTGGGCTCACATCAGAGCTACATCCTAACTTTAAACATAGTCCTGTATGTCCCGTAAAACTTTGCGAACACCAACCCTAACTCGAGTGCTGATCACTAGACCTGACCCCTCAGCATCATATTTGACATCATCCACGCTTCACCTTAAACCTGAATTACAATCATACTCTCTACTTCACATCACACCAGACCCAAATTCTAACTGTAATCTAAACTCCCCATTCGCCTTAAAGAACTACCAACTATAATACTAGCCCTAGCCCATGGATCTAACCTACACCGCCACCTTCGAGGTCAACACATGCTTCACCGGTAACTTAAACTTCCATCTCGTCCTTACCCTCATATAAGAGACAGACCCTAAATCAAATCGTAACCCTAACTTCCCCATAAAACTTAAGTTACACCCAAGCCTAACACTAGCCCTTGTCCGTGGACATTGCCCCTCACCATCACCATTGACAACACACAAGGTTCCCTTTAAACATGGATTTAAATCTGGCCCCCTACTCACATCAGAGACAGTTCCAAACTCAAAATGTAACCCTCTCCTCACTGTTCACCGTTCGTACACCTGACCCAAAACCCTGCCCAGTTTCTTCGACCTGACCCCTCACCACCGACAGCACCATGACTCATGTCTAACAAAAATCATGAAGGTCTGTATCGAAAATGACATCAGGTCAGAGCTGGATCCTGATTCCTACCATACCCCAATCCTCCACGTACAGTGAACTGAACACCGACACCTAAACCTAGACCTGGCCCCTTGACCTGAAACCTCATCGTCACCAATGACATCACCCACGTTCAGCGCAAACCTGATGTTCAATCACTTCCTCATCCACACATCAGAGCCTGATCCTAATCCTTCCCATAACCATATCTTCCCTGTACACCTTACCAAGCACCTATCCCTAACCCTAACCTTGTTTCCTGGTTGAATCCTCACTGACAAAATCGACATCCCCCATGCCTCACTGTAAACCTCCACCTCAATGTCGTCCATGCCATCACGTCAGAGCCAGATCCTAACTCTAAACATAGTCCTATACGTCTGGTACACCTTAGCAAACACAAACCCTAACTGTAGCCCAGGTCTCTTGACCTGACACAACATCACAATTGACATCATCCACGCTTCACCTCAACTCTGAATTACAATCGTACTCTCTAACTCACATCACAGGTGAAACCAAGCTCTAACCATAATCTAAACTCCCCATTTGCCTTAAAGAAATCGCAACCCAAATCCTAGCACTAGCCCATGGACCAAACCCTCACTGTCACCTTCGACGTCACCCAGGCTTCACCGTAACCTTGAACTGCAATCTCGTACTCACCCTCACATCAGAGACAGATGCAAACACTGATAGTAACCCTACACTCCCCATTAACCTTAATGAACATGCAACCCTAAAGCAAGCACTTGTCCCTGGACCTTAACCCTTAGAGTCACCATTGACACCACTGAAGGTTATCTTTAAAAATGGATTTAAATCTTGTCCTCACAGTCACATCAGAGACAGTCTCAAACTCTACCTGCAAACCTACCCTCACTGTACACCATTCCATACACCTGATCTGAAACCCTGCCCAGGTCTTCCAACGTGACCCCTCACCACCACCATCACCATCACTCATGTCTAAGAAACATCATGAAAGTCTATCTCGCAATCACCCTCACAATCAGAGCTGGATCCTGACTCTAACCATATCCCTATCCTCCACTTACAGCTAAACCACCACTTCAACTTAACCCTGGACTGCAACCAGGACCTGAAACCTCACTGTCACCATCGATGTTACCCATGCTTCACCATAAACCTGATGTTCAATCTCGTCCTCACCCTCACAACAGAGCCGGATTGTTAGCCTAAACAAAACCATGTGCTCCCTGTACACCTTTCCGAACACCTAACCCTAACCCTAGACCTAGCCCATGGAACTGAACCCTGACAGTCACCATCGACATCACCCAGGCTTCAGCGTAAACCTGATGTTCAATCTCTTCCTCATCCTCACATCAGAGCCCAATTCTAACCCTTCCCATAACCGTATCTTCCCTGTACACCTTACCAAACACCTAACCCTAACCCTAGCCCTAGCCCATGGAATTGAACCTTGACGGTCACCATCGACATCACCCAGGCTTCAGCGTAAACCCGATGTGCAATCCCATCCTCATCCTCACATCAGAGCCCGACTCAAACCCTTCCCATAACCGTATCTTCCCTGTACACCTTACCAAACACCTAACCCTAACCCTAGCCTTGTTCCCTGGACTTACCCCTCACCATCACCATCAATGTCCCCTACGCTTCAATGAAAACCTCGACCTCAATCTATCCCTCAACATCACATCAGAGGTGAATCCTAAGCAAAATGATAAACCAATCCTCCCTGTACACATTACAGGACACCTAACCCTAAACCTAACCTTGTTCACTGGCCTGTACCCTCTCTGTTAAAATCGACATCTCCCATGCATCACTGTAAACCTCCGTGTCAATCACACCCTCACCATCACATCAGAGTCACACCCTAACTCCAAACGTAGTCCCGTATGTTCCATACACCTCAGTGAAAACCAACCTTCTCTCTACTGCTGGTCATTTGACATGACCACACAACATCTCAATTGACATCTTCCATGCTTCACCTTAATCCTGAATTACAATCATACTCTCTAACTCACATCAGAGCTGGGCCCTAATGCTAACCATAATCCAAACTCCTCGTTCATGTTAAAGAACTAGTATCCATTAACCTAGCCCTAGCCCATGGATCTGAATCATCACCATCACCATCGATGTCACTGAGAATTAACCATAAACTGGATCTTCAATCTCGTACTCACCCTCACGTCAGAGACAGACCCTAACACTAATTGTAACCCTATCTTCGCCATAAACCTAAACAAACACCCAACCCTAACCCTAGTCTTTGTCCCTGGACATTGTCCCTCAGCGTCACCACTGACTTCACCGAAGGTTCGCTTTATCCATGGATTTAAATCTTGTCTTCGTAATCACTTCAGAGACAGACTCTAACTCTCACCATACATTTACCCTCAATGTTCACCATTTCGTACACCTAATACGATACCCTGCCCACGTCCTTCGCTCTGACCCCTCACCACAAACACCACCATCAAGCATGTCTATCAAAAAGAGTGAATATCATTCTCACAATCACCCTCACTTTAGAGCTGGATCCTGTCTCTAACCATATCCCTGTCCTCCATGCACAGTTAAACCAACACCGAAAACTAACCCTAGCTTGGCTCCTGGACCTGAAACCGCACAATCACCAACGATGTCACCCAGAATTCTCCGTAAACCCGGTGTTCAATCTCGTCCTCAACCGCACTACAGAGCCAGACCATAAGCCTAAATGAAACCATATAGTCCCTGTACACCTTACCAAACACCTAACCCTACCCCTAGCCCTAGCCCATGGACCTAATACCTCACAATCACCATTGACATCACCCAGGCTTCAGCGTAAACCTGATGTTCAATCTCGTCCTGATCCTCACGTCAGAGCCCAATCCGAACCCTTCCCATAACAATATCTCCCCCGTACACCTTGCCAAACACTTAACCCTGAACCTAGCCTTGTTTCCTTGACTTACCCCTCACTGTCACCATCAGCGTCCCCCATGCCTCACTGTAAAACTCCTCCTCAGTGTACCCCTTCACCTCACATCAGAGCTGGATCCTAAGCATAACGATAACCCTCTCCTCCCAGTACAACTTACAGAACACCAAACCCTAACCCTAACCTTGTTCACTGACCAAAACCCTCACCGTCAAAATCGACATCTAACACACCTCACAGTAAACGTCAAGAACAATCTCACCCTTGGGCTCACATCAGAGCTACATCCTAACTTTAAACATAGTCCTGTATGTCCCGTAAAACTTTGCGAACACCAACCCTAACTCGAGTGCTGATCACTAGACCTGACCCCTCAGCATCATATTTGACATCATCCACGCTTCACCTTAAACCTGAATTACAATCATACTCTCTACTTCACATCACACCAGACCCAAATTCTAACTGTAATCTAAACTCCCCATTCGCCTTAAAGAACTACCAACTATAATACTAGCCCTAGCCCATGGATCTAACCTACACCGCCACCTTCGAGGTCAACACATGCTTCACCGGTAACTTAAACTTCCATCTCGTCCTTACCCTCATATAAGAGACAGACCCTAAATCAAATCGTAACCCTAACTTCCCCATAAAACTTAAGTTACACCCAAGCCTAACACTAGCCCTTGTCCGTGGACATTGCCCCTCACCATCACCATTGACAACACACAAGGTTCCCTTTAAACATGGATTTAAATCTGGCCCCCTACTCACATCAGAGACAGTCCCAAACTCAAAATGTAACCCTCTCCTCACTGTTCACCGTTCGTACACCTGACCCAAAACCCTGCCCAGTTTCTTCGACCTGACCCCTCACCACCGACAGCACCATGACTCATGTCTAACAAAAATCATGAAGGTCTGTATCGAAAATGACATCAGGTCAGAGCTGGATCCTGATTCCTACCATACCCCAATCCTCCACGTACAGCGAACTGAACACCGACACCTAAACCTAGACCTGGCCCCTGGACCTGAAACCTCATCGTCACCAATGACATCACCCACGTTCAGCGCAAACCTGATGTTCAATCACTTCCTCATCCACACATCAGAGCCTGATCCTAATCCTTCCCATAACCATATCTTCCCTGTACACCTTACCAAGCACCTATCCCTAACCCTAACCTTGTTTCCTGGTTGAATCCTCACTGACAAAATCGACATCCCCCATGCCTCACTGTAAACCTCCACCTCAATGTCGTCCATGCCATCACGTCAGAGCCAGATCCTAACTCTAAACATAGTCCTATACGTCTGGTACACCTTAGCAAACACAAACCCTAACTGTAGCCCAGGTCTCTTGACCTGACACAACATCACAATTGACATCATTCACGCTTCACCTCAACTCTGAATTACAATCGTACTCTCTAACTCACATCACAGGTGAAACCAATCTGAATTACAATCGTACTCTCTAACTCACATCACAGGTGAAACCAAGCTCTAACCATAATCTAAACTCCCCATTTGCCTTAAAGAAATCGCAACCCAAATCCTAGCACTAGCCCATGGGCCAAACCCTCACTGTCACCTTCGACGTCACCCAGGCTTCACCGTAACGTTGAACTGCAATCTCGTACTCACCCTCACATCAGAGACAGATGCAAACACTGATAGTAACCCTACACTCCCCATTAACCTTAATGAACATGCAACCCTAAAGCAAGCACTTGTCCCTGGATCTTAACCCTTAGAGTCACCATTGACACCACTGAAGGTTATCTTTAAAAATGGATTTAAATCTTGTCCTCACAGTCACATCAGAGACAGTCTCTAACTCTACCTGCAAACCTACCCTCACTGTACACCATTCCATACACCTGATCTGAAACCCTGCCCAGGTCTTCCAACGTGACCCCTCACCACCACCATCACCATCACTCATGTCTAAGAAACATCATGAAAGTCTATCTCGCAATCACCCTCACAATCAGAGCTGGATCCTGACTCTAACCATATCCCTATCCTCCACTTACAGCTAAACCACCACTTCAACTTAACCCTGGACTGCAACCAGGACCTGAAACCTCACTGTCACCATCGATGTTACCCATGCTTCACCATAAACCTGATGTTCAATCTCGTCCTCACCCTCACAACAGAGCCGGATTGTTAGCCTAAACAAAACCATGTGCTCCCTGTACACCTTTCCGAACACCTAACCCTAACCCTAGACCTAGCCCATGGAACTGAACCCTGACAGTCACCATCGACATCACCCAGGCTTCAGCGTAAACCTGATGTTCAATCTCTTCCTCATCCTCACATCAGAGCCCAATTCTAACCCTTCCCATAACCGTATCTTCCCTGTACACCTTACCAAACACCTAACCCTAACCCTAGCCCTAGCCCATGGAATTGAACCTTGACGGTCACCATCGACATCACCCAGGCTTCAGCGTAAACCCGATGTGCAATCCCATCCTCATCCTCACATCAGAGCCCGACTCAAACCCTTCCCATAACCGTATCTTCCCTGTACACCTTACCAAACACCTAACCCTAACCCTAGCCTTGTTCCCTGGACTTACCCCTCACCATCACCATCAATGTCCCCTACGCTTCAATGAAAACCTCGACCTCAATCTATCCCTCAACATCACATCAGAGGTGAATCCTAAGCAAAATGATAAACCAATCCTCCCTGTACACATTACAGGACACCTAACCCTAAACCTAACCTTGTTCACTGGCCTGTACCCTCTCTGTAAAAATCGACATCTCCCATGCGTCACTGTAAACCTCCGTGTCAATCTCACCCTCAACATCACATCAGAGTCACACCCTAACTCCAAACGTAGTCCCGTATGTTCCATACACCTCAGTGAAAACCAACCTTCTCTCTACTGCTGGTCATTTGACATGACCACACAACATCTCAGTTGACATCTTCCATGCTTCACCTTAATCCTGAATTACAATCATACTCTCTAACTCACATCAGAGCTGGGCCCTAATGCTAACCATAATCCAAACTCCTCGTTCATGTTAAAGAACTAGTATCCATTAACCTAGCCCTAGCCCATGGATCTGAATCATCACCATCACCATCGATGTCACTGAGAATTAACCATAAACTGGATCTTCAATCTCGTACTCACCCTCACATCAGAGACAGACCCTAACTCTAATTGTAACCCTATCTTCGCCATAAACCTAAACAAACACCCAACCCTAACCCTAGTCTTTGTCCCTGGACATTGTCCCTCAGCGTCACCACTGACTTCACCGAAGGTTCGCTTTATCCATGGATTTAAATCTTGTCTTCGTAATCACTTCAGAGACAGACTCTAACTCTCACCATACATTTACCCTCAATGTTCACCATTTCGTACACCTAATACGATACCCTGCCCACGTCCTTCGCTCTGACCCCTCACCACAAACACCACCATCAAGCATGTCTATCAAAAAGAGTGAATATCATTCTCACAATCACCCTCACTTTAGAGCTGGATCCTGACTCTAACCATACCCCTATCCTCCATGCACAGTTAAACCAACACCGAAACCTAACCCTAGCTTGGCTCCTGGACCTGAAACTGCACAATCACCAACGATGTCACCCAGAATTCTCCGTAAACCCGATGTTCAATCTCGTCCTCAACCGCAGTACAGAGCCAGATCATAAGCCTAAATGAAACCATATAGTCCCTGTACACCTTACCAAACACCTAACCCTACCCCTAGCCCTAGCCCATGGACCTAATACCTCACAATCACCATTGACATCACCCAGGCTTCAGCGTAAACCTGATGTTCAATCTCGTCCTGATCCTCACGTCAGAGCCCTATCCGAACCCTTCCCATAACAATATCTGCCCCGTACACCTTGCCAAACACTTAACCCTGAACCTAGCCTTGTTTCCTTGACTTACCCCTCACTGTCACCATCAGCGTCCCCCATGCCTCACTGTAAAACTCCTCCTCAGTGTACCCCTTCACCTCACATCAGAGCTGGATCCTAAGCATAACGATAACCCTCTCCTCCCAGTACAACTTACAGAACACCAAACCCTAACCCTAACCTTGTTCACTGACCAAAACCCTCACCGTCAAAATCGACATCTAACACACCTCACAGTAAACGTCAAGAACAATCTCACCCTTGGGCTCACATCAGAGCTACATCCTAACTTTAAACATAGTCCTGTATGTCCCGTAAAACTTTGCGAACACCAACCCTAACTCGAGTGCTGATCACTAGACCTGACCCCTCAGCATCATATTTGACATCATCCACGCTTCACCTTAAACCTGAATTACAATCATACTCTCTACTTCACATCACACCAGACCCAAATTCTAACTGTAATCTAAACTCCCCATTCGCCTTAAAGAACTACCAACTATAATACTAGCCCTAGCCCATGGATCTAACCTACACCGCCACCTTCGATGTCAACACATGCTTCACCAGTAACTTAAACTTCCATCTCGTCCTTACCCTCATATAAGAGACAGACCCTAAATCAAATCGTAACCCTAACTTCCCCATAAAACTTAAGTTACACCCAAGCCTAACACTAGCCCTTGTCCGAGGACATTGCCCCTCACCATCACCATTGACAACACACAAGGTTCCCTTTAAACATGGATTTAAATCTGGCCCCCTACTCACATCAGAGACAGTCCCAAACTCAAAATGTAACCCTATCCTCACTGTTCACCGTTCGTACACCTGAACCAAAACCCTGCCCAGTTTCTTCAACCTGACCCCTCACCACCGACAGCACCATGACTCATGTCTAACAAAAATCATGAAGGTCTGTATCGAAAATGACATCAGGTCAGAGCTGGATCCTGATTCCTACCATACCCCAATCCTCCACGTACAGCGAACTGAACACCGACACCTAAACCTAGACCTGGCCCCTGGACCTGAAACCTCATCGTCACCAATGACATCACCCACGTTCAGCGCAAACCTGATGTTCAATCACTTCCTCATCCACACATCAGAGCCTGATCCTAATCCTTCCCATAACCATATCTTCCCTGTACACCTTACCAAGCACCTATCCCTAACCCTAACCTTGTTTCCTGGTTGAATCCTCACTGACAAAATCGACATCCCCCATGCCTCACTGTAAACCTCCACCTCAATGTCGTCCATGCCATCACGTCAGAGCCAGATCCTAACTCTAAACATAGTCCTATACGTCTGGTACACCTTAGCAAACACAAACCCTAACTGTAGCCCAGGTCTCTTGACCTGACACAACATCACAATTGACATCATTCACGCTTCACCTCAACTCTGAATTACAATCGTACTCTCTAACTCACATCACAGGTGAAACCAAGCTCTAACCATAATCTAAACTCCCCGTTTGCCTTAAAGAAATCGCAACCCAAATCCTAGCACTAGCCCATGGACCAAACCCTCACTGTCACCTTCGACGTCACCCAGGCTTCACCGTAAACTTGAACTGCAATCTCGTACTCACCCTCACATCAGAGACAGATGCAAACACTGATAGTAACCCTACACTCCCCATTAACCTTAATGAACATGCAACCCTAAAGCAAGCACTTGTCCCTGGACCTTAACCCTTAGAGTCACCATTGACACCACTGAAGGTTATCTTTAAAAATGGATTTAAATCTTGTCCTCACAGTCACATCAGAGACAGTCTCTAACTCTACCTGCAAACCTACCCTCACTGTACACCATTCCATACACCTGATCTGAAACCCTGCCCAGGTCTTCCACCGTGACCCCTCACCACCACCATCACCATCACTCATGTCTAAGAAACATCATGAAAGTCAATCTCGCAATCACCCTCACAATCAGAGCTGGATCCTGACTCTAACCATATCCCTATCCTCCACTTACAGCTAAACCACCACTTAAACTTAACCCTGGACTGCAACCAGGACCTGAAACCTCACTGTCACCATCGATGTTACCCATGCTTCACCATAAACCTGATGTTCAATCTCGTCCTCACCCTCACAACAGAGCCGGATTGTTAGCCTAAACAAAACCATGTGCTCCCTGTACACCTTTCCGAACACCTAACCCTAACCCTAGACCTAGCCCATGGAACTGAACCCTGACAGTCACCATCGACATCACCCAGGCTTCAGCGTAAACCTGATGTTCAATCTCTTCCTCATCCTCACATCAGAGCCCAATTCTAACCCTTCCCATAACCGTATCTTCCCTGTACACCTTACCAAACAGCTAACCCTAACCCTAGCCCTAGCCCATGGAATTGAACCTTGACGGTCACCATCGACATCACCCAGGCTTCAGCGTAAACCCGATGTGCAATCCCATCCTCATCCTCACATCAGAGCCCGACTCAAACCCTTCCCATAACCGTATCTTCCCTGTACACCTTACCAAACACCTAACCCTAACCCTAGCCTTGTTCCCTGGACTTACCCCTCACCATCACCATCAATGTCCCCTACGCTTCAATGAAAACCTCGACCTCAATCTATCCCTCAACATCACATCAGAGGTGAATCCTAAGCAAAATGATAAACCAATCCTCCCTGTACACATTACAGGACACCTAACCCTAAACCTAACCTTGTTCACTGGCCTGTACCCTCTCTGTTAAAATCGACATCTCCCATGCGTCACTGTAAACCTCCGTGTCAATCTCACCCTCACCATCACATCAGAGTCACACCCTAACTCCAAACGTAGTCAAGTATGTTCCATACACCTCAGTGAAAACCAACCTTCTCTCTACTGCTGGTCATTTGACATGACCACACAACATCTCAATTGACATCTTCCATGCTTCACCTTAATCCTGAATTACAATCATACTCTCTAACTCACATCAGAGCTGGGCCCTAATGCTAACCATAATCCAAACTCCTCGTTCATGTTAAAGAACTAGTATCCATTAACCTAGCCCTAGCCCATGGATCTGAATCATCACCATCACCGTAGATGTCACTGAGAATTAACCATAAACTGGATCTTCAATCTCGTACTCAGCCTCACATCATAGACAGACACTAACTCTAATTGTAACCCTATCTTCGCCATAAACCTAAACAAACACCCAACCCTAACCCTAGTCTTTGTCCCTGGACATTGTCCCTCAGCGTCACCACTGACTTCACCGAAGGTTCGCTTTATCCATGGATTTAAATCTTGTCTTCGTAATCACTTCAGAGACAGACTCTAACTCTCACCATACATTTACCCTCAATGTTCACCATTTCGTACACCTAATACGATACCCTGCCCACGTCCTTCGCTCTGACCCCTCACCACAAACACCACCATCAAGCATGTCTATCAAAAAGAGTGAATATCATTCTCACAATCACCCTCACTTTAGAGCTGGATCCTGAATCTAACCATATCCCTATCCTCCATGCACAGTTAAACCAACACCGAAACCTAACCCTAGCTTGGCTCCTGGACCTGAAACCGCACAATCACCAACGATGTCACCCAGAATTCTCCGTAAACCCGATGTTCAATCTCGTCCTCAACCGCACTACAGAGCCAGATCATAAGCCTAAATGAAACCATATAGTGCCTGTACACCTTACCAAACACCTAACCCTACCCCTAGCCCTAGCCCATGGACCTAATACCTCACAATCACCATTGACATCACCCAGGCTTCAGCGTAAACCTGATGTTCAATCTCGTCCTGATCCTCACGTCAGAGCCCAATCCGAACCCTTCCCATAACAATATCTCCCCCGTACACCTTACCAAACACTTAACCCTGAACCTAGCCTTGTTTCCTTGACTTACCCCTCACTGTCACCATCAGCGTCCCCCATGCCTCACTGTAAAACTCCTCGTCAGTGTACCCCTTCACCTCACATCAGAGCTGGATCCTAAGCATAACGATAACCCTCTCCTCCCAGTACAACTTACAGAACACCAAACCCTAACCCTAACCTTGTTCACTGACCAAAACCCTCACCGTCAAAATCGACATCTAACACACCTCACAGTAAACGTCAAGAACAATCTCACCCTTGGGCTCACATCAGAGCTACATCCTAACTTTAAACATAGTCCTGTATGTCCCGTAAAACTTTGCGAACACCAACCCTAACTCGAGTGCTGATCACTAGACCTGACCCCTCAGCATCATATTTGACATCATCCACGCTTCACCTTAAACCTGAATTACAATCATACTCTCTACTTCACATCACACCAGACCCAAATTCTAACTGTAATCTAAACTCCCCATTCGCCTTAAAGAACTACCAACTATAATACTAGCCCTAGCCCATGGATCTAACCTACACCGCCACCTTCGATCTCAACACATGCTTCACCGGTAACTTAAACTTCCATCTCGTCCTTACCCTCATATAAGAGACAGACCCTAAATCAAATCGTAACCCTAACTTCCCCATAAAACTTAAGTTACACCCAAGCCTAACACTAGCCCTTGTCCGTGAACATTGCCCCTAACCATCACCATTGACAACACACAAGGTTCCCTTTAAACATGAATTTAAATCTGGCCCCCTACTCACATCAGAGACAGTCCCAAACTCAAAATGTAACCCTCTCCTCACTGTTCACCGTTCGTACACCTGACCCAAAACCCTGCCCAGTTTCTTCGACCTGACCCCTCGCCACCGACAGCACCATGACTCATGTCTAACAAAAATCATGAAGGTCTGTATCGAAAATGACATCAGGTCAGAGCTGGATCCTGATTCCTACCATACCCCAATCCTCCACGTACAGCGAACTGAACACCGACACCTAAACCTAGACCTGGCCCCTGGACCTGAAACCTCATCGTCACCAATGACATCACCCACGTTCAGCGCAAACCTGATGTTCAATCACTTCCTCATCCACACATCAGAGCCTGATCCTAATCCTTCCCATAACCATATCTTCCCTGTACACCTTACCAAGCACCTATCCCTAACCCTAACCTTGTTTCCTGGTTGAATCCTCACTGACAAAATCGACATCCCCCATGCCTCACTGTAAACCTCCACCTCAATGTCGTCCATGCCATCACGTCAGAGCCAGATCCTAACTCTAAACATAGTCCTATACGTCTGGTACACCTTAGCAAACACAAACCCTAACTGTAGCCCAGGTCTCTTGACCTGACACAACATCACAATTGACATCATTCACGCTTCACCTCAACTCTGAATTACAATCGTACTCTCTAACTCACATCACAGGTGAAACCAAGCTCTAACCATAATCTAAACTCCCCATTTGCCTTAAAGAAATCGCAACCCAAATCCTAGCACTAGCCCATGGACCAAACCCTCACTGTCACCTTCGACGTCACCCAGGCTTCACCGTAACCTTGAACTGCAATCTCGTACTCACCCTCACATCAGAGACAGATGCAAACACTGATAGTAACCCTACACTCCCCATTAACCTTAATGAACATGCAACCCTAAAGCAAGCACTTGTCCCTGGACCTTAACCCTTAGAGTCACCATTGACACCACTGAAGGTTATCTTTAAAAATGGATTTAAATCTTGTCCTCACAGTCACATCAGAGACAGTCTCTAACTCTACCTGCAAACCTACCCTCACTGTACACCATTCCATACACCTGATCTGAAACCCTGCCCAGGTCTTCCAACGTGACCCCTCACCACCACCATCACCATCACTCATGTCTAAGAAACATCATGAAAGTCTATCTCGCAATCACCCTCACAATCAGAGCTGGATCCTGACTCTAACCATATCCCTATCCTCCACTTACAGCTAAACCACCACTTCAACTTAACCCTGGACTGCAACCAGGACCTGAAACCTCACTGTCACCATCGATGTTACCCATGCTTCACCATAAACCTGATGTTCAATCTCGTCCTCACCCTCACAACAGAGCCGGATTGTTAGCCTAAACAAAACCATGTGCTCCCTGTACACCTTTCCGAACACCTAACCCTAACCCTAGACCTAGCCCATGGAACTGAACCCTGACAGTCACCATCGACATCACCCAGGCTTCAGCGTAAACCTGATGTTCAATCTCTTCCTCATCCTCACATCAGAGCCCAATTCTAACCCTTCCCATAACCGTATCTTCCCTGTACACCTTACCAAACACCTAACCCTAACCCTAGCCCTAGCCCATGGAATTGAACCTTGACGGTCACCATCGACATCACCCAGGCTTCAGCGTAAACCCGATGTGCAATCCCATCCTCATCCTCACATCAGAGCCCGACTCAAACCCTTCCCATAACCGTATCTTCCCTGTACACCTTACCAAACACCTAACCCTAACCCTAGCCTTGTTCCCTGGACTTACCCCTCACCATCACCATCAATGTCCCCTACGCTTCAATGAAAACCTCGACCTCAATCTATCCCTCAACATCACATCAGAGGTGAATCCTAAGCAAAATGATAAACCAATCCTCCCTGTACACATTACAGGACACCTAACCCTAAACCTAACCTTGTTCACTGGCCTGTACCCTCTCTGTTAAAATCGACATCTCCCATGCGTCACTGTAAACCTCCGTGTCAATCTCACCCTCACCATCACATCAGAGTCACACCCTAACTCCAAACGTAGTCCCGTATGTTCCATACACCTCAGTGAAAACCAACCTTCTCTCTACTGCTGGTCATTTGACATGACCACACAACATCTCAATTGACATCTTCCATGCTTCACCTTAATCCTGAATTACAATCATACTCTCTAACTCACATCAGAGCTGGGCCCTAATGCTAACCATAATCCAAACTCCTCGTTCATGTTAAAGAACTAGTATCCATTAACCTAGCCCTAGCCCATGGATCTGAATCATCACCATCACCATCGATGTCACTGAGAATTAACCATAAACTGGATCTTCAATCTCGTACTCACCCTCACATCAGAGACAGACCCTAACTCTAATTGTAACCCTATCTTCGCCATAAACCTAAACAAACACCCAACCCTAACCCTAGTCTTTGTCCCTGGACATTGTCCCTCAGCGTCACCACTGACTTCACCGAAGGTTCGCTTTATCCATGGATTTAAATCTTGTCTTCGTAATCACTTCAGAGACAGACTCTAACTCTCACCATACATTTACCCTCAATGTTCACCATTTCGTACACCTAATACGATACCCTGCCCACGTCCTTCGCTCTGACCCCTCACCACAAACACCACCATCAAGCATGTCTATCAAAAAGAGTGAATATCATTCTCACAATCACCCTCACTTTAGAGCTGGATCCTGACTCTAACCATATCCCTATCCTCCATGCACAGTTAAACCAACACCGAAACCTAACCCTAGCTTGGCTCCTGGACCTGAAACCGCACAATCACCAACGATGTCACCCAGAATTCTCCGTAAACCCGATGTTCAATCTCGTCCTCAACTGCACTACAGAGCCAGATCATAAGCCTAAATGAAACCATATAGTCCCTGTACACCTTACCAAACACCTAACCCTACCCCTAGCCCTAGCCCATGGACCTAATACCTCACAATCACCATTGACATCACCCAGGCTTCAGCGTAAACCTGATGTTCAATCTCGTCCTGATCCTCACGTCAGAGCCCAATCCGAACCCTTCCCATAACAATATCTCCCCCGTACACCTTGCCAAACACTTAACCCTGAACCTAGCCTTGTTTCCTTGACTTACCCCTCACTGTCACCATCAGCGTCCCCCATGCCTCACTGTAAAACTCCTCCTCAGTGTACCCCTTCACCTCACATCAGAGCTGGATCCTAAGCATAACGATAACCCTCTCCTCCCAGTACAACTTACAGAACACCAAACCCTAACCCTAACCTTGTTCACTGACCAAAACCCTCACCGTCAAAATCGACATCTAACACACCTCACAGTAAACGTCAAGAACAATCTCACCCTTGGGCTCACATCAGAGCTACATCCTAACTTTAAACATAGTCCTGTATGTCCCGTAAAATTTTGCGAACACCAACCCTAACTCGAGTGCTGATCACTAGACCTGACCCCTCAGCATCATATTTGACATCATCCACGCTTCACCTTAAACCTGAATTACAATCATACTCTCTACTTCACATCACACCAGACCCAAATTCTAACTGTAATCTAAACTCCCCATTCGCCTTAAAGAACTACCAACTATAATACTAGCCCTAGCCCATGGATCTAACCTACACCGCCACCTTCGATGTCAACACATGCTTCACCGGTAACTTAAACTTCCATCTCGTCCTTACCCTCATATAAGAGACAGACCCTAAATCAAATCGTAACCCTAACTTCCCCATAAAACTTAAGTTACACCCAAGCCTAACACTAGCCCTTGTCCGTGGACATTGCCCCTCACCATCACCATTGACAACACACAAGGTTCCCTTTAAACATGGATTTAAATCTGGCCCCCTACTCACATCAGAGACAGTCCCAAACTCAAAATGTAACCCTCTCCTCACTGTTCACCGTTCGTACACCTGACCCAAAACCCTGCCCAGTTTCTTCGACCTGACCCCTCACCACAGACAGCACCATGACTCATGTCTAACAAAAATCATGAAGGTCTGTATCGAAAATGACATCAGGTCAGAGCTGGATCCTGATTCCTACCATACCCCAATCCTCCACGTACAGCGAACTGAACACCGACACCTAAACCTAGACCTGGCCCCTGGACCTGAAACCTCATCGTCACCAATGACATCACCCACGTTCAGCGCAAACCTGATGTTCAATCACTTCCTCATCCACACATCAGAGCCTGATCCTAATCCTTCCCATAACCATATCTTCCCTGTACACCTTACCAAACACCTATCCCTAACCCTAACCTTGTTTCCTGGTTGAATCCTCACTGACAAAATCGACATCCCCCATGCCTCACTGTAAACCTCCACCTCAATGTCGTCCATGCCATCACGTCAGAGCCAGATCGTAACTCTAAACATAGTCCTATACGTCTGGTACACCTTAGCAAACACAAACCCTAACTGTAGCCCAGGTCTCTTGACCTGACACAACATCACAATTGACATCATTCACGCTTCACCTCAACTCTGAATTACAATCGTACTCTCTAACTCACATCACAGGTGAAACCAAGCTCTAACCATAATCTAAACTCCCCATTTGCCTTAAAGAAATCGCAACCCAAATCCTAGCACTAGCCCATGGACCAAACCCTCACTGTCACCTTCGACGTCACCCAGGCTTCACCGTAACCTTGAACTGCAATCTCGTACTCACCCTCACATCAGAGACAGATGCAAACACTGATAGTAACCCTACACTCCCCATTAACCTTAATGTACATGCAACCCTAAAGCAAGCACTTGTCCCTGGACCTTAACCCTTAGAGTCACCATTGACACCACTGAAGGTTATCTTTAAAAATGGATTTAAATCTTGTCCTCACAGTCACATCAGAGACAGTCTCTAACTCTACCTGCAAACCTACCCTCACTGTACACCATTCCATACACCTGATCTGAAACCCTGCCCAGGTCTTCCAACGTGACCCCTCACCACCACCATCACCATCACTCATGTCTAAGAAACATCATGAAAGTCTATCTCGCAATCACCCTCACAATCAGAGCTGGATCCTGACTCTAACCATATCCCTATCCTCCACTTACAGCTAAACCACCACTTAAACTTAACCCTGGACTGCAACCAGGACCTGAAACCTCACTGTCACCATCGATGTTACCCATGCTTCACCATAAACCTGATGTTCAATCTCGTCCTCACCCTCACAACAGAGCCGGATTGTTAGCCTAAACAAAACCATGTGCTCCCTGTACACCTTTCCGAACACCTAACCCTAACCCTAGACCTAGCCCATGGAACTGAACCCTGACAGTCACCATCGACATCACCCAGGCTTCAGCGTAAACCTGATGTTCAATCTCTTCCTCATCCTCACATCAGAGCCCAATTCTAACCCTTCCCATAACCGTATCTTCCCTGTACACCTTACCAAACACCTAACCCTAACCCTAGCCCTAGCCCATGGAATTGAACCTTGACGGTCACCATCGACATCACCCAGGCTTCAGCGTAAACCCGATGTGCAATCCCATCCTCATCCTCACATCAGAGCCCGACTCAAACCCTTCCCATAACCGTATCTTCCCTGTACACCTTACCAAACACCTAACCCTAACCCTAGCCTTGTTCCCTGGACTTACCCCTCACCATCACCATCAATGTCCCCTACGCTTCAATGAAAACCTCGACCTCAATCTATCCCTCAACATCACATCAGAGGTGAATCCTAAGCAAAATGATAAACCAATCCTCCCTGTACACATTACAGGACACCTAACCCTAAACCTAACCTTGTTCACTGGCCTGTACCCTCTCTGTTAAAATCGACATCTCCCATGCGTCACTGTAAACCTCCGTGTCAATCTCACCCTCACCATCACATCAGAGTCACACCCTAACTCCAAACGTAGTCCCGTATGTTCCATACACCTCAGTGAAAACCAACCTTCTCTCTACTGCTGGTCATTTGACATGACCACACAACATCTCAATTGACATCTTCCATGCTTCACCTTAATCCTGAATTACAATCATACTCTCTAACTCACATCAGAGCTGGGCCCTAATGCTAACCATAATCCAAACTCCTCGTTCATGTTAAAGAACTAGTATCCATTAACCTAGCCCTAGCCCATGGATCTGAATCATCACCATCACCATCGATGTCACTGAGAATTAACCATAAACTGGATCTTCAATCTCGTACTCACCCTCACATCAGAGACAGACCCTAACTCTAATTGTAACCCTATCTTCGCCATAAACCTAAACAAACACCCAACCCTAACCCTAGTCTTTGTCCCTGGACATTGTCCCTCAGCGTCACCACTGACTTCACCGAAGGTTCGCTTTATCCATGGATTTAAATCTTGTCTTCGTAATCACTTCAGAGACAGACTCTAACTCTCACCATACATTTACCCTCAATGTTCACCATTTCGTACACCTAATACGATACCCTGCCCACGTCCTTCGCTCTGACCCCTCACCACAAACACCACCATCAAGCATGTCTATCAAAAAGAGTGAATATCATTCTCACAATCACCCTCACTTTAGAGCTGGATCCTGACTCTAACCATATCCCTATCCTCCATGCACAGTTAAACCAACACCGAAACCTAACCCTAGCTTGGCTCCTGGACCTGAAACCGCACAATCACCAACGATGTCACCCAGAATTCTCCGTAAACCCGATGTTCAATCTCGTCCTCAACCGCACTACAGAGCCAGATCATAAGCCTAAATGAAACCATATAGTCCCTGTACACCTTACCAAACACCTAACCCTACCCCTAGCCCTAGCCCATGGACCTAATACCTCACAATCACCATTGACATCACCCAGGCTTCAGCGTAAACCTGATGTTCAATCTCGTCCTGATCCTCACGTCAGAGCCCAATCCGAACCCTTCCCATAACAATATCTCCCCCGTACACCTTGCCAAACACTTAACCCTGAACCTAGCCTTGTTTCCTTGACTTACCCCTCACTGTCACCATCAGCGTCCCCCATGCCTCACTGTAAAACTCCTCGTCAGTGTACCAGTTCACCTCACATCAGAGCTGGATCCTAAGCATAACGATAACCCTCTCCTCCCAGTACAACTTACAGAACACCAAACCCTAACCCTAACCTTGTTCACTGACCAAAACCCTCACCGTCAAAATCGACATCTAACACACCTCACAGTAAACGTCAAGAACAATCTCACCCTTGGGCTCACATCAGAGCTACATCCTAACTTTAAACATAGTCCTGTATGTCCCGTAAAACTTTGCGAACACCAACCCTAACTCGAGTGCTGATCACTAGACCTGACCCCTCAGCATCATATTTGACATCATCCACGCTTCACCTTAAACCTGAATTACAATCATACTCTCTACTTCACATCACACCAGACCCAAATTCTAACTGTAATCTAAACTCCCCATTCGCCTTAAAGAACTACCAACTATAATACTAGCCCTAGCCCATGGATCTAACCTACACCGCCACCTTCGATGTCAACACATGCTTCACCGGTAACTTAAACTTCCATCTCGTCCTTACCCTCATATAAGAGACAGACCCTAAATCAAATCGTAACCCTAACTTCCCCATAAAACTTAAGTTACACCCAAGCCTAACACTAGCCCTTGTCCGTGGACATTGCCCCTCACCCTCACCATTGACAACACACAAGGTTCCCTTTAAACATGGATTTAAATCTGGCCCCCTACTCACATCAGAGACAGTCCCAAACTCAAAATGTAACCCTCTCCTCACTGTTCACCGTTCGTACACCTGACCCAAAACCCTGCCCAGTTTCTTCGACCTGACCCCTCACCACAGACAGCACCATGACTCATGTCTAACAAAAATCATGAAGGTCTGTATCGAAAATGACATCAGGTCAGAGCTGGATCCTGATTCCTACCATACCCCAATCCTCCACGTACAGCGAACTGAACACCGACACCTAAACCTAGACCTGGCCCCTGGACCTGAAACCTCATCGTCACCAATGACATCACCCACGTTCAGCGCAAACCTGATGTTCAATCACTTCCTCATCCACACATCAGAGCCTGATCCTAATCCTTCCCATAACCATATCTTCCCTGTACACCTTACCAAACACCTATCCCTAACCCTAACCTTGTTTCCTGGTTGAATCCTCACTGACAAAATCGACATCCCCCATGCCTCACTGTAAACCTCCACCTCAATGTCGTCCATGCCATCACGTCAGAGCCAGATCCTAACTCTAAACATAGTCCTATACGTCTGGTACACCTTAGCAAACACAAACCCTAACTGTAGCCCAGGTCTCTTGACCTGACACAACATCACAATTGACATCATTCACGCTTCACCTCAACTCTGAATTACAATCGTACTCTCTAACTCACATCACAGGTGAAACCAAGCTCTAACCATAATCTAAACTCCCCATTTGCCTTAAAGAAATCGCAACCCAAATCCTAGCACTAGCCCATGGACCAAACCCTCACTGTCACCTTCGACGTCACCCAGGCTTCACCGTAACCTTGAACTGCAATCTCGTACTCACCCTCACATCAGAGACAGATGCAAACACTGATAGTAACCCTACACTCCCCATTAACCTTAATGAACATGCAACCCTAAAGCAAGCACTTGTCCCTGGACCTTAACCCTTAGAGTCACCATTGACACCACTGAAGGTTATCTTTAAAAATGGATTTAAATCTTGTCCTCACAGTCACATCAGAGACAGTCTCTAACTCTACCTGCAAACCTACCCTCACTGTACACCATTCCATACACCTGATCTGAAACCCTGCCCAGGTCTTCCAACGTGACCCCTCACCACCACCATCACCATCACTCATGTCTAAGAAACATCATGAAAGTCTATCTCGCAATCACCCTCACAATCAGAGCTGGATCCTGACTCTAACCATATCCCTATCCTCCACTTACAGCTAAACCACCACTTAAACTTAACCCTGGACTGCAACCAGGACCTGAAACCTCACTGTCACCATCGATGTTACCCATGCTTCACCATAAACCTGATGTTCAATCTCGTCCTCACCCTCACAACAGAGCCGGATTGTTAGCCTAAACAAAACCATGTGCTCCCTGTACACCTTTCCGAACACCTAACCCTAACCCTAGACCTAGCCCATGGAACTGAACCCTGACAGTCACCATCGACATCACCCAGGCTTCAGCGTAAACCTGATGTTCAATCTCTTCCTCATCCTCACATCAGAGCCCAATTCTAACCCTTCCCATAACCGTATCTTCCCTGTACACCTTACCAAACACCTAACCCTAACCCTAGCCCTAGCCCATGGAATTGAACCTTGACGGTCACCATCGACATCACCCAGGCTTCAGCGTAAACCCGATGTGCAATCCCATCCTCATCCTCACATCAGAGCCCGACTCAAACCCTTCCCATAACCGTATCTTCCCTGTACACCTTACCAAACACCTAACCCTAACCCTAGCCTTGTTCCCTGGACTTACCCCTCACCATCACCATCAATGTCCCCTACGCTTCAATGAAAACCTCGACCTCAATCTATCCCTCAACATCACATCAGAGGTGAATCCTAAGCAAAATGATAAACCAATCCTCCCTGTACACATTACAGGACACCTAACCCTAAACCTAACCTTGTTCACTGGCCTGTACCCTCTCTGTTAAAATCGACATCTCCCATGCGTCACTGTAAACCTCCGTGTCAATCTCACCCTCACCATCACATCAGAGTCACACCCTAACTCCAAACGTAGTCCCGTATGTTCCATACACCTCAGTGAAAACCAACCTTCTCTCTACTGCTGGTCATTTGACATGACCACACAACATCTCAATTGACATCTTCCATGCTTCACCTTAATCCTGAATTACAATCATACTCTCTAACTCACATCAGAGCTGGGCCCTAATGCTAACCATAATCCAAACTCCTCGTTCATGTTAAAGAACTAGTATCCATTAACCTAGCCCTAGCCCATGGATCTGAATCATCACCATCACCATCGATGTCACTGAGAATTAACCATAAACTGGATCTTCAATCTCGTACTCACCCTCACATCAGAGACAGACCCTAACTCTAATTGTAACCCTATCTTCGCCATAAACCTAAACAAACACCCAACCCTAACCCTAGTCTTTGTCCCTGGACATTGTCCCTCAGCGTCACCACTGACTTCACCGAAGGTTCGCTTTATCCATGGATTTAAATCTTGTCTTCGTAATCACTTCAGAGACAGACTCTAACTCTCACCATACATTTACCCTCAATGTTCACCATTTCGTACACCTAATACGATACCCTGCCCACGTCCTTCGCTCTGACCCCTCACCACAAACACCACCATCAAGCATGTCTATCAAAAAGAGTGAATATCAGTCTCACAATCACCCTCACTTTAGAGCTGGATCCTGACTCTAACCATATCCCTATCCTCCATGCACAGTTAAACCAACACCGAAACCTAACCCTAGCTTGGCTCCTGGACCTGAAACCGCACAATCACCAACGATGTCACCCAGAATTCTCCGTAAACCCGATGTTCAATCTCGTCCTCAACCGCACTACAGAGCCAGATCATAAGCCTAAATGAAACCATATAGTCCCTGTACACCTTACCAAACACCTAACCCTACCCCTAGCCCTAGCCCATGGACCTAATACCTCACAATCACCATTGACATCACCCAGGCTTCAGCGTAAACCTGATGTTCAATCTCGTCCTGATCCTCACGTCAGAGCCCAATCCGAACCCTTCCCATAACAATATCTCCCCCGTACACCTTGCCAAACACTTAACCCTGAACCTAGCCTTGTTTCCTTGACTTACCCCTCACTGTCACCATCAGCGTCCCCCATGCCTCACTGTAAAACTCCTCCTAAGTGTACCCCTTCACCTCACATCAGAGCTGGATCCTAAGCATAACGATAACCCTCTCCTCCCAGTACAACTTACAGAACACCAAACCCTAACCCTAACCTTGTTCACTGACCAAAACCCTCACCGTCAAAATCGACATCTAACACACCTCACAGTAAACGTCAAGAACAATCTCACCCTTGGGCTCACATCAGAGCTACATCCTAACTTTAAACATAGTCCTGTATGTCCCGTAAAACTTTGCGAACACCAACCCTAACTCGAGTGCTGATCACTAGACCTGACCCCTCAGCATCATATTTGACATCATCCACGCTTCACCTTAAACCTGAATTACAATCATACTCTCTACTTCACATCACACCAGACCCAAATTCTAACTGTAATCTAAACTCCCCATTCGCCTTAAAGAACTACCAACTATAATACTAGCCCTAGCCCGTGGATCTAACCTACACCGCCACCTTCGATGTCAACACATGCTTCACCAGTAACTTAAACTTCCATCTCGTCCTTACCCTCATATAAGAGACAGACCCTAAATCAAATCGTAACCCTAACTTCCCCATAAAACTTAAGTTACACCCAAGCCTAACACTAGCCCTTGTCCGTGGACATTGCCCCTCACCATCACCATTGACAACACACAAGGTTCCCTTTAAACATGGATTTAAATCTGGCCCCCTACTCACATCAGAGACAGTCCCAAACTCAAAATGTAACCCTATCCTCACTGTTCACCGTTCGTACAACTGACCCAAAAAGCTGCCCAGTTTCTTCGACCTGACCCCTCGCCACCGACAGCACCATGACTCATGTCTAACAAAAATCATGAAGGTCTGTATCGAAAATGACATCAGGTCAGAGCTGGATCCTGATTCCTACCATACCCCAATCCTCCACGTACAGCGAACTGAACACCGACACCTAAACCTAGACCTGGCCCCTGGACCTGAAACCTCATCGTCACCAATGACATCACCCACGTTCAGCGCAAACCTGATGTTCAATCACTTCCTCATCCACACATCAGAGCCTGATCCTAATCCTTCCCATAACCATATCTTCCCTGTACACCTTACCAAACACCTATCCCTAAAACTAACCTTGTTTCCTGGTTGAATCCTCACTGACAAAATCGACATCCCCCATGCCTCACTGTAAACCTCCACCTCAATGTCGTCCATGCCATCACGTCAGAGCCAGATCCTAACTCTAAACATAGTCCTATACGTCTGGTACACCTTAGCAAACACAAACCCTAACTGTAGCCCAGGTCTCTTGACCTGACACAACATCACAATTGACATCATTCACGCTTCACCTCAACTCTGAATTACAATCGTACTCTCTAACTCACATCACAGGTGAAACCAAGCTCTAACCATAATCTAAACTCCCCATTTGCCTTAAAGAAATCGCAACCCAAATCCTAGCACTAGCCCATGGACCAAACCCTCACTGTCACCTTCGACGTCACCCAGGCTTCACCGTAACCTTGAACTGCAATCTCGTACTCACCCTCACATCAGAGACAGATGCAAACACTGATAGTAACCCTACACTCCCCATTAACCTTAATGAACATGCAACCCTAAAGCAAGCACTTGTCCCTGGACCTTAACCCTTAGAGTCACCATTGACACCACTGAAGGTTATCTTTAAAAATGGATTTAAATCTTGTCCTCACAGTCACATCAGAGACAGTCTCTAACTCTACCTGCAAACCTACCCTCACTGTACACCATTCCATACACCTGATCTGAAACCCTGCCCAGGTCTTCCAACGTGACCCCTCACCACCACCATCACCATCACTCATGTCTAAGAAACATCATGAAAGTCTATCTCGCAATCACCCTCACAATCAGAGCTGGATCCTGACTCTAACCATATCCCTATCCTCCACTTACAGCTAAACCACCACTTAAACTTAACCCTGGACTGCAACCAGGACCTGAAACCTCACTGTCACCATCGATGTTACCCATGCTTCACCATAAACCTGATGTTCAATCTCGTCCTCACCCTCACAACAGAGCCGGATTGTTAGCCTAAACAAAACCATGTGCTCCCTGTACACCTTTCCGAACACCTAACCCTAACCCTAGACCTAGCCCATGGAACTGAACCCTGACAGTCACCATCGACATCACCCAGGCTTCAGCGTAAACCTGATGTTCAATCTCTTCCTCATCCTCACATCAGAGCCCAATTCTAACCCTTCCCATAACCGTATCTTCCCTGTACACCTTACCAAACACCTAACCCTAACCCTAGCCCTAGCCCATGGAATTGAACCTTGACGGTCACCATCGACATCACCCAGGCTTCAGCGTAAACCCGATGTGCAATCCCATCCTCATCCTCACATCAGAGCCCGACTCAAACCCTTCCCATAACCGTATCTTCCCTGTACACCTTACCAAACACCTAACCCTAACCCTAGCCTTGTTCCCTGGACTTACCCCTCACCATCACCATCAATGTCCCCTACGCTTCAATGAAAACCTCGACCTCAATCTATCCCTCAACATCACATCAGAGGTGAATCCTAAGCAAAATGATAAACCAATCCTCCCTGTACACATTACAGGACACCTAACCCTAAACCTAACCTTGTTCACTGGCCTGTACCCTCTCTGTTAAAATCGACATCTCCCATGCGTCACTGTAAACCTCCGTGTCAATCTCACCCTCACCATCACATCAGAGTCACACCCTAACTCCAAACGTAGTCCCGTATGTTCCATACACCTCAGTGAAAACCAACCTTCTCTCTACTGCTGGTCATTTGACATGACCACACAACATCTCAATTGACATCTTCCATGCTTCACCTTAATCCTGAATTACAATCATACTCTCTAACTCACATCAGAGCTGGGCCCTAATGCTAACCATAATCCAAACTCCTCGTTCATGTTAAAGAACTAGTATCCATTAACCTAGCCCTAGCCCATGGATCTGAATCATCACCATCACCATCGATGTCACTGAGAATTAACCATAAACCGAATCTTCAATCTCGTACTCACCCTCACATCAGAGACAGACCCTAACTCTAATTGTAACCCTATCTTCGCCATAAACCTAAACAAACACCCAACCCTAACCCTAGTCTTTGTCCCTGGACATTGTCCCTCAGCGTCACCACTGACTTCACCGAAGGTTCGCTTTATCCATGGATTTAAATCTTGTCTTCGTAATCACTTCAGAGACAGACTCTAACTCTCACCATACATTTACCCTCAATGTTCACCATTTCGTACACCTAATACGATACCCTGCCCACGTCCTTCGCTCTGACCCCTCACCACAAACACCACCATCAAGCATGTCTATCAAAAAGAGTGAATATCATTCTCACAATCACCCTCACTTTAGAGCTGGATCCTGACTCTAACCATATCCCTATCCTCCATGCACAGTTAAACCAACACCGAAACCTAACCCTAGCTTGGCTCCTGGACCTGAAACCGCACAATCACCAACGATGTCACCCAGAATTCTCCGTAAACCCGATGTTCAATCTCGTCCTCAACCGCACTACAGAGCCAGATCATAAGCCTAAATGAAACCATATAGTCCCTGTACACCTTACCAAACACCTAACCCTACCCCTAGCCCTAGCCCATGGACCTAATACCTCACAATCACCATTGACATCACCCAGGCTTCAGCGTAAACCTGATGTTCAATCTCGTCCTGATCCTCACGTCAGAGCCCAATCCGAACCCTTCCCATAACAATATCTCCCCCGTACACCTTGCCAAACACTTAACCCTGAACCTAGCCTTGTTTCCTTGACTTACCCCTCACTGTCACCATCAGCGTCCCCCATGCCTCACTGTAAAACTCCTCGTCAGTGTACCAATTCACCTCACATCAGCGCTGGATCCTAAGCATAACGATAACCCTCTCCTCCCAGTACAACTTACAGAACACCAAACCCTAACCCTAACCTTGTTCACTGACCAAAACCCTCACCGTCAAAATCGACATCTAACACACCTCACAGTAAACGTCAAGAACAATCTCACCCTTGGGCTCACATCAGAGCTACATCCTAACTTTAAACATAGTCCTGTATGTCCCGTAAAACTTTGCGAACACCAACCCTAACTCGAGTGCTGATCACTAGACCTGACCCCTCAGCATCATATTTGACATCATCCACGCTTCACCTTAAACCTGAATTACAATCATACTCTCTACTTCACATCACACCAGACCCAAATTCTAACTGTAATCTAAACTCCCCATTCGCCTTAAAGAACTACCAACTATAATACTAGCCCTAGCCCATGGATCTAACCTACACCGCCACCTTCGATGTCAACACATGCTTCACCGGTAACTTAAACTTCCATCTCGTCCTTACCCTCATATAAGAGACAGACCCTAAATCAAATCGTAACCCTAACTTCCCCATAAAACTTAAGTTACACCCAAGCCTAACACTAGCCCTTGTCCGTGGACATTGCCCCTCACCATCACCATTGACAACACACAAAGTTCCCTTTAAACATGGATTTAAATCTGGCCCCCTACTCACATCAGAGACAGTCCCAAACTCAAAATGTAACCCTCTCCTCACCGTTCACCGTTCGTACACCTGACCCAAAAACTTGCCCAGTTTCTTCGACCTGACCCCTCACCACAGACAGCACCATGACTCATGTCTAACAAAAATCATGAAGGTCTGTATCGAAAATGACATCAGGTCAGAGCTGGATCCTGATTCCTACCATACCCCAATCCTCCACGTACAGCGAACTGAACACCGACACCTAAACCTAGACCTGGCCCCTGGACCTGAAACCTCATCGTCACCAATGACATCACCCACGTTCAGCGCAAACCTGATGTTCAATCACTTCCTCATCCACACATCAGAGCCTGATCCTAATCCTTCCCATAACCATATCTTCCCTGTACACCTTACCAAACACCTATCCCTAACCCTAACCTTGTTTCCTGGTTGAATCCTCACTGACAAAATCGACATCCCCCATGCCTCACTGTAAACCTCCACCTCAATGTCGTCCATGCCATCACGTCAGAGCCAGATCCTAACTCTAAACATAGTCCTACACGTCTGGTACACCTTAGCAAACACAAACCCTAACTGTAGCCCAGGTCTCTTGACCTGACACAACATCACAATTGACATCATTCACGCTTCACCTCAACTCAGAAATACAATCGTACTCTCTAACTCACATCACAGGTGAAACCAAGCTCTAACCATAATCTAAACTCCCCATTTGCCTTAAAGAAATCGCAACCCAAATCCTAGCACTAGCCCATGGACCAAACCCTCACTGTCACCTTCGACGTCACCCAGGCTTCACCGTAACCTAGAACTGCAATCTCGTACTCACCCTCACATCAGAGACAGATGCAAACACTGATAGTAACCCTACACTCCCCATTAACTTTAATGTACATGCAACCCTAAAGCAAGCACTTGTCCCTGGACCTTAACCCTTAGAGTCACCATTGACACCACTGAAGGTTATCTTTAAAAATGGATTTAAATCTTGTCCTCACAGTCACATCAGAGACAGTCTCTAACTCTACCTGCAAACCTACCCTCACTGTACACCATTCCATACACCTGATCTGAAACCCTGCCCAGGTCTTCCAACGTGACCCCTCACCACCACCATCACCATCACTCATGTCTAAGAAACATCATGAAAGTCTATCTCGCAATCACCCTCACAATCAGAGCTGGATCCTGACTCTAACCATATCCCTATCCTCCACTTACAGCTAAACCACCACTTAAACTTAACCCTGGACTGCAACCAGGACCTGAAACCTCACTGTCACCATCGATGTTACCCATGCTTCACCATAAACCTGATGTTCAATCTCGTCCTCACCCTCACAACAGAGCCGGATTGTTAGCCTAAACAAAACCATGTGCTCCCTGTACACCTTTCCGAACACCTAACCCTAACCCTAGACCTAGCCCATGGAACTGAACCCTGACAGTCACCACCAACATCACCCAGGCTTCAGCGTAAACCTGATGTTCAATCTCTTCCTCATCCTCACATCAGAGCCCAATTCTAACCCTTCCCATAACCGTATCTTCCCTGTACACCTTACCAAACACCTAACCCTAACCCTAGCCCTAGCCCATGGAATTGAACCTTGACGGTCACCATCGACATCACCCAGGCTTCAGCGTAAACCCGATGTGCAATCCCATCCTCATCCTCACATCAGAGCCCGACTCAAACCCTTCCCATAACCGTATCTTCCCTGTACACCTTACCAAACACCTAACCCTAACCCTAGCCTTGTTCCCTGGACTTACCCCTCACCATCACCATCAATGTCCCCTACGCTTCAATGAAAACCTCGACCTCAATCTATCCCTCAACATCACATCAGAGGTGAATCCTAAGCAAAATGATAAACCAATCCTCCCTGTACACATTACAGGACACCTAACCCTAAACCTAACCTTGTTCACTGGCCTGTACCCTCTCTGTTAAAATCGACATCTCCCATGCGTCACTGTAAACCTCCGTGTCAATCTCACCCTCACCATCACATCAGAGTCACACCCTAACTCCAAACGTAGTCCCGTATGTTCCATACACCTCAGTGAAAACCAACCTTCTCTCTACTGCTGGTCATTTGACATGACCACACAACATCTCAATTGACATCTTCCATGCTTCACCTTAATCCTGAATTACAATCATACTCTCTAACTCACATCAGAGCTGGGCCCTAATGCTAACCATAATCCAAACTCCTCGTTCATGTTAAAGAACTAGTATCCATTAACCTAGCCCTAGCCCATGGATCTGAATCATCACCATCACCATCGATGTCACTGAGAATTAACCATAAACCGAATCTTCAATCTCGTACTCACCCTCACATCAGAGACAGACCCTAACTCTAATTGTAACCCTATCTTCGCCATAAACCTAAACAAACACCCAACCCTAACCCTAGTCTTTGTCCCTGGACATTGTCCCTCAGCGTCACCACTGACTTCACCGAAGGTTCGCTTTATCCATGGATTTAAATCTTGTCTTCGTAATCACTTCAGAGACAGACTCTAACTCTCACCATACATTTACCCTCAATGTTCACCATTTCGTACACCTAATACGATACCCTGCCCACGTCCTTCGCTCTGACCCCTCACCACAAACACCACCATCAAGCATGTCTATCAAAAAGAGTGAATATCATTCTCACAATCACCCTCACTTTAGAGCTGGATCCTGACTCTAACCATATCCCTATCCTCCATGCACAGTTAAACCAACACCGAAACCTAACCCTAGCTTGGCTCCTGGACCTGAA
The DNA here is from genome assembly GCF_040802235.1 of Manis javanica. NCBI lineage: Eukaryota > Metazoa > Chordata > Mammalia > Pholidota > Manidae > Manis > Manis javanica. Next base: position 796,820 of record NW_027332168.1, on the reverse strand, counting down.
ACCGCACAATCACCAACGATGTCACCCAGAATTCTCCGTAAACCCGATGTTCAATCTCGTCCTCAACCGCACTACAGAGCCAGATCATAAGCCTAAATGAAACCATATAGTCCCTGTACACCTTACCAAACACCTAACCCTACCCCTAGCCCTAGCCCATGGACCTAATACCTCACAATCACCATTGACATCACCCAGGCTTCAGCGTAAACCTGATGTTCAATCTCGTCCTGATCCTCACGTCAGAGCCCAATCCGAACCCTTCCCATAACAATATCTCCCCCGTACACCTTGCCAAACACTTAACCCTGAACCTAGCCTTGTTTCCTTGACTTACCCCTCACTGTCACCATCAGCGTCCCCCATGCCTCACTGTAAAACTCCTCGTCAGTGTACCAATTCACCTCACATCAGCGCTGGATCCTAAGCATAACGATAACCCTCTCCTCCCAGTACAACTTACAGAACACCAAACCCTAACCCTAACCTTGTTCACTGACCAAAACCCTCACCGTCAAAATCGACATCTAACACACCTCACAGTAAACGTCAAGAACAATCTCACCCTTGGGCTCACATCAGAGCTACATCCTAACTTTAAACATAGTCCTGTATGTCCCGTAAAACTTTGCGAACACCAACCCTAACTCGAGTGCTGATCACTAGACCTGACCCCTCAGCATCATATTTGACATCATCCACGCTTCACCTTAAACCTGAATTACAATCATACTCTCTACTTCACATCACACCAGACCCAAATTCTAACTGTAATCTAAACTCCCCATTCGCCTTAAAGAACTACCAACTATAATACTAGCCCTAGCCCATGGATCTAACCTACACCGCCACCTTCGATGTCAACACATGCTTCACCGGTAACTTAAACTTCCATCTCGTCCTTACCCTCATATAAGAGACAGACCCTAAATCAAATCGTAACCCTAACTTCCCCATAAAACTTAAGTTACACCCAAGCCTAACACTAGCCCTTGTCCGTGGACATTGCCCCTCACCATCACCATTGACAACACACAAAGTTCCCTTTAAACATGGATTTAAATCTGGCCCCCTACTCACATCAGAGACAGTCCCAAACTCAAAATGTAACCCTCTCCTCACCGTTCACCGTTCGTACACCTGACCCAAAAACTTGCCCAGTTTCTTCGACCTGACCCCTCACCACAGACAGCACCATGACTCATGTCTAACAAAAATCATGAAGGTCTGTATCGAAAATGACATCAGGTCAGAGCTGGATCCTGATTCCTACCATACCGCAATCCTCCACGTACAGCGAACTGAACACCGACACCTAAACCTAGACCTGGCCCCTGGACCTGAAACCTCATCGTCACCAATGACATCACCCACGTTCAGCGCAAACCTGATGTTCAATCACTTCCTCATCCACACATCAGAGCCTGATCCTAATCCTTCCCATAACCATATCTTCCCTGTACACCTTACCAAACACCTATCCCTAACCCTAACCTTGTTTCCTGGTTGAATCCTCACTGACAAAATCGACATCCCCCATGCCTCACTGTAAACCTCCACCTCAATGTCGTCCATGCCATCACGTCAGAGCCAGATCCTAACTCTAAACATAGTCCTACACGTCTGGTACACCTTAGCAAACACAAACCCTAACTGTAGCCCAGGTCTCTTGACCTGACACAACATCACAATTGACATCATTCACGCTTCACCTCAACTCAGAAATACAATCGTACTCTCTAACTCACATCACAGGTGAAACCAAGCTCTAACCATAATCTAAACTCCCCATTTGCCTTAAAGAAATCGCAACCCAAATCCTAGCACTAGCCCATGGACCAAACCCTCACTGTCACCTTCGACGTCACCCAGGCTTCACCGTAACCTAGAACTGCAATCTCGTACTCACCCTCACATCAGAGACAGATGCAAACACTGATAGTAACCCTACACTCCCCATTAACTTTAATGTACATGCAACCCTAAAGCAAGCACTTGTCCCTGGACCTTAACCCTTAGAGTCACCATTGACACCACTGAAGGTTATCTTTAAAAATGGATTTAAATCTTGTCCTCACAGTCACATCAGAGACAGTCTCTAACTCTACCTGCAAACCTACCCTCACTGTACACCATTCCATACACCTGATCTGAAACCCTGCCCAGGTCTTCCAACGTGACCCCTCACCACCACCATCACCATCACTCATGTCTAAGAAACATCATGAAAGTCTATCTCGCAATCACCCTCACAATCAGAGCTGGATCCTGACTCTAACCATATCCCTATCCTCCACTTACAGCTAAACCACCACTTAAACTTAACCCTGGACTGCAACCAGGACCTGAAACCTCACTGTCACCATCGATGTTACCCATGCTTCACCATAAACCTGATGTTCAATCTCGTCCTCACCCTCACAACAGAGCCGGATTGTTAGCCTAAACAAAACCATGTGCTCCCTGTACACCTTTCCGAACACCTAACCCTAACCCTAGACCTAGCCCATGGAACTGAACCCTGACAGTCACCACCAACATCACCCAGGCTTCAGCGTAAACCTGATGTTCAATCTCTTCCTCATCCTCACATCAGAGCCCAATTCTAACCCTTCCCATAACCGTATCTTCCCTGTACACCTTACCAAACACCTAACCCTAACCCTAGCCCTAGCCCATGGAATTGAACCTTGACGGTCACCATCGACATCACCCAGGCTTCAGCGTAAACCCGATGTGCAATCCCATCCTCATCCTCACATCAGAGCCCGACTCAAACCCTTCCCATAACCGTATCTTCCCTGTACACCTTACCAAACACCTAACCCTAACCCTAGCCTTGTTCCCTGGACTTACCCCTCACCATCACCATCAATGTCCCCTACGCTTCAATGAAAACCTCGACCTCAATCTATCCCTCAACATCACATCAGAGGTGAATCCTAAGCAAAATGATAAACCAATCCTCCCTGTACACATTACAGGTCACCTAACCCTTAACCTAACCTTGTTCACTGGACTGTACCCTCTCTGTTAAAATCGACATCTCCCATGCGTCACTGTAAACCTCCGTGTCAATCTCACCCTCACCATCACATCAGAGTCACACCCTAACTCCAAACGTAGTCCCGTATGTTCCATACACCTCAGTGAAAACCAACCTTCTCTCTACTGCTGGTCATTTGACATGACCACACAACATCTCAATTGACATCTTCCATGCTTCATCTTAATCCTGAATTACAATCATACTCTCTAACTCACATCAGAGCTGGGCCCTAATGCTAACCATAATCCAAACTCCTCGTTCATGTTAAAGAACTAGTATCCATTAACCTAGCCCTAGCCCATGGATCTGAATCATCACCATCACCATCGATGTCACTGAGAATTAACCATAAACTGGATCTTCAATCTCGTACTCACCCTCACATCAGAGACAGACCCTAACTCTAATTGTAACCCTATCTTCGCCATAAACCTAAACAAACACCCAACCCTAACCCTAGTCTTTGTCCCTGGACATTGTCCCTCAGCGTCACCACTGACTTCACCGAAGGTTCGCTTTATCCATGGATTTAAATCTTGTCTTCGTAATCACTTCAGAGACAGACTCTAACTCTCACCATACATTTACCCTCAATGTTCACCATTTCGTACACCTAATACGATACCCTGCCCACGTCCTTCGCTCTGACCCCTCACCACAAACACCACCATCAAGCATGTCTATCAAAAAGAGTGAATATCATTCTCACAATCACCCTCACTTTAGAGCTGGATCCTGACTCTAACCATATCCCTATCCTCCATGCACAGTTAAACCAACACCGAAACCTAACCCTAGCTTGGCTCCTGGACCTGAAACCGCACAATCACCAACGATGTCACCCAGAATTCTCCGTAAACCCGATGTTCAATCTCGTCCTCAACCGCACTACAGAGCCAGATCATAAGCCTAAATGAAACCATATAGTCCCTGTACACCTTACCAAACACCTAACCCTACCCCTAGCCCTAGCCCATGGACCTAATACCTCACAATCACCATTGACATCACCCAGGCTTCAGCGTAAACCTGATGTTCAATCTCGTCCTGATCCTCACGTCAGAGCCCAATCCGAACCCTTCCCATAACAATATCTCCCCCGTACACCTTGCCAAACACTTAACCCTGAACCTAGCCTTGTTTCCTTGACTTACCCCTCACTGTCACCATCAGCGTCCCCCATGCCTCACTGTAAAACTCCTCCTCAGTGTACCCCTTCACCTCACATCAGAGCTGGATCCTAAGCATAACGATAACCCTCTCCTCCCAGTACAACTTACAGAACACCAAACCCTAACCCTAACCTTGTTCACTGACCAAAACCCTCACCGTCAAAATCGACATCTAACACACCTCACAGTAAACGTCAAGAACAATCTCACCCTTGGGCTCACATCAGAGCTACATCCTAACTTTAAACATAGTCCTGTATGTCCCGTAAAACTTTGCGAACACCAACCCTAACTCGAGTGCTGATCACTAGACCTGACCCCTCAGCATCATATTTGACATCATCCACGCTTCACCTTAAACCTGAATTACAATCATACTCTCTACTTCACATCACACCAGACCCAAATTCTAACTGTAATCTAAACTCCCCATTCGCCTTAAAGAACTACCAACTATAATACTAGCCCTAGCCCATGGATCTAACCTACACCGCCACCTTCGATGTCAACACATGCTTCACCGGTAACTTAAACTTCCATCTCGTCCTTACCCTCATATAAGAGACAGACCCTAAATCAAATCGTAACCCTAACTTCCCCATAAAACTTAAGTTACACCCAAGCCTAACACTAGCCCTTGTCCGTGGACATTGCCCCTCACCATCACCATTGACAACACACAAGGTTCCCTTTAAACATGGATTTAAATCTGGCCCCCTACTCACATCAGAGACAGTCCCAAACTCAAAATGTAACCCTCTCCTCACTGTTCACCGTTCGTACACCTGACCCAAAAACTTGCCCAGTTTCTTCGACCTGACCCCTCACCACAGACAGCACCATGACTCATGTCTAACAAAAATCATGAAGGTCTGTATCGAAAATGACATCAGGTCAGAGCTGGATCCTGATTCCTACCATACCCCAATCCTCCACGTACAGCGAACTGAACACCGACACCTAAACCTAGACCTGGCCCCTGGACCTGAAACCTCATCGTCACCAATGACATCACCCACGTTCAGCGCAAACCTGATGTTCAGTCACTTCCTCATCCACACATCAGAGCCTGATCCTAATCCTTCCCATAACCATATCTTCCCTGTACACCTTACCAAACACCTATCCCTAACCCTAACCTTGTTTCCTGGTTGAATCCTCACTGACAAAATCGACATCCCCCATGCCTCACTGTAAACCTCCACCTCAATGTCGTCCATGCCATCACGTCAGAGCCAGATCCTAACTCTAAACATAGTCCTATACGTCTGGTACACCTTAGCAAACACAAACCCTAACTGTAGCCCAGGTCTCTTGACCTGACACAACATCACAATTGACATCATTCACGCTTCACCTCAACTCTGAATTACAATCGTACTCTCTAACTCACATCACAGGTGAAACCAAGCTCTAACCATAATCTAAACTCCCCATTTGCCTTAAAGAAATCGCAACCCAAATCCTAGCACTAGCCCATGGACCAAACCCTCACTGTCACCTTCGACGTCACCCAGGCTTCACTGTAACCTTGAACTGCAATCTCGTACTCACCCTCACATCAGAGACAGATGCAAACACTGATAGTAACCCTACACTCCCCATTAACCTTAATGTACATGCAACCCTAAAGCAAGCACTTGTCCCTGGACCTTAACCCTTAGAGTCACCATTGACACCACTGAAGGTTATCTTTAAAAATGGATTTAAATCTTGTCCTCACAGTCACATCAGAGACAGTCTCTAACTCTACCTGCAAACCTACCCTCACTGTACACCATTCCATACACCTGATCTGAAACCCTGCCCAGGTCTTCCAACGTGACCCCTCACCACCACCATCACCATCACTCATGTCTAAGAAACATCATGAAAGTCTATCTCGCAATCACCCTCACAATCAGAGCTGGATCCTGACTCTAACCATATCCCTATCCTCCACTTACAGCTAAACCACCACTTAAACTTAACCCTGGACTGCAACCAGGACCTGAAACCTCACTGTCACCATCGATGTTACCCATGCTTCACCATAAACCTGATGTTCAATCTCGTCCTCACCCTCACAACAGAGCCGGATTGTTAGCCTAAACAAAACCATGTGCTCCCTGTACACCTTTCCGAACACCTAACCCTAACCCTAGACCTAGCCCATGGAACTGAACCCTGACAGTCACCATCGACATCACCCAGGCTTCAGCGTAAACCTGATGTTCAATCTCTTCCTCATCCTCACATCAGAGCCCAATTCTAACCCTTCCCATAACCGTATCTTCCCTGTACACCTTACCAAACACCTAACCCTAACCCTAGCCCTAGCCCATGGAATTGAACCTTGACGGTCACCATCGACATCACCCAGGGTTCAGCGTAAACCCGATGTGCAATCCCATCCTCATCCTCACATCAGAGCCCGACTCAAACCCTTCCCATAACCGTATCTTCCCTGTACACCTTACCAAACACCTAACCCTAACCCTAGCCTTGTTCCCTGGACTTACCCCTCACCATCACCATCAATGTCCCCTACGCTTCAATGAAAACCTCGACCTCAATCTATCCCTCAACATCACATCAGAGGTGAATCCTAAGCAAAATGATAAACCAATCCTCCCTGTACACATTACAGGACACCTAACCCTAAACCTAACCTTGTTCACTGGCCTGTACCCTCTCTGTTAAAATCGACATCTCCCATGCGTCACTGTAAACCTCCGTGTCAATCTCACCCTCACCATCACATCAGAGTCACACCCTAACTCCAAACGTAGTCCCGTATGTTCCATACACCTCAGTGAAAACCAACCTTCTCTCTACTGCTGGTCATTTGACATGACCACACAACATCTCAATTGACATCTTCCATGCTTCACCTTAATCCTGAATTACAATCATACTCTCTAACTCACATCAGAGCTGGGCCCTAATGCTAACCATAATCCAAACTCCTCGTTCATGTTAAAGAACTAGTATCCATTAACCTAGCCCTAGCCCATGGATCTGAATCATCACCATCACCATCGATGTCACTGAGAATTAACCATAAACTGGATCTTCAATCTCGTACTCACCCTCATATCAGAGACAGACCCTAACTCTAATTGTAACCCTATCTTCGCCATAAACCTAAACAAACACCCAACCCTAACCCTAGTCTTTGTCCCTGGACATTGTCCCTCAGCGTCACCACTGACTTCACCGAAGGTTCGCTTTATCCATGGATTTAAATCTTGTCTTCGTAATCACTTCAGAGACAGACTCTAACTCTCACCATACATTTACCCTCAATGTTCACCATTTCGTACACCTAATACGATACCCTGCCCACGTCCTTCGCTCTGACCCCTCACCACAAACACCACCATCAAGCATGTCTATCAAAAAGAGTGAATATCATTCTCACAATCACCCTCACTTTAGAGCTGGATCCTGACTCTAAGCATATCCCTATAATCCATGCACAGTTAAACCAACACCGAAACCTAACCTTGGCTTGGCTCCTGGACCTGAAACCGCACAATCACCAATGATGTCACCCAGAATTCTCCGTAAACCCGATGTTCAATCTCGTCCTCAACCGCACTACAGAGCCAGATCATAAGCCTAAATGAAACCATATAGTCCCTGTACACCTTACCAAACACCTAACCCTACCCCTAGCCCTAGCCCATGGACCTAATACCTCACAATCACCATTGACATCACCCAGGCTTCAGCGTAAACCTGATGTTCAATCTCGTCCTGATCCTCACGTCAGAGCCCAATCCGAACCCTTCCCATAACAATATCTCCCCCGTACACCTTGCCAAACACTTAACCCTGAACCTAGCCTTGTTTCCTTGACTTACCCCTCACTGTCACCATCAGCGTCCCCCATGCCTCACTGTAAAACTCCTCCTCAGTGTACCCCTTCACCTCACATCAGAGCTGGATCCTACGCATAACGATAACCCTCTCCTCCCAGTACAACTTACAGAACACCAAACCCTAACCCTAACCTTGTTCACTGACCAAAACCCTCACCGTCAAAATCGACATCTAACACACCTCACAGTAAACGTCAAGAACAATCTCACCCTTGGGCTCACATCAGAGCTACATCCTAACTTTAAACATAGTCCTGTATGTCCCGTAAAACTTTGCGAACACCAACCCTAACTCGAGTGCTGATCACTAGACCTGACCCCTCAGCATCATATTTGACATCATCCACGCTTCACCTTAAACCTGAATTACAATCATACTCTCTACTTCACATAACACCAGACCCAAATTCTAACTGTAATCTAAACTCCCCATTCGCCTTAAAGAACTACCAACTATAATACTAGCCCTAGCCCATGGATCTAACCTACACCGCCACCTTCGATGTCAACACATGCTTCACCGGTAACTTAAACTTCCATCTCGTCCTTACCCACATATAACAGACAGACCCTAAATCAAATCGTAACCCTAACTTCCCCATAAAACTTAAGTTACACCCAAGCCTAACACTAGCCCTTGTCCGTGGACATTGCCCCTCACCATCACCATTGACAACACACAAGGTTCCCTTTAAACATGGATTTAAATCTGGCCCCCTACTCACATCAGAGACAGTCCCAAACTCAAAATGTAACCCTCTCCTCACTGTTCACCGTTCGTACACCTGACCCAAAACCCTGCCCAGTTTCTTCAACCTGACCCCTCACCACCGACAGCACCATGACTCATGTCTAACAAAAATCATGAAGGTCTGTATCGAAAATGACATCAGGTCAGAGCTGGATCCTGATTCCTACCATACCCCAATCCTCCACGTACAGCGAACTGAACACCGACACCTAAACCTAGACCTGGCCCCTGGACCTGAAACCTCATCGTCACCAATGACATCACCCACGTCCAGCGCAAACCTGATGTTCAATCACTTCCTCATCCACACATCAGAGCCTGATCCTAATCCTTCCCATAACCATATCTTCCCTGTACACCTTACCAAACACCTATCCCTAACCCTAACCTTGTTTCCTGGTTGAATCCTCACTGACAAAATCGACATCCCCCATGCCTCACTGTAAACCTCCACCTCAATGTCGTCCATGCCATCACGTCAGAGCCAGATCCTAACTCTAAACATAGTCCTATACGTCTGGTACACCTTAGCAAACACAAACCCTAACTGTAGCCCAGGTCTCTTGACCTGACACAACATCACAATTGACATCATTCACGCTTCACCTCAACTCTGAATTACAATCGTACTCTCTAACTCACATCACAGGTGAAACCAAGCTCTAACCATAATCTAAACTCCCCATTTGCCTTAAAGAAATCGCAACCCAAATCCTAGCACTAGCCCATGGACCAAACCCTCACTGTCACCTTCGACGTCACCCAGGCTTCACCGTAACCTTGAACTGCAATCTCGTACTCACCCTCACATCAGAGACAGATTGAAACACTGATAGTAACCCTACACTCCCCATTAACCTTAATGAACATGCAACCCTAAAGCAAGCACTTGTCCCTGGACCTTAACCCTTAGAGTCACCATTGACACCACTGAAGGTTATCTTTAAAAATGGATTTAAATCTTGTCCTCACAGTCACATCAGAGACAGTCTCTAACTCTACCTGCAAACCTACCCTCACTGTACACCATTCCATACACCTGATCTGAAACCCTGCCCAGGTCTTCCAACGTGACCCCTCACCACCACCATCACCATCACTCATGTCTAAGAAACATCATGAAAGACTATCTCGCAATCACCTTCACAATCAGAGCTGGATCCTGACTCTAACCATATCCCTATCCTCCACTTACAGCTAAACCACCACTTCAACTTAACCCTGGACTGCAACCAGGACCTGAAACCTCACTGTCACCATCGATGTTACCCATGCTTCACCATAAACCTGATGTTCAATCTCGTCCTCACCCTCACAACAGAGCCGGATTGTTAGCCTAAACAAAACCATGTGCTCCCTGTACACCTTTCCGAACACCTAACCCTAACCCTAGACCTAGCCCATGGAACTGAACCCTGACAGTCACCATCGACATCACCCAGGCTTCAGCGTAAACCTGATGTTCAATCTCTTCCTCATCCTCACATCAGAGCCCAATTCTAACCCTTCCCATAACCGTATCTTCCCTGTACACCTTACCAAACACCTAACCCTAACCCTAGCCCTAGCCCATGGAATTGAACCTTGACGGTCACCATCGACATCACCCAGGCTTCAGCGTAAACCCGATGTGCAATCCCATCCTCATCCTCACATCAGAGCCCGACTCAAACCCTTCCCATAACCGTGTCTTCCCTGTACACCTTACCAAACACCTAACCCTAACCCTAGCCTTGTTCCCTGGACTTACCCCTCACCATCACCATCAATGTCCCCTACGCTTCAATGAAAACCTCGACCTCAATCTATCCCTCAACATCACATCAGAGGTGAATCCTAAGCAAAATGATAAACCAATCCTCCCTGTACACATTACAGGACACCTAACCCTAAACCTAACCTTGTTCACTGGCCTGTACCCTCTCTGTTAAAATCGACATCTCCCAAGCGTCACTGTAAACCTCCGTGTCAATCTCACCCTCACCATCACATCAGAGTCACACCCTAACTCCAAACGTAGTCCCGTATGTTCCATACACCTCAGTGAAAACCAACCTTCTCTCTACTGCTGGTCATTTGACATGACCACACAACATCTCAATTGACATCTTCCATGCTTCACCTTAATCCTGAATTACAATCATACTCTCTAACTCACATCAGAGCTGGGCCCTAATGCTAACCATAATCCAAACTCCTCGTTCATGTTAAAGAACTAGTATCCATTAACCTAGCCCTAGCCCATGGATCTGAATCATCACCATCACCATCGATGTCACTGAGAATTACCATAAACTGGATCTTCAATCTCGTACTCACCCTCACATCAGAGACAGACCCTAACTCTAATTGTAACCCTATCTTCGCCATAAACCTAAACAAACACCCAACCCTAACCCTAGTCTTTGTCCCTGGACATTGTCCCTCAGCGTCACCACTGACTTCACCGAAGGTTCGCTTTATCCATGGATTTAAATCTTGTCTTCGTAATCACTTCAGAGACAGACTCTAACTCTCACCATACATTTACCCTCAATGTTCACCATTTCGTACACCTAATACGATACCCTGCCCACGTCCTTCGCTCTGACCCCTCACCACAAACACCACCATCAAGCATGTCTATCAAAAAGAGTGAATATCATTCTCACAATCACCCTCACTTTAGAGCTGGATCCTGACTCTAACCATATCCCTATCCTCCATGCACAGTTAAACCAACACCGAAACCTAACCCTAGCTTGGCTCCTGGACCTGAAACCGCACAATCACCAACGATGTCACCCAGAATTCTCCGTAAACCCGATGTTCAATCTCGTCCTCAACCGCACTACAGAGCCAGATCATAAGCCTAAATGAAACCATATAGTCCCTGTACACCTTACCAAACACCTAACCCTACCCCTAGCCCTAGCCCATGGACCTAATACCTCACAATCACCATTGACATCACCCAGGCTTCAGCGTAAACCTGATGTTCAATCTCGTCCTGATCCTCACGTCAGAGCCCAATCCGAACCCTTCCCATAACAATATCTCCCCCGTACACCTTGCCAAACACTTAACCCTGAACCTAGCCTTGTTTCCTTGACTTACCCCTCACTGTCACCATCAGCGTCCCCCATGCCTCACTGTAAAACTCCTCGTCAGTGTACCCCTTCACCTCACATCAGAGCTGGATCCTAAGCATAACGATAACCCTCTCCTCCCAGTACAACTTACAGAACACCAAACCCTAACCCTAACCTTGTTCACTGACCAAAACCCTCACCGTCAAAATCGACATCTAACACACCTCACAGTAAACGTCAAGAACAATCTCACCCTTGGGCTCACATCAGAGCTACATCCTAACTTTAAACATAGTCCTGTATGTCCCGTAAAACTTTGCGAACACCAACCCTAACTCGAGTGCTGATCACTAGACCTGACCCCTCAGCATCATATTTGACATCATCCACGCTTCACCTTAAACCTGAATTACAATCATACTCTCTACTTCACATCACACCAGACCCAAATTCTAACTGTAATCTAAACTCCCCATTCGCCTTAAAGAACTACCAACTATAATACTAGCCCTAGCCCATGGATCTAACCTACACCGCCACCTTCGATGTCAACACATGCTTCACCGGTAACTTAAACTTCCATCTCGTCCTTACCCTCATATAAGAGACAGACCCTAAATCAAATCGTAACCCTAACTTCCCCATAAAACTTAAGTTACACCCAAGCCTAACACTAGCCCTTGTCCGTGGACATTGCCCCTCACCCTCACCATTGACAACACACAAGGTTCCCTTTAAACATGGATTTAAATCTGGCCCCCTACTCACATCAGAGACAGTCCCAAACTCAAAATGTAACCCTCTCCTCACTGTTCACCATTCGTACACCTGACCCAAAACCCTGCCCAGTTTCTTCGACCTGACCCCTCACCACCGACAGCACCATGACTCATGTCTAACAAAAATCATGAAGGTCTGTATCGAAAATGACATCAGGTCAGAGCTGGATCCTGATTCCTACCATACCCCAATCCTCCACGTACAGCGAACTGAACACCGACACCTAAACCTAGACCTGGCCCCTGGACCTGAAACCTCATCGTCACCAATGACATCACCCACGTCCAGCGCAAACCTGATGTTCAATCACTTCCTCATCCACACATCAGAGCCTGATCCTAATCCTTCCCATAACCATATCTTCCCTGTACACCTTACCAAACACCTATCCCTAACCCTAACCTTGTTTCCTGGTTGAATCCTCACTGACAAAATCGACATCCCCCATGCCTCACTGTAAACCTCCACCTCAATGTCGTCCATGCCATCACGTCAGAGCCAGATCCTAACTCTAAACATAGTCCTATACGTCTGGTACACCTTAGCAAACACAAACCCTAACTGTAGCCCAGGTCTCTTGACCTGACACAACATCACAATTGACATCATTCACGCTTCACCTCAACTCTGAATTACAATCGTACTCTCTAACTCACATCACAGGTGAAACCAAACTCTAACCATAATCTAAACTCCCCATTTGCCTTAAAGAAATCGCAACCCAAATCCTAGCACTAGCCCATGGACCAAACCCTCACTGTCACCTTCGACGTCACCCAGGCTTCACCGTAACCTTGAACTGCAATCTCGTACTCACCCTCACATCAGAGACAGATGCAAACACTGATAGTAACCCTACACTCCCCATTAACCTTAATGAACATGCAACCCTAAAGCAAGCACTTGTCCCTGGACCTTAACCCTTAGAGTCACCATTGACACCACTGAAGGTTATCTTTAAAAATGGATTTAAATCTTGTCCTCACAGTCACATCAGAGACAGTCTCTAACTCTACCTGCAAACCTACCCTCACTGTACACCATTCCATACACCTGATCTGAAACCCTGCCCAGGTCTTCCAACGTGACCCCTCACCACCACCATCACCATCACTCATGTCTAAGAAACATCATGAAAGTCTATCTCGCAATCACCCTCACAATCAGAGCTGGATCCTGACTCTAACCATATCCCTATCCTCCACTTACAGCTAAACCACCACTTAAACTTAACCCTGGACTGCAACCAGGACCTGAAACCTCACTGTCACCATCGATGTTACCCATGCTTCACCATAAACCTGATGTTCAATCTCGTCCTCACCCTCACAACAGAGCCGGATTGTTAGCCTAAACAAAACCATGTGCTCCCTGTACACCTTTCCGAACACCTAACCCTAACCCTAGACCTAGCCCATGGAACTGAACCCTGACAGTCACCATCGACATCACCCAGGCTTCAGCGTAAACCTGATGTTCAATCTCTTCCTCATCCTCACATCAGAGCCCAATTCTAACCCTTCCCATAACCGTATCTTCCGTGTACACCTTACCAAACACCTAACCCTAACCCTAGCCCTAGCCCATGGAATTGAACCTTGACGGTCACCATCGACATCACCCAGGCTTCAGCGTAAACCCGATGTGCAATCCCATCCTCATCCTCACATCAGAGCCCGACTCAAACCCTTCCCATAACCGTATCTTCCCTGTACACCTTACCAAACACCTAACCCTAACCCTAGCCTTGTTCCCTGGACTTACCCCTCACCATCACCATCAATGTCCCCTACGCTTCAATGAAAACCTCGACCTCAATCTATCCCTCAACATCACATCAGAGGTGAATCCTAAGCAAAATGATAAACCAATCCTCCCTGTACACATTACAGGACACCTAACCCTAAACCTAACCTTGTTCACTGGCCTGTACCCTCTCTGTTAAAATCGACATCTCCCATGCGTCACTGTAAACCTCCGTGTCAATCTCACCCTCACCATCACATCAGAGTCACACCCTAACTCCAAACGTAGTCCCGTATGTTCCATACACCTCAGTGAAAACCAACCTTCTCTCTACTGCTGGTCATTTGACATGACCACACAACATCTCAATTGACATCTTCCATGCTTCACCTTAATCCTGAATTACAATCATACTCTCTAACTCACATCAGAGCTGGGCCCTAATGCTAACCATAATCCAAACTCCTCGTTCATGTTAAAGAACTAGTATCCATTAACCTAGCCCTAGCCCATGGATCTGAATCATCACCATCACCATCGATGTCACTGAGAATTAACCATAAACCGAATCTTCAATCTCGTACTCACCCTCACATCAGAGACAGACCCTAACTCTAATTGTAACCCTATCTTCGCCATAAACCTAAACAAACACCCAACCCTAACCCTAGTCTTTGTCCCTGGACATTGTCCCTCAGCGTCACCACTGACTTCACCGAAGGTTCGCTTTATCCATGGATTTAAATCTTGTCTTCGTAATCACTTCAGAGACAGACTCTAACTCTCACCATACATTTACCCTCAATGTTCACCATTTCGTACACCTAATACGATACCCTGCCCACGTCCTTCGCTCTGACCCCTCACCACAAACACCACCATCAAGCATGTCTATCAAAAAGAGTGAATATCATTCTCACAATCACCCTCACTTTAGAGCTGGATCCTGACTCTAACCATATCCCTATCCTCCATGCACAGTTAAACCAACACCGAAACCTAACCCTAGCTTGGCTCCTGGACCTGAAACCGCACAATCACCAACGATGTCACCCAGAATTCTCCGTAAACCCGATGTTCAATCTCGTCCTCAACCGCACTACAGAGCCAGATCATAAGCCTAAATGAAACCATATAGTCCCTGTACACCTTACCAAACACCTAACCCTACCCCTAGCCCTAGCCCATGGACCTAATACCTCACAATCACCATTGACATCACCCAGGCTTCAGCGTAAACCTGATGTTCAATCTCGTCCTGATCCTCACGTCAGAGCCCAATCCGAACCCTTCCCATAACAATATCTCCCCCGTACACCTTGCCAAACACTTAACCCTGAACCTAGCCTTGTTTCCTTGACTTACCCCTCACTGTCACCATCAGCGTCCCCCATGCCTCACTGTAAAACTCCTCGTCAGTGTACCCCTTCACCTCACATCAGAGCTGGATCCTAAGCATAACGATAACCCTCTCCTCCCAGTACAACTTACAGAACACCAAACCCTAACCCTAACCTTGTTCACTGACCAAAACCCTCACCGTCAAAATCGACATCTAACACACCTCACAGTAAACGTCAAGAACAATCTCACCCTTGGGCTCACATCAGAGCTACATCCTAACTTTAAACATAGTCCTGTATGTCCCGTAAAACTTTGCGAACACCAACCCTAACTCGAGTGCTGATCACTAGACCTGACCCCTCAGCATCATATTTGACATCATCCACGCTTCACCTTAAACCTGAATTACAATCATACTCTCTACTTCACATCACACCAGACCCAAATTCTAACTGTAATCTAAACTCCCCATTCGCCTTAAAGAACTACCAACTATAATACTAGCCCTAGCCCATGGATCTAACCTACACCGCCACCTTCGATGTCAACACATGCTTCACCGGTAACTTAAACTTCCATCTCGTCCTTACCCTCATATAAGAGACAGACCCTAAATCAAATCGTAACCCTAACTTCCCCATAAAACTTAAGTTACACCCAAGCCTAACACTAGCCCTTGTCCGTGGACATTGCCCCTCACCATCACCATTGACAACACACAAGGTTCCCTTTAAACATGGATTTAAATCTGGCCCCCTACTCACATCAGAGACAGTCCCAAACTCAAAATGTAACCCTCTCCTCACTGTTCACCGTTCGTACACCTGACCCAAAACCCTGCCCAGTTTCTTCGACCTGACCCCTCACCACCGACAGCACCATGACTCATGTCTAACAAAAATCATGAAGGTCTGTATCGAAAATGACATCAGGTCAGAGCTGGATCCTGATTCCTACCATACCCCAATCCTCCACGTACAGCGAACTGAACACCGACACCTAAACCTAGACCTGGCCCCTGGACCTGAAACCTCATCGTCACCAATGACATCACCCACGTCCAGCGCAAACCTGATGTTCAATCACTTCCTCATCCACACATCAGAGCCTGATCCTAATCCTTCCCATAACCATATCTTCCCTGTACACCTTACCAAACACCTATCCCTAACCCTAACCTTGTTTCCTGGTTGAATCCTCACTGACAAAATCGACATCCCCCATGCCTCACTGTAAACCTCCACCTCAATGTCGTCCATGCCATCACGTCAGAGCCAGATCCTAACTCTAAACATAGTCCTATACGTCTGGTACACCTTAGCAAACACAAACCCTAACTGTAGCCCAGGTCTCTTGACCTGACACAACATCACAATTGACATCATTCACGCTTCACCTCAACTCTGAATTACAATCGTACTCTCTAACTCACATCACAGGTGAAACCAAGCTCTAACCATAATCTAAACTCCCCATTTGCCTTAAAGAAATCGCAACCCAAATCCTAGCACTAGCCCATGGACCAAACCCTCACTGTCACCTTCGACGTCACCCAGGCTTCACCGTAACCTTGAACTGCAATCTCGTACTCACCCTCACATCAGAGACAGATGCAAACACTGATAGTAACCCTACACTCCCCATTAACCTTAATGAACATGCAACCCTAAAGCAAGCACTTGTCCCTGGACCTTAACCCTTAGAGTCACCATTGACACCACTGAAGGTTATCTTTAAAAATGGATTTAAATCTTGTCCTCACAGTCACATCAGAGACAGTCTCTAACTCTACCTGCAAACCTACCCTCACTGTACACCATTCCATACACCTGATCTGAAACCCTGCCCAGGTCTTCCAACGTGACCCCTCACCACCACCATCACCATCACTCATGTCTAAGAAACATCATGAAAGTCTATCTCGCAATCACCCTCACAATCAGAGCTGGATCCTGACTCTAACCATATCCCTATCCTCCACTTACAGCTAAACCACCACTTAAACTTAACCCTGGACTGCAACCAGGACCTGAAACCTCACTGTCACCATCGATGTTACCCATGCTTCACCATAAACCTGATGTTCAATCTCGTCCTCACCCTCACAACAGAGCCGGATTGTTAGCCTAAACAAAACCATGTGCTCCCTGTACACCTTTCCGAACACCTAACCCTAACCCTAGACCTAGCCCATGGAACTGAACCCTGACAGTCACCATCGACATCACCCAGGCTTCAGCGTAAACCTGATGTTCAATCTCTTCCTCATCCTCACATCAGAGCCCAATTCTAACCCTTCCCATAACCGTATCTTCCCTGTACACCTTACCAAACACCTAACCCTAACCCTAGCCCTAGCCCATGGAATTGAACCTTGACGGTCACCATCGACATCACCCAGGCTTCAGCGTAAACCCGATGTGCAATCCCATCCTCATCCTCACATCAGAGCCCGACTCAAACCCTTCCCATAACCGTATCTTCCCTGTACACCTTACCAAACACCTAACCCTAACCCTAGCCTTGTTCCCTGGACTTACCCCTCACCATCACCATCAATGTCCCCTACGCTTCAATGAAAACCTCGACCTCAATCTATCCCTCAACATCACATCAGAGGTGAATCCTAAGCAAAATGATAAACCAATCCTCCCTGTACACATTACAGGACACCTAACCCTAAACCTAACCTTGTTCACTGGCCTGTACCCTCTCTGTTAAAATCGACATCTCCCATGCGTCACTGTAAACCTCCGTGTCAATCTCACCCTCACCATCACATCAGAGTCACACCCTAACTCCAAACGTAGTCCCGTATGTTCCATACACCTCAGTGAAAACCAACCTTCTCTCTACTGCTGGTCATTTGACATGACCACACAACATCTCAATTGACATCTTCCATGCTTCACCTTAATCCTGAATTACAATCATACTCTCTAACTCACATCAGAGCTGGGCCCTAATGCTAACCATAATCCAAACTCCTCGTTCATGTTAAAGAACTAGTATCCATTAACCTAGCCCTAGCCCATGGATCTGAATCATCACCATCACCATCGATGTCACTGAGAATTAACCATAAACCGAATCTTCAATCTCGTACTCACCCTCACATCAGAGACAGACCCTAACTCTAATTGTAACCCTATCTTCGCCATAAACCTAAACAAACACCCAACCCTAACCCTAGTCTTTGTCCCTGGACATTGTCCCTCAGCGTCACCACTGACTTCACCGAAGGTTCGCTTTATCCATGGATTTAAATCTTGTCTTCGTAATCACTTCAGAGACAGACTCTAACTCTCACCATACATTTACCCTCAATGTTCACCATTTCGTACACCTAATACGATACCCTGCCCACGTCCTTCGCTCTGACCCCTCACCACAAACACCACCATCAAGCATGTCTATCAAAAAGAGTGAATATCATTCTCACAATCACCCTCACTTTAGAGCTGGATCCTGACTCTAACCATATCCCTATCCTCCATGCACAGTTAAACCAACACCGAAACCTAACCCTAGCTTGGCTCCTGGACCTGAAACCGCACAATCACCAACGATGTCACCCAGAATTCTCCGTAAACCCGATGTTCAATCTCGTCCTCAACCGCACTACAGAGCCAGATCATAAGCCTAAATGAAACCATATAGTCCCTGTACACCTTACCAAACACCTAACCCTACCCCTAGCCCTAGCCCATGGACCTAATACCTCACAATCACCATTGACATCACCCAGGCTTCAGCGTAAACCTGATGTTCAATCTCGTCCTGATCCTCACGTCAGAGCCCAATCCGAACCCTTCCCATAACAATATCTCCCCCGTACACCTTGCCAAACACTTAACCCTGAACCTAGCCTTGTTTCCTTGACTTACCCCTCACTGTCACCATCAGCGTCCCCCATGCCTCACTGTAAAACTCCTCGTCAGTGTACCCCTTCACCTCACATCAGAGCTGGATCCTAAGCATAACGATAACCCTCTCCTCCCAGTACAACTTACAGAACACCAAACCCTAACCCTAACCTTGTTCACTGACCAAAACCCTCACCGTCAAAATCGACATCTAACACACCTCACAGTAAACGTCAAGAACAATCTCACCCTTGGGCTCACATCAGAGCTACATCCTAACTTTAAACATAGTCCTGTATGTCCCGTAAAACTTTGCGAACACCAACCCTAACTCGAGTGCTGATCACTAGACCTGACCCCTCAGCATCATATTTGACATCATCCACGCTTCACCTTAAACCTGAATTACAATCATACTCTCTACTTCACATCACACCAGACCCAAATTCTAACTGTAATCTAAACTCCCCATTCGCCTTAAAGAACTACCAACTATAATACTAGCCCTAGCCCATGGATCTAACCTACACCGCCACCTTCGATGTCAACACATGCTTCACCGGTAACTTAAACTTCCATCTCGTCCTTACCCTCATATAAGAGACAGACCCTAAATCAAATCGTAACCCTAACTTCCCCATAAAACTTAAGTTACACCCAAGCCTAACACTAGCCCTTGTCCGTGGACATTGCCCCTCACCATCACCATTGACAACACACAAGGTTCCCTTTAAACATGGATTTAAATCTGGCCCCCTACTCACATCAGAGACAGTCCCAAACTCAAAATGTAACCCTCTCCTCACTGTTCACCGTTCGTACACCTGACCCAAAACCCTGCCCAGTTTCTTCGACCTGACCCCTCACCACCGACAGCACCATGACTCATGTCTAACAAAAATCATGAAGGTCTGTATCGAAAATGACATCAGGTCAGAGCTGGATCCTGATTCCTACCATACCCCAATCCTCCACGTACAGCGAACTGAACACCGACACCTAAACCTAGACCTGGCCCCTGGACCTGAAACCTCATCGTCACCAATGACATCACCCACGTCCAGCGCAAACCTGATGTTCAATCACTTCCTCATCCACACATCAGAGCCTGATCCTAATCCTTCCCATAACCATATCTTCCCTGTACACCTTACCAAACACCTATCCCTAACCCTAACCTTGTTTCCTGGTTGAATCCTCACTGACAAAATCGACATCCCCCATGCCTCACTGTAAACCTCCACCTCAATGTCGTCCATGCCATCACGTCAGAGCCAGATCCTAACTCTAAACATAGTCCTATACGTCTGGTACACCTTAGCAAACACAAACCCTAACTGTAGCCCAGGTCTCTTGACCTGACACAACATCACAATTGACATCATTCACGCTTCACCTCAACTCTGAATTACAATCGTACTCTCTAACTCACATCACAGGTGAAACCAAACTCTAACCATAATCTAAACTCCCCATTTGCCTTAAAGAAATCGCAACCCAAATCCTAGCACTAGCCCATGGACCAAACCCTCACTGTCACCTTCGACGTCACCCAGGCTTCACCGTAACCTTGAACTGCAATCTCGTACTCACCCTCACATCAGAGACAGATGCAAACACTGATAGTAACCCTACACTCCCCATTAACCTTAATGAACATGCAACCCTAAAGCAAGCACTTGTCCCTGGACCTTAACCCTTAGAGTCACCATTGACACCACTGAAGGTTATCTTTAAAAATGGATTTAAATCTTGTCCTCACAGTCACATCAGAGACAGTCTCTAACTCTACCTGCAAACCTACCCTCACTGTACACCATTCCATACACCTGATCTGAAACCCTGCCCAGGTCTTCCAACGTGACCCCTCACCACCACCATCACCATCACTCATGTCTAAGAAACATCATGAAAGTCTATCTCGCAATCACCCTCACAATCAGAGCTGGATCCTGACTCTAACCATATCCCTATCCTCCACTTACAGCTAAACCACCACTTAAACTTAACCCTGGACTGCAACCAGGACCTGAAACCTCACTGTCACCATCGATGTTACCCATGCTTCACCATAAACCTGATGTTCAATCTCGTCCTCACCCTCACAACAGAGCCGGATTGTTAGCCTAAACAAAACCATGTGCTCCCTGTACACCTTTCCGAACACCTAACCCTAACCCTAGACCTAGCCCATGGAACTGAACCCTGACAGTCACCATCGACATCACCCAGGCTTCAGCGTAAACCTGATGTTCAATCTCTTCCTCATCCTCACATCAGAGCCCAATTCTAACCCTTCCCATAACCGTATCTTCCCTGTACACCTTACCAAACACCTAACCCTAACCCTAGCCCTAGCTCATGGAATTGAACCTTGACGGTCACCATCGACATCACCCAGGCTTCAGCGTAAACCCGATGTGCAATCCCATCCTCATCCTCACATCAGAGCCCGACTCAAACCCTTCCCATAACCGTATCTTCCCTGTACACCTTACCAAACACCTAACCCTAACCCTAGCCTTGTTCCCTGGACTTACCCCTCACCATCACCATCAATGTCCCCTACGCTTCAATGAAAACCTCGACCTCAATCTATCCCTCAACATCACATCAGAGGTGAATCCTAAGCAAAATGATAAACCAATCCTCCCTGTACACATTACAGGACACCTAACCCTAAACCTAACCTTGTTCACTGGCCTGTACCCTCTCTGTTAAAATCGACATCTCCCATGCGTCACTGTAAACCTCCGTGTCAATCTCACCCTCACCATCACATCAGAGTCACACCCTAACTCCAAACGTAGTCCCGTATGTTCCATACACCTCAGTGAAAACCAACCTTCTCTCTACTGCTGGTCATTTGACATGACCACACAACATCTCAATTGACATCTTCCATGCTTCACCTTAATCCTGAATTACAATCATACTCTCTAACTCACATCAGAGCTGGGCCCTAATGCTAACCATAATCCAAACTCCTCGTTCATGTTAAAGAACTAGTATCCATTAACCTAGCCCTAGCCCATGGATCTGAATCATCACCATCACCATCGATGTCACTGAGAATTAACCATAAACCGAATCTTCAATCTCGTACTCACCCTCACATCAGAGACAGACCCTAACTCTAATTGTAACCCTATCTTCGCCATAAACCTAAACAAACACCCAACCCTAACCCTAGTCTTTGTCCCTGGACATTGTCCCTCAGCGTCACCACTGACTTCACCGAAGGTTCGCTTTATCCATGGATTTAAATCTTGTCTTCGTAATCACTTCAGAGACAGACTCTAACTCTCACCATACATTTACCCTCAATGTTCACCATTTCGTACACCTAATACGATACCCTGCCCACGTCCTTCGCTCTGACCCCTCACCACAAACACCACCATCAAGCATGTCTATCAAAAAGAGTGAATATCATTCTCACAATCACCCTCACTTTAGAGCTGGATCCTGACTCTAACCATATCCCTATCCTCCATGCACAGTTAAACCAACACCGAAACCTAACCCTAGCTTGGCTCCTGGACCTGAAACCGCACAATCACCAACGATGTCACCCAGAATTCTCCGTAAACCCGATGTTCAATCTCGTCCTCAACCGCACTACAGAGCCAGATCATAAGCCTAAATGAAACCATATAGTCCCTGTACACCTTACCAAACACCTAACCCTACCCCTAGCCCTAGCCCATGGACCTAATACCTCACAATCACCATTGACATCACCCAGGCTTCAGCGTAAACCTGATGTTCAATCTTGTCCTGATCCTCACGTCAGAGCCCAATCCGAACCCTTCCCATAACAATATCTCCCCCGTACACCTTGCCAAACACTTAACCCTGAACCTAGCCTTGTTTCCTTGACTTACCCCTCACTGTCACCATCAGCGTCCCCCATGCCTCACTGTAAAACTCCTCGTCAGTGTACCCCTTCACCTCACATCAGAGCTGGATCCTAAGCATAACGATAACCCTCTCCTCCCAGTACAACTTACAGAACACCAAACCCTAACCCTAACCTTGTTCACTGACCAAAACCCTCACCGTCAAAATCGACATCTAACACACCTCACAGTAAACGTCAAGAACAATCTCACCCTTGGGCTCACATCAGAGCTACATCCTAACTTTAAACATAGTCCTGTATGTCCCGTAAAACTTTGCGAACACCAACCCTAACTCGAGTGCTGATCACTAGACCTGACCCCTCAGCATCATATTTGACATCATCCACGCTTCACCTTAAACCTGAATTACAATCATACTCTCTACTTCACATCACACCAGACCCAAATTCTAACTGTAATCTAAACTCCCCATTCGCCTTAAAGAACTACCAACTATAATACTAGCCCTAGCCCATGGATCTAACCTACACCGCCACCTTCGATGTCAACACATGCTTCACCGGTAACTTAAACTTCCATCTCGTCCTTACCCTCATATAAGAGACAGACCCTAAATCAAATCGTAACCCTAACTTCCCCATAAAACTTAAGTTACACCCAAGCCTAACACTAGCCCTTGTCCGTGGACATTGCCCCTCACCATCACCATTGACAACACACAAGGTTCCCTTTAAACATGGATTTAAATCTGGCCCCCTACTCACATCAGAGACAGTCCCAAACTCAAAATGTAACCCTCTCCTCACTGTTCACCGTTCGTACACCTGACCCAAAACCCTGCCCAGTTTCTTCGACCTGACCCCTCACCACCGACAGCACCATGACTCATGTCTAACAAAAATCATGAAGGTCTGTATCGAAAATGACATCAGGTCAGAGCTGGATCCTGATTCCTACCATACCCCAATCCTCCACGTACAGCGAACTGAACACCGACACCTAAACCTAGACCTGGCCCCTGGACCTGAAACCTCATCGTCACCAATGACATCACCCACGTCCAGCGCAAACCTGATGTTCAATCACTTCCTCATCCACACATCAGAGCCTGATCCTAATCCTTCCCATAACCATATCTTCCCTGTACACCTTACCAAACACCTATCCCTAACCCTAACCTTGTTTCCTGGTTGAATCCTCACTGACAAAATCGACATCCCCCATGCCTCACTGTAAACCTCCACCTCAATGTCGTCCATGCCATCACGTCAGAGCCAGATCCTAACTCTAAACATAGTCCTATACGTCTGGTACACCTTAGCAAACACAAACCCTAACTGTAGCCCAGGTCTCTTGACCTGACACAACATCACAATTGACATCATTCACGCTTCACCTCAACTCTGAATTACAATCGTACTCTCTAACTCACATCACAGGTGAAACCAAACTCTAACCATAATCTAAACTCCCCATTTGCCTTAAAGAAATCGCAACCCAAATCCTAGCACTAGCCCATGGACCAAACCCTCACTGTCACCTTCGACGTCACCCAGGCTTCACCGTAACCTTGAACTGCAATCTCGTACTCACCCTCACATCAGAGACAGATGCAAACACTGATAGTAACCCTACACTCCCCATTAACCTTAATGAACATGCAACCCTAAAGCAAGCACTTGTCCCTGGACCTTAACCCTTAGAGTCACCATTGACACCACTGAAGGTTATCTTTAAAAATGGATTTAAATCTTGTCCTCACAGTCACATCAGAGACAGTCTCTAACTCTACCTGCAAACCTACCCTCACTGTACACCATTCCATACACCTGATCTGAAACCCTGCCCAGGTCTTCCAACGTGACCCCTCACCACCACCATCACCATCACTCATGTCTAAGAAACATCATGAAAGTCTATCTCGCAATCACCCTCACAATCAGAGCTGGATCCTGACTCTAACCATATCCCTATCCTCCACTTACAGCTAAACCACCACTTAAACTTAACCCTGGACTGCAACCAGGACCTGAAACCTCACTGTCACCATCGATGTTACCCATGCTTCACCATAAACCTGATGTTCAATCTCGTCCTCACCCTCACAACAGAGCCGGATTGTTAGCCTAAACAAAACCATGTGCTCCCTGTACACCTTTCCGAACACCTAACCCTAACCCTAGACCTAGCCCATGGAACTGAACCCTGACAGTCACCATCGACATCACCCAGGCTTCAGCGTAAACCTGATGTTCAATCTCTTCCTCATCCTCACATCAGAGCCCAATTCTAACCCTTCCCATAACCGTATCTTCCCTGTACACCTTACCAAACACCTAACCCTAACCCTAGCCCTAGCCCATGGAATTGAACCTTGACGGTCACCATCGACATCACCCAGGCTTCAGCGTAAACCCGAAGTGCATTCCCATCCTCATCCTCACATCAGAGCCCGACTCACACCCTTCCCATAAACGTATCGTCCCTGTACACCTTACCAAACACCTAACCCTAACCCTAGCCTTGTTCCCTGGACTTACCCCTCACCATCACCATCAATGTCCCCTACGCTTCAATGAAAACCTCGACCTCAATCTATCCCTCAACATCACATCAGAGGTGAATCCTAAGCAAAATGATAAACCAATCCTCCCTGTACACATTACAGGACACCTAACCCTAAACCTAACCTTGTTCACTGGCCTGTACCCTCTCTGTTAAAATCGACATCTCCCATGCGTCACTGTAAACCTCCGTGTCAATCTCACCCTCACCATCACATCAGAGTCACACCCTAACTCCAAACGTAGTCCCGTATGTTCCATACACCTCAGTGAAAACCAACCTTCTCTCTACTGCTGGTCATTTGACATGACCACACAACATCTCAATTGACATCTTCCATGCTTCACCTTAATCCTGAATTACAATCATACTCTCTAACTCACATCAGAGCTGGGCCCTAATGCTAACCATAATCCAAACTCCTCGTTCATGTTAAAGAACTAGTATCCATTAACCTAGCCCTAGCCCATGGATCTGAATCATCACCATCACCATCGATGTCACTGAGAATTAACCATAAACCGAATCTTCAATCTCGTACTCACCCTCACATCAGAGACAGACCCTAACTCTAATTGTAACCCTATCTTCGCCATAAACCTAAACAAACACCCAACCCTAACCCTAGTCTTTGTCCCTGGACATTGTCCCTCAGCGTCACCACTGACTTCACCGAAGGTTCGCTTTATCCATGGATTTAAATCTTGTCTTCGTAATCACTTCAGAGACAGACTCTAACTCTCACCATACATTTACCCTCAATGTTCACCATTTCGTACACCTAATACGATACCCTGCCCACGTCCTTCGCTCTGACCCCTCACCACAAACACCACCATCAAGCATGTCTATCAAAAAGAGTGAATATCATTCTCACAATCACCCTCACTTTAGAGCTGGATCCTGACTCTAACCATATCCCTATCCTCCATGCACAGTTAAACCAACACCGAAACCTAACCCTAGCTTGGCTCCTGGACCTGAAACCGCACAATCACCAACGATGTCACCCAGAATTCTCCGTAAACCCGATGTTCAATCTCGTCCTCAACCGCACTACAGAGCCAGATCATAAGCCTAAATGAAACCATATAGTCCCTGTACACCTTACCAAACACCTAACCCTACCCCTAGCCCTAGCCCATGGACCTAATACCTCACAATCACCATTGACATCACCCAGGCTTCAGCGTAAACCTGATGTTCAATCTCGTCCTGATCCTCACGTCAGAGCCCAATCCGAACCCTTCCCATAACAATATCTCCCCCGTACACCTTGCCAAACACTTAACCCTGAACCTAGCCTTGTTTCCTTGACTTACCCCTCACTGTCACCATCAGCGTCCCCCATGCCTCACTGTAAAACTCCTCGTCAGTGTACCCCTTCACCTCACATCAGAGCTGGATCCTAAGCATAACGATAACCCTCTCCTCCCAGTACAACTTACAGAACACCAAACCCTAACCCTAACCTTGTTCACTGACCAAAACCCTCACCGTCAAAATCGACATCTAACACACCTCACAGTAAACGTCAAGAACAATCTCACCCTTGGGCTCACATCAGAGCTACATCCTAACTTTAAACATAGTCCTGTATGTCCCGTAAAACTTTGCGAACACCAACCCTAACTCGAGTGCTGATCACTAGACCTGACCCCTCAGCATCATATTTGACATCATCCACGCTTCACCTTAAACCTGAATTACAATCATACTCTCTACTTCACATCACACCAGACCCAAATTCTAACTGTAATCTAAACTCCCCATTCGCCTTAAAGAACTACCAACTATAATACTAGCCCTAGCCCATGGATCTAACCTACACCGCCACCTTCGATGTCAACACATGCTTCACCGGTAACTTAAACTTCCATCTCGTCCTTACCCTCATATAAGAGACAGACCCTAAATCAAATCGTAACCCTAACTTCCCCATAAAACTTAAGTTACACCCAAGCCTAACACTAGCCCTTGTCCGTGGACATTGCCCCTCACCATCACCATTGACAACACACAAGGTTCCCTTTAAACATGGATTTAAATCTGGCCCCCTACTCACATCAGAGACAGTCCCAAACTCAAAATGTAACCCTCTCCTCACTGTTCACCGTTCGTACACCTGACCCAAAACCCTGCCCAGTTTCTTCGACCTGACCCCTCACCACCGACAGCACCATGACTCATGTCTAACAAAAATCATGAAGGTCTGTATCGAAAATGACATCAGGTCAGAGCTGGATCCTGATTCCTACCATACCCCAATCCTCCACGTACAGCGAACTGAACACCGACACCTAAACCTAGACCTGGCCCCTGGACCTGAAACCTCATCGTCACCAATGACATCACCCACGTCCAGCGCAAACCTGATGTTCAATCACTTCCTCATCCACACATCAGAGCCTGATCCTAATCCTTCCCATAACCATATCTTCCCTGTACACCTTACCAAACACCTATCCCTAACCCTAACCTTGTTTCCTGGTTGAATCCTCACTGACAAAATCGACATCCCCCATGCCTCACTGTAAACCTCCACCTCAATGTCGTCCATGCCATCACGTCAGAGCCAGATCCTAACTCTAAACATAGTCCTATACGTCTGGTACACCTTAGCAAACACAAACCCTAACTGTAGCCCAGGTCTCTTGACCTGACACAACATCACAATTGACATCATTCACGCTTCACCTCAACTCTGAATTACAATCGTACTCTCTAACTCACATCACAGGTGAAACCAAACTCTAACCATAATCTAAACTCCCCATTTGCCTTAAAGAAATCGCAACCCAAATCCTAGCACTAGCCCATGGACCAAACCCTCACTGTCACCTTCGACGTCACCCAGGCTTCACCGTAACCTTGAACTGCAATCTCGTACTCACCCTCACATCAGAGACAGATGCAAACACTGATAGTAACCCTACACTCCCCATTAACCTTAATGAACATGCAACCCTAAAGCAAGCACTTGTCCCTGGACCTTAACCCTTAGAGTCACCATTGACACCACTGAAGGTTATCTTTAAAAATGGATTTAAATCTTGTCCTCACAGTCACATCAGAGACAGTCTCTAACTCTACCTGCAAACCTACCCTCACTGTACACCATTCCATACACCTGATCTGAAACCCTGCCCAGGTCTTCCAACGTGACCCCTCACCACCACCATCACCATCACTCATGTCTAAGAAACATCATGAAAGTCTATCTCGCAATCACCCTCACAATCAGAGCTGGATCCTGACTCTAACCATATCCCTATCCTCCACTTACAGCTAAACCACCACTTCAACTTAACCCTGGACTGCAACCAGGACCTGAAACCTCACTGTCACCATCGATGTTACCCATGCTTCACCATAAACCTGATGTTCAATCTCGTCCTCACCCTCACAACAGAGCCGGATTGTTAGCCTAAACAAAACCATGTGCTCCCTGTACACCTTTCCGAACACCTAACCCTAACCCTAGACCTAGCCCATGGAACTGAACCCTGACAGTCACCATCGACATCACCCAGGCTTCAGCGTAAACCTGATGTTCAATCTCTTCCTCATCCTCACATCAGAGCCCAATTCTAACCCTTCCCATAACCGTATCTTCCCTGTACACCTTACCAAACACCTAACCCTAACCCTAGCCCTAGCCCATGGAATTGAACCTTGACGGTCACCATCGACATCACCCAGGCTTCAGCGTAAACCCGATGTGCAATCCCATCCTCATCCTCACATCAGAGCCCGACTCAAACCCTTCCCATAACCGTATCTTCCCTGTACACCTTACCAAACACCTAACCCTAACCCTAGCCTTGTTCCCTGGACTTACCCCTCACCATCACCATCAATGTCCCCTACGCTTCAATGAAAACCTCGACCTCAATCTATCCCTCAACATCACATCAGAGGTGAATCCTAAGCAAAATGATAAACCAATCCTCCCTGTACACATTACAGGACACCTAACCCTAAACCTAACCTTGTTCACTGGCCTGTACCCTCTCTGTTAAAATCGACATCTCCCATGCGTCACTGTAAACCTCCGTGTCAATCTCACCCTCACCATCACATCAGAGTCACACCCTAACTCCAAACGTAGTCCCGTATGTTCCATACACCTCAGTGAAAACCAACCTTCTCTCTACTGCTGGTCATTTGACATGACCACACAACATCTCAATTGACATCTTCCATGCTTCACCTTAATCCTGAATTACAATCATACTCTCTAACTCACATCAGAGCTGGGCCCTAATGCTAACCATAATCCAAACTCCTCGTTCATGTTAAAGAACTAGTATCCATTAACCTAGCCCTAACCCATGGATCTGAATCATCACCATCACCATCGATGTCACTGAGAATTAACCATAAACCGAATCTTCAATCTCGTACTCACCCTCACATCAGAGACAGACCCTAACTCTAATTGTAACCCTATCTTCGCCATAAACCTAAACAAACACCCAACCCTAACCCTAGTCTTTGTCCCTGGACATTGTCCCTCAGCGTCACCACTGACTTCACCGAAGGTTCGCTTTATCCATGGATTTAAATCTTGTCTTCGTAATCACTTCAGAGACAGACTCTAACTCTCACCATACATTTACCCTCAATGTTCACCATTTCGTACACCTAATACGATACCCTGCCCACGTCCTTCGCTCTGACCCCTCACCACAAACACCACCATCAAGCATGTCTATCAAAAAGAGTGAATATCATTCTCACAATCACCCTCACTTTAGAGCTGGATCCTGACACTAACCATATCCCTATCCTCCATGCACAGTTAAACCAACACCGAAACCTAACCCTAGCTTGGCTCCTGGACCTGAAACCGCACAATCACCAACGATGTCACCCAGAATTCTCCGTAAACCCGATGTTCAATCTCGTCCTCAACCGCACTACAGAGCCAGATCATAAGCCTAAATGAAACCATATAGTCCCTGTACACCTTACCAAACACCTAACCCTACCCCTAGCCCTAGCCCATGGACCTAATACCTCACAATCACCATTGACATCACCCAGGCTTCAGCGTAAACCTGATGTTCAATCTCGTCCTGATCCTCACGTCAGAGCCCAATCCGAACCCTTCCCATAACAATATCTCCCCCGTACACCTTGCCAAACACTTAACCCTGAACCTAGCCTTGTTTCCTTGACTTACCCCTCACTGTCACCATCAGCGTCCCCCATGCCTCACTGTAAAACTCCTCCTCAGTGTACCCCTTCACCTCACATCAGAGCTGGATCCTAAGCATAACGATAACCCTCTCCTCCCAGTACAACTTGCAGAACACCAAACCCTAACCCTAACCTTGTTCACTGACCAAAACCCTCACCGTCAAAATCGACATCTAACACACCTCACAGTAAACGTCAAGAACAATCTCACCCTTGGGCTCACATCAGAGCTACATCCTAACTTTAAACATAGTCCTGTATGTCCCGTAAAACTTTGCGAACACCAACCCTAACTCGAGTGCTGATCACTAGACCTGACCCCTCAGCATCATATTTGACATCATCCACGCTTCACCTTAAACCTGAATTACAATCATACTCTCTACTTCACATCACACCAGACCCAAATTCTAACTGTAATCTAAACTCCCCATTCGCCTTAAAGAACTACCAACTATAATACTAGCCCTAGCCCATGGATCTAACCTACACCGCCACCTTCGATGTCAACACATGCTTCACCGGTAACTTAAACTTCCATCTCGTCCTTACCCTCATATAAGAGACAGACCCTAAATCAAATCGTAACCCTAACTTCCCCATAAAACTTAAGTTACACCCAAGCCTAACACTAGCCCTTGTCCGTGGACATTGCCCCTCACCATCACCATTGACAACACACAAGGTTCCCTTTAAACATGGATTTAAATCTGGCCCCCTACTCACATCAGAGACAGTCCCAAACTCAAAATGTAACCCTCTCCTCACTGTTCACCGTTCGTACACCTGACCCAAAACCCTGCCCAGTTTCTTCGACCTGACCCCTCACCACCGACAGCACCATGACTCATGTCTAACAAAAATCATGAAGGTCTGTATCGAAAATGACATCAGGTCAGAGCTGGATCCTGATTCCTACCATACCCCAATCCTCCACGTACAGCGAACTGAACACCGACACCTAAACCTAGACCTGGCCCCTGGACCTGAAACCTCATCGTCACCAATGACATCACCCACGTTCAGCGCAAACCTGATGTTCAATCACTTCCTCATCCACACATCAGAGCCTGATCCTAATCCTTCCCATAACCATATCTTCCCTGTACACCTTACCAAGCACCTATCCCTAACCCTAACCTTGTTTCCTAGTTGAATCCTCACTGACAAAATCGACATCCCCCATGCCTCACTGTAAACCTCCACCTCAATGTCGTCCATGCCATCACGTCAGAGCCAGATCCTAACTCTAAACATAGTCCTATACGTCTGGTACACCTTAGCAAACACAAACCCTAACTGTAGCCCAGGTCTCTTGACCTGACACAACATCACAATTGACATCATCCACGCTTCACCTCAACTCTGAATTACAATCGTACTCTCTAACTCACATCACAGGTGAAACCAAGCTCTAACCATAATCTAAACTCCCCATTTGCCTTAAAGAAATCGCAACCCAAATCCTAGCACTAGCCCATGGACCAAACCCTCACTGTCACCTTCGACGTCACCCAGGCTTCACCGTAACCTTGAACTGCAATCTCGTACTCACCGTCACATCAGAGACAGATGCAAACACTGATAGTAACCCTACACTCCCCATTAACCTTAATGAACATGCAACCCTAAAGCAAGCACTTGTCCCTGGACCTTAACCCTTAGAGTCACCATTGACACCACTGAAGGTTATCTTTAAAAATGGATTTAAATCTTGTCCTCACAGTCACATCAGAGACAGTCTCTAACTCTACCTGCAAACCTACCCTCACTGTACACCATTCCATACACCTGATCTGAAACCCTGCCCAGGTCTTCCAACGTGACCCCTCACCACCACCATCACCATCACTCATGTCTAAGAAACATCATGAAAGTCTATCTCGCAATCACCCTCACAATCAGAGCTGGATCCTGACTCTAACCATATCCCTATCCTCCACTTACAGCTAAACCACCACTTAAACTTCACCCTGGACTGCAACCAGGACCTGAAACCTCACTGTCACCATCGATGTTACCCATGCTTCACCATAAACCTGATGTTCAATCTCGTCCTCACCCTCACAACAGAGCCGGATTGTTAGCCTAAACAAAACCATGTGCTCCCTGTACACCTTTCCGAACACCTAACCCTAACCCTAGACCTAGCCCATGGAACTGAACCCTGACAGTCACCATCGACATCACCCAGGCTTCAGCGTAAACCTGATGTTCAATCTCTTCCTCATCCTCACATCAGAGCCCAATTCTAACCCTTCCCATAACCGTATCTTCCCTGTACACCTTACCAAACACCTAACCCTAACCCTAGCCCTAGCCCATGGAATTGAACCTTGACGGTCACCATCGACATCACCCAGGCTTCAGCGTAAACCCGATGTGCAATCCCATCCTCATCCTCACATCAGAGCCCGACTCAAACCCTTCCCATAACCGTATCTTCCCTGTACACCTTACCAAACACCTAACCCTAACCCTAGCCTTGTTCCCTGGACTTACCCCTCACCATCACCATCAATGTCCCCTACGCTTCAATGAAAACCTCGACCTCAATCTATCCCTCAACATCACATCAGAGGTGAATCCTAAGCAAAATGATAAACCAATCCTCCCTGTACACATTACAGGACACCTAACCCTAAACCTAACCTTGTTCACTGGCCTGTACCCTCTCTGTTAAAATCGACATCTCCCATGCGTCACTGTAAACCTCCGTGTCAATCTCACCCTCACCATCACATCAGAGTCACACCCTAACTCCAAACGTAGTCCCGTATGTTCCATACACCTCAGTGAAAACCAACCTTCTCTCTACTGCTGGTCATTTGACATGACCACACAACATCTCAGTTGACATCTTCCATGCTTCACCTTAATCCTGAATTACAATCATACTCTCTAACTCACATCAGAGCTGGGCCCTAATGCTAACCATAATCCAAACTCCTCGTTCATGTTAAAGAACTAGTATCCATTAACCTAGCCCTAGCCCATGGATCTGAATCATCACCATCACCATCGAAGTCACTGAGAATTAACCATAAACCGGATCTTCAATCTCGTACTCACCCTCACATCAGAGACAGACCCTAACTCTAATTGTAACCCTATCTTCGCCATAAACCTAAACAAACACCCAACCCTAACCCTAGTCTTTGTCCCTGGACATTGTCCCTCAGCGTCACCACTGACTTCACCGAAGGTTCGCTTTATCCATGGATTTAAATCTTGTCTTCGTAATCACTTCAGAGACAGACTCTAACTCTCACCATACATTTACCCTCAATGTTCACCATTTCGTACACCTAATACGATACCCTGCCCACGTCCTTCGCTCTGACCCCTCACCACAAACACCACCATCAAGCATGTCTATCAAAAAGAGTGAATATCATTCTCACAATCACCCTCACTTTAGAGCTGGATCCTGACTCTAACCATATCCCTATCCTCCATGCACAGTTAAACCAACACCGAAACCTAACCCTAGCTTGGCTCCTGGACCTGAAACCGCACAATCACCAACGATGTCACCCAGAATTCTCCGTAAACCCGATGTTCAATCTCGTCCTCAACCGCACTACAGAGCCAGATCATAAGCCTAAATGAAACCATATAGTCCCTGTACACCTTACCAAACACCTAACCCTACCCCTAGCCCTAGCCCATGGACCTAATACCTCACAATCACCATTGACATCACCCAGGCTTCAGCGTAAACCTGATGTTCAATCTCGTCCTGATCCTCACGTCAGAGCCCAATCCGAACCCTTCCCATAACAATATCTCCCCCGTACACCTTGCCAAACACTTAACCCTGAACCTAGCCTTGTTTCCTTGACTTACCCCTCACTGTCACCATCAGCGTCCCCCATGCCTCACTGTAAAACTCCTCGTCAGTGTACCCCTTCACCTCACATCAGAGCTGGATCCTAAGCATAACGATAACCCTCTCCTCCCAGTACAACTTACAGAACACCAAACCCTAACCCTAACCTTGTTCACTGACCAAAACCCTCACCGTCAAAATCGACATCTAACACACCTCACAGTAAACGTCAAGAACAATCTCACCCTTGGGCTCACATCAGAGCTACATCCTAACTTTAAACATAGTCCTGTATGTCCCGTAAAACTTTGCGAACACCAACCCTAACTCGAGTGCTGATCACTAGACCTGACCCCTCAGCATCATATTTGACATCATCCACGCTTCACCTTAAACCTGAATTACAATCATACTCTCTACTTCACATCACACCAGACCCAAATTCTAACTGTAATCTAAACTCCCCATTCGCCTTAAAGAACTACCAACTATAATACTAGCCCTAGCCCATGGATCTAACCTACACCGCCACCTTCGATGTCAACACATGCTTCACCGGTAACTTAAACTTCCATCTCGTCCTTACCCTCATATAAGAGACAGACCCTAAATCAAATCGTAACCCTAACTTCCCCATAAAACTTAAGTTACACCCAAGCCTAACACTAGCCCTTGTCCGTGGACATTGCCCCTCACCATCACCATTGACAACACACAAGGTTCCCTTTAAACATGGATTTAAATCTGGCCCCCTACTCACATCAGAGACAGTCCCAAACTCAAAATGTAACCCTCTCCTCACTGTTCACCGTTCGTACACCTGACCCAAAACCCTGCCCAGTTTCTTCGACCTGACCCCTCACCACCGACAGCACCATGACTCATGTCTAACAAAAATCATGAAGGTCTGTATCGAAAATGACATCAGGTCAGAGCTGGATCCTGATTCCTACCATACCCCAATCCTCCACGTACAGCGAACTGAACACCGACACCTAAACCTAGACCTGGCCCCTGGACCTGAAACCTCATCGTCACCAATGACATCACCCACGTCCAGCGCAAACCTGATGTTCAATCACTTCCTCATCCACACATCAGAGCCTGATCCTAATCCTTCCCATAACCATATCTTCCCTGTACACCTTACCAAACACCTATCCCTAACCCTAACCTTGTTTCCTGGTTGAATCCTCACTGACAAAATCGACATCCCCCATGCCTCACTGTAAACCTCCACCTCAATGTCGTCCATGCCATCACGTCAGAGCCAGATCCTAACTCTAAACATAGTCCTATACGTCTGGTACACCTTAGCAAACACAAACCCTAACTGTAGCCCAGGTCTCTTGACCTGACACAACATCACAATTGACATCATTCACGCTTCACCTCAACTCTGAATTACAATCGTACTCTCTAACTCACATCACAGGTGAAACCAAACTCTAACCATAATCTAAACTCCCCATTTGCCTTAAAGAAATCGCAACCCAAATCCTAGCACTAGCCCATGGACCAAACCCTCACTGTCACCTTCGACGTCACCCAGGCTTCACCGTAACCTTGAACTGCAATCTCGTACTCACCCTCACATCAGAGACAGATGCAAACACTGATAGTAACCCTACACTCCCCATTAACCTTAATGAACATGCAACCCTAAAGCAAGCACTTGTCCCTGGACCTTAACCCTTAGAGTCACCATTGACACCACTGAAGGTTATCTTTAAAAATGGATTTAAATCTTGTCCTCACAGTCACATCAGAGACAGTCTCTAACTCTACCTGCAAACCTACCCTCACTGTACACCATTCCATACACCTGATCTGAAACCCTGCCCAGGTCTTCCAACGTGACCCCTCACCACCACCATCACCATCACTCATGTCTAAGAAACATCATGAAAGTCTATCTCGCAATCACCCTCACAATCAGAGCTGGATCCTGACTCTAACCATATCCCTATCCTCCACTTACAGCTAAACCACCACTTCAACTTAACCCTGGACTGCAACCAGGACCTGAAACCTCACTGTCACCATCGATGTTACCCATGCTTCACCATAAACCTGATGTTCAATCTCGTCCTCACCCTCACAACAGAGCCGGATTGTTAGCCTAAACAAAACCATGTGCTCCCTGTACACCTTTCCGAACACCTAACCCTAACCCTAGACCTAGCCCATGGAACTGAACCCTGACAGTCACCATCGACATCACCCAGGCTTCAGCGTAAACCTGATGTTCAATCTCTTCCTCATCCTCACATCAGAGCCCAATTCTAACCCTTCCCATAACCGTATCTTCCCTGTACACCTTACCAAACACCTAACCCTAACCCTAGCCCTAGCCCATGGAATTGAACCTTGACGGTCACCATCGACATCACCCAGGCTTCAGCGTAAACCCGATGTGCAATCCCATCCTCATCCTCACATCAGAGCCCGACTCAAACCCTTCCCATAACCGTATCTTCCCTGTACACCTTACCAAACACCTAACCCTAACCCTAGCCTTGTTCCCTGGACTTACCCCTCACCATCACCATCAATGTCCCCTACGCTTCAATGAAAACCTCGACCTCAATCTATCCCTCAACATCACATCAGAGGTGAATCCTAAGCAAAATGATAAACCAATCCTCCCTGTACACATTACAGGACACCTAACCCTAAACCTAACCTTGTTCACTGGCCTGTACCCTCTCTGTTAAAATCGACATCTCCCATGCGTCACTGTAAACCTCCGTGTCAATCTCACCCTCACCATCACATCAGAGTCACACCCTAACTCCAAACGTAGTCCCGTATGTTCCATACACCTCAGTGAAAACCAACCTTCTCTCTACTGCTGGTCATTTGACATGACCACACAACATCTCAATTGACATCTTCCATGCTTCACCTTAATCCTG
Source organism: Manis javanica (assembly GCF_040802235.1). Taxonomy (NCBI): domain Eukaryota; kingdom Metazoa; phylum Chordata; class Mammalia; order Pholidota; family Manidae; genus Manis; species Manis javanica. The sequence goes on along the minus strand of NW_027332168.1, from coordinate 758,789 downwards.
AATTACAATCATACTCTCTAACTCACATCAGAGCTGGGCCCTAATGCTAACCATAATCCAAACTCCTCGTTCATGTTAAAGAACTAGTATCCATTAACCTAGCCCTAGCCCATGGATCTGAATCATCACCATCACCATCGATGTCACTGAGAATTAACCATAAACCGAATCTTCAATCTCGTACTCACCCTCACATCAGAGACAGACCCTAACTCTAATTGTAACCCTATCTTCGCCATAAACCTAAACAAACACCCAACCCTAACCCTAGTCTTTGTCCCTGGACATTGTCCCTCAGCGTCACCACTGACTTCACCGAAGGTTCGCTTTATCCATGGATTTAAATCTTGTCTTCGTAATCACTTCAGAGACAGACTCTAACTCTCACCATACATTTACCCTCAATGTTCACCATTTCGTACACCTAATACGATACCCTGCCCACGTCCTTCGCTCTGACCCCTCACCACAAACACCACCATCAAGCATGTCTATCAAAAAGAGTGAATATCATTCTCACAATCACCCTCACTTTAGAGCTGGATCCTGACACTAACCATATCCCTATCCTCCATGCACAGTTAAACCAACACCGAAACCTAACCCTAGCTTGGCTCCTGGACCTGAAACCGCACAATCACCAACGATGTCACCCAGAATTCTCCGTAAACCCGATGTTCAATCTCGTCCTCAACCGCACTACAGAGCCAGATCATAAGCCTAAATGAAACCATATAGTCCCTGTACACCTTACCAAACACCTAACCCTACCCCTAGCCCTAGCCCATGGACCTAATACCTCACAATCACCATTGACATCACCCAGGCTTCAGCGTAAACCTGATGTTCAATCTCGTCCTGATCCTCACGTCAGAGCCCAATCCGAACCCTTCCCATAACAATATCTCCCCCGTACACCTTGCCAAACACTTAACCCTGAACCTAGCCTTGTTTCCTTGACTTACCCCTCACTGTCACCATCAGCGTCCCCCATGCCTCACTGTAAAACTCCTCCTCAGTGTACCCCTTCACCTCACATCAGAGCTGGATCCTAAGCATAACGATAACCCTCTCCTCCCAGTACAACTTGCAGAACACCAAACCCTAACCCTAACCTTGTTCACTGACCAAAACCCTCACCGTCAAAATCGACATCTAACACACCTCACAGTAAACGTCAAGAACAATCTCACCCTTGGGCTCACATCAGAGCTACATCCTAACTTTAAACATAGTCCTGTATGTCCCGTAAAACTTTGCGAACACCAACCCTAACTCGAGTGCTGATCACTAGACCTGACCCCTCAGCATCATATTTGACATCATCCACGCTTCACCTTAAACCTGAATTACAATCATACTCTCTACTTCACATCACACCAGACCCAAATTCTAACTGTAATCTAAACTCCCCATTCGCCTTAAAGAACTACCAACTATAATACTAGCCCTAGCCCATGGATCTAACCTACACCGCCACCTTCGATGTCAACACATGCTTCACCGGTAACTTAAACTTCCATCTCGTCCTTACCCTCATATAAGAGACAGACCCTAAATCAAATCGTAACCCTAACTTCCCCATAAAACTTAAGTTACACCCAAGCCTAACACTAGCCCTTGTCCGTGGACATTGCCCCTCACCATCACCATTGACAACACACAAGGTTCCCTTTAAACATGGATTTAAATCTGGCCCCCTACTCACATCAGAGACAGTCCCAAACTCAAAATGTAACCCTCTCCTCACTGTTCACCGTTCGTACACCTGACCCAAAACCCTGCCCAGTTTCTTCGACCTGACCCCTCACCACCGACAGCACCATGACTCATGTCTAACAAAAATCATGAAGGTCTGTATCGAAAATGACATCAGGTCAGAGCTGGATCCTGATTCCTACCATACCCCAATCCTCCACGTACAGCGAACTGAACACCGACACCTAAACCTAGACCTGGCCCCTGGACCTGAAACCTCATCGTCACCAATGACATCACCCACGTTCAGCGCAAACCTGATGTTCAATCACTTCCTCATCCACACATCAGAGCCTGATCCTAATCCTTCCCATAACCATATCTTCCCTGTACACCTTACCAAGCACCTATCCCTAACCCTAACCTTGTTTCCTAGTTGAATCCTCACTGACAAAATCGACATCCCCCATGCCTCACTGTAAACCTCCACCTCAATGTCGTCCATGCCATCACGTCAGAGCCAGATCCTAACTCTAAACATAGTCCTATACGTCTGGTACACCTTAGCAAACACAAACCCTAACTGTAGCCCAGGTCTCTTGACCTGACACAACATCACAATTGACATCATCCACGCTTCACCTCAACTCTGAATTACAATCGTACTCTCTAACTCACATCACAGGTGAAACCAAGCTCTAACCATAATCTAAACTCCCCATTTGCCTTAAAGAAATCGCAACCCAAATCCTAGCACTAGCCCATGGACCAAACCCTCACTGTCACCTTCGACGTCACCCAGGCTTCACCGTAACCTTGAACTGCAATCTCGTACTCACCCTCACATCAGAGACAGATGCAAACACTGATAGTAACCCTACACTCCCCATTAACCTTAATGAACATGCAACCCTAAAGCAAGCACTTGTCCCTGGACCTTAACCCTTAGAGTCACCATTGACACCACTGAAGGTTATCTTTAAAAATGGATTTAAATCTTGTCCTCACAGTCACATCAGAGACAGTCTCTAACTCTACCTGCAAACCTACCCTCACTGTACACCATTCCATACACCTGATCTGAAACCCTGCCCAGGTCTTCCAACGTGACCCCTCACCACCACCATCACCATCACTCATGTCTAAGAAACATCATGAAAGTCTATCTCGCAATCACCCTCACAATCAGAGCTGGATCCTGACTCTAACCATATCCCTATCCTCCACTTACAGCTAAACCACCACTTAAACTTCACCCTGGACTGCAACCAGGACCTGAAACCTCACTGTCACCATCGATGTTACCCATGCTTCACCATAAACCTGATGTTCAATCTCGTCCTCACCCTCACAACAGAGCCGGATTGTTAGCCTAAACAAAACCATGTGCTCCCTGTACACCTTTCCGAACACCTAACCCTAACCCTAGACCTAGCCCATGGAACTGAACCCTGACAGTCACCATCGACATCACCCAGGCTTCAGCGTAAACCTGATGTTCAATCTCTTCCTCATCCTCACATCAGAGCCCAATTCTAACCCTTCCCATAACCGTATCTTCCCTGTACACCTTACCAAACACCTAACCCTAACCCTAGCCCTAGCCCATGGAATTGAACCTTGACGGTCACCATCGACATCACCCAGGCTTCAGCGTAAACCCGATGTGCAATCCCATCCTCATCCTCACATCAGAGCCCGACTCAAACCCTTCCCATAACCGTATCTTCCCTGTACACCTTACCAAACACCTAACCCTAACCCTAGCCTTGTTCCCTGGACTTACCCCTCACCATCACCATCAATGTCCCCTACGCTTCAATGAAAACCTCGACCTCAATCTATCCCTCAACATCACATCAGAGGTGAATCCTAAGCAAAATGATAAACCAATCCTCCCTGTACACATTACAGGACACCTAACCCTAAACCTAACCTTGTTCACTGGCCTGTACCCTCTCTGTTAAAATCGACATCTCCCATGCGTCACTGTAAACCTCCGTGTCAATCTCACCCTCACCATCACATCAGAGTCACACCCTAACTCCAAACGTAGTCCCGTATGTTCCATACACCTCAGTGAAAACCAACCTTCTCTCTACTGCTGGTCATTTGACATGACCACACAACATCTCAGTTGACATCTTCCATGCTTCACCTTAATCCTGAATTACAATCATACTCTCTAACTCACATCAGAGCTGGGCCCTAATGCTAACCATAATCCAAACTCCTCGTTCATGTTAAAGAACTAGTATCCATTAACCTAGCCCTAGCCCATGGATCTGAATCATCACCATCACCATCGAAGTCACTGAGAATTAACCATAAACCGGATCTTCAATCTCGTACTCACCCTCACATCAGAGACAGACCCTAACTCTAATTGTAACCCTATCTTCGCCATAAACCTAAACAAACACCCAACCCTAACCCTAGTCTTTGTCCCTGGACATTGTCCCTCAGCGTCACCACTGACTTCACCGAAGGTTCGCTTTATCCATGGATTTAAATCTTGTCTTCGTAATCACTTCAGAGACAGACTCTAACTCTCACCATACATTTACCCTCAATGTTCACCATTTCGTACACCTAATACGATACCCTGCCCACGTCCTTCGCTCTGACCCCTCACCACAAACACCACCATCAAGCATGTCTATCAAAAAGAGTGAATATCATTCTCACAATCACCCTCACTTTAGAGCTGGATCCTGACTCTAACCATATCCCTATCCTCCATGCACAGTTAAACCAACACCGAAACCTAACCCTAGCTTGGCTCCTGGACCTGAAACCGCACAATCACCAACGATGTCACCCAGAATTCTCCGTAAACCCGATGTTCAATCTCGTCCTCAACCGCACTACAGAGCCAGATCATAAGCCTAAATGAAACCATATAGTCCCTGTACACCTTACCAAACACCTAACCCTACCCCTAGCCCTAGCCCATGGACCTAATACCTCACAATCACCATTGACATCACCCAGGCTTCAGCGTAAACCTGATGTTCAATCTCGTCCTGATCCTCACGTCAGAGCCCAATCCGAACCCTTCCCATAACAATATCTCCCCCGTACACCTTGCCAAACACTTAACCCTGAACCTAGCCTTGTTTCCTTGACTTACCCCTCACTGTCACCATCAGCGTCCCCCATGCCTCACTGTAAAACTCCTCGTCAGTGTACCCCTTCACCTCACATCAGAGCTGGATCCTAAGCATAACGATAACCCTCTCCTCCCAGTACAACTTACAGAACACCAAACCCTAACCCTAACCTTGTTCACTGACCAAAACCCTCACCGTCAAAATCGACATCTAACACACCTCACAGTAAACGTCAAGAACAATCTCACCCTTGGGCTCACATCAGAGCTACATCCTAACTTTAAACATAGTCCTGTATGTCCCGTAAAACTTTGCGAACACCAACCCTAACTCGAGTGCTGATCACTAGACCTGACCCCTCAGCATCATATTTGACATCATCCACGCTTCACCTTAAACCTGAATTACAATCATACTCTCTACTTCACATCACACCAGACCCAAATTCTAACTGTAATCTAAACTCCCCATTCGCCTTAAAGAACTACCAACTATAATACTAGCCCTAGCCCATGGATCTAACCTACACCGCCACCTTCGATGTCAACACATGCTTCACCGGTAACTTAAACTTCCATCTCGTCCTTACCCTCATATAAGAGACAGACCCTAAATCAAATCGTAACCCTAACTTCCCCATAAAACTTAAGTTACACCCAAGCCTAACACTAGCCCTTGTCCGTGGACATTGCCCCTCACCATCACCATTGACAACACACAAGGTTCCCTTTAAACATGGATTTAAATCTGGCCCCCTACTCACATCAGAGACAGTCCCAAACTCAAAATGTAACCCTCTCCTCACTGTTCACCGTTCGTACACGTGACCCAAAACCCTGCCCAGTTTCTTCAACCTGACCCCTCACCACCGACAGCACCATGACTCATGTCTAACAAAAATCATGAAGGTCTGTATCGAAAATGACATCAGGTCAGAGCTGGATCCTGATTCCTACCATACCCCAATCCTCCACGTACAGCGAACTGAACACCGACACCTAAACCTAGACCTGGCCCCTGGACCTGAAACCTCATCGTCACCAATGACATCACCCACGTTCAGCGCAAACCTGATGTTCAATCACTTCCTCATCCACACATCAGAGCCTGATCCTAATCCTTCCCATAACCATATCTTCTCTGTACACCTTACCAAGCACCTATCCCTAACCCTAACCTTGTTTCCTAGTTGAATCCTCACTGACAAAATCGACATCCCCCATGCCTCACTGTAAACCTCCACCTCAATGTCGTCCATGCCATCACGTCAGAGCCAGATCCTAACTCTAAACATAGTCCTATACGTCTGGTACACCTTAGCAAACACAAACCCTAACTGTAGCCCAGGTCTCTTGACCTGACACAACATCACAATTGACATCATCCACGCTTCACCTCAACTCTGAATTACAATCGTACTCTCTAACTCACATCACAGGTGAAACCAAGCTCTAACCATAATCTAAACTCCCCATTTGCCTTAAAGAAATCGCAACCCAAATCCTAGCACTAGCCCATGGATCAAACCCTCACTGTCACCTTCGACGTCACCCAGGCTTCACCGTAACCTTGAACTGCAATCTCGTACTCACCCTCACATCAGAGACAGATGCAAACACTGATAGTAACCCTACACTCCCCATTAACCTTAATGAACATGCAACCCTAAAGCAAGCACTTGTCCCTGGACCTTAACCCTTAGAGTCACCATTGACACCACTGAAGGTTATCTTTAAAAATGGATTTAAATCTTGTCCTCACAGTCACATCAGAGACAGTCTCTAACTCTACCTGCAAACCTACCCTCACTGTACACCATTCCATACACCTGATCTGAAACCCTGCCCAGGTCTTCCAACGTGACCCCTCACCACCACCATCACCATCACTCATGTCTAAGAAACATCATGAAAGTCTATCTCGCAATCACCCTCACAATCAGAGCTGGATCCTGACTCTAACCATATCCCTATCCTCCACTTACAGCTAAACCACCACTTAAACTTAACCCTGGACTGCAACCAGGACCTGAAACCTCACTGTCACCATCGATGTTACCCATGCTTCACCATAAACCTGATGTTCAATCTCGTCCTCACCCTCACAACAGAGCCGGATTGTTAGCCTAAACAAAACCATGTGCTCCCTGTACACCTTTCCGAACACCTAACCCTAACCCTAGACCTAGCCCATGGAACTGAACCCTGACAGTCACCATCGACATCACCCAGGCTTCCGCGTAAACCTGATGTTCAATCTCTTCCTCATCCTCACATCAGAGCCCAATTCTAACCCTTCCCATAACCGTATCTTCCCTGTACACCTTACCAAACACCTAACCCTAACCCTAGCCCTAGCCCATGGAATTGAACCTTGACGGTCACCATCGACATCACCCAGGCTTCAGCGTAAACCCGATGTGCAATCCCATCCTCATCCTCACATCAGAGCCCGACTCAAACCCTTCCCATAACCGTATCTTCCCTGTACACCTTACCAAACACCTAACCCTAACCCTAGCCTTGTTCCCTGGACTTACCCCTCACCATCACCATCAATGTCCCCTACGCTTCAATGAAAACCTCGACCTCAATCTATCCCTCAACATCACATCAGAGGTGAATCCTAAGCAAAATGATAAACCAATCCTCCCTGTACACATTACAGGACACCTAACCCTAAACCTAACCTTGTTCACTGGCCTGTACCCTCTCTGTTAAAATCGACATCTCCCATGCGTCACTGTAAACCTCCGTGTCAATCTCACCCTCACCATCACATCAGAGTCACACCCTAACTCCAAACGTAGTCCCGTATGTTCCATACACCTCAGTGAAAACCAACCTTCTCTCTACTGCTGGTCATTTGACATGACCACACAACATCTCAATTGACATCTTCCATGCTTCACCTTAATCCTGAATTACAATCATACTCTATAACTCACATCAGAGCTGGGCCCTAATGCTAACCATAATCCAAACTCCTCGTTCATGTTAAAGAACTAGTATAAATTAACCTAGCCCTAGCCCATGGATCTGAATCATCACCATCACCATCGATGTCACTGAGAATTAACCATAAACTGGACCTTCAATCTCGTACTCACCCTCACATCAGAGACAGACCCTAACTCTAATTGTAACCCTATCTTCGCCATAAACCTAAACAAACACCCAACCCTAACCCTAGTCTTTGTCCCTGGACATTGTCCCTCAGCGTCACCACTGACTTCACCGAAGGTTCGCTTTATCCATGGATTTAAATCTTGTCTTCGTAATCACTTCAGAGACAGACTCTAACTCTCACCATACATTTACCCTCAATGTTCACCATTTCGTACACCTAATACTATACCCTGCCCACGTCCTTCGCTCTGACCCCTCACCACAAACACCACCATCAAGCATGTCTATCAAAAAGAGTGAATATCATTCTCACAATCACCCTCACTTTAGAGCTGGATCCTGACTCTAACCATATCCCTATCCTCCATGCACAGTTAAACCAACACCGAAACCTAACCCTAGCTTGGCTCCTGGACCTGAAACCGCACAATCACCAACGATGTCACCCAGAATTCTCCGTAAACCCGATGTTCAATCTCGTCCTCAACCGCACTACAGAGCCAGATCATAAGCCTAAATGAAACCATATAGTCCCTGTACACCTTACCAAACACCTAACCCTACCCCTAGCCCTAGCCCATGGACCTAATACCTCACAATCACCATTGACATCACCCAGGCTTCAGCGTAAACCTGATGTTCAATCTCGTCCTGATCCTCACGTCAGAGCCCAATCCGAACCCTTCCCATAACAATATCTCCCCCGTACACCTTGCCAAACACTTAACCCTGAACCTAGCCTTGTTTCCTTGACTTACCCCTCTCTGTCACCATTAGCGTCCCCCATGCCTCACTGTAAAACTCCTCCTCAGTGTACCCCTTCACCTCACATCAGAGCTAGATCCTAAGCATAACGATAACCCTCTCCTCCCAGTACAACTTACAGAACACCAAACCCTAACCCTAACCTTGTTCACTGACCAAAACCCTCACCGTCAAAATCGACATCTAACACACCTCACAGTAAACGTCAAGAACAATCTCACCCTTGGGCTCACATCAGAGCTACATCCTAACTTTAAACATAGTCCTGTATGTCCCGTAAAACTTTGCGAACACCAACCCTAACTCGAGTGCTGATCACTAGACCTGACCCCTCAGCATCATATTTGACATCATCCACGCTTCACCTTAAACCTGAATTACAATCATACTCTCTACTTCACATCACACCAGACCCAAATTCTAACTGTAATCTAAACTCCCCATTCGCCTTAAAGAACTACCAACTATAATACTAGCCCTAGCCCATGGATCTAACCTACGCCGCCACCTTCGATGTCAACACATGCTTCACCGGTAACTTAAACTTCCATCTCGTCCTTACCCTCATATAAGAGACAGACCCTAAATCAAATCGTAACCCTAACTTCCCCATAAAACTTAAGTTACACCCAAGCCTAACACTAGCCCTTGTCCGTGGACATTGCCCCTCACCATCACCATTGACAACACACAAGGTTCCCTTTAAACATGGATTTAAATCTGGCCCCCTACTCACATCAGAGACAGTCCCAAACTCAAAATGTAACCCTATCCTCACTGTTCACCGTTCGTACACCTGAACCAAAACCCTGCCCAGTTTCTTCAACCTGACCCCTCACCACCGACAGCACCATGACTCATGTCTAACAAAAATCATGAAGGTCTGTATCGAAAATGACATCAGGTCAGAGCTGGATCCTGATTCCTACCATACCCCAATCCTCCACGTACAGCGAACTGAACACCGACACCTAAACCTAGACCTGGCCCCTGGACCTGAAACCTCATCGTCACCAATGACATCACCCACGTTCAGCGCAAACCTGATGTTCAATCACTTCCTCATCCACACATCAGAGCCTGATCCTAATCCTTCCCATAACCATATCTTCCCTGTACACCTTACCAAGCACCTATCCCTAACCCTAACCTTGTTTCCTAGTTGAATCCTCACTGACAAAATCGACATCCCCCATGCCTCACTGTAAACCTCCACCTCAATGTCGTCCATGCCATCACGTCACAGCCAGATCCTAACTCTAAACATAGTCCTATACGTCTGGTACACCTTAGCAAACACAAACCCTAACTGTAGCCCAGGTCTCTTGACCTGACACAACATCACAATTGACATCATCCACGCTTCACCTCAACTCTGAATTACAATCGTACTCTCTAACTCACATCACAGGTGAAACCAAGCTCTAACCATAATCTAAACTCCCCATTTGCCTTAAAGAAATCGCAACCCAAATCCTAGCACTAGCCCATGGACCAAACCCTCACTGTCACCTTCGACGTCACCCAGGCTTCACCGTAACCTTGAACTGCAATCTCGTACTCACCCTCACATCAGAGACAGATGCAAACACTGATAGTAACCCTACACTCCCCATTAACCTTAATGAACATGCAACCCTAAAGCAAGCACTTGTCCCTGGACCTTAACCCTTAGAGTCACCATTGACACCACTGAAGGTTATCTTTAAAAATGGATTTAAATCTTGTCCTCACAGTCACATCAGAGACAGTCTCTAACTCTACCTGCAAACCTACCCTCACTGTACACCATTCCATACACCTGATCTGAAACCCTGCCCAGGTCTTCCAACGTGACCCCTCACCACCACCATCACCATCACTCATGTCTAAGAAACATCATGAAAGTCTATCTCGCAATCACCCTCACAATCAGAGCTGGATCCTGACTCTAACCATATCCCTATCCTCCACTTACAGCTAAACCACCACTTTAACTTCACCCTGGACTGCAACCAGGACCTGAAACCTCACTGTCACCATCGATGTTACCCATGCTTCACCATAAACCTGATGTTCAATCTCGTCCTCACCCTCACAACAGAGCCGGATTGTTAGCCTAAACAAAACCATGTGCTCCCTGTACACCTTTCCGAACACCTAACCCTAACCCTAGACCTAGCCCATGGAACTGAACCCTGACAGTCACCATCGACATCACCCAGGCTTCAGCGTAAACCTGATGTTCAATCTCTTCCTCATCCTCACATCAGAGCCCAATTCTAACCCTTCCCATAACCGTATCTTCCCTGTACACCTTACCAAACACCTAACCCTAACCCTAGCCCTAGCCCATGGAATTGAACCTTGACGGTCACCATCGACATCACCCAGGCTTCAGCGTAAACCCGATGTGCAATCCCATCCTCATCCTCACATCAGAGCCCGACTCAAACCCTTCCCATAACCGTATCTTCCCTGTACACCTTACCAAACACCTAACCCTAACCCTAGCCTTGTTCCCTGGACTTACCCCTCACCATCACCATCAATGTCCCCTACGCTTCAATGAAAACCTCGACCTCAATCTATCCCTCAACATCACATCAGAGGTGAATCCTAAGCAAAATGATAAACCAATCCTCCCTGTACACATTACAGGACACCTAACCCTAAACCTAACCTTGTTCACTGGCCTGTACCCTCTCTGTTAAAATCGACATCTCCCATGCGTCACTGTAAACCTCCGTGTCAATCTCACCCTCACCATCACATCAGAGTCACACCCTAACTCCAAACGTAGTCCCGTATGTTCCATACACCTCAGTGAAAACCAACCTTCTCTCTACTGCTGGTCATTTGACATGACCACACAACATCTCAGTTGACATCTTCCATGCTTCACCTTAATCCTGAATTACAATCATACTCTCTAACTCACATCAGAGCTGGGCCCTAATGCTAACCATAATCCAAACTCCTCGTTCATGTTAAAGAACTAGTATCCATTAACCTAGCCCTAGCCCATGGATCTGAATCATCACCATCACCATCGATGTCACTGAGAATTAACCATAAACCGGATCTTCAATCTCGTACTCACCCTCACATCAGAGACAGACCCTAACTCTAATTGTAACCCTATCTTCGCCATAAACCTAAACAAACACCCAACCCTAACCCTAGTCTTTGTCCCTGGACATTGTCCCTCAGCGTCACCACTGACTTCACCGAAGGTTCGCTTTATCCATGGATTTAAATCTTGTCTTCGTAATCACTTCAGAGACAGACTCTAACTCTCACCATACATTTACCCTCAATGTTCACCATTTCGTACACCTAATACGATACCCTGCCCACGTCCTTCGCTCTGACCCCTCACCACAAACACCACCATCAAGCATGTCTATCAAAAAGAGTGAATATCATTCTCACAATCACCCTCACTTTAGAGCTGGATCCTGACTCTAACCATATCCCTATCCTCCATGCACAGTTAAACCAACACCGAAACCTAACCCTAGCTTGGCTCCTGGACCTGAAACCGCACAATCACCAACGATGTCACCCAGAATTCTCCGTAAACCCGATGTTCAATCTCGTCCTCAACCGCACTACAGAGCCAGATCATAAGCCTAAATGAAACCATATAGTCCCTGTACACCTTACCAAACACCTAACCCTACCCCTAGCCCTAGCCCATGGACCTAATACCTCACAATCACCATTGACATCACCCAGGCTTCAGCGTAAACCTGATGTTCAATCTCGTCCTGATCCTCACGTCAGAGCCCAATCCGAACCCTTCCCATAACAATATCTCCCCCGTACACCTTGCCAAACACTTAACCCTGAACCTAGCCTTGTTTCCTTGACTTACCCCTCACTGTCACCATCAGCGTCCCCCATGCCTCACTGTAAAACTCCTCGTCAGTGTACCCCTTCACCTCACATCAGAGCTGGATCCTAAGCATAACGATAACCCTCTCCTCCCAGTACAACTTACAGAACACCAAACCCTAACCCTAACCTTGTTCACTGACCAAAACCCTCACCGTCAAAATCGACATCTAACACACCTCACAGTAAACGTCAAGAACAATCTCACCCTTGGGCTCACATCAGAGCTACATCCTAACTTTAAACATAGTCCTGTATGTCCCGTAAAACTTTGCGAACACCAACCCTAACTCGAGTGCTGATCACTAGACCTGACCCCTCAGCATCATATTTGACATCATCCACGCTTCACCTTAAACCTGAATTACAATCATACTCTCTACTTCACATCACACCAGACCCAAATTCTAACTGTAATCTAAACTCCCCATTCGCCTTAAAGAACTACCAACTATAATACTAGCCCTAGCCCATGGATCTAACCTACACCGCCACCTTCGATGTCAACACATGCTTCACCGGTAACTTAAACTTCCATCTCGTCCTTACCCTCATATAAGAGACAGACCCTAAATCAAATCGTAACCCTAACTTCCCCATAAAACTTAAGTTACACCCAAGCCTAACACTAGCCCTTGTCCGTGGACATTGCCCCTCACCATCACCATTGACAACACACAAGGTTCCCTTTAAACATGGATTTAAATCTGGCCCCCTACTCACATCAGAGACAGTCCCAAACTCAAAATGTAACCCTATCCTCACTGTTCACCGTTCGTACACCTGAACCAAAACCCTGCCCAGTTTCTTCAACCTGACCCCTCACCACCGACAGCACCATGACTCATGTCTAACAAAAATCATGAAGGTCTGTATCGAAAATGACATCAGGTCAGAGCTGGATCCTGATTCCTACCATACCCCAATCCTCCACGTACAGCGAACTGAACACCGACACCTAAACCTAGACCTGGCCCCTGGACCTGAAACCTCATCGTCACCAATGACATCACCCACGTTCAGCGCAAACCTGATGTTCAATCACTTCCTCATCCACACATCAGAGCCTGATCCTAATCCTTCCCATAACCATATCTTCTCTGTACACCTTACCAAGCACCTATCCCTAACCCTAACCTTGTTTCCTAGTTGAATCCTCACTGACAAAATCGACATCCCCCATGCCTCACTGTAAACCTCCACCTCAATGTCGTCCATGCCATCACGTCAGAGCCAGATCCTAACTCTAAACATAGTCCTATACGTCTGGTACACCTTAGCAAACACAAACCCTAACTGTAGCCCAGGTCTCTTGACCTGACACAACATCACAATTGACATCATCCACGCTTCACCTCAACTCTGAATTACAATCGTACTCTCTAACTCACATCACAGGTGAAACCAAGCTCTAACCATAATCTAAACTCCCCATTTGCCTTAAAGAAATCGCAACCCAAATCCTAGCACTAGCCCATGGATCAAACCCTCACTGTCACCTTCGACGTCACCCAGGCTTCACCGTAACCTTGAACTGCAATCTCGTACTCACCCTCACATCAGAGACAGATGCAAACACTGATAGTAACCCTACACTCCCCATTAACCTTAATGAACATGCAACCCTAAAGCAAGCACTTGTCCCTGGACCTTAACCCTTAGAGTCACCATTGACACCACTGAAGGTTATCTTTAAAAATGGATTTAAATCTTGTCCTCACAGTCACATCAGAGACAGTCTCTAACTCTACCTGCAAACCTACCCTCACTGTACACCATTCCATACACCTGATCTGAAACCCTGCCCAGGTCTTCCAACGTGACCCCTCACCACCACCATCACCATCACTCATGTCTAAGAAACATCATGAAAGTCTATCTCGCAATCACCCTCACAATCAGAGCTGGATCCTGACTCTAACCATATCCCTATCCTCCACTTACAGCTAAACCACCACTTAAACTTAACCCTGGACTGCAACCAGGACCTGAAACCTCACTGTCACCATCGATGTTACCCATGCTTCACCATAAACCTGATGTTCAATCTCGTCCTCACCCTCACAACAGAGCCGGATTGTTAGCCTAAACAAAACCATGTGCTCCCTGTACACCTTTCCGAACACCTAACCCTAACCCTAGACCTAGCCCATGGAACTGAACCCTGACAGTCACCATCGACATCACCCAGGCTTCCGCGTAAACCTGATGTTCAATCTCTTCCTCATCCTCACATCAGAGCCCAATTCTAACCCTTCCCATAACCGTATCTTCCCTGTACACCTTACCAAACACCTAACCCTAACCCTAGCCCTAGCCCATGGAATTGAACCTTGACGGTCACCATCGACATCACCCAGGCTTCAGCGTAAACCCGATGTGCAATCCCATCCTCATCCTCACATCAGAGCCCGACTCAAACCCTTCCCATAACCGTATCTTCCCTGTACACCTTACCAAACACCTAACCCTAACCCTAGCCTTGTTCCCTGGACTTACCCCTCACCATCACCATCAATGTCCCCTACGCTTCAATGAAAACCTCGACCTCAATCTATCCCTCAACATCACATCAGAGGTGAATCCTAAGCAAAATGATAAACCAATCCTCCCTGTACACATTACAGGACACCTAACCCTAAACCTAACCTTGTTCACTGGCCTGTACCCTCTCTGTTAAAATCGACATCTCCCATGCGTCACTGTAAACCTCCGTGTCAATCTCACCCTCACCATCACATCAGAGTCACACCCTAACTCCAAACGTAGTCCCGTATGTTCCATACACCTCAGTGAAAACCAACCTTCTCTCTACTGCTGGTCATTTGACATGACCACACAACATCTCAATTGACATCTTCCATGCTTCACCTTAATCCTGAATTACAATCATACTCTATAACTCACATCAGAGCTGGGCCCTAATGCTAACCATAATCCAAACTCCTCGTTCATGTTAAAGAACTAGTATAAATTAACCTAGCCCTAGCCCATGGATCTGAATCATCACCATCACCATCGATGTCACTGAGAATTAACCATAAACTGGACCTTCAATCTCGTACTCACCCTCACATCAGAGACAGACCCTAACTCTAATTGTAACCCTATCTTCGCCATAAACCTAAACAAACACCCAACCCTAACCCTAGTCTTTGTCCCTGGACATTGTCCCTCAGCGTCACCACTGACTTCACCGAAGGTTCGCTTTATCCATGGATTTAAATCTTGTCTTCGTAATCACTTCAGAGACAGACTCTAACTCTCACCATACATTTACCCTCAATGTTCACCATTTCGTACACCTAATACTATAAACTGCCCACGTCCTTCGCTCTGACCCCTCACCACAAACACCACCATCAAGCATGTCTATCAAAAAGAGTGAATATCATTCTCACAATCACCCTCACTTTAGAGCTGGATCCCGACTCTAACCATATCCCTATCCTCCATGCACAGTTAAACCAACACCGAAACCTAACCCTAGCTTGGCTCCTGGACCTGAAACCGCACAATCACCAACGATGTCACCCAGAATTCTCCGTAAACCCGATGTTCAATCTCGTCCTCAACCGCACTACAGAGCCAGATCATAAGCCTAAATGAAACCATATAGTCCCTGTACACCTTACCAAACACCTAACCCTACCCCTAGCCCTAGCCCATGGACCGAATACCTCACAATCACCATTGACATCACCCAGGCTTCAGCGTAAACCTGATGTTCAATCTCGTCCTGATCCTCACGTCAGAGCCCAATCCGAACCCTTCCCATAACAATATCTCCCCCGTACACCTTGCCAAACACTTAACCCTGAACCTAGCCTTGTTTCCTTGACTTACCCCTCTCTGTCACCATTAGCGTCCCCCATGCCTCACTGTAAAACTCCTCCTCAGTGTACCCCTTCACCTCACATCAGAGCTAGATCCTAAGCATAACGATAACCCTCTCCTCCCAGTACAACTTACAGAACACCAAACCCTAACCCTAACCTTGTTCACTGACCAAAACCCTCACCGTCAAAATCGACATCTAACACACCTCACAGTAAACGTCAAGAACAATCTCACCCTTGGGCTCACATCAGAGCTACATCCTAACTTTAAACATAGTCCTGTATGTCCCGTAAAACTTTGCGAACACCAACCCTAACTCGAGTGCTGATCACTAGACCTGACCCCTCAGCATCATATTTGACATCATCCACGCTTCACCTTAAACCTGAATTACAATCATACTCTCTACTTCACATCACACCAGACCCAAATTCTAACTGTAATCTAAACTCCCCATTCGCCTTAAAGAACTACCAACTATAATACTAGCCCTAGCCCATGGATCTAACCTACGCCGCCACCTTCGATGTCAACACATGCTTCACCGGTAACTTAAACTTCCATCTCATCCTTACCCTCATATAAGAGACAGACCCTAAATCAAATCGTAACCCTAACTTCCCCATAAAACTTAAGTTACACCCAAGCCTAACACTAGCCCTTGTCCGTGGACATTGCCCCTCACCATCACCATTGACAACACACAAGGTTCCCTTTAAACATGGATTTAAATCTGGCCCCCTACTCACATCAGAGACAGTCCCAAACTCAAAATGTAACCCTATCCTCACTGTTCACCGTTCGTACACCTGAACCAAAACCCTGCCCAGTTTCTTCAACCTGACCCCTCACCACCGACAGCACCATGACTCATGTCTAACAAAAATCATGAAGGTCTGTATCGAAAATGACATCAGGTCAGAGCTGGATCCTGATTCCTACCATACCCCAATCCTCCACGTACAGCGAACTGAACACCGACACCTAAACCTAGACCTGGCCCCTGGACCTGAAACCTCATCGTCACCAATGACATCACCCACGTTCAGCGCAAACCTGATGTTCAATCACTTCCTCATCCACACATCAGAGCCTGATCCTAATCCTTCCCATAACCATATCTTCCCTGTACACCTTACCAAGCACCTATCCCTAACCCTAACCTTGTTTCCTGGTTGAATCCTCACTGACAAAATCGACATCCCCCATGCCTCACTGTAAACCTCCACCTCAATGTCGTCCATGCCATCACGTCAGAGCCAGATCCTAACTCTAAACATAGTCCTATACGTCTGGTACACCTTAGCAAACACAAACCCTAACTGTAGCCCAGGTCTCTTGACCTGACACAACATCACAATTGACATCATTCACGCTTCACCTCAACTCTGAATTACAATCGTACTCTCTAACTCACATCACAGGTGAAACCAAGCTCTAACCATAATCTAAACTCCCCATTTGCCTTAAAGAAATCGCAACCCAAATCCTAGCACTAGCCCATGGACCAAACCCTCACTGTCACCTTCGATGTCACCCAGGCTTCACCGTAACCTTGAACTGCAATCTCGTACTCACCCTCACATCAGAGACAGATGCAAACACTGATAGTAACCCTACACTCCCCATTAACCTTAATGAACATGCAACCCTAAAGCAAGCACTTGTCCCTGGACCTTAACCCTTAGAGTCACCATTGACACCACTGAAGGTTCTCTTTAAAAATGGAATTAAATTTTGTCCTCACAGTCACATCAGAGACAGTCTCTAACTCTACCTGCAAACCTACCCTCACTGTACACCATTCCATACACCTGATCTGAAACCCTGCCCAGGTCTTCCAACGTGACCCCTCACCACCACCATCACCATCACTCATGTCTAAGAAACATCATGAAAGTCTATCTCGCAATCACCCTCACAATCAGAGCTGGATCCTGACTCTAACCATATCGCTATCCTCCACTTACAGCTAAACCACCACTTAAACTTAACCCTGGACTGCAACCAGGACCTGAAACCTCACTGTCACCATCGATGTTACCCATGCTTCATCATATTCCTGATGTTCAATCTCGTCCTCACCCTCACAACAGAGCCGGATTGTTAGCCTAAACAAAACCAAGTGCTCCCTGTACACCTTTCCGAACACCTAACACTAACCGTAGACCTAGCCCATGAAACTGAACCCTGACACTCACCATCGACATCACCCAGGCTTCAGCGTAAACCTGATGTTCAATCTCTTCCTCATCCTCACATCAGAGCCCAATTCTAACCCTTCCCATAACCTTATCTTCCCTGTACACCTTACCAAACACCTAACCCTAACCCTAGCCCTAGCCCATGGAATTGAACCTTGACGGTCACCATCGACATCACCCAGGCTTCAGCGTAAACCCGATGTGCAATCCCATCCTCATCCTCACATCAGAGCCCGACTCAAACCCTTCCCATAACCGTATCTTCCCTGTACACCTTACCAAACACCTAACCCTAACCCTAGCCTTGTTCCCTGGACTTACCCCTCACCATCACCATCAATGTCCCCTACGCTTCAATGAAAACCTCGACCTCAATCTATCCCTCAACATCACATCAGAGGTGAATCCTAAGCAAAATGATAAACCAATCCTCCCTGTACACATTACAGGACACCTAACCCTAAACCTAACCTTGTTCACTGGCCTGTACCCTCTCTGTTAAAATCGACATCTCCCATGCGTCACTGTAAACCTCCGTGTCAATCTCACCCTCACCATCACATCAGAGTCACACCCTAACTCCAAACGTAGTCCCGTATGTTCCATACACCTCAGTGAAAACCAACCTTCTCTCTACTGCTGGTCATTTGACATGACCACACAACATCTCAATTGACATCTTCCATGCTTCACCTTAATCCTGAATTACAATCATACTCTCTAACTCACATCAGAGCTGGGCCCTAATGCTAACCATAATCCAAACTCCTCGTTCATGTTAAAGAACTAGTATCCATTAACCTAGCCCTAGCCCATGGATCTGAATCATCACCATCACCATCGATGTCACTGAGAATTAACCATAAACTGGATCTTCAATCTCGTACTCACCCTCACATCAGAGACAGACCCTAACTCTAATTGTAACCCTATCTTCGCCATAAACCTAAACAAACACCCAACCGTAACCCTAGTCTTTGTCCCTGGACATTGTCCCTCAGCGTCACCACTGACTTCACCGAAGGTTCGCTTTATCCATGGATTTAAATCTTGTCTTCGTAATCACTTCAGAGACAGACTCTAACTCTCACCATACATTTACCCTCAATGTTCACCATTTCGTACACCTAATACGATACCCTGCCCACGTCCTTCGCTCTGACCCCTCACCACAAACACCACCATCAAGCATGTCTATCAAAAAGAGTGAATATCATTCTCACAATCACCCTTACGTTAGAGCTGGATCCTGACTCTAACCATATCCCTATCCTCCATGCACAGTTAAACCAACACCGAAACCTAACCCTAGCTTGGCTCCTGGACCTGAAACCGCACAACCACCAACGATGTCACCCAGAATTCTCCGTCAACCCGATGTTCAATCTCGTCCTCAAACGCACTACAGAGCCAGATCATAAGCCTAAATGAAACCATATAGTCCCTGTACACCTTACCAAACACCTAACCCTACCCCTAGCCCTAGCCCATGGACCTAATACCTCACAATCACCATTGACATCACCCAGGCTTCAGCGTAAACCTGATGTTCAATCTCGTCCTGATCCTCACGTCAGAGCCCAATCCGAACCCTTCCCATAACAATATCTCCCCCGTACACCTTACCAAACACTTAACCCTGAACCTAGCCTTGTTTCCTTGACTTACCCCTCACTGTCACCATCAGCGTCCCCCATGCCTCACTGTAAAACTCCTCCTCAGTGTACCCCTTCACCTCACATCAGAGCTGGATCCTAAGCATAACGACAACCCTCTCCTCCCAGTAGAACTTACAGAACACCAAACCCTAACCCTAACCTTGTTCACTGACCAAAACCCTCACCGTCAAAATCGACATCTAACACACCTCACAGTAAACGTCAAGAACAATCTCACCCTTGGGCTCACATCAGAGCTACATCCTAACTTTAAACATAGTCCTGTATGTCCCGTAAAACTTTGCGAACACCAACCCTAACTCGAGTGCTGATCACTAGACCTGACCCCTCAGCATCATATTTGACATCATCCACGCTTCACCTTAAACCTGAATTACAATCATACTCTCTACTTCACATCACACCAGACCCAAATTCTAACTGTAATCTAAACTCCCCATTCGCCTTAAAGAACTACCAACTATAATACTAGCCCTAGCCCATGGATCTAACCTACACCGCCACCTTCGATGTCAACACATGCTTCACCGGTAACTTAAACTTCCATCTCGTCCTTACCCTCATATAAGAGACAGACCCTAAATCAAGTCGTAACCCTAACTTCCCCATAAAACTTAAGGTACACCCAAGCCTAACACTAGCCCTTGACCGTGGACATTGCCCCTCACCATCACCATTGACAACACACAAGGTTCCCTTTAAACATGGATTTAAATCTGGCCCCCTACTCACATCAGAGACAGTTCCAAACTCAAAATGTAACCCTATCCTCACTGTTCACCGTTCGTACACCTGAACTAAAACCCTGCCCAGTTTCTTCAACCTGACCCCTCACCACCGACAGCACCATGACTCATGTCTAACAAAAATCATGAAGGTCTGTATCGAAAATGACATCAGGTCAGAGCTGGATCCTGATTCCTACCATACCCCAATCCTCCACGTACAGCGAACTGAACACCGACACCTAAACCTAGACCTGGCCCCTGGACCTGAAACCTCATCGTCACCAATGACATCACCCACGTTCAGCGCAAACCTGATGTTCAATCACTTCCTGATTCACACATCAGAGCCTGATCCTAATCCTTCCCATAACCATATCTTCCCTGTACACCTTACCAAACACCTATCCCTAACCCTAACCTTGTTTCCTGGTTGAATCCTCACTGACAAAATCGACATCCCCCATGCCTCACTGTAAACCTCCACCTCAATGTCGTCCATGCCATCACGTCAGAGCCAGATCCTAACTCTAAACATAGTCCTGTAAGTCTGGTACACCTTAGCAAACACAAACCCTAACTGTAGCCCAGGTCTCTTGACCTGACACAACATCACAGTTGACATCATTCACGCTTCACCTCAACTCTGAATTACAATCGTACTCTCTAACTCACATCACAGGTGAAACCAAGCTCTAACCATAATCTAAACTCCCCATTTGCTTAAAGAAATCGCAACCCAAATCCTAGCACTAGCCCATGGACCAAACCCTCACTGTCACCTTCGACGTCACCCAGGCTTCACCGTAACCTTGAACTGCCATCTCGTACTCACCCTCACATCAGAGACAGATGCAAACACTGATAGTAACCCTACACTCCCCATTAACCTTAATGAACATGCAACCCTAAAGCAAGCACTTGTCCCTGGACCTTAACCCTTAGAGTCACCATTGACACCACTGAAGGTTATCTTTAAAAATGGATTTAAATCTTGTCCTCACAGTCACATCAGAGACAGTCTCTAACTCTACCTGCAAACCTACCCTCACTGTACACCATTCCATACACCTGATCTGAAACCCTGCCCAGGTCTTCCACCGTGACCCCTCACCACCACCATCACCATCACTCATGTCTAAGAAACATCATGAAAGTCTATCTCGCAATCACCCTCACAATCAGAGCTGGATCCTGACTCTAACCATATCCCTACCCTCCACTTACAGCTAAACCACCACTTAAACTTAACCCTGGACTGCAACCAGGACCTGAAACCTCACTGTCACCATCGATGTTACCCATGCTTCACCATAAACCTGATGTTCAATCTCGTCCTCACCCTCACAACAGAGCCGGATTGTTAGCCTAAACAAAACCATGTGCTCCCTGTACACCTTTCCGAACACCTAACCCTAACCCTAGACCTAGCCCATGGAACTGAACCCTGACAGTCACCATCGACATCACCCAGGCTTCAGCGTAAACCTGATGTTCAATCTCTTCCTCATCCTCACATCAGAGCCCAATTCTAACCCTTCCCATAACCGTATCTTCCCTGTACACCTTACCAAACACCTAACCCGAACCCTAGCCTTGTTCCCTGGACTTACCCCTCACCATCACCATCAATGTCCCCTACGCTTCAATGAAAACCTCGACCTCAATCTATCCCTCAACATCACATCAGAGGTGAATCCTAAGCAAAATGATAAACCAATCCTCCCTGTACACATTACAGGACACCTAACCCTAAACCTAACCTTGTTCACTGGCCTGTACCCTCTCTGTTAAAATCGACATCTCCCATGCGTCACTGTAAACCTCCGTGTCAATCTCACCCTCACCATCACATCAGAGTCACACCCTAACTCCAAACGTAGTCCCGTATGTTCCATACACCTCAGTGAAAACCAACCTTCTCTCTACTGCTGGTCATTTGACATGACCACACAACATCTCAATTGACATCTTCCATGCTTCACCTTAATCCTGAATTACAATCATACTCTCTAACTCACATCAGAGCTGGGCCCTAATGCTAACCATAATCCAAACTCCTCGTTCATGTTAAAGAACTAGTATCCATTAACCTAGCCCTAGCCCATGGATCTGAATCATCACCATCACCATCGATGTCACTGAGAATTAACCATAAACTGGATCTTCAATCTCGTACTCACCCTCACATCAGAGACAGACCCTAACTCTAATTGTAACCTTATCTTCGCCATAAACCTAAACAAACACCCAACCCTAACCCTAGTCTTTGTCCCTGGACATTGTCCCTCAGCGTCACCACTGACTTCACCGAAGGTTCGCTTTATCCATGGATTTAAATCTTGTCTTCGTAATCACTTCAGAGACAGACTCTAACTCTCACCATACATTTACCCTCAATGTTCACCATTTCGTACACCTAATACGATACCCTGCCCACGTCCTTCGCTCTGACCCCTCACCACAAACACCACCATCAAGCATGTCTATCAAAAAGAGTGAATATCATTCTCACAATCACCCTCACTTTAGAGCTGGATCCTGACTCTAACCATATCCCTATCCTCCATGCACAGTTAAACCAACACCGAAACCTAACCCTAGCTTGGCTCCTGGACCTGAAACCGCAGAATCACCAACGATGTCACCCAGAATTCTCCGTAAACCCGATGTTCAATCTCGTCCTCAACCGCACTACAGAGCCAGATCATAAGCCTAAATGAAACCATATAGTCCCTGTTCACCTTACCAAACACCTAACCCTACCCCTAGCCCTAGCCCATGGACCTAATACCTCACAATCACCATTGACATCACCCAGGCTTCAGCGTAAACCTGATGTTCAATCTCGTCCTGATCCTCACGTCAGAGCCCAATCCGAACCCTTCCCATAACAATATCTCCCCCGTACACCTTGCCAAACACTTAACCCTGAACCTAGCCTTGTTTCCTTGACTTACCCCTCACTGTCACCATCAGCGTCCCCCATGCCTCACTGTAAAACTCCTCGTCAGTGTACCCCTTCACCTCACATCAGAGCTGGATCCTAAGCATAACGATAACCCTCTCCTCCCAGTACAACTTACAGAACACCAAACCCTAACCCTAACCTTGTTCACTGACCAAAACCCTCACCGTCAAAATCGACATCTAACACACCTCACAGTAAACGTCAAGAACAATCTCACCCTTGGGCTCACATCAGAGCTACATCCTAACTTTAAACATAGTCCTGTATGTCCCGTAAAACTTTGCGAACACCAACCCTAACTCGAGTGCTGATCACTAGACCTGACCCCTCAGCATCATATTTCACATCATCCACGCTTCACCTTAAACCTGAATTACAATCATACTCTATACTTCACATCACACCAGACCCAAATTCTAACTGTAATCTAAACTCCCCATTCGCCTTAAAGAACTACCAACTATAATACTAGCCCTAGCCCATGGATCTAACCTACACCGCCACCTTCGAGGTCAACACATGCTTCACCGGTAACTTAAACTTCCATCTCGTCCTTACCCTCATATAAGAGACAGACCCTAAATCAAATCGTAACCCTAACTTCCCCATAAAACTTAAGTTACACCCAAGCCTAACACTAGCCCTTGTCCGTGGACATTGCCCCTCACCATCACCATTGACAACACACAAGGTTTCCTTTAAACATGGATTTAAATCTGGCCCCCTACTCATATCAGAGACAGTCCCAAACTCAAAATGTAACCCTCTCCTCACTGTTCACCGTTCGTACACCTGACCCAAAACCCTGCCCAGTTTCTTCAACCTGACCCCTCACCACCGACAGCACCATGACTCATGTCTAACAAAAATCATGAAGGTCTGTATCGAAAATGACATCAGGTCAGAGCTGGATCCTGATTCCTACCATACCCCAATCCTCCACGTACAGCGAACTGAACACCGACACCTAAACCTAGACCTGGCCCCTGGACCTGAAACCTCATCGTCACCAATGACATCACCCACGTTCAGCGCAAACCTGATGTTCAATCACTTCCTCATCCACACATCAGAGCCTGATCCTAATCCTTCCCATAACCATATCTTCCCTGTACACCTTACCAAGCACCTATCCCTAACCCTAACCTTGTTTCCTGGTTGAATCCTCACTGACAAAATCGACATCCCCCATGCCTCACTGTAAACCTCCACCTCAATGTCGTCCATGCCGTCACGTCAGAGCCAGATCCTAACTCTAAACATAGTCCTATACGTCTGGTACACCTTAGCAAACACAAACCCTAACTGTAGCCCAGGTCTCTTGACCTGACACAACATCACAATTGACATCATTCACGCTTCACCTCAACTCTGAATTACAATCGTACTCTCTAACTCACATCACAGGTGAAACCAAGCTCTAACCATAATCTAAACTCCCCATTTGCCTTAAAGAAATCGCAACCCAAATCCTAGCACTAGCCCATGGACCAAACCCTCACTGTCACCTTCGACGTCACCCAGGCTTCACCGTAACCTTGAACTGCCATCTCGTACTCACCCTCACATCAGAGACAGATGCAAACACTGATAGT
This sequence comes from Manis javanica, assembly GCF_040802235.1. Taxonomy (NCBI): domain Eukaryota; kingdom Metazoa; phylum Chordata; class Mammalia; order Pholidota; family Manidae; genus Manis; species Manis javanica. The sequence continues at coordinate 733,192 of NW_027332168.1, read as the reverse complement.
AACCCTACACTCCCCATTAACCTTAATGAACATGCAACCCTAAAGCAAGCACTTGTCCCTGGACCTTAACCCTTAGAGTCACCATTGACACCACTGAAGGTTATCTTTAAAAATGGATTTAAATCTTGTCCTCACAGTCACATCAGAGACAGTCTCTAACTCTACCTGCAAACCTACCCTCACTGTACACCATTCCATACACCTGATCTGAAACCCTGCCCAGGTCTTCCAACGTGACCCCTCACCACCACCATCACCATCACTCATGTCTAAGAAACATCATGAAAGTCTATCTCGCAATCACCCTCACAATCAGAGCTGGATCCTGACTCTAACCATATCCCTATCCTCCACTTACAGCTAAACCACCACTTAAACTTAACCCTGGACTGCAACCAGGACCTGAAACCTCACTGTCACCATCGATGTTACCCATGCTTCACCATAAACCTGATGTTCAATCTCGTCCTCACCCTCACAACAGAGCCGGATTGTTAGCCTAAACAAAACCATGTGCTCCCTGTACACCTTTCCGAACACCTAACCCTAACCCTAGACCTAGCCCATGGAACTGAACCCTGACAGTCACCATCGACATCACCCAGGCTTCAGCGTAAACCTGATGTTCAATCTCTTCCTCATCCTCACATCAGAGCCCAATTCTAACCCTTCCCATAACCGTATCTTCCCTGTACACCTTACCAAACACCTAACCCGAACCCTAGCCTTGTTCCCTGGACTTACCCCTCACCATCACCATCAATGTCCCCTACGCTTCAATGAAAACCTCGACCTCAATCTATCCCTCAACATCACATCAGAGGTGAATCCTAAGCAAAATGATAAACCAATCCTCCCTGTACACATTACAGGACACCTAACCCTAAACCTAACCTTGTTCACTGGCCTGTACCCTCTCTGTTAAAATCGACATCTCCCATGCGTCACTGTAAACCTCCGTGTCAATCTCACCCTCACCATCACATCAGAGTCACACCCTAACTCCAAACGTAGTCCCGTATGTTCCATACACCTCAGTGAAAACCAACCTTCTCTCTACTGCTGGTCATTTGACATGACCACACAACATCTCAATTGACATCTTCCATGCTTCACCTTAATCCTGAATTACAATCATACTCTCTAACTCACATCAGAGCTGGGCCCTAATGCTAACCATAATCCAAACTCCTCGTTCATGTTAAAGAACTAGTATCCATTAACCTAGCCCTAGCCCATGGATCTGAATCATCACCATCACCATCGATGTCACTGAGAATTAACCATAAACTGGATCTTCAATCTCGTACTCACCCTCACATCAGAGACAGACCCTAACTCTAATTGTAACCCTATCTTCGCCATAAACCTAAACAAACACCCAACCCTAACCCTAGTCTTTGTCCCTGGACATTGTCCCTCAGCGTCACCACTGACTTCACCGAAGGTTCGCTTTATCCATGGATTTAAATCTTGTCTTCGTAATCACTTCAGAGACAGACTCTAACTCTCACCATACATTTACCCTCAATGTTCACCATTTTGTACACCTAATACGATACCCTGCCCACGTCCTTCGCTCTGACCCCTCACCACAAACACCACCATCAAGCATGTCTATCAAAAAGAGTGAATATCATTCTCACAATCACCCTCACTTTAGAGCTGGATCCTGACTCTAACCATATCCCTATCCTCCATGCACAGTTAAACCAACACCGAAACCTAACCCTAGCTTGGCTCCTGGACCTGAAACCGCAGAATCACCAACGATGTCACCCAGAATTCTCCGTAAACCCGATGTTCAATCTCGTCCTCAACCGCACTACAGAGCCAGATCATAAGCCTAAATGAAACCATATAGTCCCTGTTCACCTTACCAAACACCTAACCCTACCCCTAGCCCTAGCCCATGGACCTAATACCTCACAATCACCATTGACATCACCCAGGCTTCAGCGTAAACCTGATGTTCAATCTCGTCCTGATCCTCACGTCAGAGCCCAATCCGAACCCTTCCCATAACAATATCTCCCCCGTACACCTTGCCAAACACTTAACCCTGAACCTAGCCTTGTTTCCTTGACTTACCCCTCACTGTCACCATCAGCGTCCCCCATGCCTCACTGTAAAACTCCTCGTCAGTGTACCCCTTCACCTCACATCAGAGCTGGATCCTAAGCATAACGATAACCCTCTCCTCCCAGTACAACTTACAGAACACCAAACCCTAACCCTAACCTTGTTCACTGACCAAAACCCTCACCGTCAAAATCGACATCTAACACACCTCACAGTAAACGTCAAGAACAATCTCACCCTTGGGCTCACATCAGAGCTACATCCTAACTTTGAACATAGTCCTGTATGTCCCGTAAAACTTTGCGAACACCAACCCTAACTCGAGTGCTGATCACTAGACCTGACCCCTCAGCATCATATTTCACATCATCCACGCCTCACCTTAAACCTGAATTACAATCATACTCTATACTTCACATCACACCAGACCCAAATTCTAACTGTAATCTAAACTCCCCATTCGCCTTAAAGAACTACCAACTATAATACTAGCCCTAGCCCATGGATCTAACCTACACCGCCACCTTCGAGGTCAACACATGCTTCACCGGTAACTTAAACTTCCATCTCGTCCTTACCCTCATATAAGAGACAGACCCTAAATCAAATCGTAACCCTAACTTCCCCATAAAACTTAAGTTACACCCAAGCCTAACACTAGCCCTTGTCCGTGGACATTGCCCCTCACCATCACCATTGACAACACACAAGGTTTCCTTTAAACATGGATTTAAATCTGGCCCCCTACTCATATCAGAGACAGTCCCAAACTCAAAATGTAACCCTCTCCTCACTGTTCACCGTTCGTACACCTGACCCAAAACCCTGCCCAGTTTCTTCAACCTGACCCCTCACCACCGACAGCACCATGACTCATGTCTAACAAAAATCATGAAGGTCTGTATCGAAAATGACATCAGGTCAGAGCTGGATCCTGATTCCTACCATACCCCAATCCTCCACGTACAGCGAACTGAACACCGACACCTAAACCTAGACCTGGCCCCTGGACCTGAAACCTCATCGTCACCAATGACATCACCCACGTCCAGCGCAAACCTGATGTTCAATCACTTCCTCATCCACACATCAGAGCCTGATCCTAATCCTTCCCATAACCATATCTTCCCTGTACACCTTACCAAGCACCTATCCCTAACCCTAACCTTGTTTCCTGGTTGAATCCTCACTGACAAAATCGACATCCCCCATGCCTCACTGTAAACCTCCACCTCAATGTCGTCCATGCCGTCACGTCAGAGCCAGATCCTAACTCTAAACATAGTCCTATACGTCTGGTACACCTTAGCAAACACAAACCCTAACTGTAGCCCAGGTCTCTTGACCTGACACAACATCACAATTGACATCATTCACGCTTCACCTCAACTCTGAATTACAATCGTACTCTCTAACTCACATCACAGGTGAAACCAAGCTCTAACCATAATCTAAACTCCCCATTTGCCTTAAAGAAATCGCAACCCAAATCCTAGCACTAGCCCATGGACCAAACCCTCACTGTCACCTTCGACGTCACCCAGGCTTCACCGTAACCTTGAACTGCCATCTCGTACTCACCCTCACATCAGAGACAGATGCAAACACTGATAGTAACCCTACACTCCCCATTAACCTTAATGAACATGCAACCCTAAAGCAAGCACTTGTCCCTGGACCTTAACCCTTAGAGTCACCATTGACACCACTGAAGGTTATCTTTAAAAATGGATTTAAATCTTGTCCTCACAGTCACATCAGAGACAGTCTCTAACTCTACCTGCAAACCTACCCTCACTGTACACCATTCCATACACCTGATCTGAAACCCTGCCCAGGTCTTCCAACGTGACCCCTCACCACCACCATCACCATCACTCATGTCTAAGAAACATCATGAAAGTCTATCTCGCAATCACCCTCACAATCAGAGCTGGATCCTGACTCTAACCATATCCCTATCCTCCACTTACAGCTAAACCACCACTTAAACTTAACCCTGGACTGCAACCAGGACCTGAAACCTCACTGTCACCATCGATGTTACCCATGCTTCACCATAAACCTGATGTTCAATCTCGTCCTCACCCTCACAACAGAGCCGGATTGTTAGCCTAAACAAAACCATGTGCTCCCTGTACACCTTTCCGAACACCTAACCCTAACCCTAGACCTAGCCCATGGAACTGAACCCTGACAGTCACCATCGACATCACCCAGGCTTCAGCGTAAACCTGATGTTCAATCTCTTCCTCATCCTCACATCAGAGCCCAATTCTAACCCTTCCCATAACCGTATCTTCCCTGTACACCTTACCAAACACCTAACCCTAACCCTAGCCCTAGCCCATGGAATTGAACCTTGACGGTCACCATCGACATCACCCAGGCTTCAGCGTAAACCCGATGTGCAATCCCATCCTCATCCTCACATCAGAGCCCGACTCAAACCCTTCCCATAACCGTATCTTCCCTGTACACCTTACCAAACACCTAACCCTAACCCTAGCCTTGTTCCCTGGACTTACCCCTCACCATCACCATCAATGTCCCCTACGCTTCAATGAAAACCTCGACCTCAATCTATCCCTCAACATCACATCAGAGGTGAATCCTAAGCCAAATGATAAACCAATCCTCCCTGTACACATTACAGGACACCTAACCCTAAACCTAACCTTGTTCACTGGCCTGTACCCTCTCTGTTAAAATCGACATCTCCCATGCGTCACTGTAAACCTCCGTGTCAATCTCACCCTCACCATCACATCAGAGTCACACCCTAACTCCAAACGTAGTCCCGTATGTTCCATACACCTCAGTGAAAACCAACCTTCTCTCTACTGCTGGTCATTTGACATGACCACACAACATCTCAATTGACATCTTCCATGCTTCACCTTAATCCTGAATTACAATCATACTCTCTAACTCACATCAGAGCTGGGCCCTAATGCTAACCATAATCCAAACTCCTCGTTCATGTTAAAGAACTAGTATCCATTAACCTAGCCCTAGCCCATGGATCTGAATCATCACCATCACCATCGATGTCACTGAGAATTAACCATAAACCGAATCTTCAATCTCGTACTCACCCTCACATCAGAGACAGACCCTAACTCTAATTGTAACCCTATCTTCGCCATAAACCTAAACAAACACCCAACCCTAACCCTAGTCTTTGTCCCTGGACATTGTCCCTCAGCGTCACCACTGACTTCACCGAAGGTTCGCTTTATCCATGGATTTAAATCTTGTCTTCGTAATCACTTCAGAGACAGACTCTAACTCTCACCATACATTTACCCTCAATGTTCACCATTTCGTACACCTAATACGATACCCTGCCCACGTCCTTCGCTCTGACCCCTCACCACAAACACCACCATCAAGCATGTCTATCAAAAAGAGTGAATATCATTCTCACAATCACCCTCACTTTAGAGCTGGATCCTGACTCTAACCATATCCCTATCCTCCATGCACAGTTAAACCAACACCGAAACCTAACCCTAGCTTGGCTCCTGGACCTGAAACCGCACAATCACCAACGATGTCACCCAGAATTCTCCGTAAACCCGATGTTCAATCTCGTCCTCAACCGCACTACAGAGCCAGATCATAAGCCTAAATGAAACCATATAGTCCCTGTTCACCTTACCAAACACCTAACCCTACCCCTAGCCCTAGCCCATGGACCTAATACCTCACAATCACCATTGACATCACCCAGGCTTCAGCGTAAACCTGATGTTCAATCTCGTCCTGATCCTCACGTCAGAGCCCAATCCGAACCCTTCCCATAACAGTATCTCCCCCGTACACCTTGCCAAACACTTAACCCTGAACCTAGCTTTGTTTCCTTGACTTACCCCTCACTGTCACCATCAGCGTCCCCCATGCCTCACTGTAAAACTCCTCCTCAGTGTACCCCTTCACCTCACATCAGAGCTGGATCCTAAGCATAACGATAACCCTCTCCTCCCAGTACAACTTACAGAACACCAAACCCTAACCCTAACCTTGTTCACTGACCAAAACCCTCACCGTCAAAATCGACATCTAACACACCTCACAGTAAACGTCAAGAACAATCTCACCCTTGGCTCACATCAGAGCTACATCCTAACTTTAAACATAGTCCTGTATGTCCCGTAAAACTTTGCGAACACCAACCCTAACTCGAGTGCTGATCACTAGACCTGACCCCTCAGCATCATATTTGACATCATCCACGCTTCACCTTAAACCTGAATTACAATCATACTCTCTACTTCACATCACACCAGACCCAAATTCTAACTGTAATCTAAACTCCCCATTCGCCTTAAAGAACTACCAACTATAGTACTAGCCCTAGCCCGTGGATCTAACCTACACCGCCACCTTCGATGTCAACACATGCTTCACCGGTAACTTAAACTTCCATCTCGTCCTTACCCTCATAAAAGAGACAGACCCTAAATCAAATCGTAACCCTAACTTCCCCATAAAACTTAAGTTACACCCAAGCCTAACACTAGCCCTTGTCCGTGGACATTGCCCCTCACCATCACCATTGACAACACACAAGGTTCCCTTTAAACATGGATTTAAATCTGGCCCCCTACTCACATCAGAGACAGTCCCAAACTCAAAATGTAACCCTCTCCTCACTGTTCACCGTTCGTACACGTGACCCAAAACCCTGGCCAGTTTCTTCAACCTGACCCCTCACCACCGACAGCACCATGACTCATGTCTAACAAAAATCATGAAGGTCTGTATCGAAAATGACATCAGGTCAGAGCTGATCCTGATTCCTACCATACCCCAATCCTCCACGTACAGCGAACTGAACACCGACACCTAAACCTAGACCTGGCCCCTGGACCTGAAACGTCATCGTCACCAATGACATCACCCACGTCCAGCGCAAACCTGATGTTCAATCACTTCCTCATCCACACATCAGAGCCTGATCCTAATCCTTCCCATAACCATATCTTCCCTGTACACCTTACCAAACACCTATCCCTAACCCTAACCTTGTTTCCTGGTTGAATCCTCACTGACAAAATCGACATCCCCCATGCCTCACTGTAAACCTCCACCTCAATGTCGTCCATGCCATCACGTCAGAGCCAGATCCTAACTCTAAACATAGTCCTATACGTCTGGTACACCTTAGCAAACACAAACCCTAATGTAGCCCAGGACTCTTGACCTGACACAACATCACAATTGACATCATTCACGCTTCACCTCAACTCTGAATTACAATCGTACTCTCTAACTCACATCACAGGTGAAACCAAACTCTAACCATAATCTAAACTCCCCATTTGCCTTAAAGAAATCGGAACCCAAATCCTAGCACGAGCCCATGGACCAAACCCTCACTGTCACCTTCGACGTCACCCAGGCTTCACCGTAACCTTGAACTGCAATCTCGTACTCACCCTCACATCAGAGACAGATGCAAACACTGATAGTAACCCTACACTCCCCATTAACCTTAATGAACATGCAACCCTAAAGCAAGCACTTGTCCCTGGACCTTATCCCTTAGAGTCACCATTGACACCACTGAAGGTTATCTTTAAAAATGGATTTAAATCTTGTCCTCACAGTCACATCAGAGACAGTCTCTAACTCTACCTGCAAACCTACCCTCACTGTACACCATTCCATACACCTGATCTGAAACCCTGCCCAGGTCTTCCAACGTGACCCCTCACCACCACCATCACCATCACTCATGTCTAAGAAACATCATGAAAGTCTATCTCGCAATCACCCTCACAATCAGAGCTGGATCCTGACTCTAACCATATCCCTATCCTCCACTTACAGCTAAACCACCACTTAAACTTAACCCTGGACTGCAACCAGGACCTGAAACCTCACTGTCACCATCGATGTTACCCATGCTTCACCATAAACCTGATGTTCAATCTCGTCCTCACCCTCACAACAGAGCCGGATTGTTAGCCTAAACAAAACCATGTGCTCCCTGTACACCTTTCCGAACACCTAACCCTAACCCTAGACCTAGCCCATGGAACTGAACCCTGACAGTCACCATCGACATCACCCAGGCTTCAGCGTAAACCTGATGTTCAATCTCTTCCTCATCCTCACATCAGAGCCCAATTCTAACCCTTCCCATAACCGTATCTTCCCTGTACACCTTACCAAACACCTAACCCTAACCCTAGCCCTAGCCCATGGAATTGAACCTTGACGGTCACCATCGACATCACCCAGGCTTCAGCGTAAACCCGATGTGCAATCCCATCCTCATCCTCACATCAGAGCCCGACTCAAACCCTTCCCATAACCGTATCTTCCCTGTACACCTTACCAAACACCTAACCCTAACCCTAGCCTTGTTCCCTGGACTTACCCCTCACCATCACCATCAATGTCCCCTACGCTTCAATGAAAACCTCGACCTCAATCTATCCCTCAACATCACATCAGAGGTGAATCCTAAGCCAAATGATAAACCAATCCTCCCTGTACACATTACAGGACACCTAACCCTAAACCTAACCTTGTTCACTGGCCTGTACCCTCTCTGTTAAAATCGACATCTCCCATGCGTCACTGTAAACCTCCGTGTCAATCTCACCCTCACCATCACATCAGAGTCACACCCTAACTCCAAACGTAGTCCCGTATGTTCCATACACCTCAGTGAAAACCAACCTTCTCTCTACTGCTGGTCATTTGACATGACCACACAACATCTCAATTGACATCTTCCATGCTTCACCTTAATCCTGAATTACAATCATACTCTCTAACTCACATCAGAGCTGGGCCCTAATGCTAACCATAATCCAAACTCCTCGTTCATGTTAAAGAACTAGTATCCATTAACCTAGCCCTAGCCCATGGATCTGAATCATCACCATCACCATCGATGTCACTGAGAATTAACCATAAACCGAATCTTCAATCTCGTACTCACCCTCACATCAGAGACAGACCCTAACTCTAATTGTAACCCTATCTTCGCCATAAACCTAAACAAACACCCAACCCTAACCCTAGTCTTTGTCCCTGGACATTGTCCCTCAGCGTCACCACTGACTTCACCGAAGGTTCGCTTTATCCATGGATTTAAATCTTGTCTTCGTAATCACTTCAGAGACAGACTCTAACTCTCACCATACATTTACCCTCAATGTTCACCATTTCGTACACCTAATACGATACCCTGCCCACGTCCTTCGCTCTGACCCCTCACCACAAACACCACCATCAAGCATGTCTATCAAAAAGAGTGAATATCATTCTCACAATCACCCTCACTTTAGAGCTGGATCCTGACTCTAACCATATCCCTATCCTCCATGCACAGTTAAACCAACACCGAAACCTAACCCTAGCTTGGCTCCTGGACCTGAAACCGCACAATCACCAACGATGTCACCCAGAATTCTCCGTAAACCCGATGTTCAATCTCGTCCTCAACCGCACTACAGAGCCAGATCATAAGCCTAAATGAAACCATATAGTCCCTGTTCACCTTACCAAACACCTAACCCTACCCCTAGCCCTAGCCCATGGACCTAATACCTCACAATCACCATTGACATCACCCAGGCTTCAGCGTAAACCTGATGTTCAATCTCGTCCTGATCCTCACGTCAGAGCCCAATCCGAACCCTTCCCATAACAGTATCTCCCCCGTACACCTTGCCAAACACTTAACCCTGAACCTAGCTTTGTTTCCTTGACTTACCCCTCACTGTCACCATCAGCGTCCCCCATGCCTCACTGTAAAACTCCTCCTCAGTGTACCCCTTCACCTCACATCAGAGCTGGATCCTAAGCATAACGATAACCCTCTCCTCCCAGTACAACTTACAGAACACCAAACCCTAACCCTAACCTTGTTCACTGACCAAAACCCTCACCGTCAAAATCGACATCTAACACACCTCACAGTAAACGTCAAGAACAATCTCACCCTTGGCTCACATCAGAGCTACATCCTAACTTTAAACATAGTCCTGTATGTCCCGTAAAACTTTGCGAACACCAACCCTAACTCGAGTGCTGATCACTAGACCTGACCCCTCAGCATCATATTTGACATCATCCACGCTTCACCTTAAACCTGAATTACAATCATACTCTCTACTTCACATCACACCAGACCCAAATTCTAACTGTAATCTAAACTCCCCATTCGCCTTAAAGAACTACCAACTATAGTACTAGCCCTAGCCCGTGGATCTAACCTACACCGCCACCTTCGATGTCAACACATGCTTCACCGGTAACTTAAACTTCCATCTCGTCCTTACCCTCATAAAAGAGACAGACCCTAAATCAAATCGTAACCCTAACTTCCCCATAAAACTTAAGTTACACCCAAGCCTAACACTAGCCCTTGTCCGTGGACATTGCCCCTCACCATCACCATTGACAACACACAAGGTTCCCTTTAAACATGGATTTAAATCTGGCCCCCTACTCACATCAGAGACAGTCCCAAACTCAAAATGTAACCCTCTCCTCACTGTTCACCGTTCGTACACGTGACCCAAAACCCTGGCCAGTTTCTTCAACCTGACCCCTCACCACCGACAGCACCATGACTCATGTCTAACAAAAATCATGAAGGTCTGTATCGAAAATGACATCAGGTCAGAGCTGATCCTGATTCCTACCATACCCCAATCCTCCACGTACAGCGAACTGAACACCGACACCTAAACCTAGACCTGGCCCCTGGACCTGAAACGTCATCGTCACCAATGACATCACCCACGTCCAGCGCAAACCTGATGTTCAATCACTTCCTCATCCACACATCAGAGCCTGATCCTAATCCTTCCCATAACCATATCTTCCCTGTACACCTTACCAAACACCTATCCCTAACCCTAACCTTGTTTCCTGGTTGAATCCTCACTGACAAAATCGACATCCCCCATGCCTCACTGTAAACCTCCACCTCAATGTCGTCCATGCCATCACGTCAGAGCCAGATCCTAACTCTAAACATAGTCCTATACGTCTGGTACACCTTAGCAAACACAAACCCTAATGTAGCCCAGGACTCTTGACCTGACACAACATCACAATTGACATCATTCACGCTTCACCTCAACTCTGAATTACAATCGTACTCTCTAACTCACATCACAGGTGAAACCAAACTCTAACCATAATCTAAACTCCCCATTTGCCTTAAAGAAATCGGAACCCAAATCCTAGCACGAGCCCATGGACCAAACCCTCACTGTCACCTTCGACGTCACCCAGGCTTCACCGTAACCTTGAACTGCAATCTCGTACTCACCCTCACATCAGAGACAGATGCAAACACTGATAGTAACCCTACACTCCCCATTAACCTTAATGAACATGCAACCCTAAAGCAAGCACTTGTCCCTGGACCTTATCCCTTAGAGTCACCATTGACACCACTGAAGGTTATCTTTAAAAATGGATTTAAATCTTGTCCTCACAGTCACATCAGAGACAGTCTCTAACTCTACCTGCAAACCTACCCTCACTGTACACCATTCCATACACCTGATCTGAAACCCTGCCCAGGTCTTCCAACGTGACCCCTCACCACCACCATCACCATCACTCATGTCTAAGAAACATCATGAAAGTCTATCTCGCAATCACCCTCACAATCAGAGCTGGATCCTGACTCTAACCATATCCCTATCCTCCACTTACAGCTAAACCACCACTTAAACTTAACCCTGGACTGCAACCAGGACCTGAAACCTCACTGTCACCATCGATGTTACCCATGCTTCACCATAAACCTGATGTTCAATCTCGTCCTCACCCTCACAACAGAGCCGGATTGTTAGCCTAAACAAAACCATGTGCTCCCTGTACACCTTTCCGAACACCTAACCCTAACCCTAGACCTAGCCCATGGAACTGAACCCTGACAGTCACCATCGACATCACCCAGGCTTCAGCGTAAACCTGATGTTCAATCTCTTCCTCATCCTCACATCAGAGCCCAATTCTAACCCTTCCCATAACCGTATCTTCCCTGTACACCTTACCAAACACCTAACCCTAACCCTAGCCCTAGCCCATGGAATTGAACCTTGACGGTCACCATCGACATCACCCAGGCTTCAGCGTAAACCCGATGTGCAATCCCATCCTCATCCTCACATCAGAGCCCGACTCAAACCCTTCCCATAACCGTATCTTCCCTGTACACCTTACCAAACACCTAACCCTAACCCTAGCCTTGTTCCCTGGACTTACCCCTCACCATCACCATCAATGTCCCCTACGCTTCAATGAAAACCTCGACCTCAATCTATCCCTCAACATCACATCAGAGGTGAATCCTAAGCAAAATGATAAACCAATCCTCCCTGTACACATTACAGGACACCTAACCCTAAACCTAACCTTGTTCACTGGCCTGTACCCTCTCTGTTAAAATCGACATCTCCCATGCGTCACTGTAAACCTCCGTGTCAATCTCACCCTCACCATCACATCAGAGTCACACCCTAACTCCAAACGTAGTCCCGTATGTTCCATACACCTCAGTGAAAACCAACCTTCTCTCTACTGCTGGTCATTTGACATGACCACACAACATCTCAATTGACATCTTCCATGCTTCACCTTAATCCTGAATTACAATCATACTCTCTAACTCACATCAGAGCTGGGCCCTAATGCTAACCAGAATCCAAACTCCTCGTTCATGTTAAAGAACTAGTATCCATTAACCTAGCCCTAGCCCATGGATCTGAATCATCACCATCACCATCGATGTCACTGAGAATTAACCATAAACTGGATCTTCAATCTCGTACTCACCCTCACATCAGAGACAGACCCTAACTCTAATTGTAACCCTATCTTCACCATAAACCTAAACAAACACCCAACCCTAACCCTAGTCTTTGTCCCTGGACATTGTCCCTCAGCGTCACCACTGACTTCACCGAAGGTTCGCTTTATCCATGGATTTAAATCTTGTCTTCGTAATCACTTCAGAGACAGACTCTAACTCTCACCATACATTTACCCTCAATGTTCACCATTTCGTACACCTAATACGATACCCTGCCCACGTCCTTCGCTCTGACCCCTCACCACAAACACCACCATCAAGCATGTCTATCAAAAAGAGTGAATATCATTCTCACAATCACCCTCACTTTAGAGCTGGATCCTGACTCTAACCATATCCCTATCCTCCATGCACAGTTAAACCAACACCGAAACCTAACCCTAGCTTGGCTCCTGGACCTGAAACCGCACAATCACCAACGATGTCACCCAGAATTCTCCGTAAACCCGATGTTCAATCTCGTCCTCAACCGCACTACAGAGCCAGATCATAAGCCTAAATGAAACCATATAGTCCCTGTACACCTTACCAAACACCTAACCCTATCCCTAGCCCTAGCCCATGGACCTAATACCTCACAATCACCATTGACATCACCCAGGCTTCAGCGTAAACCTGATGTTCAATCTCGTCCTGATCCTCACGTCAGAGCCCAATCCGAACCCTTCCCATAACAATATCTCCCCCGTACACCTTACCAAACACTTAACCCTGAACCTAGCCTTGTTTCCTTGACTTACCCCTCACTGTCACCATCAGCGTCCCCCATGCCTCACTGTAAAACTCCTCCTCAGTGTACCCCTTCACCTCACATCAGAGCTGGATCCTAAGCATAACGATAACCCTCTCCTCCCAGTACAACTTACAGAACACCAAACCCTAACCCTAACCTTGTTCACTGACCAGAACCCTCACCGTCAAAATCGACATCTAACACACCTCACAGTAAACGTCAAGAACAATCTCACCCTTGGGCTCACATCAGAGCTACATCCTAACTTTAAACATAGTCCTGTATGTCCCGTAAAACTTTGCGAACACCAACCCTAACTCGAGTGCTGATCACTAGACCTGACCCCTCAGCATCATATTTGACATCATCCACGCTTCACCTTAAACCTGAATTACAATCATACTCTCTAATTCACATCACACCAGACCCAAATTCTAACTGTAATCTAAACTCCCCATTCGCCTTAAAGAACTACCAACTATAATACTAGCCCTAGCCCATGGATCTAACCTACACCGCCACCTTCGATGTCAACACATGCTTCACCGGTAACTTAAACTTCCATCTCGTCCTTACCCTCATATAAGAGACAGACCCTAAATCAAATCGTAACCCTAACTTCCCCATAAAACTTAAGTTACACCCAAGCCTAACACTAGCCCTTGTCCGTGGACATTGCCTCTCACCATCACCATTGACAACACACAAGGTTCCCTTTAAACATGGATTTAAATCTGGCCCCCTACTCACATCAGAGACAGTCCCAAACTCAAAATGTAACCCTCTCCTCACTGTTCACCGTTCGTACACCTGACCCAAAACCCTGCCCAGTTTCTTCAACCTGACCCCTCACCACCGACAGCACCATGACTCATGTCTAACAAAAATCATGAAGGTCTGTATCGAAAATGACATCAGGTCAGAGCTGGATCCTGATTCCTACCATACCCCAATCCTCCACGTACAGCGAACTGAACACCGACACCTAAACCTAGACCTGGCCCCTGGACCTGAAACCTCATCGTCACCAATGACATCACCCACGTTCAGCGCAAACCTGATGTTCAATCACTTCCTCATCCACACATCAGAGCCTGATCCTAATCCTTCCCATAACCGTATCTTCCCTGTACACCTTACCAAGCACCTATCCCTAACCCTAACCTTGTTTCCTGGTTGAATCCTCACTGACAAAATCGACATCCCCCATGCCTCACTGTAAACCTCCACCTCAATGTCATCCATGCCATCACGTCAGAGCCAGATCCTAACTCTAAACATAGTCCTATACGTCTGGTACACCTTAGCAAACACAAACCCTAACTGTAGCCCAGGTCTCTTGACCTGACACAACATCACAATTGACATCATTCACGCTTCACCTCAACTCTGAATTACAATCGTACTCTCTAACTCACATCACAGGTGAAACCAAGCTCAAACCATAATCTAAACTCCCCATTTGCCTTAAAGAAATCGCAACCCAAATCCTAGCACTAGCCCATGGACCAAACCCTCACTGTCACCTTCGACGTCACCCAGGCTTCACCGTAACCTTGAACTGCAATCTCGTACTCACCCTCACATCAGAGACAGATGCAAACACTGATAGTAACCCTACACTCCCCATTAACCTTAATGAACATGCAACCCTAAAGCAAGCACTTGTCCCTGGACCTTAACCCTTAGAGTCACCATTGACACCACTGAAGGTTATCTTTAAAAATGGATTTAAATCTTGTCCTCACAGTCACATCAGAGACAGTCTCTAACTCTACCTGCAAACCTACCCTCACTGTACACCTTCCATACACCTGATCTGAAACCCTGCCCAGGTCTTCCAACGTGACCCCTCACCACCATCATCACCATCACTCATGTCTAAGAAACATCATGAAAGTCTATCTCGCAATCACCCTCACAATCAGAGCTGGATCCTGACTCTAACCATATCCCTATCCTCCACTTACAGCTAAACCACCACTTAAACTTAACCCTGGACTGCAACCAGGACCTGAAACCTCACTGTCACCATCGATGTTACCCATGCTTCACCATAAACCTGATGTTCAATCTCGTCCTCACCCTCACAACAGAGCCGGATTGTTAGCCTAAACAAAACCATGTGCTCCCTGTACACCTTTCCGAACACCTAACCCTAACCCTAGACCTATCCCATGGAACTGAACCCTGACAGTCACCATCGACATCACCCAGGCTTCAGCGTAAACCTGATGTTCAATCTCTTCCTCATCCTCACATCAGAGCCCAATTCTAACCCTTCCCATAACCGTATCTTCCCTGTACACCTTACCAAACACCTAACCCTAACCCTAGCCCTAGCCCATGGAATTGAACCTTGACGGTCACCGTCGACATCACCCAGGCTTCAGCGTAAACCCGATGTGCAATCCCATCCTCATCCTCACATCAGAGCCCGACTCAAACCCTTCCCATAACCGTATCTTCCCTGTACACCTTACCAAACACCTAACCCTAACCCTAGCCTTGTTCCCTGGACTTACCCCTCACCATCACCATCAATGTCCCCTACGCTTCAATGAAAACCTCGACCTCAATCTATCCCTCAACATCACATCAGAGGTGAATCCTAAGCAAAATGATAAACCAATCCTCCCTGTACACATTACAGGACACCTAACCCTAAACCTAACCTTGTTCACTGGCCTGTACCCTCTCTGTTAAAATCGACATCTCCCATGCGTCACTGTAAACCTCCGTGTCAATCTCACCCTCACCATCACATCAGAGTCACACCCTAACTCCAAACGTAGTCCCGTATGTTCCATACACCTCAGTGAAAACCAACCTTCTCTCTACTGCTGGTCATTTGACATGACCACACAACATCTCAATTGACATCTTCCATGCTTCACCTTAATCCTGAATTACAATCATACTCTCTAACTCACATCAGAGCTGGGCCCTAATGCTAACCATAATCCAAACTCCTCGTTCATGTTAAAGAACTAGTATCCATTAACCTAGCCCTAGCCCATGGATCTGAATCATCACCATCACCATCGATGTCACTGAGAATTAACCATAAACCGAATCTTCAATCTCGTACTCACCCTCACATCAGAGACAGACCCTAACTCTAATTGTAACCCTATCTTCGCCATAAACCTAAACAAACACCCAACCCTAACCCTAGTCTTTGTCCCTGGACATTGTCCCTCAGCGTCACCACTGACTTCACCGAAGGTTCGCTTTATCCATGGATTTAAATCTTGTCTTCGTAATCACTTCAGAGACAGACTCTAACTCTCACCATACATTTACCCTCAATGTTCACCATTTCGTACACCTAATACGATACCCTGCCCACGTCCTTCGCTCTGACCCCTCACCACAAACACCACCATCAAGCATGTCTATCAAAAAGAGTGAATATCATTCTCACAATCACCCTCACTTTAGAGCTGGATCCTGACTCTAACCATATCCCTATCCTCCATGCACAGTTAAACCAACACCGAAACCTAACCCTAGCTTGGCTCCTGGACCTGAAACCGCACAATCACCAACGATGTCACCCAGAATTCTCCGTAAACCCGATGTTCAATCTCGTCCTCAACCGCACTACAGAGCCAGATCATAAGCCTAAATGAAACCATATAGTCCCTCTACACCTTACCAAACACCTAACCCTACCCCTAGCCCTAGCCCATGGACCTAATACCTCACAATCACCATTGACATCACCCAGGCTTCAGCGTAAACCTGATGTTCAATCTCGTCCTGATCCTCACGTCAGAGCCCAATCCGAACCCTTCCCATAACAATATCTCCCCCGTACACCTTACCAAACACTTAACCCTGAACCTAGCCTTGTTTCCTTGACTTACCCCTCACTGTCACCATCAGCGTCCCCCATGCCTCACTGTAAAACTCCTCGTCAGTGTACCCCTTCACCTCACATCAGAGCTGGATCCTAAGCATAACGATAACCCTCTCCTCCCAGTACAACTTACAGAACACCAAACCCTAACCCTAACCTTGTTCACTGACCAAAACCCTCACCGTCAAAATCGACATCTAACACACCTCACAGTAAACGTCAAGAACAATCTCACCCTTGGGCTCACATCAGAGCTACATCCTAACTTTAAACATAGTCCTGTATGTCCCGTAAAACTTTGCGAACACCAACCCTAACTCGAGTGCTGATCACTAGACCTGACCCCTCAGCATCATATTTGACATCATCCACGCTTCACCTTAAACCTGAATTACAATCATACTCTCTAATTCACATCACACCAGACCCAAATTCTAACTGTAATCTAAACTCCCCATTCGCCTTAAAGAACTACCAACTATAATACTAGCCCTAGCCCATGGATCTAACCTACACCGCCACCTTCGATGTCAACACATGCTTCACCGGTAACTTAAACTTCCATCTCGTCCTTACCCTCATATAAGAGACAGACCCTAAATCAAATCGTAACCCTAACTTCCCCATAAAACTTAAGTTACACCCAAGCCTAACACTAGCCCTTGTCCGTGGACATTGCCCCTCACCATCACCATTGACAACACACAAGGTTTCCTTTAAACATGGATTTAAATCTGGCCCCCTACTCACATCAGAGACAGTCCCAAACTCAAAATGTAACCCTCTCCTCACTGTTCACCGTTCGTACACCTGACCCAAAACCCTGCCCAGTTTCTTCAACCTGACCCCTCACCACCGACAGCACCATGACTCATGTCTAACAAAAATCATGAAGGTCTGTATCGAAAATGACATCAGGTCAGAGCTGGATCCTGATTCCTACCATACCCCAATCCTCCACGTACAGCGAACTGAACACCGACACCTAAACCTAGACCTGGCCCCTGGACCTGAAACCTCATCGTCACCAATGACATCACCCACGTTCAGCGCAAACCTGATGTTCAATCACTTCCTCATCCACACATCAGAGCCTGATCCTAATCCTTCCCATAACCATATCTTCCCTGTACACCTTACCAAACACCTATCCCTAACCCTAACCTTGTTTCCTGGTTGAATCCTCACTGACAAAATCGACATCCCCCATGCCTCACTGTAAACCTCCACCTCAATGTCATCCATGCCATCACGTCAGAGCCAGATCCTAACTCTAAACATAGTCCTATACGTCTGGTACACCTTAGCAAACACAAACCCTAACTGTAGCCCAGGTCTCTTGACCTGACACAACATCACAATTGACATCATTCACGCTTCACCTCAACTCTGAATTACAATCGTACTCTCTAACTCACATCACAGGTGAAACCAAGCTCAAACCATAATCTAAACTCCCCATTTGCCTTAAAGAAATCGCAACCCAAATCCTAGCACTAGCCCATGGACCAAACCCTCACTGTCACCTTCGACGTCACCCAGGCTTCACCGTAACCTTGAACTGCAATCTCGTACTCACCCTCACATCAGAGACAGATGCAAACACTGATAGTAACCCTACACTCCCCATTAACCTTAATGAACATGCAACCCTAAAGCAAGCACTTGTCCCTGGACCTTAACCCTTAGAGTCACCATTGACACCACTGAAGGTTATCTTTAAAAATGGATTTAAATCTTGTCCTCACAGTCACATCAGAGACAGTCTCTAACTCTACCTGCAAACCTACCCTCACTGTACACCATTCCATACACCTGATCTGAAACCCTGCCCAGGTCTTCCAACGTGACCCCTCACCACCATCATCACCATCACTCATGTCTAAGAAACATCATGAAAGTCTATCTCGCAATCACCCTCACAATCAGAGCTGGATCCTGACTCTAACCATATCCCTATCCTCCACTTACAGCTAAACCACCACTTAAACTTAACCCTGGACTGCAACCAGGACCTGAAACCTCACTGTCACCATCGATGTTACCCGTGCTTCACCATAAACCTGATGTTCAATCTCGTCCTCACCCTCACAACAGAGCCGGATTGTTAGCCTAAACAAAACCATGTGCTCCCTGTACACATTTCCGAACACCTAACCCTAACCCTAGACCTATCCCATGGAACTGAACCCTGACAGTCACCATCAACATCACCCAGGCTTCAGCGTAAACCTGATGTTCAATCTCTTCCTCATCCTCACATCAGAGCCCAATTCTAACCCTTCCCATAACCGTATCTTCCCTGTACACCTTACCAAACACCTAACCCTAACCCTAGCCCTAGCCCATGGAATTGAACCTTGACGGTCACCATCGACATCACCCAGGCTTCAGCGTAAACCCGATGTGCAATCCCATCCTCATCCTCACATCAGAGCCCGACTCAAACCCTTCCCATAACCGTATCTTCCCTGTACACCTTACCAAACACCTAACCCTAACCCTAGCCTTGTTCCCTGGACTTACCCCTCACCATCACCATCAATGTCCCCTACGCTTCAATGAAAACCTCGACCTCAATCTATCCCTCAACATCACATCAGAGGTGAATCCTAAGCAAAATGATAAACCAATCCTCCCTGTACACATTACAGGACACCTAACCCTAAACCTAACCTTGTTCACTGGCCTGTACCCTCTCTGTTAAAATCGACATCTCCCATGCGTCACTGTAAACCTCCGTGTCAATCTCACCCTCACCATCACATCAGAGTCACACCCTAACTCCAAACGTAGTCCCGTATGTTCCATACACCTCAGTGAAAACCAACCTTCTCTCTACTGCTGGTCATTTGACATGACCACACAACATCTCAATTGACATCTTCCATGCTTCACCTTAATCCTGAATTACAATCATACTCTCTAACTCACATCAGAGCTGGGCCCTAATGCTAACCATAATCCAAACTCCTCGTTCATGTTAAAGAACTAGTATCCATTAACCTAGCCCTAGCCCATGGATCTGAATCATCACCATCACCATCGATGTCACTGAGAATTAACCATAAACTGGATCTTCAATCTCGTACTCACCCTCACATCAGAGACAGACCCTAACTCTAATTGTAACCCTATCTTCGCCATAAACCTAAACAAACACCCAACCCTAACCCTAGTCTTTGTCCCTGGACATTGTCCCTCAGCGTCACCACTGACTTCACCGAAGGTTCGCTTTATCCATGGATTTAAATCTTGTCTTCGTAATCACTTCAGAGACAGACTCTAACTCTCACCATACATTTACCCTCAATGTTCACCATTTCGTACACCTAATACGATACCCTGCCCACGTCCTTCGCTCTGACCACTCACCACAAACACCACCATCAAGCATGTCTATCAAAAAGAGTGAATATCATTCTCACAATCACCCTCACTTTAGAGCTGGATCCCGACTCTAACCATATCCCTATCCTCCATGCACAGTTAAACCAACACCGAAACCTAACCCTAGCTTGGCTCCTGGACCTGAAACCGCACAATCACCAACGATGTCACCCAGAATTCTCCGTAATCCCGATGTTCAATCTCGTCCTCAACCGCACTACAGAGCCAGATCATAAGCCTAAATGAAACCATATAGTCCCTGTACACCTTACCAAACACCTAACCCTACCCCTAGCCCTAGCCCATGGACCTAATACCTCACAATCACCATTGACATCACCCAGGCTTCAGCGTAAACCTGATGTTCAATCTCGTCCTGATCCTCACGTCAGAGCCCAATCCGAACCCTTCCCATAACAATATCTCCCCCGTACACCTTACCAAACACTTAACCCTGAACCTAGCCTTGTTTCCTTGACTTACCCCTCACTGTCACCATCAGCGTCCCCCATGCCTCACTGTAAAACTCCTCGTCAGTGTACCCCTTCACCTCACATCAGAGCTGGATCCTAAGCATAACGATAACCCTCTCCTCCCAGTACAACTTACAGAACACCAAACCCTAACCCTAACCTTGTTCACTGACCAAAACCCTCACCGTCAAAATCGACATCTAACACACCTCACAGTAAACGTCAAGAACAATCTCACCCTTGGGCTCACATCAGAGCTACATCCTAACTTTAAACATAGTCCTGTATGTCCCGTAAAACTTTGCGAACACCAACCCTAACTCGAGTGCTGATCACTAGACCTGACCCCTCAGCATCATATTTGACATCATCCACGCTTCACCTTAAACCTGAATTACAATCATACTCTCTACTTCACATTACACCAGACCCAATTTCTAACTGTAATCTAAACTCCCCATTCGCCTTAAAGAACTACCAACTATAATACTAGCCCTAGCCCATGGATCTAACCTACACCGCCACCTTCGATGTCAACACATGCTTCACCGGTAACTTAAACTTCCATCTCGTCCTTACCCTCATATAAGAGACAGACCCTAAATCAAATCGTAACCCTAACTTCCCCATAAAACTTAAGTTACACCCAAGCCTAACACTAGCCCTTGTCCGTGGACATTGCCCCTCACCATCACCATTGACAACACACAAGGTTCCCTTTAAACATGGATTTAAATCTGGCCCCCTACTCACATCAGAGACAGTCCCAAACTCAAAATGTAACCCTATCCTCACTGTTCACCGTTCGTACACCTGACCCAAAACCCTGCCCAGTTTCTTCAACCTGACCCCTCACCACCGACAGCACCATGACTCATGTCTAACAAAAATCATGAAGGTCTGTATCGAAAATGACATCAGGTCAGAGCTGGATCCTGATTCCTACCATACCCCAATCCTCCACGTACAGCGAACTGAACACCGACACCTAAACCTAGACCTGGCCCCCGGACCTGAAACCTCATCGTCACCAATGACATCACCCACGTTCAGCGCAAACCTGATGTTCAATCACTTCCTCATCCACACATCAGAGCCTGATCCTAATCCTTCCCATAACCATATCTTCCCTGTACACCTTACCAAGCACCTATCCCTAACCCTAACCTTGTTTCCTGGTTGAATCCTCACTGACAAAATCGACATCCCCCATGCCTCACTGTAAACCTCCACCTCAATGTCGTCCATGCCATCACGTCAGAGCCAGATCCTAACTCTAAACATAGTCCTATACGTCTGGTACACCTTAGCAAACACAAACCCTAACTGTAGCCCAGGTCTCTTGACCTGACACAACATCACAATTGACATCATCCACGCTTCACCTCAACTCTGAATTACAATCGTACTCTCTAACTCACATCACAGGTGAAACCAAGCTCTAACCATAATCTAAACTCCCCATTTGCCTTAAAGAAATCGCAACCCAAATCCTAGCACTAGCCCATGGACCAAACCCTCACTGTCACCTTCGACGTCAGCCAGGCTTCACCGTAACCTTGAACTGCAATCTCGTACTCACCCTCACATCAGAGACAGATGCAAACACTGATAGTAACCCTACACTCCCCATTAACCTTAATGAACATGCAACCCTAAAGCAAGCACTTGTCCCTGGACCTTAACCCTTAGAGTCACCATTGACACCACTGAAGGTTATCTTTAAAAATGGATTTAAATCTTGTCCTCACAGTCACATCAGAGACAGTCTCTAACTCTACCTGCAAACCTACCCTCACTGTACACCATTCCATACACCTGATCTGAAACCCTGCCCAGGTCTTCCAACGTGACCCCTCACCACCACCATCACCATCACTCATGTCTAAGAAACATCATGAAAGTCTATCTCGCAATCACCCTCACAATCAGAGCTGGATCCTGACTCTAACCATATCCCTATCCTCCACTTACAGCTAAACCACCACTTAAACTTAACCCTGGACTGCAACCAGGACCTGAAACCTCACTGTCACCATCGATGTTACCCATGCTTCACCATAAACCTGATGTTCAATCTCGTCCTCACCCTCACAACAGAGCCGGATTGTTAGCCTAAACAAAACCATGTGCTCCCTGTACACCTTTCCGAACACCTAACCCTAACCCTAGACCTAGCCCATGGAACTGAACCCTGACAGTCACCATCAACATCACCCAGGCTTCAGCGTAAACCTGATGTTCAATCTCTTCCTCATCCTCACATCAGAGCCCAATTCTAACCCTTCCCGTAACCGTATCTTCCCTGTACACCTTACCAAACACCTAACCCTAACCCTAGCCCTAGCCCATGGAATTGAACCTTGACGGTCACCATCGACATCACCCAGGCTTCAGCGTAAACCCGATGTGCAATCCCATCCTCATCCTCACATCAGAGCCCGACTCAAACCCTTCCCATAACCGTATCTTCCCTGTACACCTTACCAAACACCTAACCCTAACCCTAGCCTTGTTCCCTGGACTTACCCCTCACCATCACCATCAATGTCCCCTACGCTTCAATGAAAACCTCGACCTCAATCTATCCCTCAACATCACATCAGAGGTGAATCCTAAGCAAAATGATAAACCAATCCTCCCTGTACACATTACAGGACACCTAACCCTAAACCTAACCTTGTTCACTGGCCTGTACCCTCTCTGTTAAAATCGACATCTCCCATGCGTCACTGTAAACCTCCGTGTCAATCTCACCCTCACCATCACATCAGAGTCACACCCTAACTCCAAACGTAGTCCCGTATGTTCCATACACCTCAGTGAAAACCAACCTTCTCTCTACTGCTGGTCATTTGACATGACCACACAACATCTCAATTGACATCTTCCATGCTTCACCTTAATCCTGAATTACAATCATACTCTCTAACTCACATCAGAGCTGGGCCCTAATGCTAACCATAATCCAAACTCCTCGTTCATGTTAAAGAACTAGTGTCCATTAACCTAGCCCTAGCCCATGGATCTGAATCATCACCATCACCTCGATGTCACTGAGAATTAACCATAAACTGGATCTTCAATCTCGTACTCACCCTCACATCAGAGACAGACCCTAACTCTAATTGTAACCCTATCTTCGCCATAAACCTAAACAAACACCCAACCCTAACCCTAGTCTTTGTCCCTGGACATTGTCCCTCAGCGTCACCACTGACTTCACCGAAGGTTCGCTTTATCCATGGATTTAAATCTTGTCTTCGTAATCACTTCAGAGACAGACTCTAACTCTCACCATACATTTACCCTCAATGTTCACCATTTCGTACACCTAATACGATACCCTGCCCACGTCCTTCGCTCTGACCCCTCACCACAAACACCACCATCAAGCATGTCTATCAAAAAGAGTGAATATCATTCTCACAATCACCCTCACTTTAGAGCTGGATCCCGACTCTAACCATAGCCCTATCCTCCATGCACAGTTAAACCAACACCGAAACCTAACCCTAGCTTGGCTCCTGGACCTGAAACCGCACAATCACCAACGATGTCACCCAGAATTCTCCGTAAACCCGATGTTCAATCTCGTCCTCAACTGCACTACAGAGCCAGATCATAAGCCTAAATGAAACCATATAGTCCCTGTACACCTTACCAAACACCTAACCCTACCCCTAGCCCTAGCCCATGGACCTAATACCTCACAATCACCATTGACATCACCCAGGCTTCAGCGTAAACCTGATGTTCAATCTCGTCCTGATCCTCACGTCAGAGCCCAATCCGAACCCTTCCCATAACAATATCTCCCCCGTACACCTTACCAAACACTTAACCCTGAACCTAGCCTTGTTTCCTTGACTTACCCCTCACTGTCACCATCAGCGTCCCCCATGCCTCACTGTAAAACTCCTCCTCAGTGTACCCCTTCACCTCACATCAGAGCTGGATCCTAAGCATAACGATAACCCTCTCCTCCCAGTACAACTTACAGAACACCAAACCCTAACCCTAACCTTGTTCACTGACCAAAACCCTCACCGTCAAAATCGACATCTAACACACCTCACAGTAAACGTCAAGAACAATCTCACCCTTGGGCTCACATCAGAGCTACATCCTAACTTT
The DNA here is from genome assembly GCF_040802235.1 of Manis javanica. Classification (NCBI taxonomy): domain Eukaryota; kingdom Metazoa; phylum Chordata; class Mammalia; order Pholidota; family Manidae; genus Manis; species Manis javanica. Next base: position 707,651 of record NW_027332168.1, on the reverse strand, counting down.
AAACATAGTCCTGTATGTCCCGTAAAACTTTGCGAACACCAACCCTAACTCGAGTGCTGATCACTAGACCTGACCCCTCAGCATCATATTTGACATCATCCACGCTTCACCTTAAACCTGAATTACAATCATACTCTCTACTTCACATCACACCAGACCCAAATTCTAACTGTAATCTAAACTCCCCATTCGCCTTAAAGAACTACCAACTATAATACTAGCCCTAGCCCATGGATCTAACCTACACCGCCACCTTCGATGTCAACACATGCTTCACCGGTAACTTAAACTTCCATCTCGTCCTTACCCTCATATAAGAGACAGACCCTAAATCAAATCGTAACCCTAACTTCCCCATAAAACTTAAGTTACACCCAAGCCTAACACTAGCCCTTGTCCGTGGACATTGCCCCTCACCATCACCATTGACAACACACAAGGTTCCCTTTAAACATGGATTTAAATCTGGCCCCCTACTCACATCAGAGACAGTCCCAAACTCAAAATGTAACCCTATCCTCACTGTTCACCGTTCGTACACCTGACCCAAAACCCTGCCCAGTTTCTTCAACCTGACCCCTCACCACCGACAGCACCATGACTCATGTCTAACAAAAATCATGAAGGTCTGTATCGAAAATGACATCAGGTCAGAGCTGGATCCTGATTCCTACCATACCCCAATCCTCCACGTACAGCGAACTGAACACCGACACCTAAACCTAGACCTGGCCCCTGGACCTGAAACCTCATCGTCACCAATGACATCACCCACGTTCAGCGCAAACCTGATGTTCAATCACTTCCTCATCCACACATCAGAGCCTGATCCTAATCCTTCCCATAACCATATCTTCCCTGTACACCTTACCAAGCACCTATCCCTAACCCTAACCTTGTTTCCTGGTTGAATCCTCACTGACAAAATCGACATCCCCCATGCCTCACTGTAAACCTCCACCTCAATGTCGTCCATGCCATCACGTCAGAGCCAGATCCTAACTCTAAACATAGTCCTATACGTCTGGTACACCTTAGCAAACACAAACCCTAACTGTAGCCCAGGTCTCTTGACCTGACACATCACAATTGACATCATCCACGCTTCACCTCAACTCTGAATTACAATCGTACTCTCTAACTCACATCACAGGTGAAACCAAGCTCTAACCATAATCTAAACTCCCCATTTGCCTTAAAGAAATCGCAACCCAAATCCTAGCACTAGCCCATGGACCAAACCCTCACTGTCACCTTCGACGTCACCCAGGCTTCACCGTAACCTTGAACTGCAATCTCGTACTCACCCTCACATCAGAGACAGATGCAAACACTGATAGTAACCCTACACTCCCCATTAACCTTAATGAACATGCAACCCTAAAGCAAGCACTTGTCCCTGGACCTTAACCCTTAGAGTCACCATTGACACCACTGAAGGTTATCTTTAAAAATGGATTTAAATCTTGTCCTCACAGTCACATCAGAGACAGTCTCTAACTCTACCTGCAAACCTACCCTCACTGTACACCATTCCATACACCTGATCTGAAACCCTGCCCAGGTCTTCCAACGTGACCCCTCACCACCACCATCACCATCACTCATGTCTAAGAAACATCATGAAAGTCTATCTCGCAATCACCCTCACAATCAGAGCTGGATCCTGACTCTAACCATATCCCTATCCTCCACTTACAGCTAAACCACCACTTAAACTTAACCCTGGACTGCAACCAGGACCTGAAACCTCACTGTCACCATCGATGTTACCCATGCTTCACCATAAACCTGATGTTCAATCTCGTCCTCACCCTCACAACAGAGCCGGATTGTTAGCCTAAACAAAACCATGTGCTCCCTGTACACCTTTCCGAACACCTAACCCTAACCCTAGACCTAGCCCATGGAACTGAACCCTGACAGTCACCATCAACATCACCCAGGCTTCAGCGTAAACCTGATGTTCAATCTCTTCCTCATCCTCACATCAGAGCCCAATTCTAACCCTTCCCGTAACCGTATCTTCCCTGTACACCTTACCAAACACCTAACCCTAACCCTAGCCCTAGCCCATGGAATTGAACCTTGACGGTCACCATCGACATCACCCAGGCTTCAGCGTAAACCCGATGTGCAATCCCATCCTCATCCTCACATCAGAGCCCGACTCAAACCCTTCCCATAACCGTATCTTCCCTGTACACCTTACCAAACACCTAACCCTAACCCTAGCCTTGTTCCCTGGACTTACCCCTCACCATCACCATCAATGTCCCCTACGCTTCAATGAAAACCTCGACCTCAATCTATCCCTCAACATCACATCAGAGGTGAATCCTAAGCAAAATGATAAACCAATCCTCCCTGTACACATTACAGGACACCTAACCCTAAACCTAACCTTGTTCACTGGCCTGTACCCTCTCTGTTAAAATCGACATCTCCCATGCGTCACTGTAAACCTCCGTGTCAATCTCACCCTCACCATCACATCAGAGTCACACCCTAACTCCAAACGTAGTCCCGTATGTTCCATACACCTCAGTGAAAACCAACCTTCTCTCTACTGCTGGTCATTTGACATGACCACACAACATCTCAATTGACATCTTCCATGCTTCACCTTAATCCTGAATTACAATCATACTCTCTAACTCACATCAGAGCTGGGCCCTAATGCTAACCATAATCCAAACTCCTCGTTCATGTTAAAGAACTAGTATCCATTAACCTAGCCCTAGCCCATGGATCTGAATCATCACCATCACCATCGATGTCACTGAGAATTAACCATAAACTGGATCTTCAATCTCGTACTCACCCTCACATCAGAGACAGACCCTAACTCTAATTGTAACCCTATCTTCGCCATAAACCTAAACAAACACCCAACCCTAACCCTAGTCTTTGTCCCTGGACATTGTCCCTCAGCGTCACCACTGACTTCACCGAAGGTTCGCTTTATCCATGGATTTAAATCTTGTCTTCGTAATCACTTCAGAGACAGACTCTAACTCTCACCATACATTTACCCTCAATGTTCACCATTTCGTACACCTAATACGATACCCTGCCCACGTCCTTCGCTCTGACCCCTCACCACAAACACCACCATCAAGCATGTCTATCAAAAAGAGTGAATATCATTCTCACAATCACCCTCACTTTAGAGCTGGATCCCGACTCTAACCATATCCCTATCCTCCATGCACAGTTAAACCAACACCGAAACCTAACCCTAGCTTGGCTCCTGGACCTGAAACCGCACAATCACCAACGATGTCACCCAGAATTCTCCGTAAACCCGATGTTCAATCTCGTCCTCAACCGCACTACAGAGCCAGATCATAAGCCTAAATGAAACCATATAGTCCCTGTACACCTTACCAAACACCTAACCCTACCCCTAGCCCTAGCCCATGGACCTAATACCTCACAATCACCATTGACATCACCCAGGCTTCAGCGTAAACCTGATGTTCAATCTCGTCCTGATCCTCACGTCAGAGCCCAATCCGAACCCTTCCCATAACAATATCTCCCCCGTACACCTTGCCAAACACTTAACCCTGAACCTAGCCTTGTTTCCTTGACTTACCCCTCACTGTCACCATCAGCGTCCCCCATGCCTCACTGTAAAACTCCTCCTCAGTGTACCCCTTCACCTCACATCAGAGCTGGATCCTAAGCATAACGATAACCCTCTCCTCCCAGTACAACTTACAGAACACCAAACCCTAACCCTAACCTTGTTCACTGACCAAAACCCTCACCGTCAAAATCGACATCTAACACACCTCACAGTAAACGTCAAGAACAATCTCACCCTTGGGCTCACATCAGAGCTACATCCTAACTTTAAACATAGTCCTGTATGTCCCGTAAAACTTTGCGAACACCAACCCTAACTCGAGTGCTGATCACTAGACCTGACCCCTCAGCATCATATTTGACATCATCCACGCTTCACCTTAAACCTGAATTACAATCATACTCTCTACTTCACATCACACCAGACCCAAATTCTAACTGTAATCTAAACTCCCCATTCGCCTTAAAGAACTACCAACTATAATACTAGCCCTAGCCCATGGATCTAACCTACACCGCCACCTTCGATGTCAACACATGCTTCACCGGTAACTTAAACTTCCATCTCGTCCTTACCCTCATATAAGAGACAGACCCTAAATCAAATCGTAACCCTAACTTCCCCATAAAACTTAAGTTACACCCAAGCCTAACACTAGCCCTTGTCCGTGGACATTGCCCCTCACCATCACCATTGACAACACACAAGGTTCCCTTTAAACATGGATTTAAATCTGGCCCCCTACTCACATCAGAGACAGTCCCAAACTCAAAATGTAACCCTATCCTCACTGTTCACCGTTCGTACACCTGAACCAAAACCCTGCCCAGTTTCTTCAACCTGACCCCTCACCACCGACAGCACCATGACTCATGTCTAACAAAAATCATGAAGGTCTGTATCGAAAATGACATCAGGTCAGAGCTGGATCCTGATTCCTACCATACCCCAATCCTCCACGTACAGCGAACTGAACACCGACACCTAAACCTAGACCTGGCCCCTGGACCTGAAACCTCATCGTCACCAATGACATCACCCACGTTCAGCGCAAACCTGATGTTCAATCACTTCCTCATCCACACATCAGAGCCTGATCCTAATCCTTCCCATAACCATATCTTCCCTGTACACCTTACCAAGCACCTATCCCTAACCCTAACCTTGTTTCCTGGTTGAATCCTCACTGACAAAATCGACATCCCCCATGCCTCACTGTAAACCTCCACCTCAATGTCGTCCATGCCATCACGTCAGAGCCAGATCCTAACTCTAAACATAGTCCTATACGTCTGGTACACCTTAGCAAACACAAACCCTAACTGTAGCCCAGGTCTCTTGACCTGACACATCACAATTGACATCATCCACGCTTCACCTCAACTCTGAATTACAATCGTACTCTCTAACTCACATCACAGGTGAAACCAAGCTCTAACCATAATCTAAACTCCCCATTTGCCTTAAAGAAATCGCAACCCAAATCCTAGCACTAGCCCATGGACCAAACCCTCACTGTCACCTTCGACGTCACCCAGGCTTCACCGTAACCTTGAACTGCAATCTCGTACTCACCCTCACATCAGAGACAGATGCAAACACTGATAGTAACCCTACACTCCCCATTAACCTTAATGAACATGCAACCCTAAAGCAAGCACTTGTCCCTGGACCTTAACCCTTAGAGTCACCATTGACACCACTGAAGGTTATCTTTAAAAATGGATTTAAATCTTGTCCTCACAGTCACATCAGAGACAGTCTCTAACTCTACCTGCAAACCTACCCTCACTGTACACCATTCCATACACCTGATCTGAAACCCTGCCCAGGTCTTCCAACGTGACCCCTCACCACCACCATCACCATCACTCATGTCTAAGAAACATCATGAAAGTCTATCTCGCAATCACCCTCACAATCAGAGCTGGATCCTGACTCTAACCATATCCCTATCCTCCACTTACAGCTAAACCACCACTTAAACTTAACCCTGGACTGCAACCAGGACCTGAAACCTCACTGTCACCATCGATGTTACCCATGCTTCACCATAAACCTGATGTTCAATCTCGTCCTCACCCTCACAACAGAGCCGGATTGTTAGCCTAAACAAAACCATGTGCTCCCTGTACACCTTTCCGAATACCTAACCCTAACCCTAGACCTAGCCCATGGAACTGAACCCTGACAGTCACCATCAACATCACCCAGGCTTCAGCGTAAACCTGATGTTCAATCTCTTCCTCATCCTCACATCAGAGCCCAATTCTAACCCTTCCCGTAACCGTATCTTCCCTGTACACCTTACCAAACACCTAACCCTAACCCTAGCCCTAGCCCATGGAATTGAACCTTGACGGTCACCATCGACATCACCCAGGCTTCAGCGTAAACCCGATGTGCAATCCCATCCTCATCCTCACATCAGAGCCCGACTCAAACCCTTCCCATAACCGTATCTTCCCTGTACACCTTACCAAACACCTAACCCTAACCCTAGCCTTGTTCCCTGGACTTACCCCTCACCATCACCATCAATGTCCCCTACGCTTCAATGAAAACCTCGACCTCAATCTATCCCTCAACATCACATCAGAGGTGAATCCTAAGCAAAATGATAAACCAATCCTCCCTGTACACATTACAGGACACCTAACCCTAAACCTAACCTTGTTCACTGGCCTGTACCCTCTCTGTTAAAATCGACATCTCCCATGCGTTCACTGTAAACCTCCGTGTCAATCTCACCCTCACCATCACATGAGAGTCACACCCTAACTCCAAACGTAGTCCCGTATGTTCCATACACCTCAGTGAAAACCAACCTTCTCTCTACTGCTGGTCATTTGACATGACCACACAACATCTCAATTGACATCTTCCATGCTTCACCTTAATCCTGAATTACAATCATACTCTCTAACTCACATCAGAGCTGGGCCCTAATGCTAACCATAATCCAAACTCCTCGTTCATGTTAAAGAACTAGTATCCATTAACCTAGCCCTAGCCCATGGATCTGAATCATCACCATCACCATCGATGTCACTGAGAATTAACCATAAACTGGATCTTCAATCTCGTACTCACCCTCACATCAGAGACAGACCCTAACTCTAATTGTAACCCTATCTTCGCCATAAACCTAAACAAACACCCAACCCTAACCCTAGTCTTTGTCCCTGGACATTGTCCCTCAGCGTCACCACTGACTTCACCGAAGGTTCGCTTTATCCATGGATTTAAATCTTGTCTTCGTAATCACTTCAGAGACAGACTCTAACTCTCACCATACATTTACCCTCAATGTTCACCATTTCGTACACCTAATACGATACCCTGCCCACGTCCTTCGCTCTGACCCCTCACCACAAACACCACCATCAAGCATGTCTATCAAAAAGAGTGAATATCATTCTCACAATCACCCTCACTTTAGAGCTGGATCCCGACTCTAACCATATCCCTATCCTCCATGCACAGTTAAACCAACACCGAAACCTAACCCTAGCTTGGCTCCTGGACCTGAAACCGCACAATCACCAACGATGTCACCCAGAATTCTCCGTAAACCCGATGTTCAATCTCGTCCTCAACCGCACTACAGAGCCAGATCATAAGCCTAAATGAAACCATATAGTCCCTGTACACCTTACCAAACACCTAACCCTACCCCTAGCCCTAGCCCATGGACCTAATACCTCACAATCACCATTGACATCACCCAGGCTTCAGCGTAAACCTGATGTTCAATCTCGTCCTGATCCTCACGTCAGAGCCCAATCCGAACCCTTCCCATAACAATATCTCCCCTGTACACCTTGCCAAACACATAACCCTGAACCTAGCCTTGTTTCCTTGACTTACCCCTCACTGTCACCATCAGCGTCCCCCATGCCTCACTGTAAAACTCCTCCTCAGTGTACCCCTTCACCTCACATCAGAGCTGGATCCTAAGCATAACGATAACCCTCTCCTCCCAGTACAACTTACAGAACACCAAACCCTAACCCTAACCTTGTTCACTGACCAAAACCCTCACCGTCAAAATCGACATCTAACACACCTCACAGTAAACGTCAAGAACAATCTCACCCTTGGGCTCACATCAGAGCTACATCCTAACTTTAAACATAGTCCTGTATGTCCCGTAAAACTTTGCGAACACCAACCCTAACTCGAGTGCTGATCACTAGACCTGACCCCTCAGCATCATATTTGACATCATCCACGCTTCACCTTAAACCTGAATTACAATCATACTCTCTACTTCACATCACACCAGACCCAAATTCTAACTGTAATCTAAACTCCCCATTCGCCTTAAAGAACTACCAACTATAATACTAGCCCTAGCCCATGGATCTAACCTACACCGCCACCTTCGATGTCAACACATGCTTCACCGGTAACTTAAACTTCCATCTCGTCCTTACCCTCATATAAGAGACAGACCCTAAATCAAATCGTAACCCTAACTTCCCCATAAAACTTAAGTTACACCCAAGCCTAACACTAGCCCTTGTCCGTGGACATTGCCCCTCACCATCACCATTGACAACACACAAGGTTCCCTTTAAACATGGATTTAAATCTGGCCCCCTACTCACATCAGAGACAGTCCCAAACTCAAAATGTAACCCTATCCTCACTGTTCACCGTTCGTACACCTGAACCAAAACCCTGCCCAGTTTCTTCAACCTGACCCCTCACCACCGACAGCACCATGACTCATGTCTAACAAAAATCATGAAGGTCTGTATCGAAAATGACATCAGGTCAGAGCTGGATCCTGATTCCTACCATACCCCAATCCTCCACGTACAGCGAACTGAACACCGACACCTAAACCTAGACCTGGCCCCTGGACCTGAAACCTCATCGTCACCAATGACATCACCCACGTTCAGCGCAAACCTGATGTTCAATCACTTCCTCATCCACACATCAGAGCCTGATCCTAATCCTTCCCATAACCATATCTTCCCTGTACACCTTACCAAGCACCTATCCCTAACCCTAACCTTGTTTCCTGGTTGAATCCTCACTGACAAAATCGACATCCCCCATGCCTCACTGTAAACCTCCACCTCAATGTCGTCCATGCCATCACGTCAGAGCCAGATCCTAACTCTAAACATAGTCCTATACGTCTGGTACACCTTAGCAAACACAAACCCTAACTGTATCCCAGGTCTCTTGACCTGACACATCACAATTGACATCATCCACGCTTCACCTCAACTCTGAATTACAATCGTACTCTCTAACTCACATCACAGGTGAAACCAAGCTCTAACCATAATCTAAACTCCCCATTTGCCTTAAAGAAATCGCAACCCAAATCCTAGCACTAGTCCATGGACCAAACCCTCACTGTCACCTTCGACGTCACCCAGGCTTCACCGTAACCTTGAACTGCAATCTCGTACTCACCCTCACATCAGAGACAGATGCAAACACTGATAGTAACCCTACACTCCCCATTAACCTTAATGAACATGCAACCCTAAAGCAAGCACTTGTCCCTGGACCTTAACCCTTAGAGTCACCATTGACACCACTGAAGGTTATCTTTAAAAATGGATTTAAATCTTGTCCTCACAGTCACATCAGAGACAGTCTCTAACTCTACCTGCAAACCTACCCTCACTGTACACCATTCCATACACCTGATCTGAAACCCTGCCCAGGTCTTCCAACGTGACCCCTCACCACCACCATCACCATCACTCATGTCTAAGAAACATCATGAAAGTCTATCTCGCAATCACCCTCACAATCAGAGCTGGATCCTGACTCTAACCATATCCCTATCCTCCACTTACAGCTAAACCACCACTTAAACTTAACCCTGGACTGCAACCAGGACCTGAAACCTCACTGTCACCATCGATGTTACCCATGCTTCACCATAATCCTGATGTTCAATCTCGTCCTCACCCTCACAACAGAGCCGGATTGTTAGCCTAAACAAAAGCATGTGCTCCCTGTACACCTTTCCGAACACCTAACCCTAACCCTAGACCTAGCCCATGGAACTGAACCCTGACAGTCACCATCGACATCACCCAGGCTTCAGCGTAAACCTGATGTTCAATCTCTTCCTCATCCTCACATCAGAGCCGAATTCTAACCCTTCCCATAACCGTATCTTCCCTGTACACCTTACCAAACACCTAACCCTAACCCTAGCCCTAGCCCATGGAATTGAACCTTGACGGTCACCATCGACATCACCCAGGCTTCAGCGTAAACCCGATGTGCAATCCCATCCTCATCCTCACATCAGAGCCCGACTCAAACCCTTCCCATAACCGTATCTTCCCTGTACACCTTACCAATCACCTTACCCTAACCCTAGCCTTGTTCCCTGGACTTACCCCTCACCATCACCATCAATGTCCCCTACGCTTCAATGAAAACCTCGACCTCAATCTATCCCTCAACATCACATCAGAGGTGAATCCTAAGCAAAATGATAAACCAATCCTCCCTGTACACATTACAGGACACCTAACCCTAAACCTAACCTTGTTCACTGGCCTGTACCCTCTCTGTTAAAATCGACATCTCCCATGCGTCACTGTAAACCTCCGTGTCAATCTCACCCTCACCATCACATCAGAGTCACACCCTAACTCCAAACGTAGTCCCGTATGTTCCATACACCTCAGTGAAAACCAACCTTCTCTCTACTGCTGGTCATTTGACATGACCACACAACATCTCAATTGACATCTTCCATGCTTCACCTTAATCCTGAATTACAATCATACTCTCTAACTCACATCAGAGCTGGGCCCTAATGCTAACCATAATCCAAACTCCTCGTTCATGTTAAAGAACTAGTATCCATTAACCTAGCCCTAGCCCATGGATCTGAATCATCACCATCACCATCGATGTCACTGAGAATTAACCATAAACTGGATCTTCAATCTCGTACTCACCCTCACATCAGAGACAGACCCTAACTCTAATTGTAACCCTATCTTCGCCATAAACCTAAACAAACACCCAACCCTAACCCTAGTCTTTGTCCCTGGACATTGTCCCTCAGCGTCACCACTGACTTCACCGAAGGTTCGCTTTATCCATGGATTTAAATCTTGTCTTCGTAATCACTTCAGAGACAGACTCTAACTCTCACCATACATTTACCCTCAATGTTCACCATTTCGAACACCTAATACGATACCCTGCCCACGTCCTTCGCTCTGACCAATCACCACAAACACCACCATCAAGCATGTCTATCAAAAAGAGTGAATATCATTCTCACAATCACCCTCACTTTAGAGCTGGATCCCGACTCTAACCATATCCCTATCCTCCATGCACAGTTAAACCAACACCGAAACCTAACCCTAGCTTGGCTCCTGGACCTGAAACCGCACAATCACCAACGATGTCACCCAGAATTCTCCGTAAACCCGATGTTCAATCTCGTCCTCAACCGCACTACAGAGCCAGATCATAAGCCTAAATGAAACCATATAGTCCCTGTACACCTTACCAAACACCTAACCCTACCCCTAGCCCTAGCCCATGGACCTAATACCTCACAATCACCATTGACATCACCCAGGCTTCAGCGTAAACCTGATGTTCAATCTCGTCCTGATCCTCACGTCAGAGCCCAATCCGAACCCTTCCCATAACAATATCTCCCCCGTACACCTTGCCAAACACTTAACCCTGAACCTAGCCTTGTTTCCTTGACTTAACCCTCACTGTCACCATCAGCGTCCCCCATGCCTCACTGTAAAACTCCTCCTCAGTGTACCCCTTCACCTCACATCAGAGCTGGATCCTAAGCATAACGATAACCCTCTCCTCCCAGTACAACTTACAGAACACCAAACCCTAACCCTAACCTTGTTCACTGACCAAAACCCTCACCGTCAAAATCGACATCTAACACACCTCACAGTAAACGTCAAGAACAATCTCACCCTTGGGCTCACATCAGAGCTACATCCTAACTTTAAACATAGTCCTGTATGTCCCGTAAAACTTTGCGAACACCAACCCTAACTCGAGTGCTGACACTAGACCTGACCCCTCAGCATCATATTTGACATCATCCACGCTTCACCTTAAACCTGAATTACAATCATACTCTCTACTTCACATCACACCAGACCCAAATTCTAACTGTAATCTAAACTCCCCATTCGCCTTAAAGAACTACCAACTATAATACTAGCCCTAGCCCATGGATCTAACCTACACCGCCACCTTCGATGTCAACACATGCTTCACCGGTAACTTAAACTTCCATCTCGTCCTTACCCTCATATAAGAGACAGACCCTAAATCAAATCGTAACCCTAACTTCCCCATAAAACTTAAGTTACACCCAAGCCTAACACTAGCCCTTGTCCGTGGACATTGCCCCTCACCATCACCATTGACAACACACAAGGTTCCCTTTAAACATGGATTTAAATCTGGCCCCCTACTCACATCAGAGACAGTCCCAAACTCAAAATGTAACCCTATCCTCACTGTTCACCGTTCGTACACCTGAACCAAAACCCTGCCCAGTTTCTTCAACCTGACCCCTCACCACCGACAGCACCATGACTCATGTCTAACAAAAATCATGAAGGTCTGTATCGAAAATGACATCAGGTCAGAGCTGGATCCTGATTCCTACCATACCCCAATCCTCCACGTACAGCGAACTGAACACCGACACCTAAACCTAGACCTGGCCCCCGGACCTGAAACCTCATCGTCACCAATGACATCACCCACGTTCAGCGCAAACCTGATGTTCAATCACTTCCTCATCCACACATCAGAGCCTGATCCTAATCCTTCCCATAACCATATCTTCCCTGTACACCTTACCAAGCACCTATCCCTAACCCTAACCTTGTTTCCTGGTTGAATCCTCACTGACAAAATCGACATCCCCCATGCCTCACTGTAAACCTCCACCTCAATGTCGTCCATGCCATCACGTCAGAGCCAGATCCTAACTCTAAACATAGTCCTATACGTCTGGTACACCTTAGCAAACACAAACCCTAACTGTAGCCCAGGTCTCTTGACCTGACACATCACAATTGACATCATCCACGCTTCACCTCAACTCTGAATTACAATCGTACTCTCTAACTCACATCACAGGTGAAACCAAGCTCTAACCATAATCTAAACTCCCCATTTGCCTTAAAGAAATCGCAACCCAAATCCTAGCACTAGCCCATGGACCAAACCCTCACTGTCACCTTCGACGTCACCCAGGCTTCACCGTAACCTTGAACTGCAATCTCGTACTCACCCTCACATCAGAGACAGATGCAAACACTGATAGTAACCCTACACTCCCCATTAACCTTAATGAACATGCAACCCTAAAGCAAGCACTTGTCCCTGGACCTTAACCCTTAGAGTCACCATTGACACCACTGAAGGTTATCTTTAAAAATGGATTTAAATCTTGTCCTCACAGTCACATCAGAGACAGTCTCTAACTCTACCTGCAAACCTACCCTCACTGTACACCATTCCATACACCTGATCTGAAACCCTGCCCAGGTCTTCCAACGTGACCCCTCACCACCACCATCACCATCACTCATGTCTAAGAAACATCATGAAAGTCTATCTCGCAATCACCCTCACAATCAGAGCTGGATCCTGACTCTAACCATATCCCTATCCTCCACTTACAGCTAAACCACCACTTAAACTTAACCCTGGACTGCAACCAGGACCTGAAACCTCACTGTCACCATCGATGTTACCCATGCTTCACCATAAACCTGATGTTCAATCTCGTCCTCACCCTCACAACAGAGCCGGATTGTTAGCCTAAACAAAACCATGTGCTCCCTGTACACCTTTCCGAACACCTAACCCTAACCCTAGACCTAGCCCATGGAACTGAACCCTGACAGTCACCATCAACATCACCCAGGCTTCAGCGTAAACCTGATGTTCAATCTCTTCCTCATCCTCACATCAGAGCCCAATTCTAACCCTTCCCGTAACCGTATCTTCCCTGTACACCTTACCAAACACCTAACCCTAACCCTAGCCCTAGCCCATGGAATTGAACCTTGACGGTCACCATCGACATCACCCAGGCTTCAGCGTAAACCCGATGTGCAATCCCATCCTCATCCTCACATCAGAGCCCGACTCAAACCCTTCCCATAACCGTATCTTCCCTGTACACCTTACCAAACACCTAACCCTAACCCTAGCCTTGTTCCCTGGACTTACCCCTCACCATCACCATCAATGTCCCCTACGCTTCAATGAAAACCTCGACCTCAATCTATCCCTCAACATCACATCAGAGGTGAATCCTAAGCAAAATGATAAACCAATCCTCCCTGTACACATTACAGGACACCTAACCCTAAACCTAACCTTGTTCACTGGCCTGTACCCTCTCTGTTAAAATCGACATCTCCCATGCGTCACTGTAAACCTCCGTGTCAATCTCACCCTCACCATCACATCAGAGTCACACCCTAACCTCAAACGTAGTCCCGTATGTTCCATACACCTCAGTGAAAACCAAACTTCTCTCTACTGCTGGTCATTTGACATGACCACACAACATCTCAATTGACATCTTCCATGCTTCACCTTAATCCTGAATTACAATCATACTCTCTAACTCACATCAGAGCTGGGCCCTAATGCTAACCATAATCCAAACTCCTCGTTCATGTTAAAGAACTAGTATCCATTAACCTAGCCCTAGCCCATGGATCTGAATCATCACCATCACCATCGATGTCACTGAGAATTAACCATAAACTGGATCTTCAATCTCGTACTCACCCTCACATCAGAGACAGACCCTAACTCTAATTGTAACCCTATCTTCGCCATAAACCTAAACAAACACCCAACCCTAACCCTAGTCTTTGTCCCTGGACATTGTCCCTCAGCGTCACCACTGACTTCACCGAAGGTTCGCTTTATCCATGGATTTAAATCTTGTCTTCGTAATCACTTCAGAGACAGACTCTAACTCTCACCATACATTTACCCTCAATGTTCACCATTTCGTACACCTAATACGATACCCTGCCCACGTCCTTCGCTCTGACCCCTCACCACAAACACCACCATCAAGCATGTGTATCAAAAAGAGTGAATATCATTCTCACAATCACCCTCACTTTAGAGCTGGATCCCGACTCTAACCATATCCCTATCCTCCATGCACAGTTAAACCAACACCGAAACCTAACCATAGCTTGGCTCCTGGACCTGAAACCGCACAATCACCAACGATGTCACCCAGAATTCTCCGTAAACCCGATGTTCAATCTCGTCCTCAACCGCACTACAGAGCCAGATCATAAGCCTAAATGAAACCATATAGTCCCTGTACACCTTACCAAACACCTAACCCTACCCCTAGCCCTAGCCCATGGACCTAATACCTCACAATCACCATTGACATCACCCAGGCTTCAGCGTAAACCTGATGTTCAATCTCGTCCTGATCCTCACGTCAGAGCCCAATCCGAACCCTTCCCATAACAATATCTCCCCCGTACACCTTGCCAAACACTTAACCCTGAACCTAGCCTTGTTTCCTTGACTTAACCCTCACTGTCACCATCAGCGTCCCCCATGCCTCACTGTAAAACTCCTCCTCAGTGTACCCCTTCACCTCACATCAGAGCTGGATCCTAAGCATAACGATAACCCTCTCCTCCCAGTACAACTTACAGAACACCAAACCCTAACCCTAACCTTTTTCACTGACCAAAACCCTCACCGTCAAAATCGACATCTAACACACCTCACAGTAAACGTCAAGAACAATCTCACCCTTGGGCTCACATCAGAGCTACATCCTAACTTTAAACATAGTCCTGTATGTCCCGTAAAACTTTGAGAACACCAACCCTAACTCGAGTGCTGATCACTAGACCTGACCCCTCAGCATCATATTTGACATCATCCACGCTTCACCTTAAACCTGAATTACAATCATACTCTCTACTTCACATCACACCAGACCCAAATTCTAACTGTAATCTAAACTCCCCATTCGCCTTAAAGAACTACCAACTATAATACTAGCCCTAGCCCATGGATCTAACCTACACCGCCACCTTCAATGTCAACACATGCTTCACCGGTAACTTAAACTTCCATCTCGTCCTTACCCTCATATAAGAGACAGACCCTAAATCAAATCGTAACCCTAACTTCCCCATAAAACTTAAGTTACACCCAAGCCTAACACTAGCCCTTGACCGTGGACATTGCCCCTCACCATCACCATTGACAACACACAAGGTTCCCTTTAAACATGGATTTAAATCTGGC
This sequence comes from Manis javanica, assembly GCF_040802235.1. Taxonomy (NCBI): domain Eukaryota; kingdom Metazoa; phylum Chordata; class Mammalia; order Pholidota; family Manidae; genus Manis; species Manis javanica. The sequence goes on along the minus strand of NW_027332168.1, from coordinate 691,729 downwards.
CCCCTACTCACATCAGAGACAGTTCCAAACTCAAAATGTAACCCTATCCTCACTGTTCACCGTTCGTACACCTGACCCAAAACCCTGCCCAGTTTCTTCAACCTGACCCCTCACCACCGACAGCACCATGACTCATGTCTAACAAAAATCATGAAGGTCTGTATCGAAAATGACATCAGGTCAGAGCTGGATCCTGATTCCTACCATACCCCAATCCTCCACGTACAGCGAACTGAACACCGACAACTAAACCTAGACCTGGCCCCTGGACCTGAAACCTCATCGTCACCAATGACATCACCCACGTTCAGCGCAAACCTGATGTTCAATCACTTCCTCATCCACACATCAGAGCCTGATCCTAATCCTTCCCATAACCATATCTTCCCTGTACACCTTACCAAGCACCTATCCCTAACCCTAACCTTGTTTCCTGGTTGAATCCTCACTGACAAAATCGACATCCCCCATGCCTCACTGTAAACCTCCACCTCAATGTCGTCCATGCCATCATGTTAGAGCCAGATCCTAACTCTAAACATAGTCCTATACGTCTGGTACACCTTAGCAAACACAAACCCTAACTGTAGCCCAGGTGTCTTGACCTGACACAACATCACAATTGACATCATTCACGCTTCACCTCAACTCTGAATTACAATCGTACTCTCTAACTCACATCACAGGTGAAACCAAGCTCTAACCATAATCTAAACTCCCCATTTGCCTTAAAGAAATCGCAACCCAAATCCTAGCACTAGCCCATGGACCAAACCCTCACTGTCACCTTCGACGTCACCCAGGCTTCACCGTAACCTTGAACTGCAATCTCGTACTCACCCTCACATCAGAGACAGATGCAAACACTGATAGTAACCCTACACTCCCCATTAACCTTAATGAACATGCAACCCTAAAGCAAGCACTTGTCCCTGGACCTTAACCCTTAGAGTCACCATTGACACCACTGAAGGTTATCTTTAAAAATGGATTTAAATCTTGTCCTCACAGTCACATCAGAGACAGTCTCTAACTCTACCTGCAAACCTACCCTCACTGTACTCCATTCCATACACCTGATCTGAAACCCTGCCCAGGTCTTCCAACGTGACCCCTCACCACCACCATCACCATCACTCATGTCTAAGAAACATCATGAAAGTCTATCTCGCAATCACCCTCACAATCAGAGCTGGATCCTGACTCTAACCATATCCCTATCCTCCACTTACAGCTAAACCACCACTTAAACTTAACCCTGGACTGCAACCAGGACCTGAAACCTCACTGTCACCATCGATGTTACCCATGCATCACCATAAACCTGATGTTCAATCTCGTCCTCACCCTCACAACAGAGCCGGATTGTTAGCCTAAACAAAACCATGTGCTCCCTGTACACCTTTCCGACCACCTAACCCTAACCCTAGACCTAGCCCATGGAACTGAACCCTGACAGTCACCATTGACATCACCCAGGCTTCAGCGTAAACCTGATGTTCAATCTCTTCCTCATCCTCACATCAGAGCCGAATTCTAACCATTCCCATAACCGTATTTTCCCTGTACACCTTACCAAACACCTAACCCTAACCCTAGCCTTGTTCCCTGGACTTACCCCTCACCATCACCATCAATGTCCCCTACGCTTCAATGAAAACCTCGACCTCAATCTATCCCTCAACATCACATCAGAGGTGAATCCTAAGCAAAATGATAAACCAATCCTCCCTGTACACATTACAGGATACCTAACCCTAAACCTAACCTTGTTCACTGGCCTGTACCCTCTCTGTTAAAATCGACATCTCCCATGCGTCACTGTAAACCTCCGTGTCAATCTCACCCTCACCATCACATCAGAGTCACACCCTAACTCCAAACGTAGTCCCGTATGTTTCATACACCTCAGAGAAAACCAACCTTCTCTCTACTGCTGGTCATTTGACATGACCACACAACATCTCAATTGACATCTTCCATGCTTCACCTTAATCCTGAATTACAATCATACTCTCTAACTCACATCAGAGCTGGGCCCTAATGCTAACCATAATCCAAACTCCTCGTTCATGTTAAAGAACTAGTATCCATTAACCTAGCCCTAGCCCATGGATCTGAATCATCACCATCACCATCGATGTCACTGAGAATTAACCGTAAACTGGATCTTCAATCTCGTACTCACCCTCACATCAGAGACAGACCCTAACTCTAATTGTAACCCTATCTTCGCCATAAACCTAAACAAACACCCAACCCTAACCCTAGTCTTTGTCCCTGGACATTGTCCCTCAGCGTCACCACTGACTTCACCGAAGGTTCGCTTTATCCATGGATTTAAATCTTGTCTTCGTAATCACTTCAGAGACAGACTCTAACTCTCACCATACATTTACCCTCAATGTTCACCATTTCGTACACCTAATACGATACCCTGCCCACGTCCTTCGCTCTGACCACTCACCACAAACACCACCATCAAGCATGTCTATCAAAAAGAGTGAATATCATTCTCACAATCACCCTCACTTTAGAGCTGGATCCTGACTCTAACCATATCCCTATCCTCCATGCACTGTTAAACCAACACCGAAACCTAACCCTAGCTTGGCTCCTGGACCTGAAACCGCACAATCACCAACGATGTCACCCAGAATTCTCCGTAAACCCGATGTTCAATCTCGTCCTCAACCGCACTACAGAGCCAGATCATAAGCCTAAATGAAACCATATAGTCCCTGTACACCTTACCAAACACCTAACCCTACCCCTAGCCCTAGCCCATGGACCTAATACCTCACAATCACCATTGACATCACCCAGGCTTCAGCGTAAACCTGATGTTCAATCTCGTCCTGATCCTCACGTCAGAGCCCAATCCGAACCCTTCCCATAACAATATCTCCCCCGTACACCTTGCCAAACACTTAACCCTGAACCTAGCCTTGTTTCCTTGACTTACCCCTCACTGTCACCATCAGCGTCCCCCATGCCTCACTGTAAAACTCCTCGTCAGTGTACCCCTTCACCTCACATCAGAGCTGGATCCTAAGCATAACGATAACCCTCTCCTCCCAGTACAACTTACAGAACACCAAACCCTAACCCTAACCTTGTTCACTGACCAAAACCCTCACCGTCAAAATCGACATCTAACACACCTCACAGTAAACGTCAAGAACAATCTCACCCTTTGGCTCACATCAGAGCTACATCCTAACTTTAAACATAGTCCTGTATGTCCCGTAAAACTTTGCGAACACCAACCCTAACTCGAGTGCTGATCACTAGACCTGACCCCTCAGCATCATATTTGACATCATCCACGCTTCACCTTAAACCTGAATTACAATCATACTCTCTACTTCACATCACACCAGACCCAAATTCTAACTGTAATCTAAACTCCCCATTCGCCTTAAAGAACTACCAACTATAATACTAGCCCTAGCCCATGGATCTAACCTACACCGCCACCTTCGATGTCAACACATGCTTCACCGGTAACTTAAACTTCCATCTCGTCCTTACCCTCATATAAGAGACAGACCCTAAATCAAATCGTAACCCTAACTTCCCCATAAAACTTAAGTTACACCCAAGCCTAACACTAGCCCTTGTCCGTGGACATTGCCCCTCACCATCACCATTGACAACACACAAGGTTCCCTTTAAACATGGATTTAAATCTGGCCCCCTACTCACATCAGAGACAGTCCCAAACTCAAAATGTAACCCTATCCTCACTGTTCACCGTTCGTACACCTGAACCAAAACCCTGCCCAGTTTCTTCAACCTGACCCCTCACCACCGACAGCACCATGACTCATGTCTAACAAAAATCATGAAGGTCTGTATCGAAAATGACATCAGGTGAGAGCTGGATCCTGATTCCTACCATACCCCAATCCTCCACGTACAGCGAACTGAACACCGACACCTAAACCTAGACCTGGCCCCTGGACCTGAAACCTCATCGTCACCAATGACATCACCCACGTTCAGCGCAAACCTGATGTTCAATCACTTCCTCATCCACACATCAGAGCCTGATCCTAATCCTTCCCATAACCATATCTTCCCTGTACACCTTACCAAGCACCTATCCCTAACCCTAACCTTGTTTCCCGGTTGAATCCTCACTGACAAAATCGACATCCCCCATGCCTCACTGTAAACCTCCACCTCAATGTCGTCCATGCCATCATGTCAGAGCCAGATCCTAACTCTAAACATAGTCCTATACGTCTGGTACACCTTAGCAAACACAAACCCTAACTGTAGCCCAGGTCTCTTGACCTGACACAACATCACAATTGACATCATTCACGCTTCACCTCAACTCTGAATTACAATCGTACTCTCTAACTCACATCACAGGTGAAACCAAGCTCTAACCATAATCTAAACTCCCCATTTGCCTTAAAGAAATCGCAACCCAAATCCTAACACTAGCCCATGGACCAAACCCTCACTGTCACCTTCGACGTCACCCAGGCTTCACCGTAACCTTGAACTGCAATCTCGTACTCACCCTCACATCAGAGACAGATGCAAACACTGATAGTAACCCTACACTCCCCATTAACCTTAATGAACATGCAACCCTAAAGCAAGCACTTGTCCCTGGACCTTAACCCTTAGAGTCACCATTGACACCACTGAAGGTTATCTTTAAAAATGGATTTAAATCTTGTCCTCACAGTCACATCAGAGACAGTCTCTAACTCTACCTGCAAACCTACCCTCACTGTACACCATTCCATACACCTGATCTGAAACCCTGCCCAGGTCTTCCAACGTGACCCCTCACCACCACCATCACCATCACTCATGTCTAAGAAACATCATGAAAGTCTATCTCGCAATCACCCTCACAATCAGAGCTGGATCCTGACTCTAACCATATCCCTATCCTCCACTTACAGCTAAACCACCACTTAAACTTAACCCTGGACTGCAACCAGGACCTGAAACCTCACTGTCACCATCGATGTTACCCATGCTTCACCATAATCCTGATGTTCAATCTCGTCCTCACCCTCACAACAGAGCCGGATTGTTAGCCTAAACAAAACCATGTGCTCCCTGTACACCTTTCCGAACACCTAACCCTAACCCTAGACCTAGCCCATGGAACTGAACCCTGACAGTCACCATCGACATCACCCAGGCTTCAGCGTAAACCTGATGTTCAATCTCTTCCTCATCCTCACATCAGAGCCCAATTCTAACCCTTCCCATAACCGTATCTTCCCTGTACACCTTACCAAACACCTAACCCTAACCCTAGCCCTAGCCCATGGCATTGAACCTTGACGGTCACCATCGACATCACCCAGGCTTCAGCGTAAACCCGATGTGCAATCCCATCCTCATCCTCACATCAGAGCCCGACTCAAACCCTTCCCATAACCGTATCTTCCCTGTACACCTTACCAATCACCTTACCCTAACCCTAGCCTTGTTCCCTGGACTTACCCCTCACCATCACCATCAATGTCCCCTACGCTTCAATGAAAACCTCGACCTCAATCTATCCCTCAACATCACATCAGAGGTGAATCCTAAGCAAAATGATAAACCAATCCTCCCTGTACACATTACAGGACACCTAACCCTAAACCTAACCTTGTTCACTGGCCTGTACCCTCTCTGTTAAAATCGACATCTCCCATGCGTCACTGTAAACCTCCGTGTCAATCTCACCCTCACCATCACATCAGAGTCACACCCTAACTCCAAACGTAGTCCCGTATGTTCCATACACCTCAGTGAAAACCAACCTTCTCTCTACTGCTGGTCATTTGACATGACCACACAACATCTCAATTGACATCTTCCATGCTTCACCTTAATCCTGAATTACAATCATACTCTCTAACTCACATCAGAGCTGGGCCCTAATGCTAACCATAATCCAAACTCCTCGTTCATGTTAAAGAACTAGTATCCATTAACCTAGCCCTAGCCCATGGATCTGAATCATCACCATCACCATCGATGTCACTGAGAATTAACCATAAACTGGATCTTCAATCTCGTACTCACCCTCACATCAGAGACAGACCCTAACTCTAATTGTAACCCTATCTTCGCCATAAACCTAAACAAACACCCAACCCTAACCCTAGTCTTTGTCCCTGGACATTGTCCCTCAGCGTCACCACTGACTTCACCGAAGGTTCGCTTTATCCATGGATTTAAATCTTGTCTTCGTAATCACTTCAGAGACAGACTCTAACTCTCACCATACATTTACCCTCAATGTTCACCATTTCGTACACCTAGTACGATACCCTGCCCACGTCCTTCGCTCTGACCCCTCACCACAAACACCACCATCAAGCATGTGTATCAAAAAGAGTGAATATCATTCTCACAATCACCCTCACTTTAGAGCTGGATCCCGACTCTAACCATATCCCTATCCTCCATGCACAGTTAAACCAACACCGAAACCTAACCATAGCTTGGCTCCTGGACCTGAAACCGCACAATCACCAACGATGTCACCCAGAATTCTCCGTAAACCCGATGTTCAATCTCGTCCTCAACCGCACTACAGAGCCAGATCATAAGCCTAAATGAAACCATATAGTCCCTGTACACCTTACCAAACACCTAACCCTACCCCTAGCCCTAGCCCATGGACCTAATACCTCACAATCACCATTGACATCACCCAGGCTTCAGCGTAAACCTGATGTTCAATCTCGTCCTGATCCTCACGTCAGAGCCCAATCCGAACCCTTCCCATAACAATATCTCCCCCGTACACCTTGCCAAACACTTAACCCTGAACCTAGCCTTGTTTCCTTGACTTAACCCTCACTGTCACCATCAGCGTCCCCCATGCCTCACTGTAAAACTCCTCCTCAGTGTACCCCTTCACCTCACATCAGAGCTGGATCCTAAGCATAACGATAACCCTCTCCTCCCAGTACAACTTACAGAACACCAAACCCTAACCCTAACCTTTTTCACTGACCAAAACCCTCACCGTCAAAATCGACATCTAACACACCTCACAGTAAACGTCAAGAACAATCTCACCCTTGGGCTCACATCAGAGCTACATCCTAACTTTAAACATAGTCCTGTATGTCCCGTAAAACTTTGAGAACACCAACCCTAACTCGAGTGCTGATCACTAGACCTGACCCCTCAGCATCATATTTGACATCATCCACGCTTCACCTTAAACCTGAATTACAATCATACTCTCTACTTCACATCACACCAGACCCAAATTCTAACTGTAATCTAAACTCCCCATTCGCCTTAAAGAACTACCAACTATAATACTAGCCCTAGCCCATGGATCTAACCTACACCGCCACCTTCAATGTCAACACATGCTTCACCGGTAACTTAAACTTCCATCTCGTCCTTACCCTCATATAAGAGACAGACCCTAAATCAAATCGTAACCCTAACTTCCCCATAAAACTTAAGTTACACCCAAGCCTAACACTAGCCCTTGACCGTGGACATTGCCCCTCACCATCACCATTGACAACACACAAGGTTCCCTTTAAACATGGATTTAAATCTGGCCCCCTACTCACATCAGAGACAGTTCCAAACTCAAAATGTAACCCTATCCTCACTGTTCACCGTTCGTACACCTGACCCAAAACCCTGCCCAGTTTCTTCAACCTGACCCCTCACCACCGACAGCACCATGACTCATGTCTAACAAAAATCATGAAGGTCTGTATCGAAAATGACATCAGGTCAGAGCTGGATCCTGATTCCTACCATACCCCAATCCTCCACGTACAGCGAACTGAACACCGACAACTAAACCTAGACCTGGCCCCTGGACCTGAAACCTCATCGTCACCAATGACATCACCCACGTTCAGCGCAAACCTGATGTTCAATCACTTCCTCATCCACACATCAGAGCCTGATCCTAATCCTTCCCATAACCATATCTTCCCTGTACACCTTACCAAGCACCTATCCCTAACCCTAACCTTGTTTCCTGGTTGAATCCTCACTGACAAAATCGACATCCCCCATGCCTCACTGTAAACCTCCACCTCAATGTCGTCCATGCCATCATGTTAGAGCCAGATCCTAACTCTAAACATAGTCCTATACGTCTGGTACACCTTAGCAAACACAAACCCTAACTGTAGCCCAGGTGTCTTGACCTGACACAACATCACAATTGACATCATTCACGCTTCACCTCAACTCTGAATTACAATCGTACTCTCTAACTCACATCACAGGTGAAACCAAGCTCTAACCATAATCTAAACTCCCCATTTGCCTTAAAGAAATCGCAACCCAAATCCTAGCACTAGCCCATGGACCAAACCCTCACTGTCACCTTCGACGTCACCCAGGCTTCACCGTAACCTTGAACTGCAATCTCGTACTCACCCTCACATCAGAGACAGATGCAAACACTGATAGTAACCCTACACTCCCCATTAACCTTAATGAACATGCAACCCTAAAGCAAGCACTTGTCCCTGGACCTTAACCCTTAGAGTCACCATTGACACCACTGAAGGTTATCTTTAAAAATGGATTTAAATCTTGTCCTCACAGTCACATCAGAGACAGTCTCTAACTCTACCTGCAAACCTACCCTCACTGTACTCCATTCCATACACCTGATCTGAAACCCTGCCCAGGTCTTCCAACGTGACCCCTCACCACCACCATCACCATCACTCATGTCTAAGAAACATCATGAAAGTCTATCTCGCAATCACCCTCACAATCAGAGCTGGATCCTGACTCTAACCATATCCCTATCCTCCACTTACAGCTAAACCACCACTTAAACTTAACCCTGGACTGCAACCAGGACCTGAAACCTCACTGTCACCATCGATGTTACCCATGCATCACCATAAACCTGATGTTCAATCTCGTCCTCACCCTCACAACAGAGCCGGATTGTTAGCCTAAACAAAACCATGTGCTCCCTGTACACCTTTCCGACCACCTAACCCTAACCCTAGACCTAGCCCATGGAACTGAACCCTGACAGTCACCATTGACATCACCCAGGCTTCAGCGTAAACCTGATGTTCAATCTCTTCCTCATCCTCACATCAGAGCCGAATTCTAACCATTCCCATAACCGTATTTTCCCTGTACACCTTACCAAACACCTAACCCTAACCCTAGCCTTGTTCCCTGGACTTACCCCTCACCATCACCATCAATGTCCCCTACGCTTCAATGAAAACCTCGACCTCAATCTATCCCTCAACATCACATCAGAGGTGAATCCTAAGCAAAATGATAAACCAATCCTCCCTGTACACATTACAGGATACCTAACCCTAAACCTAACCTTGTTCACTGGCCTGTACCCTCTCTGTTAAAATCGACATCTCCCATGCGTCACTGTAAACCTCCGTGTCAATCTCACCCTCACCATCACATCAGAGTCACACCCTAACTCCAAACGTAGTCCCGTATGTTTCATACACCTCAGAGAAAACCAACCTTCTCTCTACTGCTGGTCATTTGACATGACCACACAACATCTCAATTGACATCTTCCATGCTTCACCTTAATCCTGAATTACAATCATACTCTCTAACTCACATCAGAGCTGGGCCCTAATGCTAACCATAATCCAAACTCCTCGTTCATGTTAAAGAACTAGTATCCATTAACCTAGCCCTAGCCCATGGATCTGAATCATCACCATCACCATCGATGTCACTGAGAATTAACCGTAAACTGGATCTTCAATCTCGTACTCACCCTCACATCAGAGACAGACCCTAACTCTAATTGTAACCCTATCTTCGCCATAAACCTAAACAAACACCCAACCCTAACCCTAGTCTTTGTCCCTGGACATTGTCCCTCAGCGTCACCACTGACTTCACCGAAGGTTCGCTTTATCCATGGATTTAAATCTTGTCTTCGTAATCACTTCAGAGACAGACTCTAACTCTCACCATACATTTACCCTCAATGTTCACCATTTCGTACACCTAATACGATACCCTGCCCACGTCCTTCGCTCTGACCACTCACCACAAACACCACCATCAAGCATGTCTATCAAAAAGAGTGAATATCATTCTCACAATCACCCTCACTTTAGAGCTGGATCCTGACTCTAACCATATCCCTATCCTCCATGCACTGTTAAACCAACACCGAAACCTAACCCTAGCTTGGCTCCTGGACCTGAAACCGCACAATCACCAACGATGTCACCCAGAATTCTCCGTAAACCCGATGTTCAATCTCGTCCTCAACCGCACTACAGAGCCAGATCATAAGCCTAAATGAAACCATATAGTCCCTGTACACCTTACCAAACACCTAACCCTACCCCTAGCCCTAGCCCATGGACCTAATACCTCACAATCACCATTGACATCACCCAGGCTTCAGCGTAAACCTGATGTTCAATCTCGTCCTGATCCTCACGTCAGAGCCCAATCCGAACCCTTCCCATAACAATATCTCCCCCGTACACCTTGCCAAACACTTAACCCTGAACCTAGCCTTGTTTCCTTGACTTACCCCTCACTGTCACCATCAGCGTCCCCCATGCCTCACTGTAAAACTCCTCGTCAGTGTACCCCTTCACCTCACATCAGAGCTGGATCCTAAGCATAACGATAACCCTCTCCTCCCAGTACAACTTACAGAACACCAAACCCTAACCCTAACCTTGTTCACTGACCAAAACCCTCACCGTAAAAATCGACATCTAACACACCTCACAGTAAACGTCAAGAACAATCTCACCCTTTGGCTCACATCAGAGCTACATCCTAACTTTAAACATAGTCCTGTATGTCCCGTAAAACTTTGCGAACACCAACCCTAACTCGAGTGCTGATCACTAGACCTGACCCCTCAGCATCATATTTGACATCATCCACGCTTCACCTTAAACCTGAATTACAATCATACTCTCTACTTCACATCACACCAGACCCAAATTCTAACTGTAATCTAAACTCCCCATTCGCCTTAAAGAACTACCAACTATAATACTAGCCCTAGCCCATGGATCTAACCTACACCGCCACCTTCGATGTCAACACATGCTTCACCGGTAACTTAAACTTCCATCTCGTCCTTACCCTCATATAAGAGACAGACCCTAAATCAAATCGTAACCCTAACTTCCCCATAAAACTTAAGTTACACCCAAGCCTAACACTAGCCCTTGTCCGTGGACATTGCCCCTCACCATCACCATTGACAACACACAAGGTTCCCTTTAAACATGGATTTAAATCTGGCCCCCTACTCACATCAGAGACAGTCCCAAACTCAAAATGTAACCCTATCCTCACTGTTCACCGTTCGTACACCTGAACCAAAACCCTGCCCAGTTTCTTCAACCTGACCCCTCACCACCGACAGCACCATGACTCATGTCTAACAAAAATCATGAAGGTCTGTATCGAAAATGACATCAGGTGAGAGCTGGATCCTGATTCCTACCATACCCCAATCCTCCACGTACAGCGAACTGAACACCGACACCTAAACCTAGACCTGGCCCCTGGACCTGAAACCTCATCGTCACCAATGACATCACCCACGTTCAGCGCAAACCTGATGTTCAATCACTTCCTCATCCACACATCAGAGCCTGATCCTAATCCTTCCCATAACCATATCTTCCCTGTACACCTTACCAAGCACCTATCCCTAACCCTAACCTTGTTTCCCGGTTGAATCCTCACTGACAAAATCGACATCCCCCATGCCTCACTGTAAACCTCCACCTCAATGTCGTCCATGCCATCATGTCAGAGCCAGATCCTAACTCTAAACATAGTCCTATACGTCTGGTACACCTTAGCAAACACAAACCCTAACTGTAGCCCAGGTCTCTTGACCTGACACAACATCACAATTGACATCATTCACGCTTCACCTCAACTCTGAATTACAATCGTACTCTCTAACTCACATCACAGGTGAAACCAAGCTCTAACCATAATCTAAACTCCCCATTTGCCTTAAAGAAATCGCAACCCAAATCCTAACACTAGCCCATGGACCAAACCCTCACTGTCACCTTCGACGTCACCCAGGCTTCACCGTAACCTTGAACTGCAATCTCGTACTCACCCTCACATCAGAGACAGATGCAAACACTGATAGTAACCCTACACTCCCCATTAACCTTAATGAACATGCAACCCTAAAGCAAGCACTTGTCCCTGGACCTTAACCCTTAGAGTCACCATTGACACCACTGAAGGTTATCTTTAAAAATGGATTTAAATCTTGTCCTCACAGTCACATCAGAGACAGTCTCTAACTCTACCTGCAAACCTACCCTCACTGTACACCATTCCATACACCTGATCTGAAACCCTGCCCAGGTCTTCCAACGTGACCCCTCACCACCACCATCACCATCACTCATGTCTAAGAAACATCATGAAAGTCTATCTCGCAATCACCCTCACAATCAGAGCTGGATCCTGACTCTAACCATATCCCTATCCTCCACTTACAGCTAAACCACCACTTAAACTTAACCCTGGACTGCAACCAGGACCTGAAACCTCACTGTCACCATCGATGTTACCCATGCTTCACCATAATCCTGATGTTCAATCTCGTCCTCACCCTCACAACAGAGCCGGATTGTTAGCCTAAACAAAACCATGTGCTCCCTGTACACCTTTCCGAACACCTAACCCTAACCCTAGACCTAGCCCATGGAACTGAACCCTGACAGTCACCATCGACATCACCCAGGCTTCAGCGTAAACCTGATGTTCAATCTCTTCCTCATCCTCACATCAGAGCCCAATTCTAACCCTTCCCATAACCGTATCTTCCCTGTACACCTTACCAAACACCTAACCCTAACCCTAGCCCTAGCCCATGGCATTGAACCTTGACGGTCACCATCGACATCACCCAGGCTTCAGCGTAAACCCGATGTGCAATCCCATCCTCATCCTCACATCAGAGCCCGACTCAAACCCTTCCCATAACCGTATCTTCCCTGTACACCTTACCAATCACCTTACCCTAACCCTAGCCTTGTTCCCTGGACTTACCCCTCACCATCACCATCAATGTCCCCTACGCTTCAATGAAAACCTCGACCTCAATCTATCCCTCAACATCACATCAGAGGTGAATCCTAAGCAAAATGATAAACCAATCCTCCCTGTACACATTACAGGACACCTAACCCTAAACCTAACCTTGTTCACTGGCCTGTACCCTCTCTGTTAAAATCGACATCTCCCATGCGTCACTGTAAACCTCCGTGTCAATCTCACCCTCACCATCACATCAGAGTCACACCCTAACTCCAAACGTAGTCCCGTATGTTCCATACACCTCAGTGAAAACCAACCTTCTCTCTACTGCTGGTCATTTGACATGACCACACAACATCTCAATTGACATCTTCCATGCTTCACCTTAATCCTGAATTACAATCATACTCTCTAACTCACATCAGAGCTGGGCCCTAATGCTAACCATAATCCAAACTCCTCGTTCATGTTAAAGAACTAGTATCCATTAACCTAGCCCTAGCCCATGGATCTGAATCATCACCATCACCATCGATGTCACTGAGAATTAACCATAAACTGGATCTTCAATCTCGTACTCACCCTCACATCAGAGACAGACCCTAACTCTAATTGTAACCCTATCTTCGCCATAAACCTAAACAAACACCCAACCCTAACCCTAGTCTTTGTCCCTGGACATTGTCCCTCAGCGTCACCACTGACTTCACCGAAGGTTCGCTTTATCCATGGATTTAAATCTTGTCTTCGTAATCACTTCAGAGACAGACTCTAACTCTCACCATACATTTACCCTCAATGTTCACCATTTCGTACACCTAATACGATACCCTGCCCACGTCCTTCGCTCTGACCCCTCACCACAAACACCACCATCAAGCATGTCTATCAAAAAGAGTGAATATCATTCTCACAATCACCCTCACTTTAGAGCTGGATCCCGACTCTAACCATATCCCTATCCTCCATGCACAGTTAAACCAACACCGAAACCTAACCCTAGCTTGGCTCCTGGACCTGAAACCGCACAATCACCAACGATGTCACCCAGAATTCTCCGTAAACCCGATGTTCAATCTCGTCCTCAACCGCACTACAGAGCCAGATCATAAGCCTAAATGAAACCATATAGTCCCTGTACACCTTACCAAACACCTAACCCTACCCCTAGCCCTAGCCCATGGACCTAATACCTCACAATCACCATTGACATCACCCAGGCTTCAGCGTAAACCTGATGTTCAATCTCGTCCTGATCCTCACGTCAGAGCCCAATCCGAACCCTTCCCATAACAATATCTCCCCCGTACACCTTGCCAAACACTTAACCCTGAACCTAGCCTTGTTTCCTTGACTTACCCCTCACTGTCACCATCAGCGTCCCCCATGCCTCACTGTAAAACTCCTCCTCAGTGTACCCCTTCACCTCACATCAGAGCTGGATCCTAAGCATAACGATAACCCTCTCCTCCCAGTACAACTTACAGAACACCAAACCCTAACCCTAACCTTGTTCACTGACCAAAACCCTCACCGTCAAAATCGACATCTAACACACCTCACAGTAAACGTCAAGAACAATCTCACCCTTGGGCTCACATCAGAGTTACATCCTAACTTTAAACATAGTCCTGTATGTCCCGTAAAACTTTGAGAACACCAACCCTAACTCGAGTGCTGATCACTAGACCTGACCCCTCAGCATCATATTTGACATCATCCACGCTTCACCTTAAACCTGAATTACAATCATACTCTCTACTTCACATCACACCAGACCCAAATTCTAACTGTAATCTAAACTCCCCATTCGCCTTAAAGAACTACCAACTATAATACTAGCCCTAGCCCATGGATCTAACCTACACCGCCACCTTCGATGTCAACACATGCTTCACCGGTAACTTAAACTTCCATCTCGTCCTTACCCTCATATAAGAGACAGACCCTAAATCAAATCGTAACCCTAACTTCCCCATAAAACTTAAGTTACACCCAAGCCTAACACTAGCCCTTGTCCGTGGACATTGCCCCTCACCATCACCATTGACAACACACAAGGTTCCCTTTAAACATGGATTTAAATCTGGCCCCCTACTCACATCAGAGACAGTTCCTAACTCAAAATGTAACCGTATCCTCACTGTTCACCGTTCGTACACCTGAACCAAAACACTGCCCAGTTTCTTCAACCTGACCCCTCACCACCGACAGCACCATGACTCATGTCTAACAAAAATCATGAAGGTCTGTATCGAAAATGACATCAGGTCAGAGCTGGATCCTGATTCCTACCATACCCCAATCCTCCACGTACAGCGAACTGAACACCGACACCTAAACCTAGACCTGGCCCCTGGACCTGAAACCTCATCGTCACCAATGACATCACCCACGTTCATCGCAAACCTGATGTTCAATCACTTCCTCATCCACACATCAGAGCCTGATCCTAATCCTTCCCATAACCATATCTTCCCTGTACACCTTACCAAGCACCTATCCCTAACCCTAACCTTGTTTCCTGGTTGAATCCTCACTGACAAAATCGACATCCCCCATGCCTCACTGTAAACCTCCACCTCAATGTCGTCCATGCCATCATGTCAGAGCCAGATCCTAACTCTAAACATAGTCCTATACGTCTGGTACACCTTAGCAAACACAAACCCTAACTGTAGCCCAGGTCTCTTGACCTGACACAACATCACAATTGACATCATTCACGCTTCACCTCAACTCTGAATTACAATCGTACTCTCTAACTCACATCACAGGTGAAACCAAGCTCTAACCATAATCTAAACTCCCCATTTGCCTTAAAGAAATCGCAACCCAAATCCTAGCACTAGCCCATGGACCAAACCCTCACTGTCACCTTCGACGTCACCCAGGCTTCACCGTAACCTTGAACTGCAATCTCGTACTCACCCTCACATCAGAGACAGATGCAAACACTGATAGTAACCCTACACTCCCCATTAACCTTAATGAACATGCAACCCTAAAGCAAGCACTTGTCCCTGGACCTTAACCCTTAGAGTCACCATTGACACCACTGAAGGTTATCTTTAAAAATGGATTTAAATCTTGTCCTCACAGTCACATCAGAGACAGTCTCTAACTCTACCTGCAAACCTACCCTCACTGTACACCATTCCATACACCTGATCTGAAACCCTGCCCAGGTCTTCCAACGTGACCCCTCACCACCACCATCACCATCACTCATGCCTAAGAAACATCATGAAAGTCTATCTCGCAATCACCCTCACAATCAGAGCTGGATCCTGACTCTAACCATATCCTTATCCTCCACTTACAGCTAAACCACCACTTAAACTTAACCCTGGACTGCAACCAGGACCTGAAACCTCACTGTCACCATCGATGTTACCCATGCTTCACCATAATCCTGATGTTCAATCTCGTCCTCACCCTCACAACAGAGCCGGATTGTTAGCCTAAACAAAACCATGTGCTCCCTGTACACCTTTCAGAACACCTAACCCTAACCCTAGACCTAGCCCATGGAACTGAACCCTGACAGTCACCATCGACATCACCCAGGCTTCAGCGTAAACCTGATGTTCAATCTCTTCCTCATCCTCACATCAGAGCCCAATTCTAACCCTTCCCATAACCGTATCTTCCCTGTACACCTTACCAAACACCTAACCCTAACCCTAGCCCTAGCCCATGGAATTGAACCTTGACGGTCACCATCGACATCACCCAGGCTTCAGCGTAAACCCGATGTGCAATCCCATCCTCATCCTCACATCAGAGCCCGACTCAAACCCTTCCCATAACCGTATCTTCCCTGTACACCTTACCAATCACCTTACCCTAACCCTAGCCTTGTTCCCTGGACTTACCCCTCACCATCACCATCAATGTCCCCTACGCTTCAATGAAAACCTCGACCTCAATCTATCCCTCAACATCACATCAGAGGTGAATCCTAAGCAAAATGATAAACCAATCCTCCCTGTACACATTACAGGACACCTAACCCTAAACCTAACCTTGTTCACTGGCCTGTACCCTCTCTGTTAAAATCGACATCTCCCATGCGTCACTGTAAACCTCCGTGTCAATCTCACCCTCACCATCACATCAGAGTCACACCCTAACCTCAAACGTAGTCCCGTATGTTCCATACACCTCAGTGAAAACCAACCTTCTCTCTACTGCTGGTCATTTGACATGACCACACAACATCTCAATTGACATCTTCCATGCTTCACCTTAATCCTGAATTACAATCATACTCTCTAACTCACATCAGAGCTGGGCCCTAATGCTAACCATAATCCAAACTCCTCGTTCATGTTAAAGAACTAGTATCCATTAACCTAGCCCTAGCCCATGGATCTGAATCATCACCATCACCATCGATGTCACTGAGAATTAACCATAAACTGGATCTTCAATCTCGTACTCACCCTCACATCAGAGACAGACCCTAACTCTAATTGTAACCCTATCTTCGCCATAAATCTAAACAAACACCCAACCCTAACCCTAGTCTTTGTCCCTGGACATTGTCCCTCAGCGTCACCACTGACTTCACCGAAGGTTCGCTTTATCCATGGATTTAAATCTTGTCTTCGTAATCACTTCAGAGACAGACTCTAACTCTCACCATACATTTACCCTCAATGTTCACCATTTCGTACACCTAATACGATACCCTGCCCACGTCCTTCGCTCTGACCCCTCACCACAAACACCACCATCAAGCATGTCTATCAAAAAGAGTGAATATCATTCTCACAATCACCCTCACTTTAGAGCTGGATCCCGACTCTAACCATATCCCTATCCTCCATGCACAGTTAAACCAACACCGAAACCTAACCCTAGCTTGGCTCCTGGACCTGAAACCGCACAATCACCAACGATGTCACCCAGAATTCTCCGTAAACCCGATGTTCAATCTCGTCCTCAACCGCACTACAGAGCCAGATCATAAGCCTAAATGAAACCATATAGTCCCTGTACACCTTACCAAACACCTAACCCTACCCCTAGCCCTAGCCCATGGACCTAATACCTCACAATCACCATTGACATCACCCAGGCTTCAGCGTAAACCTGATGTTCAATCTCGTCCTGATCCTCACGTCAGAGCCCAATCCGAACCCTTCCCATAACAATATCTCCCCCGTACACCTTGCCAAACACTTAACCCTGAACCTAGCCTTGTTTCCTTGACTTACCCCTCACTGTCACCATCAGCGTCCCCCATGCCTCACTGTAAAACTCCTCCTCAGTGTACCCCTTCACCTCACATCAGAGCTGGATCCTAAGCATAACGATAACCCTCTCCTCCCAGTACAACTTACAGAACACCAAACCCTAACCCTAACCTTGTTCACTGACCAAAACCCTCACCGTCAAAATCGACATCTAACACACCTCACAGTAAACGTCAAGAACAATCTCACCCTTGGGCTCACATCAGAGTTACATCCTAACTTTAAACATAGTCCTGTATGTCCCGTAAAACTTTGAGAACACCAACCCTAACTCGAGTGCTGATCACTAGACCTGACCCCTCAGCATCATATTTGACATCATCCACGCTTCACCTTAAACCTGAATTACAATCATACTCTCTACTTCACATCACACCAGACCCAAATTCTAACTGTAATCTAAACTCCCCATTCGCCTTAAAGAACTACCAACTATAATACTAGCCCTAGCCCATGGATCTAACCTACACCGCCACCTTCGAGGTCAACACATGCTTCACCGGTAACTTAAACTTCCATCTCGTCCTTACCCTCATATAAGAGACAGACCCTAAATCAAATCGTAACCCTAACTTCCAGATAAAACTTAAGTTACACCCAAGCCTAACACTAGCCCTTGTCCGTGGACATTGCCCCTCACCATCACCATTGACAACACACAAGGTTCCCTTTAAACATGGATTTAAATCTGGCCCCCTACTCACATCAGAGACAGTCCCAAACTCAAAATGTAACCCTCTCCTCACTGTTCACCGTTCGTACACCTGACCCAAAACCCTGCCCAGTTTCTTCGACCTGACCCCTCACCACCGACAGCACCATGACTCATGTCTAACAAAAATCATGAAGGTCTGTATCGAAAATGACATCAGGTCAGAGCTGGATCCTGATTCCTACCATACCCCAATCCTCCACGTACAGCGAACTGAACACCGACACCTAAACCTAGACCTGGCCCCTGGACCTGAAACCTCATCGTCACCAATGACATCACCCACGTTCAGCGCAAACCTGATGTTCAATCACTTCCTCATCCACACATCAGAGCCTGATCCTAATCCTTCCCATAACCATATCTTCCCTGTACACCTTACCAAGCACCTATCCCTAACCCTAACCTTGTTTCCTGGTTGAATCCTCACTGACAAAATCGACATCCCCCATGCCTCACTGTAAACCTCCACCTCAATGTCGTCCATGCCATCACGTCAGAGCCAGATCCTAACTCTAAACATAGTCCTATACGTCTGGTACACCTTAGCAAACACAAACCCTAACTGTAGCCCAGGTCTCTTGACCTGACACAACATCACAATTGACATCATTCACGCTTCACCTCAACTCTGAATTACAATCGTACTCTCTAACTCACATCACAGGTGAAACCAAGCTCTAACCATAATCTAAACTCCCCATTTGCCTTAAAGAAATCGCAACCCAAATCCTAGCACTAGCCCATGGACCAAACCCTCACTGTCACCTTCGACGTCACCCAGGCTTCACCGTAACCTTGAACTGCAATCTCGTACTCACCCTCACATCAGAGACAGATGCAAACACTGATAGTAACCCTACACTCCCCATTAACCTTAATGAACATGCAACCCTAAAGCAAGCACTTGTCCCTGGACCTTAACCCTTAGAGTCACCATTGACACCACTGAAGGTTATCTTTAAAAATGGATTTAAATCTTGTCCTCACAGTCACATCAGAGACAGTCTCTAACTCTACCTGCAAACCTACCCTCACTGTACACCATTCCATACACCTGATCTGAAACCCTGCCCAGGTCTTCCAACGTGACCCCTCACCACCACCATCACCATCACTCATGTCTAAGAAACATCATGAAAGTCTATCTCGCAATCACCCTCACAATCAGAGCTGGATCCTGACTCTAACCATATCCCTATCCTCCACTTACAGCTAAACCACCACTTAAACTTAACCCTGGACTGCAACCAGGACCTGAAACCTCACTGTCACCATCGATGTTACCCATGCTTCACCATAAACCTGATGTTCAATCTCGTCCTCACCCTCACAACAGAGCCGGATTGTTAGCCTAAACAAAACCATGTGCTCCCTGTACACCTTTCCGAACACCTAACCCTAACCCTAGACCTAGCCCATGGAACTAACCCTGACAGTCACCATCGACATCACCCAGGCTTCAGCGTAAACCTGATGTTCAATCTCTTCCTCATCCTCACATCAGAGCCCGACTCAAACCCTTCCCATAACCGTATCTTCCCTGTACACCTTACCAAACACCTAACCCTAACCCTAGCCTTGTTCCCTGGACTTACCCCTCACCATCACCATCAATGTCCCCTACGCTTCAATGAAAACCTCGACCTCAATCTATCCCTCAACATCACATCAGAGGTGAATCCTAAGCAAAATGATAAACCAATCCTCCCTGTACACATTACAGGACACCTAACCCTAAACCTAACCTTGTTCACTGGCCTGTACCCTCTCTGTTAAAATCGACATCTCCCATGCGTCACTGTAAACCTCCGTGTCAATCTCACCCTCACCATCACATCAGAGTCACACCCTAACTCCAAACGTAGTCCCGTATGTTCCATACACCTCAGTGAAAACCAACCTTCTCTCTACTGCTGGTCATTTGACATGACCACACAACATCTCAATTGACATCTTCCATGCTTCACCTTAATCCTGAATTACAATCATACTCTCTAACTCACATCAGAGCTGGGCCCTAATGCTAACCATAATCCAAACTCCTCGTTCATGTTAAAGAACTAGTATCCATTAACCTAGCCCTAGCCCATGGATCTGAATCATCACCATCACCATCGATGTCACTGAGAATTAACCATAAACTGGATCTTCAATCTCGTACTCACCCTCACATCAGAGACAGACCCTAACTCTAATTGTAACCCTATCTTCGCCATAAACCTAAACAAACACCCAACCCTAACCCTAGTCTTTGTCCCTGGACATTGTCCCTCAGCGTCACCACTGACTTCACCGAAGGTTCGCTTTATCCATGGATTTAAATCTTGTCTTCGTAATCACTTCAGAGACAGACTCTAACTCTCACCATACATTTACCCTCAATGTTCACCATTTCGTACACCTAATACGATACCCTGCCCACGTCCTTCGCTCTGACCCCTCACCACAAACACCACCATCAAGCATGTCTATCAAAAAGAGTGAATATCATTCTCACAATCACCCTCACTTTAGAGCTGGATCCTGACTCTAACCATATCCCTATCCTCCATGCACAGTTAAACCAACACCGAAACCTAACCCTAGCTTGGCTCCTGGACCTGAAACCGCACAATCACCAACGATGTCACCCAGAATTCTCCGTAAACCCGATGTTCAATCTCGTCCTCAACCGCACTACAGAGCCAGATCATAAGCCTAAATGAAACCATATAGTCCCTGTACACCTTACCAAACACCTAACCCTACCCCTAGCCCTAGCCCATGGACCTAATACCTCACAATCACCATTGACATCACCCAGGCTTCAGCGTAAACCTGATGTTCAATCTCGTCCTGATCCTCACGTCAGAGCCCAATCCGAACCCTTCCCATAACAATATCTCCCCCGTACACCTTGCCAAACACTTAACCCTGAACCTAGCCTTGTTTCCTTGACTTACCCCTCACTGTCACCATCAGCGTCCCCCATGCCTCACTGTAAAACTCCTCCTCAGTGTACCCCTTCACCTCACATCAGAGCTGGATCCTAAGCATAACGATAACCCTCTCCTCCCAGTACAACTTACAGAACACCAAACCCTAACCCTAACCTTGTTCACTGACCAAAACCCTCACCGTCAAAATCGACATCTAACACACCTCACAGTAAACGTCAAGAACAATCTCACCCTTGGGCTCACATCAGAGCTACATCCTAACTTTAAACATAGTCCTGTATGTCCCGTAAAACTTTGCGAACACCAACCCTAACTCGAGTGCTGATCACTAGACCTGACCCCTCAGCATCATATTTGACATCATCCACGCTTCACCTTAAACCTGAATTACAATCATACTCTCTACTTCACATCACACCAGACCCAAATTCTAACTGTAATCTAAACTCCCCATTCGCCTTAAAGAACTACCAACTATAATACTAGCCCTAGCCCATGGATCTAACCTACACCGCCACCTTCGATGTCAACACATGCTTCACCGGTAACTTAAACTTCCATCTCGTCCTTACCCTCATATAAGAGACAGACCCTAAATCAAATCGTAACCCTAACTTCCCCATAAAACTTAAGTTACACCCAAGCCTAACACTAGCCCTTGTCCGTGGACATTGCCCCTCACCATCACCATTGACAACACACAAGGTTCCCTTTAAACATGGATTTAAATCTGGCCCCCTACTCGCATCAGAGACAGTCCCAAACTCAAAATGTAACCCTCTCCTCACTGTTCACCGTTCGTACACCTGACCCAAAACCCTGCCCAGTTTCTTCAACCTGACCCCTCACCACCGACAGCACCATGACTCATGTCTAACAAAAATCATGAAGGTCTGTATCGAAAATGACATCAGGTCAGAGCTGGATCCTGATTCCTACCATACCCCAATCCTCCACGTACAGCGAACTGAACACCGACACCTAAACCTAGACCTGGCCCCTGGACCTGAAACCTCATCGTCACCAATGACATCACCCACGTTCAGCGCAAACCTGATGTTCAATCACTTCCTCATCCACACATCAGAGCCTGATCCTAATCCTTCCCATAACCATATCTTCCCTGTACACCTTACCAAGCACCTATCCCTAACCCTAACCTTGTTTCCTGGTTGAATCCTCACTGACAAAATCGACATCCCCCATGCCTCACTGTAAACCTCCACCTCAATGTCGTCCATGCCATCACGTCAGAGCCAGATCCTAACTCTAAACATAGTCCTATACGTCTGGTACACCTTAGCAAACACAAACCCTAACTGTAGCCCAGGTCTCTTGACCTGACACAACATCACAATTGACATCATTCACGCTTCACCTCAACTCTGAATTACAATCGTACTCTCTAACTCACATCACAGGTGAAACCAAGCTCTAACCATAATCTAAACTCCCCATTTGCCTTAAAGAAATCGCAACCCAAATCCTAGCACTAGCCCATGGACCAAACCCTCACTGTCACCTTCGACGTCACCCAGGCTTCACCGTAACCTTGAACTGCAATCTCGTACTCACCCTCACATCAGAGACAGATGCAAACACTGATAGTAACCCTACACTCCCCATTAACCTTAATGAACATGCAACCCTAAAGCAAGCACTTGTCCCTGGACCTTAACCCTTAGAGTCACCATTGACACCACTGAAGGTTATCTTTAAAAATGGATTTAAATCTTGTCCTCACAGTCACATCAGAGACAGTCTCTAACTCTACCTGCAAACCTACCCTCACTGTACACCATTCCATACACCTGATCTGAAACCCTGCCCAGGTCTTCCAACGTGACCCCTCACCACCACCATCACCATCACTCATGTCTAAGAAACATCATGAAAGTCTATCTCGCAATCACCCTCACAATCAGAGCTGGATCCTGACTCTAACCATATCCCTATCCTCCACTTACAGCTAAACCACCACTTAAACTTAACCCTGGACTGCAACCAGGACCTGAAACCTCACTGTCACCATCGATGTTACCCATGCTTCACCATAAACCTGATGTTCAATCTCGTCCTCACCCTCACAACAGAGCCGGATTGTTAGCCTAAACAAAACCATGTGTTCCCTGTACACCTTTCCGAACACCTAACCCTAACCCTAGACCTAGCCCATGGAACTGAACCCTGACAGTCACCATCGACATCACCCAGGCTTCAGCGTAAACCTGATGTTCAATCTCTTCCTCATCCTCACATCAGAGCCCAATTCTAACCCTTCCCATAACCGTATCTTCCCTGTACACCTTACCAAACACCTAACCCTAACCCTAGCCCTAGCCCATGGAATTGAACCTTGACGGTCACCATCGACATCACCCAGGCTTCAGCGTAAACCCGATGTGCAATCCCATCCTCATCCTCACATCAGAGCCCGACTCAAACCCTTCCCATAACCGTATCTTCCCTGTACACCTTACCAAACACCTAACCCTAACCCTAGCCTTGTTCCCTGGACTTACCCCTCACCATCACCATCAATGTCCCCTACGCTTCAATGAAAACCTCGACCTCAATCTATCCCTCAACATCACATCAGAGGTGAATCCTAAGCAAAATGATAAACCAATCCTCCCTGTACACATTACAGGACACCTAACCCTAAACCTAACCTTGTTCACTGGCCTGTACCCTCTCTGTTAAAATCGACATCTCCCATGCATCACGGTAAACCTCCGTGTCAATCTCACCCTCACCATCACATCAGAGTCACACCCTAACTCCAAACGTAGTCCCGTATGTTCCATACACCTCAGTGAAAACCAACCTTCTCTCTACTGCTGGTCATTTGACATGACCACACAACATCTCAATTGACATCTTCCATGCTTCACCTTAATCCTGAATTACAATCATACTCTCTAACTCACATCAGAGCTGGGCCCTAATGCTAACCATAATCCAAACTCCTCGTTCATGTTAAAGAACTAGTATCCATTAACCTAGCCCTAGCCCATGGATCTGAATCATCACCATCACCATCGATGTCACTGAGAATTAACCATAAACTGGATCTTCAATCTCGTACTCACCCTCACATCAGAGACAGACCCTAACTCTAATTGTAACCCTATCTTCGCCATAAACCTAAACAAACACCCAACCCTAACCCTAGTCTTTGTCCCTGGACATTGTCCCTCAGCGTCACCACTGACTTCACCGAAGGTTCGCTTTATCCATGGATTTAAATCTTGTCTTCGTAATCACTTCAGAGACAGACTCTAACTCTCACCATACATTTACCCTCAATGTTCACCATTTCGTACACCTAATACGATACCCTGCCCACGTCCTTCGCTCTGACCCCTCACCACAAACACCACCATCAAGCATGTCTATCAAAAAGAGTGAATATCATTCTCACAATCACCCTCACTTTAGAGCTGGATCCCGACTCTAACCATATCCCTATCCTCCATGCACAGTTAAACCAACACCGAAACCTAACCCTAGCTTGGCTCCTGGACCTGAAACCGCACAATCACCAACGATGTCACCCAGAATTCTCCGTAAACCCGATGTTCAATCTCGTGCTCAACCGCACTACAGAGCCAGATCATAAGCCTAAATGAAACCATATAGTCCCTGTACACCTTACCAAACACCTAACCCTACCCCTAGCCCTAGCCCATGGACCTAATACCTCACAATCACCATTGACATCACCCAGGCTTCAGCGTAAACCTGATGTTCAATCTCGTCCTGATCCTCACGTCAGAGCCCAATCCGAACCCTTCCCATAACAATATCTCCCCCGTACACCTTGCCAAACACTTAACCCTGAACCTAGCCTTGTTTCCTTGACTTACCCCTCACTGTCACCATCAGCGTCCCCCATGCCTCACTGTAAAACTCCTCCTCAGTGTACCCCTTCACCTCACATCAGAGCTGGATCCTAAGCATAACGATAACCCTCTCCTCCCAGTACAACTTACAGAACACCAACCCCTAACCCTAACCTTGTTCACTGACCAAAACCCTCACCGTCAAAATCGACATCTAACACACCTCACAGTAAACGTCAAGAACAATCTCACCCTTGGGCTCACATCAGAGCTACATCCTAACTTTAAACATAGTCCTGTATGTCCCGTAAAACTTTGCGAACACCAACCCTAACTCGAGTGCTGATCACTAGACCTGACCCCTCAGCATCATATTTGACATCATCCACGCTTCACCTTAAACCTGAATTACAATCATACTCTCTACTTCACATCACACCAGACCCAAATTCTAACTGTAATCTAAACTCCCCATTCGCCTTAAAGAACTACCAACTATAATACTAGCCCTAGCCCATGGATCTAACCTACACCACCACCTTCGAGGTCAACACATGCTTCACCGGTAACTTAAACTTCCATCTCGTCCTTACCCTCATATAAGAGACAGACCCTAAATCAAATCGTAACCCTAACTTCCCCATAAAACTTAAGTTACACCCAAGCCTAACACTAGCCCTTGTCCGTGGACATTGCCCCTCACCATCACCATTGACAACACACAAGGTTCCCTTTAAACATGGATTTAAATCTGGCCCCCTACTCACATCAGAGACAGTCCCAAACTCAAAATGTAACCCTCTCCTCACTGTTCACCGTTCGTACACCTGACCCAAAACCCTGCCCAGTTTCTTCAACCTGACCCCTCACCACCGACAGCACCATGACTCATGTCTAACAAAAATCATGAAGGTCTGTATCGAAAATGACATCAGGTCAGAGCTGGATCCTGATTCCTACCATACCCCAATCCTCCACGTACAGCGAACTGAACACCGACACCTAAACCTAGACCTGGCCCCTGGACCTGAAACCTCATCGTCACCAATGACATCACCCACGTTCAGCGCAAACCTGATGTTCAATCACTTCCTCATCCACACATCAGAGCCTGATCCTAATCCTTCCCATAACCATATCTTCCCTGTACACCTTACCAAGCACCTATCCCTAACCCTAACCTTGTTTCCTGGTTGAATCCTCACTGACAAAATCGACATCCCCCATGCCTCACTGTAAACCTCCACCTCAATGTCGTCCATGCCATCATGTCAGAGCCAGATCCTAACTCTAAACATAGTCCTATACGTCTGGTACACCTTAGCAAACACAAACCCTAACTGTAGCCCAGGTCTCTTGACCTGACACAACATCACAATTGACATCATTCACGCTTCACCTCAACTCTGAATTACAATCGTACTCTCTAACTCACATCACAGGTGAAACCAAGCTCTAACCATAATCTAAACTCCCCATTTGCCTTAAAGAAATCGCAACCCAAATCCTAGCACTAGCCCATGGACCAAACCCTCACTGTCACCTTCGACGTCACCCAGGCTTCACCGTAACCTTGAACTGCAATCTCGTACTCACCCTCACATCAGAGACAGATGCAAACACTGATAGTAACCCTACACTCCCCATTAACCTTAATGAACATGCAACCCTAAAGCAAGCACTTGTCCCTGGACCTTAACCCTTAGAGTCACCATTGACACCACTGAAGGTTATCTTTAAAAATGGATTTAAATCTTGTCCTCACTGTCACATCAGAGACAGTCTCTAACTCTACCTGCAAACCTACCCTCACTGTACACCATTCCATACACCTGATCTGAAACCCTGCCCAGGTCTTCCAACGTGACCCCTCACCACCACCATCACCATCACTCATGTCTAAGAAACATCATGAAAGTCTATCTCGCAATCACCCTCACAATCAGAGCTGGATCCTGACTCTAACCATATCCCTATCCTCCACTTACAGCTAAACCACCACTTAAACTTAACCCTGGACTGCAACCAGGACCTGAAACCTCACTGTCACCATCGATGTTACCCATGCTTCACCATAAACCTGATGTTCAATCTCGTCCTCACCCTCACAACAGAGCCGGATTGTTAGCCTAAACAAAACCATGTGCTCCCTGTACACCTTTCCGAACACCTAACTCTAACCCTAGACCTAGCCCATGGAACTGAACCCTGACAGTCACCATCGACATCACCCAGGCTTCAGCGTAAACCTGATGTTCAATCTCTTCCTCATCCTCACATCAGAGCCCAATTCTAACCCTTCCCATAACCGTATCTTCCCTGTACACCTTACCAAACACCTAACCCTAACCCTAGCCCTAGCCCATGGAATTGAACCTTGACGGTCACCATCGACATCACCCAGGCTTCAGCGTAAACCCGATGTGCAATCCCATCCTCATCCTCACATCAGAGCCCGACTCAAACCCTTCCCATAACCGTATCTTCCCTGTACACCTTACCAAACACCTAACCCTAACCCTAGCCTTGTTCCCTGGACTTACCCCTCACCATCACCATCAATGTCCCCTACGCTTCAATGAAAACCTCGACCTCAATCTATCCCTCAACATCACATCAGAGGTGAATCCTAAGCAAAATGATAAACCAATCCTCCCTGTACACATTACAGGACACCTAACCCTAAACCTAACCTTGTTCACTGGCCTGTACCCTCTCTGTTAAAATCGACATCTCCCATGCGTCACTGTAAACCTCCGTGTCAATCTCACCCTCACCATCACATCAGAGTCACACCCTAACTCCAAACGTAGTCCCGTATGTTCCATACACCTCAGTGAAAACCAACCTTCTCTCTACTGCTGGTCATTTGACATGACCACACAACATCTCAATTGACATCTTCCATGCTTCACCTTAATCCTGAATTACAATCATACTCTCTAACTCACATCAGAGCTGGGCCCTAATGCTAACCATAATCCAAACTCCTCGTTCATGTTAAAGAACTAGTATCCATTAACCTAGCCCTAGCCCATGGATCTGAATCATCACCATCACCATCGATGTCACTGAGAATTAACCATAAACTGGATCTTCAATCTCGTACTCACCCTCACATCAGAGACAGACACTAACTCTAATTGTAACCCTATCTTCGCCATAAACCTAAACAAACACCCAACCCTAACCCTAGTCTTTGTCCCTGGACATTGTCCCTCAGCGTCACCACTGACTTCACCGAAGGTTCGCTTTATCCATGGATTTAAATCTTGTCTTCGTAATCACTTCAGAGACAGACTCTAACTCTCACCATACATTTACCCTCAATGTTCACCATTTCGTACACCTAATACGATACCCTGCCCACGTCCTTCGCTCTGACCCCTCACCACAAACACCACCATCAAGCATGTCTATCAAAAAGAGTGAATATCATTCTCACAATCACCCTCACTTTAGAGCTGGATCCCGACTCTAACCATATCCCTATCCTCCATGCACAGTTAAACCAACACCGAAACCTAACCCTAGCTTGGCTCCTGGACCTGAAACCGCACAATCACCAACGATGTCACCCAGAATTCTCCGTAAACCCGATGTTCAATCTCGTCCTCAACCGCACTACAGAGCCAGATCATAAGCCTAAATGAAACCATATAGTCCCTGTACACCTAACCAAACACCTAACCCTACCCCTAGCCCTAGCCCATGGACCTAATACCTCACAATCACCATTGACATCACCCAGGCTTCAGCGTAAACCTGATGTTCAATCTCGTCCTGATCCTCACGTCAGAGCCCAATCCGAACCCTTCCCATAACAATATCTCCCCCGTACACCTTGCCAAACACTTAACCCTGAACCTAGCCTTGTTTCCTTGACTTACCCCTCACTGTCACCATCAGCGTCCCCCATGCCTCACTGTAAAACTCCTCCTCAGTGTACCCCTTCACCTCACATCAGAGCTGGATCCTAAGCATAATGATAACCCTCTCCTCCCAGTACAACTTACAGAACACCAAACCCTAACCCTAACCTTGTTCACTGACCAAAACCCTCACCGTCAAAATCGACATCTAACACACCTCACAGTAAACGTCAAGAACAATCTCACCCTTGGGCTCACATCAGAGCTACATCCTAACTTTAAACATAGTCCTGTATGTCCCGTAAAACTTTGCGAACACCAACCCTAACTCGAGTGCTGATCACTAGACCTGACCCCTCAGCATCATATTTGACATCATCCACGCTTCACCTTAAACCTGAATTACAATCATACTCTCTACTTCACATCACACCAGACCCAAATTCTAACTGTAATCTAAACTCCCCATTCGCCTTAAAGAACTACCAACTATAATACTAGCCCTAGCCCATGGATCTAACCTACACCGCCACCTTCGAGGTCAACACATGCTTCACCGGTAACTTAAACTTCCATCTCGTCCTTACCCTCATATAAGAGACAGACCCTAAATCAAATCGTAACCCTAACTTCCCCATAAAACTTAAGTTACACCCAAGCCTAACACTAGCCCTTGTCCGTGGACATTGCCCCTCACCATCACCATTGACAACACACAAGGTTCCCTTTAAACATGGATTTAAATCTGGCCCCCTACTCACATCAGAGACAGTCCCAAACTCAAAATGTAACCCTCTCCTCACTGTTCACCGTTCGTACACCTGACCCAAAACCCTGCCCAGTTTCTTCGACCTGACCCCTCACCACCGACAGCACCATGACTCATGTCTAACAAAAATCATGAAGGTCTGTATCGAAAATGACATCAGGTCAGAGCTGGATCCTGATTCCTACCATACCCGAATCCTCCACGTACAGTGAACTGAACACCGACACCTAAACCTAGACCTGGCCCCTGGACCTGAAACCTCATCGTCACCAATGACATCACCCACGTTCAGCGCAAACCTGATGTTCAATCACTTCCTCATCCACACATCAGAGCCTGATCCTAATCCTTCCCATAACCATATCTTCCCTGTACACCTTACCAAGCACCTATCCCTAACCCTAACCTTGTTTCCTGGTTGAATCCTCACTGACAAAATCGACATCCCCCATGCCTCACTGTAAACCTCCACCTCAATGTCGTCCATGCCATCACGTCAGAGCCAGATCCTAACTCTAAACATAGTCCTATACGTCTGGTACACCTTAGCAAACACAAACCCTAACTGTAGCCCAGGTCTCTTGACCTGACACAACATCACAATTGACATCATTCACGCTTCACCTCAACTCTGAATTACAATCGTACTCTCTAACTCACATCACAGGTGAAACCAAGCTCTAACCATAATCTAAACTCCCCATTTGCCTTAAAGAAATCGCAACCCAAATCCTAGCACTAGCCCATGGACCAAACCCTCACTGTCACCTTCGACGTC
Source organism: Manis javanica (assembly GCF_040802235.1). NCBI lineage: Eukaryota > Metazoa > Chordata > Mammalia > Pholidota > Manidae > Manis > Manis javanica. The sequence goes on along the minus strand of NW_027332168.1, from coordinate 660,512 downwards.
ACCCAGGCTTCACCGTAACCTTGAACTGCAATCTCGTACTCACCCTCACATCAGAGACAGATGCAAACACTGATAGTAACCCTACACTCCCCATTAACCTTAATGAACATGCAACCCTAAAGCAAGCACTTGTCCCTGGACCTTAACCCTTAGAGTCACCATTGACACCACTGAAGGTTATCTTTAAAAATGGATTTAAATCTTGTCCTCACAGTCACATCAGAGACAGTCTCTAACTCTACCTGCAAACCTACCCTCACTGTACACCATTCCATACACCTGATCTGAAACCCTGCCCAGGTCTTCCAACGTGACCCCTCACCACCACCATCACCATCACTCATGTCTAAGAAACATCATGAAAGTCTATCTCGCAATCACCCTCACAATCAGAGCTGGATCCTGACTCTAACCATATCCCTATCCTCCACTTACAGCTAAACCACCACTTAAACTTAACCCTGGACTGCAACCAGGACCTGAAACCTCACTGTCACCATCGATGTTACCCATGCTTCACCATAAACCTGATGTTCAATCTCGTCCTCACCCTCACAACAGAGCCGGATTGTTAGCCTAAACAAAACCATGTGCTCCCTGTACACCTTTCCGAACACCTAACCCTAACCCTAGACCTAGCCCATGGAACTGAACCCTGACAGTCACCATCGACATCACCCAGGCTTCAGCGTAAACCTGATGTTCAATCTCTTCCTCATCCTCACATCAGAGCCCAATTCTAACCCTTCCCATAACCGTATCTTCCCTGTACACCTTACCAAACACCTAACCCTAACCCTAGCCCTAGCCCATGGAATTGAACCTTGACGGTCACCATCGACATCACCCAGGCTTCAGCGTAAACCCGATGTGCAATCCCATCCTCATCCTCACATCAGAGCCCAACTCAAACCCTTCCCATAACCGTATCTTCCCTGTACACCTTACCAAACACCTAACCCTAACCCTAGCCTTGTTCCCTGGACTTACCCCTCACCATCACCATCAATGTCCCCTACGCTTCAATGAAAACCTCGACCTCAATCTATCCCTCAACATCACATCAGAGGTGAATCCTAAGCAAAATGATAAACCAATCCTCCCTGTACACATTACAGGACACCTAACCCTAAACCTAACCTTGTTCACTGGCCTGTACCCTCTCTGTTAAAATCGACATCTCCCATGCGTCACTGTAAACCTCCGTGTCAATCTCACCCTCACCATCACATCAGAGTCACACCCTAACTCCAAACGTAGTCCGGTATGTTCCATACACCTCAGTGAAAACCAACCTTCTCTCTACTGCTGGTCATTTGACATGACCACACAACATCTCAATTGACATCTTCCATGCTTCACCTTAATCCTGAATTACAATCATACTCTCTAACTCACATCAGAGCTGGGCCCTAATGCTAACCATAATCCAAACTCCTCGTTCATGTTAAAGAACTAGTATCCATTAACCTAGCCCTAGCCCATGGATCTGAATCATCACCATCACCATCGATGTCACTGAGAATTAACCATAAACTGGATCTTCAATCTCGTACTCACCCTCACATCAGAGACAGACCCTAACTCTAATTGTAACCCTATCTTCGCCATAAACCTAAACAAACACCCAACCCTAACCCTAGTCTTTGTCCCTGGACATTGTCCCTCAGCATCACCACTGACTTCACCGAAGGTTCGCTTTATCCATGGATTTAAATCTTGTCTTCGTAATCACTTCAGAGACAGACTCTAACTCTCACCATACATTTACCCTCAATGTTCACCATTTCGTACACCTAATACGATACCCTGCCCACGTCCTTCGCTCTGACCCCTCACCACAAACACCACCATCAAGCATGTCTATCAAAAAGAGTGAATATCATTCTCACAATCACCCTCACTTTAGAGCTGGATCCCGACTCTAACCATATCCCTATCCTCCATGCACAGTTAAACCAACACCGAAACCTAACCCTAGCTTGGCTCCTGGACCTGAAACCGCACAATCACCAACGATGTCACCCAGAATTCTCCGTAAACCCGATGTTCAATCTCGTCCTCAACCGCACTACAGAGCCAGATCATAAGCCTAAATGAAACCATATAGTCCCTGTACACCTTACCAAACACCTAACCCTACCCCTAGCCCTAGCCCATGGACCTAATACCTCACAATCACCATTGACATCACCCAGGCTTCAGCGTAAACCTGATGTTCAATCTCGTCCTGATCCTCACGTCAGAGCCCAATCCGAACCCTTCCCATAACAATATCTCCCCCGTACACCTTGCCAAACACTTAACCCTGAACCTAGCCTTGTTTCCTTGACTTACCCCTCACTGTCACCATCAGCGTCCCCCATGCCTCACTGTAAAACTCCTCCTCAGTGTACCCCTTCACCTCACATCAGAGCTGGATCCTAAGCATAACTATAACCCTCTCCTCCCAGTACAACTTACAGAACACCAAACCCTAACCCTAACCTTGTTCACTGACCAAAACCCTCACCGTCAAAATCGACATCTAACACACCTCACAGTAAACGTCAAGAACAATCTCACCCTTGGGCTCACATCAGAGCTACATCCTAACTTTAAACATAGTCCTGTATGTCCCGTAAAACTTTGCGAACACCAACCCTAACTCGAGTGCTGATCACTAGACCTGACCCCTCAGCATCATATTTGACATCATCCACGCTTCACCTTAAACCTGAATTACAATCATACTCTCTACTTCACATCACACCAGACCCAAATTCTAACTGTAATCTAAACTCCCCATTCGCCTTAAAGAACTACCAACTATAATACTAGCCCTAGCCCATGGATCTAACCTACACCGCCACCTTCGAGGTCAACACATGCTTCACCGGTAACTTAAACTTCCATCTCGTCCTTACCCTCATATAAGAGACAGACCCTAAATCAAATCGTAACCCTAACTTCCCCATAAAACTTAAGTTACACCCAAGCCTAACACTAGCCCTTGTCCGTGGACATTGCCCCTCACCATCACCATTGACAACACACAAGGTTCCCTTTAAACATGGATTTAAATCTGGCCCCCTACTCACATCAGAGACAGTCCCAAACTCAAAATGTAACCCTCTCCTCACTGTTCACCGTTCGTACACCTGACCCAAAACCCTGCCCAGTTTCTTCGACCCGACCCCTCACCACCGACAGCACCATGACTCATGTCTAACAAAAATCATGAAGGTCTGTATCGAAAATGACATCAGGTCAGAGCTGGATCCTGATTCCTACCATACCCCAATCCTCCACGTACAGCGAACTGAACACCGACACCTAAACCTAGACCTGGCCCCTGGACCTGAAACCTCATCGTCACCAATGACATCACCCACGTTCAGCGCAAACCTGATGTTCAATCACTTCCTCATCCACACATCAGAGCCTGATCCTAATCCTTCCCATAACCATATCTTCCCTGTACACCTTACCAAGCACCTATCCCTAACCCTAACCTTGTTTCCTGGTTGAATCCTCACTGACAAAATCGACATCCCCCATGCCTCACTGTAAACCTCCACCTCAATGTCGTCCATGCCATCACGTCAGAGCCAGATCCTAACTCTAAACATAGTCCTATACGTCTGGTACACCTTAGCAAACACAAACCCTAACTGTAGCCCAGGTCTCTTGACCTGACACAACATCACAATTGACATCATTCACGCTTCACCTCAACTCTGAATTACAATCGTACTCTCTAACTCACATCACAGGTGAAACCAAGCTCTAACCATAATCTAAACTCCCCATTTGCCTTAAAGAAATCGCAACCCAAATCCTAGCACTAGCCCATGGACCAAACCCTCACTGTCACCTTCGACGTCACCCAGGCTTCACCGTAACCTTGAACTGCAATCTCGTACTCACCCTCACATCAGAGACAGATGCAAACACTGATAGTAACCCTACACTCCCCATTAACCTTAATGAACATGCAACCCTAAAGCAAGCACTTGTCCCTGGACCTTAACCCTTAGAGTCACCATTGACACCACTGAAGGTTATCTTTAAAAATGGATTTAAATCTTGTCCTCACAGTCACATCAGAGACAGTCTCTAACTCTACCTGCAAACATACCCTCACTGTACACCATTCCATACACCTGATCTGAAACCCTGCCCAGGTCTTCCAACGTGACCCCTCACCACCACCATCACCATCACTCATGTCTAAGAAACATCATGAAAGTCTATCTCGCAATCACCCTCACAATCAGAGCTGGATCCTGACTCTAACCATATCCCTATCCTCAACTTACAGCTAAACCACCACTTCAACTTAACCCTGGACTGCAACCAGGACCTGAAACCTCACTGTCACCATCGATGTTACCCATGCTTCACCATAAACCTGATGTTCAATCTCGTCCTCACCCTCACAACAGAGCCGGATTGTTAGCCTAAACAAAACCATGTGCTCCCTGTACACCTTTCCGAACACCTAACCCTAACCCTAGACCTAGCCCATGGAACTGAACCCTGACAGTCACCATCGACATCACCCAGGCTTCAGCGTAAACCTGATGTTCAATCTCTTCCTCATCCTCACATCAGAGCCCAATTCTAACCCTTCCCATAACCGTATCTTCCCTGTACACCTTACCAAACACCTAACCCTAACCCTAGCCCTAGCCCATGGAATTGAACCTTGACGGTCACCATCGACATCACCCAGGCTTCAGCGTAAACCCGATGTGCAATCCCATCCTCATCCTCACATCAGAGCCCGACTCAAACCCTTCCCATAACCGTATCTTCCCTGTACACCTTACCAAACACCTAACCCTAACCCTAGCCTTGTTCCCTGGACTTACCCCTCACCATCACCATCAATGTCCCCTACGCTTCAATGAAAACCTCGACCTCAATCTATCCCTCAACATCACATCAGAGGTGAATCCTAAGCAAAATGATAAACCAATCCTCCCTGTACACATTACAGGACACCTAACCCTAAACCTAACCTTGTTCACTGGCCTGTACCCTCTCTGTTAAAATCGACATCTCCCATGCGTCACTGTAAACCTCCGTGTCAATCTCACCCTCACCATCACATCAGAGTCACACCCTAACTCCAAACGTAGTCCCGTATGTTCCATACACCTCAGTGAAAACCAACCTTCTCTCTACTGCTGGTCATTTGACATGACCACACAACATCTCAATTGACATCTTCCATGCTTCACCTTAATCCTGAATTACAATCATACTCTCTAACTCACATCAGAGCTGGGCCCTAATGCTAACCATAATCCAAACTCCTCGTTCATGTTAAAGAACTAGTATCCATTAACCTAGCCCTAGCCCATGGATCTGAATCATCACCATCACCATCGATGTCACTGAGAATTAACCATAAACTGGATCTTCAATCTCGTACTCACCCTCACATCAGAGACAGACACTAACTCTAATTGTAACCCTATCTTCGCCATAAACCTAAACAAACACCCAACCCTAACCCTAGTCTTTGTCCCTGGACATTGTCCCTCAGCGTCACCACTGACTTCACCGAAGGTTCGCTTTATCCATGGATTTAAATCTTGTCTTCGTAATCACTTCAGAGACAGACTCTAACTCTCACCATACATTTACCCTCAATGTTCACCATTTCGTACACCTAATACGATACCCTGCCCACGTCCTTCGCTCTGACCCCTCACCACAAACACCACCATCAAGCATGTCTATCAAAAAGAGTGAATATCATTCTCACAATCACCCTCACTTTAGAGCTGGATCCCGACTCTAACCATATCCCTATCCTCCATGCACAGTTAAACCAACACCGAAACCTAACCCTAGCTTGGCTCCTGGACCTGAAACCGCACAATCACCAACGATGTCACCCAGAATTCTCCGTAAACCCGATGTTCAATCTCGTCCTCAACCGCACTACAGAGCCAGATCATAAGCCTAAATGAAACCATATAGTCCCTGTACACCTAACCAAACACCTAACCCTACCCCTAGCCCTAGCCCATGGACCTAATACCTCACAATCACCATTGACATCACCCAGGCTTCAGCGTAAACCTGATGTTCAATCTCGTCCTGATCCTCACGTCAGAGCCCAATCCGAACCCTTCCCATAACAATATCTCCCCCGTACACCTTGCCAAACACTTAACCCTGAACCTAGCCTTGTTTCCTTGACTTACCCCTCACTGTCACCATCAGCGTCCCCCATGCCTCACTGTAAAACTCCTCCTCAGTGTACCCCTTCACCTCACATCAGAGCTGGATCCTAAGCATAATGATAACCCTCTCCTCCCAGTACAACTTACAGAACACCAAACCCTAACCCTAACCTTGTTCACTGACCAAAACCCTCACCGTCAAAATCGACATCTAACACACCTCACAGTAAACGTCAAGAACAATCTCACCCTTGGGCTCACATCAGAGCTACATCCTAACTTTAAACATAGTCCTGTATGTCCCGTAAAACTTTGCGAACACCAACCCTAACTCGAGTGCTGATCACTAGACCTGACCCCTCAGCATCATATTTGACATCATCCACGCTTCACCTTAAACCTGAATTACAATCATACTCTCTACTTCACATCACACCAGACCCAAATTCTAACTGTAATCTAAACTCCCCATTCGCCTTAAAGAACTACCAACTATAATACTAGCCCTAGCCCATGGATCTAACCTACACCGCCACCTTCGAGGTCAACACATGCTTCACCGGTAACTTAAACTTCCATCTCGTCCTTACCCTCATATAAGAGACAGACCCTAAATCAAATCGTAACCCTAACTTCCCCATAAAACTTAAGTTACACCCAAGCCTAACACTAGCCCTTGTCCGTGGACATTGCCCCTCACCATCACCATTGACAACACACAAGGTTCCCTTTAAACATGGATTTAAATCTGGCCCCCTACTCACATCAGAGACAGTCCCAAACTCAAAATGTAACCCTCTCCTCACTGTTCACCGTTCGTACACCTGACCCAAAACCCTGCCCAGTTTCTTCGACCTGACCCCTCACCACCGACAGCACCATGACTCATGTCTAACAAAAATCATGAAGGTCTGTATCGAAAATGACATCAGGTCAGAGCTGGATCCTGATTCCTACCATACCCCAATCCTCCACGTACAGCGAACTGAACACCGACACCTAAACCTAGACCTGGCCCCTGGACCTGAAACCTCATCGTCACCAATGACATCACCCACGTTCAGCGCAAACCTGATGTTCAATCACTTCCTCATCCACACATCAGAGCCTGATCCTAATCCTTCCCATAACCATATCTTCCCTGTACACCTTACCAAGCACCTATCCCTAACCCTAACCTTGTTTCCTGGTTGAATCCTCACTGACAAAATCGACATCCCCCATGCCTCACTGTAAACCTCCACCTCAATGTCGTCCATGCCATCACGTCAGAGCCAGATCCTAACTCTAAACATAGTCCTATACGTCTGGTACACCTTAGCAAACACAAACCCTAACTGTAGCCCAGGTCTCTTGACCTGACACAACATCACAATTGACATCATTCACGCTTCACCTCAACTCTGAATTACAATCGTACTCTCTAACTCACATCACAGGTGAAACCAAGCTCTAACCATAATCTAAACTCCCCATTTGCCTTAAAGAAATCGCAACCCAAATCCTAGCACTAGCCCATGGACCAAACCCTCACTGTCACCTTCGACGTCACCCAGGCTTCACCGTAACCTTGAACTGCAATCTCGTACTCACCCTCACATCAGAGACAGATGCAAACACTGATAGTAACCCTACACTCCCCATTAACCTTAATGAACATGCAACCCTAAAGCAAGCACTTGTCCCTGGACCTTAACCCTTAGAGTCACCATTGACACCACTGAAGGTTATCTTTAAAAATGGATTTAAATCTTGTCCTCACAGTCACATCAGAGACAGTCTCTAACTCTACCTGCAAACCTACCCTCACTGTACACCATTCCATACACCTGATCTGAAACCCTGCCCAGGTCTTCCAACGTGACCCCTCACCACCACCATCACCATCACTCATGTCTAAGAAACATCATGAAAGTCTATCTCGCAATCACCCTCACAATCAGAGCTGGATCCTGACTCTAACCATATCCCTATCCTCCACTTACAGCTAAACCACCACTTAAACTTAACCCTGGACTGCAACCAGGACCTGAAACCTCACTGTCACCATCGATGTTACCCATGCTTCACCATAAACCTGATGTTCAATCTCGTCCTCACCCTCACAACAGAGCCGGATTGTTAGCCTAAACAAAACCATGTGCTCCCTGTACACCTTTCCGAACACCTAACCCTAACCCTAGACCTAGCCCATGGAACTGAACCCTGACAGTCACCATCGACATCACCCAGGCTTCAGCGTAAACCTGATGTTCAATCTCTTCCTCATCCTCACATCAGAGCCCAATTCTAACCCTTCCCATAACCGTATCTTCCCTGTACACCTTACCAAACACCTAACCCTAACCCTAGCCCTAGCCCATGGAATTGAACCTTGACGGTCACCATCGACATCACCCAGGCTTCAGCGTAAACCCGATGTGCAATCCCATCCTCATCCTCACATCAGAGCCCGACTCAAACCCTTCCCATAACCGTATCTTCCCTGTACACCTTAACAAACACCTAACCCTAACCCTAGCCTTGTTCCCTGGACTTACCCCTCACCATCACCATCAATGTCCCCTACGCTTCAATGAAAACCTCGACCTCAATCTATCCCTCAACATCACATCAGAGGTGAATCCTAAGCAAAATGATAAACCAATCCTCCCTGTACACATTACAGGACACCTAACCCTAAACCTAACCTTGTTCACTGGCCTGTACCCTCTCTGTTAAAATCGACATCTCCCATGCGTCACTGTAAACCTCCGTGTCAATCTCACCCTCACCATCACATCAGAGTCACACCCTAACTCCAAACGTAGTCCCGTATGTTCCATACACCTCAGTGAAAACCAACCTTCTCTCTACTGCTGGTCATTTGACATGACCACACAACATCTCAATTGACATCTTCCATGCTTCACCTTAATCCTGAATTACAATCATACTCTCTAACTCACATCAGAGCTGGGCCCTAATGCTAACCATAATCCAAACTCCTCGTTCATGTTAAAGAACTAGTATCCATTAACCTAGCCCTAGCCCATGGATCTGAATCATCACCATCACCATCGATGTCACTGAGAATTAACCATAAACTGGATCTTCAATCTCGTACTCACCCTCACATCAGAGACAGACCCTAACTCTAATTGTAACCCTATCTTCGCCATAAACCTAAACAAACACCCAACCCTAACCCTAGTCTTTGTCCCTGGACATTGTCCCTCAGCGTCACCACTGACTTCACCGAAGGTTCGCTTTATCCATGGATTTAAATCTTGTCTTCGTAATCACTTCAGAGACAGACTCTAACTCTCACCATACATTTACCCTCAATGTTCACCATTTCGTACACCTAATACGATACCCTGCCCACGTCCTTCGCTCTGACCCCTCACCACAAACACCACCATCAAGCATGTCTATCAAAAAGAGTGAATATCATTCTCACAATCACCCTCACTTTAGAGCTGGATCCCGACTCTAACCATATCCCTATCCTCCATGCACAGTTAAACCAACACCGAAACCTAACCCTAGCTTGGCTCCTGGACCTGAAACCGCACAATCACCAACGATGTCACCCAGAATTCTCCGTAAACCCGATGTTCAATCTCGTCCTCAACCGCACTACAGAGCCAGATCATAAGCCTAAATGAAACCATATAGTCCCTGTACACCTTACCAAACACCTAACCCTACCCCTAGCCCTAGCCCATGGACCTAATACCTCACAATCACCATTGACATCACCCAGGCTTCAGCGTAAAGCTGATGTTCAATCTCGTCCTGATCCTCACGTCAGAGCCCAATCCGAACCCTTCCCATAACAATATCTCCCCCGTACACCTTGCCAAACACTTAACCCTGAACCTAGCCTTGTTTCCTTGACTTACCCCTCACTGTCACCATCAGCGTCCCCCATGCCTCACTGTAAAACTCCTCCTCAGTGTACCCCTTCACCTCACATCAGAGCTGGATCCTAAGCATAACGATAACCCTCTCCTCCCAGTACAACTTACAGAACACCAAACCCTAACCCTAACCTTGTTCACTGACCAAAACCCTCACCGTCAAAATCGACATCTAACACACCTCACAGTAAACGTCAAGAACAATCTCACCCTTGGGCTCACATCAGATCTACATCCTAACTTTAAACATAGTCCTGTATGTCCCGTAAAACTTTGCGAACACCAACCCTAACTCGAGTGCTGATCACTAGACCTGACCCCTCAGCATCATATTTGACATCATCCACGCTTCACCTTAAACCTGAATTACAATCATACTCTCTACTTCACATCACACCAGACCCAAATTCTAACTGTAATCTAAACTCCCCATTCGCCTTAAAGAACTACCAACTATAATACTAGCCCTAGCCCATGGATCTAACCTACACCGCCACCTTCGAGGTCAACACATGCTTCACCGGTAACTTAAACTTCCATCTCGTCCTTACCCTCATATAAGAGACAGACCCTAAATCAAATCGTAACCCTAACTTCCCCATAAAACTTAAGTTACACCCAAGCCTAACACTAGCCCTTGTCCGTGGACATTGCCCCTCACCATCACCATTGACAACACACAAGGTTCCCTTTAAACATGGATTTAAATCTGGCCCCCTACTCACATCAGAGACAGTCCCAAACTCAAAATGTAACCCTCTCCTCACTGTTCACCGTTCGTACACCTGACCCAAAACCCTGCCCAGTTTCTTCGACCCGACCCCTCACCACCGACAGCACCATGACTCATGTCTAACAAAAATCATGAAGGTCTGTATCGAAAATGACATCAGGTCAGAGCTGGATCCTGATTCCTACCATACCCCAATCCTCCACGTACAGCGAACTGAACACCGACACCTAAACCTAGACCTGGCCCCTGGACCTGAAACCTCATCGTCACCAATGACATCACCCACGTTCAGCGCAAACCTGATGTTCAATCACTTCCTCATCCACACATCAGAGCCTGATCCTAATCCTTCCCATAACCATATCTTCCCTGTACACCTTACCAAGCACCTATCCCTAACCCTAACCTTGTTTCCTGGTTGAATCCTCACTGACAAAATCGACATCCCCCATGCCTCACTGTAAACCTCCACCTCAATGTCGTCCATGCCATCACGTCAGAGCCAGATCCTAACTCTAAACATAGTCCTATACGTCTGGTACACCTTAGCAAACACAAACCCTAACTGTAGCCCAGGTCTCTTGACCTGACACAACATCACAATTGACATCATTCACGCTTCACCTCAACTCTGAATTACAATCGTACTCTCTAACTCACATCACAGGTGAAACCAAGCTCTAACCATAATCTAAACTCCCCATTTGCCTTAAAGAAATCGCAACCCAAATCCTAGCACTAGCCCATGGACCAAACCCTCACTGTCACCTTCGACGTCACCCAGGCTTCACCGTAACCTTGAACTGCAATCTCGTACTCACCCTCACATCAGAGACAGATGCAAACACTGATAGTAACCCTACACTCCCCATTAACCTTAATGAACATGCAACCCTAAAGCAAGCACTTGTCCCTGGACCTTAACCCTTAGAGTCACCATTGACACCACTGAAGGTTATCTTTAAAAATGGATTTAAATCTTGTCCTCACAGTCACATCAGAGACAGTCTCTAACTCTACCTGCAAACCTACCCTCACTGTACACCATTCCATACACCTGATCTGAAACCCTGCCCAGGTCTTCCAACGTGACCCCTCACCACCACCATCACCATCACTCATGTCTAAGAAACATCATGAAAGTCTATCTCGCAATCACCCTCACAATCAGAGCTGGATCCTGACTCTAACCATATCGCTATCCTCCACTTACAGCTAAACCACCACTTAAACTTAACCCTGGACTGCAACCAGGACCTGAAACCTCACTGTCACCATCGATGTTACCCATGCTTCATCATATTCCTGATGTTCAATCTCGTCCTCACCCTCACAACAGAGCCGGATTGTTAGCCTAAACAAAACCAAGTGCTCCCTGTACACCTTTCCGAACACCTAACCCTAACCGTAGACCTAGCCCATGAAACTGAACCCTGACAGTCACCATCGACATCACCCAGGCTTCAGCGTAAACCTGATGTTCAATCTCTTCCTCATCCTCACATCAGAGCCCAATTCTAACCCTTCCCATAACCGTATCTTCCCTGTACACCTTACCAAACACCTAACCCTAACCCTAGCCCTAGCCCATGGAATTGAACCTTGACGGTCACCATCGACATCACCCAGGCTTCAGCGTAAACCCGATGTGCAATCCCATCCTCATCCTCACATCAGAGCCCGACTCAAACCCTTCCCATAACCGTATCTTCCCTGTACACCTTACCAAACACCTAACCCTAACCCTAGCCTTGTTCCCTGGACTTACCCCTCACCATCACCATCAATGTCCCCTACGCTTCAATGAAAACCTCGACCTCAATCTATCCCTCAACATCACATCAGAGGTGAATCCTAAGCAAAATGATAAACCAATCCTCCCTGTACACATTACAGGACACCTAACCCTAAACCTAACCTTGTTCACTGGCCTGTACCCTCTCTGTTAAAATCGACATCTCCCATGCGTCACTGTAAACCTCCGTGTCAATCTCACCCTCACCATCACATCAGAGTCACACCCTAACTCCAAACGTAGTCCCGTATGTTCCATACACCTCAGTGAAAACCAACCTTCTCTCTACTGCTGGTCATTTGACATGACCACACAACATCTCAATTGACATCTTCCATGCTTCACCTTAATCCTGAAGTACAATCATACTCTCTAACTCACATCAGAGCTGGGCCCTAATGCTAACCATAATCCAAACTCCTCGTTCATGTTAAAGAACTAGTATCCATTAACCTAGCCCTAGCCCATGGATCTGAATCATCACCATCACCATCGATGTCACTGAGAATTAACCATAAACTGGATCTTCAATCTCGTACTCACCCTCACATCAGAGACAGACCCTAACTCTAATTGTAACCCTATCTTCGCCATAAACCTAAACAAACACCCAACCCTAACCCTAGTCTTTGTCCCTGGACATTGTCCCTCAGCGTCACCACTGACTTCACCGAAGGTTCGCTTTATCCATGGATTTAAATCTTGTCTTCGTAATCACTTCAGAGACAGACTCTAACTCTCACCATACATTTACCCTCAATGTTCACCATTTCGTACACCTAATACGATACCCTGCCCACGTCCTTCGCTCTGACCCCTCACCACAAACACCACCATCAAGCATGTGTATCAAAAAGAGTGAATATCATTCTCACAATCACCCTCACTTTAGAGCTGGATCCTGACTCTAACCATATCCCTATCCTCCATGCACAGTTAAACCAACACCGAAACCTAACCCTAGCTTGGCTCCTGGACCTGAAACCGCACAATCACCAACGATGTCACCCAGAATTCTCCGTAAACCCGATGTTCAATCTCGTCCTCAACCGCACTACAGAGCCAGATCATAAGCCTAAATGAAACCATATAGTCCCTGTACACCTTACCAAACACCTAACCCTACCCCTAGCCCTAGCCCATGGACCTAATACCTCACAATCACCATTGACATCACCCAGGCTTCAGCGTAAAGCTGATGTTCAATCTCGTCCTGATCCTCACGTCAGAGCCCAATCCGAACCCTTCCCATAACAATATCTCCCCCGTACACCTTGCCAAACACTTAACCCTGAACCTAGCCTTGTTTCCTTGACTTACCCCTCACTGTCACCATCAGCGTCCCCCATGCCTCACTGTAAAACTCCTCCTCAGTGTACCCCTTCACCTCACATCAGAGCTGGATCCTAAGCATAACGATAACCCTCTCCTCCCAGTACAACTTACAGAACACCAAACCCTAACCCTAACCTTGTTCACTGACCAAAACCCTCACCGTCAATATCGACATCTAACACACCTCACAGTAAACGTCAAGAACAATCTCACCCTTGGGCTCACATCAGAGCTACATCCTAACTTTAAACATAGTCCTGTATGTCCCGTAAAACTTTGCGAATACCAACCCTAACTCGAGTGCTGATCACTAGACCTGACCCCTAAGCATCATATTTGACATCATCCACGCTTCACCTTAAACCTGAATTACAATCATACTCTCTACTTCACATCACACCAGACCCAAATTCTAACTGTAATCTAAACTCCCCATTCGCCTTAAAGAACTACCAACTATAATACTAGCCCTAGCCCATGGATCTAACCTACACCGCCACCTTCGAGGTCAACACATGCTTCACCGGTAACTTAAACTTCCATCTCGTCCTTACCCTCATATAAGAGACAGACCCTAAATCAAATCGTAACCCTAACTTCCCCATAAAACTTAAGTTACACCCAAGCCTAACACTAGCCCTTGTCCGTGGACATTGCCCCTCACCATCACCATTGACAACACACAAGGTTCCCTTTAAACATGGATTTAAATCTGGCCCCCTACTCACATCAGAGACAGTCCCAAACTCAAAATGTAACCCTCTCCTCACTGTTCACCGTTCGTACACCTGACCCAAAACCCTGCCCAGTTTCTTTGACCCGACCCCTCACCACCGACAGCACCATGACTCATGTCTAACAAAAATCATGAAGGTCTGTATCGAAAATGACATCAGGTCAGAGCTGGATCCTGATTCCTACCATACCCCAATCCTCCACGTACAGCGAACTGAACACCGACACCTAAACCTAGACCTGGCCCCTGGACCTGAAACCTCATCGTCACCAATGACATCACCCACGTTCAGCGCAAACCTGATGTTCAATCGCTTCCTCATCCACACATCAGAGCCTGATCCTAATCCTTCCCATAACCATATCTTCCCTGTACACCTTACCAAGCACCTATCCCTAACCCTAACCTTGTTTCCTGGTTGAATCCTCACTGACAAAATCGACATCCCCCATGCCTCACTGTAAACCTCCACCTCAATGTCGTCCATGCCATCACGTCAGAGCCAGATCCTAACTCTAAACATAGTCCTATACGTCTGGTACACCTTAGCAAACACAAACCCTAACTGTAGCCCAGGTCTCTTGACCTGACACAACATCACAATTGACATCATTCACGCTTCACCTCAACTCTGAATTACAATCGTACTCTCTAACTCACATCACAGGTGAAACCAAGCTCTAACCATAATCTAAACTCCCCATTTGCCTTAAAGAAATCGCAACCCAAATCCTAGCACTAGCCCATGGACCAAACCCTCACTGTCACCTTCGACGTCACCCAGGCTTCACCGTAACCTTGAACTGCAATCTCGTACTCACCCTCACATCAGAGACAGATGCAAACACTGATAGTAACCCTACACTCCCCATTAACCTTAATGAACATGCAACCCTAAAGCAAGCACTTGTCCCTGGACCTTAACCCTTAGAGTCACCATTGACACCACTGAAGGTTATCTTTAAAAATGGATTTAAATCTTGTCCTCACAGTCACATCAGAGACAGTCTCTAACTCTACCTGCAAACCTACCCTCACTGTACACCATTCCATACACCTGATCTGAAACCCTGCCCAGGTCTTCCAACGTGACCCCTCACCACCACCATCACCATCACTCATGTCTAAGAAACATCATGAAAGTCTATCTCGCAATCACCCTCACAATCAGAGCTGGATCCTGACTCTAACCATATCCCTATCCTCCACTTACAGCTAAACCACCACTTAAACTTAACCCTGGACTGCAACCAGGACCTGAAACCTCACTGTCACCATCGATGTTACCCATGCTTCACCATAAACCTGATGTTCAATCTCGTCCTCACCCTCACAACAGAGCCGGATTGTTAGCCTAAACAAAACCATGTGCTCCCTGTACACCTTTCCGAACACCTAACCCTAACCCTAGACCTAGCCCATGGAACTGAACCCTGACAGTCACCATCGACATCACCCAGGCTTCAGCGTAAACCTGATGTTCAATCTCTTCCTCATCCTCACATCAGAGCCCAGTTCTAACCCTTCCCATAACCGTATCTTCCCTGTACACCTTACCAAACACCTAACCCTAACCCTAGCCCTAGCCCATGGAATTGAACCTTGACGGTCACTATCGACATCACCCAGGCTTCAGCGTAAACCCGATGTGCAATCCCATCCTCATCCTCACATCAGAGCCCGACTCAAACCCTTCCCATAACCGTATCTTCCCTGTACACCTTACCAAACACCTAACCCTAACCCTAGCCTTGTTCCCTGGACTTACCCCTCACCATCACCATCAATGTCCCCTACGCTTCAATGAAAACCTCGACCTCAATCTATCCCTCAACATCACATCAGAGGTGAATCCTAAGCAAAATGATAAACCAATCCTCCCTGTACACATTACAGGACACCTAACCCTAAACCTAACCTTGTTCACTGGCCTGTACCCTCTCTGTTAAAATCGACATCTCCCATGCGTCACTGTAAACCTCCGTGTCAATCTCACCCTCACCATCACATCAGAGTCACACCCTAACTCCAAACGTAGTCCCGTATGTTCCAGACACCTCAGTGAAAACCAACCTTCTCTCTACTGCTGGTCATTTGACATGACCACACAACATCTCAATTGACATCTTCCATGCTTCACCTTAATCCTGAATTACAATCATACTCTCTAACTCACATCAGAGCTGGGCCCTAATGCTAACCATAATCCAAACTCCTCGTGCATGTTAAAGAACTAGTATCCATTAACCTAGCCCTAGCCCATGGATCTGAATCATCACCATCACCATCGATGTCACTGAGAATTAACCATAAACTGGATCTTCAATCTCGTACTCACCCTCACATCAGAGACAGACCCTAACTCTAATTGTAACCCTATCTTCGCCATAAACCTAAACAAACACCCAACCCTAACCCTAGTCTTTGTCCCTGGACATTGTCCCTCAGCGTCACCACTGACTTCACCGAAGGTTCGCTTTATCCATGGATTTAAATCTTGTCTTCGTAATCACTTCAGAGACAGACTCTAACTCTCACCATACATTTACCCTCAATGTTCACCATTTCGTACACCTAATACGATACCCTGCCCACGTGCTTCGCTCTGACCCCTCACCACAAACACCACCATCAAGCATGTGTATCAAAAAGAGTGAATATCATTCTCACAATCACCCTCACTTTAGAGCTGGATCCTGACTCTAACCATATCCCTATCCTCCATGCACAGTTAAACCAACACCGAAACCTAACCCTAGCTTGGCTCCTGGACCTGAAACCGCACAATCACCAACGATGTCACCCAGAATTCTCCGTAAACCCGATGTTCAATCTCGTCCTCAACCGCACTACAGAGCCAGATCATAAGCCTAAATGAAACCATATAGTCCCTGTACACCTTACCAAACACCTAACCCTACCCCTAGCCCTAGCCCATGGACCTAATACCTCACAATCACCATTGACATCACCCAGGCTTCAGCGTAAACCTGATGTTCAATCTCGTCCTGATCCTCACGTCAGAGCCCAATCCGAACCCTTCCCATAACAATATCTCCCCCGTACACCTTGCCAAACACTTAACCCTGAACCTAGCCTTGTTTCCTTGACTTACCCCTCACTGTCACCATCAGCGTCCCCCATGCCTCACTGTAAAACTCCTCCTCAGTGTACCCCTTCACCTCACATCAGAGCTGGATCCTAAGCATAACGATAACCCTCTCCTCCCAGTACAACTTACAGAACACCAAACCCTAACCCTAACCTTGTTCACTGACCAAAACCCTCACCGTCAAAATCGACATCTAACACACCTCACAGTAAACGTCAAGAACAATCTAACCCTTGGGCTCACATCAGAGCTACATCCTAACTTTAAACATAGTCCTGTATGTCCCGTAAAACTTTGCGAACACCAACTCTAACTCGAGTGCTGATCACTAGACCTGACCCCTCAGCATCATATTTGACATCATCCACGCTTCACCTTAAACCTGAATTACAATCATACTCTCTACTTCACATCACACCAGACCCAAATTCTAACTGTAATCTAAACTCCCCATTCGCCTTAAAGAACTACCAACTATAATACTAGCCCTAGCCCATGGATCTAACCTACACCGCCACCTTCGAGGTCAACACATGCTTCACCGGTAACTTAAACTTCCATCTCGTCCTTACCCTCATATAAGAGACAGACCCTAAATCAAATCGTAATCCTAACTTCCAGATAAAACTTAAGTTACACCCAAGCCTAACACTAGCCCTTGTCCGTGGACATTGCCCCTCACCATCACCATTGACAACACACAAGGTTCCCTTTAAACATGGATTTAAATCTGGCCCCCTACTCACATCAGAGACAGTCCCAAACTCAAAATGTAACCCTCTCCTCACTGTTCACCGTTCGTACACCTGACCCAAAACCCTGCCCAGTTTCTTCGACCTGACCCCTCACCACCGACAGCACCATGACTCATGTCTAACAAAAATCATGAAGGTCTGTATCGAAAATGACATCAGGTCAGAGCTGGATCCTGATTCCTACCATACCCCAATCCTCCACGTACAGTGAACTGAACACCGACACCTAAACCTAGACCTGGCCCCTGGACCTGAAACCTCATCGTCACCAATGACATCACCCACGTTCAGCGCAAACCTGATGTTCAATCACTTCCTCATCCACACATCAGAGCCTGATCCTAATCCTTCCCATAACCATATCTTCCCTGTACACCTTACCAAGCACCTATCCCTAACCCTAACCTTGTTTCCTGGTTGAATCCTCACTGACAAAATCGACATCCCCTATGCCTCACTGTAAACCTCCACCTCAATGTCGTCCATGCCATCACGTCAGAGCCAGATCCTAACTCTAAATATAGTCCTATACGTCTGGTACACCTTAGCAAACACAAACCCTAACTGTAGCCCAGGTCTCTTGACCTGACACAACATCACAATTGACATCATTCACGCTTCACCTCAACTCTGAATTACAATCGTACTCTCTAACTCACATCACAGGTGAAACCAAGCTCTAACCATAATCTAAACTCCCCATTTGCCTTAAAGAAATCGCAACCCAAATCCTAGCACTAGCCCATGGACCAAACCCTCACTGTCACCTTCGACTTCACCCAGGCTTCACCGTAACCTTGAACTGCAATCTCGTACTCACCCTCACATCAGAGACAGATGCAAACACTGATAGTAACCCTACACTCCCCATTAACCTTAATGAACATGCAACCCTAAAGCAAGCACTTGTCCCTGGACCTTAACCCTTAGAGTCACCATTGACACCACTGAAGGTTATCTTTAAAAATGGATTTAAATCTTGTCCTCACAGTCACATCAGAGACAGTCTCTAACTCTACCTGCAAACCTACCCTCACTGTACACCATTCCATACACCTGATCTGAAACCCTGCCCAGGTCTTCCAACGTGACCCCTCACCACCACCATCACCATCACTCATGTCTAAGAAACATCATGAAAGTCTATCTCGCAATCACCCTCACAATCAGAGCTGGATCCTGACTCTAACCATATCCCTATCCTCCACTTACAGCTAAACCACCACTTCAACTTAACCCTGGACTGCAACCAGGACCTGAAACCTCACTGTCACCATCGATGTTACCCATGCTTCACCATAAACCTGATGTTCAATCTCGTCCTCACCCTCACAACAGAGCCGGATTGTTAGCCTAAACAAAACCATGTGCTCCCTGTACACCTTTCCGAACACCTAACCCTAACCCTAGACCTAGCCCATGGAACTGAACCCTGACAGTCACCATCGACATCACCCAGGCTTCAGCGTAAACCTGATGTTCAATCTCTTCCTCATCCTCACATCAGAGCCCAGTTCTAACCCTTCCCATAACCGTATCTTCCCTGTACACCTTACCAAACACCTAACCCTAACCCTAGCCCTAGCCCATGGAATTGAACCTTGACGGTCACCATCGACATCACCCAGTCTTCAGCGTAAACCCGATGTGCAATCCCATCCTCATCCTCACATCAGAGCCCGACTCAAACCCTTCCCATAACCGTATCTTCCCTGTACACCTTACCAAACACCTAACCCTAACCCTAGCCTTGTTCCCTGGACTTACCCCTCACCATCACCATCAATGTCCCCTACGCTTCAATGAAAACCTCGACCTCAATCTATCCCTCAACATCACATCAGAGGTGAATCCTAAGCAAAATGATAAACCAATCCTCCCTGTACACATTACAGGACACCTAACCCTAAACCTAACCTTGTTCACTGGCCTGTACCCTCTCTGTTAAAATCGACATCTCCCATGCGTCACTGTAAACCTCCGTGTCAATCTCACCCTCACCATCACATCAGAGTCACACCCTAACTCCAAACGTAGTCCCGTATGTTCCATACACCTCAGTGAAAACCAACCTTCTCTCTACTGCTGGTCATTTGACATGACCACACAACTTCTCAATTGACATCTTCCATGCTTCACCTTAATCCTGAATTACAATCATACTCTCTAACTCACATCAGAGCTGGGCCCTAATGCTAACCATAATCCAAACTCCTCGTTCATGTTAAAGAACTAGTATCCATTAACCTAGCCCTAGCCCATGGATCTGAATCATCACCATCACCATCGATGTCACTGAGAATTAACCATAAACTGGATCTTCAATCTCGTACTCACCCTCACATCAGAGACAGACCCTAACTCTAATTGTAACCCTATCTTCGCCATAAACCTAAACAAACACCCAACCCTAACCCTAGTCTTTGTCCCTGGACATTGTCCCTCAGCGTCACCACTGACTTCACCGAAGGTTCGCTTTATCCATGGATTTAAATCTTGTCTTCGTAATCACTTCAGAGACAGACTCTAACTCTCACCATACATTTACCCTCAATGTTCACCATTTCGTACACCTAATACGATACCCTGCCCACGTCCTTCGCTCTGACCCCTCACCACAAACACCACCATCAAGCATGTCTATCAAAAAGAGTGAATATCATTCTCACAATCACCCTCACTTTAGAGCTGGATCCTGACTCTAACCATATCCCTATGCTCCATGCACAGTTAAACCAACACCGAAACCTAACCCTAGCTTGGCTCCTGGACCTGAAACCGCACAATCACCAACGATGTCACCCAGAATTCTCCGTAAACCCGATGTTCAATCTCGTCCTCAACCGCACTACAGAGCCAGATCATATGCCTAAATGAAACCATATAGTCCCTGTACACCTTACCAAACACCTAACCCTACCCCTAGCCCTAGCCCATGGACCTAATACCTCACAATCACCATTGACATCACCCAGGCTTCAGCGTAAACCTGATGTTCAATCTCGTCCTGATCCTCACGTCAGAGCCCAATCCGAACCCTTCCCATAACAATATCTCCCCCGTACACCTTGCCAAACACTTAACCCTGAACCTAGCCTTGTTTCCTTGACTTACCCCTCACTGTCACCATCAGCGTCCCCCATGCCTCACTGTAAAACTCCTCCTCAGTGTACCCCTTCACCTCACATCAGAGCTGGATCCTAAGCATAACGATAACCCTCTCCTCCCAGTACAACTTACAGAACACCAAACCCTAACCCTAACCTTGTTCACTGACCAAAACCCTCACCGTCAAAATCGACATCTAACACACCTCACAGTAAACGTCAAGAACAATCTCACCCTTGGGCTCACATCAGAGCTACATCCTAACTTTAAACATAGTCCTGTATGTCCCGTAAAACTTTGCGAACACCAACCCTAACTCGAGTGCTGATCACTAGACCTGACCCCTCAGCATCATATTTGACATCATCCACGCTTCACCTTAAACCTGAATTACAATCATACTCTCTACTTCACATCACACCAGACCCAAATTCTAACTGTAATCTAAACTCCCCATTCGCCTTAAAGAACTACCAACTATAATACTAGCCCTAGCCCATGGATCTAACCTACACCGCCACCTTCGAGGTCAACACATGCTTCACCGGTAACTTAAACTTCCATCTCGTCCTTACCCTCATATAAGAGACAGACCCTAAATCAAATCGTAACCCTAACTTCCAGATAAAACTTAAGTTACACCCAAGCCTAACACTAGCCCTTGTCCGTGGACATTGCCCCTCACCATCACCATTGACAACACACAAGGTTCCCTTTAAACATGGATTTAAATCTGGCCCCCTACTCACATCAGAGACAGTCCCAAACTCAAAATGTAACCCTCTCCTCACTGTTCATCGTTCGTACACCTGACCCAAAACCCTGCCCAGTTTCTTCGACCTGACCCCTCACCACCGACAGCACCATGACTCATGTCTAACAAAAATCATGAAGGTCTGTATCGAAAATGACATCAGGTCAGAGCTGGATCCTGATTCCTACCATACCCCAATCCTCCACGTACAGCGAACTGAACACCGACACCTAAACCTAGACCTGGCCCCTGGACCTGAAACCTCATCGTCACCAATGACATCACCCACGTTCAGCGCAAACCTGATGTTCAATCACTTCCTCATCCACACATCAGAGCCTGATCCTAATCCTTCCCATAACCATATCTTCCCTGTACACCTTACCAAGCACCTATCCCTAACCCTAACCTTGTTTCCTGGTTGAATCCTCACTGACAAAATCGACATCCCCCATGCCTCACTGTAAACCTCCACCTCAATGTCGTCCATGCCATCACGTCAGAGCCAGATCCTAACTCTAAACATAGTCCTATACGTCTGGTACACCTTAGCAAACACAAACCCTAACTGTAGCCCAGGTCTCTTGACCTGACACAACATCACAATTGACATCATTCACGCTTCACCTCAACTCTGAATTACAATCGTACTCTCTAACTCACATCACAGGTGAAACCAAGCTCTAACCATAATCTAAACTCCCCATTTGCCTTAAAGAAATCGCAACCCAAATCCTAGCACTAGCCCATGGACCAAACCCTCACTGTCACCTTCGACGTCACCCAGGCTTCACCGTAACCTTGAACTGCAATCTCGTACTCACCCTCACATCAGAGACAGATGCAAACACTGATAGTAACCCTACACTCCCCATTAACCTTAATGAACATGCAACCCTAAAGCAAGCACTTGTCCCTGGACCTTAACCCTTAGAGTCACCATTGACACCACTGAAGGTTATCTTTAAAAATGGATTTAAATCTTGTCCTCACTGTCACATCAGAGACAGTCTCTAACTCTACCTGCAAACCTACCCTCACTGTACACCATTCCATACACCTGATCTGAAACCCTGCCCAGGTCTTCCAACGTGACCCCTCACCACCACCATCACCATCACTCATGTCTAAGAAACATCATGAAAGTCTATCTCGCAATCACCCTCACAATCAGAGCTGGATCCTGACTCTAACCATATCCCTATCCTCCACTTACAGCTAAACCACCACTTCAACTTAACCCTGGACTGCAACCAGGACCTGAAACCTCACTGTCACCATCGATGTTACCCATGCTTCACCATAAACCTGATGTTCAATCTCGTCCTCACCCTCACAACAGAGCCGGATTGTTAGCCTAAACAAAACCATGTGCTCCCTGTACACCTTTCCGAACACCTAACCCTAACCCTAGACCTAGCCCATGGAACTGAACCCTGACAGTCACCATCGACATCACCCAGGCTTCAGCGTAAACCTGATGTTCAATCTCTTCCTCATCCTCACATCAGAGCCCAGTTCTAACCCTTCCCATAACCGTATCTTCCCTGTACACCTTACCAAACACCTAACCCTAACCCTAGCCCTAGCCCATGGAATTGAACCTTGACGGTCACCATCGACATCACCCAGGCTTCAGCGTAAACCCGATGTGCAATCCCATCCTCATCCTCACATCAGAGCCCGACTCAAACCCTTCCCATAACCGTATGTTCCCTGTACACCTTACCAAACACCTAACCCTAACCCTAGCCTTGTTCCCTGGACTTACCCCTCACCATCACCATCAATGTCCCCTACGCTTCAATGAAAACCTCGACCTCAATCTATCCCTCAACATCACATCAGAGGTGAATCCTAAGCAAAATGATAAACCAATCCTCCCTGTACACATTACAGGACACCTAACCCTAAACCTAACCTTGTTCACAGTCCTGTACCCTCTCTGTTAAAATCGACATCTCCCATGCATCACTGTAAACCTCCGTGTCAATCTCACCCTCACCATCACATCAGAGTCACACCCTAACTCCAAACGTAGTCCCGTATGTTCCATACACCTCAGTGAAAACCAACCTTCTCTCTACTGCTGGTCATTTGACATGACCACACAACATCTCAATTGACATCTTCCATGCTTCACCTTAATCCTGAATTACAATCATACTCTCTAACTCACATCAGAGCTGGGCCCTAATGCTAACCATAATCCAAACTCCTCGTTCATGTTAAAGAACTAGTATCCATTAACCTAGCCCTAGCCCATGGATCTGAATCATCACCATCACCATCGATGTCCCTGAGAATTAACCATAAACTGGATCTTCAATCTCGTACTCACCCTCACATCAGAGACAGACCCTAACTCTAATTGTAACCCTATCTTCGCCATAAACCTAAACAAACACCCAACCCTAACCCTAGTCTTTGTCCCTGGACATTGTTCCTCAGCGTCACCACTTACTTCACCGAAGGTTCGCTTTATCCATGGATTTAAATCTTGTCTTCGTAATCACTTCAGAGACAGACTCTAACTCTCACCATACATTTACCCTCAATGTTCACCATTTCGTACACCTAATACGATACCCTGCCCACGTCCTTCGCTCTGACCCCTCACCACAAACACCACCATCAAGCATGTCTATCAAAAAGAGTGAATATCATTCTCACAATCACCCTCACTTTAGAGCTGGATCCTGACTCTAACCATATCCCTATCCTCCATGCACAGTTAAACCAACACCGAAACCTAACCCTAGCTTGGCTCCTGGACCTGAAACCGCACAATCACCAACGATGTCACCCAGAATTCTCCGTAAACCCGATGTTCAATCTCGTCCTCAACCGCACTACAGAGCCAGATCATAAGCCTAAATGAAACCATATAGTCCCTGTACACCTTACCAAACACCTAACCCTACCCCTAGCCCTAGCCCATGGACCTAATACCTCACAATCACCATTGACATCACCCAGGCTTCAGCGTAAACCTGATGTTCAATCTCGTCCTGATCCTCACGTCAGAGCCCAATCCGAACCCTTCCCATAACAATATCTGCCCCGTACACCTTGCCAAACACTTAAACCTGAACCTAGCCTTGTTTCCTTGACTTACCCCTCACTGTCACCATCAGCGTCCCCCATGCCTCACTGTAAAACTCCTCCTCAGTGTACCCCTTCACCTCACATCAGAGCTGGATCCTAAGCATAACGATAACCCTCTCCTCCCAGTACAACTTACAGAACACCAAACCCTAACCCTAACCTTGTTCACTGACCAAAACCCTCACCGTCAAAATCGACATCTAACACACCTCACAGTAAACGTCAAGAACAATCTCACCCTTGGGCTCACATCAGAGCTACATCCTAACTTTAAACATAGTCCTGTATGTCCCGTAAAACTTTGCGAACACCAACCCTAACTCGAGTGCTGACACTAGACCTGACCCCTCAGCATCATATTTGACATCATCCACGCTTCACCTTAAACCTGAATTACAATCATACTCTCTACTTCACATCACACCAGACCCAAATTCTAACTGTAATCTAAACTCCCCATTCGCCTTAAAGAACTACCAACTATAATACTAGCCCTAGCCCATGGATCTAACCTACACCGCCACCTTCGATGTCAACACATGCTTCACCGGTAACTTAAACTTCCATCTCGTCCTTACCCTCATATAAGAGACAGACCCTAAATCAAATCGTAACCCTAACTTCCCCATAAAACTTAAGTTACACCCAAGCCTAACACTAGCCCTTGTCCGTGGACATTGCCCCTCACCATCACCATTGACAACACACAAGGTTCCCTTTAAACATGGATTTAAATCTGGCCCCCTACTCACATCAGAGACAGTCCCAAACTCAAAATGTAACCCTCTCCTCACTGTTCACCGTTCGTACACCTGACCCAAAACCCTGCCCAGTTTCTTCGACCTGACCCCTCACCACCGACAGCACCATGACTCATGTCTAACAAAAATCATGAAGGTCTGTATCGAAAATGACATCAGGTCAGAGCTGGATCCTGATTCCTACCATACCCCAATCCTCCACGTACAGCGAACTGAACACCGACACCTAAACCTAGACCTGGCCCCTGGACCTGAAACCTCATCGTCACCAATGACATCACCCACGTTCAGCGCAAACCTGATGTTCAATCACTTCCTCATCCGCACATCAGAGCCTGATCCTAATCCTTCCCATAACCATATCTTCCCTGTACACCTTACCAAGCACCTATCCCTAACCCTAACCTTGTTTCCTGGTTGAATCCTCACTGACAAAATCGACATCCCCCATGCCTCACTGTAAACCTCCACCTCAATGTCGTCCATGCCATCACGTCAGAGCCAGATCCTAACTCTAAACATAGTCCTATACGTCTGGTACACCTTAGCAAACACAAACCCTAACTGTAGCCCAGGTCTCTTGACCTGACACAACATCACAATTGACATCATTCACGCTTCACCTCAACTCTGAATTACAATCGTACTCTCTAACTCACATCACAGGTGAAACCAAGCTCTAACCATAATCTAAACTCCCCGTTTGCCTTAAAGAAATCGCAACCCAAATCCTAGCACTAGCCCATGGACCAAACCCTCACTGTCACCTTCGACGTCACCCAGGCTTCACCGTAACCTTGAACTGCAATCTCGTACTCACCCTCACATCAGAGACAGATGCAAACACTGATAGTAACCCTACACTCCCCATTAACCTTAATGAACATGCAACCCTAAAGCAAGCACTTGTCCCTGGACCTTAACCCTTAGAGTCACCATTGACACCACTGAAGGTTATCTTTAAAAATGGATTTAAATCTTGTCCTCACAGTCACATCAGAGACAGTCTCTAACTCTACCTGCAAACCTACCCTCGCTGTACACCATTCCATACACCTGATCTGAAACCCTGCCCAGGTCTTCCAACGTGACCCCTCACCACCACCATCACCATCACTCATGTCTAAGAAACATCATGAAAGTCTATCTCGCAATCACCCTCACAATCAGAGCTGGATCCTGACTCTAACCATATCCCATCCTCCACTTACAGCTAAACCACCACTTCAACTTAACCCTGGACTGCAACCAGGACCTGAAACCACACTGTCACCATCGATGTTACCCATGCTTCACCATAAACCTGATGTTCAATCTCGTCCTCACCCTCACAACAGAGCCGGATTGTTAGCCTAAACAAAACCATGTGCTCCCTGTACACCTTTCCGAACACCTAACCCTAACCCTAGACCTAGCCCATGGAACTGAACCCTGACAGTCACCTTCGACATCACCCAGGCTTCAGCGTAAACCTGATGTTCAATCTCTTCCTCATCCTCACATCAGAGCCCAATTCTAACCCTTCCCATAACCGTATCTTCCCTGTACACCTTACCAAACACCTAACCCTAACCCTAGCCCTAGCCCATGGAATTGAACCTTGACGGTCACCATCGACATCACCCAGGCTTCAGCGTAAACCCGATGTGCAATCCCATCCTCATCCTCACATCAGAGCCCGACTCAAACCCTTCCCATAACCGTATCTTCCCTGTACACCTTACCAAACACCTAACCCTAACCCTAGCCTTGTTCCCTGGACTTACCCCTCACCATCACCATCAATGTCCCCTACGCTTCAATGAAAACCTCGACCTCAATCTATCCCTCAACATCACATCAGAGGTGAATCCTAAGCAAAATGATAAACCAATCCTCCCTGTACACATTACAGGACACCTAACCCTAAACCTAACCTTGTTCACTGGCCTGTACCCTCTCTGTTAAAATCGACATCTCCCATGCGTCACTGTAAACCTCCGTGTCAATCTCACCCTCACCATCACATCAGAGTCACACCCTAACTCCAAACGTAGTCCCGTATGTTCCATACACCTCAGTGAAAACCAACCTTCTCTCTACTGCTGGTCATTTGACATGACCACACAACATCTCAGTTGACATCTTCCATGCTTCACCTTAATCCTGAATTACAATCATACTCTCTAACTCACATCAGAGCTGGGCCCTAATGCTAACCATAATCCAAACTCCTCGTTCATGTTAAAGAACTAGTATCCATTAACCTAGCCCTAGCCCATGGATCTGAATCATCACCATCACCATCGATGTCACTGAGAATTAACCATAAACTGGATCTTCAATCTCGTACTCACCCTCACATCAGAGACAGACACTAACTCTAATTGTAACCCTATCTTCGCCATAAACCTAAACAAACACCCAACCCTAACCCTAGTCTTTGTCCCTGGACATTGTCCCTCAGCGTCACCACTGACTTCACCAAAGGTTCGCTTTATCCATGGATTTAAATCTTGTCTTCGTAATCACTTCAGAGACAGACTCTAACTCTCGCCATACATTTACCCTCAATGTTCATCATTTCGTACACCTAATACGATACCCTGCCCACGTCCTTCGCTCTGACCCCTCACCACAAACACCACCATCAAGCATGTCTATCAAAAAGAGTGAATATCATTCTCACAATCACCCTCACTTTAGAGCTGGATCCTGACTCTAACCATACCCCTATCCTCCATGCACAGTTAAACCAACACCGAAACCTAACCCTAGCTTGGCTCCTGGACCTGAAACCGCACAATCACCAACGATGTCACCCAGAATTCTCCGTAAACCCGATGTTCAATCTCGTCCTCAACCGCACTACAGAGCCAGATCATAAGCCTAAATGAAACCATATAGTCCCTGTACACCTTACCAAACACCTAACCCTACCCCTAGCCCTAGCCCATGGACCTAATACCTCACAATCACCATTGACATCACCCAGGCTTCAGCGTAAACCTGATGTTCAATCTCGTCCTGATCCTCACGTCAGAGCCCAATCCGAACTCTTCCCATAACAATATCTCCCCCGTACACCTTGCCAAACACTTAACCCTGAACCTAGCCTTGTTTCCTTGACTTACCCCTCACTGTCACCATCAGCGTCCCCCATGCCTCACTGTAAAACTCCTCCTCAGTGTACCCCTTCACCTCACATCAGAGCTGGATCCTAAGCATAACGATAACCCTCTCCTCCCAGTACAACTTACAGAACACCAAACCCTAACCCTAACCTTGTTCACTGACCAAAACCCTCACCGTCAAAATCGACATCTAACACACCTCACAGTAAACGTCAAGAACAATCTCACCCTTGGGCTCACATCAGAGCTACATCCTAACTTTAAACATAGTCCTGTATGTCCCGTAAAACTTTGCGAACACCAACCCTAACTCGAGTGCTGATCACTAGACCTGACCCCTCAGCATCATATTTGACATCATCCACGCTTCACCTTAAACCTGAATTACAATCATACTCTCTACTTCACATCACACCAGACCCAAATTCTAACTGTAATCTAAACTCCCCATTCGCCTTAAAGAACTACCAACTATAATACTAGCCCTAGCCCATGGATCTAACCTACACCGCCACCTTCGAGGTCAACACATGCTTCACCGGTAACTTAAACTTCCATCTTGTCCTTACCCTCATATAAGAGACAGACCCTAAATCAAATCGTAACCCTAACTTCCCCATAAAACTTAAGTTACACCCAAGCCTAACACTAGCCCTTGTCCGTGGACATTGCCCCTCACCATCACCATTGACAACACACAAGGTTCCCTTTAAACGTGGATTTAAATCTGGCCCCCTACTCACATCAGAGACAGTCCCAAACTCAAAATGTAACCCTCTCCTCACTGTTCACCGTTCGTACACCTGACCCAAAACCCTGCCCAGTTTCTTCGACCCGACCCCTCACCACCGACAGCACCATGACTCATGTCTAACAAAAATCATGAAGGTCTGTATCGAAAATGACATCAGGTCAGAGCTGGATCCTGATTCCTACCATACCCCAATCCTCCACGTACAGCGAACTGAACACCGACACCTAAACCTAGACCTGGCCCCTGGACCTGAAACCTCATCGTCACCAATGACATCACCCACGTTCAGCGCAAACCTGATGTTCAATCACTTCCTCATCCACACATCAGAGCCTGATCCTAATCCTTACCATAACCAAATCTTCCCTGTACACCTTACCGAGCACCTATCCCTAACCCTAACCTTGTTTCCTGGTTGAATCCTCACTGACAAAATCGACATCCCCCATTCCTCACTGTAAACCTCCACCTCAATGTCGTCCATGCCATCACGTCAGAGCCAGATCCTAACTCTAAACATAGTCCTATACGTCTGGTACACCTTAGCAAACACAAACCCTAACTGTAGCCCAGGTCTCTTGACCTGACACAACATCACAATTGACATCATTCACGCTTCACCTCAACTCTGAATTACAATCGTACTCTCTAACTCACATCACAGGTGAAACCAAGCTCTAACCATAATCTAAACTCCCCGTTTGCCTTAAAGAAATCGCAACCCAAATCCTAGCACTAGCCCATGGACCAAACCCTCACTGTCACCTTCGACGTCACCCAGGCTTCACCGTAACCTTGAACTGCAATCTCGTACTCACCCTCACATCAGAGACAGATGCAAACACTGATAGTAACCCTACACTCCCCATTAACCTTAATGAACATGCAACCCTAAAGCAAGCACTTGTCCCTGGACCTTAACCCTTAGAGTCACCATTGACACCACTGAAGGTTATCTTTAAAAATGGATTTAAATCTTGTCCTCACAGTCACATCAGAGACAGTCTCTAACTCTACCTGCAAACCTACCCTCACTGTACACCATTCCATACACCTGATCTGAAACCCTGCCCAGGTCTTCCAACGTGACCCCTCACCACCACCATCACCATCACTCTTGTCTAAGAAACATCATGAAAGTCTATCTCGCAATCACCCTCACAATCAGAGCTGGATCCTGACTCTAACCATATCCCTATCCTCCACTTACAGCTAAACCACCACTTCAACTTAACCCTGGACTGCAACCAGGACCTGAAACCTCACTGTCACCATCGATGTTACCCATGCTTCACCATAAACCTGATGTTCAATCTCGTCCTCACCCTCACAACAGAGCCGGATTGTTAGCCTAAACAAAACCATGTGCTCCCTGTACACCTTTCCGAACACCTAACCCTAACCCTAGACCTAGCCCATGGAACTGAACCCTGACAGTCACCATCGATATCACCCAGGCTTCAGCGTAAACCTGATGTTCAATCTCTTCCTCATCCTCACATCAGAGCCCAATTCTAACCCTTCCCATAACCGTATCTTCCCTGTACACCTTACCAAACACCTAACCCTAACCCTAGCCCTAGCCCATGGAATTGAACCTTGACGGTCACCATCGACATCACCCAGGCTTCAGCGTAAACCCGATGTGCAATCCCATCCTCATCCTCACATCAGAGCCCGACTCAAACCCTTCCCATAACCGTATCTTCCCTGTACACCTTACCAAACACCTAACCCTAACCCTAGCCTTGTTCCCTGGACTTACCCCTCACCATCACCATCAATGTCCCCTACGCTTCAATGAAAACCTCGACCTCAATCTATCCCTCAACATCACATCAGAGGTGAATCCTAAGCAAAATGATAAACCAATCCTCCCTGTACACATTACAGGACACCTAACCCTAAACCTAACCTTGTTCACTGGCCTGTACCCTCTCTGTTAAAATCGACATCTCCCATGCATCACTGTAAACCTCCGTGTCAATCTCACCCTCACCATCACATCAGAGTCACACCCTAACTCCAAACGTAGTCCCGTATGTTCCATACACCTCAGTGAAAACCAACCTTCTCTCTACTGCTGGTCATTTGACATGACCACACAACATCACAGTTGACATCTTCCATGCTTCACCTTAATCCTGAATTACAATCATACTCTCTAACTCACATCAGAGCTGGGCCCTAATGCTAACCATAATCCAAACTCCTCGTTCATGTTAAAGAACTAGTATCCATTAACCTAGCCCTAGCCCATGGATCTGAATCATCACCATCACCATCGATGTCACTGAGAATTAACCATAAACTGGATCTTCAATCTCGTACTCACCCTCACATCAGAGACAGACCCTAACTCTAATTGTAACCCTATCTTCGCCATAAACCTAAACAAACACCCAACCCTAACCCTAGTCTTTGTCCCTGGACATTGTCCCTCAGCGTCACCACTGACTTCACCGAAGGATCGCTTTATCCATGGATTTAAATCTTGTCTTCGTAATCACTTCAGAGACAGACTCTAACTCTCACCATACATTTACCCTCAATGTTCACCATTTCGTACACCTAATACGATACCCTGCCCACGTCCTTCGCTCTGACCCCTCACCACAAACACCACCATCAAGCATGTCTATCAAAAAGAGTGAATATCATTCTCACAATCACCCTCACTTTAGAGCTGCATCCTGACTCTAACCATACCCCTATCCTCCATGCACAGTTAAACCAACACCGAAACCTAACCCTAGCTTGGCTCCTGGACCTGAAACCGCACAATCACCAACGATGTCACCCAGAATTCTCCGTAAACCCGATGTTCAATCTCGTCCTCAACCGCAGTACAGAGCCAGATCATAAGCCTAAATGAAACCATATAGTCCCTGTACACCTTACCAAACACCTAACCCTACCCCTAGCCCTAGCCCATGGACCTAATACCTCACAATCACCATTGACATCACCCAGGCTTCAGCGTAAACCTGATGTTCAATCTCGTCCTGATCCTCACGTCAGAGCCCAATCCGAACCCTTCCCATAACAATATCTGCCCCGTACACCTTGCCAAACACTTAACCCTGAACCTAGCCTTGTTTCCTTGACTTACCCCTCACTGTCACCATCAGCGTCCCCCATGCCTCACTGTAAAACTCCTCCTCAGTGTACCCCTTCACCTCACATCAGAGCTGGATCCTAAGCATAACGATAACCCTCTCCTCCCAGTACAACTTACAGAACACCAAACCCTAACCCTAACCTTGTTCACTGACCAAAACCCTCACCGTCAAAATCGACATCTAACACACCTCACAGTAAACGTCAAGAACAATCTCACCCTTGGGCTCACATCAGAGCTACATCCTAACTTTAAACATAGTCCTGTATGTCCCGTAAAACTTTGCGAACACCAACCCTAACTCGAGTGCTGATCACTAGACCTGACCCCTCAGCATCATATTTGACATCATCCACGCTTCACCTTAAACCTGAATTACAATCATACTCTCTACTTCACATCACACCAGACCCAAATTCTAACTGTAATCTAAACTCCCCATTCGCCTTAAAGAACTACCAACTATAATACTAGCCCTAGCCCATGGATCTAACCTACACCGCCACCTTCGAGGTCAACACATGCTTCACCGGTAACTTAAACTTCCATCTCGTCCTTACCCTCATATAAGAGACAGACCCTAAATCAAATCGTAACCCTAACTTCCCCATAAAACTTAAGTTACACCCAAGCCTAACACTAGCCCTTGTCCGTGGACATTGCCCCTCACCATCACCATTGACAACACACAAGGTTCCCTTTAAACGTGGATTTAAATCTGGCCCCCTACTCACATCAGAGACAGTCCCAAACTCAAAATGTAACCCTCTCCTCACTGTTCACCGTTCGTACACCTGACCCAAAACCCTGCCCAGTTTCTTCGACCCGACCCCTCACCACCGACAGCACCATGACTCATGTCTAACAAAAATCATGAAGGTCTGTATCGAAAATGACATCAGGTCAGAGCTGGATCCTGATTCCTACCATACCCCAATCCTCCACGTACAGCGAACTGAACACCGACACCTAAACCTAGACCTGGCCCCTGGACCTGAAACCTCATCGTCACCAATGACATCACCCACGTTCAGCGCAAACCTGATGTTCAATCACTTCCTCATCCACACATCAGAGCCTGATCCTAATCCTTCCCATAACCAAATCTTCCCTGTACACCTTACCGAGCACCTATCCCTAACCCTAACCTTGTTTCCTGGTTGAATCCTCACTGACAAAATCGACATCCCCCATGCCTCACTGTAAACCTCCACCTCAATGTCGTCCATGCCATCACGTCAGAGCCAGATCCTAACTCTAAACATAGTCCTATACGTCTGGTACACCTTAGCAAACACAAACCCTAACTGTAGCCCAGGTCTCTTGACCTGACACAACATCACAATTGACATCATTCACGCTTCACCTCAACTCTGAATTACAATCGTACTCTCTAACTCACATCACAGGTGAAACCAAGCTCTAACCATAATCTAAACTCCCCGTTTGCCTTAAAGAAATCGCAACCCAAATCCTAGCACTAGCCCATGGACCAAACCCTCACTGTCACCTTCGACGTCACCCAGGCTTCACCGTAACCTTGAACTGCAATCTCGTACTCACCCTCACATCAGAGACAGATGCAAACACTGATAGTAACCCTACACTCCCCATTAACCTTAATGAACATGCAACCCTAAAGCAAGCACTTGTCCCTGGACCTTAACCCTTAGAGTCACCATTGACACCACTGAAGGTTATCTTTAAAAATGGATTTAAATCTTGTCCTCACAGTCACATCAGAGACAGTCTCTAACTCTACCTGCAAACCTACCCTCACTGTACACCATTCCATACACCTGATCTGAAACCCTGCCCAGGTCTTCCAACGTGACCCCTCACCACCACCATCACCATCACTCATGTCTAAGAAACATCATGAAAGTCTATCTCGCAATCACCCTCACAATCAGAGCTGGATCCTGACTCTAACCATATCCCTATCCTCCACTTACAGCTAAACCACCACTTCAACTTAACCCTGGACTGCAACCAGGACCTGAAACCTCACTGTCACCATCGATGTTACCCATGCTTCACCATAAACCTGATGTTCAATCTCGTCCTCACCCTCACAACAGAGCCGGATTGTTAGCCTAAACAAAACCATGTGCTCCCTGTACACCTTTCCGAACACCTAACCCTAACCCTAGACCTAGCCCATGGAACTGAACCCTGACAGTCACCATCGACATCACCCAGGCTTCAGCGTAAACCTGATGTTCAATCTCTTCCTCATCCTCACATCAGAGCCCAATTCTAACCCTTCCCATAACCGTATCTTCCCTGTACACCTTACCAAACACCTAACCCTAACCCTAGCCCTAGCCCATGGAATTGAACCTTGACGGTCACCATCGACATCACCCAGGCTTCAGCGTAAACCCGATGTGCAATCCCATCCTCATCCTCACATCAGAGCCCGACTCAAACCCTTCCCATAACCGTATCTTCCCTGTACACCTTACCAAACACCTAACCCTAACCCTAGCCTTGTTCCCTGGACTTACCCCTCACCATCACCATCAATGTCCCCTACGCTTCAATGAAAACCTCGACCTCAATCTATCCCTCAACATCACATCAGAGGTGAATCCTAAGCAAAATGATAAACCAATCCTCCCTGTACACATTACAGGACACCTAACCCTAACCCTAACCTTGTTCACTGGCCTGTACCCTCTCTGTTAAAATCGACATCTCCCATGCATCACTGTAAACCTCCGTGTCAATCTCACCCTCACCATCACATCAGAGTCACACCCTAACTCCAAACGTAGTCCCGTATGTTCCATACACCTCAGTGAAAACCAACCTTCTCTCTACTGCTGGTCATTTGACATGACCACACAACATCACAGTTGACATCTTCCATGCTTCACCTTAATCCTGAATTACAATCATACTCTCTAACTCACATCAGAGCTGGGCCCTAATGCTAACCATAATCCAAACTCCTCGTTCATGTTAAAGAACTAGTATCCATTAACCTAGCCCTAGCCCATGGATCTGAATCATCACCATCACCATCGATGTCACTGAGAATTAACCATAAACTGGATCTTCAATCTCGTACTCACCCTCACATCAGAGACAGACCCTAACTCTAATTGTAACCCTATCTTCGCCATAAACCTAAACAAACACCCAACCCTAACCCTAGTCTTTGTCCCTGGACATTGTCCCTCAGCGTCACCACTGACTTCACCGAAGGATCGCTTTATCCATGGATTTAAATCTTGTCTTCGTAATCACTTCAGAGACAGACTCTAACTCTCACCATACATTTACCCTCAATGTTCACCATTTCGTACACCTAATACGATACCCTGCCCACGTCCTTCGCTCTGACCCCTCACCACAAACACCACCATCAAGCATGTCTATCAAAAAGAGTGAATATCATTCTCACAATCACCCTCACTTTAGAGCTGCATCCTGACTCTAACCATACCCCTATCCTCCATGCACAGTTAAACCAACACCGAAACCTAACCCTAGCTTGGCTCCTGGACCTGAAACCGCACAATCACCAACGATGTCACCCAGAATTCTCCGTAAACCCGATGTTCAATCTCGTCCTCAACCGCAGTACAGAGCCAGATCATAAGCCTAAATGAAACCATATAGTCCCTGTACACCTTACCAAACACCTAACCCTACCCCTAGCCCTAGCCCATGGACCTAATACCTCACAATCACCATTGACATCACCCAGGCTTCAGCGTAAACCTGATGTTCAATCTCGTCCTGATCCTCACGTCAGAGCCCAATCCGAACCCTTCCCATAACAATATCTGCCCCGTACACCTTGCCAAACACTTAACCCTGAACCTAGCCTTGTTTCCTTGACTTACCCCTCACTGTCACCATCAGCGTCCCCCATGCCTCACTGTAAAACTCCTCCTCAGTGTACCCCTTCACCTCACATCAGAGCTGGATCCTAAGCATAACGATAACCCTCTCCTCCCAGTACAACTTACAGAACACCAAACCCTAACCCTAACCTTGTTCACTGACCAAAACCCTCACCGTCAAAATCGACATCTAACACACCTCACAGTAAACGTCAAGAACAATCTCACCCTTGGGCTCACATCAGAGCTACATCCTAACTTTAAACATAGTCCTGTATGTCCCGTAAAACTTTGCGAACACCAACCCTAACTCGAGTGCTGATCACTAGACCTGACCCCTCAGCATCATATTTGACATCATCCACGCTTCACCTTAAACCTGAATTACAATCATACTCTCTACTTCACATCACACCAGACCCAAATTCTAACTGTAATCTAAACTCCCCATTCGCCTTAAAGAACTACCAACTATAATACTAGCCCTAGCCCATGGATCTAACCTACACCGCCACCTTCGAGGTCAACACATGCTTCACCGGTAACTTAAACTTCCATCTCGTCCTTACCCTCATATAAGAGACAGACCCTAAATCAAATCGTAACCCTAACTTCCCCATAAAACTTAAGTTACACCCAAGCCTAACACTAGCCCTTGTCCGTGGACATTGCCCCTCACCATCACCATTGACAACACACAAGGTTCCCTTTAAACGTGGATTTAAATCTGGCCCCCTACTCACATCAGAGACAGTCCCAAACTCAAAATGTAACCCTCTCCTCACTGTTCACCGTTCGTACACCTGACCCAAAACCCTGCCCAGTTTCTTCGACCCGACCCCTCACCACCGACAGCACCATGACTCATGTCTAACAAAAATCATGAAGGTCTGTATCGAAAATGACATCAGGTCAGAGCTGGATCCTGATTCCTACCATACCCCAATCCTCCACGTACAGCGAACTGAACACCGACACCTAAACCTAGACCTGGCCCCTGGACCTGAA
The DNA here is from genome assembly GCF_040802235.1 of Manis javanica. Taxonomy (NCBI): domain Eukaryota; kingdom Metazoa; phylum Chordata; class Mammalia; order Pholidota; family Manidae; genus Manis; species Manis javanica. Next base: position 622,375 of record NW_027332168.1, on the reverse strand, counting down.
ACCTCATCGTCACCAATGACATCACCCACGTTCAGCGCAAACCTGATGTTCAATCACTTCCTCATCCACACATCAGAGCCTGATCCTAATCCTTCCCATAACCAAATCTTCCCTGTACACCTTACCAAGCACCTATCCCTAACCCTAACCTTGTTTCCTGGTTGAATCCTCACTGACAAAATCGACATCCCCCATGCCTCACTGTAAACCTCCACCTCAATGTCGTCCATGCCATCACGTCAGAGCCAGATCCTAACTCTAAACATAGTCCTATACGTCTGGTACACCTTAGCAAACACAAACCCTAACTGTAGCCCAGGTCTCTTGACCTGACACAACATCACAATTGACATCATTCACGCTTCACCTCAACTCTGAATTACAATCGTACTCTCTAACTCACATCACAGGTGAAACCAAGCTCTAACCATAATCTAAACTCCCCGTTTGCCTTAAAGAAATCGCAACCCAAATCCTAGCACTAGCCCATGGACCAAACCCTCACTGTCACCTTCGACGTCACCCAGGCTTCACCGTAACCTTGAACTGCAATCTCGTACTCACCCTCACATCAGAGACAGATGCAAACACTGATAGTAACCCTACACTCCCCATTAACCTTAATGAACATGCAACCCTAAAGCAAGCACTTGTCCCTGGACCTTAACCCTTAGAGTCACCATTGACACCACTGAAGGTTATCTTTAAAAATGGATTTAAATCTTGTCCTCACAGTCACATCAGAGACAGTCTCTAACTCTACCTGCAAACCTACCCTCACTGTACACCATTCCATACACCTGATCTGAAACCCTGCCCAGGTCTTCCAACGTGACCCCTCACCACCACCATCACCATCACTCATGTCTAAGAAACATCATGAAAGTCTATCTCGCAATCACCCTCACAATCAGAGCTGGATCCTGACTCTAACCATATCCCTATCCTCCACTTACAGCTAAACCACCACTTCAACTTAACCCTGGACTGCAACCAGGACCTGAAACCTCACTGTCACCATCGATGTTACCCATGCTTCACCATAAACCTGATGTTCAATCTCGTCCTCACCCTCACAACAGAGCCGGATTGTTAGCCTAAACAAAACCATGTGCTCCCTGTACACCTTTCCGAACACCTAACCCTAACCCTAGACCTAGCCCATGGAACTGAACCCTGACAGTCACCATCGACATCACCCAGGCTTCAGCGTAAACCTGATGTTCAATCTCTTCCTCATCCTCACATCAGAGCCCAGTTCTAACCCTTCCCATAACCGTATCTTCCCTGTACACCTTACCAAACACCTAACCCTAACCCTAGCCCTAGCCCATGGAATTGAACCTTGACGGTCACCATCGACATCACCCAGGCTTCAGCGTAAACCCGATGTGCAATCCCATCCTCATCCTCACATCAGAGCCCGACTCAAACCCTTCCCATAACCGTATCTTCCCTGTACACCTTACCAAACACCTAACCCTAACCCTAGCCTTGTTCCCTGGACTTACCCCTCACCATCACCATCAATGTCCCCTACGCTTCAATGAAAACCTCGACCTCAATCTATCCCTCAACATCACATCAGAGGTGAATCCTAAGCAAAATGATAAACCAATCCTCCCTGTACACATTACAGGACACCTAACCCTAACCCTAACCTTGTTCACTGGCCTGTACCCTCTCTGTTAAAATCGACATCTCCCATGCGTCACTGTAAACCTCCGTGTCAATCTCACCCTCACCATCACATCAGAGTCACACCCTAACTCCAAACGTAGTCCCGTATGTTCCATACACCTCAGTGAAAACCAACCTTCTCTCTACTGCTGGTCATTTGACATGACCACACAACATCTCAATTGACATCTTCCATGCTTCACCTTAATCCTGAATTACAATCATACTCTCTAACTCACATCAGAGCTGGGCCCTAATGCTAACCATAATCCAAACTCCTCGTTCATGTTAAAGAACTAGTATCCATTAACCTAGCCCTAGCCCATGGATCTGAATCATCACCATCACCATCGATGTCACTGAGAATTAACCATAAACTGGATCTTCAATCTCGTACTCACCCTCACATCAGAGACAGACCCTAACTCTAATTGTAACCCTATCTTCGCCATAAACCTAAACAAACACCCAACCCTAACCCTAGTCTTTGTCCCTGGACATTGTCCCTCAGCGTCACCACTGACTTCACCGAAGGTTCGCTTTATCCATGGATTTAAATCTTGTCTTCGTAATCACTTCAGAGACAGACTCTAACTCTCACCATACATTTACCCTCAATGTTCACCATTTCGTACACCTAATACGATACCCTGCCCACGTCCTTCGCTCTGACCCCTCACCACAAACACCACCATCAAGCATGTCTATCAAAAAGAGTGAATATCATTCTCACAATCACCCTCACTTTAGAGCTGGATCCCGACTCTAACCATATCCCTATCCTCCATGCACAGTTAAACCAACACCGAAACCTAACCCTAGCTTGGCTCCTGGACCTGAAACCGCACAATCACCAACGATGTCACCCAGAATTCTCCGTAAACCCGATGTTCAATCTCGTCCTCAACCGCACTACAGAGCCAGATCATAAGCCTAAATGAAACCATATAGTCCCTGTACACCTTACCAAACACCTAACCCTACCCCTAGCCCTAGCCCATGGACCTAATACCTCACAATCACCATTGACATCACCCAGGCTTCAGCGTAAACCTGATGTTCAATCTCGTCCTGATCCTCACGTCAGAGCCCAATCCGAACCCTTCCCATAACAATATCTCCCCCGTACACCTTGCCAAACACTTAACCCTGAACCTAGCCTTGTTTCCTTGACTTACCCCTCACTGTCACCATCAGCGTCCCCCATGCCTCACTGTAAAACTCCTCCTCAGTGTACCCCTTCACCTCACATCAGAGCTGGATCCTAAGCATAACGATAACCCTCTCCTCCCAGTACAACTTACAGAACACCAAACCCTAACCCTAACCTTGTTCACTGACCAAAACCCTCACCGTCAAAATCGACATCTAACACACCTCACAGTAAACGTCAAGAACAATCTCACCCTTGGGCTCACATCAGAGCTACATCCTAACTTTAAACATAGTCCTGTATGTCCCGTAAAACTTTGCGAACACCAACCCTAACTCGAGTGCTGATCACTAGACCTGACCCCTCAGCATCATATTTGACATCATCCACGCTTCACCTTAAACCTGAATTACAATCATACTCTCTACTTCACATCACACCAGACCCAAATTCTAACTGTAATCTAAACTCCCCATTCGCCTTAAAGAACTACCAACTATAATACTAGCCCTAGCCCATGGATCTAACCTACACCGCCACCTTCGAGGTCAACACATGCTTCACCGGTAACTTAAACTTCCATCTCGTCCTTACCCTCATATAAGAGACAGACCCTAAATCAAATCGTAACCCTAACTTCCCCATAAAACTTAAGTTACACCCAAGCCTAACACTAGCCCTTGTCCGTGGACATTGCCCCTCACCATCACCATTGACAACACACAAGGTTCCCTTTAAACGTGGATTTAAATCTGGCCCCCTACTCACATCAGAGACAGTCCCAAACTCAAAATGTAACCCTCTCCTCACTGTTCACCGTTCGTACACCTGACCCAAAACCCTGCCCAGTTTCTTCGACCCGACCCCTCACCACCGACAGCACCATGACTCATGTCTAACAAAAATCATGAAGGTCTGTATCGAAAATGACATCAGGTCAGAGCTGGATCCTGATTCCTACCATACCCCAATCCTCCACGTACAGCGAACTGAACACCGACACCTAAACCTAGACCTGGCCCCTGGACCTGAAACCTCATCGTCACCAATGACATCACCCACGTTCAGCGCAAACCTGATGTTCAATCACTTCCTCATCCACACATCAGAGCCTGATCCTAATCCTTCCCATAACCAAATCTTCCCTGTACACCTTACCAAGCACCTATCCCTAACCCTAACCTTGTTTCCTGGTTGAATCCTCACTGACAAAATCGACATCCCCCATGCCTCACTGTAAACCTCCACCTCAATGTCGTCCATGCCATCACGTCAGAGCCAGATCCTAACTCTAAACATAGTCCTATACGTCTGGTACACCTTAGCAAACACAAACCCTAACTGTAGCCCAGGTCTCTTGACCTGACACAACATCACAATTGACATCATTCACGCTTCACCTCAACTCTGAATTACAATCGTACTCTCTAACTCACATCACAGGTGAAACCAAGCTCTAACCATAATCTAAACTCCCCGTTTGCCTTAAAGAAATCGCAACCCAAATCCTAGCACTAGCCCATGGACCAAACCCTCACTGTCACCTTCGACGTCACCCAGGCTTCACCGTAACCTTGAACTGCAATCTCGTACTCACCCTCACATCAGAGACAGATGCAAACACTGATAGTAACCCTACACTCCCCATTAACCTTAATGAACATGCAACCCTAAAGCAAGCACTTGTCCCTGGACCTTAACCCTTAGAGTCACCATTGACACCACTGAAGGTTATCTTTAAAAATGGATTTAAATCTTGTCCTCACAGTCACATCAGAGACAGTCTCTAACTCTACCTGCAAACCTACCCTCACTGTACACCATTCCATACACCTGATCTGAAACCCTGCCCAGGTCTTCCAACGTGACCCCTCACCACCACCATCACCATCACTCATGTCTAAGAAACATCATGAAAGTCTATCTCGCAATCACCCTCACAATCAGAGCTGGATCCTGACTCTAACCATATCCCTATCCTCCACTTACAGCTAAACCACCACATCAACTTAACCCTGGACTGCAACCAGGACCTGAAACCTCACTGTCACCATCGATGTTACCCATGCTTCACCATAAACCTGATGTTCAATCTCGTCCTCACCCTCACAACAGAGCCGGATTGTTAGCCTAAACAAAACCATGTGCTCCCTGTACACCTTTCCGAACACCTAACCCTAACCCTAGACCTAGCCCATGGAACTGAACCCTGACAGTCACCATCGACATCACCCAGGCTTCAGCGTAAACCTGATGTTCAATCTCTTCCTCATCCTCACATCAGAGCCCAATTCTAACCCTTCCCATAACCGTATCTTCCCTGTACACCTTACCAAACACCTAACCCTAACCCTAGCCCTAGCCCATGGAATTGAACCTTGACGGTCACCATCGACATCACCCAGGCTTCAGCGTAAACCCGATGTGCAATCCCATCCTCATCCTCACATCAGAGCCCGACTCAAACCCTTCCCATAACCGTATCTTCCCTGTACACCTTACCAAACACCTAACCCTAACCCTAGCCTTGTTCCCTGGACTTACCCCTCACCATCACCATCAATGTCCCCTACGCTTCAATGAAAACCTCGACCTCAATCTATCCCTCAACATCACATCAGAGGTGAATCCTAAGCAAAATGATAAACCAATCCTCCCTGTACACATTACAGGACACCTAACCCTAACCCTAACCTTGTTCACTGGCCTGTACCCTCTCTGTTAAAATCGACATCTCCCATGCGTCACTGTAAACCTCCGTGTCAATCTCACCCTCACCATCACATCAGAGTCACACCCTAACTCCAAACGTAGTCCCGTATGTTCCATACACCTCAGTGAAAACCAACCTTCTCTCTACTGCTGGTCATTTGACATGACCACACAACATCTCAATTGACATCTTCCATGCTTCACCTTAATCCTGAATTACAATCATACTCTCTAACTCACATCAGAGCTGGGCCCTAATGCTAACCATAATCCAAACTCCTCGTTCATGTTAAAGAACTAGTATCCATTAACCTAGCCCTAGCCCATGGATCTGAATCATCACCATCACCATCGATGTCACTGAGAATTAACCATAAACTGGATCTTCAATCTCGTACTCACCCTCACATCAGAGACAGACCCTAACTCTAATTGTAACCCTATCTTCGCCATAAACCTAAACAAACACCCAACCCTAACCCTAGTCTTTGTCCCTGGACATTGTCCCTCAGCGTCACCACTGACTTCACCGAAGGTTCGCTTTATCCATGGATTTAAATCTTGTCTTCGTAATCACTTCAGAGACAGACTCTAACTCTCACCATACATTTACCCTCAATGTTCACCATTTCGTACACCTAATACGATACCCTGCCCACGTCCTTCGCTCTGACCCCTCACCACAAACACCACCATCAAGCATGTCTATCAAAAAGAGTGAATATCATTCTCACAATCACCCTCACTTTAGAGCTGGATCCTGACTCTAACCATATCCCTATCCTCCATGCACAGTTAAACCAACACCGAAACCTAACCCTAGCTTGGCTCCTGGACCTGAAACCGCACAATCACCAACGATGTCACCCAGAATTCTCCGTAAACCCGATGTTCAATCTCGTCCTCAACTGCACTACAGAGCCAGATCATAAGCCTAAATGAAACCATATAGTCCCTGTACACCTTACCAAACACCTAACCCTACCCCTAGCCCTAGCCCATGGACCTAATACCTCACAATCACCATTGACATCACCCAGGCTTCAGCGTAAACCTGATGTTCAATCTCGTCCTGATCCTCACGTCAGAGCCCAATCCGAACCCTTCCCATAACAATATCTCCCCCGTACACCTTGCCAAACACTTAACCCTGAACCTAGCCTTGTTTCCTTGACTTACCCCTCACTGTCACCATCAGCGTCCCCCATGCCTCACTGTAAAACTCCTCCTCAGTGTACCCCTTCACCTCACATCAGAGCTGGATCCTAAGCATAACGATAACCCTCTCCTCCCAGTACAACTTACAGAACACCAAACCCTAACCCTAACCTTGTTCACTGACCAAAACCCTCACCGTCAAAATCGACATCTAACACACCTCACAGTAAACGTCAAGAACAATCTCACCCTTGGGCTCACATCAGAGCTACATCCTAACTTTAAACATAGTCCTGTATGTCCCGTAAAACTTTGCGAACACCAACCCTAACTCGAGTGCTGATCACTAGACCTGACCCCTCAGCATCATATTTGACATCATCCACGCTTCACCTTAAACCTGAATTACAATCATACTCTCTACTTCACATCACACCAGACCCAAATTCTAACTGTAATCTAAACTCCCCATTCGCCTTAAAGAACTACCAACTATAATACTAGCCCTAGCCCATGGATCTAACCTACACCGCCACCTTCGATGTCAACACATGCTTCACCGGTAACTTAAACTTCCATCTCGTCCTTACCCTCATATAAGAGACAGACCCTAAATCAAATCGTAACCCTAACTTCCCCATAAAACTTAAGTTACACCCAAGCCTAACACTAGCCCTTGTCCGTGGACATTGCCCCTCACCATCACCATTGACAACACACAAGGTTCCCTTTAAACATGGATTTAAATCTGGCCCCCTACTCGCATCAGAGACAGTCCCAAACTCAAAATGTAACCCTCTCCTCACTGTTCACCGTTCGTACACCTGACCCAAAACCCTGCCCAGTTTCTTCGACCTGACCCCTCACCACCGACAGCACCATGACTCATGTCTAACAAAAATCATGAAGGTCTGTATCGAAAATGACATCAGGTCAGAGCTGGATCCTGATTCCTACCATACCCCAATCCTCCACGTACAGCGAACTGAACACCGACACCTAAACCTAGACCTGGCCCCTGGACCTGAAACCTCATCGTCACCAATGACATCACCCACGTTCAGCGCAAACCTGATGTTCAATCACTTCCTCATCCACACATCAGAGCCTGATCCTAATCCTTCCCATAACCATATCTTCCCTGTACACCTTACCAAGCACCTATCCCTAACCCTAACCTTGTTTCCTGGTTGAATCCTCACTGACAAAATCGACATCCCCCATGCCTCACTGTAAACCTCCACCTCAATGTCGTCCATGCCATCACGTCAGAGCCAGATCCTAACTCTAAACATAGTCCTATACGTCTGGTACACCTTAGCAAACACAAACCCTAACTGTAGCCCAGGTCTCTTGACCTGACACAACATCACAATTGACATCATTCACGCTTCACCTCAACTCTGAATTACAATCGTACTCTCTAACTCACATCACAGGTGAAACCAAGCTCTAACCATAATCTAAACTCCCCATTTGCCTTAAAGAAATCGCAACCCAAATCCTAGCACTAGCCCATGGACCAAACCCTCACTGTCACCTTCGACGTCACCCAGGCTTCACCGTAACCTTGAACTGCAATCTCGTACTCACCCTCACATCAGAGACAGATGCAAACACTGATAGTAACCCTACACTCCCCATTAACCTTAATGAACATGCAACCCTAAAGCAAGCACTTGTCCCTGGACCTTAACCCTTAGAGTCACCATTGACACCACTGAAGGTTATCTTTAAAAATGGATTTAAATCTTGTCCTCACAGTCACATCAGAGACAGTCTCTAACTCTACCTGCAAACCTACCCTCACTGTACACCATTCCATACACCTGATCTGAAACCCTGCCCAGGTCTTCCAACGTGACCCCTCACCACCACCATCACCATCACTCATGTCTAAGAAACATCATGAAAGTCTATCTCGCAATCACCCTCACAATCAGAGCTGGATCCTGACTCTAACCATATCCCTATCCTCCACTTACAGCTAAACCACCACTTCAACTTAACCCTGGACTGCAACCAGGACCTGAAACCTCACTGTCACCATCGATGTTACCCATGCTTCACCATAAACCTGATGTTCAATCTCGTCCTCACCCTCACAACAGAGCCGGATTGTTAGCCTAAACAAAACCATGTGCTCCCTGTACACCTTTCCGAACACCTAACCCTAACCCTAGACCTAGCCCATGGAACTGAACCCTGACAGTCACCATCGACATCACCCAGGCTTCAGCGTAAACCTGATGTTCAATCTCTTCCTCATCCTCACATCAGAGCCCAGTTCTAACCCTTCCCATAACCGTATCTTCCCTGTACACCTTACCAAACACCTAACCCTAACCCTAGCCCTAGCCCATGGAATTGAACCTTGACGGTCACCATCGACATCACCCAGGCTTCAGCGTAAACCCGATGTGCAATCCCATCCTCATCCTCACATCAGAGCCCGACTCAAACCCTTCCCATAACCGTATCTTCCCTGTACACCTTACCAAACACCTAACCCTAACCCTAGCCTTGTTCCCTGGACTTACCCCTCACCATCACCATCAATGTCCCCTACGCTTCAATGAAAACCTCGACCTCAATCTATCCCTCAACATCACATCAGAGGTGAATCCTAAGCAAAATGATAAACCAATCCTCCCTGTACACATTACAGGACACCTAACCCTAACCCTAACCTTGTTCACTGGCCTGTACCCTCTCTGTTAAAATCGACATCTCCCATGCGTCACTGTAAACCTCCGTGTCAATCTCACCCTCACCATCACATCAGAGTCACACCCTAACTCCAAACGTAGTCCCGTATGTTCCATACACCTCAGTGAAAACCAACCTTCTCTCTACTGCTGGTCATTTGACATGACCACACAACATCTCAATTGACATCTTCCATGCTTCACCTTAATCCTGAATTACAATCATACTCTCTAACTCACATCAGAGCTGGGCCCTAATGCTAACCATAATCCAAACTCCTCGTTCATGTTAAAGAACTAGTATCCATTAACCTAGCCCTAGCCCATGGATCTGAATCATCACCATCACCATCGATGTCACTGAGAATTAACCATAAACTGGATCTTCAATCTCGTACTCACCCTCACATCAGAGACAGACCCTAACTCTAATTGTAACCCTATCTTCGCCATAAACCTAAACAAACACCCAACCCTAACCCTAGTCTTTGTCCCTGGACATTGTCCCTCAGCGTCACCACTGACTTCACCGAAGGTTCGCTTTATCCATGGATTTAAATCTTGTCTTCGTAATCACTTCAGAGACAGACTCTAACTCTCACCATACATTTACCCTCAATGTTCACCATTTCGTACACCTAATACGATACCCTGCCCACGTCCTTCGCTCTGACCCCTCACCACAAACACCACCATCAAGCATGTCTATCAAAAAGAGTGAATATCATTCTCACAATCACCCTCACTTTAGAGCTGGATCCCGACTCTAACCATATCCCTATCCTCCATGCACAGTTAAACCAACACCGAAACCTAACCCTAGCTTGGCTCCTGGACCTGAAACCGCACAATCACCAACGATGTCACCCAGAATTCTCCGTAAACCCGATGTTCAATCTCGTCCTCAACCGCACTACAGAGCCAGATCATAAGCCTAAATGAAACCATATAGTCCCTGTACACCTTACCAAACACCTAACCCTACCCCTAGCCCTAGCCCATGGACCTAATACCTCACAATCACCATTGACATCACCCAGGCTTCAGCGTAAACCTGATGTTCAATCTCGTCCTGATCCTCACGTCAGAGCCCAATCCGAACCCTTCCCATAACAATATCTCCCCCGTACACCTTGCCAAACACTTAACCCTGAACCTAGCCTTGTTTCCTTGACTTACCCCTCACTGTCACCATCAGCGTCCCCCATGCCTCACTGTAAAACTCCTCCTCAGTGTACCCCTTCACCTCACATCAGAGCTGGATCCTAAGCATAACGATAACCCTCTCCTCCCAGTACAACTTACAGAACACCAAACCCTAACCCTAACCTTGTTCACTGACCAAAACCCTCACCGTCAAAATCGACATCTAACACACCTCACAGTAAACGTCAAGAACAATCTCACCCTTGGGCTCACATCAGAGCTACATCCTAACTTTAAACATAGTCCTGTATGTCCCGTAAAACTTTGCGAACACCAACCCTAACTCGAGTGCTGATCACTAGACCTGACCCCTCAGCATCATATTTGACATCATCCACGCTTCACCTTAAACCTGAATTACAATCATACTCTCTACTTCACATCACACCAGACCCAAATTCTAACTGTAATCTAAACTCCCCATTCGCCTTAAAGAACTACCAACTATAATACTAGCCCTAGCCCATGGATCTAACCTACACCGCCACCTTCGATGTCAACACATGCTTCACCGGTAACTTAAACTTCCATCTCGTCCTTACCCTCATATAAGAGACAGACCCTAAATCAAATCGTAACCCTAACTTCCCCATAAAACTTAAGTTACACCCAAGCCTAACACTAGCCCTTGTCCGTGGACATTGCCCCTCACCATCACCATTGACAACACACAAGGTTCCCTTTAAACATGGATTTAAATCTGGCCCCCTACTCGCATCAGAGACAGTCCCAAACTCAAAATGTAACCCTCTCCTCACTGTTCACCGTTCGTACACCTGACCCAAAACCCTGCCCAGTTTCTTCGACCTGACCCCTCACCACCGACAGCACCATGACTCATGTCTAACAAAAATCATGAAGGTCTGTATCGAAAATGACATCAGGTCAGAGCTGGATCCTGATTCCTACCATACCCCAATCCTCCACGTACAGCGAACTGAACACCGACACCTAAACCTAGACCTGGCCCCTGGACCTGAAACCTCATCGTCACCAATGACATCACCCACGTTCAGCGCAAACCTGATGTTCAATCACTTCCTCATCCACACATCAGAGCCTGATCCTAATCCTTCCCATAACCATATCTTCCCTGTACACCTTACCAAGCACCTATCCCTAACCCTAACCTTGTTTCCTGGTTGAATCCTCACTGACAAAATCGACATCCCCCATGCCTCACTGTAAACCTCCACCTCAATGTCGTCCATGCCATCACGTCAGAGCCAGATCCTAACTCTAAACATAGTCCTATACGTCTGGTACACCTTAGCAAACACAAACCCTAACTGTAGCCCAGGTCTCTTGACCTGACACAACATCACAATTGACATCATTCACGCTTCACCTCAACTCTGAATTACAATCGTACTCTCTAACTCACATCACAGGTGAAACCAAGCTCTAACCATAATCTAAACTCCCCATTTGCCTTAAAGAAATCGCAACCCAAATCCTAGCACTAGCCCATGGACCAAACCCTCACTGTCACCTTCGACGTCACCCAGGCTTCACCGTAACCTTGAACTGCAATCTCGTACTCACCCTCACATCAGAGACAGATGCAAACACTGATAGTAACCCTACACTCCCCATTAACCTTAATGAACATGCAACCCTAAAGCAAGCACTTGTCCCTGGACCTTAACCCTTAGAGTCACCATTGACACCACTGAAGGTTATCTTTAAAAATGGATTTAAATCTTGTCCTCACAGTCACATCAGAGACAGTCTCTAACTCTACCTGCAAACCTACCCTCACTGTACACCATTCCATACACCTGATCTGAAACCCTGCCCAGGTCTTCCAACGTGACCCCTCACCACCACCATCACCATCACTCATGTCTAAGAAACATCATGAAAGTCTATCTCGCAATCACCCTCACAATCAGAGCTGGATCCTGACTCTAACCATATCCCTATCCTCCACTTACAGCTAAACCACCACTTCAACTTAACCCTGGACTGCAACCAGGACCTGAAACCTCACTGTCACCATCGATGTTACCCATGCTTCACCATAAACCTGATGTTCAATCTCGTCCTCACCCTCACAACAGAGCCGGATTGTTAGCCTAAACAAAACCATGTGCTCCCTGTACACCTTTCCGAACACCTAACCCTAACCCTAGACCTAGCCCATGGAACTGAACCCTGACAGTCACCATCGACATCACCCAGGCTTCAGCGTAAACCTGATGTTCAATCTCTTCCTCATCCTCACATCAGAGCCCAGTTCTAACCCTTCCCATAACCGTATCTTCCCTGTACACCTTACCAAACACCTAACCCTAACCCTAGCCCTAGCCCATGGAATTGAACCTTGACGGTCACCATCGACATCACCCAGGCTTCAGCGTAAACCCGATGTGCAATCCCATCCTCATCCTCACATCAGAGCCCGACTCAAACCCTTCCCATAACCGTATCTTCCCTGTACACCTTACCAAACACCTAACCCTAACCCTAGCCTTGTTCCCTGGACTTACCCCTCACCATCACCATCAATGTCCCCTACGCTTCAATGAAAACCTCGACCTCAATCTATCCCTCAACATCACATCAGAGGTGAATCCTAAGCAAAATGATAAACCAATCCTCCCTGTACACATTACAGGACACCTAACCCTAACCCTAACCTTGTTCACTGGCCTGTACCCTCTCTGTTAAAATCGACATCTCCCATGCGTCACTGTAAACCTCCGTGTCAATCTCACCCTCACCATCACATCAGAGTCACACCCTAACTCCAAACGTAGTCCCGTATGTTCCATACACCTCAGTGAAAACCAACCTTCTCTCTACTGCTGGTCATTTGACATGACCACACAACATCTCAATTGACATCTTCCATGCTTCACCTTAATCCTGAATTACAATCATACTCTCTAACTCACATCAGAGCTGGGCCCTAATGCTAACCATAATCCAAACTCCTCGTTCATGTTAAAGAACTAGTATCCATTAACCTAGCCCTAGCCCATGGATCTGAATCATCACCATCACCATCGATGTCACTGAGAATTAACCATAAACTGGATCTTCAATCTCGTACTCACCCTCACATCAGAGACAGACCCTAACTCTAATTGTAACCCTATCTTCGCCATAAACCTAAACAAACACCCAACCCTAACCCTAGTCTTTGTCCCTGGACATTGTCCCTCAGCGTCACCACTGACTTCACCGAAGGTTCGCTTTATCCATGGATTTAAATCTTGTCTTCGTAATCACTTCAGAGACAGACTCTAACTCTCACCATACATTTACCCTCAATGTTCACCATTTCGTACACCTAATACGATACCCTGCCCACGTCCTTCGCTCTGACCCCTCACCACAAACACCACCATCAAGCATGTCTATCAAAAAGAGTGAATATCATTCTCACAATCACCCTCACTTTAGAGCTGGATCCCGACTCTAACCATATCCCTATCCTCCATGCACAGTTAAACCAACACCGAAACCTAACCCTAGCTTGGCTCCTGGACCTGAAACCGCACAATCACCAACGATGTCACCCAGAATTCTCCGTAAACCCGATGTTCAATCTCGTCCTCAACCGCACTACAGAGCCAGATCATAAGCCTAAATGAAACCATATAGTCCCTGTACACCTTACCAAACACCTAACCCTACCCCTAGCCCTAGCCCATGGACCTAATACCTCACAATCACCATTGACATCACCCAGGCTTCAGCGTAAACCTGATGTTCAATCTCGTCCTGATCCTCACGTCAGAGCCCAATCCGAACCCTTCCCATAACAATATCTCCCCCGTACACCTTGCCAAACACTTAACCCTGAACCTAGCCTTGTTTCCTTGACTTACCCCTCACTGTCACCATCAGCGTCCCCCATGCCTCACTGTAAAACTCCTCCTCAGTGTACCCCTTCACCTCACATCAGAGCTGGATCCTAAGCATAACGATAACCCTCTCCTCCCAGTACAACTTACAGAACACCAAACCCTAACCCTAACCTTGTTCACTGACCAAAACCCTCACCGTCAAAATCGACATCTAACACACCTCACAGTAAACGTCAAGAACAATCTCACCCTTGGGCTCACATCAGAGCTACATCCTAACTTTAAACATAGTCCTGTATGTCCCGTAAAACTTTGCGAACACCAACCCTAACTCGAGTGCTGATCACTAGACCTGACCCCTCAGCATCATATTTGACATCATCCACGCTTCACCTTAAACCTGAATTACAATCATACTCTCTACTTCACATCACACCAGACCCAAATTCTAACTGTAATCTAAACTCCCCATTCGCCTTAAAGAACTACCAACTATAATACTAGCCCTAGCCCATGGATCTAACCTACACCGCCACCTTCGATGTCAACACATGCTTCACCGGTAACTTAAACTTCCATCTCGTCCTTACCCTCATATAAGAGACAGACCCTAAATCAAATCGTAACCCTAACTTCCCCATAAAACTTAAGTTACACCCAAGCCTAACACTAGCCCTTGTCCGTGGACATTGCCCCTCACCATCACCATTGACAACACACAAGGTTCCCTTTAAACATGGATTTAAATCTGGCCCCCTACTCGCATCAGAGACAGTCCCAAACTCAAAATGTAACCCTCTCCTCACTGTTCACCGTTCGTACACCTGACCCAAAACCCTGCCCAGTTTCTTCGACCTGACCCCTCACCACCGACAGCACCATGACTCATGTCTAACAAAAATCATGAAGGTCTGTATCGAAAATGACATCAGGTCAGAGCTGGATCCTGATTCCTACCATACCCCAATCCTCCACGTACAGCGAACTGAACACCGACACCTAAACCTAGACCTGGCCCCTGGACCTGAAACCTCATCGTCACCAATGACATCACCCACGTTCAGCGCAAACCTGATGTTCAATCACTTCCTCATCCACACATCAGAGCCTGATCCTAATCCTTCCCATAACCATATCTTCCCTGTACACCTTACCAAGCACCTATCCCTAACCCTAACCTTGTTTCCTGGTTGAATCCTCACTGACAAAATCGACATCCCCCATGCCTCACTGTAAACCTCCACCTCAATGTCGTCCATGCCATCACGTCAGAGCCAGATCCTAACTCTAAACATAGTCCTATACGTCTGGTACACCTTAGCAAACACAAACCCTAACTGTAGCCCAGGTCTCTTGACCTGACACAACATCACAATTGACATCATTCACGCTTCACCTCAACTCTGAATTACAATCGTACTCTCTAACTCACATCACAGGTGAAACCAAGCTCTAACCATAATCTAAACTCCCCATTTGCCTTAAAGAAATCGCAACCCAAATCCTAGCACTAGCCCATGGACCAAACCCTCACTGTCACCTTCGACGTCACCCAGGCTTCACCGTAACCTTGAACTGCAATCTCGTACTCACCCTCACATCAGAGACAGATGCAAACACTGATAGTAACCCTACACTCCCCATTAACCTTAATGAACATGCAACCCTAAAGCAAGCACTTGTCCCTGGACCTTAACCCTTAGAGTCACCATTGACACCACTGAAGGTTATCTTTAAAAATGGATTTAAATCTTGTCCTCACAGTCACATCAGAGACAGTCTCTAACTCTACCTGCAAACCTACCCTCACTGTACACCATTCCATACACCTGATCTGAAACCCTGCCCAGGTCTTCCAACGTGACCCCTCACCACCACCATCACCATCACTCATGTCTAAGAAACATCATGAAAGTCTATCTCGCAATCACCCTCACAATCAGAGCTGGATCCTGACTCTAACCATATCCCTATCCTCCACTTACAGCTAAACCACCACTTCAACTTAACCCTGGACTGCAACCAGGACCTGAAACCTCACTGTCACCATCGATGTTACCCATGCTTCACCATAAACCTGATGTTCAATCTCGTCCTCACCCTCACAACAGAGCCGGATTGTTAGCCTAAACAAAACCATGTGCTCCCTGTACACCTTTCCGAACACCTAACCCTAACCCTAGACCTAGCCCATGGAACTGAACCCTGACAGTCACCATCGACATCACCCAGGCTTCAGCGTAAACCTGATGTTCAATCTCTTCCTCATCCTCACATCAGAGCCCAGTTCTAACCCTTCCCATAACCGTATCTTCCCTGTACACCTTACCAAACACCTAACCCTAACCCTAGCCCTAGCCCATGGAATTGAACCTTGACGGTCACCATCAACATCACCCAGGCTTCAGCGTAAACCCGATGTGCAATCCCATCCTCATCCTCACATTAGAGCCCGACTCAAACCCTTCCCATAACCGTATCTTCCCTGTACACCTTACCAAACACCTAACCCTAACCCTAGCCTTGTTCCCTGGACTTACCCCTCACCATCACCATCAATGTCCCCTACGCTTCAATGAAAACCTCGACCTCAATCTATCCCTCAACATCACATCAGAGGTGAATCCTAAGCAAAATGATAAACCAATCCTCCCTGTACACATTACAGGACACCTAACCCTAACCCTAACCTTGTTCACTGGCCTGTACCCTCTCTGTTAAAATCGACATCTCCCATGCGTCACTGTAAACCTCCGTGTCAATCTCACCCTCACCATCACATCAGAGTCACACCCTAACTCCAAACGTAGTCCCGTATGTTCCATACACCTCAGTGAAAACCAACCTTCTCTCTACTGCTGGTCATTTGACATGACCACACAACATCTCAATTGACATCTTCCATGCTTCACCTTAATCCTGAATTACAATCATACTCTCTAACTCACATCAGAGCTGGGCCCTAATGCTAACCATAATCCAAACTCCTCGTTCATGTTAAAGAACTAGTATCCATTAACCTAGCCCTAGCCCATGGATCTGAATCATCACCATCACCATCGATGTCACCGAGAATTAACCATAAACTGGATCTTCAATCTCGTACTCACCCTCACATCAGAGACAGACCCTAACTCTAATTGTAACCCTATCTTCGCCATAAACCTAAACAAACACCCAACCCTAACCCTAGTCTTTGTCCCTGGACATTGTCCCTCAGCGTCACCACTGACTTCACCGAAGGTTCGCTTTATCCATGGATTTAAATCTTGTCTTCGTAATCACTTCAGAGACAGACTCTAACTCTCACCATACATTTACCCTCAATGTTCACCATTTCGTACACCTAATACGATACCCTGCCCACGTCCTTCGCTCTGACCCCTCACCACAAACACCACCATCAAGCATGTCTATCAAAAAGAGTGAATATCATTCTCACAATCACCCTCACTTTAGAGCTGGATCCCGACTCTAACCATATCCCTATCCTCCATGCACAGTTAAACCAACACCGAAACCTAACCCTAGCTTGGCTCCTGGACCTGAAACCGCACAATCACCAACGATGTCACCCAGAATTCTCCGTAAACCCGATGTTCAATCTCGTCCTCAACCGCACTACAGAGCCAGATCATAAGCCTAAATGAAACCATATAGTCCCTGTACACCTTACCAAACACCTAACCCTACCCCTAGCCCTAGCCCATGGACCTAATACCTCACAATCACCATTGACATCACCCAGGCTTCAGCGTAAACCTGATGTTCAATCTCGTCCTGATCCTCACGTCAGAGCCCAATCCGAACCCTTCCCATAACAATATCTCCCCCGTACACCTTGCCAAACACTTAACCCTGAACCTAGCCTTGTTTCCTTGACTTACCCCTCACTGTCACCATCAGCGTCCCCCATGCCTCACTGTAAAACTCCTCCTCAGTGTACCCCTTCACCTCACATCAGAGCTGGATCCTAAGCATAACGATAACCCTCTCCTCCCAGTACAACTTACAGAACACCAAACCCTAACCCTAACCTTGTTCACTGACCAAAACCCTCACCGTCAAAATCGACATCTAACACACCTCACAGTAAACGTCAAGAACAATCTCACCCTTGGGCTCACATCAGAGCTACATCCTAACTTTAAACATAGTCCTGTATGTCCCGTAAAACTTTGCGAACACCAACCCTAACTCGAGTGCTGATCACTAGACCTGACCCCTCAGCATCATATTTGACATCATCCACGCTTCACCTTAAACCTGAATTACAATCATACTCTCTACTTCACATCACACCAGACCCAAATTCTAACTGTAATCTAAACTCCCCATTCGCCTTAAAGAACTACCAACTATAATACTAGCCCTAGCCCATGGATCTAACCTACACCGCCACCTTCGAGGTCAACACATGCTTCACCGGTAACTTAAACTTCCATCTCGTCCTTACCCTCATATAAGAGACAGACCCTAAATCAAATCGTAACCCTAACTTCCCCATAAAACTTAAGTTACACCCAAGCCTAACACTAGCCCTTGTCCGTGGACATTGCCCCTCACCATCACCATTGACAACACACAAGGTTCCCTTTAAACATGGATTTAAATCTGGCCCCCTACTCGCATCAGAGACAGTCCCAAACTCAAAATGTAACCCTCTCCTCACTGTTCACCGTTCGTACACCTGACCCAAAACCCTGCCCAGTTTCTTCGACCTGACCCCTCACCACCGACAGCACCATGACTCATGTCTAACAAAAATCATGAAGGTCTGTATCGAAAATGACATCAGGTCAGAGCTGGATCCTGATTCCTACCATACCCCAATCCTCCACGTACAGCGAACTGAACACCGACACCTAAACCTAGACCTGGCCCCTGGACCTGAAACCTCATCGTCACCAATGACATCACCCACGTTCAGCGCAAACCTGATGTTCAATCACTTCCTCATCCACACATCAGAGCCTGATCCTAATCCTTCCCATAACCATATCTTCCCTGTACACCTTACCAAGCACCTATCCCTAACCCTAACCTTGTTTCCTGGTTGAATCCTCACTGACAAAATCGACATCCCCCATGCCTCACTGTAAACCTCCACCTCAATGTCGTCCATGCCATCACGTCAGAGCCAGATCCTAACTCTAAACATAGTCCTATACGTCTGGTACACCTTAGCAAACACAAACCCTAACTGTAGCCCAGGTCTCTTGACCTGACACAACATCACAATTGACATCATTCACGCTTCACCTCAACTCTGAATTACAATCGTACTCTCTAACTCACATCACAGGTGAAACCAAGCTCTAACCATAATCTAAACTCCCCATTTGCCTTAAAGAAATCGCAACCCAAATCCTAGCACTAGCCCATGGACCAAACCCTCACTGTCACCTTCGACGTCACCCAGGCTTCACCGTAACCTTGAACTGCAATCTCGTACTCACCCTCACATCAGAGACAGATGCAAACACTGATAGTAACCCTACACTCCCCATTAACCTTAATGAACATGCAACCCTAAAGCAAGCACTTGTCCCTGGACCTTAACCCTTAGAGTCACCATTGACACCACTGAAGGTTATCTTTAAAAATGGATTTAAATCTTGTCCTCACAGTCACATCAGAGACAGTCTCTAACTCTACCTGCAAACCTACCCTCACTGTACACCATTCCATACACCTGATCTGAAACCCTGCCCAGGTCTTCCAACGTGACCCCTCACCACCACCATCACCATCACTCATGTCTAAGAAACATCATGAAAGTCTATCTCGCAATCACCCTCACAATCAGAGCTGGATCCTGACTCTAACCATATCCCTATCCTCCACTTACAGCTAAACCACCACTTCAACTTAACCCTGGACTGCAACCAGGACCTGAAACCTCACTGTCACCATCGATGTTACCCATGCTTCACCATAAACCTGATGTTCAATCTCGTCCTCACCCTCACAACAGAGCCGGATTGTTAGCCTAAACAAAACCATGTGCTCCCTGTACACCTTTCCGAACACCTAACCCTAACCCTAGACCTAGCCCATGGAACTGAACCCTGACAGTCACCATCGACATCACCCAGGCTTCAGCGTAAACCTGATGTTCAATCTCTTCCTCATCCTCACATCAGAGCCCAGTTCTAACCCTTCCCATAACCGTATCTTCCCTGTACACCTTACCAAACACCTAACCCTAACCCTAGCCCTAGCCCATGGAATTGAACCTTGACGGTCACCATCGACATCACCCAGGCTTCAGCGTAAACCCGATGTGCAATCCCATCCTCATCCTCACATCAGAGCCCGACTCAAACCCTTCCCATAACCGTATCTTCCCTGTACACCTTACCAAACACCTAACCCTAACCCTAGCCTTGTTCCCTGGACTTACCCCTCACCATCACCATCAATGTCCCCTACGCTTCAATGAAAACCTCGACCTCAATCTATCCCTCAACATCACATCAGAGGTGAATCCTAAGCAAAATGATAAACCAATCCTCCCTGTACACATTACAGGACACCTAACCCTAACCCTAACCTTGTTCACTGGCCTGTACCCTCTCTGTTAAAATCGACATCTCCCTTGCGTCACTGTAAACCTCCGTGTCAATCTCACCCTCACCATCACATCAGAGTCACACCCTAACTCCAAACGTAGTCCCGTATGTTCCATACACCTCAGTGAAAACCAACCTTCTCTCTACTGCTGGTCATTTGACATGACCACACAACATCTCAATTGACATCTTCCATGCTTCACCTTAATCCTGAATTACAATCATACTCTCTAACTCACATCAGAGCTGGGCCCTAATGCTAACCATAATCCAAACTCCTCGTTCATGTTAAAGAACTAGTATCCATTAACCTAGCCCTAGCCCATGGATCTGAATCATCACCATCACCATCGATGTCACTGAGAATTAACCATAAACTGGATCTTCAATCTCGTACTCACCCTCACATCAGAGACAGACCCTAACTCTAATTGTAACCCTATCTTCGCCATAAACCTAAACAAACACCCAACCCTAACCCTAGTCTTTGTCCCTGGACATTGTCCCTCAGCGTCACCACTGACTTCACCGAAGGTTCGCTTTATCCATGGATTTAAATCTTGTCTTCGTAATCACTTCAGAGACAGACTCTAACTCTCACCATACATTTACCCTCAATGTTCACCATTTCGTACACCTAATACGATACCCTGCCCACGTCCTTCGCTCTGACCCCTCACCACAAACACCACCATCAAGCATGTCTATCAAAAAGAGTGAATATCATTCTCACAATCACCCTCACTTTAGAGCTGGATCCTGACTCTAACCATATCCCTATCCTCCATGCACAGTTAAACCAACACCGAAACCTAACCCTAGCTTGGCTCCTGGACCTGAAACCGCACAATCACCAACGATGTCACCCAGAATTCTCCGTAAACCCGATGTTCAATCTCGTCCTCAACCGCACTACAGAGCCAGATCATAAGCCTAAATGAAACCATATAGTCCCTGTACACCTTACCAAACACCTAACCCTACCCCTAGCCCTAGCCCATGGACCTAATACCTCACAATCACCATTGACATCACCCAGGCTTCAGCGTAAACCTGATGTTCAATCTCGTCCTGATCCTCACGTCAGAGCCCAATCCGAACCCTTCCCATAACAATATCTCCCCCGTACACCTTGCCAAACACTTAACCCTGAACCTAGCCTTGTTTCCTTGACTTACCCCTCACTGTCACCATCAGCGTCCCCCATGCCTCACTGTAAAACTCCTCCTCAGTGTACCCCTTCACCTCACATCAGAGCTGGATCCTAAGCATAACGATAACCCTCTCCTCCCAGTACAACTTACAGAACACCAAACCCTAACCCTAACCTTGTTCACTGACCAAAACCCTCACCGTCAAAATCGACATCTAACACACCTCACAGTAAACGTCAAGAACAATCTCACCCTTGGGCTCACATCAGAGCTACATCCTAACTTTAAACATAGTCCTGTATGTCCCGTAAAACTTTGCGAACACCAACCCTAACTCGAGTGCTGATCACTAGACCTGACCCCTCAGCATCATATTTGACATCATCCACGCTTCACCTTAAACCTGAATTACAATCATACTCTCTACTTCACATCACACCAGACCCAAATTCTAACTGTAATCTAAACTCCCCATTCGCCTTAAAGAACTACCAACTATAATACTAGCCCTAGCCCATGGATCTAACCTACACCGCCACCTTCGAGGTCAACACATGCTTCACCGGTAACTTAAACTTCCATCTCGTCCTTACCCTCATATAAGAGACAGACCCTAAATCAAATCGTAACCCTAACTTCCCCATAAAACTTAAGTTACACCCAAGCCTAACACTAGCCCTTGTCCGTGGACATTGCCCCTCACCATCACCATTGACAACACACAAGGTTCCCTTTAAACATGGATTTAAATCTGGCCCCCTACTCGCATCAGAGACAGTCCCAAACTCAAAATGTAACCCTCTCCTCACTGTTCACCGTTCGTACACCTGACCCAAAACCCTGCCCAGTTTCTTCGACCTGACCCCTCACCACCGACAGCACCATGACTCATGTCTAACAAAAATCATGAAGGTCTGTATCGAAAATGACATCAGGTCAGAGCTGGATCCTGATTCCTACCATACCCCAATCCTCCACGTACAGCGAACTGAACACCGACACCTAAACCTAGACCTGGCCCCTGGACCTGAAACCTCATCGTCACCAATGACATCACCCACGTTCAGCGCAAACCTGATGTTCAATCACTTCCTCATCCACACATCAGAGCCTGATCCTAATCCTTCCCATAACCATATCTTCCCTGTACACCTTACCAAGCACCTATCCCTAACCCTAACCTTGTTTCCTGGTTGAATCCTCACTGACAAAATCGACATCCCCCATGCCTCACTGTAAACCTCCACCTCAATGTCGTCCATGCCATCACGTCAGAGCCAGATCCTAACTCTAAACATAGTCCTATACGTCTGGTACACCTTAGCAAACACAAACCCAAACTGTAGCCCAGGTCTCTTGACCTGACACAACATCACAATTGACATCATTCACGCTTCACCTCAACTCTGAATTACAATCGTACTCTCTAACTCACATCACAGGTGAAACCAAGCTCTAACCATAATCTAAACTCCCCATTTGCCTTAAAGAAATCGCAACCCAAATCCTAGCACTAGCCCATGGACCAAACCCTCACTGTCACCTTCGACGTCACCCAGGCTTCACCGTAACCTTGAACTGCAATCTCGTACTCACCCTCACATCAGAGACAGATGCAAACACTGATAGTAACCCTACACTCCCCATTAACCTTAATGAACATGCAAACCTAAAGCAAGCACTTGTCCCTGGACCTTAACCCTTAGAGTCACCATTGACACCACTGAAGGTTATCTTTAAAAATGGATTTAAATCTTGTGCTCACAGTCACATCAGAGACAGTCTCTAACTCTACCTGCAAACCTACCCTCACTGTACACCATTCCATACACCTGATCTGAAACCCTGCCCAGGTCTTCCAACGTGACCCCTCACCACCACCATCACCATCACTCATGTCTAAGAAACATCATGAAAGTCTATCTCGCAATCACCCTCACAATCAGAGCTGGATCCTGACTCTAACCATATCCCTATCCTCCACTTACAGCTAAACCACCACTTAAACTTAACCCTGGACTGCAACCAGGACCTGAAACCTCACTGTCACCATCGATGTTACCCATGCTTCACCATAAACCTGATGTTCAATCTCGTCCTCACCCTCACAACAGAGCCGGATTGTTAGCCTAAACAAAACCATGTGCTCCCTGTACACCTTTCCGAACACCTAACCCTAACCCTAGACCTAGCCCATGGAACTGAACCCTGACAGTCACCATCGACATCACCCAGGCTTCAGCGTAAACCTGATGTTCAATCTCTTCCTCATCCTCACATCAGAGCCCAGTTCTAACCCTTCCCATAACCGTATCTTCCCTGTACACCTTACCAAACACCTAACCCTAACCCTAGCCCTAGCCCATGGAATTGAACCTTGACGGTCACCATCGACATCACCCAGGCTTCAGCGTAAACCCGATGTGCAATCCCATCCTCATCCTCACATCAGAGCCCGACTCAAACCCTTCCCATAACCGTATCTTCCCTGTACACCTTACCAAACACCTAACCCTAACCCTAGCCTTGTTCCCTGGACTTACCCCTCACCATCACCATCAATGTCCCCTACGCTTCAATGAAAACCTCGACCTCAATCTATCCCTCAACATCACATCAGAGGTGAATCCTAAGCAAAATGATAAACCAATCCTCCCTGTACACATTACAGGACACCTAACCCTAACCCTAACCTTGTTCACTGGCCTGTACCCTCTCTGTTAAAATCGACATCTCCCATGCGTCACTGTAAACCTCCGTGTCAATCTCACCCTCACCATCACATCAGAGTCACACCCTAACTCCAAACGTAGTCCCGTATGTTCCATACACCTCAGTGAAAACCAACCTTCTCTCTACAGCTGGTCATTTGACATGACCACACAACATCTCAATTGACATCTTCCATGCTTCACCTTAATCCTGAATTACAATCATACTCTCTAACTCACATCAGAGCTGGGCCCTAATGCTAACCATAATCCAAACTCCTCGTTCATGTTAAAGAACTAGTATCCATTAACCTAGCCCTAGCCCATGGATCTGAATCATCACCATCACCATCGATGTCACTGAGAATTAACCATAAACTGGATCTTCAATCTCGTATTCACCCTCACATCAGAGACAGACCCTAACTCTAATTGTAACCCTATCTTCGGCATAAACCTAAACAAACACCCAACCCTAACCCTAGTCTTTGTCCCTGGACATTGTCCCTCAGCGTCACCACTGACTTCACCGAAGGTTCGCTTTATCCATGGATTTAAATCTTGTCTTCGTAATCACTTCAGAGACAGACTCTAACTCTCACCGTACATTTACCCTCATTGTTCACCATTTCGTACACCTAATACGATACCCTGCCCACGTCCTTCGCTCTGACCCCTCACCACAAACACCATCATCAAGTATGTCTATCAAAAAGAGTGAATATCATTCTCACAATCACCCTCACTTTAGAGCTGGATCCTGACTCTAACCATATCCCTATCCTCCATGCACAGTTAAACCAACACCGAAACCTAACCCTAGCTTGGCTCCTGGACCTGAAACCGCACAATCACCAACGATGTCACCCAGAATTCTCCGTAAACCCGATGTTCAATCTCGTCCTCAACCGCACTACAGAGCCAGATCATAAGCCTAAATGAAACCATATAGTCCCTGTACACCTTACCAAACACCTAACCCTACCCCTAGCCCTAGCCCATGGACCTAATACCTCACAATCACCATTGACATCACCCAGGCTTCAGCGTAAACCTGATGTTCAATCTCGTCCTGATCCTCACGTCAGAGCCCAATCCGAACCCTTCCCATAACAATATCTGCTCCGTACACCTTGCCAAACACTTAAACCTGAACCTAGCCTTGTTTCCTTGACTTACCCCTCACTGTCACCATCAGCGTCCCCCATGCCTCACTGTAAAACTCCTCCTCAGTGTACCCCTTCACCTCACATCAGAGCTGGATCCTAAGCATAACGATAACCCTCTCCTCCCAGTACAACTTACAGAACACCAAACCCTAACCCTAACCTTGTTCACTGACCAAAACCCTCACCGTCAAAATCGACATCTAACACACCTCACAGTAAACGTCAAGAACAATCTCACCCTTGGGCTCACATCAGAGCTACATCCTAACTTTAAACATAGTCCTGTATGTCCCGTAAAACTTTGCGAACACCAACCCTAACTCGAGTGCTGATCACTAGACCTGACCCCTCAGCATCATATTTGACATCATCCACGCTTCACCTTAAACCTGAATTACAATCATACTCTCTACTTCACATCACACCAGACCCAAATTCTAACTGTAATCTAAACTCCCCATTCGCCTTAAAGAACTACCAACTATAATACTAGCCCTAGCCCATGGATCTAACCTACACCGCCACCTTCGATGTCAACACATGCTTCACCGGTAACTTAAACTTCCATCTCGTCCTTACCCTCATATAAGAGACAGACCCTAAATCAAATCGTAACCCTAACTTCCCCATAAAACTTAAGTTACACCCAAGCCTAACACTAGCCCTTGTCCGTGGACATTGCCCCTCACCATCACCATTGACAACACACAAGGTTCCCTTTAAACATGGATTTAAATCTGGCCCCCTACTCGCATCAGAGACAGTCCCAAACTCAAAATGTAACCCTCTCCTCACTGTTCACCGTTCGTACACCTGACCCAAAACCCTGCCCAGTTTCTTCGACCTGACCCCTCACCACCGACAGCACCATGACTCATGTCTAACAAAAATCATGAAGGACTGTATCGAAAATGACATCAGGTCAGAGCTGGATCCTGATTCCTACCATACCCCAATCCTCCACGTACAGCGAACTGAACACCGACACCTAAACCTAGACCTGGCCCCTGGACCTGAAACCTCATCGTCACCAATGACATCACCCACGTTCAGCGCAAACCTGATGTTCAATCACTTCCTCATCCACACATCAGAGCCTGATCCTAATCCTTCCCATAACCATATCTTCCCTGTACACCTTACCAAACACCTAACCCTAACCCTAGCCTTGTTCCCTGGACTTACCCCTCACCATCACCATCAATGTCCCCTACGCTTCAATGAAAACCTCGACCTCAATCTATCCCTCAACATCACATCAGAGGTGAATCCTAAGCAAAATGATAAACCAATCCTCCCTGTACACATTACAGGACACCTAACCCTAACCCTAACCTTGTTCACTGGCCTGTACCCTCTCTGTTAAAATCGACATCTCCCATGCGTCACTGTAAACCTCCGTGTCAATCTCACCCTCACCATCACATCAGAGTCACACCCTAACTCCAAACGTAGTCCCGTATGTTCCATACACCTCAGTGAAAACCAACCTTCTCTCTACTGCTGGTCATTTGACATGACCACACAACATCTCAATTGACATCTTCCATGCTTCACCTTAATCCTGAATTACAATCATACTCTCTAACTCACATCAGAGCTGGGCCCTAATGCTAACCATAATCCAAACTCCTCGTTCATGTTAAAGAACTAGTATCCATTAACCTAGCCCTAGCCCATGGATCTGAATCATCACCATCACCATCGATGTCACCGAGAATTAACCATAAACTGGATCTTCAATCTCGTACTCACCCTCACATCAGAGACAGACCCTAACTCTAATTGTAACCCTATCTTCGCCATAAACCTAAACAAACACCCAACCCTAACCCTAGTCTTTGTCCCTGGACATTGTCCCTCAGCGTCACCACTGACTTCACCGAAGGTTCGCTTTATCCATGGATTTAAATCTTGTCTTCGTAATCACTTCAGAGACAGACTCTAACTCTCACCATACATTTACCCTCAATGTTCACCATTTCGTACACCTAATACGATACCCTGCCCACGTCCTTCGCTCTGACCCCTCACCACAAACACCACCATCAAGCATGTCTATCAAAATGAGTGAATATCATTCTCACAATCACCCTCACTTTAGAGCTGGATCCCGACTCTAACCATATCCCTATCCTCCATGCACAGTTAAACCAACACCGAAACCTAACCCTAGCTTGGCTCCTGGACCTGAAACCGCACAATCACCAACGATGTCACCCAGAATTCTCCGTAAACCCGATGTTCAATCTCGTCCTCAACCGCACTACAGAGCCAGATCATAAGCCTAAATGAAACCATATAGTCCCTGTACACCTTACCAAACACCTAACCCTACCCCTAGCCCTAGCCCATGGACCTAATACCTCACAATCACCATTGACATCACCCAGGCTTCAGCGTAAACCTGATGTTCAATCTCGTCCTGATCCTCACGTCAGAGCCCAATCCGAACCCTTCCCATAACAATATCTCCCCCGTACACCTTGCCAAACACTTAACCCTGAACCTAGCCTTGTTTCCTTGACTTACCCCTCACTGTCACCATCAGCGTCCCCCATGCCTCACTGTAAAACTCCTCCTCAGTGTACCCCTTCACCTCACATCAGAGCTGGATCCTAAGCATAACGATAACCCTCTCCTCCCAGTACAACTTACAGAACACCAAACCCTAACCCTAACCTTGTTCACTGACCAAAACCCTCACCGTCAAAATCGACATCTAACACACCTCACAGTAAACGTCAAGAACAATCTCACCCTTGGGCTCACATCAGAGCTACATCCTAACTTTAAACATAGTCCTGTATGTCCCGTAAAACTTTGCGAACACCAACCCTAACTCGAGTGCTGATCACTAGACCTGACCCCTCAGCATCATATTTGACATCATCCACGCTTCACCTTAAACCTGAATTACAATCATACTCTCTACTTCACATCACACCAGACCCAAATTCTAACTGTAATCTAAACTCCCCATTCGCCTTAAAGAACTACCAACTATAATACTAGCCCTAGCCCATGGATCTAACCTACACCGCCACCTTCGATGTCAACACATGCTTCACCGGTAACTTAAACTTCCATCTCGTCCTTACCCTCATATAAGAGACAGACCCTAAATCAAATCGTAACCCTAACTTCCCCATAAAACTTAAGTTACACCCAAGCCTAACACTAGCCCTTGTCCGTGGACATTGCCCCTCACCATCACCATTGACAACACACAAGGTTCCCTTTAAACATGGATTTAAATCTGGCCCCCTACTCGCATCAGAGACAGTCCCAAACTCAAAATGTAACCCTCTCCTCACTGTTCACCGTTCGTACACCTGACCCAAAACCCTGCCCAGTTTCTTCGACCTGACCCCTCACCACCGACAGCACCATGACTCATGTCTAACAAAAATCATGAAGGTCTGTATCGAAAATGACATCAGGTCAGAGCTGGATCCTGATTCCTACCATACCCCAATCCTCCACGTACAGCGAACTGAACACCGACACCTAAACCTAGACCTGGCCCCTGGACCTGAAACCTCATCGTCACCAATGACATCACCCACGTTCAGCGCAAACCTGATGTTCAATCACTTCCTCATCCACACATCAGAGCCTGATCCTAATCCTTCCCATAACCATATCTTCCCTGTACACCTTACCAAGCACCTATCCCTAACCCTAACCTTGTTTCCTGGTTGAATCCTCACTGACAAAATCGACATCCCCCATGCCTCACTGTAAACCTCCACCTCAATGTCGTCCATGCCATCACGTCAGAGCCAGATCCTAACTCTAAACATAGTCCTATACGTCTGGTACACCTTAGCAAACACAAACCCTAACTGTAGCCCAGGTCTCTTGACCTGACACAACATCACAATTGACATCATTCACGCTTCACCTCAACTCTGAATTACAATCGTACTCTCTAACTCACATCACAGGTGAAACCAAGCTCTAACCATAATCTAAACTCCCCATTTGCCTTAAAGAAATCGCAACCCAAATCCTAGCACTAGCCCATGGACCAAACCCTCACTGTCACCTTCGACGTCACCCAGGCTTCACCGTAACCTTGAACTGCAATCTCGTACTCACCCTCACATCAGAGACAGATGCAAACACTGATAGTAACCCTACACTCCCCATTAACCTTAATGAACATGCAACCCTAAAGCAAGCACTTGTCCCTGGACCTTAACCCTTAGAGTCACCATTGACACCACTGAAGGTTATCTTTAAAAATGGATTTAAATCTTGTCCTCACAGTCACATCAGAGACAGTCTCTAACTCTACCTGCAAACCTACCCTCACTGTACACCATTCCATACACCTGATCTGAAACCCTGCCCAGGTCTTCCAACGTGACCCCTCACCACCACCATCACCATCACTCATGTCTAAGAAACATCATGAAAGTCTATCTCGCAATCACCCTCACAATCAGAGCTGGATCCTGACTCTAACCATATCCCTATCCTCCACTTACAGCTAAACCACCACTTCAACTTAACCCTGGACTGCAACCAGGACCTGAAACCTCACTGTCACCATCGATGTTACCCATGCTTCACCATAAACCTGATGTTCAATCTCGTCCTCACCCTCACAACAGAGCCGGATTGTTAGCCTAAACAAAACCATGTGCTCCCTGTACACCTTTCCGAACACCTAACCCTAACCCTAGACCTAGCCCATGGAACTGAACCCTGACAGTCACCATCGACATCACCCAGGCTTCAGCGTAAACCTGATGTTCAATCTCTTCCTCATCCTCACATCAGAGCCCAGTTCTAACCCTTCCCATAACCGTATCTTCCCTGTACACCTTACCAAACACCTAACCCTAACCCTAGCCCTAGCCCATGGAATTGAACCTTGACGGTCACCATCGACATCACCCAGGCTTCAGCGTAAACCCGATGTGCAATCCCATCCTCATCCTCACATCAGAGCCCGACTCAAACCCTTCCCATAACCGTATCTTCCCTGTACACCTTACCAAACACCTAACCCTAACCCTAGCCTTGTTCCCTGGACTTACCCCTCACCATCACCATCAATGTCCCCTACGCTTCAATGAAAACCTCGACCTCAATCTATCCCTCAACATCACATCAGAGGTGAATCCTAAGCAAAATGATAAACCAATCCTCCCTGTACACATTACAGGACACCTAACCCTAACCCTAACCTTGTTCACTGGCCTGTACCCTCTCTGTTAAAATCGACATCTCCCATGCGTCACTGTAAACCTCCGTGTCAATCTCACCCTCACCATCACATCAGAGTCACACCCTAACTCCAAACGTAGTCCCGTATGTTCCATACACCTCAGTGAAAACCAACCTTCTCTCTACTGCTGGTCATTTGACATGACCACACAACATCTCAATTGACATCTTCCATGCTTCACCTTAATCCTGAATTACAATCATACTCTCTAACTCACATCAGAGCTGGGCCCTAATGCTAACCATAATCCAAACTCCTCGTTCATGTTAAAGAACTAGTATCCATTAACCTAGCCCTAGCCCATGGATCTGAATCATCACCATCACCATCGATGTCACTGAGAATTAACCATAAACTGGATCTTCAATCTCGTACTCACCCTCACATCAGAGACAGACCCTAACTCTAATTGTAACCCTATCTTCGCCATAAACCTAAACAAACACCCAACCCTAACCCTAGTCTTTGTCCCTGGACATTGTCCCTCAGCGTCACCACTGACTTCACCGAAGGTTCGCTTTATCCATGGATTTAAATCTTGTCTTCGTAATCACTTCAGAGACAGACTCTAACTCTCACCATACATTTACCCTCAATGTTCACCATTTCGTACACCTAATACGATACCCTGCCCACGTCCTTCGCTCTGACCCCTCACCACAAACACCACCATCAAGCATGTCTATCAAAAAGAGTGAATATCATTCTCACAATCACCCTCACTTTAGAGCTGGATCCCGACTCTAACCATATCCCTATCCTCCATGCACAGTTAAACCAACACCGAAACCTAACCCTAGCTTGGCTCCTGGACCTGAAACCGCACAATCACCAACGATGTCACCCAGAATTCTCCGTAAACCCGATGTTCAATCTCGTCCTCAACCGCACTACAGAGCCAGATCATAAGCCTAAATGAAACCATATAGTCCCTGTACACCTTACCAAACACCTAACCCTACCCCTAGCCCTAGCCCATGGACCTAATACCTCACAATCACCATTGACATCACCCAGGCTTCAGCGTAAACCTGATGTTCAATCTCGTCCTGATCCTCACGTCAGAGCCCAATCCGAACCCTTCCCATAACAATATCTCCCCCGTACACCTTGCCAAACACTTAACCCTGAACCTAGCCTTGTTTCCTTGACTTACCCCTCACTGTCACCATCAGCGTCCCCCATGCCTCACTGTAAAACTCCTCCTCAGTGTACCCCTTCACCTCACATCAGAGCTGGATCCTAAGCATAACGATAACCCTCTCCTCCCAGTACAACTTACAGAACACCAAACCCTAACCCTAACCTTGTTCACTGACCAAAACCCTCACCGTCAAAATCGACATCTAACACACCTCACAGTAAACGTCAAGAACAATCTCACCCTTGGGCTCACATCAGAGCTACATCCTAACTTTAAACATAGTCCTGTATGTCCCGTAAAACTTTGCGAACACCAACCCTAACTCGAGTGCTGATCACTAGACCTGACCCCTCAGCATCATATTTGACATCATCCACGCTTCACCTTAAACCTGAATTACAATCATACTCTCTACTTCACATCACACCAGACCCAAATTCTAACTGTAATCTAAACTCCCCATTCGCCTTAAAGAACTACCAACTATAATACTAGCCCTAGCCCATGGATCTAACCTACACCGCCACCTTCGATGTCAACACATGCTTCACCGGTAACTTAAACTTCCATCTCGTCCTTACCCTCATATAAGAGACAGACCCTAAATCAAATCGTAACCCTAACTTCCCCATAAAACTTAAGTTACACCCAAGCCTAACACTAGCCCTTGTCCGTGGACATTGCCCCTCACCATCACCATTGACAACACACAAGGTTCCCTTTAAACATGGATTTAAATCTGGCCCCCTACTCGCATCAGAGACAGTCCCAAACTCAAAATGTAACCCTCTCCTCACTGTTCACCGTTCGTACACCTGACCCAAAACCCTGCCCAGTTTCTTCGACCTGACCCCTCACCACCGACAGCACCATGACTCATGTCTAACAAAAATCATGAAGGTCTGTATCGAAAATGACATCAGGTCAGAGCTGGATCCTGATTCCTACCATACCCCAATCCTCCACGTACAGCGAACTGAACACCGACACCTAAACCTAGACCTGGCCCCTGGACCTGAAACCTCATCGTCACCAATGACATCACCCACGTTCAGCGCAAACCTGATGTTCAATCACTTCCTCATCCACACATCAGAGCCTGATCCTAATCCTTCCCATAACCATATCTTCCCTGTACACCTTACCAAGCACCTATCCCTAACCCTAACCTTGTTTCCTGGTTGAATCCTCACTGACAAAATCGACATCCCCCATGCCTCACTGTAAACCTCCACCTCAATGTCGTCCATGCCATCACGTCAGAGCCAGATCCTAACTCTAAACATAGTCCTATACGTCTGGTACACCTTAGCAAACACAAACCCTAACTGTAGCCCAGGTCTCTTGACCTGACACAACATCACAATTGACATCATTCACGCTTCACCTCAACTCTGAATTACAATCGTACTCTCTAACTCACATCACAGGTGAAACCAAGCTCTAACCATAATCTAAACTCCCCATTTGCCTTAAAGAAATCGCAACCCAAATCCTAGCACTAGCCCATGGACCAAACCCTCACTGTCACCTTCGACGTCACCCAGGCTTCACCGTAACCTTGAACTGCAATCTCGTACTCACCCTCACATCAGAGACAGATGCAAACACTGATAGTAACCCTACACTCCCCATTAACCTTAATGAACATGCAACCCTAAAGCAAGCACTTGTCCCTGGACCTTAACCCTTAGAGTCACCATTGACACCACTGAAGGTTATCTTTAAAAATGGATTTAAATCTTGTCCTCACAGTCACATCAGAGACAGTCTCTAACTCTACCTGCAAACCTACCCTCACTGTACACCATTCCATACACCTGATCTGAAACCCTGCCCAGGTCTTCCAACGTGACCCCTCACCACCACCATCACCATCACTCATGTCTAAGAAACATCATGAAAGTCTATCTCGCAATCACCCTCACAATCAGAGCTGGATCCTGACTCTAACCATATCCCTATCCTCCACTTACAGCTAAACCACCACTTCAACTTAACCCTGGACTGCAACCAGGACCTGAAACCTCACTGTCACCATCGATGTTACCCATGCTTCACCATAAACCTGATGTTCAATCTCGTCCTCACCCTCACAACAGAGCCGGATTGTTAGCCTAAACAAAACCATGTGCTCCCTGTACACCTTTCCGAACACCTAACCCTAACCCTAGACCTAGCCCATGGAACTGAACCCTGACAGTCACCATCGACATCACCCAGGCTTCAGCGTAAACCTGATGTTCAATCTCTTCCTCATCCTCACATCAGAGCCCAGTTCTAACCCTTCCCATAACCGTATCTTCCCTGTACACCTTACCAAACACCTAACCCTAACCCTAGCCCTAGCCCATGGAATTGAACCTTGACGGTCACCATCAACATCACCCAGGCTTCAGCGTAAACCCGATGTGCAATCCCATCCTCATCCTCACATTAGAGCCCGACTCAAACCCTTCCCATAACCGTATCTTCCCTGTACACCTTACCAAACACCTAACCCTAACCCTAGCCTTGTTCCCTGGACTTACCCCTCACCATCACCATCAATGTCCCCTAAGCTTCAATGAAAACCTCGACCTCAATCTATCCCTCAACATCACATCAGAGGTGAATCCTAAGCAAAATGATAAACCAATCCTCCCTGTACACATTACAGGACACCTAACCCTAACCCTAACCTTGTTCACTGGCCTGTACCCTCTCTGTTAAAATCGACATCTCCCATGCGTCACTGTAAACCTCCGTGTCAATCTCACCCTCACCATCACATCAGAGTCACACCCTAACTCCAAACGTAGTCCCGTATGTTCCATACACCTCAGTGAAAACCAACCTTCTCTCTACTGCTGGTCATTTGACATGACCACACAACATCTCAATTGACATCTTCCATGCTTCACCTTAATCCTGAATTACAATCATACTCTCTAACTCACATCAGAGCTGGGCCCTAATGCTAACCATAATCCAAACTCCTCGTTCATGTTAAAGAACTAGTATCCATTAACCTAGCCCTAGCCCATGGATCTGAATCATCACCATCACCATCGATGTCACCGAGAATTAACCATAAACTGGATCTTCAATCTCGTACTCACCCTCACATCAGAGACAGACCCTAACTCTAATTGTAACCCTATCTTCGCCATAAACCTAAACAAACACCCAACCCTAACCCTAGTCTTTGTCCCTGGACATTGTCCCTCAGCGTCACCACTGACTTCACCGAAGGTTCGCTTTATCCATGGATTTAAATCTTGTCTTCGTAATCACTTCAGAGACAGACTCTAACTCTCACCATACATTTACCCTCAATGTTCACCATTTCGTACACCTAATACGATACCCTGCCCACGTCCTTCGCTCTGACCCCTCACCACAAACACCACCATCAAGCATGTCTATCAAAAAGAGTGAATATCATTCTCACAATCACCCTCACTTTAGAGCTGGATCCCGACTCTAACCATATCCCTATCCTCCATGCACAGTTAAACCAACACCGAAACCTAACCCTAGCTTGGCTCCTGGACCTGAAACCGCACAATCACCAACGATGTCACCCAGAATTCTCCGTAAACCCGATGTTCAATCTCGTCCTCAACCGCACTACAGAGCCAGATCATAAGCCTAAATGAAACCATATAGTCCCTGTACACCTTACCAAACACCTAACCCTACCCCTAGCCCTAGCCCATGGACCTAATACCTCACAATCACCATTGACATCACCCAGGCTTCAGCGTAAACCTGATGTTCAATCTCGTCCTGATCCTCACGTCAGAGCCCAATCCGAACCCTTCCCATAACAATATCTCCCCCGTACACCTTGCCAAACACTTAACCCTGAACCTAGCCTTGTTTCCTTGACTTACCCCTCACTGTCACCATCAGCGTCCCCCATGCCTCACTGTAAAACTCCTCCTCAGTGTACCCCTTCACCTCACATCAGAGCTGGATCCTAAGCATAACGATAACCCTCTCCTCCCAGTACAACTTACAGAACACCAAACCCTAACCCTAACCTTGTTCACTGACCAAAACCCTCACCGTCAAAATCGACATCTAACACACCTCACAGTAAACGTCAAGAACAATCTCACCCTTGGGCTCACATCAGAGCTACATCCTAACTTTAAACATAGTCCTGTATGTCCCGTAAAACTTTGCGAACACCAACCCTAACTCGAGTGCTGATCACTAGACCTGACCCCTCAGCATCATATTTGACATCATCCACGCTTCACCTTAAACCTGAATTACAATCATACTCTCTACTTCACATCACACCAGACCCAAATTCTAACTGTAATCTAAACTCCCCATTCGCCTTAAAGAACTACCAACTATAATACTAGCCCTAGCCCATGGATCTAACCTACACCGCCACCTTCGAGGTCAACACATGCTTCACCGGTAACTTAAACTTCCATCTCGTCCTTACCCTCATATAAGAGACAGACCCTAAATCAAATCGTAACCCTAACTTCCCCATAAAACTTAAGTTACACCCAAGCCTAACACTAGCCCTTGTCCGTGGACATTGCCCCTCACCATCACCATTGACAACACACAAGGTTCCCTTTAAACATGGATTTAAATCTGGCCCCCTACTCGCATCAGAGACAGTCCCAAACTCAAAATGTAACCCTCTCCTCACTGTTCACCGTTCGTACACCTGACCCAAAACCCTGCCCAGTTTCTTCGACCTGACCCCTCACCACCGACAGCACCATGACTCATGTCTAACAAAAATCATGAAGGTCTGTATCGAAAATGACATCAGGTCAGAGCTGGATCCTGATTCCTACCATACCCCAATCCTCCACGTACAGCGAACTGAACACCGACACCTAAACCTAGACCTGGCCCCTGGACCTGAAACCTCATCGTCACCAATGACATCACCCACGTTCAGCGCAAACCTGATGTTCAATCACTTCCTCATCCACACATCAGAGCCTGATCCTAATCCTTCCCATAACCATATCTTCCCTGTACACCTTACCAAGCACCTATCCCTAACCCTAACCTTGTTTCCTGGTTGAATCCTCACTGACAAAATCGACATCCCCCATGCCTCACTGTAAACCTCCACCTCAATGTCGTCCATGCCATCACGTCAGAGCCAGATCCTAACTCTAAACATAGTCCTATACGTCTGGTACACCTTAGCAAACACAAACCCTAACTGTAGCCCAGGTCTCTTGACCTGACACAACATCACAATTGACATCATTCACGCTTCACCTCAACTCTGAATTACAATCGTACTCTCTAACTCACATCACAGGTGAAACCAAGCTCTAACCATAATCTAAACTCCCCATTTGCCTTAAAGAAATCGCAACCCAAATCCTAGCACTAGCCCATGGACCAAACCCTCACTGTCACCTTCGACGTCACCCAGGCTTCACCGTAACCTTGAACTGCAATCTCGTACTCACCCTCACATCAGAGACAGATGCAAACACTGATAGTAACCCTACACTCCCCATTAACCTTAATGAACATGCAACCCTAAAGCAAGCACTTGTCCCTGGACCTTAACCCTTAGAGTCACCATTGACACCACTGAAGGTTATCTTTAAAAATGGATTTAAATCTTGTCCTCACAGTCACATCAGAGACAGTCTCTAACTCTACCTGCAAACCTACCCTCACTGTACACCATTCCATACACCTGATCTGAAACCCTGCCCAGGTCTTCCAACGTGACCCCTCACCACCACCATCACCATCACTCATGTCTAAGAAACATCATGAAAGTCTATCTCGCAATCACCCTCACAATCAGAGCTGGATCCTGACTCTAACCATATCCCTATCCTCCACTTACAGCTAAACCACCACTTCAACTTAACCCTGGACTGCAACCAGGACCTGAAACCTCACTGTCACCATCGATGTTACCCATGCTTCACCATAAACCTGATGTTCAATCTCGTCCTCACCCTCACAACAGAGCCGGATTGTTAGCCTAAACAAAACCATGTGCTCCCTGTACACCTTTCCGAACACCTAACCCTAACCCTAGACCTAGCCCATGGAACTGAACCCTGACAGTCACCATCGACATCACCCAGGCTTCAGCGTAAACCTGATGTTCAATCTCTTCCTCATCCTCACATCAGAGCCCAGTTCTAACCCTTCCCATAACCGTATCTTCCCTGTACACCTTACCAAACACCTAACCCTAACCCTAGCCCTAGCCCATGGAATTGAACCTTGACGGTCACCATCGACATCACCCAGGCTTCAGCGTAAACCCGATGTGCAATCCCATCCTCATCCTCACATCAGAGCCCGACTCAAACCCTTCCCATAACCGTATCTTCCCTGTACACCTTACCAAACACCTAACCCTAACCCTAGCCTTGTTCCCTGGACTTACCCCTCACCATCACCATCAATGTCCCCTACGCTTCAATGAAAACCTCGACCTCAATCTATCCCTCAACATCACATCAGAGGTGAATCCTAAGCAAAATGATAAACCAATCCTCCCTGTACACATTACAGGACACCTAACCCTAACCCTAACCTTGTTCACTGGCCTGTACCCTCTCTGTTAAAATCGACATCTCCCTTGCGTCACTGTAAACCTCCGTGTCAATCTCACCCTCACCATCACATCAGAGTCACACCCTAACTCCAAACGTAGTCCCGTATGTTCCATACACCTCAGTGAAAACCAACCTTCTCTCTACTGCTGGTCATTTGACATGACCACACAACATCTCAATTGACATCTTCCATGCTTCACCTTAATCCTGAATTACAATCATACTCTCTAACTCACATCAGAGCTGGGCCCTAATGCTAACCATAATCCAAACTCCTCGTTCATGTTAAAGAACTAGTATCCATTAACCTAGCCCTAGCCCATGGATCTGAATCATCACCATCACCATCGATGTCACTGAGAATTAACCATAAACTGGATCTTCAATCTCGTACTCACCCTCACATCAGAGACAGACCCTAACTCTAATTGTAACCCTATCTTCGCCATAAACCTAAACAAACACCCAACCCTAACCCTAGTCTTTGTCCCTGGACATTGTCCCTCAGCGTCACCACTGACTTCACCGAAGGTTCGCTTTATCCATGGATTTAAATCTTGTCTTCGTAATCACTTCAGAGACAGACTCTAACTCTCACCATACATTTACCCTCAATGTTCACCATTTCGTACACCTAATACGATACCCTGCCCACGTCCTTCGCTCTGACCCCTCACCACAAACACCACCATCAAGCATGTCTATCAAAAAGAGTGAATATCATTCTCACAATCACCCTCACTTTAGAGCTGGATCCCGACTCTAACCATATCCCTATCCTCCATGCACAGTTAAACCAACACCGAAACCTAACCCTAGCTTGGCTCCTGGACCTGAAACCGCACAATCACCAACGATGTCACCCAGAATTCTCCGTAAACCCGATGTTCAATCTCGTCCTCAACCGCACTACAGAGCCAGATCATAAGCCTAAATGAAACCATATAGTCCCTGTACACCTTACCAAACACCTAACCCTACCCCTAGCCCTAGCCCATGGACCTAATACCTCACAATCACCATTGACATCACCCAGGCTTCAGCGTAAACCTGATGTTCAATCTCGTCCTGATCCTCACGTCAGAGCCCAATCCGAACCCTTCCCATAACAATATCTCCCCCGTACACCTTGCCAAACACTTAACCCTGAACCTAGCCTTGTTTCCTTGACTTACCCCTCACTGTCACCATCAGCGTCCCCCATGCCTCACTGTAAAACTCCTCCTCAGTGTACCCCTTCACCTCACATCAGAGCTGGATCCTAAGCATAACGATAACCCTCTCCTCCCAGTACAACTTACAGAACACCAAACCCTAACCCTAACCTTGTTCACTGACCAAAACCCTCACCGTCAAAATCGACATCTAACACACCTCACAGTAAACGTCAAGAACAATCTCACCCTTGGGCTCACATCAGAGCTACATCCTAACTTTAAACATAGTCCTGTATGTCCCGTAAAACTTTGCGAACACCAACCCTAACTCGAGTGCTGATCACTAGACCTGACCCCTCAGCATCATATTTGACATCATCCACGCTTCACCTTAAACCTGAATTACAATCATACTCTCTACTTCACATCACACCAGACCCAAATTCTAACTGTAATCTAAACTCCCCATTCGCCTTAAAGAACTACCAACTATAATACTAGCCCTAGCCCATGGATCTAACCTACACCGCCACCTTCGAGGTCAACACATGCTTCACCGGTAACTTAAACTTCCATCTCGTCCTTACCCTCATATAAGAGACAGACCCTAAATCAAATCGTAACCCTAACTTCCCCATAAAACTTAAGTTACACCCAAGCCTAACACTAGCCCTTGTCCGTGGACATTGCCCCTCACCATCACCATTGACAACACACAAGGTTCCCTTTAAACATGGATTTAAATCTGGCCCCCTACTCGCATCAGAGACAGTCCCAAACTCAAAATGTAACCCTCTCCTCACTGTTCACCGTTCGTACACCTGACCCAAAACCCTGCCCAGTTTCTTCGACCTGACCCCTCACCACCGACAGCACCATGACTCATGTCTAACAAAAATCATGAAGGTCTGTATCGAAAATGACATCAGGTCAGAGCTGGATCCTGATTCCTACCATACCCCAATCCTCCACGTACAGCGAACTGAACACCGACACCTAAACCTAGACCTGGCCCCTGGACCTGAAACCTCATCGTCACCAATGACATCACCCACGTTCAGCGCAAACCTGATGTTCAATCACTTCCTCATCCACACATCAGAGCCTGATCCTAATCCTTCCCATAACCATATCTTCCCTGTACACCTTACCAAGCACCTATCCCTAACCCTAACCTTGTTTCCTGGTTGAATCCTCACTGACAAAATCGACATCCCCCATGCCTCACTGTAAACCTCCACCTCAATGTCGTCCATGCCATCACGTCAGAGCCAGATCCTAACTCTAAACATAGTCCTATACGTCTGGTACACCTTAGCAAACACAAACCCTAACTGTAGCCCAGGTCTCTTGACCTGACACAACATCACAATTGACATCATTCACGCTTCACCTCAACTCTGAATTACAATCGTACTCTCTAACTCACATCACAGGTGAAACCAAGCTCTAACCATAATCTAAACTCCCCATTTGCCTTAAAGAAATCGCAACCCAAATCCTAGCACTAGCCCATGGACCAAACCCTCACTGTCACCTTCGACGTCACCCAGGCTTCACCGTAACCTTGAACTGCAATCTCGTACTCACCCTCACATCAGAGACAGATGCAAACACTGATAGTAACCCTACACTCCCCATTAACCTTAATGAACATGCAACCCTAAAGCAAGCACTTGTCCCTGGACCTTAACCCTTAGAGTCACCATTGACACCACTGAAGGTTATCTTTAAAAATGGATTTAAATCTTGTCCTCACAGTCACATCAGAGACAGTCTCTAACTCTACCTGCAAACCTACCCTCACTGTACACCATTCCATACACCTGATCTGAAACCCTGCCCAGGTCTTCCAACGTGACCCCTCACCACCACCATCACCATCACTCATGTCTAAGAAACATCATGAAAGTCTATCTCGCAATCACCCTCACAATCAGAGCTGGATCCTGACTCTAACCATATCCCTATCCTCCACTTACAGCTAAACCACCACTTAAACTTAACCCTGGACTGCAACCAGGACCTGAAACCTCACTGTCACCATCGATGTTACCCATGCTTCACCATAAACCTGATGTTCAATCTCGTCCTCACCCTCACAACAGAGCCGGATTGTTAGCCTAAACAAAACCATGTGCTCCCTGTACACCTTTCCGAACACCTAACCCTAACCCTAGACCTAGCCCATGGAACTGAACCCTGACAGTCACCATCGACATCACCCAGGCTTCAGCGTAAACCTGATGTTCAATCTCTTCCTCATCCTCACATCAGAGCCCAATTCTAACCCTTCCCATAACCGTATCTTCCCTGTACACCTTACCAAACACCTAACCCTAACCCTAGCCCTAGCCCATGGAATTGAACCTTGACGGTCACCATCGACATCACCCAGGCTTCAGCGTAAACCCGATGTGCAATCCCATCCTCATCCTCACATCAGAGCCCGACTCAAACCCTTCCCATAACCGTATCTTCCCTGTACACCTTACCAAACACCTAACCCTAACCCTAGCCTTGTTCCCTGGACTTACCCCTCACCATCACCATCAATGTCCCCTACGCTTCAATGAAAACCTCGACCTCAATCTATCCCTCAACATCACATCAGAGGTGAATCCTAAGCAAAATGATAAACCAATCCTCCCTGTACACATTACAGGACACCTAACCCTAAACCTAACCTTGTTCACTGGCCTGTACCCTCTCTGTTAAAATCGACATCTCCCATGCGTCACTGTAAACCTCCGTGTCAATCTCACCCTCACCATCACATCAGAGTCACACCCTAACTCCAAACGTAGTCCCGTATGTTCCATACACCTCAGTGAAAACCAACCTTCTCTCTACTGCTGGTCATTTGACATGACCACACAACATCTCAATTGACATCTTCCATGCTTCACCTTAATCCTGAATTACAATCATACTCTCTAACTCACATCAGAGCTGGGCCCTAATGCTAACCATAATCCAAACTCCTCGTTCATGTTAAAGAACTAGTATCCATTAACCTAGCCCTAGCCCATGGATCTGAATCATCACCATCACCATCGATGTCACCGAGAATTAACCATAAACTGGATCTTCAATCTCGTACTCACCCTCACATCAGAGACAGACCCTAACTCTAATTGTAACCCTATCTTCGCCATAAACCTAAACAAACACCCAACCCTAACCCTAGTCTTTGT
This sequence comes from Manis javanica, assembly GCF_040802235.1. Taxonomy (NCBI): domain Eukaryota; kingdom Metazoa; phylum Chordata; class Mammalia; order Pholidota; family Manidae; genus Manis; species Manis javanica. The sequence continues at coordinate 579,022 of NW_027332168.1, read as the reverse complement.
CCCTGGACATTGTCCCTCAGCGTCACCACTGACTTCACCGAAGGTTCGCTTTATCCATGGATTTAAATCTTGTCTTCGTAATCACTTCAGAGACAGACTCTAACTCTCACCATACATTTACCCTCAATGTTCACCATTTCGTACACCTAATACGATACCCTGCCCACGTCCTTCGCTCTGACCCCTCACCACAAACACCACCATCAAGCATGTCTATCAAAAAGAGTGAATATCATTCTCACAATCACCCTCACTTTAGAGCTGGATCCCGACTCTAACCATATCCCTATCCTCCATGCACAGTTAAACCAACACCGAAACCTAACCCTAGCTTGGCTCCTGGACCTGAAACCGCACAATCACCAACGATGTCACCCAGAATTCTCCGTAAACCCGATGTTCAATCTCGTCCTCAACCGCACTACAGAGCCAGATCATAAGCCTAAATGAAACCATATAGTCCCTGTACACCTTACCAAACACCTAACCCTACCCCTAGCCCTAGCCCATGGACCTAATACCTCACAATCACCATTGACATCACCCAGGCTTCAGCGTAAACCTGATGTTCAATCTCGTCCTGATCCTCACGTCAGAGCCCAATCCGAACCCTTCCCATAACAATATCTCCCCCGTACACCTTGCCAAACACTTAACCCTGAACCTAGCCTTGTTTCCTTGACTTACCCCTCACTGTCACCATCAGCGTCCCCCATGCCTCACTGTAAAACTCCTCCTCAGTGTACCCCTTCACCTCACATCAGAGCTGGATCCTAAGCATAACGATAACCCTCTCCTCCCAGTACAACTTACAGAACACCAAACCCTAACCCTAACCTTGTTCACTGACCAAAACCCTCACCGTCAAAATCGACATCTAACACACCTCACAGTAAACGTCAAGAACAATCTCACCCTTGGGCTCACATCAGAGCTACATCCTAACTTTAAACATAGTCCTGTATGTCCCGTAAAACTTTGCGAACACCAACCCTAACTCGAGTGCTGATCACTAGACCTGACCCCTCAGCATCATATTTGACATCATCCACGCTTCACCTTAAACCTGAATTACAATCATACTCTCTACTTCACATCACACCAGACCCAAATTCTAACTGTAATCTAAACTCCCCATTCGCCTTAAAGAACTACCAACTATAATACTAGCCCTAGCCCATGGATCTAACCTACACCGCCACCTTCGAGGTCAACACATGCTTCACCGGTAACTTAAACTTCCATCTCGTCCTTACCCTCATATAAGAGACAGACCCTAAATCAAATCGTAACCCTAACTTCCCCATAAAACTTAAGTTACACCCAAGCCTAACACTAGCCCTTGTCCGTGGACATTGCCCCTCACCATCACCATTGACAACACACAAGGTTCCCTTTAAACATGGATTTAAATCTGGCCCCCTACTCACATCAGAGACAGTCCCAAACTCAAAATGTAACCCTCTCCTCACTGTTCACCGTTCGTACACCTGACCCAAAACCCTGCCCAGTTTCTTCGACCTGACCCCTCACCACCGACAGCACCATGACTCATGTCTAACAAAAATCATGAAGGTCTGTATCGAAAATGACATCAGGTCAGAGCTGGATCCTGATTCCTACCATACCCCAATCCTCCACGTACAGCGAACTGAACACCGACACCTAAACCTAGACCTGGCCCCTGGACCTGAAACCTCATCGTCACCAATGACATCACCCACGTTCAGCGCAAACCTGATGTTCAATCACTTCCTCATCCACACATCAGAGCCTGATCCTAATCCTTCCCATAACCATATCTTCCCTGTACACCTTACCAAGCACCTATCCCTAACCCTAACCTTGTTTCCTGGTTGAATCCTCACTGACAAAATCGACATCCCCCATGCCTCACTGTAAACCTCCACCTCAATGTCGTCCATGCCATCACGTCAGAGCCAGATCCTAACTCTAAACATAGTCCTATACGTCTGGTACACCTTAGCAAACACAAACCCTAACTGTAGCCCAGGTCTCTTGACCTGACACAACATCACAATTGACATCATTCACGCTTCACCTCAACTCTGAATTACAATCGTACTCTCTAACTCACATCACAGGTGAAACCAAGCTCTAACCATAATCTAAACTCCCCATTTGCCTTAAAGAAATCGCAACCCAAATCCTAGCACTAGCCCATGGACCAAACCCTCACTGTCACCTTCGACGTCACCCAGGCTTCACCGTAACCTTGAACTGCAATCTCGTACTCACCCTCACATCAGAGACAGATGCAAACACTGATAGTAACCCTACACTCCCCATTAACCTTAATGAACATGCAACCCTAAAGCAAGCACTTGTCCCTGGACCTTAACCCTTAGAGTCACCATTGACACCACTGAAGGTTATCTTTAAAAATGGATTTAAATCTTGTCCTCACAGTCACATCAGAGACAGTCTCTAACTCTACCTGCAAACCTACCCTCACTGTACACCATTCCATACACCTGATCTGAAACCCTGCCCAGGTCTTCCAACGTGACCCCTCACCACCACCATCACCATCACTCATGTCTAAGAAACATCATGAAAGTCTATCTCGCAATCACCCTCACAATCAGAGCTGGATCCTGACTCTAACCATATCCCTATCCTCCACTTACAGCTAAACCACCACTTAAACTTAACCCTGGACTGCAACCAGGACCTGAAACCTCACTGTCACCATCGATGTTACCCATGCTTCACCATAAACCTGATGTTCAATCTCGTCCTCACCCTCACAACAGAGCCGGATTGTTAGCCTAAACAAAACCATGTGCTCCCTGTACACCTTTCCGAACACCTAACCCTAACCCTAGACCTAGCCCATGGAACTGAACCCTGACAGTCACCATCGACATCACCCAGGCTTCAGCGTAAACCTGATGTTCAATCTCTTCCTCATCCTCACATCAGAGCCCAATTCTAACCCTTCCCATAACCGTATCTTCCCTGTACACCTTACCAAACACCTAACCCTAACCCTAGCCCTAGCCCATGGAATTGAACCTTGACGGTCACCATCGACATCACCCAGGCTTCAGCGTAAACCCGATGTGCAATCCCATCCTCATCCTCACATCAGAGCCCGACTCAAACCCTTCCCATAACCGTATCTTCCCTGTACACCTTACCAAACACCTAACCCTAACCCTAGCCTTGTTCCCTGGACTTACCCCTCACCATCACCATCAATGTCCCCTACGCTTCAATGAAAACCTCGACCTCAATCTATCCCTCAACATCACATCAGAGGTGAATCCTAAGCAAAATGATAAACCAATCCTCCCTGTACACATTACAGGACACCTAACCCTAAACCTAACCTTGTTCACTGGCCTGTACCCTCTCTGTTAAAATCGACATCTCCCATGCGTCACTGTAAACCTCCGTGTCAATCTCACCCTCACCATCACATCAGAGTCACACCCTAACTCCAAACGTAGTCCCGTATGTTCCATACACCTCAGTGAAAACCAACCTTCTCTCTACTGCTGGTCATTTGACATGACCACACAACATCTCAATTGACATCTTCCATGCTTCACCTTAATCCTGAATTACAATCATACTCTCTAACTCACATCAGAGCTGGGCCCTAATGCTAACCATAATCCAAACTCCTCGTTCATGTTAAAGAACTAGTATCCATTAACCTAGCCCTAGCCCATGGATCTGAATCATCACCATCACCATCGATGTCACCGAGAATTAACCATAAACTGGATCTTCAATCTCGTACTCACCCTCACATCAGAGACAGACCCTAACTCTAATTGTAACCCTATCTTCGCCATAAACCTAAACAAACACCCAACCCTAACCCTAGTCTTTGTCCCTGGACATTGTCCCTCAGCGTCACCACTGACTTCACCGAAGGTTCGCTTTATCCATGGATTTAAATCTTGTCTTCGTAATCACTTCAGAGACAGACTCTAACTCTCACCATACATTTACCCTCAATGTTCACCATTTCGTACACCTAATACGATACCCTGCCCACGTCCTTCGCTCTGACCCCTCACCACAAACACCACCATCAAGCATGTCTATCAAAAAGAGTGAATATCATTCTCACAATCACCCTCACTTTAGAGCTGGATCCCGACTCTAACCATATCCCTATCCTCCATGCACAGTTAAACCAACACCGAAACCTAACCCTAGCTTGGCTCCTGGACCTGAAACCGCACAATCACCAACGATGTCACCCAGAATTCTCCGTAAACCCGATGTTCAATCTCGTCCTCAACCGCACTACAGAGCCAGATCATAAGCCTAAATGAAACCATATAGTCCCTGTACACCTTACCAAACACCTAACCCTACCCCTAGCCCTAGCCCATGGACCTAATACCTCACAATCACCATTGACATCACCCAGGCTTCAGCGTAAACCTGATGTTCAATCTCGTCCTGATCCTCACGTCAGAGCCCAATCCGAACCCTTCCCATAACAATATCTCCCCCGTACACCTTGCCAAACACTTAACCCTGAACCTAGCCTTGTTTCCTTGACTTACCCCTCACTGTCACCATCAGCGTCCCCCATGCCTCACTGTAAAACTCCTCCTCAGTGTACCCCTTCACCTCACATCAGAGCTGGATCCTAAGCATAACGATAACCCTCTCCTCCCAGTACAACTTACAGAACACCAAACCCTAACCCTAACCTTGTTCACTGACCAAAACCCTCACCGTCAAAATCGACATCTAACACACCTCACAGTAAACGTCAAGAACAATCTCACCCTTGGGCTCACATCAGAGCTACATCCTAACTTTAAACATAGTCCTGTATGTCCCGTAAAACTTTGCGAACACCAACCCTAACTCGAGTGCTGATCACTAGACCTGACCCCTCAGCATCATATTTGACATCATCCACGCTTCACCTTAAACCTGAATTACAATCATACTCTCTACTTCACATCACACCAGACCCAAATTCTAACTGTAATCTAAACTCCCCATTCGCCTTAAAGAACTACCAACTATAATACTAGCCCTAGCCCATGGATCTAACCTACACCGCCACCTTCGAGGTCAACACATGCTTCACCGGTAACTTAAACTTCCATCTCGTCCTTACCCTCATATAAGAGACAGACCCTAAATCAAATCGTAACCCTAACTTCCCCATAAAACTTAAGTTACACCCAAGCCTAACACTAGCCCTTGTCCGTGGACATTGCCCCTCACCATCACCATTGACAACACACAAGGTTCCCTTTAAACATGGATTTAAATCTGGCCCCCTACTCGCATCAGAGACAGTCCCAAACTCAAAATGTAACCCTCTCCTCACTGTTCACCGTTCGTACACCTGACCCAAAACCCTGCCCAGTTTCTTCGACCTGACCCCTCACCACCGACAGCACCATGACTCATGTCTAACAAAAATCATGAAGGTCTGTATCGAAAATGACATCAGGTCAGAGCTGGATCCTGATTCCTACCATACCCCAATCCTCCACGTACAGCGAACTGAACACCGACACCTAAACCTAGACCTGGCCCCTGGACCTGAAACCTCATCGTCACCAATGACATCACCCACGTTCAGCGCAAACCTGATGTTCAATCACTTCCTCATCCACACATCAGAGCCTGATCCTAATCCTTCCCATAACCATATCTTCCCTGTACACCTTACCAAGCACCTATCCCTAACCCTAACCTTGTTTCCTGGTTGAATCCTCACTGACAAAATCGACATCCCCCATGCCTCACTGTAAACCTCCACCTCAATGTCGTCCATGCCATCACGTCAGAGCCAGATCCTAACTCTAAACATAGTCCTATACGTCTGGTACACCTTAGCAAACACAAACCCTAACTGTAGCCCAGGTCTCTTGACCTGACACAACATCACAATTGACATCATTCACGCTTCACCTCAACTCTGAATTACAATCGTACTCTCTAACTCACATCACAGGTGAAACCAAGCTCTAACCATAATCTAAACTCCCCATTTGCCTTAAAGAAATCGCAACCCAAATCCTAGCACTAGCCCATGGACCAAACCCTCACTGTCACCTTCGACGTCACCCAGGCTTCACCGTAACCTTGAACTGCAATCTCGTACTCACCCTCACATCAGAGACAGATGCAAACACTGATAGTAACCCTACACTCCCCATTAACCTTAATGAACATGCAACCCTAAAGCAAGCACTTGTCCCTGGACCTTAACCCTTAGAGTCACCATTGACACCACTGAAGGTTATCTTTAAAAATGGATTTAAATCTTGTCCTCACAGTCACATCAGAGACAGTCTCTAACTCTACCTGCAAACCTACCCTCACTGTACACCATTCCATACACCTGATCTGAAACCCTGCCCAGGTCTTCCAACGTGACCCCTCACCACCACCATCACCATCACTCATGTCTAAGAAACATCATGAAAGTCTATCTCGCAATCACCCTCACAATCAGAGCTGGATCCTGACTCTAACCATATCCCTATCCTCCACTTACAGCTAAACCACCACTTAAACTTAACCCTGGACTGCAACCAGGACCTGAAACCTCACTGTCACCATCGATGTTACCCATGCTTCACCATAAACCTGATGTTCAATCTCGTCCTCACCCTCACAACAGAGCCGGATTGTTAGCCTAAACAAAACCATGTGCTCCCTGTACACCTTTCCGAACACCTAACCCTAACCCTAGACCTAGCCCATGGAACTGAACCCTGACAGTCACCATCGACATCACCCAGGCTTCAGCGTAAACCTGATGTTCAATCTCTTCCTCATCCTCACATCAGAGCCCAATTCTAACCCTTCCCATAACCGTATCTTCCCTGTACACCTTACCAAACACCTAACCCTAACCCTAGCCCTAGCCCATGGAATTGAACCTTGACGGTCACCATCGACATCACCCAGGCTTCAGCGTAAACCCGATGTGCAATCCCATCCTCATCCTCACATCAGAGCCCGACTCAAACCCTTCCCATAACCGTATCTTCCCTGTACACCTTACCAAACACCTAACCCTAACCCTAGCCTTGTTCCCTGGACTTACCCCTCACCATCACCATCAATGTCCCCTACGCTTCAATGAAAACCTCGACCTCAATCTATCCCTCAACATCACATCAGAGGTGAATCCTAAGCAAAATGATAAACCAATCCTCCCTGTACACATTACAGGACACCTAACCCTAACCCTAACCTTGTTCACTGGCCTGTACCCTCTCTGTTAAAATCGACATCTCCCATGCGTCACTGTAAACCTCCGTGTCAATCTCACCCTCACCATCACATCAGAGTCACACCCTAACTCCAAACGTAGTCCCGTATGTTCCATACACCTCAGTGAAAACCAACCTTCTCTCTACTGCTGGTCATTTGACATGACCACACAACATCTCAATTGACATCTTCCATGCTTCACCTTAATCCTGAATTACAATCATACTCTCTAACTCACATCAGAGCTGGGCCCTAATGCTAACCATAATCCAAACTCCTCGTTCATGTTAAAGAACTAGTATCCATTAACCTAGCCCTAGCCCATGGATCTGAATCATCACCATCACCATCGATGTCACTGAGAATTAACCATAAACTGGATCTTCAATCTCGTACTCACCCTCACATCAGAGACAGACCCTAACTCTAATTGTAACCCTATCTTCGCCATAAACCTAAACAAACACCCAACCCTAACCCTAGTCTTTGTCCCTGGACATTGTCCCTCAGCGTCACCACTGACTTCACCGAAGGTTCGCTTTATCCATGGATTTAAATCTTGTCTTCGTAATCACTTCAGAGACAGACTCTAACTCTCACCATACATTTACCCTCAATGTTCACCATTTCGTACACCTAATACGATACCCTGCCCACGTCCTTCGCTCTGACCCCTCACCACAAACACCACCATCAAGCATGTCTATCAAAAAGAGTGAATATCATTCTCACAATCACCCTCACTTTAGAGCTGGATCCTGACTCTAACCATATCCCTATCCTCCATGCACAGTTAAACCAACACCGAAACCTAACCCTAGCTTGGCTCCTGGACCTGAAACCGCACAATCACCAACGATGTCACCCAGAATTCTCCGTAAACCCGATGTTCAATCTCGTCCTCAACCGCACTACAGAGCCAGATCATAAGCCTAAATGAAACCATATAGTCCCTGTACACCTTACCAAACACCTAACCCTACCCCTAGCCCTAGCCCATGGACCTAATACCTCACAATCACCATTGACATCACCCAGGCTTCAGCGTAAACCTGATGTTCAATCTCGTCCTGATCCTCACGTCAGAGCCCAATCCGAACCCTTCCCATAACAATATCTCCCCCGTACACCTTGCCAAACACTTAACCCTGAACCTAGCCTTGTTTCCTTGACTTACCCCTCACTGTCACCATCAGCGTCCCCCATGCCTCACTGTAAAACTCCTCCTCAGTGTACCCCTTCACCTCACATCAGAGCTGGATCCTAAGCATAACGATAACCCTCTCCTCCCAGTACAACTTACAGAACACCAAACCCTAACCCTAACCTTGTTCACTGACCAAAACCCTCACCGTCAAAATCGACATCTAACACACCTCACAGTAAACGTCAAGAACAATCTCACCCTTGGGCTCACATCAGAGCTACATCCTAACTTTAAACATAGTCCTGTATGTCCCGTAAAACTTTGCGAACACCAACCCTAACTCGAGTGCTGATCACTAGACCTGACCCCTCAGCATCATATTTGACATCATCCACGCTTCACCTTAAACCTGAATTACAATCATACTCTCTACTTCACATCACACCAGACCCAAATTCTAACTGTAATCTAAACTCCCCATTCGCCTTAAAGAACTACCAACTATAATACTAGCCCTAGCCCATGGATCTAACCTACACCGCCACCTTCGAGGTCAACACATGCTTCACCGGTAACTTAAACTTCCATCTCGTCCTTACCCTCATATAAGAGACAGACCCTAAATCAAATCGTAACCCTAACTTCCCCATAAAACTTAAGTTACACCCAAGCCTAACACTAGCCCTTGTCCGTGGACATTGCCCCTCACCATCACCATTGACAACACACAAGGTTCCCTTTAAACATGGATTTAAATCTGGCCCCCTACTCGCATCAGAGACAGTCCCAAACTCAAAATGTAACCCTCTCCTCACTGTTCACCGTTCGTACACCTGACCCAAAACCCTGCCCAGTTTCTTCGACCTGACCCCTCACCACCGACAGCACCATGACTCATGTCTAACAAAAATCATGAAGGTCTGTATCGAAAATGACATCAGGTCAGAGCTGGATCCTGATTCCTACCATACCCCAATCCTCCACGTACAGCGAACTGAACACCGACACCTAAACCTAGACCTGGCCCCTGGACCTGAAACCTCATCGTCACCAATGACATCACCCACGTTCAGCGCAAACCTGATGTTCAATCACTTCCTCATCCACACATCAGAGCCTGATCCTAATCCTTCCCATAACCATATCTTCCCTGTACACCTTACCAAGCACCTATCCCTAACCCTAACCTTGTTTCCTGGTTGAATCCTCACTGACAAAATCGACATCCCCCATGCCTCACTGTAAACCTCCACCTCAATGTCGTCCATGCCATCACGTCAGAGCCAGATCCTAACTCTAAACATAGTCCTATACGTCTGGTACACCTTAGCAAACACAAACCCTAACTGTAGCCCAGGTCTCTTGACCTGACACAACATCACAATTGACATCATTCACGCTTCACCTCAACTCTGAATTACAATCGTACTCTCTAACTCACATCACAGGTGAAACCAAGCTCTAACCATAATCTAAACTCCCCATTTGCCTTAAAGAAATCGCAACCCAAATCCTAGCACTAGCCCATGGACCAAACCCTCACTGTCACCTTCGACGTCACCCAGGCTTCACCGTAACCTTGAACTGCAATCTCGTACTCACCCTCACATCAGAGACAGATGCAAACACTGATAGTAACCCTACACTCCCCATTAACCTTAATGAACATGCAACCCTAAAGCAAGCACTTGTCCCTGGACCTTAACCCTTAGAGTCACCATTGACACCACTGAAGGTTATCTTTAAAAATGGATTTAAATCTTGTCCTCACAGTCACATCAGAGACAGTCTCTAACTCTACCTGCAAACCTACCCTCACTGTACACCATTCCATACACCTGATCTGAAACCCTGCCCAGGTCTTCCAACGTGACCCCTCACCACCACCATCACCATCACTCATGTCTAAGAAACATCATGAAAGTCTATCTCGCAATCACCCTCACAATCAGAGCTGGATCCTGACTCTAACCATATCCCTATCCTCCACTTACAGCTAAACCACCACTTAAACTTAACCCTGGACTGCAACCAGGACCTGAAACCTCACTGTCACCATCGATGTTACCCATGCTTCACCATAAACCTGATGTTCAATCTCGTCCTCACCCTCACAACAGAGCCGGATTGTTAGCCTAAACAAAACCATGTGCTCCCTGTACACCTTTCCGAACACCTAACCCTAACCCTAGACCTAGCCCATGGAACTGAACCCTGACAGTCACCATCGACATCACCCAGGCTTCAGCGTAAACCTGATGTTCAATCTCTTCCTCATCCTCACATCAGAGCCCAATTCTAACCCTTCCCATAACCGTATCTTCCCTGTACACCTTACCAAACACCTAACCCTAACCCTAGCCCTAGCCCATGGAATTGAACCTTGACGGTCACCATCGACATCACCCAGGCTTCAGCGTAAACCCGATGTGCAATCCCATCCTCATCCTCACATCAGAGCCCGACTCAAACCCTTCCCATAACCGTATCTTCCCTGTACACCTTACCAAACACCTAACCCTAACCCTAGCCTTGTTCCCTGGACTTACCCCTCACCATCACCATCAATGTCCCCTACGCTTCAATGAAAACCTCGACCTCAATCTATCCCTCAACATCACATCAGAGGTGAATCCTAAGCAAAATGATAAACCAATCCTCCCTGTACACATTACAGGACACCTAACCCTAAACCTAACCTTGTTCACTGGCCTGTACCCTCTCTGTTAAAATCGACATCTCCCATGCGTCACTGTAAACCTCCGTGTCAATCTCACCCTCACCATCACATCAGAGTCACACCCTAACTCCAAACGTAGTCCCGTATGTTCCATACACCTCAGTGAAAACCAACCTTCTCTCTACTGCTGGTCATTTGACATGACCACACAACATCTCAATTGACATCTTCCATGCTTCACCTTAATCCTGAATTACAATCATACTCTCTAACTCACATCAGAGCTGGGCCCTAATGCTAACCATAATCCAAACTCCTCGTTCATGTTAAAGAACTAGTATCCATTAACCTAGCCCTAGCCCATGGATCTGAATCATCACCATCACCATCGATGTCACCGAGAATTAACCATAAACTGGATCTTCAATCTCGTACTCACCCTCACATCAGAGACAGACCCTAACTCTAATTGTAACCCTATCTTCGCCATAAACCTAAACAAACACCCAACCCTAACCCTAGTCTTTGTCCCTGGACATTGTCCCTCAGCGTCACCACTGACTTCACCGAAGGTTCGCTTTATCCATGGATTTAAATCTTGTCTTCGTAATCACTTCAGAGACAGACTCTAACTCTCACCATACATTTACCCTCAATGTTCACCATTTCGTACACCTAATACGATACCCTGCCCACGTCCTTCGCTCTGACCCCTCACCACAAACACCACCATCAAGCATGTCTATCAAAAAGAGTGAATATCATTCTCACAATCACCCTCACTTTAGAGCTGGATCCTGACTCTAACCATATCCCTATCCTCCATGCACAGTTAAACCAACACCGAAACCTAACCCTAGCTTGGCTCCTGGACCTGAAACCGCACAATCACCAACGATGTCACCCAGAATTCTCCGTAAACCCGATGTTCAATCTCGTCCTCAACCGCACTACAGAGCCAGATCATAAGCCTAAATGAAACCATATAGTCCCTGTACACCTTACCAAACACCTAACCCTACCCCTAGCCCTAGCCCATGGACCTAATACCTCACAATCACCATTGACATCACCCAGGCTTCAGCGTAAACCTGATGTTCAATCTCGTCCTGATCCTCACGTCAGAGCCCAATCCGAACCCTTCCCATAACAATATCTCCCCCGTACACCTTGCCAAACACTTAACCCTGAACCTAGCCTTGTTTCCTTGACTTACCCCTCACTGTCACCATCAGCGTCCCCCATGCCTCACTGTAAAACTCCTCCTCAGTGTACCCCTTCACCTCACATCAGAGCTGGATCCTAAGCATAACGATAACCCTCTCCTCCCAGTACAACTTACAGAACACCAAACCCTAACCCTAACCTTGTTCACTGACCAAAACCCTCACCGTCAAAATCGACATCTAACACACCTCACAGTAAACGTCAAGAACAATCTCACCCTTGGGCTCACATCAGAGCTACATCCTAACTTTAAACATAGTCCTGTATGTCCCGTAAAACTTTGCGAACACCAACCCTAACTCGAGTGCTGATCACTAGACCTGACCCCTCAGCATCATATTTGACATCATCCACGCTTCACCTTAAACCTGAATTACAATCATACTCTCTACTTCACATCACACCAGACCCAAATTCTAACTGTAATCTAAACTCCCCATTCGCCTTAAAGAACTACCAACTATAATACTAGCCCTAGCCCATGGATCTAACCTACACCGCCACCTTCGAGGTCAACACATGCTTCACCGGTAACTTAAACTTCCATCTCGTCCTTACCCTCATATAAGAGACAGACCCTAAATCAAATCGTAACCCTAACTTCCCCATAAAACTTAAGTTACACCCAAGCCTAACACTAGCCCTTGTCCGTGGACATTGCCCCTCACCATCACCATTGACAACACACAAGGTTCCCTTTAAACATGGATTTAAATCTGGCCCCCTACTCACATCAGAGACAGTCCCAAACTCAAACAAAACCCTGCCCAGTTTCTTCAACCTGACCCCTCACCACCGACAGCACCATGACTCATGTCTAACAAAAATCATGAAGGTCTGTATCGAAAATGACATCAGGTCAGAGCTGGATCCTGATTCCTACCATACCCCAATCCTCCACGTACAGCGAACTGAACACCGACACCTAAACCTAGACCTGGCCCCTGGACCTGAAACCTCATCGTCACCAATGACATCACCCACGTTCAGCGCAAACCTGATGTTCAATCACTTCCTCATCCACACATCAGAGCCTGATCCTAATCCTTCCCATAACCATATCTTCCCTGTACACCTTACCAAGCACCTATCCCTAACCCTAACCTTGTTTCCTGGTTGAATCCTCACTGACAAAATCGACATCCCCCATGCCTCACTGTAAACCTCCACCTCAATGTCGTCCATGCCATCACGTCAGAGCCAGATCCTAACTCTAAACATAGTCCTATACGTCTGGTACACCTTAGCAAACACAAACCCTAACTGTAGCCCAGGTCTCTTGACCTGACACAACATCACAATTGACATCATTCACGCTTCACCTCAACTCTGAATTACAATCGTACTCTCTAACTCACATCACAGGTGAAACCAAGCTCTAACCATAATCTAAACTCCCCATTTGCCTTAAAGAAATCGCAACCCAAATCCTAGCACTAGCCCATGGACCAAACCCTCACTGTCACCTTCGACGTCACCCAGCTTCACCGTAACCTTGAACTGCAATCTCGTACTCACCCTCACATCAGAGACAGATGCAAACACTGATAGTAACCCTATCTTCGCCATAAACCTAAACAAACACCCTACCCTAACCCTAGTCTTTGTCCCTGGACATTGTCCCTCAGCGTCACCACTGACTTCACCGAAGGTTCGCTTTATCCATGGATTTAAATCTTGTCTTCGTAATCACTTCAGAGACAGACTCTAACTCTCACCTGCACATTTACCCTCAATGTTCACCATTTCGTACACCTAATACGATACCCTGCCCACGTCCTTCGCTCGTGACCCCTCAGCACAAACACCACCATCAAGCATGTCTATCAAAAAGAGTGAATATCATTCTCACAATCACCCTCACTTTAGAGCTGGATCCCGACTCTAACCATATCCCTATCCTCCATGCACAGTTAAACCAACACCGAAACCTAACCCTAGCTTGGCTCCTGGACCTGAAACCGCACAATCACCAACGATGTCACCCAGAATTCTCCGTAAACCCGATGTTCAATCTCGTCCTCAACCGCACTACAGAGCCAGATCATAAGCCTAAATGAAACCATATAGTCCCTGTACACCTTACCAAACACCTAACCCTACCCCTAGCCCTAGCCCATGGACCTAATACCTCACAATCACCATTGACATCACCCAGGCTTCAGCGTAAACCTGATGTTCAATCTCGTCCTGATCCTCACGTCAGAGCCCAATCCGAACCCTTCCCATAACAATATCTCCCCCGTACACCTTGCCAAACACTTAACCCTGAACCTAGCCTTGTTTCCTTGACTTACCCCTCACTGTCACCATCAGCGTCCCCCATGCCTCACTGTAAAACTCCTCCTCAGTGTACCCCTTCACCTCACATCAGAGCTGGATCCTAAGCATAACGATAACCCTCTCCTCCCAGTACAACTTACAGAACACCAAACCCTAACCCTAACCTTGTTCACTGACCAAAACCCTCACCGTCAAAATCGACATCTAACACACCTCACAGTAAACGTCAAGAACAATCTCACCCTTGGGCTCACATCAGAGCTACATCCTAACTTTAAACATAGTCCTGTATGTCCCGTAAAACTTTGCGAACACCAACCCTAACTCGAGTGCTGATCACTAGACCTGACCCCTCAGCATCATATTTGACATCATCCACGCTTCACCTTAAACCTGAATTACAATCATACTCTCTACTTCACATCACACCAGACCCAAATTCTAACTGTAATCTAAACTCCCCATTCGCCTTAAAGAACTACCAACTATAATACTAGCCCTAGCCCATGGATCTAACCTACACCGCCACCTTCGATGTCAACACATGCTTCACCGGTAACTTAAACTTCCATCTCGTCCTTACCCTCATATAAGAGACAGACCCTAAATCAAATCGTAACCCTAACTTCCCCATAAAACTTAAGTTACACCCAAGCCTAACACTAGCCCTTGTCCGTGGACATTGCCCCTCACCATCACCATTGACAACACACAAGGTTCCCTTTAAACATGGATTTAAATCTGGCCCCCTACTCGCATCAGAGACAGTCCCAAACTCAAAATGTAACCCTCTCCTCACTGTTCACCGTTCGTACACCTGACCCAAAACCCTGCCCAGTTTCTTCGACCTGACCCCTCACCACCGACAGCACCATGACTCATGTCTAACAAAAATCATGAAGGTCTGTATCGAAAATGACATCAGGTCAGAGCTGGATCCTGATTCCTACCATACCCCAATCCTCCACGTACAGCGAACTGAACACCGACACCTAAACCTAGACCTGGCCCCTGGACCTGAAACCTCATCGTCACCAATGACATCACCCACGTTCAGCGCAAACCTGATGTTCAATCACTTCCTCATCCACACATCAGAGCCTGATCCTAATCCTTCCCATAACCATATCTTCCCTGTACACCTTACCAAGCACCTATCCCTAACCCTAACCTTGTTTCCTGGTTGAATCCTCACTGACAAAATCGACATCCCCCATGCCTCACTGTAAACCTCCACCTCAATGTCGTCCATGCCATCACGTCAGAGCCAGATCCTAACTCTAAACATAGTCCTATACGTCTGGTACACCTTAGCAAACACAAACCCTAACTGTAGCCCAGGTCTCTTGACCTGACACAACATCACAATTGACATCATTCACGCTTCACCTCAACTCTGAATTACAATCGTACTCTCTAACTCACATCACAGGTGAAACCAAGCTCTAACCATAATCTAAACTCCCCATTTGCCTTAAAGAAATCGCAACCCAAATCCTAGCACTAGCCCATGGACCAAACCCTCACTGTCACCTTCGACGTCACCCAGGCTTCACCGTAACCTTGAACTGCAATCTCGTACTCACCCTCACATCAGAGACAGATGCAAACACTGATAGTAACCCTACACTCCCCATTAACCTTAATGAACATGCAACCCTAAAGCAAGCACTTGTCCCTGGACCTTAACCCTTAGAGTCACCATTGACACCACTGAAGGTTATCTTTAAAAATGGATTTAAATCTTGTCCTCACAGTCACATCAGAGACAGTCTCTAACTCTACCTGCAAACCTACCCTCACTGTACACCATTCCATACACCTGATCTGAAACCCTGCCCAGGTCTTCCAACGTGACCCCTCACCACCACCATCACCATCACTCATGTCTAAGAAACATCATGAAAGTCTATCTCGCAATCACCCTCACAATCAGAGCTGGATCCTGACTCTAACCATATCCCTATCCTCCACTTACAGCTAAACCACCACTTCAACTTAACCCTGGACTGCAACCAGGACCTGAAACCTCACTGTCACCATCGATGTTACCCATGCTTCACCATAAACCTGATGTTCAATCTCGTCCTCACCCTCACAACAGAGCCGGATTGTTAGCCTAAACAAAACCATGTGCTCCCTGTACACCTTTCCGAACACCTAACCCTAACCCTAGACCTAGCCCATGGAACTGAACCCTGACAGTCACCATCGACATCACCCAGGCTTCAGCGTAAACCTGATGTTCAATCTCTTCCTCATCCTCACATCAGAGCCCAGTTCTAACCCTTCCCATAACCGTATCTTCCCTGTACACCTTACCAAACACCTAACCCTAACCCTAGCCCTAGCCCATGGAATTGAACCTTGACGGTCACCATCGACATCACCCAGGCTTCAGCGTAAACCCGATGTGCAATCCCATCCTCATCCTCACATCAGAGCCCGACTCAAACCCTTCCCATAACCGTATCTTCCCTGTACACCTTACCAAACACCTAACCCTAACCCTAGCCTTGTTCCCTGGACTTACCCCTCACCATCACCATCAATGTCCCCTACGCTTCAATGAAAACCTCGACCTCAATCTATCCCTCAACATCACATCAGAGGTGAATCCTAAGCAAAATGATAAACCAATCCTCCCTGTACACATTACAGGACACCTAACCCTAACCCTAACCTTGTTCACTGGCCTGTACCCTCTCTGTTAAAATCGACATCTCCCATGCGTCACTGTAAACCTCCGTGTCAATCTCACCCTCACCATCACATCAGAGTCACACCCTAACTCCAAACGTAGTCCCGTATGTTCCATACACCTCAGTGAAAACCAACCTTCTCTCTACTGCTGGTCATTTGACATGACCACACAACATCTCAATTGACATCTTCCATGCTTCACCTTAATCCTGAATTACAATCATACTCTCTAACTCACATCAGAGCTGGGCCCTAATGCTAACCATAATCCAAACTCCTCGTTCATGTTAAAGAACTAGTATCCATTAACCTAGCCCTAGCCCATGGATCTGAATCATCACCATCACCATCGATGTCACTGAGAATTAACCATAAACTGGATCTTCAATCTCGTACTCACCCTCACATCAGAGACAGACCCTAACTCTAATTGTAACCCTATCTTCGCCATAAACCTAAACAAACACCCAACCCTAACCCTAGTCTTTGTCCCTGGACATTGTCCCTCAGCGTCACCACTGACTTCACCGAAGGTTCGCTTTATCCATGGATTTAAATCTTGTCTTCGTAATCACTTCAGAGACAGACTCTAACTCTCACCATACATTTACCCTCAATGTTCACCATTTCGTACACCTAATACGATACCCTGCCCACGTCCTTCGCTCTGACCCCTCACCACAAACACCACCATCAAGCATGTCTATCAAAAAGAGTGAATATCATTCTCACAATCACCCTCACTTTAGAGCTGGATCCTGACTCTAACCATATCCCTATCCTCCATGCACAGTTAAACCAACACCGAAACCTAACCCTAGCTTGGCTCCTGGACCTGAAACCGCACAATCACCAACGATGTCACCCAGAATTCTCCGTAAACCCGATGTTCAATCTCGTCCTCAACTGCACTACAGAGCCAGATCATAAGCCTAAATGAAACCATATAGTCCCTGTACACCTTACCAAACACCTAACCCTACCCCTAGCCCTAGCCCATGGACCTAATACCTCACAATCACCATTGACATCACCCAGGCTTCAGCGTAAACCTGATGTTCAATCTCGTCCTGATCCTCACGTCAGAGCCCAATCCGAACCCTTCCCATAACAATATCTCCCCCGTACACCTTGCCAAACACTTAACCCTGAACCTAGCCTTGTTTCCTTGACTTACCCCTCACTGTCACCATCAGCGTCCCCCATGCCTCACTGTAAAACTCCTCCTCAGTGTACCCCTTCACCTCACATCAGAGCTGGATCCTAAGCATAACGATAACCCTCTCCTCCCAGTACAACTTACAGAACACCAAACCCTAACCCTAACCTTGTTCACTGACCAAAACCCTCACCGTCAAAATCGACATCTAACACACCTCACAGTAAACGTCAAGAACAATCTCACCCTTGGGCTCACATCAGAGCTACATCCTAACTTTAAACATAGTCCTGTATGTCCCGTAAAACTTTGCGAACACCAACCCTAACTCGAGTGCTGATCACTAGACCTGACCCCTCAGCATCATATTTGACATCATCCACGCTTCACCTTAAACCTGAATTACAATCATACTCTCTACTTCACATCACACCAGACCCAAATTCTAACTGTAATCTAAACTCCCCATTCGCCTTAAAGAACTACCAACTATAATACTAGCCCTAGCCCATGGATCTAACCTACACCGCCACCTTCGAGGTCAACACATGCTTCACCGGTAACTTAAACTTCCATCTCGTCCTTACCCTCATATAAGAGACAGACCCTAAATCAAATCGTAACCCTAACTTCCCCATAAAACTTAAGTTACACCCAAGCCTAACACTAGCCCTTGTCCGTGGACATTGCCCCTCACCATCACCATTGACAACACACAAGGTTCCCTTTAAACATGGATTTAAATCTGGCCCCCTACTCGCATCAGAGACAGTCCCAAACTCAAAATGTAACCCTCTCCTCACTGTTCACCGTTCGTACACCTGACCCAAAACCCTGCCCAGTTTCTTCGACCTGACCCCTCACCACCGACAGCACCATGACTCATGTCTAACAAAAATCATGAAGGTCTGTATCGAAAATGACATCAGGTCAGAGCTGGATCCTGATTCCTACCATACCCCAATCCTCCACGTACAGCGAACTGAACACCGACACCTAAACCTAGACCTGGCCCCTGGACCTGAAACCTCATCGTCACCAATGACATCACCCACGTTCAGCGCAAACCTGATGTTCAATCACTTCCTCATCCACACATCAGAGCCTGATCCTAATCCTTCCCATAACCATATCTTCCCTGTACACCTTACCAAGCACCTATCCCTAACCCTAACCTTGTTTCCTGGTTGAATCCTCACTGACAAAATCGACATCCCCCATGCCTCACTGTAAACCTCCACCTCAATGTCGTCCATGCCATCACGTCAGAGCCAGATCCTAACTCTAAACATAGTCCTATACGTCTGGTACACCTTAGCAAACACAAACCCTAACTGTAGCCCAGGTCTCTTGACCTGACACAACATCACAATTGACATCATTCACGCTTCACCTCAACTCTGAATTACAATCGTACTCTCTAACTCACATCACAGGTGAAACCAAGCTCTAACCATAATCTAAACTCCCCATTTGCCTTAAAGAAATCGCAACCCAAATCCTAGCACTAGCCCATGGACCAAACCCTCACTGTCACCTTCGACGTCACCCAGGCTTCACCGTAACCTTGAACTGCAATCTCGTACTCACCCTCACATCAGAGACAGATGCAAACACTGATAGTAACCCTACACTCCCCATTAACCTTAATGAACATGCAACCCTAAAGCAAGCACTTGTCCCTGGACCTTAACCCTTAGAGTCACCATTGACACCACTGAAGGTTATCTTTAAAAATGGATTTAAATCTTGTGCTCACAGTCACATCAGAGACAGTCTCTAACTCTACCTGCAAACCTACCCTCACTGTACACCATTCCATACACCTGATCTGAAACCCTGCCCAGGTCTTCCAACGTGACCCCTCACCACCACCATCACCATCACTCATGTCTAAGAAACATCATGAAAGTCTATCTCGCAATCACCCTCACAATCAGAGCTGGATCCTGACTCTAACCATATCCCTATCCTCCACTTACAGCTAAACCACCACTTAAACTTAACCCTGGACTGCAACCAGGACCTGAAACCTCACTGTCACCATCGATGTTACCCATGCTTCACCATAAACCTGATGTTCAATCTCGTCCTCACCCTCACAACAGAGCCGGATTGTTAGCCTAAACAAAACCATGTGCTCCCTGTACACCTTTCCGAACACCTAACCCTAACCCTAGACCTAGCCCATGGAACTGAACCCTGACAGTCACCATCGACATCACCCAGGCTTCAGCGTAAACCTGATGTTCAATCTCTTCCTCATCCTCACATCAGAGCCCAGTTCTAACCCTTCCCATAACCGTATCTTCCCTGTACACCTTACCAAACACCTAACCCTAACCCTAGCCCTAGCCCATGGAATTGAACCTTGACGGTCACCATCGACATCACCCAGGCTTCAGCGTAAACCCGATGTGCAATCCCATCCTCATCCTCACATCAGAGCCCGACTCAAACCCTTCCCATAACCGTATCTTCCCTGTACACCTTACCAAACACCTAACCCTAACCCTAGCCTTGTTCCCTGGACTTACCCCTCACCATCACCATCAATGTCCCCTACGCTTCAATGAAAACCTCGACCTCAATCTATCCCTCAACATCACATCAGAGGTGAATCCTAAGCAAAATGATAAACCAATCCTCCCTGTACACATTACAGGACACCTAACCCTAACCCTAACCTTGTTCACTGGCCTGTACCCTCTCTGTTAAAATCGACATCTCCCATGCGTCACTGTAAACCTCCGTGTCAATCTCACCCTCACCATCACATCAGAGTCACACCCTAACTCCAAACGTAGTCCCGTATGTTCCATACACCTCAGTGAAAACCAACCTTCTCTCTACTGCTGGTCATTTGACATGACCACACAACATCTCAGTTGACATCTTCCATGCTTCACCTTAATCCTGAATTACAATCAAACTCTCTAACTCACATCAGAGCTGGGCCCTAATGCTAACCATAATCCAAACTCCTCGTTCATGTTAAAGAACTAGTATCCATTAACCTAGCCCTAGCCCATGGATCTGAATCATCACCATCACCATCGATGTCACTGAGAATTAACCATAAACTGGATCTTCAATCTCGTACTCACCCTCACATCAGAGACAGACCCTAACTCTAATTGTAACCCTATCTTCGCCATAAACCTAAACAAACACCCAACCCTAACCCTAGTCTTTGTCCCTGGACATTGTCCCTCAGCGTCACCACTGACTTCACCGAAGGTTCGCTTTATCCATGGATTTAAATCTTGTCTTCGTAATCACTTCAGAGACAGACTCTAACTCTCACCATACATTTACCCTCAATGTTCACCATTTCGTACACCTAATACGATACCCTGCCCACGTCCTTCGCTCTGACCCCTCACCACAAACACCACCATCAAGCATGTCTATCAAAAAGAGTGAATATCATTCTCACAATCACCCTCACTTTAGAGCTGGATCCTGACTCTAACCATATCCCTATCCTCCATGCACAGTTAAACCAACACCGAAACCTAACCCTAGCTTGGCTCCTGGACCTGAAACCGCACAATCACCAACGATGTCACCCAGAATTCTCCGTAAACCCGATGTTCAATCCCGTCCTCAACCGCACTACAGAGCCAGATCATAAGCCTAAATGAAACCATATAGTCCCTGTACACCTTACCAAACACCTAACCCTACCCCTAGCCCTAGCCCATGGACCTAATACCTCACAATCACCATTGACATCACCCAGGCTTCAGCGTAAACCTGATGTTCAATCTCGTCCTGATCCTCACGTCAGAGCCCAATCCGAACCCTTCCCATAACAATATCTGCCCCGTACACCTTGCCAAACACTTAACCCTGAACCTAGCCTTGTTTCCTTGACTTACCCCTCACTGTCACCATCAGCGTCCCCCATGCCTCACTGTAAAACTCCTCCTCAGTGTACCCCTTCACCTCACATCAGAGCTGGATCCTAAGCATAACGATAACCCTCTCCTCCCAGTACAACTTACAGAACACCAAACCCTAACCCTAACCTTGTTCACTGACCAAAACCCTCACCGTCAAAATCGACATCTAACACACCTCACAGTAAACGTCAAGAACAATCTCACCCTTGGGCTCACATCAGAGCTACATCCTAACTTTAAACATAGTCCTGTATGTCCCGTAAAACTTTGCGAACACCAACCCTAACTCGAGTGCTGATCACTAGACCTGACCCCTCAGCATCATATTTGACATCATCCACGCTTCACCTTAAACCTGAATTACAATCATACTCTCTACTTCACATCACACCAGACCCAAATTCTAACTGTAATCTAAACTCCCCATTTGCCTTAAAGAACTACCAACTATAATACTAGCCCTAGCCCATGGATCTAACCTACACCGCCACCTTCGAGGTCAACACATGCTTCACCGGTAACTTAAACTTCCATCTCGTCCTTACCCTCATATAAGAGACAGACCCTAAATCAAATCGTAACCCTAACTTCCCCATAAAACTTAAGTTACACCCAAGCCTAACACTAGCCCTTGTCCGTGGACATTGCCCCTCACCATCACCATTGACAACACACAAGGTTCCCTTTAAACATGGATTTAAATCTGGCCCCCTACTCACATCAGTGACAGTCCCAAACTCAAAATGTAACCCTCTCCTCACTGTTCACCGTTCGTACACCTGACCCAAAACCCTGCCCAGTTTCTTCGACCTGACCCCTCACCACCGACAGCACCATGACTCATGTCTAACAAAAATCATGAAGGTCTGTATCGAAAATGACATGAGGTCAGAGCTGAATCCTGATTCCTACCATACCCCAATCCTCCACGTACAGCGAACTGAACACCGACACCTAAACCTAGACCTGGCCCTTGGACCTGAAACCTCATCGTCACCAATGACATCACCCACGTTCAGCGCAAACCTGATGTTCAATCACTTCCTCATCCACACATCAGAGCCTGATCCTAATCCTTCCCATAACCATATCTTCCCTGTACACCTTACCAAGCACCTATCCCTAACCCTAACCTTGTTTCCTGGTTGAATCCTCACTGACAAAATCGACATCCCCCATGCCTCACTGTAAACCTCCACCTCAATGTCGTCCATGCCATCACGTCAGAGCCAGATCCTAACTCTAAACATAGTCCTATACGTCTGGTACACCTTAGCAAACACAAACCCTAACTGTAGCCCAGGTCTCTTGACCTGACACAACATCACAATTGACATCATTCACGCTTCACCTCAACTCTGAATTACAATCGTACTCTCTAACTCACATCACAGGTGAAACCAAGCTCTAACCATAATCTAAACTCCCCATTTGCCTTAAAGAAATCGCAACCCAAATCCTAGCACTAGCCCATGGACCAAACCCTCACTGTCACCTTCGACGTCACCCAGGCTTCACCGTAACCTTGAACTGCAATCTCGTACTCACCCTCACATCAGAGACAGATGCAAACACTGATAGTAACCCTACACTCCCCATTAACCTTAATGAACATGCAACCCTAAAGCAAGCACTTGTCCCTGGACCTTAACCCTTAGAGTCACCATTGACACCACTGAAGGTTATCTTTAAAAATGGATTTAAATCTTGTCCTCACAGTCACATCAGAGACAGTCTCTAACTCTACCTGCAAACCTACCCTCACTGTACACCATTCCATACACCTGATCTGAAACCCTGCCCAGGTCTTCCAACGTGACCCCTCACCACCACCATCACCATCAATCATGTCTAAGAAACATCATGAAAGTCTATCTGGCAATCACCCTCACAATCAGAGCTGGATCCTGACTCTAACCATATCCCTATCCTCCACTTACAGCTAAACCACCACTTCAACTTAACCCTGGACTGCAACCAGGACCTGAAACCTCACTGTCACCATCGATGTTACCCATGCTTCACCATAAACCTGATGTTCAATCTCGTCCTCACCCTCACAACAGAGCCGGATTGTTAGCCTAAACAAAACCATATGCTCCCTGTACACCTTTCCGAACACCTAACCCTAACCCTAGACCTAGCCCATGGAACTGAACCCTGACAGTCACCATCGACATCACCCAGGCTTCAGCGTAAACCTGATGTTCAATCTCTTCCTCATCCTCACATCAGAGCCCAATTCTAACCCTTCCCATAACCGTATCTTCCCTGTACACCTTACCAAACACCTAACCCTAACCCTAGCCCTAGCCCATGGAATTGAACCTTGACGGTCACCATCGACATCACCCAGGCTTCAGCGTAAACCCGATGTGCAATCCCATCCTCATCCTCACATCAGAGCCCGACTCAAACCCTTCCCATAACCGTATCTTCCCTGTACACCTTACCAAACACCTAACCCTAACCCTAGCCTTGTTCCCTGGACTTACCCCTCACCATCACCATCAATGTCCCCTACGCTTCAATGAAAACCTCGACCTCAATCTATCCCTCAACATCACATCAGAGGTGAATCCTAAGCAAAATGATAAACCAATCCTCCCTGTACACATTACAGGACACCTAACCCTAACCCTAACCTTGTTCACTGGCCTGTACCCTCTCTGTTAAAATCGACATCTCCCATGCGTCACTGTAAACCTCCGTGTCAATCTCACCCTCACCATCACATCAGAGTCACACCCTAACTCCAAACGTAGTCCCGTATGTTCCATACACCTCAGTGAAAACCAACCTTCTCTCTACTGCTGGTCATTTGACATGACCACACAACATCTCAGTTGACATCTTCCATGCTTCACCTTAATCCTGAATTACAATCAAACTCTCTAACTCACATCAGAGCTGGGCCCTAATGCTAACCATAATCCAAACTCCTCGTTCATGTTAAAGAACTAGTATCCATTAACCTAGCCCTAGCCCATGGATCTGAATCATCACCATCACCATCGATGTCACTGAGAATTAACCATAAACTGGATCTTCAATCTCGTACTCACCCTCACATCAGAGACAGACCCTAACTCTAATTGTAACCCTATCTTCGCCATAAACCTAAACAAACACCCAACCCTAACCCTAGTCTTTGTCCCTGGACATTGTCCCTCAGCGTCACCACTGACTTCACCAAAGGTTCGCTTTATCCATGGATTTAAATCTTGTCTTCGTAATCACTTCAGAGACAGACTCTAACTCTCACCATACATTTACCCTCAATGTTCACCATTTCGTACACCTAATACGATACCCTGCCCACGTCCTTCGCTCTGACCCCTCACCACAAACACCACCATCAAGCATGTCTATCAAAAAGAGTGAATATCATTCTCACAATCACCCTCACTTTAGAGCTGGATCCTGACTCTAACCATACCCCTATCCTCCATGCACAGTTAAACCAACACCGAAACCTAACCCTAGCTTGGCTCCTGGACCTGAAACCGCACAATCACCAACGATGTCACCCAGAATTCTCCGTAAACCCGATGTTCAATCTCGTCCTCAACCGCACTACAGAGCCAGATCATAAGCCTAAATGAAACCATATAGTCCCTGTACACCTTACCAAACACCTAACCCTACCCCTAGCCCTAGCCCATGGACCTAATACCTCACAATCACCATTGACATCACCCAGGCTTCAGCGTAAACCTGATGTTCAATCTCGTCCTGATCCTCACGTCAGAGCCCAATCCGAACCCTTCCCATAACAATATCTGCCCCGTACACCTTGCCAAACACTTAACCCTGAACCTAGCCTTGTTTCCTTGACTTACCCCTCACTGTCACCATCAGCGTCCCCCATGCCTCACTGTAAAACTCCTCCTCAGTGTACCCCTTCACCTCACATCAGAGCTGGATCCTAAGCATAACGATAACCCTCTCCTCCCAGTACAACTTACAGAACACCAAACCCTAACCCTAACCTTGTTCACTGACCAAAACCCTCACCGTCAAAATCGACATCTAACACACCTCACAGTAAACGTCAAGAACAATCTCACCCTTGGGCTCACATCAGAGCTACATCCTAACTTTAAACATAGTCCTGTATGTCCCGTAAAACTTTGCGAACACCAACCCTAACTCGAGTGCTGATCACTAGACCTGACCCCTCAGCATCATATTTGACATCATCCACGCTTCACCTTAAACCTGAATTACAATCATACTCTCTACTTCACATCACACCAGACCCAAATTCTAACTGTAATCTAAACTCCCCATTCGCCTTAAAGAACTACCAACTATAATACTAGCCCTAGCCCATGGATCTAACCTACACCGCCACCTTCGAGGTCAACACATGCTTCACCGGTAACTTAAACTTCCATCTCGTCCTTACCCTCATATAAGAGACAGACCCTAAATCAAATCGTAACCCTAACTTCCCCATAAAACTTAAGTTACACCCAAGCCTAACACTAGCCCTTGTCCGTGGACATTGCCCCTCACCATCACCATTGACAACACACAAGGTTCCCTTTAAACATGGATTTAAATCTGGCCCCCTACTCGCATCAGAGACAGTCCCAAACTCAAAATGTAACCCTCTCCTCACTGTTCACCGTTCGTACACCTGACCCAAAACCCTGCCCAGTTTCTTCGACCTGACCCCTCACCACCGACAGCACCATGACTCATGTCTAACAAAAATCATGACGGTCTGTATCGAAAATGACATGAGGTCAGAGCTGGATCCTGATTCCTACCATACCCCAATCCTCCACGTACAGCGAACTGAACACCGACACCTAAACCTAGACCTGGCCCCTGGACCTGAAACCTCATCGTCACCAATGACATCACCCACGTTCAGCGCAAACCTGATGTTCAATCACTTCCTCATCCACACATCAGAGCCTGATCCTAATCCTTCCCATAACCATATCTTCCCTGTACACCTTACCAAGCACCTATCCCTAACCCTAACCTTGTTTCCTGGTTGAATCCTCACTGACAAAATCGACATCCCCCATGCCTCACTGTAAACCTCCACCTCAATGTCGTCCATGCCATCACGTCAGAGCCAGATCCTAACTCTAAACATAGTCCTATACGTCTGGTACACCTTAGCAAACACAAACCCTAACTGTAGCCCAGGTCTCTTGACCTGACACAACATCACAATTGACATCATTCACGCTTCACCTCAACTCTGAATTACAATCGTACTCTCTAACTCACATCACAGGTGAAACCAAGCTCTAACCATAATCTAAACTCCCCATTTGCCTTAAAGAAATCGCAACCCAAATCCTAGCACTAGCCCATGGACCAAACCCTCACTGTCACCTTCGACGTCACCCAGGCTTCACCGTAACCTTGAACTGCAATCTCGTACTCACCCTCACATCAGAGACAGATGCAAACACTGATAGTAACCCTACACTCCCCATTAACCTTAATGAACATGCAACCCTAAAGCAAGCACTTGTCCCTGGACCTTAACCCTTAGAGTCACCATTGACACCACTGAAGGTTATCTTTAAAAATGGATTTAAATCTTGTGCTCACAGTCACATCAGAGACAGTCTCTAACTCTACCTGCAAACCTACCCTCACTGTACACCATTCCATACACCTGATCTGAAACCCTGCCCAGGTCTTCCAACGTGACCCCTCACCACCACCATCACCATCACTCATGTCTAAGAAACATCATGAAAGTCTATCTCGCAATCACCCTCACAATCAGAGCTGGATCCTGACTCTAACCATATCCCTATCCTCCACTTACAGCTAAACCACCACTTCAACTTAACCCTGGACTGCAACCAGGACCTGAAACCTCACTGTCACCATCGATGTTACCCATGCTTCACCATAAACCTGATGTTCAATCTCGTCCTCACCCTCACAACAGAGCCGGATTGTTAGCCTAAACAAAACCATATGCTCCCTGTACACCTTTCCGAACACCTAACCCTAACCCTAGACCTAGCCCATGGAACTGAACCCTGACAGTCACCATCGACATCACCCAGGCTTCAGCGTAAACCTGATGTTCAATCTCTTCCTCATCCTCACATCAGAGCCCAATTCTAACCCTTCCCATAACCGTATCTTCCCTGTACACCTTACCAAACACCTAACCCTAACCCTAGCCCTAGCCCATGGAATTGAACCTTGACGGTCACCATCGACATCACCCAGGCTTCAGCGTAAACCCGATGTGCAATCCCATCCTCATCCTCACATCAGAGCCCGACTCAAACCCTTCCCATAACCGTATCTTCCCTGTACACCTTACCAAACACCTAACCCTAACCCTAGCCTTGTTCCCTGGACTTACCCCTCACCATCACCATCAATGTCCCCTACGCTTCAATGAAAACCTCGACCTCAATCTATCCCTCAACATCACATCAGAGGTGAATCCTAAGCAAAATGATAAACCAATCCTCCCTGTACACATTACAGGACACCTAACCCTAACCCTAACCTTGTTCACTGGCCTGTACCCTCTCTGTTAAAATCGACATCTCCCATGCGTCACTGTAAACCTCCGTGTCAATCTCACCCTCACCATCACATCAGAGTCACACCCTAACTCCAAACGTAGTCCCGTATGTTCCATACACCTCAGTGAAAACCAACCTTCTCTCTACTGCTGGTCATTTGACATGACCACACAACATCTCAGTTGACATCTTCCATGCTTCACCTTAATCCTGAATTACAATCAAACTCTCTAACTCACATCAGAGCTGGGCCCTAATGCTAACCATAATCCAAACTCCTCGTTCATGTTAAAGAACTAGTATCCATTAACCTAGCCCTAGCCCATGGATCTGAATCATCACCATCACCATCGATGTCACTGAGAATTAACCATAAACTGGATCTTCAATCTCGTACTCACCCTCACATCAGAGACAGACCCTAACTCTAATTGTAACCCTATCTTCGCCATAAACCTAAACAAACACCCAACCCTAACCCTAGTCTTTGTCCCTGGACATTGTCCCTCAGCGTCACCACTGACTTCACCAAAGGTTCGCTTTATCCATGGATTTAAATCTTGTCTTCGTAATCACTTCAGAGACAGACTCTAACTCTCACCATACATTTACCCTCAATGTTCACCATTTCGTACACCTAATACGATACCCTGCCCACGTCCTTCGCTCTGACCCCTCACCACAAACACCACCATCAAGCATGTCTATCAAAAAGAGTGAATATCATTCTCACAATCACCCTCACTTTAGAGCTGGATCCTGACTCTAACCATACCCCTATCCTCCATGCACAGTTAAACCAACACCGAAACCTAACCCTAGCTTGGCTCCTGGACCTGAAACCGCACAATCACCAACGATGTCACCCAGAATTCTCCGTAAACCCGATGTTCAATCTCGTCCTCAACCGCACTACAGAGCCAGATCATAAGCCTAAATGAAACCATATAGTCCCTGTACACCTTACCAAACACCTAACCCTACCCCTAGCCCTAGCCCATGGACCTAATACCTCACAATCACCATTGACATCACCCAGGCTTCAGCGTAAACCTGATGTTCAATCTCGTCCTGATCCTCACGTCAGAGCCCAATCCGAACCCTTCCCATAACAATATCTGCCCCGTACACCTTGCCAAACACTTAACCCTGAACCTAGCCTTGTTTCCTTGACTTACCCCTCACTGTCACCATCAGCGTCCCCCATGCCTCACTGTAAAACTCCTCCTCAGTGTACCCCTACACCTCACATCAGAGCTGGATCCTAAGCATAACGATAACCCTCTCCTCCCAGTACAACTTACAGAACACCAAACCCTAACCCTAACCTTGTTCACTGACCAAAACCCTCACCGTCAAAATCGACATCTAACACACCTCACAGTAAACGTCAAGAACAATCTCACCCTTGGGCTCACATCAGAGCTACATCCTAACTTTAAACATAGTCCTGTATGTCCCGTAAAACTTTGCGAACACCAACCCTAACTCGAGTGCTGATCACTAGACCTGACCCCTCAGCATCATATTTGACATCATCCACGCTTCACCTTAAACCTGAATTACAATCATACTCTCTACTTCACATCACACCAGACCCAAATTCTAACTGTAATCTAAACTCCCCATTCGCCTTAAAGAACTACCAACTATAATACTAGCCCTAGCCCATGGATCTAACCTACACCGCCACCTTCGAGGTCAACACATGCTTCACCGGTAACTTAAACTTCCATCTCGTCCTTACCCTCATATAAGAGACAGACCCTAAATCAAATCGTAACCCTAACTTCCCCATAAAACTTAAGTTACACCCAAGCCTAACACTAGCCCTTGTCCGTGGACATTGCCCCTCACCATCACCATTGACAACACACAAGGTTCCCTTTAAACATGGATTTAAATCTGGCCCCCTACTCACATCAGAGACAGTCCCAAACTCAAAATGTAACCCTCTCCTCACTGTTCACCGTTCGTACACCTGACCCAAAACCCTGCCCAGTTTCTTCGACCTGACCCCTCACCACCGACAGCACCATGACTCATGTCTAACAAAAATCATGAAGGTCTGTATCGAAAATGACATGAGGTCAGAGCTGGATCCTGATTCCTACCATACCCCAATCCTCCACGTACAGCGAACTGAACACCGACACCTAAACCTAGACCTGGCCCCTGGACCTGAAACCTCATCGTCACCAATGACATCACCCACGTTCAGCGCAAACCTGATGTTCAATCACTTCCTCATCCACACATCAGAGCCTGATCCTAATCCTTCCCATAACCATATCTTCCCTGTACACCTTACCAAGCACCTATCCCTAACCCTAACCTTGTTTCCTGGTTGAATCCTCACTGACAAAATCGACATCCCCCATGCCTCACTGTAAACCTCCACCTCAATGTCGTCCATGCCATCACGTCAGAGCCAGATCCTAACTCTAAACATAGTCCTATACGTCTGGTACACCTTAGCAAACACAAACCCTAACTGTAGCCCAGGTCTCTTGACCTGACACAACATCACAATTGACATCATTCACGCTTCACCTCAACTCTGAATTACAATCGTACTCTCTAACTCACATCACAGGTGAAACCAAGCTCTAACCATAATCTAAACTCCCCGTTTGCCTTAAAGAAATCGCAACCCAAATCCTAGCACTAGCCCATGGACCAAACCCTCACTGTCACCTTCGACGTCACCCAGGCTTCACCGTAACCTTGAACTGCAATCTCGTACTCACCCTCACATCAGAGACAGATTCAAACAGTGATAGTAACCCTACACTCCCCATTAACCTTAATGAACATGCAACCCTAAAGCAAGCACTTGTCCCTGGACCTTAACCCTTAGAGTCACCATTGACACCACTGAAGGTTATCTTTAAAAATGGATTTAAATCTTGTCCTCACAGTCACATCAGAGACAGTCTCTAACTCTACCTGCAAACCTACCCTCACTGTACACCATTCCATACACCTGATCTGAAACCCTGCCCAGGTCTTCCAACGTGACCCCTCACCACCACCATCACCATCACTCATGTCTAAGAAACATCATGAAAGTCTATCTGGCAATCACCCTCACAATCAGAGCTGGATCCTGACTCTAACCATATCCCTATCCTCCACTTACAGCTAAACCACCACTTCAACTTAACCCTGGACTGCAACCAGGACCTGAAACCTCACTGTCACCATCGATGTTACCCATGCTTCACCATAAACCTGATGTTCAATCTCGTCCTCACCCTCACAACAGAGCCGGATTGTTAGCCTAAACAAAACCATGTGCTCCCTGTACACCTTTCCGAACACCTAACCCTAACCCTAGACCTAGCCCATGGAACTGAACCCTGACAGTCACCATCGACATCACCCAGGCTTCAGCGTAAACCTGATGTTCAATCTCTTCCTCATCCTCACATCAGAGCCCAGTTCTAACCCTTCCCATAACCGTATCTTCCCTGTACACCTTACCAAACACCTAACCCTAACCCTAGCCCTAGCCCATGGAATTGAACCTTGACGGTCACCATCGACATCACCCAGGCTTCAGCGTAAACCCGATGTGCAATCCCATCCTCATCCTCACATCAGAGCCCGACTCAAACCCTTCCCATAACCGTATCTTCCCTGTACACCTTACCAAACACCTAACCCTAACCCTAGCCTTGTTCCCTGGACTTACCCCTCACCATCACCATCAATGTCCCCTACGCTTCAATGAAAACCTCGACCTCAATCTATCCCTCAACATCACATCAGAGGTGAATCCTAAGCAAAATGATAAACCAATCCTCCCTGTACACATTACAGGACACCTAACCCTAACCCTAACCTTGTTCACTGGCCTGTACCCTCTCTGTTAAAATCGACATCTCCCATGCGTCACTGTAAACCTCCGTGTCAATCTCACCCTCACCATCACATCAGAGTCACACCCTAACTCCAAACGTAGTCCCGTATGTTCCATACACCTCAGTGAAAACCAACCTTCTCTCTACTGCTGGTCATTTGACATGACCACACAACATCTCAATTGACATCTTCCATGCTTCACCTTAATCCTGAATTACAATCATACTCTCTAACTCACATCAGAGCTGGGCCCTAATGCTAACCATAATCCAAACTCCTCGTTCATGTTAAAGAACTAGTATCCATTAACCTAGCCCTAGCCCATGGATCTGAATCATCACCATCACCATCGATGTCACTGAGAATTAACCATAAACTGGATCTTCAATCTCGTACTCACCCTCACATCAGAGACAGACCCTAACTCTAATTGTAACCCTATCTTCGCCATAAACCTAAACAAACACCCAACCCTAACCCTAGTCTTTGTCCCTGGACATTGTCCCTCAGCGTCACCACTGACTTCACCGAAGGTTCGCTTTATCCATGGATTTAAATCTTGTCTTCGTAATCACTTCAGAGACAGACTCTAACTCTCACCATACATTTACCCTCAATGTTCACCATTTCGTACACCTAATACGATACCCTGCCCACGTCCTTCGCTCTGACCCCTCACCACAAACACCACCATCAAGCATGTCTATCAAAAAGAGTGAATATCATTCTCACAATCACCCTCACTTTAGAGCTGGATCCTGACTCTAACCATATCCCTATCCTCCATGCACAGTTAAACCAACACCGAAACCTAACCCTAGCTTGGCTCCTGGACCTGAAACCGCACAATCACCAACGATGTCACCCAGAATTCTCCGTAAACCCGATGTTCAATCTCGTCCTCAACCGCACTACAGAGCCAGATCATAAGCCTAAATGAAACCATATAGTCCCTGTACACCTTACCAAACACCTAACCCTACCCCTAGCCCTAGCCCATGGACCTAATACCTCACAATCACCATTGACATCACCCAGGCTTCAGCGTAAACCTGATGTTCAATCTCGTCCTGATCCTCACGTCAGAGCCCAATCCGAACCCTTCCCATAACAATATCTCCCCCGTACACCTTGCCAAACACTTAACCCTGAACCTAGCCTTGTTTCCTTGACTTACCCCTCACTGTCACCATCAGCGTCCCCCATGCCTCACTGTAAAACTCCTCCTCAGTGTACCCCTTCACCTCACATCAGAGCTGGATCCTAAGCATAACGATAACCCTCTCCTCCCAGTACAACTTACAGAACACCAAACCCTAACCCTAACCTTGTTCACTGACCAAAACCCTCACCGTCAAAATCGACATCTAACACACCTCACAGTAAACGTCAAGAACAATCTCACCCTTGGGCTCACATCAGAGCTACATCCTAACTTTAAACATAGTCCTGTATGTCCCGTAAAACTTTGCGAACACCAACCCTAACTCGAGTGCTGATCACTAGACCTGACCCCTCAGCATCATATTTGACATCATCCACGCTTCACCTTAAACCTGAATTACAATCATACTCTCTACTTCACATCACACCAGACCCAAATTCTAACTGTAATCTAAACTCCCCATTCGCCTTAAAGAACTACCAACTATAATACTAGCCCTAGCCCATGGATCTAACCTACACCGCCACCTTCGAGGTCAACACATGCTTCACCGGTAACTTAAACTTCCATCTCGTCCTTACCCTCATATAAGAGACAGACCCTAAATCAAATCGTAACCCTAACTTCCCCATAAAACTTAAGTTACACCCAAGCCTAACACTAGCCCTTGTCCGTGGACATTGCCCCTCACCATCACCATTGACAACACACAAGGTTCCCTTTAAACATGGATTTAAATCTGGCCCCCTACTCACATCAGAGACAGTCCCAAACTCAAAATGTAACCCTCTCCTCACTGTTCACCGTTCGTACACCTGACCCAAAACCCTGCCCAGTTTCTTCGACCTGACCCCTCACCACCGACAGCACCATGACTCATGTCTAACAAAAATCATGAAGGTCTGTATCGAAAATGACATGAGGTCAGAGCTGGATCCTGATTCCTACCATACCCCAATCCTCCACGTACAGCGAACTGAACACCGACACCTAAACCTAGACCTGGCCCCTGGACCTGAAACCTCATCGTCACCAATGACATCACCCACGTTCAGCGCAAACCTGATGTTCAATCACTTCCTCATCCACACATCAGAGCCTGATCCTAATCCTTCCCATAACCATATCTTCCCTGTACACCTTACCAAGCACCTATCCCTAACCCTAACCTTGTTTCCTGGTTGAATCCTCACTGACAAAATCGACATCCCCCATGCCTCACTGTAAACCTCCACCTCAATGTCGTCCATGCCATCACGTCAGAGCCAGATCCTAACTCTAAACATAGTCCTATACGTCTGGTACACCTTAGCAAACACAAACCCTAACTGTAGCCCAGGTCTCTTGACCTGACACAACATCACAATTGACATCATTCACGCTTCACCTCAACTCTGAATTACAATCGTACTCTCTAACTCACATCACAGGTGAAACCAAGCTCTAACCATAATCTAAACTCCCCATTTGCCTTAAAGAAATCGCAACCCAAATCCTAGCACTAGCCCATGGACCAAACCCTCACTGTCACCTTCGACGTCACCCAGGCTTCACCGTAACCTTGAACTGCAATCTCGTACTCACCCTCACATCAGAGACAGATGCAAACACTGATAGTAACCCTACACTCCCCATTAACCTTAATGAACATGCAACCCTAAAGCAAGCACTTGTCCCTGGACCTTAACCCTTAGAGTCACCATTGACACCACTGAAGGTTATCTTTAAAAATGGATTTAAATCTTGTCCTCACAGTCACATCAGAGACAGTCTCTAACTCTACCTGCAAACCTACCCTCACTGTACACCATTCCATACACCTGATCTGAAACCCTGCCCAGGTCTTCCAACGTGACCCCTCACCACCACCATCACCATCACTCATGTCTAAGAAACATCATGAAAGTCTATCTGGCAATCACCCTCACAATCAGAGCTGGATCCTGACTCTAACCATATCCCTATCCTCCACTTACAGCTAAACCACCACTTCAACTTAACCCTGGACTGCAACCAGGACCTGAAACCTCACTGTCACCATCGATGTTACCCATGCTTCACCATAAACCTGATGTTCAATCTCGTCCTCACCCTCACAACAGAGCCGGATTGTTAGCCTAAACAAAACCATGTGCTCCCTGTACACCTTTCCGAACACCTAACCCTAACCCTAGACCTAGCCCATGGAACTGAACCCTGACAGTCACCATCGACATCACCCAGGCTTCAGCGTAAACCTGATGTTCAATCTCTTCCTCATCCTCACATCAGAGCCCAATTCTAACCCTTCCCATAACCGTATCTTCCCTGTACACCTTACCAAACACCTAACCCTAACCCTAGCCCTAGCCCATGGAATTGAACCTTGACGGTCACCATCGACATCACCCAGGCTTCAGCGTAAACCCGATGTGCAATCCCATCCTCATCCTCACATCAGAGCCCGACTCAAACCCTTCCCATAACCGTATCTTCCCTGTACACCTTACCAAACACCTAACCCTAACCCTAGCCTTGTTCCCTGGACTTACCCCTCACCATCACCATCAATGTCCCCTACGCTTCAATGAAAACCTCGACCTCAATCTATCCCTCAACATCACATCAGAGGTGAATCCTAAGCAAAATGATAAACCAATCCTCCCTGTACACATTACAGGACACCTAACCCTAACCCTAACCTTGTTCACTGGCCTGTACCCTCTCTGTTAAAATCGACATCTCCCATGCGTCACTGTAAACCTCCGTGTCAATCTCACCCTCACCATCACATCAGAGTCACACCCTAACTCCAAACGTAGTCCCGTATGTTCCATACACCTCAGTGAAAACCAACCTTCTCTCTACTGCTGGTCATTTGACATGACCACACAACATCTCAGTTGACATCTTCCATGCTTCACCTTAATCCTGAATTACAATCAAACTCTCTAACTCACATCAGAGCTGGGCCCTAATGCTAACCATAATCCAAACTCCTCGTTCATGTTAAAGAACTAGTATCCATTAACCTAGCCCTAGCCCATGGATCTGAATCATCACCATCACCATCGATGTCACTGAGAATTAACCATAAACTGGATCTTCAATCTCGTACTCACCCTCACATCAGAGACAGACCCTAACTCTAATTGTAACCCTATCTTCGCCATAAACCTAAACAAACACCCAACCCTAACCCTAGTCTTTGTCCCTGGACATTGTCCCTCAGCGTCACCACTGACTTCACCAAAGGTTCGCTTTATCCATGGATTTAAATCTTGTCTTCGTAATCACTTCAGAGACAGACTCTAACTCTCACCATACATTTACCCTCAATGTTCACCATTTCGTACACCTAATACGATACCCTGCCCACGTCCTTCGCTCTGACCCCTCACCACAAACACCACCATCAAGCATGTCTATCAAAAAGAGTGAATATCATTCTCACAATCACCCTCACTTTAGAGCTGGATCCTGACTCTAACCATACCCCTATCCTCCATGCACAGTTAAACCAACACCGAAACCTAACCCTAGCTTGGCTCCTGGACCTGAAACCGCACAATCACCAACGATGTCACCCAGAATTCTCCGTAAACCCGATGTTCAATCTCGTCCTCAACCGCAGTACAGAGCCAGATCATAAGCCTAAATGAAACCATATAGTCCCTGTACACCTTACCAAACACCTAACCCTACCCCTAGCCCTAGCCCATGGACCTAATACCTCACAATCACCATTGACATCACCCAGGCTTCAGCGTAAACCTGATGTTCAATCTCGTCCTGATCCTCACGTCAGAGCCCAATCCGAACCCTTCCCATAACAATATCTGCCCCGTACACCTTGCCAAACACTTAACCCTGAACCTAGCCTTGTTTCCTTGACTTACCCCTCACTGTCACCATCAGCGTCCCCCATGCCTCACTGTAAAACTCCTCCTCAGTGTACCCCTTCACCTCACATCAGAGCTGGATCCTAAGCATAACGATAACCCTCTCCTCCCAGTACAACTTACAGAACACCAAACCCTAACCCTAACCTTGTTCACTGACAAAAACCCTCACCGTCAAAATCGACATCTAACACACCTCACAGTAAACGTCAAGAACAATCTCACCCTTGGGCTCACATCAGAGCTACATCCTAACTTTAAACATAGTCCTGTATGTCCCGTAAAACTTTGCGAACACCAACCCTAACTCGAGTGCTGATCACTAGACCTGACCCCTCAGCATCATATTTGACATCATCCACGCTTCACCTTAAACCTGAATTACAATCATACTCTCTACTTCACATCACACCAGACCCAAATTCTAACTGTAATCTAAACTCCCCATTCGCCTTAAAGAACTACCAACTATAATACTAGCCCTAGCCCATGGATCTAACCTACACCGCCACCTTCGAGGTCAACACATGCTTCACCGGTAACTTAAACTTCCATCTCGTCCTTACCCTCATATAAGAGACAGACCCTAAATCAAATCGTAACCCTAACTTCCCCATAAAACTTAAGTTACACCCAAGCCTAACACTAGCCCTTGTCCGTGGACATTGCCCCTCACCATCACCATTGACAACACACAAGGTTCCCTTTAAACGTGGATTTAAATCTGGCCCCCTACTCACATCAGAGACAGTCCCAAACTCAAAATGTAACCCTCTCCTCACTGTTCACCGTTCGTACACCTGACCCAAAACCCTGCCCAGTTTCTTCGACCTGACCCCTCACCACCGACAGCACCATGACTCATGTCTAACAAAAATCATGAAGGTCTGTATCGAAAATGACATCAGGTCAGAGCTGGATCCTGATTCCTACCATACCCCAATCCTCCACGTACAGCGAACTGAACACCGACACCTAAACCTAGACCTGGCCCCTGGACCTGAAACCTCATCGTCACCAATGACATCACCCACGTTCAGCGCAAACCTGATGTTCAATCACTTCCTCATCCACACATCAGAGCCTGATCCTAATCCTTCCCATAACCATATCTTCCCTGTACACCTTACCAAGCACCTATCCCTAACCCTAACCTTGTTTCCTGGTTGAATCCTCACTGACAAAATCGACATCCCCCATGCCTCACTGTAAACCTCCACCTCAATGTCGTCCATGCCATCACGTCAGAGCCAGATCCTAACTCTAAACATAGTCCTATACGTCTGGTACACCTTAGCAAACACAAACCCTAACTGTAGCCCAGGTCTCTTGACCTGACACAACATCACAATTGACATCATTCACGCTTCACCTCAACTCTGAATTACAATCGTACTCTCTAACTCACATCACAGGTGAAACCAAGCTCTAACCATAATCTAAACTCCCCGTTTGCCTTAAAGAAATCGCAACCCAAATCCTAGCACTAGCCCATGGACCAAACCCTCACTGTCACCTTCGACGTCACCCAGGCTTCACCGTAACCTTGAACTGCAATCTCGTACTCACCCTCACATCAGAGACAGATGCAAACACTGATAGTAACCCTACACTCCCCATTAACCTTAATGAACATGCAACCCTAAAGCAAGCACTTGTCCCTGGACCTTAACCCTTAGAGTCACCATTGACACCACTGAAGGTTATCTTTAAAAATGGATTTAAATCTTGTCCTCACAGTCACATCAGAGACAGTCTCTAACTCTACCTGCAAACCTACCCTCACTGTACACCATTCCATACACCTGATCTGAAACCCTGCCCAGGTCTTCCAACGTGACCCCTCACCACCACCATCACCATCACTCATGTCTAAGAAACATCATGAAAGTCTATCTCGCAATCACCCTCACAATCAGAGCTGGATCCTGACTCTAACCATATCCCTATCCTCCACTTACAGCTAAACCACCACTTAAACTTAACCCTGGACTGCAACCAGGACCTGAAACCTCACTGTCACCATCGATGTTACCCATGCTTCACCATAAACCTGATGTTCAATCTCGTCCTCACCCTCACAACAGAGCCGGATTGTTAGCCTAAACAAAACCATGTGCTCCCTGTACACCTTTCCGAACACCTAACCCTAACCCTAGACCTAGCCCATGGAACTGAACCCTGACAGTCACCATCGACATCACCCAGGCTTCAGCGTAAACCTGATGTTCAATCTCTTCCTCATCCTCACATCAGAGCCCAATTCTAACCCTTCCCATAACCGTATCTTCCCTGTACACCTTACCAAACACCTAACCCTAACCCTAGCCCTAGCCCATGGAATTGAACCTTGACGGTCACCATCGACATCACCCAGGCTTCAGCGTAAACCCGATGTGCAATCCCATCCTCATCCTCACATCAGAGCCCGACTCAAACCCTTCCCATAACCGTATCTTCCCTGTACACCTTACCAAACACCTAACCCTAACCCTAGCCTTGTTCCCTGGACTTACCCCTCACCATCACCATCAATGTCCCCTACGCTTCAATGAAAACCTCGACCTCAATCTATCCCTCAACATCACATCAGAGGTGAATCCTAAGCAAAATGATAAACCAATCCTCCCTGTACACATTACAGGACACCTAACCCTAAACCTAACCTTGTTCACTGGCCTGTACCCTCTCTGTTAAAATCGACATCTCCCATGCGTCACTGTAAACCTCCGTGTCAATCTCACCCTCACCATCACATCAGAGTCACACCCTAACTCCAAACGTAGTCCCGTATGTTCCATACACCTCAGTGAAAACCAACCTTCTCTCTACTGCTGGTCATTTGACATGACCACACAACATCTCAGTTGACATCTTCCATGCTTCACCTTAATCCTGAATTACAATCATACTCTCTAACTCACATCAGAGCTGGGCCCTAATGCTAACCATAATCCAAACTCCTCGTTCATGTTAAAGAACTAGTATCCATTAACCTAGCCCTAGCCCATGGATCTGAATCATCACCATCACCATCGATGTCACCGAGAATTAACCATAAACTGGATCTTCAATCTCGTACTCACCCTCACATCAGAGACAGACCCTAACTCTAATTGTAACCCTATCTTCGCCATAAACCTAAACAAACACCCAACCCTAACCCTAGTCTTTGTCCCTGGACATTGTCCCTCAGCGTCACCACTGACTTCAC
The DNA here is from genome assembly GCF_040802235.1 of Manis javanica. NCBI lineage: Eukaryota > Metazoa > Chordata > Mammalia > Pholidota > Manidae > Manis > Manis javanica. The sequence continues at coordinate 538,016 of NW_027332168.1, read as the reverse complement.
CGAAGGTTCGCTTTATCCATGGATTTAAATCTTGTCTTCGTAATCACTTCAGAGACAGACTCTAACTCTCACCATACATTTACCCTCAATGTTCACCATTTCGTACACCTAATACGATACCCTGCCCACGTCCTTCGCTCTGACCCCTCACCACAAACACCACCATCAAGCATGTCTATCAAAAAGAGTGAATATCATTCTCACAATCACCCTCACTTTAGAGCTGGATCCTGACTCTAACCATACCCCTATCCTCCATGCACAGTTAAACCAACACCGAAACCTAACCCTAGCTTGGCTCCTGGACCTGAAACCGCACAATCACCAACGATGTCACCCAGAATTCTCCGTAAACCCGATGTTCAATCTCGTCCTCAACCGCAGTACAGAGCCAGATCATAAGCCTAAATGAAACCATATAGTCCCTGTACACCTTACCAAACACCTAACCCTACCCCTAGCCCTAGCCCATGGACCTAATACCTCACAATCACCATTGACATCACCCAGGCTTCAGCGTAAACCTGATGTTCAATCTCGTCCTGATCCTCACGTCAGAGCCCAATCCGAACCCTTCCCATAACTATATCTGCCCCGTACACCTTGCCAAACACTTAACCCTGAACCTAGCCTTGTTTCCTTGACTTACCCCTCACTGTCACCATCAGCGTCCCCCATGCCTCACTGTAAAACTCCTCCTCAGTGTACCCCTTCACCTCACATCAGAGCTGGATCCTAAGCATAACGATAACCCTCTCCTCCCAGTACAACTTACAGAACACCAAACCCTAACCCTAACCTTGTTCACTGACAAAAACCCTCACCGTCAAAATCGACATCTAACACACCTCACAGTAAACGTCAAGAACAATCTCACCCTTGGGCTCACATCAGAGCTACATCCTAACTTTAAACATAGTCCTGTATGTCCCGTAAAACTTTGCGAACACCAACCCTAACTCGAGTGCTGATCACTAGACCTGAACCCTCAGCATCATATTTGACATCATCCACGCTTCACCTTAAACCTGAATTACAATCATACTCTCTACTTCACATCACACCAGACCCAAATTCTAACTGTAATCTAAACTCCCCATTCGCCTTAAAGAACTACCAACTATAATACTAGCCCTAGCCCATGGATCTAACCTACACCGCCACCTTCGAGGTCAACACATGCTTCACCGGTAACTTAAACTTCCATCTCGTCCTTACCCTCATATAAGAGACAGACCCTAAATCAAATCGTAACCCTAACTTCCCCATAAAACTTAAGTTACACCCAAGCCTAACACTAGCCCTTGTCCGTGGACATTGCCCCTCACCATCACCATTGACAACACACAAGGTTCCCTTTAAACGTGGATTTAAATCTGGCCCCCTACTCACATCAGAGACAGTCCCAAACTCAAAATGTAACCCTCTCCTCACTGTTCACCGTTCGTACACCTGACCCAAAACCCTGCCCAGTTTCTTCGACCTGACCCCTCACCACCGACAGCACCATGACTCATGTCTAACAAAAATCATGAAGGTCTGTATCGAAAATGACATCAGGTCAGAGCTGGATCCTGATTCCTACCATACCCCAATCCTCCACGTACAGCGAACTGAACACCGACACCTAAACCTAGACCTGGCCCCTGGACCTGAAACCTCATCGTCACCAATTACATCACCCACGTTCAGCGCAAACCTGATGTTCAATCACTTCCTCATCCACACATCAGAGCCTGATCCTAATCCTTCCCATAACCAAATATTCCCTGTACACCTTACCAAGCACCTATCCCTAACCCTAACCTTGTTTCCTGGTTGAATCCTCACTGACAAAATCGACATCCCCCATGCCTCACTGTAAACCTCCACCTCAATGTCGTCCATGCCATCACGTCAGAGCCAGATCCTAACTCTAAACATAGTCCTATACGTCTGGTACACCTTAGCAAACACAAACCCTAACTGTAGCCCAGGTCTCTTGACCTGACACATCACAATTGACATCATTCACGCTTCACCTCAACTCTGAATTACAATCGTACTCTCTAACTCACATCACAGGTGAAACCAAGCTCTAACCATAATCTAAACTCCCCGTTTGCCTTAAAGAAATCGCAACCCAAATCCTAGCACTAGCCCATGGACCAAACCCTCACTGTCACCTTCGACGTCACCCAGGCTTCACCGTAACCTTGAACTGCAATCTCGTACTCACCCTCACATCAGAGACAGATGCAAACACTGATAGTAACCCTACACTCCCCATTAACCTTAATGAACATGCAACCCTAAAGCAAGCACTTGTCCCTGGACCTTAACCCTTAGAGTCACCATTGACACCACTGAAGGTTATCTTTAAAAATGGATTTAAATCTTGTCCTCACAGTCACATCAGAGACAGTCTCTAACTCTACCTGCAAACCTACCCTCACTGTACACCATTCCATACACCTGATCTGAAACCCTGCCCAGGTCTTCCAACGTGACCCCTCACCACCACCATCACCATCACTCATGTCTAAGAAACATCATGAAAGTCTATCTCGCAATCACCCTCACAATCAGAGCTGGATCCTGACTCTAACCATATCCCTATCCTCCACTTACAGCTAAACCACCACTTCAACTTAACCCTGGACTGCAACCAGGACCTGAAACCTCACTGTCACCATCGATGTTACCCATGCTTCACCATAAACCTGATGTTCAATCTCGTCCTCACCCTCACAACAGAGCCGGATTGTTAGCCTAAACAAAACCATGTGCTCCCTGTACACCTTTCCGAACACCTAACCCTAACCCTAGACCTAGCCCATGGAACTGAACCCTGACAGTCACCATCGACATCACCCAGGCTTCAGCGTAAACCTGATGTTCAATCTCTTCCTCATCCTCACATCAGAGCCCAATTCTAACCCTTCCCATAACCGTATCTTCCCTGTACACCTTACCAAACACCTAACCCTAACCCTAGCCCCAGGCCATGGAATTGAACCTTGACGGTCACCATCGACATCACCCAGGCTTCAGCGTAAACCCGATGTGCAATCCCATCCTCATCCTCACATCAGAGCCCGACTCAAACCCTTCCCATAACCGTATCTTCCCTGTACACCTTACCAAACACCTAACCCTAACCCTAGCCTTGTTCCCTGGACTTACCCCTCACCATCACCATCAATGTCCCCTACGCTTCAATGAAAACCTCGACCTCAATCTATCCCTCAACATCACATCAGAGGTGAATCCTAAGCAAAATGATAAACCAATCCTCCCTGTACACATTACAGGACACCTAACCCTAAACCTAACCTTGTTCACTGGCCTGTACCCTCTCTGTTAAAATCGACATCTCCCATGCGTCACTGTAAACCTCCGTGTCAATCTCACCCTCACCATCACATCAGAGTCACACCCTAACTCCAAACGTAGTCCCGTATGTTCCATACACCTCAGTGAAAACCAACCTTCTCTCTACTGCTGGTCATTTGACATGACCACACAACATCTCAGTTGACATCTTCCATGCTTCACCTTAATCCTGAATTACAATCATACTCTCTAACTCACATCAGAGCTGGGCCCTAATGCTAACCATAATCCAAACTCCTCGTTCATGTTAAAGAACTAGTATCCATTAACCTAGCCCTAGCCCATGAATCTGAATCATCACCATCACCATCGATGTCACTGAGAATTAACCATAAACTGGATCTTCAATCTCGTACTCACCCTCACATCAGAGACAGACCCTAACTCTAATTGTAACCCTATCTTCGCCATAAACCTAAACAAACACCCAACCCTAACCCTAGTCTTTGTCCCTGGACATTGTCCCTCAGCGTCACCACTGACTTCACCGAAGGTTCGCTTTATCCATGGATTTAAATCTTGTCTTCGTAATCACTTCAGAGACAGACTCTAACTCTCACCATACATTTACCCTCAATGTTCACCATTTCGTACACCTAATACGATACCCTGCCCACGTCCTTCGCTCTGACCCCTCACCACAAACACCACCATCAAGCATGTCTATCAAAAAGAGTGAATATCATTCTCACAATCACCCTCACTTTAGAGCTGGATCCCGACTCTAACCATATCCCTATCCTCCATGCACAGTTAAACCAACACCGAAACCTAACCCTAGCTTGGCTCCTGGACCTGAAACCGCACAATCACCAACGATGTCACCCAGAATTCTCCGTAAACCCGATGTTCAATCTCGTCCTCAACCGCACTACAGAGCCAGATCATAAGCCTAAATGAAACCATATAGTCCCTGTACACCTTACCAAACACCTAACCCTACCCCTAGCCCTAGCCCATGGACCTAATACCTCACAATCACCATTGACATCACCCAGGCTTCAGCGTAAACCTGATGTTCAATCTCGTCCTGATCCTCACGTCAGAGCCCAATCCGAACCCTTCCCATAACAATATCTGCCCCGTACACCTTGCCAAACACTTAACCCTGAACCTAGCCTTGTTTCCTTGACTTACCCCTCACTGTCACCATCAGCGTCCCCCATGCCTCACTGTAAAACTCCTCCTCAGTGTACCCCTTCACCTCACATCAGAGCTGGATCCTAAGCATAACGATAACCCTCTCCTCCCAGTACAACTTACAGAACACCAAACCCTAACCCTAACCTTGTTCACTGACAAAAACCCTCACCGTCAAAATCGACATCTAACACACCTCACAGTAAACGTCAAGAACAATCTCACCCTTGGGCTCACATCAGAGCTACATCCTAACTTTAAACATAGTCCTGTATGTCCCGTAAAACTTTGCGAACACCAACCCTAACTCGAGTGCTGATCACTAGACCTGACCCCTCAGCATCATATTTGACATCATCCACGCTTCACCTTAAACCTGAATTACAATCATACTCTCTACTTCACATCACACCAGACCCAAATTCTAACTGTAATCTAAACTCCCCATTCGCCTTAAAGAACTACCAACTATAATACTAGCCCTAGCCCATGGATCTAACCTACACCGCCACCTTCGAGGTCAACACATGCTTCACCGGTAACTTAAACTTCCATCTCGTCCTTACCCTCATATAAGAGACAGACCCTAAATCAAATCGTAACCCTAACTTCCCCATAAAACTTAAGTTACACCCAAGCCTAACACTAGCCCTTGTCCGTGGACATTGCCCCTCACCATCACCATTGACAACACACAAGGTTCCCTTTAAACGTGGATTTAAATCTGGCCCCCTACTCACATCAGAGACAGTCCCAAACTCAAAATGTAACCCTCTCCTCACTGTTCACCGTTCGTACACCTGACCCAAAACCCTGCCCAGTTTCTTCGACCTGACCCCTCACCACCGACAGCACCATGACTCATGTCTAACAAAAATCATGAAGGTCTGTATCGAAAATGACATCAGGTCAGAGCTGGATCCTGATTCCTACCATACCCCAATCCTCCACGTACAGCGAACTGAACACCGACACCTAAACCTAGACCTGGCCCCTGGACCTGAAACCTCATCGTCACCAATTACATCACCCACGTTCAGCGCAAACCTGATGTTCAATCACTTCCTCATCCACACATCAGAGCCTGATCCTAATCCTTCCCATAACCAAATATTCCCTGTACACCTTACCAAGCACCTATCCCTAACCCTAACCTTGTTTCCTGGTTGAATCCTCACTGACAAAATCGACATCCCCCATGCCTCACTGTAAACCTCCACCTCAATGTCGTCCATGCCATCACGTCAGAGCCAGATCCTAACTCTAAACATAGTCCTATACGTCTGGTACACCTTAGCAAACACAAACCCTAACTGTAGCCCAGGTCTCTTGACCTGACACAACATCACAATTGACATCATTCACGCTTCACCTCAACTCTGAATTACAATCGTACTCTCTAACTCACATCACAGGTGAAACCAAGCTCTAACCATAATCTAAACTCCCCGTTTGCCTTAAAGAAATCGCAACCCAAATCCTAGCACTAGCCCATGGACCAAACCCTCACTGTCACCTTCGACGTCACCCAGGCTTCACCGTAACCTTGAACTGCAATCTCGTACTCACCCTCACATCAGAGACAGATGCAAACACTGATAGTAACCCTACACTCCCCATTAACCTTAATGAACATGCAACCCTAAAGCAAGCACTTGTCCCTGGACCTTAACCCTTAGAGTCACCATTGACACCACTGAAGGTTATCTTTAAAAATGGATTTAAATCTTGTCCTCACAGTCACATCAGAGACAGTCTCTAACTCTACCTGCAAACCTACCCTCACTGTACACCATTCCATACACCTGATCTGAAACCCTGCCCAGGTCTTCCAACGTGACCCCTCACCACCACCATCACCATCACTCATGTCTAAGAAACATCATGAAAGTCTATCTCGCAATCACCCTCACAATCAGAGCTGGATCCTGACTCTAACCATATCCCTATCCTACACTTACAGCTAAACCACCACTTAAACTTAACCCTGGACTGCAACCAGGACCTGAAACCTCACTGTCACCATCGATGTTACCCATGCTTCACCATAAACCTGATGTTCAATCTCGTCCTCACCCTCACAACAGAGCCGGATTGTTAGCCTAAACAAAACCATGTGCTCCCTGTACACCTTTCCGAACACCTAACCCTAACCCTAGACCTAGCCCATGGAACTGAACCCTGACAGTCACCATCGACATCACCCAGGCTTCAGCGTAAACCTGATGTTCAATCTCTTCCTCATCCTCACATCAGAGCCCAATTCTAACCCTTCCCATAACCGTATCTTCCCTGTACACCTTACCAAACACCTAACCCTAACCCTAGCCCTAGCCCATGGAATTGAACCTTGACGGTCACCATCGACATCACCCAGGCTTCAGCGTAAACCCGATGTGCAATCCCATCCTCATCCTCACATCAGAGCCCGACTCAAACCCTTCCCATAACCGTATCTTCCCTGTACACCTTACCAAACACCTAACCCTAACCCTAGCCTTGTTCCCTGGACTTACCCCTCACCATCACCATCAATGTCCCCTACGCTTCAATGAAAACCTCGACCTCAATCTATCCCTCAACATCACATCAGAGGTGAATCCTAAGCAAAATGATAAACCAATCCTCCCTGTACACATTACAGGACACCTAACCCTAAACCTAACCTTGTTCACTGGCCTGTACCCTCTCTGTTAAAATCGACATCTCCCATGCGTCACTGTAAACCTCCGTGTCAATCTCACCCTCACCATCACATCAGAGTCACACCCTAACTCCAAACGTAGTCCCGTATGTTCCATACACCTCAGTGAAAACCAACCTTCTCTCTACTGCTGGTCATTTGACATGACCACACAACATCTCAATTGACATCTTCCATGCTTCACCTTAATCCTGAATTACAATCATACTCTCTAACTCACATCAGAGCTGGGCCCTAATGCTAACCATAATCCAAACTCCTCGTTCATGTTAAAGAACTAGTATCCATTAACCTAGCCCTAGCCCATGGATCTGAATCATCACCATCACCATCGATGTCACCGAGAATTAACCATAAACTGGATCTTCAATCTCGTACTCACCCTCACATCAGAGACAGACCCTAACTCTAATTGTAACCCTATCTTCGCCATAAACCTAAACAAACACCCAACCCTAACCCTAGTCTTTGTCCCTGGACATTGTCCCTCAGCGTCACCACTGACTTCACCGAAGGTTCGCTTTATCCATGGATTTAAATCTTGTCTTCGTAATCACTTCAGAGACAGACTCTAACTCTCACCATACATTTACCCTCAATGTTCACCATTTCGTACACCTAATACGATACCCTGCCCACGTCCTTCGCTCTGACCCCTCACCACAAACACCACCATCAAGCATGTCTATCAAAAAGAGTGAATATCATTCTCACAATCACCCTCACTTTAGAGCTGGATCGTGACTCTAACCATATCCCTATCCTCCATGCACAGTTAAACCAACACCGAAACCTAACCCTAGCTTGGCTCCTGGACCTGAAACCGCACAATCACCAACGATGTCACCCAGAATTCTCCGTAAACCCGATGTTCAATCTCGTCCTCAACCGCACTACAGAGCCAGATCATAAGCCTAAATGAAACCATATAGTCCCTGTACACCTTACCAAACACCTAACCCTACCCCTAGCCCTAGCCCATGGACATAATACCTCACAATCACCATTGACATCACCCAGGCTTCAGCGTAAACCTGATGTTCAATCTCGTCCTGATCCTCACGTCAGAGCCCAATCCGAACCCTTCCCATAACAATATCTCCCCCGTACACCTTGCCAAACACTTAACCCTGAACCTAGCCTTGTTTCCTTGACTTACCCCTCACTGTCACCATCAGCGTCCCCCATGCCTCACTGTAAAACTCCTCCTCAGTGTAACCCTTCACCTCACATCAGAGCTGGATCCTAAGCATAACAATAACCCTCTCCTCCCAGTACAACTTACAGAACACCAAACCCTAACCCTAACCTTGTTCACTGACCAAAACCCTCACCGTCAAAATCGACATCTAACACACCTCACAGTAAACGTCAAGAACAATCTCACCCTTGGGCTCACATCAGAGCTACATCCTAACTTTAAACATAGTCCTGTATGTCCCGTAAAACTTTGCGAACACCAACCCTAACTCGAGTGCTGATCACTAGACCTGACCCCTCAGCATCATATTTGACATCATCCACGCTTCACCTTAAACCTGAATTACAATCATACTCTCTACTTCACATCACACCAGACCCAAATTCTAACTGTAATCTAAACTCCCCATTCGCCTTAAAGAACTACCAACTATAATACTAGCCCTAGCCCATGGATCTAACCTACACCGCCACCTTCGATGTCAACACATGCTTCACCGGTAACTTAAACTTCCATCTCGTCCTTACCCTCATATAAGAGACAGACCCTAAATCAAATCGTAACCCTAACTTCCCCATAAAACTTAAGTTACACCCAAGCCTAACACTAGCCCTTGTCCGTGGACATTGCCCCTCACCATCACCATTGACAACACACAAGGTTCCCTTTAAACATGGATTTAAATCTGGCCCCCTACTCACATCAGAGACAGTCCCAAACTCAAAATGTAACCCTCTCCTCACTGTTCACCGTTCGTACACCTGACCCAAAACCCTGCCCAGTTTCTTCGACCTGACCCCTCACCACCGATAGCACCATGACTCATGTCTAACAAAAATCATGAAGGTCTGTATCGAAAATGACATCAGGTCAGAGCTGGATCCTGATTCCTACCATACCCCAATCCTCCATGTACAGCGAACTGAACACCGACACCTAAACCTAGACCTGGCCCCTGGACCTGAAACCTCATCGTCACCAATGACATCACCCACGTTCAGCGCAAACCTGATGTTCAATCACTTCCTCATCCACACATCAGAGCCTGATCCTAATCCTTCCCATAACCATATCTTCCCTGTACACCTTACCAAACACCTATCCCTAACCCTAACCTTGTTTCCTGGTTGAATCCTCACTGACAAAATCGACATCCCCCATGCCTCACTGTAAACCTCCACCTCAATGTCGTCCATGCCATCACGTCAGAGCCAGATCCTAACTCTAAACATAGTCCTATACGTGTGGTACACCTTAGCAAACACAAACCCTAACTGTAGCCCAGGTCTCTTGACCTGACACAACATCACAATTGACATCATTCACGCTTCACCTCAACTCTGAATTACAATCGTACTCTCTAACTCACATCACAGGTGAAACCAAGCTCTAACCATAATCTAAACTCCCCATTTGCCTTAAAGAAATCGCAACCCAAATCCTAGCACTAGCCCATGGACCAAACCCTCACTGTCACCTTCGACGTCACCCAGGCTTCACCGTAACCTTGAACTGCAATCTCGTACTCACCCTCACATCAGAGACAGATGCAAACACTGATAGTAACCCTACACTCCCCATTAACCTTAATGAACATGCAACCCTAAAGCAAGCACTTGTCCCTGGACCTTAACCCTTAGAGTCACCATTGACACCACTGAAGGTTATCTTTAAAAATGGATTTAAATCTTGTCCTCACAGTCACATCAGAGACAGTCTCTAACTCTACCTGCAAACCTACCCTCACTGTACACCATTCCATACACCTGATCTGAAACCCTGCCCAGGTCTTCCAACGTGACCCCTCACCACCACCATCACCATCACTCATGTCTAAGAAACATCATGAAAGTCTATCTCGCAATCACCCTCACAATCAGAGCTGGATCCTGACTCTAACCATATCCCTATCCTCCACTTACAGCTAAACCACCACTTCAACTTCACCCTGGACTGCAACCAGGACCTGAAACCTCACTGTCACCATCGATGTTACCCATGCTTCACCATAAACCTGATGTTCAATCTCGTCCTCACCCTCACAACAGAGCCGGATTGTTAGCCTAAACAAAACCATGTGCTCCCTGTACACCATTCCGAACACCTAACCCTAACCCTAGACCTAGCCCATGGAACTGAACCCTGACAGTCACCATCGACATCACCGAGGCTTCAGCGTAAACCTGATGTTCAATCTCTTCCTCATCCTCACATCAGAGCCCAATTCTAACCCTTCCCATAACCGTATCTTCCCTGTACACCTTACCAAACACCTAACCCTAACCCTAGCCCTAGCCCATGGAATTGAACCTTGACGGTCACCATCGACATCACCCAGGCTTCAGCGTAAACCCGATGTGCAATCCCATCCTCATCCTCACATCAGAGCCCGACTCAAACCCTTCCCATAACCGTATCTTCCCTGTACACCTTACCAAACACCTAACCCTAACCCTAGCCTTGTTCCCTGGACTTACCCCTCACCATCACCATCAATGTCCCCTACGCTTCAATGAAAACCTCGACCTCAATCTATCCCTCAACATCACATCAGAGGTGAATCCTAAGCAAAATGATAAACCAATCCTCCCTGTACACATTACAGGACACCTAACCCTAAACCTAACCTTGTTCACTGGCCTGTACCCTCTCTGTTAAAATCGACATCTCCCATGCGTCACTGTAAACCTCCGTGTCAATCTCACCCTCACCATCACATCAGAGTCACACCCTAACTCCAAACGTAGTCCCGTATGTTCCATACACCTCAGTGAAAACCAACCTTCTCTCTACTGCTGGTCATTTGACATGACCACACAACATCTCAATTGACATCTTCCATGCTTCACCTTAATCCTGAATTACAATCATACTCTCTAACTCACATCAGAGCTGGGCCCTAATGCTAACCATAATCCAAACTCCTCGTTCATGTTAAAGAACTAGTATCCATTAACCTAGCCCTAGCCCATGGATCTGAATCATCACCATCACCATCGATGTCACTGAGAATTAACCATAAACCGAATCTTCAATCTCGTACTCACCCTCACATCAGAGACAGACCCTAACTCTAATTGTAACCCTATCTTCGCCATAAACCTAAACAAACACCCAACCCTAACCCTAGTCTTTGTCCCTGGACATTGTCCCTCAGCGTCACCACTGACTTCACCGAAGGTTTGCTTTATCCATGGATTTAAATCTTGTCTTCGTAATCACTTCAGAGACAGACTCTAACTCTCACCATACATTTACCCTCAATGTTCACCATTTCGTACACCTAATACGATACCCTGCCCACGTCCTTCGCTCTGACCCCTCACCACAAACACCACCATCAAGCATGTCCATCAAAAAGAGTGAATATCATTCTCACAATCACCCTCACTGTAGAGCTGGATCCTGACTCTAACCATATCCCTATCCTCCATGCACAGTTAAACCAACACCGAAACCTAACCCTAGCTTGGCTCCTGGACCTGAAACCGCACAATCACCAACGATGTCACCCAGAATTCTCCGTAAACCCGATGTTCAATCTCGTCCTCAACCGCACTACAGAGCCAGATCATAAGCCTAAATGAAACCATATAGTCCCTGTACACCTTACCAAACACCTAACCCTACCCCTAGCCCTAGCCCATGGACCTAATACCTCACAATCACCATTGACATCACCCAGGCTTCAGCGTAAACCTGATGTTCAATCTCGTCCTGATCCTCACGTCAGAGCCCAATCCGAACCCTTCCCATAACAATATCTCCCCCGTACACCTTGCCAAACACTTAACCCTGAACCTAGCCTTGTTTCCTTGACTTACCCCTCACTGTCACCATCAGCGTCCCCCATGCCTCACTGTAAAACTCCTCCTCAGTGTACCCCTTCACCTCACATCAGAGCTGGATCCTAAGCATAACGATAACCCTCTCCTCCCAGTACAACTTACAGAACACCAAACCCTAACCCTAACCTTGTTCACTGACCAAAACCCTCACCGTCAAAATCGACATCTAACACACCTCACAGTAAACGTCAAGAACAATCTCACCCTTGGGCTCACATCAGAGCTACATCCTAACTTTAAACATAGTCCTGTATGTCCCGTAAAACTTTGCGAACACCAACCCTAACTCGAGTGCTGATCACTAGACCTGACCCCTCAGCATCATATTTGACATCATCCACGCTTCACCTTAAACCTGAATTACAATCATACTCTCTACTTCACATCACACCAGACCCAAATTCTAACTGTAATCTAAACTCCCCATTCGCCTTAAAGAACTACCAACTATAATACTAGCCCTAGCCCATGGATCTAACCTACACCGCCACCTTCGATTTCAACACATGCTTCACCGGTAACTTAAACTTCCATCTCGTCCTTACCCTCATATAAGAGACAGACCCTAAATCAAATCGTAACCCTAACTTCCCCATAAAACTTAAGTTACACCCAAGCCTAACACTAGCCCTTGTCCGTGGACATTGCCCCTCACCATCACCATTGACAACACACAAGGTTCTCTTTAAACATGGATTTAAATCTGGCCCCCTACTCACATCAGAGACAGTCCCAAACTCAAAATGTAACCCTCTCCTCACTGTTCACCGTTCGTACACCTGACCCAAAACCCTGCCCAGTTTCTTCAACCTGACCCCTCACCACCGACAGCACCATGACTCATGTCTAACAAAAATCATGAAGGTCTGTATCGAAAATGACATCAGGTCAGAGCTGGATCCTGATTCCTACCATACCCCAATCCTCCACGTACAGCGAACTGAACACCGACACCTAAACCTAGACCTGGCCCCTGGACCTGAAACCTCATCGTCACCAATGACATCACCCACGTTCAGCGCAAACCTGATGTTCAATCACTTCCTCATCCACACATCAGAGCCTGATCCTAATCCTTCCCATAACCATATCTTCCCTGTACACCTTACCAAACACCTATCCCTAACCCTAACCTTGTTTCCTGGTTGAATCCTCACTGACAAAATCGACATCCCCCATGCCTCACTGTAAACCTCCACCTCAATGTCGTCCATGCCATCACGTCAGAGCCAGATCCTAACTCTAAACATAGTCCTATACGTCTGGTACACCTTAGCAAACACAAACCCTAACTGTAGCCCAGGTCTCTTGACCTGACACAACATCACAATTGACATCATTCACGCTTCACCTCAACTCTGAATTACAATCGTACTCTCTAACTCACATCACAGGTGAAACCAAGCTCTAACCATAATCTAAACTCCCCATTTGCCTTAAAGAAATCGCAACCCAAATCCTAGCACTAGCCCATGGACCAAACCCTCACTGTCACCTTCGACGTCACCCAGGCTTCACCGTAACCTTGAACTGCAATCTCGTACTCACCCTCACATCAGAGACAGATGCAAACACTGATAGTAACCCTACACTCCCCATTAACCTTAATGAACATGCCACCCTAAAGCAAGCACTTGTCCCTGGACCTTAACCCTTAGAGTCACCATTGACACCACTGAAGGTTATCTTTAAAAATGGATTTAAATCTTGTCCTCACAGTCACATCAGAGACAGTCTCTAACTCTACCTGCAAACCTACCCTCACTGTACACCATTCCATACACCTGATCTGAAACCCTGCCCAGGTCTTCCAACGTGACCCCTCACCACCACCATCACCATCACTCATGTCTAAGAAACATCATGAAAGTCTATCTCGCAATCACCCTCACAATCAGAGCTGGATCCTGACTCTAACCATATCCCTATCCTCCACTTACAGCTAAACCACCACTTCAACTTAACCCTGGACTGCAACCAGGACCTGAAACCTCACTGTCACCATCGATGTTACCCATGCTTCACCATAAACCTGATGTTCAATCTCGTCCTCACCCTCACAACAGAGCCGGATTGTTAGCCTAAACAAAACCATGTGCTCCCTGTACACCTTTCCGAACACCTAACCCTAACCCTAGACCTAGCCCATGGAACTGAACCCTGACAGTCACCATCGACATCACCCAGGCTTCAGCGTAAACCTGATGTTCAATCTCTTCCTCATCCTCACATCAGAGCCCAATTCTAACCCTTCCCATAACCGTATCTTCCCTGTACACCTTACCAAACACCTAACCCTAACCCTAGCACTAGCCCATGGAATTGAACCTTGACGGTCACCATCGACATCACCCAGGCTTCAGCGTAAACCCGATGTGCAATCCCATCCTCATCCTCACATCAGAGCCCGACTCAAACCCTTCCCATAACCGTGTCTTCCCTGTACACCTTACCAAACACCTAACCCTAACCCTAGCCTTGTTCCCTGGACTTACCCCTCACCATCACCATCAATGTCCCCTACGCTTCAATGAAAACCTCGACCTCAATCTATCCCTCAACATCACATCAGAGGTGAATCCTAAGCAAAATGATAAACCAATCCTCCCTGTACACATTACAGGACACCTAACCCTAAACCTAACCTTGTTCACTGGCCTGTACCCTCTCTGTTAAAATCGACATCTCCCATGCGTCACTGTAAACCTCCGTGTCAATCTCACCCTCACCATCACATCAGAGTCACACCCTAACTCCAAACGTAGTCCCGTATGTTCCATACACCTCAGTGAAAACCAACCTTCTCTCTACTGCTGGTCATTTGACATGACCACACAACATCTCAATTGACATCTTCCATGCTTCACCTTAATCCTGAATTACAATCATACTCTCTAACTCACATCAGAGCTGGGCCCTAATGCTAACCATAATCCAAACTCCTCGTTCATGTTAAAGAACTAGTATCCATTAACCTACCCCTAGCCCACGGATCTGAATCATCACCATCACCATCGATGTCACTGAGAATTAACCATAAACCGAATCTTCAATCTCGTACTCACCCTCACATCAGAGACAGACCCTAACTCTAATTGTAACCCTATCTTCGCCATAAACCTAAACAAACACCCAACCCTAACCCTAGTCTTTGTCCCTGGACATTGTCCCTCAGCGTCACCACTGACTTCACCGAAGGTTCGCTTTATCCATGGATTTAAATCTTGTCTTCGTAATCACTTCAGAGACCGACTCTAACTCTCACCATACATTTACCCTCAATGTTCACCATTTCGTACACCTAATACGATACCCTGCCCACGTCCTTCGCTCTGACCCCTCACCACAAACACCACCATCAAGCATGTCTATCAAAAAGAGTGAATATCATTCTCACAATCACCCTCACTTTAGAGCTGGATCCTGACTCTAACCATATCCCTATCCTCCATGCACAGTTAAACCAACACCGAAACCTAACCCTAGCTTGGCTCCTGGACCTGAAACCGCACAATCACCAACGATGTCACCCAGAATTCTCCGTAAACCCGATGTTCAATCTCGTCTTCAACCGCACTACAGAGCCAGATCATAAGCCTAAATGAAACCATATAGTCCCTGTACACCTTACCAAACACCTAACCCTACCCCTAGCCCTAGCCCATGGACCTAATACCTCACAATCACCATTGACATCACCCAGGCTTCAGCGTAAACCTGATGTTCAATCTCGTCCTGATCCTCACGTCAGAGCCCAATCCGAACCCTTCCCATAACAATATCTCCCCCGTACACCTTGCCAAACACTTAACCCTGAACCTAGCCTTGTTTCCTTGACTTACCCCTCACTGTCACCATCAGCGTCCCCCATGCCTCACTGTAAAACTCCTCCTCAGTGTACCCCTTCACCTCACATCAGAGCTGGATCCTAAGCATAACGATAACCCTCTCCTCCCAGTACAACTTACAGAACACCAAACCCTAACCCTAACCTTGTTCACTGACCAAAACCCTCACCGTCAAAATCGACATCTAACACACCTCACAGTAAACGTCAAGAACAATCTCACCCTTGGGCTCACATCAGAGCTACATCCTAACTTTAAACATAGTCCTGTATGTCCCGTAAAACTTTGCGAACACCAACCCTAACTCGAGTGCTGATCACTAGACCTGACCCCTCAGCATCATATTTGACATCATCCACGCTTCACCTTAAACCTGAATTACAATCATACTCTCTACTTCACATCACACCAGACCCAAATTCTAACTGTAATCTAAACTCCCCATTCGCCTTAAAGAACTACCAACTATAATACTAGCCCTAGCCCATGGATCTAACCTACACCGCCACCTTCGATGTCAACACATGCTTCACCGGTAACTTAAAGTTCCATCTCGTCCTTACCCTCATATAAGAGACAGACCCTAAATCAAATCGTAACCCTAACTTCCCCATAAAACTTAAGTTACACCCAAGCCTAACACTAGCCCTTGTCCGTGGACATTGCCCCTCACCATCACCATTGACAACACACAAGGTTCTCTTTAAACATGGATTTAAATCTGGCCCCCTACTCACATCAGAGACAGTCCCAAACTCAAAATGTAACCCTCTCCTCACTGTTCACCGTTCGTACACCTGACCCAAAACCCTGCCCAGTTTCTTCAACCTGACCCCTCACCACCGACAGCACCATGACTCATGTCTAACAAAAATCATGAAGGTCTGTATCGAAAATGACATCAGGTCAGAGCTGGATCCTGATTCCTACCATACCCCAATCCTCCACGTACAGCGAACTGAACACCGACACCTAAACCTAGACCTGGCCCCTGGACCTGAAACCTCATCGTCACCAATGACATCACCCACGTTCAGCGCAAACCTGATGTTCAATCACTTCCTCATCCACACATCAGAGCCTGATCCTAATCCTTCCCATAACCATATCTTCCCTGTACACCTTACCAAACACCTATCCCTAACCCTAACCTTGTTTCCTGGTTGAATCCTCACTGACAAAATCGACATCCCCCATGCCTCACTGTAAACCTCCACCTCAATGTCGTCCATGCCATCACGTCAGAGCCAGATCCTAACTCTAAACATAGTCCTATACGTCTGGTACACCTTAGCAAACACAAACCCTAACTGTAGCCCAGGTCTCTTGACCTGACACAACATCACAATTGACATCATTCACGCTTCACCTCAACTCTGAATTACAATCGTACTCTCTAACTCACATCACAGGTGAAACCAAGCTCTAACCATAATCTAAACTCCCCATTTGCCTTAAAGAAATCGCAACCCAAATCCTAGCACTAGCCCATGGACCAAACCCTCACTGTCACCTCCGACGTCACCCAGGCTTCACCGTAACCTTGAACTGCAATCTCGTACTCACCCTCACATCAGAGACAGATGCAAACACTGATAGTAACCCTACACTCCCCATTAACCTTAATGAACATGCCACCCTAAAGCAAGCACTTGTCCCTGGACCTTAACCCTTAGAGTCACCATTGACACCACTGAAGGTTATCTTTAAAAATGGATTTAAATCTTGTCCTCACAGTCACATCAGAGACAGTCTCTAACTCTACCTGCAAACCTACCCTCACTGTACACCATTCCATACACCTGATCTGAAACCCTGCCCAGGTCTTCCAACGTGACCCCTCACCACCACCATCACCATCACTCATGTCTAAGAAACATCATGAAAGTCTATCTCGCAATCACCCTCACAATCAGAGCTGGATCCTGACTCTAACCATATCCCTATCCTCCACTTACAGCTAAACCACCACTTCAACTTAACCCTGGACTGCAACCAGGACCTGAAACCTCACTGTCACCATCGATGTTACCCATGCTTCACCATAAACCTGATGTTCAATCTCGTCCTCACCCTCACAACAGAGCCGGATTGTTAGCCTAAACAAAACCATGTGCTCCCTGTACACCTTTCCGAACACCTAACCCTAACCCTAGACCTAGCCCATGGAACTGAACCCTGACAGTCACCATCGACATCACCCAGGCTTCAGCGTAAACCTGATGTTCAATCTCTTCCTCATCCTCACATCAGAGCCCAATTCTAACCCTTCCCATAACCGTATCTTCCCTGTACACCTTACCAAACACCTAACCCTAACCCTAGCACTAGCCCATGGAATTGAACCTTGACGGTCACCATCGACATCACCCAGGCTTCAGCGTAAACCCGATGTGCAATCCCATCCTCATCCTCACATCAGAGCCCGACTCAAACCCTTCCCATAACCGTGTCTTCCCTGTACACCTTACCAAACACCTAACCCTAACCCTAGCCTTGTTCCCTGGACTTACCCCTCACCATCACCATCAATGTCCCCTACGCTTCAATGAAAACCTCGACCTCAATCTATCCCTCAACATCACATCAGAGGTGAATCCTAAGCAAAATGATAAACCAATCCTCCCTGTACACATTACAGGACACCTAACCCTAAACCTAACCTTGTTCACTGGCCTGTACCCTCTCTGTTAAAATCGACATCTCCCATGCGTCACTGTAAACCTCCGTGTCAATCTCACCCTCACCATCACATCAGAGTCACACCCTAACTCCAAACGTAGTCCCGTATGTTCCATACACCTCAGTGAAAACCAACCTTCTCTCTACTGCTGGTCATTTGACATGACCACACAACATCTCAATTGACATCTTCCATGCTTCACCTTAATCCTGAATTACAATCATACTCTCTAACTCACATCAGAGCTGGGCCCTAATGCTAACCATAATCCAAACTCCTCGTTCATGTTAAAGAACTAGTATCCATTAACCTACCCCTAGCCCACGGATCTGAATCATCACCATCACCATCGATGTCACTGAGAATTAACCATAAACCGAATCTTCAATCTCGTACTCACCCTCACATCAGAGACAGACCCTAACTCTAATTGTAACCCTATCTTCGCCATAAACCTAAACAAACACCCAACCCTAACCCTAGTCTTTGTCCCTGGACATTGTCCCTCAGCGTCACCACTGACTTCACCGAAGGTTCGCTTTATCCATGGATTTAAATCTTGTCTTCGTAATCACTTCAGAGACCGACTCTAACTCTCACCATACATTTACCCTCAATGTTCACCATTTCGTACACCTAATACGATACCCTGCCCACGTCCTTCGCTCTGACCCCTCACCACAAACACCACCATCAAGCATGTCTATCAAAAAGA
This sequence comes from Manis javanica, assembly GCF_040802235.1. Lineage (NCBI taxonomy): Eukaryota > Metazoa > Chordata > Mammalia > Pholidota > Manidae > Manis > Manis javanica. The sequence goes on along the minus strand of NW_027332168.1, from coordinate 518,502 downwards.
GTGAATATCATTCTCACAATCACCCTCACTTTAGAGCTGGATCCTGACTCTAACCATATCCCTATCCTCCATGCACAGTTAAACCAACACCGAAACCTAACCCTAGCTTGGCTCCTGGACCTGAAACCGCACAATCACCAACGATGTCACCCAGAATTCTCCGTAAACCCGATGTTCAATCTCGTCCTCAACCGCACTACAGAGCCAGATCATAAGCCTAAATGAAACCATATAGTCCCTGTACACCTTACCAAACACCTAACCCTACCCCTAGCCCTAGCCCATGGACCTAATACCTCACAATCACCATTGACATCACCCAGGCTTCAGCGTAAACCTGATGTTCAATCTCGTCCTGATCCTCACGTCAGAGCCCAATCCGAACCCTTCCCATAACAATATCTCCCCCGTACACCTTGCCAAACACTTAACCCTGAACCTAGCCTTGTTTCCTTGACTTACCCCTCACTGTCACCATCAGCGTCCCCCATGCCTCACTGTAAAACTCCTCCTCAGTGTACCCCTTCACCTCACATCAGAGCTGGATCCTAAGCATAACGATAACCCTCTCCTCCCAGTACAACTTACAGAACACCAAACCCTAACCCTAACCTTGTTCACTGACCAAAACCCTCACCGTCAAAATCGACATCTAACACACCTCACAGTAAACGTCAAGAACAATCTCACCCTTGGGCTCACATCAGAGCTACATCCTAACTTTAAACATAGTCCTGTATGTCCCGTAAAACTTTGCGAACACCAACCCTAACTCAAGTGCTGATCACTAGACCTGACCCCTCAGCATCATATTTGACATCATCCACGCTTCACCTTAAACCTGAATTACAATCATACTCTCTACTTCACATCACACCAGACCCAAATTCTAACTGTAATCTAAACTCCCCATTCGCCTTAAAGAACTACCAACTATAATACTAGCCCTAGCCCATGGATCTAACCTACACCGCCACCTTCGATGTCAACACATGCTTCACCGGTAACTTAAACTTCCATCTCGTCCTTACCCTCATATAAGAGACAGACCCTAAATCAAATCGTAACCCTAACTTCCCCATAAAACTTAAGTTACACCCAAGCCTAACACTAGCCCTTGTCCGTGGACATTGCCCCTCACCATCACCATTGACAACACACAAGGTTCCCTTTAAACATGGATTTAAATCTGGCCCCCTACTCACATCAGAGACAGTCCCAAACTCAAAATGTAACCCTCTCCTCACTGTTCACCGTTCGTACACCTGACCCAAAACCCTGCCCAGTTTCTTCGACCTGACCCCTCACCACAGACAGCACCATGACTCATGTCTAACAAAAATCATGAAGGTCTGTATCGAAAATGACATCAGGTCAGAGCTGGATCCTGATTCCTACCATACCCCAATCCTCCACGTACAGCGAACTGAACACCGACACCTAAACCTAGACCTGGCCCCTGGACCTGAAACCTCATCGTCACCAATGACATCACCCACGTTCAGCGCAAACCTGATGTTCAATCACTTCCTCATCCACACATCAGAGCCTGATCCTAATCCTTCCCATAACCATATCTTCCCTGTACACCTTACCAAACACCTATCCCTAACCCTAACCTTGTTTCCTGGTTGAATCCTCACTGACAAAATCGACATCCCCCATGCCTCACTGTAAACCTCCACCTCAATGTCGTCCATGCCATCACGTCAGAGCCAGATCCTAACTCTAAACATAGTCCTATACGTCTGGTACACCTTAGCAAACACAAACCCTAACTGTAGCCCAGGTCTCTTGACCTGACACAACATCACAATTGACATCATTCACGCTTCACCTCAACTCTGAATTACAATCGTACTCTCTAACTCACATCACAGGTGAAACCAAGCTCTAACCATAATCTAAACTCCCCATTTGCCTTAAAGAAATCGCAACCCAAATCCTAGCACTAGCCCATGGACCAAACCCTCACTGTCACCTTCGACGTCACCCAGGCTTCACCGTAACCTTGAACTGCAATCTCGTACTCACCCTCACATCAGAGACAGATGCAAACACTGATAGTAACCCTACACTCCCCATTAACCTTAATGTACATGCAACCCTAAAGCAAGCACTTGTCCCTGGACCTTAACCCTTAGAGTCACCATTGACACCACTGAAGGTTATCTTTAAAAATGGATTTAAATCTTGTCCTCACAGTCACATCAGAGACAGTCTCTAACTCTACCTGCAAACCTACCCTCACTGTACACCATTCCATACACCTGATCTGAAACCCTGCCCAGGTCTTCCAATGTGACCCCTCACCACCACCATCACCATCACTCATGTCTAAGAAACATCATGAAAGTCTATCTCGCAATCACCCTCACAATCAGAGCTGGATCCTGACTCTAACCATATCCCTATCCTCCACTTACAGCTAAACCACCACTTAAACTTAACCCTGGACTGCAACCAGGACCTGAAACCTCACTGTCACCATCGATGTTACCCATGCTTCACCATAAACCTGATGTTCAATCTCGTCCTCACCCTCACAACAGAGCCGGATTGTTAGCCTAAACAAAACCATGTGCTCCCTGTACACCTTTCCGAACACCTAACCCTAACCCTAGACCTAGCCCATGGAACTGAACCATGACAGTCACCATCGACATCACCCAGGCTTCAGCGTAAACCTGATGTTCAATCTCTTCCTCATCCTCACATCAGAGCCCAATTCTAACCCTTCCCATAACCGTATCTTCCCTGTACACCTTACCAAACACCTAACCCTAACCCTAGCCCTAGCCCATGGAATTGAACCTTGACGGTCACCATCGACATCACCCAGGCTTCAGCGTAAACCCGATGTGCAATCCCATCCTCATCCTCACATCAGAGCCCGACTCAAACCCTTCCCATAACCGTATCTTCCCTGTACACCTTACCAAACACCTAACCCTAACCCTAGCCTTGTTCCCTGGACTTACCCCTCACCATCACCATCAATGTCCCCTACGCTTCAATGAAAACTTCGACCTCAATCTATCCCTCAACATCACATCAGAGGTGAATCCTAAGCAAAATGATAAACCAATCCTCCCTGTACACATTACAGGACACCTAACCCTAAACCTAACCTTGTTCACTGGCCTGTACCCTCTCTGTTAAAATCGACATCTCCCATGCGTCACTGTAAACCTCCGTGTCAATCTCACCCTCACCATCACATCAGAGTCACACCCTAACTCCAAACGTAGTCCCGTATGTTCCATACACCTCAGTGAAAACCAACCTTCTCTCTACTGCTGGTCATTTGACATGACCACACAACATCTCAATTGACATCTTCCATGCTTCACCTTAATCCTGAATTACAATCATACTCTCTAACTCACATCAGAGCTGGGCCCTAATGCTAACCATAATCCAAACTCCTCGTTCATGTTAAAGAACTAGTATCCATTAACCTAGCCCTAGCCCATGGATCTGAATCATCACCATCACCATCGATGTCACTGAGAATTAACCATAAACCGAATCTTCAATCTCGTACTCACCCTCACATCAGAGACAGACCCTAACTCTAATTGTAACCCTATCTTCGCCATAAACCTAAACAAACACCCAACCCTAACCCTAGTCTTTGTCCCTGGACATTGTCCCTCAGCGTCACCACTGACTTCACCGAAGGTTCGCTTTATCCATGGATTTAAATCTTGTCTTCGTAATCACTTCAGAGACAGACTCTAACTCTCACCATACATTTACCCACAATGTTCACCATTTCGTACACCTAATACGATACCCTGCCCACGTCCTTCGCTCTGACCCCTCACCACAAACACCACCATCAAGCATGTCTATCAAAAAGAGTGAATATCATTCTCACAATCACCCTCACTTTAGAGCTGGATCCTGACTCTAACCATATCCCTATCCTCCATGCACAGTTAAACCAACACCGAAACCTAACCCTAGCTTGGCTCCTGGACCTGAAACCGCACAATCACCAACGATGTCACCCAGAATTCTCCGTAAACCCGATGTTCAATCTCGTCCTCAACCGCAGTACAGAGCCAGATCATAAGCCTAAATGAAACCATATAGTCCCTGTACACCTTACCAAACACCTAACCCTACCCCTAGCCCTAGCCCATGGACCTAATACCTCACAATCACCATTGACATCACCCAGGCTTCAGCGTAAACCTGATGTTCAATCTCGTCCTGATCCTCACGTCAGAGCCCAATCCGAACCCTTCCCATAACAATATCTCCCCCGTACACCTTGCCAAACACTTAACCCTGAACCTAGCCTTGTTTCCTTGACTTACCCCTCACTGTCACCATCAGCGTCCCCCATGCCTCACTGTAAATCTCCTCGTCAGTGTACCAGTTCACCTCACATCAGAGCTTGATCCTAAGCATAACGATAACCCTCTCCTCCCAGTACAACTTACAGAACACCAAACCCTAACCCTAACCTTGTTCACTGACCAAAACCCTCACCGTCAAAATCGACATCTAACACACCTCACAGTAAACGTCAAGAACAATCTCACCCTTGGGCTCACATCAGAGCTACATCCTAACTTTAAACATAGTCCTGTATGTCCCGTAAAACTTTGCGAACACCAACCCTAACTCGAGTGCTGATCACTAGACCTGACCCCTCAGCATCATATTTGACATCATCCACGCTTCACCTTAAACCTGAATTACAATCATACTCTCTACTTCACATCACACCAGACCCAAATTCAAACTGTAATCTAAACTCCCCATTCGCCTTAAAGAACTACCAACTATAATACTAGCCCTAGCCCATGGATCTAACCTACACCGCCACCTTCGATGTCAACACATGCTTCACCGGTAACTTAAACTTCCATCTCGTCCTTACCCTCATATAAGAGACAGACCCTAAATCAAATCGTAACCCTAACTTCCCCATAAAACTTAAGTTACACCCAAGCCTAACACTAGCCCTTGTCCGTGGACATTGCCCCTCACCATCACCATTGACAACACACAAGGTTCCCTTTAAACATGGATTTAAATCTGGCCCCCTACTCACATCAGAGACAGTCCCAAACTCAAAATGTAACCCTGTCCTCACTGTTCACCGTTCGTACATCTGACCCAAAAAGCTGCCCATTTTCTTCGACCTGACCCCTCACCACCGACAGCACCATGACTCATGTCTAACAAAAATCATGAAGGTCTGTATCGAAAATGACATCAGGTCAGAGCTGGATCCTGATTCCTACCATACCCCAATCCTCCACGTACAGCGAACTGAACACCGACACCTAAACCTAGACCTGGCCCCTGGACCTGAAACCTCATCGTCACCAATGACATCACCCACGTTCAGCGCAAACCTGATGTTCAATCACTTCCTCATCCACACATCAGAGCCTGATCCTAATCCTTCCCATAACCATATCTTCCCTGTACACCTTACCAAACACCTATCCCTAAAACTAACCTTGTTTCCTGGTTGAATCCTCACTGACAAAATCGACATCCCCCATGCCTCACTGTAAACCTCCACCTCAATGTCGTCCATGCCATCACGTCAGAGCCAGATCCTAACTCTAAACATAGTCCTATACGTCTGGTACACCTTAGCAAACACAAACCCTAACTGTAGCCCAGGTCTCTTGACCTGACACAACATCACAATTGACATCATTCACGCTTCACCTCAACTCTGAATTACAATCGTACTCTCTAACTCACATCACAGGTGAAACCAAGCTCTAACCATAATCTAAACTCCCCATTTGCCTTAAAGAAATCGCAACCCAAATCCTAGCACTAGCCCATGGACCAAACCCTCACTGTCACCTTCGACGTCACCCAGGCTTCACCGTAACCTTGAACTGCAATCTCGTACTCACCCTCACATCAGAGACAGATGCAAACACTGATAGTAACCCTACACTCCCCATTAACCTTAATGAACATGCAACCCTAAAGCAAGCACTTGTCCCTGGACCTTAACCCTTAGAGTCACCATTGACACCACTGAAGGTTATCTTTAAAAATGGATTTAAATCTTGTCCTCACAGTCACATCAGAGACAGTCTCTAACTCTACCTGCAAACCTACCCTCACTGTACACCATTCCATACACCTGATCTGAAACCCTGCCCAGGTCTTCCAACGTGACCCCTCACCACCACCATCACCATCACTCATGTCTAAGAAACATCATGAAAGTCTATCTCGCAATCACCCTCACAATCAGAGCTGGATCCTGACTCTAACCATATCCCTATCCTCCACTTACAGCTAAACCACCACTTCAACTTAACCCTGGACTGCAACCAGGACCTGAAACCTCACTGTCACCATCGATGTTACCCATGCTTCACCATAAACCTGATGTTCAATCTCGTCCTCACCCTCACAACAGAGCCGGATTGTTAGCCTAAACAAAACCATGTGCTCCCTGTACACCTTTCCGAACACCTAACCCTAACCCTAGACCTAGCCCATGGAACTGAACCCTGACAGTCACCATCGACATCACCCAGGCTTCAGCGTAAACCTGATGTTCAATCTCTTCCTCATCCTCACATCAGAGCCCAATTCTAACCCTTCCCATAACCGTATCTTCCCTGTACACCTTACCAAACACCTAACCCTAACCCTAGCCCTAGCCCATGGAATTGAACCTTGACGGTCACCATCGACATCACCCAGGCTTCAGCGTAAACCCGATGTGCAATCCCATCCTCATCCTCACATCAGAGCCCGACTCAAACCCTTCCCATAACCGTATCTTCCCTGTACACCTTACCAAACACCTAACCCTAACCCTAGCCTTGTTCCCTGGACTTACCCCTCACCATCACCATCAATGTCCCCTACGCTTCAATGAAAACCTCGACCTCAATCTATCCCTCAACATCACATCAGAGGTGAATCCTAAGCAAAATGATAAACCAATCCTCCCTGTACACATTACAGGACACCTAACCCTAAACCTAACCTTGTTCACTGGCCTGTACCCTCTCTGTTAAAATCGACATCTCCCATGCGTCACTGTAAACCTCCGTGTCAATCTCACCCTCACCATCACATCAGAGTCACACCCTAACTCCAAACGTAGTCCCGTATGTTCCATACACCTCAGTGAAAACCAACCTTCTCTCTACTGCTGGTCATTTGACATGACCACCCAACATCTCAATTGACATCTTCCATGCTTCACCTTAATCCTGAATTACAATCATACTCTCTAACTCACATCAGAGCTGGGCCCTAATGCTAACCATAATCCAAACTCCTCGTTCATGTTAAAGAACTAGTATCCATTAACCTAGCCCTAGCCCATGGATCTGAATCATCACCATCACCATCGATGTCACTGAGAATTAACCATAAACTGGATCTTCAATCTCGTACTCACCCTCACATCAGAGACAGACCCTAACTCTAATTGTAACCCTATCTTCGCCATAAACCTAAACAAACACCCAACCCTAACCCTAGTCTTTGTCCCTGGACATTGTCCCTCAGCGTCACCACTGACTTCACCGAAGGTTCGCTTTATCCATGGATTTAAATCTTGTCTTCGTAATCACTTCAGAGACAGACTCTAACTCTCACCATACATTTACCCTCAATGTTCACCATTTCGTACACCTAATACGATACCCTGCCCACGTCCTTCGCTCTGACCCCTCACCACAAACACCACCATCAAGCATGTCTATCAAAAAGAGTGAATATCATTCTCACAATCACCCTCACTTTAGAGCTGGATCCTGACTCTAACCATATCCCTATCCTCCATGCACAGTTAAACCAACACCGAAACCTAACCCTAGCTTGGCTCCTGGACCTGAAACCGCACAATCACCAACGATGTCACCCAGAATTCTCCGTAAACCCGATGTTCAATCTCGTCCTCAACCGCACTACAGAGCCAGATCATAAGCCTAAATGAAACCATATAGTCCCTGTACACCTTACCAAACACCTAACCCTACCCCTAGCCCTAGCCCATGGACCTAATACCTCACAATCACCATTGACATCACCCAGGCTTCAGCGTAAACCTGATGTTCAATCTCGTCCTGATCCTCACGTCAGAGCCCAATCCGAACCCTTCCCATAACAATATCTCCCCCGTACACCTTGCCAAACACTTAACCCTGAACCTAGCCTTGTTTCCTTGACTTACCCCTCACTGTCACCATCAGCGTCCCCCATGCCTCACTGTAAAACTCCTCGTCAGTGTACCCCTTCACCTCACATCAGAGCTGGATCCTAAGCATAACGATAACCCTCTCCTCCCAGTACAACTTACAGAACACCAAACCCTAACCCTAACCTTGTTCACTGACCAAAACCCTCACCGTCAAAATCGACATCTAACACACCTCACAGTAAACGTCAAGAACAATCTCACCCTTGGGCTCACATCAGAGCTACATCCTAACTTTAAACATAGTCCTGTATGTCCCGTAAAACTTTGCGAACACCAACCCTAACTCGAGTGCTGATCACTAGACCTGACCCCTCAGCATCATATTTGACATCATCCACGCTTCACCTTAAACCTGAATTACAATCATACTCTCTACTTCACATCACACCAGACCCAAATTCTAACTGTAATCTAAACTCCCCATTCGCCTTAAAGAACTACCAACTATAATACTAGCCCTAGCCCATGGATCTAACCTACACCGCCACCTTCGATGTCAACACATGCTTCACCGGTAACTTAAACTTCCATCTCGTCCTTACCCTCATATAAGAGACAGACCCTAAATCAAATCGTAACCCTAACTTCCCCATAAAACTTAAGTTACACCCAAGCCTAACACTAGCCCTTGTCCGTGGACATTGCCCCTCACCATCACCATTGACAACACACAAGGTTCCCTTTAAACATGGATTTAAATCTGGCCCCCTACTCACATCAGAGACAGTCCCAAACTCAAAATGTAACCCTCTCCTCACTGTTCACCGTTCGTGCACCTGACCCAAAACCCTGCCCAGTTTCTTCGACCTGACCCCTCACCACCGACAGCACCATGACTCATGTCTAACAAAAATCATGAAGGTCTGTATCGAAAATGACATCAGGTCAGAGCTGGATCCTGATTCCTACCATACCCCAATCCTCCGCGTACAGCGAACTGAACACCGACACCTAAACCTAGACCTGGCCCCTGGACCTGAAACCTCATCGTCACCAATGACATCACCCACGTTCAGCGCAAACCTGATGTTCAATCACTTCCTCATCCACACATCAGAGCCTGATCCTAGTCCTTCCCATAACCATATCTTCCCTGTACACCTTACCAAGCACCTATCCCTAACCCTAACCTTGTTTCCTGGTTGAATCCTCACTGACAAAATCGACATCCCCCATGCCTCACTGTAAACCTCCACCTCAATGTCGTCCATGCCATCACGTCAGAGCCAGATCCTAACTCTAAACATAGTCCTATACGTCTGGTACACCTTAGCAAACACAAACCCTAACTGTAGCCCAGGTCTCTTGACCTGACACAACATCACAATTGACATCATTCACGCTTCACCTCAACTCTGAATTACAATCGTACTCTCTAACTCACATCACAGGTGAAACCAAGCTCTAACCATAATCTAAACTCCCCATTTGCCTTAAAGAAATCGCAACCCAAATCCTAGCACTAGCCCATGGACCAAACCCTCACTGTCACCTTCGACGTCACCCAGGCTTCACCGTAACCTTGAACTGCAATCTCGTACTCACCCTCACATCAGAGACAGATGCAAACACTGATAGTAACCCTACACTCCCCATTAACCTTAATGAACATGCAACCCTAAAGCAAGCACTTGTCCCTGGACCTTAACCCTTAGAGTCACCATTGACACCACTGAAGGTTATCTTTAAAAATGGATTTAAATCTTGTCCTCACAGTCACATCAGAGACAGTCTCTAACTCTACCTGCAAACCTACCCTCACTGTACACCATTCCATACACCTGATCTGAAACCCTGCCCAGGTCTTCCAACGTGACCCCTCACCACTACCATCACCATCACTCATGTCTAAGAAACATCATGAAAGTCTATCTCGCAATCACCCTCACAATCAGAGCTGGATCCTGACTCTAACCATATCCCTATCCTCCACTTACAGCTAAACCACCACTTAAACTTCACCCTGGACTGCAACCAGGACCTGAAACCTCACTGTCACCATCGATGTTACCCATGCTTCACCATAAACCTGATGTTCAATCTCGTCCTCACCCTCACAACAGAGCCGGATTGTTAGCCTAAACAAAACCATGTGCTCCCTGTACACCTTTCGGAACACCTAACCCTAACCCTAGACCTAGCCCATGGAACTGAACCCTGACAGTCACCATCGACATCACCCAGGCTTCAGCGTAAACCTGATGTTCAATCTCTTCCTCATCCTCACATCAGAGCCCAATTCTAACCCTTCCCATAACCGTATCTTCCCTGTACACCTTACCAAACACCTAACCCTAACCCTAGCCCTAGCCCATGGAATTGAACCTTGACGGTCACCATCGACATCACCCAGGCTTCAGCGTAAACCCGATGTGCAATCCCATCCTCATCCTCACATCAGAGCCCGACTCAAACCCTTCCCATAACGGTATCTTCCCTGTACACCTTACCAAACACCTAACCCTAACCCTACCCTTGTTCCCTGGACTTACCCCTCACCATCACCATCAATGTCCCCTACGCTTCAATGAAAACCTCGACCTCAATCTATCCCTCAACATCACATCAGAGGTGAATCCTAAGCAAAATGATAAACCAATCCTCCCTGTACACATTACAGGACACCTAACCCTAAACCTAACCTTGTTCACTGGCCTGTACCCTCTCTGTTAAAATCGACATCTCCCATGCGTCACTGTAAACCTCCGTGTCAATCTCACCCTCACCATCACATCAGAGTCACACCCTAACTCCAAACGTAGTCCCGTATGTTCCATACACCTCAGTGAAAACCAACCTTCTCTCTACTGCTGGTCATTTGACATGACCACACAACATCTCAATTGACATCTTCCATGCTTCACCTTAATCCTGAATTACAATCATACTCTCTAACTCACATCAGAGCTGGGCCCTAATGCTAACCATAATCCAAACTCCTCGTTCATGTTAAAGAACTAGTATCCATTAACCTAGCCCTAGCCCATGGATCTGAATCATCACCATCACCATCGATGTCACTGAGAATTAACCATAAACCGAATCTTCAATCTCGTACTCACCCTCACATCAGAGACAGACCCTAACTCTAATTGTAACCCTATCTTCGCCATAAACCTAAACAAACACCCAACCCTAACCCTAGTCTTTGTCCCTGGACATTGTCCCTCAGCGTCACCACTGACTTCACCGAAGGTTCGCTTTATCCATGGATTTAAATCTTGTCTTCGTAATCACTTCAGAGACAGACTCTAACTCTCACCATACATTTACCCTCAATGTTCACCATTTCGTACACCTAATACGATACCCTGCCCACGTCCTTCGCTCTGACCCCTCACCACAAACACCACCATCAAGCATGTCTATCAAAAAGAGTGAATATCATTCTCACAATCACCCTCACTTTAGAGCTGGATCCTGACTCTAACCATATCCCTATCCTCCATGCACAGTTAAACCAACACCGAAACCTAACCCTAGCTTGGCTCCTGGACCTGAAACCGCACAATCACCAACGATGTCACCCAGAATTCTCCGTAAACCCGATGTTCAATCTCGTCCTCAACCGCACTACAGAGCCAGATCATAAGCCTAAATGAAACCATATAGTCCCTGTACACCTTACCAAACACCTAACCCTACCCCTAGCCCTAGCCCATGGACCTAATACCTCACAATCACCATTGACATCACCCAGGCTTCAGCGTAAACCTGATGTTCAATCTCGTCCTGATCCTCACGTCAGAGCCCAATCCGAACCCTTCCCATAACAATATCTCCCCCGTACACCTTGCCAAACACTTAACCCTGAACCTAGCCTTGTTTCCTTGACTTACCCCTCACTGTCACCATCAGCGTCCCCCATGCCTCACTGTAAAACTCCTCGTCAGTGTACCCCTTCACCTCACATCAGAGCTGGATCCTAAGCATAACGATAACCCTCTCCTCCCAGTACAACTTACAGAACACCAAACCCTAACCCTAACCTTGTTCACTGACCAAAACCCTCACCGTCAAAATCGACATCTAACACACCTCACAGTAAACGTCAAGAACAATCTCACCCTTGGGCTCACATCAGAGCTACATCCTAACTTTAAACATAGTCCTGTATGTCCCGTAAAACTTTGCGAACACCAACCCTAACTCGAGTGCTGATCACTAGACCTGACCCCTCAGCATCATATTTGACATCATCCACGCTTCACCTTAAACCTGAATTACAATCATACTCTCTACTTCACATCACACCAGACCCAAATTCTAACTGTAATCTAAACTCCCCATTCGCCTTAAAGAACTACCAACTATAATACTAGCCCTAGCCCATGGATCTAACCTACACCGCCACCTTCGATGTCAACACATGCTTCACCGGTAACTTAAACTTCCATCTCGTCCTTACCCTCATATAAGAGACAGACCCTAAATCAAATCGTAACCCTAACTTCCCCATAAAACTTAAGTTACACCCAAGCCTAACACTAGCCCTTGTCCGTGGACATTGCCCCTCACCATCACCATTGACAACACACAAGGTTCCCTTTAAACATGGATTTAAATCTGGCCCCCTACTCACATCAGAGACAGTCCCAAACTCAAAATGTAACCCTCTCCTCACTGTTCACCGTTCGTACACCTGACCCAAAACCCTGCCCAGTTTCTTCAACCTGACCCCTCACCACCGACAGCACCATGACTCATGTCTAACAAAAATCATGAAGGTCTGTATCGAAAATGACATCAGGTCAGAGCTGGATCCTGATTCCTACCATACCCCAATCCTCCACGTACAGCGAACTGAACACCGACACCTAAACCTAGACCTGGCCCCTGGACCTGAAACCTCATCGTCACCAATGACATCACCCACGTCCAGCGCAAACCTGATGTTCAATCACTTCCTCATCCACACATCAGAGCCTGATCCTAATCCTTCCCATAACCATATCTTCCCTGTACACCTTACCAAGCACGTATCCCTAACCCTAACCTTGTTTCCTGGTTGAATCCTCACTGACAAAATCGACATCCCCCATGCCTCACTGTAAACCTCCACCTCAATGTCATCCATGCCATCACGTCAGAGCCAGATCCTAACTCTAAACATAGTCCTATACGTCTGGTACACCTTAGCAAACACAAACCCTAACTGTAGCCCAGGTCTCTTGACCTGACACAACATCACAATTGACATCATTCACGCTTCACCTCAACTCTGAATTACAATCGTACTCTCTAACTCACATCACAGGTGAAACCAAGCTCTAACCATAATCTAAACTCCCCATTTGCCTTAAAGAAATCGCAACCCAAATCCTAGCACTAGCCCATGGACCAAACCCTCACTGTCACCTTCGACGTCACCCAGGCTTCACCGTAACCTTGAACTGCAATCTCGTACTCACCCTCACATCAGAGACAGATGCAAACACTGATAGTAACCCTACACTCCCCATTAACCTTAATGAACATGCAACCCTAAAGCAAGCACTTGTCCCTGGACCTTAACCCTTAGAGTCACCATTGACACCACTGAAGGTTATCTTTAAAAATGGATTTAAATCTTGTCCTCACAGTCACATCAGAGACAGTCTCTAACTCTACCTGCAAACCTACCCTCACTGTACACCATTCCATACACCTGATCTGAAACCCTGCCCAGGTCTTCCAACGTGACCCCTCACCACCACCATCACCATCACTCATGTCTAAGAAACATCATGAAAGTCTATCTCGCAATCACCCTCACAATCAGAGCTGGATCCTGACTCTAACCATATCCCTATCCTCCACTTACAGCTAAACCACCACTTAAACTTAACCCTGGACTGCAACCAGGACCTGAAACCTCACTGTCACCATCGATGTTACCCATGCTTCACCATAAACCTGATGTTCAATCTCGTCCTCACCCTCACAACAGAGCCGGATTGTTAGCCTAAACAAAACCATGTGCTCCCTGTACACCTTTCCGAACACCTAACCCTAACCCTAGACCTAGCCCATGGAACTGAACCCTGACAGTCACCATCGACATCACCCAGGCTTCAGCGTAAACCTGATGTTCAATCTCTTCCTCATCCTCACATCAGAGCCCAATTCTAACCCTTCCCATAACCGTATCTTCCCTGTACACCTTACCAAACACCTAACCCTAACCCTAGCCCTAGCCCATGGAATTGAACCTTGACGGTCACCATCGACATCACCCAGGCTTCAGCGTAAACCCGATGTGCAATCCCATCCTCATCCTCACATCAGAGCCCGACTCAAACCCTTCCCATAACCGTATCTTCCCTGTACACCTTACCAAACACCTAACCCTAACCCTAGCCTTGTTCCCTGGACTTACCCCTCACCATCACCATCAATGTCCCCTACGCTTCAATGAAAACCTCGACCTCAATCTATCCCTCAACATCACATCAGAGGTGAATCCTAAGCAAAATGGTAAACCAATCCTCCCTGTACACATTACAGGACACCTAACCCTAAACCTAACCTTGTTCACTGGCCTGTACCCTCTCTGTTAAAATCGACATCTCCCATGCGTCACTGTAAACCTCCGTGTCAATCTCACCCTCACCATCACATCAGAGTCACACCCTAACTCCAAACGTAGTCCCGTATGTTCCATACACCTCAGTGAAAACCAACCTTCTCTCTACTGCTGGTCATTTGACATGACCACACAACATCTCAATTGACATCTTCCATGCTTCACCTTAATCCTGAATTACAATCATACTCTCTAACTCACATCAGAGCTGGGCCCTAATGCTAACCATAATCCAAACTCCTCGTTCATGTTAAAGAACTAGTATCCATTAACCTAGCCCTAGCCCATGGATCTGAATCATCACCATCACCATCGATGTCACTGAGAATTAACCATAAACTGGATCTTCAATCTCGTACTCACCCTCACATCAGAGACAGACCCTAACTCTAATTGTAACCCTATCTTCGCCATAAACCTAAACAAACACCCAACCCTAACCCTAGTCTTTGTCCCTGGACATTGTCCCTCAGCGTCACCACTGACTTCACCGAAGGTTCGCTTTATCCATGGATTTAAATCTTGTCTTCGTAATCACTTCAGAGACAGACTCTAACTCTCACCATACATTTACCCTCAATGTTCACCATTTCGTACACCTAATACGATACCCTGCCCACGTCCTTCGCTCTGACCCCTCACCACAAACACCACCATCAAGCATGTCTATCAAAAAGAGTGAATATCATTCTCACAATCACCCTCACTTTAGAGCTGTATCCTGACTCTAACCATATCCCTATCCTCCATGCACAGTTAAACCAACACCGAAACCTAACCCTGGCTTGGCTCCTGGACCTGAAACCGCACAATCACCAACGATGTCATCCAGAATTCTCCATAAACCCGATGTTCAATCTCGTCCTCAACCGCACTACAGAGCCAGATCATAAGCCTAAATGAAACCATATAGTCCCTGTACACCTTACCAAACACCTAACCCTACCCCTAGCCCTAGCCCATGGACCTAATACCTCACAATCACCATTGACATCACCCAGGCTTCAGCGTAAACCTGATGTTCAATCTCGTCCTGATCCTCACGTCAGAGCCCAATCCGAACCCTTCCCATAACAATATCTCCCCCGTACACCTTGCCAAACACTTAACCCTGAACCTAGCCTTGTTTCCTTGACTTACCCCTCACTGTCACCATCAGCGTCCCCCATGCCTCACTGTAAAACTCCTCCTCAGTGTACCCCTTCACCTCACATCAGAGCTGGATCCTAAGCATAACGATAACCCTCTCCTCCCAGTACAACTTACAGAACACCAAACCCTAACCCTAACCTTGTTCACTGACCAAAACCCTCACCGTCAAAATCGACATCTAACACACCTCACAGTAAACGTCAAGAACAATCTCACCCTTGGGCTCACATCAGAGCTACATCCTAACTTTAAACATAGTCCTGTATGTCCCGTAAAACTTTGCGAACACCAACCCTAACTCGAGTGCTGATCACTAGACCTGACCCCTCAGCATCATATTTGACATCATCCACGCTTCACCTTAAACCTGAATTACAATCATACTCTCTACTTCACATCACACCAGACCCAAATTCTAACTGTAATCTAAACTCCCCATTCGCCTTAAAGAACTACCAACTATAATACTAGCCCTAGCCCATGGATCTAACCTACACCGCCACCTTGGATGTCAACACATGCTTCACCGGTAACTTAAACTTCCATCTCGTCCTTACCCTCATATAAGAGACAGACCCTAAATCAAATCGTAACCCTAACTTCCCCATAAAACTTAAGTTACACCCAAGCCTAACACTAGCCCTTGTCCGTGGACATTGCCCCTCACCATCACCATTGACAACACACAAGGTTCCCTTTAAACATGGATTTAAATCTGGCCCCCTACTCACATCAGAGACAGTCCCAAACTCAAAATGTAACCCTCTCCTCACTGTTCACCGTTCGTACACCTGACCCAAAACCCTGCCCAGTTTCTTCAACCTGACCCCTCACCACCGACAGCACCATGACTCATGTCTAACAAAAATCATGAAGGTCTGTATCGAAAATGACATCAGGTCAGAGCTGGATCCTGATTCCTACCATACCCCAATCCTCCACGTACAGCGAACTGAACACCGACACCTAAACCTAGACCTGGCCCCTGGACCTGAAACCTCATCGTCACCAATGACATCACCCACGTCCAGCGCAAACCTGATGTTCAATCACTTCCTCATCCACACATCAGAGCCTGATCCTAATCCTTCCCATAACCATATCTTCCCTGTACACCTTACCAAACACCTATCCCTAACCCTAACCTTGTTTCCTGGTTGAATCCTCACTGACAAAATCGACATCCCCCATGCCTCACTGTAAACCTCCACCTCAATGTCGTCCATGCCATCACGTCAGAGCCAGATCCTAACTCTAAACATAGTCCTATACGTCTGGTACACCTTAGCAAACACAAACCCTAACTGTAGCCCAGGTCTCTTGACCTGACACAACATCACAATTGACATCATTCATGCTTCACCTCAACTCTGAATTACAATCGTACTCTCTAACTCACATCACAGGTGAAACCAAGCTCTAACCATAATCTAAACTCCCCATTTGCCTTAAAGAAATCGCAACCCAAATCCTAGCACTAGCCCATGGACCAAACCCTCACTGTCACCTTCGACGTCACCCAGGCTTCACCGTAACCTTGAACTGCAATCTCGTACTCACCCTCACATCAGAGACAGATGCAAACACTGATAGTAACCCTACACTCCCCATTAACCTTAATGAACATGCAACCCTAAAGCAAGCACTTGTCCCTGGACCTTAACCCTTAGAGTCACCATTGACACCACTGAAGGTTATCTTTAAAAATGGATTTAAATCTTGTCCTCACAGTCACATCAGAGACAGTCTCTAACTCTACCTGCAAACCTACCCTCACTGTACACCATTCCATACACCTGATCTGAAACCCTGCCCAGGTCTTCCAACGTGACCCCTCACCACCACCATCACCATCACTCATGTCTAAGAAACATCATGAAAGTCTATCTCGCAATCACCCTCACAATCAGAGCTGGATCCTGACTCTAACCATATCCCTATCCTCCACTTACAGCTAAACCACCACTTCAACTTAACCCTGGACTGCAACCAGGACCTGAAACCTCACTGTCACCATCGATGTTACCCATGCTTCACCATAAACCTGATGTTCAATCTCGTCCTCACCCTCACAACAGAGCCGGATTGTTAGCCTAAACAAAACCATGTGCTCCCTGTACACCTTTCCGAACACCTAACCCTAACCCTAGACCTAGCCCATGGAACTGAACCCTAACAGTCACCATCGACATCACCCAGGCTTCAGCGTAAACCTGATGTTCAATCTCTTCCTCATCCTCACATCAGAGCCCAATTCTAACCCTTCCCATAACCGTATCTTCCCTGTACACCTTACCAAACACCTAACCCTAACCCTAGCCCTAGCCCATGGAATTGAACCTTGACGGTCACCATCGACATCACCCAGGCTTCAGCGTAAACCCGATGTGCAATCCCATCCTCATCCTCACATCAGAGCCCGACTCAAACCCTTCCCATAACCGTATCTTCCCTGTACACCTTACCAAACACCTAACCCTAACCCTAGCCTTGTTCCCTGGACTTACCCCTCACCATCACCATCAATGTCCCCTACGCTTCAATGAAAACCTCGACCTCAATCTATCCCTCAACATCACATCAGAGGTGAATCCTAAGCAAAATGGTAAACCAATCCTCCCTGTACACATTACAGGACACCTAACCCTAAACCTAACCTTGTTCACTGGCCTGTACCCTCTCTGTTAAAATCGACATCTCCCATGCGTCACTGTAAACCTCCGTGTCAATCTCACCCTCACCATCACATCAGAGTCACACCCTAACTCCAAACGTAGTCCCGTATGTTCCATACACCTCAGTGAAAACCAACCTTCTCTCTACTGCTGGTCATTTGACATGACCACACAACATCTCAATTGACATCTTCCATGCTTCACCTTAATCCTGAATTACAATCATACTCTCTAACTCACATCAGAGCTGGGCCCTAATGCTAACCATAATCCAAACTCCTCGTTCATGTTAAAGAACTAGTATCCATTAACCTAGCCCTAGCCCATGGATCTGAATCATCACCATCACCATCGATGTCACTGAGAATTAACCATAAACTGGATCTTCAATCTCGTACTCACCCTCACATCAGAGACAGACCCTAACTCTAATTGTAACCCTATCTTCGCCATAAACCTAAACAAACACCCAACCCTAACCCTAGTCTTTGTCCCTGGACATTGTCCCTCAGCGTCACCACTGACTTCACCGAAGGTTCGCTTTATCCATGGATTTAAATCTTGTCTTCGTAATCACTTCAGAGACAGACTCTAACTCTCACCATACATTTACCCTCAATGTTCACCATTTCGTACACCTAATACGATACCCTGCCCACGTCCTTCGCTCTGACCCCTCACCACAAACACCACCATCAAGCATGTCTATCAAAAAGAGTGAATATCATTCTCACAATCACCCTCACTTTAGAGCTGTATCCTGACTCTAACCATATCCCTATCCTCCATGCACAGTTAAACCAACACCGAAACCTAACCCTGGCTTGGCTCCTGGACCTGAAACCGCACAATCACCAACGATGTCACCCAGAATTCTCCATAAACCCGATGTTCAATCTCGTCCTCAACCGCACTACAGAGCCAGATCATAAGCCTAAATGAAACCATATAGTCCCTGTACACCTTACCAAACACCTAACCCTACCCCTAGCCCTAGCCCATGGACCCAATACCTCACAATCACCATTGACATCACCCAGGCTTCAGCGTAAACCTGATGTTCAATCTCGTCCTGATCCTCACGTCAGAGCCCAATCCGAACCCTTCCCATAACAATATCTCCCCCGTACACCTTGCCAAACACTTAACCCTGAACCTAGCCTTGTTTCCTTGACTTACCCCTCACTGTCACCATCAGCGTCCCCCATGCCTCACTGTAAAACTCCTCCTCAGTGTACCCCTTCACCTCACATCAGAGCTGGATCCTAAGCATAACGATAACCCTCTCCTCCCAGTACAACTTACAGAACACCAAACCCTAACCCTAACCTTGTTCACTGACCAAAACCCTCACCGTCAAAATCGACATCTAACACACCTCACAGTAAACGTCAAGAACAATCTCACCCTTGGGCTCACATCAGAGCTACATCCTAACTTTAAACATAGTCCTGTATGTCCCGTAAAACTTTGCGAACACCAACCCTAACTCGAGTGCTGATCACTAGACCTGACCCCTCAGCATCATATTTGACATCATCCACGCTTCACCTTAAACCTGAATTACAATCATACTCTCTACTTCACATCACACCAGACCCAAATTCTAACTGTAATCTAAACTCCCCATTCGCCTTAAAGAACTACCAACTATAATACTAGCCCTAGCCCATGGATCTAACCTACACCGCCACCTTGGATGTCAACACATGCTTCACCGGTAACTTAAACTTCCATCTCGTCCTTACCCTCATATAAGAGACAGACCCTAAATCAAATCGTAACCCTAACTTCCCCATAAAACTTAAGTTACACCCAAGCCTAACACTAGCCCTTGTCCGTGGACATTGCCCCTCACCATCACCATTGACAACACACAAGGTTCCCTTTAAACATGGATTTAAATCTGGCCCCCTACTCACATCAGAGACAGTCCCAAACTCAAAATGTAACCCTCTCCTCACTGTTCACCGTTCGTACACCTGACCCAAAACCCTGCCCAGTTTCTTCAACCTGACCCCTCACCACCGACAGCACCATGACTCATGTCTAACAAAAATCATGAAGGTCTGTATCGAAAATGACATCAGGTCAGAGCTGGATCCTGATTCCTACCATACCCCAATCCTCCGCGTACAGCGAACTGAACACCGACACCTAAACCTAGACCTGGCCCCTGGACCTGAAACCTCATCGTCACCAATGACATCACCCACGTTCAGCGCAAACCTGATGTTCAATCACTTCCTCATCCACACATCAGAGCCTGATCCTAATCCTTCCCATAACCATATCTTCCCTGTACACCTTACCAAGCACCTATCCCTAACCCTAACCTTGTTTCCTGGTTGAATCCTCACTGACAAAATCGACATCCCCCATGCCTCACTGTAAACCTCCACCTCAATGTCGTCCATGCCATCACGTCAGAGCCAGATCCTAACTCTAAACATAGTCCTATACGTCTGGTACACCTTAGCAAACACAAACCCTAACTGTAGCCCAGGTCTCTTGACCTGACACAACATCACAATTGACATTATCCACGCTTCACCTCAACTCTGAATTACAATCGTACTCTCTAACTCACATCACAGGTGAAACCAAGCTCTAACCATAATCTAAACTCCCCATTTGCCTTAAAGAAATCGCAACCCAAATCCTAGCACTAGCCCATCGACCAAACCCTCACTGTCACCTTCGACGTCACCCAGGCTTCACCGTAACCTTGAACTGCAATCTCGTACTCACCCTCACATCAGAGACAGATGCAAACACTGATAGTAACCCTACACTCCCCATTAACCTTAATGAACATGCAACCCTAAAGCAAGCACTTGTCCCTGGACCTTAACCCTTAGAGTCACCATTGACACCACTGAAGGTTATCTTTAAAAATGGATTTAAATCTTGTCCTCACAGTCACATCAGAGACAGTCTCTAACTCTACCTGCAAACCTACCCTCACTGTACACCATTCCATACACCTGATCTGAAACCCTGCCCAGGTCTTCCAACGTGACCCCTCACCACCACCATCACCATCACTCATGTCTAAGAAACATCATGAAAGTCTATCTCGCAATCACCCTCACAATCAGAGCTGGATCCTGACTCTAACCATATCCCTATCCTCCACTTACAGCTAAACCACCACTTAAACTTAACCCTGGACTGCAACCAGGACCTGAAACCTCACTGTCACCATCGATGTTACCCATGCTTCACCATAAACCTGATGTTCAATCTCGTCCTCACCCCCACAACAGAGCCGGATTGTTAGCCTAAACAAAACCATGTGCTCCCTGTACACCTTTCCGAACACCTAACCCTAACCCTAGACCTAGCCCATGGAACTGAACCCTGACAGTCACCATCGACATCACCCAGGCTTCAGCGTAAACCTGATGTTCAATCTCTTCCTCATCCTCACATCAGAGCCCAATTCTAACCCTTCCCATAACCGTATCTTCCCTGTACACCTTACCAAACACCTAACCCTAACCCTAGCCCTAGCCCATGGAATTGAACCTTGACGGTCACCATCGACATCACCCAGGCTTCAGCGTAAACCCGATGTGCAATCCCATCCTCATCCTCACATCAGAGCCCGACTCAAACCCTTCCCATAACCGTATCTTCCCTGTACACCTTACCAAACACCTAACCCTAACCCTAGCCTTGTTCCCTGGGCTTACCCCTCACCATCACCATCAATGTCCCCTACGCTTCAATGAAAACCTCGACCTCAATCTATCCCTCAACATCACATCAGAGGTGAATCCTAAGCAAAATGATAAACCAATCCTCCCTGTACACATTACAGGACACCTAACCCTAAACCTAACCTTGTTCACTGGCCTGTACCCTCTCTGTTAAAATCGACATCTCCCATGCGTCACTGTAAACCTCCGTGTCAATCTCACCCTCACCATCACATCAGAGTCACACCCTAACTCCAAACGTAGTCCCGTATGTTCCATACACCTCAGTGAAAACCAACCTTCTCTCTACTGCTGGTCATTTGACATGACCACACAACATCTCAATTGACATCTTCCATGCTTCACCTTAATCCTGAATTACAATCATACTCTCTAACTCACATCAGAGCTGGGCCCTAATGCTAACCATAATCCAAACTCCTCGTTCATGTTAAAGAACTAGTATCCATTAACCTAGCCCTAGCCCATGGATCTGAATCATCACCATCACCATCGATGTCACTGAGAATTAACCATAAACTGGATCTTCAATCTCGTACTCACCCTCACATCAGAGACAGACCCTAACTCTAATTGTAACCCTATCTTCGCCATAAACCTAAACAAACACCCAACCCTAACCCTAGTCTTTGTCCCTGGACATTGTCCCTCAGCGTCACCACTGACTTCACCGAAGGTTCGCTTTATCCATGGATTTAAATCTTGTCTTCGTAATCACTTCAGAGACAGACTCTAACTCTCACCATACATTTACCCTCAATGTTCACCATTTCGTACACCTAATACGATACCCTGCCCACGTCCTTCGCTCTGACCCCTCACCACAAACACCACCATCAAGCATGTCTATCAAAAAGAGTGAATATCATTCTCACAATCACCCTCACTTTAGAGCTGGATCCTGACTCTAACCATATCCCTATCCTCCATGCACAGTTAAACCAACACCGAAACCTAACCCTAGCTTGGCTCCTGGACCTGAAACCGCACAATCACCAACGATGTCACCCAGAATTCTCCGTAAACCCGATGTTCAATCTCGTCCTCAACCGCACTACAGAGCCAGATCATAAGCCTAAATGAAACCATATAGTCCCTGTACACCTTACCAAACACCTAACCCTACCCCTAGCCCTAGCCCATGGACCTAATACCTCACAATCACCATTGACATCACCCAGGCTTCAGCGTAAACCTGATGTTCAATCTCGTCCTGATCCTCACGTCAGAGCCCAATCCGAACCCTTCCCATAACAATATCTCCCCCGTACACCTTGCCAAACACTTAACCCTGAACCTAGCCTTGTTTCCTTGACTTACCCCTCACTGTCACCATCAGCGTCCCCCATGCCTCACTGTAAAACTCCTCCTCAGTGTACCCCTTCACCTCACATCAGAGCTGGATCCTAAGCATAACGATAACCCTCTCCTCCCAGTACAACTTACAGAACACCAAACCCTAACCCTAACCTTGTTCACTGACCAAAACCCTCACCGTCAAAATCGACATCTAACACACCTCACAGTAAACGTCAAGAACAATCTCACCCTTGGGCTCACATCAGAGCTACATCCTAACTTTAAACATAGTCCTGTATGTCCCGTAAAACTTTGCGAACACCAACCCTAACTCGAGTGCTGATCACTAGACCTGACCCCTCAGCATCATATTTGACATCATCCACGCTTCACCTTAAACCTGAATTACAATCATACTCTCTACTTCACATCACACCAGACCCAAATTCTAACTGTAATCTAAACTCCCCATTCGCCTTAAAGAACTACCAACTATAATACTAGCCCTAGCCCATGGATCTAACCTACACCGCCACCTTCGATGTCAACACATGCTTCACCGGTAACTTAAACTTCCATCTCGTCCTTACCCTCATATAAGAGACAGACCCTAAATCAAATCGTAACCCTAACTTCCCCATAAAACTTAAGTTACACCCAAGCCTAACACTAGCCCTTGTCCGTGGACATTGCCCCTCACCATCACCATTGACAACACACAAGGTTCCCTTTAAACATGGATTTAAATCTGGCCCCCTACTCACATCAGAGACAGTCCCAAACTCAAAATGTAACCCTCTCCTCACTGTTCACCGTTCGTACACCTGACCCAAAACCCTGCCCAGTTTCTTCGACCTGACCCCTCACCACCGACAGCACCATGACTCATGTCTAACAAAAATCATGAAGGTCTGTATCGAAAATGACATCAGGTCAGAGCTGGATCCTGATTCCTACCATACCCCAATCCTCCACGTTCAGCGAACTGAACACCGACACCTAAACCTAGTCCTGGCCCCTGGACCTGAAACCTCATCGTCACCAATGACATCACCCACGTTCAGCGCAAACCTGATGTTCAATCACTTCCTCATCCACACATCAGAGCCTGATCCTAATCCTTCCCATAACCATATCTTCCCTGTACACCTTACCAAGCAACTATCCCTAACCCTAACCTTGTTTCCTGGTTGAATCCTCACTGACAAAATCGACATCCCCCATGCCTCACTGTAAACCTCCACCTCAATGTCGTCCATGCCATCACGTCAGAGCCAGATCCTAACTCTAAACATAGTCCTATACGTCTGGTACACCTTAGCAAACACAAACCCTAACTGTAGCCCAGGTCTCTTGACCTGACACAACATCACAATTGACATCATCCACGCTTCACCTCAACTCTGAATTACAATCGTACTCTCTAACTCACATCACAGGTGAAACCAAGCTCTAACCATAATCTAAACTCCCCATTTGCCTTAAAGAAATCGCAACCCAAATCCTAGCACTAGCCCATGGACCAAACCCTCACTGTCACCTTCGACGTCACCCAGGCTTCACCGTAACCTTGAACTGCAATCTCGTACTCACCCTCACATCAGAGACAGATGCAAACACTGATAGTAACCCTACACTCCCCATTAACCTTAATGTACATGCAACCCTAAATCAAGCACTTGTCCCTGGACCTTAACCCTTAGAGTCACCATTGACACCACTGAAGGTTATCTTTAAAAATGGATTTAAATCTTGTCCTCACAGTCACATCAGAGACAGTCTCTAACTCTACCTGCAAACCTACCCTCACAGTACACCATTCCATACACCTGATCTGAAACCCTGCCCAGGTCTTCCAACGTGACCCCTCACCACCACCATCACCATCACTCATGTCTAAGAAACATCATGAAAGTCTATCTCGCAATCACCCTCACAATCAGAGCTGGATCCTGACTCTAACCATATCCCTATCCTCCACTTACAGCTAAACCACCACTTAAACTTAACCCTGGACTGCAACCAGGACCTGAAACCTCACTGTCACCATCGATGTTACCCATGCTTCACCATAAACCTGATGTTCAATCTCGTCCTCACCCTCACAACAGAGCCGGATTGTTAGCCTAAACAAAACCATGTGCTCCCTGTACACCTTTCCGAACACCTAACCCTAACCCTAGACCTAGCCCATGGAACTGAACCCTGACAGTCACCATCGACATCACCCAGGCTTCAGCGTAAACCTGATGTTCAATCTCTTCCTCATCCTCACATCAGAGCCCAATTCTAACCCTTCCCATAACCGTATCTTCCCTGTACACCTTACCAAACACCTAACCCTAACCCTAGCCCTAGCCCATGGAATTGAACCTTGACGGTCACCATCGACATCACCCAGGCTTCAGCGTAAACCCGATGTGCAATCCCATCCTCATCCTCACATCAGAGCCCCACTCAAACCCTTCCCATAACCGTATCTTCCCTGTACACCTTACCAAACACCTAACCCTAACCCTAGCCTTGTTCCCTGGACTTACCCCTCACCATCACCATCAATGTCCCCTACGCTTCAATGAAAACCTCGACCTCAATCTATCCCTCAACATCACATCAGAGGTGAATCCTAAGCAAAATGATAAACCAATCCTCCCTGTACACATTACAGGACACCTAACCCTAAACCTAACCTTGTTCACTGGCCTGTACCCTCTCTGTTAAAATCGACATCTCCCATGCGTCACTGTAAACCTCCGTGTCAATCTCACCCTCACCATCACATCAGAGTCACACCCTAACTCCAAACGTAGTCCCGTATGTTCCATACACCTCAGTGAAAACCAACCTTCTCTCTACTGCTGGTCATTTGACATGACCACACAACATCTCAATTGACATCTTCCATGCTTCACCTTAATCCTGAATTACAATCATACTCTCTAACTCACATCAGAGCTGGGCCCTAATGCTAACCATAATCCAAACTCCTCGTTCATGTTAAAGAACTAGTATCCATTAACCTAGCCCTAGCCCATGGATCTGAATCATCACCATCACCATCGATGTCACTGAGAATTAACCATAAACTGGATCTTCAATCTCGTACTCACCCTCACATCAGAGACAGACCCTAACTCTAATTGTAACCCTATCTTCGCCATAAACCTAAACAAACACCCAACCCTAACCCTAGTCTTTGTCCCTGGACATTGTCCCTCAGCGTCACCACTGACTTCACCGAAGGTTCGCTTTATCCATGGATTTAAATCTTGTCTTCGTAATCACTTCAGAGACAGACTCTAACTCTCACCATACATTTACCCTCAATGTTCACCATTTCGTACACCTAATACGATACCCTGCCCACGTCCTTCGCTCTGACCCCTCACCACAAACACCACCATCAAGCATGTCTATCAAAAAGAGTGAATATCATTCTCACAATCACCCTCACTTTAGAGCTGGATCCTGACTCTAAGCATATCCCTATCCTCCATGCACAGTTAAACCAACACCGAAACCTAACCTTGGCTTGGCTCCTGGACCTGAAACCGCACAATCACCAACGATGTCACCCAGAATTCTCCGTAAACCCGATGTTCAATCTCGTCCTCAACCGCACTACAGAGCCAGATCATAAGCCTAAATGAAACCATATAGTCCCTGTACACCTTACCAAACACCTAACCCTACCCCTAGCCCTAGCCCATGGACCTAATACCTCACAATCACCATTGACATCACCCAGGCTTCAGCGTAAACCTGATGTTCAATCTCGTCCTGATCCTCACGTCAGAGCCCAATCCGAACCCTTCCCATAACAATATCTCCCCCGTACACCTTGCCAAACACTTAACCCTGAACCTAGCCTTGTTTCCTTGACTTACCCCTCACTGTCACCATCAGCGTCCCCCATGCCTCACTGTAAAACTCCTCGTCAGTGTACCCCTTCACCTCACATCAGAGCTGGATCCTAAGCATAACGATAACCCTCTCCTCCCAGTACAACTTACAGAACACCAAACCCTAACCCTAACCTTGTTCACTGACCAAAACCCTCACCGTCAAAATCGACATCTAACACACCTCACAGTAAACGTCAAGAACAATCTCACCCTTGGGCTCACATCAGAGCTACATCCTAACTTTAAACATAGTCCTGTATGTCCCGTAAAACTTTGCGAACACCAACCCTAACTCGAGTGCTGATCACTAGACCTGACCCCTCAGCATCATATTTGACATCATCCACGCTTCACCTTAAACCTGAATTACAATCATACTCTCTACTTCACATCACACCAGACCCAAATTCTAACTGTAATCTAAACTCCCCATTCGCCTTAAAGAACTACCAACTATAATACTAGCCCTAGCCCATGGATCTAACCTACACCGCCACCTTCGATGTCAACACATGCTTCACCGGTAACTTAAACTTCCATCTCGTCCTTACCCTCATATAAGAGACAGACCCTAAATCAAATCGTAACCCTAACTTCCCCATAAAACTTAAGTTACACCCAAGCCTAACACTAGCCCTTGTCCGTGGACATTGCCCCTCACCATCACCATTGACAACACACAAGGTTCCCTTTAAACATGGATTTAAATCTGGCCCCCTACTCACATCAGAGACAGTCCCAAACTCAAAATGTAACCCTCTCCTCACTGTTCACCGTTCGTACACCTGACCCAAAACCCTGCCCAGTTTCTTCGACCTGACCCCTCACCACAGACAGCACCATGACTCATGTCTAACAAAAATCATGAAGGTCTGTATCGAAAATGACATCAGGTCAGAGCTGGATCCTGATTCCTACCATACCCCAATCCTCCACGTACAGCGAACTGAACACCGACACCTAAACCTAGACCTGGCCCCTGGACCTGAAACCTCATCGTCACCAATGACATCACCCACGTCCAGCGCAAACCTGATGTTCAATCACTTCCTCATCCACACATCAGAGCCTGATCCTAATCCTTCCCATAACCATATCTTCCCTGTACACCTTACCAAACACCTATCCCTAACCCTAACCTTGTTTCCTGGTTGAATCCTCACTGACAAAATCGACATCCCCCATGCCTCACTGTAAACCTCCACCTCAATGTCGTCCATGCCATCACGTCAGAGCCAGATCCTAACTCTAAACATAGTCCTATACGTCTGGTACACCTTAGCAAACACAAACCCTAACTGTAGCCCAGGTCTCTTGACCTGACACAACATCACAATTGACATCATTCACGCTTCACCTCAACTCTGAATTACAATCGTACTCTCTAACTCACATCACAGGTGAAACCAAGCTCTAACCATAATCTAAACTCCCCATTTGCCTTAAAGAAATCGCAACCCAAATCCTAGCACTAGCCCATGGACCAAACCCTCACTGTCACCTTCGACGTCACCCAGGCTTCACCGTAACCTTGAACTGCAATCTCGTACTCACCCTCACATCAGAGACAGATGCAAACACTGATAGTAACCCTACACTCCCCATTAACCTTAATGTACATGCAACCCTAAAGCAAGCACTTGTCCCTGGACCTTAACCCTTAGAGTCACCATTGACACCACTGAAGGTTATCTTTAAAAATGGATTTAAATCTTGTCCTCACAGTCACATCAGAGACAGTCTCTAACTCTACCTGCAAACCTACCCTCACTGTACACCATTCCATACACCTGATCTGAAACCCTGCCCAGGTCTTCCAACGTGACCCCTCACCACCACCATCACCATCACTCATGTCTAAGAAACATCATGAAAGTCTATCTCGCAATCACCCTCACAATCAGAGCTGGATCCTGACTCTAACCATATCCCTATCCTCCACTTACAGCTAAACCACCACTTCAACTTAACCCTGGACTGCAACCAGGACCTGAAACCTCACTGTCACCATCGATGTTACCCATGCTTCACCATAAACCTGATGTTCAATCTCGTCCTCACCCTCACAACAGAGCCGGATTGTTAGCCTAAACAAAACCATGTGCTCCCTGTACACCTTTCCGAACACCTAACCCTAACCCTAGACCTAGCCCATGGAACTGAACCCTGACAGTCACCATCGACATCACCCAGGCTTCAGCGTAAACCTGATGTTCAATCTCTTCCTCATCCTCACATCAGAGCCCAATTCTAACCCTTCCCATAACCGTATCTTCCCTGTACACCTTACCAAACACCTAACCCTAACCCTAGCCCTAGCCCATGGAATTGAACCTTGACGGTCACCATCGACATCACCCAGGCTTCAGCGTAAACCCGATGTGCAATCCCATCCTCATCCTCACATCAGAGCCCGACTCAAACCCTTCCCATAACCGTATCTTCCCTGTACACCTTACCAAACACCTAACCCTAACCCTAGCCTTGTTCCCTGGACTTACCCCTCACCATCACCATCAATGTCCCCTACGCTTCAATGAAAACCTCGACCTCAATCTATCCCTCAACATCACATCAGAGGTGAATCCTAAGCAAAATGATAAACCAATCCTCCCTGTACACATTACAGGACACCTAACCCTAAACCTAACCTTGTTCACTGGCCTGTACCCTCTCTGTTAAAATCGACATCTCCCATGCGTCACTGTAAACCTCCGTGTCAATCTCACCCTCACCATCACATCAGAGTCACACCCTAACTCCAAACGTAGTCCCGTATGTTCCATACACCTCAGTGAAAACCAACCTTCTCTCTACTGCTGGTCATTTGACATGACCACACAACATCTCAATTGACATCTTCCATGCTTCACCTTAATCCTGAATTACAATCATACTCTCTAACTCACATCAGAGCTGGGCCCTAATGCTAACCATAATCCAAACTCCTCGTTCATGTTAAAGAACTAGTATCCATTAACCTAGCCCTAGCCCACGGATCTGAATCATCACCATCACCATCGATGTCACTGAGAATTAACCATAAACCGAATCTTCAATCTCGTACTCACCCTCACATCAGAGACAGACCCTAACTCTAATTGTAACCCTATCTTCGCCATAAACCTAAACAAACACCCAACCCTAACCCTAGTCTTTGTCCCTGGACATTGTCCCTCAGCGTCACCACTGACTTCACCGAAGGTTCGCTTTATCCATGGATTTAAATCTTGTCTTCGTAATCACTTCAGAGACAGACTCTAACTCTCACCATACATTTACCCTCAATGTTCACCATTTCGTACACCTAATACGATACCCTGCCCACGTCCTTCGCTCTGACCCCTCACCACAAACACCACCATCAAGCATGTCTATCAAAAAGAGTGAATATCATTCTCACAATCACCCTCACTTTAGAGCTGGATCCTGACTCTAACCATATCCCTATCCTCCATGCACAGTTAAACCAACACCGAAACCTAACCCTAGCTTGGCTCCTGGACCTGAAACCGCACAATCACCAACGATGTCACCCAGAATTCTCCGTAAACCCGATGTTCAATCTCGTCCTCAACCGCACTACAGAGCCAGATCATAAGCCTAAATGAAACCATATAGTCCCTGTACACCTTACCAAACACCTAACCCTACCCCTAGCCCTAGCCCATGGACCTAATACCTCACAATCACCATTGACATCACCCAGGCTTCAGCGTAAACCTGATGTTCAATCTCGTCCTGATCCTCACGTCAGAGCCCAATCCGAACCCTTCCCATAACAATATCTCCCCCGTACACCTTGCCAAACACTTAACCCTGAACCTAGCCTTGTTTCCTTGACTTACCCCTCACTGTCACCATCAGCGTCCCCCATGCCTCACTGTAAAACTCCTCGTCAGTGTACCCCTTCACCTCACATCAGAGCTGGATCCTAAGCATAACGATAACCCTCTCCTCCCAGTACAACTTACAGAACACCAAACCCTAACCCTAACCTTGTTCACTGACCAAAACCCTCACCGTCAAAATCGACATCTAACACACCTCACAGTAAACGTCAAGAACAATCTCACCCTTGGGCTCACATCAGAGCTACATCCTAACTTTAAACATAGTCCTGTATGTCCCGTAAAACTTTGCGAACACCAACCCTAACTCGAGTGCTGATCACTAGACCTGACCCCTCAGCATCATATTTGACATCATCCACGCTTCACCTTAAACCTGAATTACAATCATACTCTCTACTTCACATCACACCAGACCCAAATTCTAACTGTAATCTAAACTCCCCATTCGCCTTAAAGAACTACCAACTATAATACTAGCCCTAGCCCATGGATCTAACCTACACCGCCACCTTCGATGTCAACACATGCTTCACCGGTAACTTAAACTTCCATCTCGTCCTTACCCTCATATAAGAGACAGACCCTAAATCAAATCGTAACCCTAACTTCCCCATAAAACTTAAGTTACACCCAAGCCTAACACTAGCCCTTGTCCGTGGACATTGCCCCTCACCATCACCATTGACAACACACAAGGTTCCCTTTAAACATGGATTTAAATCTGGCCCCCTACTCACATCAGAGACAGTCCCAAACTCAAAATGTAACCCGCTCCTCACTGTTCACCGTTCGTACACCTGACCCAAAACCCTGCCCAGTTTCTTCGACCTGACCCCTCACCACCGACAGCACCATGACTCATGTCTAACAAAAATCATGAAGGTCTGTATCGAAAATGACATCAGGTCAGAGCTGGATCCTGATTCCTACCATACCCCAATCCTCCACGTACAGCGAACTGAACACCGACACCTAAACCTAGACCTGGCCCCTGGACCTGAAACCTCATCGTCACCAATGACATCACCCACGTTCAGCGCAAACCTGATGTTCAATCACTTCCTCATCCACACATCAGAGACTGATCCTAATCCTTCCCATAACCATATCTTCCCTGTACACCTTACCAAGCACCTATCCCTAACCCTAACCTTGTTTCCTGGTTGAATCCTCACTGACAAAATCGACATCCCCCATGCCTCACTGTAAACCTCCACCTCAATGTCGTCCATGCCGTCACGTCAGAGCCAGATCCTAACTCTAAACATAGTCCTATACGTCTGGTACACCTTAGCAAACACAAACCCTAACTGTAGCCCAGGTCTCTTGACCTGACACAACATCACAACTGACATCATTCACGCTTCACCTCAACTCTGAATTACAATCGTACTCTCTAACTCACATCACAGGTGAAACCAAGCTCTAACCATAATCTAAACTCCCCATTTGCCTTAAAGAAATCGCAACCCAAATCCTAGCACTAGCCCATGGACCAAACCCTCACTGTCACCTTCGACGTCACCCAGGCTTCACCGTAACCTTGAACTGCAATCTCGTACTCACCCTCACATCAGAGACAGATGCAAACACTGATAGTAACCCTACACTCCCCATTAACCTTAATGAACATGCAACCCTAAAGCAAGCACTTGTCCCTGGACCTTAACCCTTAGAGTCACCATTGACACCACTGAAGGTTATCTTTAAAAATGGATTTAAATCTTGTCCTCACAGTCACATCAGAGACAGTCTCTAACTCTACCTGCAAACCTACCCTCACTGTACACCATTCCATACACCTGATCTGAAACCCTGCCCAGGTCTTCCAACGTGACCCCTCACCACCACCATCACCATCACTCATGTCTAAGAAACATCATGAAAGTCTATCTCGCAATCACCCTCACAATCAGAGCTGGATCCTGACTCTAACCATATCCCTATCCTCCACTTACAGCTAAACCACCACTTAAACTTAACCCTGGACTGCAACCAGGACCTGAAACCTCACTGTCACCATCGATGTTACCCATGCTTCACCATAAACCTGATGTTCAATCTCGTCCTCACCCTCACAACAGAGCCGGATTGTTAGCCTAAACAAAACCATGTGCTCCCTGTACACCTTTCCGAACACCTAACCCTAACCCTAGACCTAGCCCATGGAACTGAACCCTGACAGTCACCATCGACATCACCCAGGCTTCAGCGTAAACCTGATGTTCAATCTCTTCCTCATCCTCACATCAGAGCCCAATTCTAACCCTTCCCATAACCGTATCTTCCCTGTACACCTTACCAAACACCTAACCCTAACCCTAGCCCTAGCCCATGGAATTGAACCTTGACGGTCACCATCGACATCACCCAGGCTTCAGCGTAAACCCGATGTGCAATCCCATCCTCATCCTCACATCAGAGCCCGACTCAAACCCTTCCCATAACCGTATCTTCCCTGTACACCTTACCAAACACCTAACCCTAACCCTAGCCTTGTTCCCTGGACTTACCCCTCACCATCACCATCAATGTCCCCTACGCTTCAATGAAAACCTCGACCTCAATCTATCCCTCAACATCACATCAGAGGTGAATCCTAAGCAAAATGATAAACCAATCCTCCCTGTACACATTACAGGACACCTAACCCTAAACCTAACCTTGTTCACTGGCCTGTACCCTCTCTGTTAAAATCGACATCTCCCATGCGTCACTGTAAACCTCCGTGTCAATCTCACCCTCACCATCACATCAGAGTCACACCCTAACTCCAAACGTACTCCCGTATGTTCCATACACCTCAGTGAAAACCAACCTTCTCTCTACTGCTGGTCATTTGACATGACCACACAACATCTCAATTGACATCTTCCATGCTTCACCTTAATCCTGAATTACAATCATACTCTCTAACTCACATCAGAGCTGGGCCCTAATGCTAACCATAATCCAAACTCCTCGTTCATGTTAAAGAACTAGTATCCATTAACCTAGCCCTAGCCCATGGATCTGAATCATCACCATCACCATCGATGTCACTGAGAATTAACCATAAACTGGATCTTCAATCTCGTACTCACCCTCACATCAGAGACAGACCCTAACTCTAATTGTAACCCTATCTTCGCCATAAACCTAAACAAACACCCAACCCTAACCCTAGTCTTTGTCCCTGGACATTGTCCCTCAGCGTCACCACTGACTTCACCGAAGGTTCGCTTTATCCATGGATTTAAATCTTGTCTTCGTAATCACTTCAGAGACAGACTCTAACTCTCACCATACATTTACCCTCAATGTTCACCATTTCGTACACCTAATACGATACCCTGCCCACGTCCTTCGCTCTGACCCCTCACCACAAACACCACCATCAAGCATGTCTATCAAAAAGAGTGAATATCATTCTCACAATCACCCTCACTTTAGAGCTGGATCCTGACTCTAACCATATCCCTATCCTCCATGCACAGTTAAACCAACACCGAAACCTAACCCTAGCTTGGCTCCTGGACCTGACACCGCACAATCACCAACGATGTCACCCAGAATTCTCCGTAAACCCGATGTTCAATCTCGTCCTCAACCGCACTACAGAGCCAGATCATAAGCCTAAATGAAACCATATAGTCCCTGTACACCTTACCAAACACCTAACCCTACCCCTAGCCCTAGCCCATGGACCTAATACCTCACAATCACCATTGACATCACCCAGGCTTCAGCGTAAACCTGATGTTCAATCTCGTCCTGATCCTCACGTCAGAGCCCAATCCGAACCCTTCCCATAACAATATCTCCCCCGTACACCTTGCCAAACACTTAACCCTGAACCTAGCCTTGTTTCCTTGACTTACCCCTCACTGTCACCATCAGCGTCCCCCATGCCTCACTGTAAAACTCCTCGTCAGTGTACCCCTTCACCTCACATCAGAGCTGGATCCTAAGCATAACGATAACCCTCTCCTCCCAGTACAACTTACAGAACACCAAACCCTAACCCTAACCTTGTTCACTGACCAAAACCCTCACCGTCAAAATCGACATCTAACACACCTCACAGTAAACGTCAAGAACAATCTCACCCTTGGGCTCACATCAGAGCTACATCCTAACTTTAAACATAGTCCTGTATGTCCCGTAAAACTTTGCGAACACCAACCCTAACTCGAGTGCTGATCACTAGACCTGACCCCTCAGCATCATATTTGACATCATCCACGCTTCACCTTAAACCTGAATTACAATCATACTCTCTACTTCACATCACACCAGACCCAAATTCTAACTGTAATCTAAACTCCCCATTCGCCTTAAAGAACTACCAACTATAATACTAGCCCTAGCCCGTGGATCTAACCTACACCGCCACCTTCGGTGTCAACACATGCTTCACCAGTAACTTAAACTTCCATCTCGTCCTTACCCTCATATAAGAGACAGACCCTAAATCAAATCGTAACCCTAACTTCCCCATAAAACTTAAGTTACACCCAAGCCTAACACTAGCCCTTGTCCGTGACATTGCCCCTCACCATCACCATTGACAACACACAAGGTTCCCTTTAAACATGGATTTAAATCTGGCCCCCTACTCACATCAGAGACAGTCCCAAACTCAAAATGTAACCCTCTCCTCACTGTTCACCGTTCGTGCACCTGACCCAAAACCTGCCCAGTTTCTTCGACCTGACCCCTCACCACCGACAGCACCATGACTCATGTCTAACAAAAATCATGAAGGTCTGTATCGAAAATGACATCAGGTCAGAGCTGGATCCTGATTCCTACCATACCCCAATCCTCCGCGTACAGCGAACTGAACACCGACACCTAAACCTAGACCTGGCCCCTGGACCTGAAACCTCATCGTCACCAATGACATCACCCACGTTCAGCGCAAACCTGATGTTCAATCACTTCCTCATCCACACATCAGAGCCTGATCCTAGTCCTTCCCATAACCATATCTTCCCTGTACACCTTACCAAGCACCTATCCCTAACCCTAACCTTGTTTCCTGGTTGAATCCTCACTGACAAAATCGACATCCCCCATGCCTCACTGTAAACCTCCACCTCAATGTCGTCCATGCCATCACGTCAGAGCCAGATCCTAACTCTAAACATAGTCCTATACGTCTGGTACACCTTAGCAAACACAAACCCTAACTGTAGCCCAGGTCTCTTGACCTGACACAACATCACAATTGACATCATTCACGCTTCACCTCAACTCTGAATTACAATCGTACTCTCTAACTCACATCACAGGTGAAACCAAGCTCTAACCATAATCTAAACTCCCCATTTGCCTTAAAGAAATCGCAACCCAAATCCTAGCACTAGCCCATGGACCAAACCCTCACTGTCACCTTCGACGTCACCCAGGCTTCACCGTAACCTTGAACTGCAATCTCGTACTCACCCTCACATCAGAGACAGATGCAAACACTGATAGTAACCCTACACTCCCCATTAACCTTAATGAACATGCAACCCTAAAGCAAGCACTTGTCCCTGGACCTTAACCCTTAGAGTCACCATTGACACCACTGAAGGTTATCTTTAAAAATGGATTTAAATCTTGTCCTCACAGTCACATCAGAGACAGTCTCTAACTCTACCTGCAAACCTACCCTCACTGTACACCATTCCATACACCTGATCTGAAACCCTGCCCAGGTCTTCCAACGTGACCCCTCACCACCACCATCACCATCACTCATGTCTAAGAAACATCATGAAAGTCTATCTCGCAATCACCCTCACAATCAGAGCTGGATCCTGACTCTAACCATAGCCCTATCCTCCACTTACAGCTAAACCACCACTTAAACTTAACCCTGGACTGCAACCAGGACCTGAAACCTCACTGTCAACATCGATGTTACCCATGCTTCACCATAAACCTGATGTTCAATCTCGTCCTCACCCTCACAACAGAGCCGGATTGTTAGCCTAAACAAAACCATGTGCTCCCTGTACACCTTTCCGAACACCTAACCCTAACCCTAGACCTAGCCCATGGAACTGAACCCTGACAGTCACCATCGACATCACCCAGGCTTCAGCGTAAACCTGATGTTCAATCTCTTCCTCATCCTCACATCAGAGCCCAATTCTAACCCTTCCCATAACCGTATCTTCCCTGTACACCTTACCAAACACCTAACCCTAACCCTAGCCCTAGCCCATGGAATTGAACCTTGACGGTCACCATCGACATCACCCAGGCTTCAGCGTAAACCCGATGTGCAATCCCATCCTCATCCTCACATCAGAGCCCGACTCAAACCCTTCCCATAACCGTATCTTCCCTGTACACCTTACCAAACACCTAACCCTAACCCTAGCCTTGTTCCCTGGACTTACCCCTCACCATCACCATCAATGTCCCCTACGCTTCAATGAAAACCTCGACCTCAATCTATCCCTCAACATCACATCAGAGGTGAATCCTAAGCAAAATGATAAACCAAACCTCCCTGTACACATTACAGGACACCTAACCCTAAACCTAACCTTGTTCACTGGCCTGTACCCTCTCTGTTAAAATCGACATCTCCCATGCGTCACTGTAAACCTCCGTGTCAATCTCACCCTCACCATCACATCAGAGTCACACCCTAACTCCAAACGTAGTCCCGTATGTTCCATACACCTCAGTGAAAACCAACCTTCTCTCTACTGCTGGTCATTTGACATGACCACACAACATCTCAATTGACATCTTCCATGCTTCACCTTAATCCTGAATTACAATCATACTCTCTAACTCACATCAGAGCTGGGCCCTAATGCTAACCATAATCCAAACTCCTCGTTCATGTTAAAGAACTAGTATCCATTAACCTAGCCCTAGCCCATGGATCTGAATCATCACCATCACCATCGATGTCACTGAGAATTAACCATAAACTGGATCTTCAATCTCGTACTCACCCTCACATCAGAGACAGACCCTAACTCTAATTGTAACCCTATCTTCGCCATAAACCTAAACAAACACCCAACCCTAACCCTAGTCTTTGTCCCTGGACATTGTCCCTCAGCGTCACCACTGACTTCACCGAAGGTTCGCTTTATCCATGGATTTAAATCTTGTCTTCGTTATCACTTCAGAGACAGACTCTAACTCTCACCATACATTTACCCTCAATGTTCACCATTTCGTACACCTAATACGATACCCTGCCCACGTCCTTCGCTCTGACCCCTCACCACAAACACCACCATCAAGCATGTCTATCAAAAAGAGTGAATATCATTCTCACAATCACCCTCACTTTAGAGCTGGATCCTGACTCTAACCATATCCCTATCCTCCATGCACAGTTAAACCAACACCGAAACCTAACCCTAGCTTGGCTCCTGGACCTGAAACCGCACAATCACCAACGATGTCACCCAGAATTCTCCGTAAACCCGATGTTCAATCTCGTCCTCAACCGCACTACAGAGCCAGATCA
The DNA here is from genome assembly GCF_040802235.1 of Manis javanica. NCBI lineage: Eukaryota > Metazoa > Chordata > Mammalia > Pholidota > Manidae > Manis > Manis javanica. The sequence continues at coordinate 479,632 of NW_027332168.1, read as the reverse complement.
TAAGCCTAAATGAAACCATATAGTCCCTGTACACCTTACCAAACACCTAACCCTACCCCTAGCCCTAGCCCATGGACCTAATACCTCACAATCACCATTGACATCACCCAGGCTTCAGCGTAAACCTGATGTTCAATCTCGTCCTGATCCTCACGTCAGAGCCCAATCCGAACCCTTCCCATAACAATATCTCCCCCGTACACCTTGCCAAACACTTAACCCTGAACCTAGCCTTGTTTCCTTGACTTACCCCTCACTGTCACCATCAGCGTCCCCCATGCCTCACTGTAAAACTCCTCGTCAGTGTACCCCTTCACCTCACATCAGAGCTGGATCCTAAGCATAACGATAACCCTCTCCTCCCAGTACAACTTACAGAACACCAAACCCTAACCCTAACCTTGTTCACTGACCAAAACCCTCACCGTCAAAATCGACATCTAACACACCTCACAGTAAACGTCAAGAACAATCTCACCCTTGGGCTCACATCAGAGCTACATCCTAACTTTAAACATAGTCCTGTATGTCCCGTAAAACTTTGCGAACACCAACCCTAACTCGAGTGCTGATCACTAGACCTGACCCCTCAGCATCATATTTGACATCATCCACGCTTCACCTTAAACCTGAATTACAATCATACTCTCTACTTCACATCACACCAGACCCAAATTCTAACTGTAATCTAAACTCCCCATTCGCCTTAAAGAACTACCAACTATAATACTAGCCCTAGCCCATGGATCTAACCTACACCGCCACCTTCGATGTCAACACATGCTTCACCGGTAACTTAAACTTCCATCTCGTCCTTACCCTCATATAAGAGACAGACCCTAAATCAAATCGTAACCCTAACTTCCCCATAAAACTTAAGTTACACCCAAGCCTAACACTAGCCCTTGTCCGTGGACATTGCCCCTCACCATCACCATTGACAACACACAAGGTTCCCTTTAAACATGGATTTAAATCTGGCCCCCTACTCACATCAGAGACAGTCCCAAACTCAAAATGTAACCCTCTCCTCACTGTTCACCGTTCGTACACCTGACCCAAAACCCTGCCCAGTTTCTTCGACCTGACCCCTCACCACCGACAGCACCATGACTCATGTCTAACAAAAATCATGAAGGTCTGTATCGAAAATGACATCAGGTCAGAGCTGGATCCTGATTCCTACCATACCCCAATCCTCCACGTACAGCGAACTGAACACCGACACCTAAACCTAGACCTGGCCCCTGGACCTGAAACCTCATCGTCACCAATGACATCACCCACGTTCAGCGCAAACCTGATGTTCAATCACTTCCTCATCCACACATCAGAGCCTGATCCTAATCCTTCCCATAACCATATCTTCCCTGAACACCTTACCAAGCACCTATCCCTAACCCTAACCTTGTTTCCTGGTTGAATCCTCACTGACAAAATCGACATCCCCCATGCCTCACTGTAAACCTCCACCTCAATGTCGTCCATGCCATCACGTCAGAGCCAGATCCTAACTCTAAACATAGTCCTATACGTCTGGTACACCTTAGCAAACACAAACCCTAACTGTAGCCCAGGTCTCTTGACCTGACACAACATCACAATTGACATCATTCACGCTTCACCTCAACTCTGAATTACAATCGTACTCTCTAACTCACATCACAGGTGAAACCAAGCTCTAACCATAATCTAAACTCCCCATTTGCCTTAAAGAAATCGCAACCCAAATCCTAGCACTAGCCCATGGACCAAACCCTCACTGTCACCTTCGACGTCACCCAGGCTTCACCGTAACCTTGAACTGCAATCTCGTACTCACCCTCACATCAGAGACAGATGCAAACACTGATAGTAACCCTACACTCCCCATTAACCTTAATGAACATGCAACCCTAAAGCAAGCACTTGTCCCTGGACCTTAACCCTTAGAGTCACCATTGACACCACTGAAGGTTATCTTTAAAAATGGATTTAAATCTTGTCCTCACAGTCACATCAGAGACAGTCTCTAACTCTACCTGCAAACCTACCCTCACTGTACACCATTCCATACACCTGATCTGAAACCCTGCCCAGGTCTTCCAACGTGACCCCTCACCACCACCATCACCATCACTCATGTCTAAGAAACATCATGAAAGTCTATCTCGCAATCACCCTCACAATCAGAGCTGGATCCTGACTCTAACCATATCCCTATCCTCCACTTACAGCTAAACCACCACTTAAACTTAACCCTGGACTGCAACCAGGACCTGAAACCTCACTGTCACCATCGATGTTACCCATGCTTCACCATAAACCTGATGTTCAATCTCGTCCTCACCCTCACAACAGAGCCGGATTGTTAGCCTAAACAAAACCATGTGCTCCCTGTACACCTTTCCGAACACCTAACCCTAACCCTAGACCTAGCCCATGGAACTGAACCCTGACAGTCACCATCGACATCACCCAGGCTTCAGCGTAAACCTGATGTTCAATCTCTTCCTCATCCTCACATCAGAGCCCAATTCTAACCCTTCCCATAACCGTATCTTCCCTGTACACCTTACCAAACACCTAACCCTAACCCTAGCCCTAGCCCATGGAATTGAACCTTGACGGTCACCATCGACATCACCCAGGCTTCAGCGTAAACCCGATGTGCAATCCCATCCTCATCCTCACATCAGAGCCCGACTCAAACCCTTCCCATAACCGTATCTTCCCTGTACACCTTACCAAACACCTAACCCTAACCCTAGCCTTGTTCCCTGGACTTACCCCTCACCATCACCATCAATGTCCCCTACGCTTCAATGAAAACCTCGACCTCAATCTATCCCTCAACATCACATCAGAGGTGAATCCTAAGCAAAATGATAAACCAATCCTCCCTGTACACATTACAGGACACCTAACCCTAAACCTAACCTTGTTCACTGGCCTGTACCCTCTCTGTTAAAATCGACATCTCCCATGCGTCACTGTAAACCTCCGTGTCAATCTCACCCTCACCATCACATCAGAGTCACACCCTAACTCCAAACGTAGTCCCGTATGTTCCATACACCTCAGTGAAAACCAACCTTCTCTCTACTGCTGGTCATTTGACATGACCACACAACATCTCAATTGACATCTTCCATGCTTCACCTTAATCCTGAATTACAATCATACTCTCTAACTCACATCAGAGCTGGGCCCTAATGCTAACCATAATCCAAACTCCTCGTTCATGTTAAAGAACTAGTATCCATTAACCTAGCCCTAGCCCATGGATCTGAATCATCACCATCACCATCGATGTCACTGAGAATTAACCATAAACTGGATCTTCAATCTCGTACTCACCCTCACATCAGAGACAGACCCTAACTCTAATTGTAACCCTATCTTCGCCATAAACCTAAACAAACACCCAACCCTAACCCTAGTCTTTGTCCCTGGACATTGTCCCTCAGCGTCACCACTGACTTCACCGAAGGTTCGCTTTATCCATGGATTTAAATCTTGTCTTCGTAATCACTTCAGAGACAGACTCTAACTCTCACCATACATTTACCCTCAATGTTCACCATTTCGTACACCTAATACGATACCCTGCCCACGTCCTTCGCTCTGACCCCTCACCACAAACACCACCATCAAGCATGTCTATCAAAAAGAGTGAATATCATTCTCACAATCACCCTCACTTTAGAGCTGGATCCTGACTCTAACCATATCCCTATCCTCCATGCACAGTTAAACCAACACCGAAACCTAACCCTAGCTTGGCTCCTGGACCTGAAACCGCACAATCACCAACGATGTCACCCAGAATTCTCCGTAAACCCGATGTTCAATCTCGTCCTCAACCGCACTACAGAGCCAGATCATAAGCCTAAATGAAACCATATAGTCCCTGTACACCTTACCAAACACCTAACCCTACCCCTAGCCCTAGCCCATGGACCTAATACCTCACAATCACCATTGACATCACCCAGGCTTCAGCGTAAACCTGATGTTCAATCTCGTCCTGATCCTCACGTCAGAGCCCAATCCGAACCCTTCCCATAACAATATCTCCCCCGTACACCTTGCCAAACACTTAACCCTGAACCTAGCCTTGTTTCCTTGACTTACCCCTCACTGTCACCATCAGCGTCCCCCATGCCTCACTGTAAAACTCCTCGTCAGTGTACCCCTTCACCTCACATCAGAGCTGGATCCTAAGCATAACGATAACCCTCTCCTCCCAGTACAACTTACAGAACACCAAACCCTAACCCTAACCTTGTTCACTGACCAAAACCCTCACCGTCAAAATCGACATCTAACACACCTCACAGTAAACGTCAAGAACAATCTCACCCTTGGGCTCACATCAGAGCTACATCCTAACTTTAAACATAGTCCTGTATGTCCCGTAAAACTTTGCGAACACCAACCCTAACTCGAGTGCTGATCACTAGACCTGACCCCTCAGCATCATATTTGACATCATCCACGCTTCACCTTAAACCTGAATTACAATCATACTCTCTACTTCACATAACACCAGACCCAAATTCTAACTGTAATCTAAACTCCCCATTCGCCTTAAAGAACTACCAACTATAATACTAGCCCTAGCCCATGGATCTAACCTACACCGCCACCTTCGATGTCAACACATGCTTCACCGGTAACTTAAACTTCCATCTCGTCCTTACCCTCATATAAGAGACAGACCCTAAATCAAATCGTAACCCTAACTTCCCCATAAAACTTAAGTTACACCCAAGCCTAACACTAGCCCTTGTCCGTGGACATTGCCCCTCACCATCACCATTGACAACACACAAGGTTCCCTTTAAACATGGATTTAAATCTGGCCCCCTACTCACATCAGAGACAGTCCCAAACTCAAAATGTAACCCTCTCCTCACTGTTCACCGTTCGTACACCTGAACCAAAACCCTGCCCAGTTTCTTCAACCTGACCCCTCACCACCGACAGCACCATGACTCATGTCTAACAAAAATCATGAAGGTCTGTATCGAAAATGACATCAGGTCAGAGCTGGATCCTGATTCCTACCATACCCCAATCCTCCACGTACAGCGAACTGAACACCGACACCTAAACCTAGACCTGGCCCCTGGACCTGAAACCTCATCGTCACCAATGACATCACCCACGTCCAGCGCAAACCTGATGTTCAATCACTTCCTCATCCACACATCAGAGCCTGATCCTAATCCTTCCCATAACCATATCTTCCCTGTACACCTTACCAAACACCTATCCCTAACCCTAACCTTGTTTCCTGCTTGAATCCTCACTGACAAAATCGACATCCCCCATGCCTCACTGTAAACCTCCACCTCAATGTCGTCCATGCCTTCACGTCAGAGCCAGATCCTAACTCTAAACATAGTCCTATACGTCTGGTACACCTTAGCAAACACAAACCCTAACTGTAGCCCAGGTCTCTTGACCTGACACAACATCACAATTGACATCATTAGCGCTTCACCTCAACTCTGAATTACAATCGTACTCTCTAACTCACATCACAGGTGAAACCAAGCTCTAACCATAATCTAAACTCCCCATTTGCCTTAAAGAAATCGCAACCCAAATCCTAGCACTAGCCCATGGAACAAACCCTCACTGTCACCTTCGACGTCACCCAGGCTTCACCGTAACCTTGAACTGCAATCTCGTATTCACCCTCACATCAGAGACAGATGCAAACACTGATAGTAACCCTACACTCCCCATTAACCTTAATGAACATGCAACCCTAAAGCAAGCACTTGTCCCTGGACCTTAACCCTTAGAGTCACCATTGACACCACTGAAGGTTATCTTTAAAAATGGATTTAAATCTTGTCCTCACAGTCACATCAGAGACAGTCTCTAACTCTACCTGCAAACCTACCCTCACTGTACACCATTCCATACACCTGATCTGAAACCCTGCCCAGGTCTTCCAACGTGACCCCTCACCACCACCATCACCATCACTCATGTCTAAGAAACATCATGAAAGTCTATCTCGCAATCACCCTCACAATCAGAGCTGGATCCTGACTCTAACCATATCCCTATCCTCCACTTACAGCTAAACCACCACTTAAACTTAACCCTGGACTGCAACCAGGACCTGAAACCTCACTGTCACCATCGATGTTACCCATGCTTCACCATAAACCTGATGTTCAATCTCGTCCTCACCCTCACAACAGAGCCGGATTGTTAGCCTAAACAAAACCATGTGCTCCCTGTACACCTTTCCGAACACCTAACCCTAACCCTAGACCTAGCCCATGGAACTGAACCCTGACAGTCACCACCGACATCACCCAGGCTTCAGCGTAAACCTGATGTTCAATCTCTTCCTCATCCTCACATCAGAGCCCAATTCTAACCCTTCCCATAACCGTATCTTCCCTGTACACCTTACCAAACACCTAACCCTAACCCTAGCCCTAGCCCATGGAATTGATCCTTGACGGTCACCATCGACATCACCCAGGCTTCAGCGTAAACCCGATGTGCAATCCCATCCTCATCCTCACATCAGAGCCCGACTCAAACCCTTCCCATAACCGTATCTTCCCTGTACACCTTACCAAACACCTAACCCTAACCCTAGCCTTGTTCCCTGGACTTACCCCTCACCATCACCATCAATGTCCCCTACGCTTCAATGAAAACCTCGACCTCAATCTATCCCTCAACATCACATCAGAGGTGAATCCTAAGCAAAATGATAAACCAATCCTCCCTGTACACATTACAGGACACCTAACCCTAAACCTAACCTTGTTCACTGGCCTGTACCCTCTCTGTTAAAATCGACATCTCCCATGCGTCACTGTAAACCTCCGTGTCAATCTCACCCTCACCATCACATCAGAGTCACACCCTAACTCCAAACGTAGTCCCGTATGTTCCATACACCTCAGTGAAAACCAACCTTCTCTCTACTGCTGGTCATTTGACATGACCACACAACATCTCAATTGACATCTTCCATGCTTCACCTTAATCCTGAATTACAATCATACTCTCTAACTCACATCAGAGCTGGGCCCTAATGCTAACCATAATCCAAACTCCTCGTTCATGTTAAAGAACTAGTATCCATTAACCTAGCCCTAGCCCATGGATCTGAATCATCACCATCACCATCGATGTCACTGAGAATTAACCATAAACTGGATCTTCAATCTCGTACTCACCCTCACATCAGAGACAGACCCTAACTCTAATTGTAACCCTATCTTCGCCATAAACCTAAACAAACACCCAACCCTAACCCTAGTCTTTGTCCCTGGACATTGTCCCTCAGCGTCACCACTGACTTCACCGAAGGTTCGCTTTATCCATGGATTTAAATCTTGTCTTCGTAATCACTTCAGAGACAGACTCTAACTCTCACCATACATTTACCCTCAATGTTCACCATTTCGTACACCTAATACGATACCCTGCCCACGTCCTTCGCTCTGACCCCTCACCACAAACACCACCATCAAGCATGTCTATCAAAAAGAGTGAATATCATTCTCACAATCACCCTCACTTTAGAGCTGGATCCTGACTCTAACCATATCCCTATCCTCCATGCACAGTTAAACCAACACCGAAACCTAACCCTAGCTTGGCTCCTGGACCTGAAACCGCACAATCACCAACGATGTCACCCAGAATTCTCCGTAAACCCGATGTTCAATCTCGTCCTCAACCGCACTACAGAGCCAGATCATAAGCCTAAATGAAACCATATAGTCCCTGTACACCTTACCAAACACCTAACCCTACCCCTAGCCCTAGCCCATGGACCTAATACCTCACAATCACCATTGACATCACCCAGGCTTCAGCGTAAACCTGATGTTCAATCTCGTCCTGATCCTCACGTCAGAGCCCAATCCGAACCCTTCCCATAACAATATCTCCCCCGTACACCTTACCAAACACTTAACCCTGAACCTAGCCTTGTTTCCTTGACTTACCCCTCACTGTCACCATCAGCGTCCCCCATGCCTCACTGTAAAACTCCTCCTCAGTGTACCCCTTCACCTCACATCAGAGCTGGATCCTAAGCATAAAGATAACCCTCTCCTCCCAGTACAACTTACAGAACACCAAACCCTAACCCTAACCTTGTTCACTGACCAAAACCCTCACCGTCAAAATCGACATCTAACACACCTCACAGTAAACGTCAAGAACAATCTCACCCTTGGGCTCACATCAGAGCTACATCCTAACTTTAAACATAGTCCTGTATGTCCCGTAAAACTTTGCGAACACCAACCCTAACTCGAGTGCTGATCACTAGACCTGACCCCTCAGCATCATATTTGACATCATCCACGCTTCACCTTAAACCTGAATTACAATCATACTCTCTACTTCACATAACACCAGACCCAAATTCTAACTGTAATCTAAACTCCCCATTCGCCTTAAAGAACTACCAACTATAATACTAGCCCTAGCCCGTGGATCTAACCTACACCGCCACCTTCGATGTCAACACATGCTTCACCAGTAACTTAAACTTCCATCTCGTCCTTACCCTCATATAAGAGACAGACCCTAAATCAAATCGTAACCCTAACTTCCCCATAAAACTTAAGTTACACCCAAGCCTAACACTAGCCCTTGTCCGTGGACATTGCCCCTCACCATCACCATTGACAACACACAAGGTTCCCTTTAAACATGGATTTAAATCTGGCCCCCTACTCACATCAGAGACAGTCCCAAACTCAAAATGTAACCCTCTCCTCACTGTTCACCGTTCGTACACCTGACCCAAAACCCTGCCCAGTTTCTTCGACCTGACCCCTCACCACCGACAGCACCATGACTCATGTCTAACAAAAATCATGAAGGTGTGTATCGAAAATGACATCAGGTCAGAGCTGGATCCTGATTCCTACCATACCCCAATCCTCCGCGTACAGCGAACTGAACACCGACACCTAAACCTAGACCTGGCCCCTGGACCTGAAACCTCATCGTCACCAATGACATCACCCACGTTCAGCGCAAACCTGATGTTCAATCACTTCCTCATCCACACATCAGAGCCTGATCCTAGTCCTTCCCATAACCATATCTTCCCTGTACACCTTACCAAGCACCTATCCCTAACCCTAACCTTGTTTCCTGGTTGAATCCTCACTGACAAAATCGACATCCCCCATGCCTCACTGTAAACCTCCACCTCAATGTCGTCCATGCCATCACGTCAGAGCCAGATCCTAACTCTAAACATAGTCCTATACGTCTGGTACACCTTAGCAAACACAAACCCTAACTGTAGCCCAGGTCTCTTGACCTGACACAACATCACAATTGACATCATTCACGCTTCACCTCAACTCTGAATTACAATCGTACTCTCTAACTCACATCACAGGTGAAACCAAGCTCTAACCATAATCTAAACTCCCCATTTGCCTTAAAGAAATCGCAACCCAAATCCTAGCACTAGCCCATGGACCAAACCCTCACTGTCACCTTCGACGTCACCCAGGCTTCACCGTAACCTTGAACTGCAATCTCGTACTCACCCTCACATCAGAGACAGATGCAAACACTGATAGTAACCCTACACTCCCCATTAACCTTAATGAACATGCAACCCTAAAGCAAGCACTTGTCCCTGGACCTTAACCCTTAGAGTCACCATTGACACCACTGAAGGTTATCTTTAAAAATGGATTTAAATCTTGTCCTCACAGTCACATCAGAGACAGTCTCTAACTCTACCTGCAAACCTACCCTCACTGTACACCATTCCATACACCTGATCTGAAACCCTGCCCAGGTCTTCCAACGTGACCCCTCACCACCACCATCACCATCACTCATGTCTAAGAAACATCATGAAAGTCTATCTCGCAATCACCCTCACAATCAGAGCTGGATCCTGACTCTAACCATATCCCTATCCTCCACTTACAGCTAAACCACCACTTAAACTTAACCCTGGACTGCAACCAGGACCTGAAACCTCACTGTCACCATCGATGTTACCCATGCTTCACCATAAACCTGATGTTCAATCTCGTCCTCACCCTCACAACAGAGCCGGATTGTTAGCCTAAACAAAACCATGTGCTCCCTGTACACCTTTCCGAACACCTAACCCTAACCCTAGACCTAGCCCATGGAACTGAACCCTGACAGTCACCATCGACATCACCCAGGCTTCAGCGTAAACCTGATGTTCAATCTCTTCCTCATCCTCACATCAGAGCCCAATTCTAACCCTTCCCATAACCGTATCTTCCCTGTACACCTTACCAAACACCTAACCCTAACCCTAGCCCTAGCCCATGGAATTGAACCTTGACGGTCACCATCGACATCACCCAGGCTTCAGCGTAAACCCGATGTGCAATCCCATCCTCATCCTCACATCAGAGCCCGACTCAAACCCTTCCCATAACCGTATCTTCCCTGTACACCTTACCAAACACCTAACCCTAACCCTAGCCTTGTTCCCTGGACTTACCCCTCACCATCACCATCAATGTCCCCTACGCTTCAATGAAAACCTCGACCTCAATCTATCCCTCAACATCACATCAGAGGTGAATCCTAAGCAAAATGATAAACCAATCCTCCCTGTACACATTACAGGACACCTAACCCTAAACCTAACCTTGTTCACTGGCCTGTACCCTCTCTGTTAAAATCGACATCTCCCATGCGTCACTGTAAACCTCCGTGTCAATCTCACCCTCACCATCACATCAGAGTCACACCCTAACTCCAAACGTAGTCCCGTATGTTCCATACACCTCAGTGAAAACCAACCTTCTCTCTACTGCTGGTCATTTGACATGACCACACAACATCTCAATTGACATCTTCCATGCTTCACCTTAATCCTGAATTACAATCATACTCTCTAACTCACATCAGAGCTGGGCCCTAATGCTAACCATAATCCAAACTCCTCGTTCATGTTAAAGAACTAGTATCCATTAACCTAGCCCTAGCCCATGGATCTGAATCATCACCATCACCATCGATGTCACTGAGAATTAACCATAAACTGGATCTTCAATCTCGTACTCACCCTCACATCAGAGACAGACCCTAACTCTAATTGTAACCCTATCTTCGCCATAAACCTAAACAAACACCCAACCCTAACCCTAGTCTTTGTCCCTGGACATTGTCCCTCAGCGTCACCACTGACTTCACCGAAGGTTCGCTTTATCCATGGATTTAAATCTTGTCTTCGTAATCACTTCAGAGACAGACTCTAACTCTCACCATACATTTACCCTCAATGTTCACCATTTCGTACACCTAATACGATACCCTGCCCACGTCCTTCGCTCTGACCCCTCACCACAAACACCACCATCAAGCATGTCTATCAAAAAGAGTGAATATCATTCTCACAATCACCCTCACTTTAGAGCTGGATCCTGACTCTAACCATATCCCTATCCTCCATGCACAGTTAAACCAACACCGAAACCTAACCCTAGCTTGGCTCCTGGACCTGAAACCGCACAATCACCAACGATGTCACCCAGAATTCTCCGTAAACCCGATGTTCAATCTCGTCCTCAACCGCACTACAGAGCCAGATCATAAGCCTAAATGAAACCATATAGTCCCTGTACACCTTACCAAACACCTAACCCTACCCCTAGCCCTAGCCCATGGACCTAATACCTCACAATCACCATTGACATCACCCAGGCTTCAGCGTAAACCTGATGTTCAATCTCGTCCTGATCCTCACGTCAGAGCCCAATCCGAACCCTTCCCATAACAATATCTCCCCCGTACACCTTACCAAACACTTAACCCTGAACCTAGCCTTGTTTCCTTGACTTACCCCTCACTGTCACCATCAGCGTCCCCCATGCCTCACTGTAAAACTCCTCCTCAGTGTACCCCTTCACCTCACATCAGAGCTGGATCCTAAGCATAAAGATAACCCTCTCCTCCCAGTACAACTTACAGAACACCAAACCCTAACCCTAACCTTGTTCACTGACCAAAACCCTCACCGTCAAAATCGACATCTAACACACCTCACAGTAAACGTCAAGAACAATCTCACCCTTGGGCTCACATCAGAGCTACATCCTAACTTTAAACATAGTCCTGTATGTCCCGTAAAACTTTGCGAACACCAACCCTAACTCGAGTGCTGATCACTAGACCTGACCCCTCAGCATCATATTTGACATCATCCACGCTTCACCTTAAACCTGAATTACAATCATACTCTCTACTTCACATAACACCAGACCCAAATTCTAACTGTAATCTAAACTCCCCATTCGCCTTAAAGAACTACCAACTATAATACTAGCCCTAGCCCGTGGATCTAACCTACACCGCCACCTTCGATGTCAACACATGCTTCACCAGTAACTTAAACTTCCATCTCGTCCTTACCCTCATATAAGAGACAGACCCTAAATCAAATCGTAACCCTAACTTCCCCATAAAACTTAAGTTACACCCAAGCCTAACACTAGCCCTTGTCCGTGGACATTGCCCCTCACCATCACCATTGACAACACACAAGGTTCCCTTTAAACATGGATTTAAATCTGGCCCCCTACTCACATCAGAGACAGTCCCAAACTCAAAATGTAACCCTCTCCTCACTGTTCACCGTTCGTACACCTGACCCAAAACCCTGCCCAGTTTCTTCGACCTGACCCCTCACCACCGACAGCACCATGACTCATGTCTAACAAAAATCATGAAGGTGTGTATCGAAAATGACATCAGGTCAGAGCTGGATCCTGATTCCTACCATACCCCAATCCTCCGCGTACAGCGAACTGAACACCGACACCTAAACCTAGACCTGGCCCCTGGACCTGAAACCTCATCGTCACCAATGACATCACCCACGTTCAGCGCAAACCTGATGTTCAATCACTTCCTCATCCACACATCAGAGCCTGATCCTAGTCCTTCCCATAACCATATCTTCCCTGTACACCTTACCAAGCACCTATCCCTAACCCTAACCTTGTTTCCTGGTTGAATCCTCACTGACAAAATCGACATCCCCCATGCCTCACTGTAAACCTCCACCTCAATGTCGTCCATGCCATCACGTCAGAGCCAGATCCTAACTCTAAACATAGTCCTATACGTCTGGTACACCTTAGCAAACACAAACCCTAACTGTAGCCCAGGTCTCTTGACCTGACACAACATCACAATTGACATCATTCACGCTTCACCTCAACTCTGAATTACAATCGTACTCTCTAACTCACATCACAGGTGAAACCAAGCTCTAACCATAATCTAAACTCCCCATTTGCCTTAAAGAAATCGCAACCCAAATCCTAGCACTAGCCCATGGACCAAACCCTCACTGTCACCTTCGACGTCACCCAGGCTTCACCGTAACCTTGAACTGCAATCTCGTACTCACCCTCACATCAGAGACAGATGCAAACACTGATAGTAACCCTACACTCCCCATTAACCTTAATGAACATGCAACCCTAAAGCAAGCACTTGTCCCTGGACCTTAACCCTTAGAGTCACCATTGACACCACTGAAGGTTATCTTTAAAAATGGATTTAAATCTTGTCCTCACAGTCACATCAGAGACAGTCTCTAACTCTACCTGCAAACCTACCCTCACTGTACACCATTCCATACACCTGATCTGAAACCCTGCCCAGGTCTTCCAACGTGACCCCTCACCACCACCATCACCATCACTCATGTCTAAGAAACATCATGAAAGTCTATCTCGCAATCACCCTCACAATCAGAGCTGGATCCTGACTCTAACCATATCCCTATCCTCCACTTACAGCTAAACCACCACTTAAACTTAACCCTGGACTGCAACCAGGACCTGAAACCTCACTGTCACCATCGATGTTACCCATGCTTCACCATAAACCTGATGTTCAATCTCGTCCTCACCCTCACAACAGAGCCGGATTGTTAGCCTAAACAAAACCATGTGCTCCCTGTACACCTTTCCGAACACCTAACCCTAACCCTAGACCTAGCCCATGGAACTGAACCCTGACAGTCACCATCGACATCACCCAGGCTTCAGCGTAAACCTGATGTTCAATCTCTTCCTCATCCTCACATCAGAGCCCAATTCTAACCCTTCCCATAACCGTATCTTCCCTGTACACCTTACCAAACACCTAACCCTAACCCTAGCCCTAGCCCATGGAATTGAACCTTGACGGTCACCATCGACATCACCCAGGCTTCAGCGTAAACCCGATGTGCAATCCCATCCTCATCCTCACATCAGAGCCCGACTCAAACCCTTCCCATAACCGTATCTTCCCTGTACACCTTACCAAACACCTAACCCTAACCCTAGCCTTGTTCCCTGGACTTACCCCTCACCATCACCATCAATGTCCCCTACGCTTCAATGAAAACCTCGACCTCAATCTATCCCTCAACATCACATCAGAGGTGAATCCTAAGCAAAATGATAAACCAATCCTCCCTGTACACATTACAGGACACCTAACCCTAAACCTAACCTTGTTCACTGGCCTGTACCCTCTCTGTTAAAATCGACATCTCCCATGCGTCACTGTAAACCTCCGTGTCAATCTCACCCTCACCATCACATCAGAGTCACACCCTAACTCCAAACGTAGTCCCGTATGTTCCATACACCTCAGTGAAAACCAACCTTCTCTCTACTGCTGGTCATTTGACATGACCACACAACATCTCAATTGACATCTTCCATGCTTCACCTTAATCCTGAATTACAATCATACTCTCTAACTCACATCAGAGCTGGGCCCTAATGCTAACCATAATCCAAACTCCTCGTTCATGTTAAAGAACTAGTATCCATTAACCTAGCCCTAGCCCATGGATCTGAATCATCACCATCACCATCGATGTCACTGAGAATTAACCATAAACTGGATCTTCAATCTCGTACTCACCCTCACATCAGAGACAGACCCTAACTCTAATTGTAACCCTATCTTCGCCATAAACCTAAACAAACACCCAACCCTAACCCTAGTCTTTGTCCCTGGACATTGTCCCTCAGCGTCACCACTGACTTCACCGAAGGTTCGCTTTATCCATGGATTTAAATCTTGTCTTCGTAATCACTTCAGAGACAGACTCTAACTCTCACCATACATTTACCCTCAATGTTCACCATTTCGTACACCTAATACGATACCCTGCCCACGTCCTTCGCTCTGACCCCTCACCACAAACACCACCATCAAGCATGTCTATCAAAAAGAGTGAATATCATTCTCACAATCACCCTCACTTTAGAGCTGGATCCTGACTCTAACCATATCCCTATCCTCCATGCACAGTTAAACCAACACCGAAACCTAACCCTAGCTTGGCTCCTGGACCTGAAACCGCACAATCACCAACGATGTCACCCAGAATTCTCCGTAAACCCGATGTTCAATCTCGTCCTCAACCGCACTACAGAGCCAGATCATAAGCCTAAATGAAACCATATAGTCCCTGTACACCTTACCAAACACCTAACCCTACCCCTAGCCCTAGCCCATGGACCTAATACCTCACAATCACCATTGACATCACCCAGGCTTCAGCGTAAACCTGATGTTCAATCTCGTCCTGATCCTCACGTCAGAGCCCAATCCGAACCCTTCCCATAACAATATCTCCCCCGTACACCTTACCAAACACTTAACCCTGAACCTAGCCTTGTTTCCTTGACTTACCCCTCACTGTCACCATCAGCGTCCCCCATGCCTCACTGTAAAACTCCTCCTCAGTGTACCCCTTCACCTCACATCAGAGCTGGATCCTAAGCATAAAGATAACCCTCTCCTCCCAGTACAACTTACAGAACACCAAACCCTAACCCTAACCTTGTTCACTGACCAAAACCCTCACCGTCAAAATCGACATCTAACACACCTCACAGTAAACGTCAAGAACAATCTCACCCTTGGGCTCACATCAGAGCTACATCCTAACTTTAAACATAGTCCTGTATGTCCCGTAAAACTTTGCGAACACCAACCCTAACTCGAGTGCTGATCACTAGACCTGACCCCTCAGCATCATATTTGACATCATCCACGCTTCACCTTAAACCTGAATTACAATCATACTCTCTACTTCACATAACACCAGACCCAAATTCTAACTGTAATCTAAACTCCCCATTCGCCTTAAAGAACTACCAACTATAATACTAGCCCTAGCCCGTGGATCTAACCTACACCGCCACCTTCGATGTCAACACATGCTTCACCAGTAACTTAAACTTCCATCTCGTCCTTACCCTCATATAAGAGACAGACCCTAAATCAAATCGTAACCCTAACTTCCCCATAAAACTTAAGTTACACCCAAGCCTAACACTAGCCCTTGTCCGTGGACATTGCCCCTCACCATCACCATTGACAACACACAAGGTTCCCTTTAAACATGGATTTAAATCTGGCCCCCTACTCACATCAGAGACAGTCCCAAACTCAAAATGTAACCCTCTCCTCACTGTTCACCGTTCGTACACCTGACCCAAAACCCTGCCCAGTTTCTTCGACCTGACCCCTCACCACCGACAGCACCATGACTCATGTCTAACAAAAATCATGAAGGTGTGTATCGAAAATGACATCAGGTCAGAGCTGGATCCTGATTCCTACCATACCCCAATCCTCCGCGTACAGCGAACTGAACACCGACACCTAAACCTAGACCTGGCCCCTGGACCTGAAACCTCATCGTCACCAATGACATCACCCACGTTCAGCGCAAACCTGATGTTCAATCACTTCCTCATCCACACATCAGAGCCTGATCCTAGTCCTTCCCATAACCATATCTTCCCTGTACACCTTACCAAGCACCTATCCCTAACCCTAACCTTGTTTCCTGGTTGAATCCTCACTGACAAAATCGACATCCCCCATGCCTCACTGTAAACCTCCACCTCAATGTCGTCCATGCCATCACGTCAGAGCCAGATCCTAACTCTAAACATAGTCCTATACGTCTGGTACACCTTAGCAAACACAAACCCTAACTGTAGCCCAGGTCTCTTGACCTGACACAACATCACAATTGACATCATTCACGCTTCACCTCAACTCTGAATTACAATCGTACTCTCTAACTCACATCACAGGTGAAACCAAGCTCTAACCATAATCTAAACTCCCCATTTGCCTTAAAGAAATCGCAACCCAAATCCTAGCACTAGCCCATGGACCAAACCCTCACTGTCACCTTCGACGTCACCCAGGCTTCACCGTAACCTTGAACTGCAATCTCGTACTCACCCTCACATCAGAGACAGATGCAAACACTGATAGTAACCCTACACTCCCCATTAACCTTAATGAACATGCAACCCTAAAGCAAGCACTTGTCCCTGGACCTTAACCCTTAGAGTCACCATTGACACCACTGAAGGTTATCTTTAAAAATGGATTTAAATCTTGTCCTCACAGTCACATCAGAGACAGTCTCTAACTCTACCTGCAAACCTACCCTCACTGTACACCATTCCATACACCTGATCTGAAACCCTGCCCAGGTCTTCCAACGTGACCCCTCACCACCACCATCACCATCACTCATGTCTAAGAAACATCATGAAAGTCTATCTCGCAATCACCCTCACAATCAGAGCTGGATCCTGACTCTAACCATATCCCTATCCTCCACTTACAGCTAAACCACCACTTAAACTTAACCCTGGACTGCAACCAGGACCTGAAACCTCACTGTCACCATCGATGTTACCCATGCTTCACCATAAACCTGATGTTCAATCTCGTCCTCACCCTCACAACAGAGCCGGATTGTTAGCCTAAACAAAACCATGTGCTCCCTGTACACCTTTCCGAACACCTAACCCTAACCCTAGACCTAGCCCATGGAACTGAACCCTGACAGTCACCATCGACATCACCCAGGCTTCAGCGTAAACCTGATGTTCAATCTCTTCCTCATCCTCACATCAGAGCCCAATTCTAACCCTTCCCATAACCGTATCTTCCCTGTACACCTTACCAAACACCTAACCCTAACCCTAGCCCTAGCCCATGGAATTGAACCTTGACGGTCACCATCGACATCACCCAGGCTTCAGCGTAAACCCGATGTGCAATCCCATCCTCATCCTCACATCAGAGCCCGACTCAAACCCTTCCCATAACCGTATCTTCCCTGTACACCTTACCAAACACCTAACCCTAACCCTAGCCTTGTTCCCTGGACTTACCCCTCACCATCACCATCAATGTCCCCTACGCTTCAATGAAAACCTCGACCTCAATCTATCCCTCAACATCACATCAGAGGTGAATCCTAAGCAAAATGATAAACCAATCCTCCCTGTACACATTACAGGACACCTAACCCTAAACCTAACCTTGTTCACTGGCCTGTACCCTCTCTGTTAAAATCGACATCTCCCATGCGTCACTGTAAACCTCCGTGTCAATCTCACCCTCACCATCACATCAGAGTCACACCCTAACTCCAAACGTAGTCCCGTATGTTCCATACACCTCAGTGAAAACCAACCTTCTCTCTACTGCTGGTCATTTGACATGACCACACAACATCTCAATTGACATCTTCCATGCTTCACCTTAATCCTGAATTACAATCATACTCTCTAACTCACATCAGAGCTGGGCCCTAATGCTAACCATAATCCAAACTCCTCGTTCATGTTAAAGAACTAGTATCCATTAACCTAGCCCTAGCCCATGGATCTGAATCATCACCATCACCATCGATGTCACTGAGAATTAACCATAAACTGGATCTTCAATCTCGTACTCACCCTCACATCAGAGACAGACCCTAACTCTAATTGTAACCCTATCTTCGCCATAAACCTAAACAAACACCCAACCCTAACCCTAGTCTTTGTCCCTGGACATTGTCCCTCAGCGTCACCACTGACTTCACCGAAGGTTCGCTTTATCCATGGATTTAAATCTTGTCTTCGTAATCACTTCAGAGACAGACTCTAACTCTCACCATACATTTACCCTCAATGTTCACCATTTCGTACACCTAATACGATACCCTGCCCACGTCCTTCGCTCTGACCCCTCACCACAAACACCACCATCAAGCATGTCTATCAAAAAGAGTGAATATCATTCTCACAATCACCCTCACTTTAGAGCTGGATCCTGACTCTAACCATATCCCTATCCTCCATGCACAGTTAAACCAACACCGAAACCTAACCCTAGCTTGGCTCCTGGACCTGAAACCGCACAATCACCAACGATGTCACCCAGAATTCTCCGTAAACCCGATGTTCAATCTCGTCCTCAACCGCACTACAGAGCCAGATCATAAGCCTAAATGAAACCATATAGTCCCTGTACACCTTACCAAACACCTAACCCTACCCCTAGCCCTAGCCCATGGACCTAATACCTCACAATCACCATTGACATCACCCAGGCTTCAGCGTAAACCTGATGTTCAATCTCGTCCTGATCCTCACGTCAGAGCCCAATCCGAACCCTTCCCATAACAATATCTCAACCGTACACCTTACCAAACACTTAACCCTGAACCTAGCCTTGTTTCCTTGACTTACCCCTCACTGTCACCATCAGCGTCCCCCATGCCTCACTGTAAAACTCCTCGTCAGTGTACCCCTTCACCTCACATCAGAGCTGGATCCTAAGCATAAAGATAACCCTCTCCTCCCAGTACAACTTACAGAACACCAAACCCTAACCCTAACCTTGTTCACTGACCAAAACCCTCACCGTCAAAATCGACATCTAACACACCTCACAGTAAACGTCAAGAACAATCTCACCCTTGGGCTCACATCAGAGCTACATCCTAACTTTAAACATAGTCCTGTATGTCCCGTAAAACTTTGCGAACACCAACCCTAACTCGAGTGCTGATCACTAGACCTGACCCCTCAGCATCATATTTGACATCATCCACGCTTCACCTTAAACCTGAATTACAATCATACTCTCTACTTCACATAACACCAGACCCAAATTCTAACTGTAATCTAAACTCCCCATTCGCCTTAAAGAACTACCAACTATAATACTAGCCCTAGCCCGTGGATCTAACCTACACCGCCACCTTCGATGTCAACACATGCTTCACCAGTAACTTAAACTTCCATCTCGTCCTTACCCTCATATAAGAGACAGACCCTAAATCAAATCGTAACCCTAACTTCCCCATAAAACTTAAGTTACACCCAAGCCTAACACTAGCCCTTGTCCGTGGACATTGCCCCTCACCATCACCATTGACAACACACAAGGTTCCCTTTAAACATGGATTTAAATCTGGCCCCCTACTCACATCAGAGACAGTCCCAAACTCAAAATGTAACCCTCTCCTCACTGTTCACCGTTCGTACACCTGACCCAAAACCCTGCCCAGTTTCTTCGACCTGACCCCTCACCACCGACAGCACCATGACTCATGTCTAACAAAAATCATGAAGGTGTGTATCGAAAATGACATCAGGTCAGAGCTGGATCCTGATTCCTACCATACCCCAATCCTCCGCGTACAGCGAACTGAACACCGACACCTAAACCTAGACCTGGCCCCTGGACCTGAAACCTCATCGTCACCAATGACATCACCCACGTTCAGCGCAAACCTGATGTTCAATCACTTCCTCATCCACACATCAGAGCCTGATCCTAGTCCTTCCCATAACCATATCTTCCCTGTACACCTTACCAAGCACCTATCCCTAACCCTAACCTTGTTTCCTGGTTGAATCCTCACTGACAAAATCGACATCCCCCATGCCTCACTGTAAACCTCCACCTCAATGTCGTCCATGCCATCACGTCAGAGCCAGATCCTAACTCTAAACATAGTCCTATACGTCTGGTACACCTTAGCAAACACAAACCCTAACTGTAGCCCAGGTCTCTTGACCTGACACAACATCACAATTGACATCATTCACGCTTCACCTCAACTCTGAATTACAATCGTACTCTCTAACTCACATCACAGGTGAAACCAAGCTCTAACCATAATCTAAACTCCCCATTTGCCTTAAAGAAATCGCAACCCAAATCCTAGCACTAGCCCATGGACCAAACCCTCACTGTCACCTTCGACGTCACCCAGGCTTCACCGTAACCTTGAACTGCAATCTCGTACTCACCCTCACATCAGAGACAGATGCAAACACTGATAGTAACCCTACACTCCCCATTAACCTTAATGAACATGCAACCCTAAAGCAAGCACTTGTCCCTGGACCTTAACCCTTAGAGTCACCATTGACACCACTGAAGGTTATCTTTAAAAATGGATTTAAATCTTGTCCTCACAGTCACATCAGAGACAGTCTCTAACTCTACCTGCAAACCTACCCTCACTGTACACCATTCCATACACCTGATCTGAAACCCTGCCCAGGTCTTCCAACGTGACCCCTCACCACCACCATCACCATCACTCATGTCTAAGAAACATCATGAAAGTCTATCTCGCAATCACCCTCACAATCAGAGCTGGATCCTGACTCTAACCATATCCCTATCCTCCACTTACAGCTAAACCACCACTTAAACTTAACCCTGGACTGCAACCAGGACCTGAAACCTCACTGTCACCATCGATGTTACCCATGCTTCACCATAAACCTGATGTTCAATCTCGTCCTCACCCTCACAACAGAGCCGGATTGTTAGCCTAAACAAAACCATGTGCTCCCTGTACACCTTTCCGAACACCTAACCCTAACCCTAGACCTAGCCCATGGAACTGAACCCTGACAGTCACCATCGACATCACCCAGGCTTCAGCGTAAACCTGATGTTCAATCTCTTCCTCATCCTCACATCAGAGCCCAATTCTAACCCTTCCCATAACCGTATCTTCCCTGTACACCTTACCAAACACCTAACCCTAACCCTAGCCCTAGCCCATGGAATTGAACCTTGACGGTCACCATCGACATCACCCAGGCTTCAGCGTAAACCCGATGTGCAATCCCATCCTCATCCTCACATCAGAGCCCGACTCAAACCCTTCCCATAACCGTATCTTCCCTGTACACCTTACCAAACACCTAACCCTAACCCTAGCCTTGTTCCCTGGACTTACCCCTCACCATCACCATCAATGTCCCCTACGCTTCAATGAAAACCTCGACCTCAATCTATCCCTCAACATCACATCAGAGGTGAATCCTAAGCAAAATGATAAACCAATCCTCCCTGTACACATTACAGGACACCTAACCCTAAACCTAACCTTGTTCACTGGCCTGTACCCTCTCTGTTAAAATCGACATCTCCCATGCGTCACTGTAAACCTCCGTGTCAATCTCACCCTCACCATCACATCAGAGTCACACCCTAACTCCAAACGTAGTCCCGTATGTTCCATACACCTCAGTGAAAACCAACCTTCTCTCTACTGCTGGTCATTTGACATGACCACACAACATCTCAATTGACATCTTCCATGCTTCACCTTAATCCTGAATTACAATCATACTCTCTAACTCACATCAGAGCTGGGCCCTAATGCTAACCATAATCCAAACTCCTCGTTCATGTTAAAGAACTAGTATCCATTAACCTAGCCCTAGCCCATGGATCTGAATCATCACCATCACCATCGATGTCACTGAGAATTAACCATAAACTGGATCTTCAATCTCGTACTCACCCTCACATCAGAGACAGACCCTAACTCTAATTGTAACCCTATCTTCGCCATAAACCTAAACAAACACCCAACCCTAACCCTAGTCTTTGTCCCTGGACATTGTCCCTCAGCGTCACCACTGACTTCACCGAAGGTTCGCTTTATCCATGGATTTAAATCTTGTCTTCGTAATCACTTCAGAGACAGACTCTAACTCTCACCATACATTTACCCTCAATGTTCACCATTTCGTACACCTAATACGATACCCTGCCCACGTCCTTCGCTCTGACCCCTCACCACAAACACCACCATCAAGCATGTCTATCAAAAAGAGTGAATATCATTCTCACAATCACCCTCACTTTAGAGCTGGATCCTGACTCTAACCATATCCCTATCCTCCATGCACAGTTAAACCAACACCGAAACCTAACCCTAGCTTGGCTCCTGGACCTGAAACCGCACAATCACCAACGATGTCACCCAGAATTCTCCGTAAACCCGATGTTCAATCTCGTCCTCAACCGCACTACAGAGCCAGATCATAAGCCTAAATGAAACCATATAGTCCCTGTACACCTTACCAAACACCTAACCCTACCCCTAGCCCTAGCCCATGGACCTAATACCTCACAATCACCATTGACATCACCCAGGCTTCAGCGTAAACCTGATGTTCAATCTCGTCCTGATCCTCACGTCAGAGCCCAATCCGAACCCTTCCCATAACAATATCTCCCCCGTACACCTTACCAAACACTTAACCCTGAACCTAGCCTTGTTTCCTTGACTTACCCCTCACTGTCACCATCAGCGTCCCCCATGCCTCACTGTAAAACTCCTCCTCAGTGTACCCCTTCACCTCACATCAGAGCTGGATCCTAAGCATAACGATAACCCTCTCCTCCCAGTACAACTTACAGAACACCAAACCCTAACCCTAACCTTGTTCACTGACCAAAACCCTCACCGTCAAAATCGACATCTAACACACCTCACAGTAAACGTCAAGAACAATCTCACCCTTGGGCTCACATCAGAGCTACATCCTAACTTTAAACATAGTCCTGTATGTCCCGTAAAACTTTGCGAACACCAACCCTAACTCGAGTGCTGATCACTAGACCTGACCCCTCAGCATCATATTTGACATCATCCACGCTTCACCTTAAACCTGAATTACAATCATACTCTCTACTTCACATCACACCAGACCCAAATTCTAACTGTAATCTAAACTCCCCATTCGCCTTAAAGAACTACCAACTATAATACTAGCCCTAGCCCATGGATCTAACCTACACCGCCACCTTCGATGTCAACACATGCTTCACCGGTAACTTAAACTTCCATCTCGTCCTTACCCTCATATAAGAGACAGACCCTAAATCAAATCGTAACCCTAACTTCCCCATAAAACTTAAGTTACACCCAAGCCTAACACTAGCCCTTGTCCGTGGACATTGCCCCTCACCATCACCATTGACAACACACAAGGTTCCCTTTAAACATGGATTTAAATCTGGCCCCCTACTCACATCAGAGACAGTCCCAAACTCAAAATGTAACCCTCTCCTCACTGTTCACCGTTCGTACACCTGACCCAAAACCCTGCCCAGTTTCTTCGACCTGACCCCTCACCACCGACAGCACCATGACTCATGTCTAACAAAAATCATGAAGGTCTGTATCGAAAATGACATCAGGTCAGAGCTGGATCCTGATTCCTACCATACCCCAATCCTCCGCGTACAGCGAACTGAACACCGACACCTAAACCTAGACCTGGCCCCTGGACCTGAAACCTCATCGTCACCAATGACATCACCCACGTTCAGCGCAAACCTGATGTTCAATCACTTCCTCATCCACACATCAGAGCCTGATCCTAGTCCTTCCCATAACCATATCTTCCCTGTACACCTTACCAAGCACCTATCCCTAACCCTAACCTTGTTTCCTGGTTGAATCCTCACTGACAAAATCGACATCCCCCATGCCTCACTGTAAACCTCCACCTCAATGTCGTCCATGCCATCACGTCAGAGCCAGATCCTAACTCTAAACATAGTCCTATACGTCTGGTACACCTTAGCAAACACAAACCCTAACTGTAGCCCAGGTCTCTTGACCTGACACAACATCACAATTGACATCATTCACGCTTCACCTCAACTCTGAATTACAATCGTACTCTCTAACTCACATCACAGGTGAAACCAAGCTCTAACCATAATCTAAACTCCCCATTTGCCTTAAAGAAATCGCAACCCAAATCCTAGCACTAGCCCATGGACCAAACCCTCACTGTCACCTTCGACGTCACCCAGGCTTCACCGTAACCTTGAACTGCAATCTCGTACTCACCCTCACATCAGAGACAGATGCAAACACTGATAGTAACCCTACACTCCCCATTAACCTTAATGAACATGCAACCCTAAAGCAAGCACTTGTCCCTGGACCTTAACCCTTAGAGTCACCATTGACACCACTGAAGGTTATCTTTAAAAATGGATTTAAATCTTGTCCTCACAGTCACATCAGAGACAGTCTCTAACTCTACCTGCAAACCTACCCTCACTGTACACCATTCCATACACCTGATCTGAAACCCTGCCCAGGTCTTCCAACGTGACCCCTCACCACCACCATCACCATCACTCATGTCTAAGAAACATCATGAAAGTCTATCTCGCAATCACCCTCACAATCAGAGCTGGATCCTGACTCTAACCATATCCCTATCCTCCACTTACAGCTAAACCACCACTTAAACTTAACCCTGGACTGCAACCAGGACCTGAAACCTCACTGTCACCATCGATGTTACCCATGCTTCACCATAAACCTGATGTTCAATCTCGTCCTCACCCTCACAACAGAGCCGGATTGTTAGCCTAAACAAAACCATGTGCTCCCTGTACACCTTTCCGAACACCTAACCCTAACCCTAGACCTAGCCCATGGAACTGAACCCTGACAGTCACCATCGACATCACCCAGGCTTCAGCGTAAACCTGATGTTCAATCTCTTCCTCATCCTCACATCAGAGCCCAATTCTAACCCTTCCCATAACCGTATCTTCCCTGTACACCTTACCAAACACCTAACCCTAACCCTAGCCCTAGCCCATGGAATTGAACCTTGACGGTCACCATCGACATCACCCAGGCTTCAGCGTAAACCCGATGTGCAATCCCATCCTCATCCTCACATCAGAGCCCGACTCAAACCCTTCCCATAACCGTATCTTCCCTGTACACCTTACCAAACACCTAACCCTAACCCTAGCCTTGTTCCCTGGACTTACCCCTCACCATCACCATCAATGTCCCCTACGCTTCAATGAAAACCTCGACCTCAATCTATCCCTCAACATCACATCAGAGGTGAATCCTAAGCAAAATGATAAACCAATCCTCCCTGTACACATTACAGGACACCTAACCCTAAACCTAACCTTGTTCACTGGCCTGTACCCTCTCTGTTAAAATCGACATCTCCCATGCGTCACTGTAAACCTCCGTGTCAATCTCACCCTCACCATCACATCAGAGTCACACCCTAACTCCAAACGTAGTCCCGTATGTTCCATACACCTCAGTGAAAACCAACCTTCTCTCTACTGCTGGTCATTTGACATGACCACACAACATCTCAATTGACATCTTCCATGCTTCACCTTAATCCTGAATTACAATCATACTCTCTAACTCACATCAGAGCTGGGCCCTAATGCTAACCATAATCCAAACTCCTCGTTCATGTTAAAGAACTAGTATCCATTAACCTAGCCCTAGCCCATGGATCTGAATCATCACCATCACCATCGATGTCACTGAGAATTAACCATAAACTGGATCTTCAATCTCGTACTCACCCTCACATCAGAGACAGACCCTAACTCTAATTGTAACCCTATCTTCGCCATAAACCTAAACAAACACCCAACCCTAACCCTAGTCTTTGTCCCTGGACATTGTCCCTCAGCGTCACCACTGACTTCACCGAAGGTTCGCTTTATCCATGGATTTAAATCTTGTCTTCGTAATCACTTCAGAGACAGACTCTAACTCTCACCATACATTTACCCTCAATGTTCACCATTTCGTACACCTAATACGATACCCTGCCCACGTCCTTCGCTCTGACCCCTCACCACAAACACCACCATCAAGCATGTCTATCAAAAAGAGTGAATATCATTCTCACAATCACCCTCACTTTAGAGCTGGATCCTGACTCTAACCATATCCCTATCCTCCATGCACAGTTAAACCAACACCGAAACCTAACCCTAGCTTGGCTCCTGGACCTGAAACCGCACAATCACCAACGATGTCACCCAGAATTCTCCGTAAACCCGATGTTCAATCTCGTCCTCAACCGCACTACAGAGCCAGATCATAAGCCTAAATGAAACCATATAGTCCCTGTACACCTTACCAAACACCTAACCCTACCCCTAGCCCTAGCCCATGGACCTAATACCTCACAATCACCATTGACATCACCCAGGCTTCAGCGTAAACCTGATGTTCAATCTCGTCCTGATCCTCACGTCAGAGCCCAATCCGAACCCTTCCCATAACAATATCTCCCCCGTACACCTTGCCAAACACTTAACCCTGAACCTAGCCTTGTTTCCTTGACTTACCCCTCACTGTCACCATCAGCGTCCCCCATGCCTCACTGTAAAACTCCTCGTCAGTGTACCCCTTCACCTCACATCAGAGCTGGATCCTAAGCATAACGATAACCCTCTCCTCCCAGTACAACTTACAGAACACCAAACCCTAACCCTAACCTTGTTCACTGACCAAAACCCTCACCGTCAAAATCGACATCTAACACACCTCACAGTAAACGTCAAGAACAATCTCACCCTTGGGCTCACATCAGAGCTACATCCTAACTTTAAACATAGTCCTGTATGTCCCGTAAAACTTTGCGAACACCAACCCTAACTCGAGTGCTGATCACTAGACCTGACCCCTCAGCATCATATTTGACATCATCCACGCTTCACCTTAAACCTGAATTACAATCATACTCTCTACTTCACATCACACCAGACCCAAATTCTAAATGTAATCTAAACTCCCCATTCGCCTTAAAGAACTACCAACTATAATACTAGCCCTAGCCCATGGATCTAACCTACACCGCCACCTTCGATGTCAACACATGCTTCACCGGTAACTTAAACTTCCATCTCGTCCTTACCCTCATATAAGAGACAGACCCTAAATCAAATCGTAACCCTAACTTCCCCATAAAACTTAAGTTACACCCAAGCCTAACACTAGCCCTTGTCCGTGGACATTGCCCCTCACCATCACCATTGACAACACACAAGGTTCCCTTTAAACATGGATTTAAATCTGGGCCCCTACTCACATCAGAGACAGTCCCAAACTCAAAATGTAACCCTCTCCTCACTGTTCACCATTCGTACACCTGACCCAAAACCCTGCCCAGTTTCTTCAACCTGACCCCTCACCACCGACAGCACCATGACTCATGTCTAACAAAAATCATGAAGGTCTGTATCGAAAATGACATCAGGTCAGAGCTGGATCCTGATTCCTACCATACCCCAATCCTCCACGTACAGCGAACTGAACACCGACACCTAAACCTAGACCTGGCCCCTGGACCTGAAACCTCATCGTCACCAATGACATCACCCACGTCCAGCGCAAACCTGATGTTCAATCACTTCCTCATCCACACATCAGAGCCTGATCCTAATCCTTCCCATAACCATATCTTCCCTGTACACCTTACCAAACACCTATCCCTAACCCTAACCTTGTTTCCTGGTTGAATCCTCACTGACAAAATCGACATCCCCCATGCCTCACTGTAAACCTCCACCTCAATGTCGTCCATGCCATCACGTCAGAGCCAGATCCTAACTCTAAACATAGTCCTATACGTCTGGTACACCTTAGCAAACACAAACCCTAACTGTAGTCCAGGTCTCTTGACCTGACACAACATCACAATTGACATCATTCACGCTTCACCTCAACTCTGAATTACAATCGTACTCTCTAACTCACATCACAGGTGAAACCAAACTCTAACCATAATCTAAACTCCCCATTTGCCTTAAAGAAATCGCAACCCAAATCCTAGCACTAGCCCATGGACCAAACCCTCACTGTCACCTTCGACGTCACCCAGGCTTCACCGTAACCTTGAACTGCAATCTCGTACTCACCCTCACATCAGAGACAGATGCAAACACTGATAGTAACCCTACACTCCCCATTAACCTTAATGAACATGCAACCCTAAAGCAAGCACTTGTCCCTGGACCTTAACCCTTAGAGTCACCATTGACACCACTGAAGGTTATCTTTAAAAATGGATTTAAATCTTGTCCTCACAGTCACATCAGAGACAGTCTCTAACTCTACCTGCAAACCTACCCTCACTGTACACCATTCCATACACCTGATCTGAAACCCTGCCCAGGTCTTCCAACGTGACCCCTCACCACCACCATCACCATCACTCATGTCTAAGAAACATCATGAAAGTCTATCTCGCAATCACCCTCACAATCAGAGCTGGATCCTGACTCTAACCATATCCCTATCCTCCACTTACAGCTAAACCACCACTTAAACTTAACCCTGGACTGCAACCAGGACCTGAAACCTCACTGTCACCATCGATGTTACCCATGCTTCACCATAAACCTGATGTTCAATCTCGTCCTCACCCTCACAACAGAGCCGGATTGTTAGCCTAAACAAAACCATGTGCTCCCTGTACACCTTTCCGAACACCTAACCCTAACCCTAGACCTAGCCCATGGAACTGAACCCTGACAGTCACCATCGACATCACCCAGGCTTCAGCGTAAACCTGATGTTCAATCTCTTCCTCATCCTCACATCAGAGCCCAATTCTAACCCTTCCCATAACCGTATCTTCCCTGTACACCTTACCAAACACCTAACCCTAACCCTAGCCCTAGCCCATGGAATTGAACCTTGACGGTCACCATCGACATCACCCAGGCTTCAGCGTAAACCCGATGTGCAATCCCATCCTCATCCTCACATCAGAGCCCGACTCAAACCCTTCCCATAACCGTATCTTCCCTGTACACCTTACCAAACACCTAACCCTAACCCTAGCCTTGTTCCCTGGACTTACCCCTCACCATCACCATCAATGTCCCCTACGCTTCAATGAAAACCTCGACCTCAATCTATCCCTCAACATCACATCAGAGGTGAATCCTAAGCAATATGATAAACCAATCCTCCCTGTACACATTACAGGACACCTAACCCTAAACCTAACCTTGTTCACTGGCCTGTACCCTCTCTGTTAAAATCGACATCTCCCATGCGTCACTGTAAACCTCCGTGTCAATCTCACCCTCACCATCACATCAGAGTCACACCCTAACTCCAAACGTAGTCCCGTATGTTCACACACCTCAGTGAAAACCAACCTTCTCTCTACTGCTGGTCATTTGACATGACCACACAACATCTCAATTGACATCTTCCATGCTTCACCTTAATCCTGAATTACAATCATACTCTCTAACTCACATCAGAGCTGGGCCCTAATGCTAACCATAATCCAAACTCCTCGTTCATGTTAAAGAACTAGTATCCATTAACCTAGCCCTAGCCCATGGATCTGAATCATCACCATCACCATCGATGTCACTGAGAATTAACCATAAACCGAATCTTCAATCTCGTACTCACCCTCACATCAGAGACAGACCCTAACTCTAATTGTAACCCTATCTTCGCCATAAACCTAAACAAACACCCAACCCTAACCCTAGTCTTTGTCCCTGGACATTGTCCCTCAGCGTCACCACTGACTTCACCGAAGGTTCGCTTTATCCATGGATTTAAATCTTGTCTTCGTAATCACTTCAGAGACAGACTCTAACTCTCACCATACATTTACCCTCAATGTTCACCATTTCGTACACCTAATACGATACCCTGCCCACGTCCTTCGCTCTGACCCCTCACCACAAACACCACCATCAAGCATGTCTATCAAAAAGAGTGAATATCATTCTCACAATCACCCTCACTTTAGAGCTGGATCCTGACTCTAACCATATCCCTATCCTCCATGCACAGTTAAACCAACACCGAAACCTAACCCTAGCTTGGCTCCTGGACCTGAAACCGCACAATCACCAACGATGTCACCCAGAATTCTCCGTAAACCCGATGTTCAATCTCGTCCTCAACCGCACTACAGAGCCAGATCATAAGCCTAAATGAAACCATATAGTCCCTGTACACCTTACCAAACACCTAACCCTACCCCTAGCCCTAGCCCATGGACCTAATACCTCACAATCACCATTGACATCACCCAGGCTTCAGCGTAAACCTGATGTTCAATCTCGTCCTGATCCTCACGTCAGAGCCCAATCCGAACCCTTCCCATAACAATATCTCCCCCGTACACCTTACCAAACACTTAACCCTGAACCTAGCCTTGTTTCCTTGACTTACCCCTCACTGTCACCATCAGCGTCCCCCATGCCTCACTGTAAAACTCCTCCTCAGTGTACCCCTTCACCTCACATCAGAGCTGGATCCTAAGCATAACGATAACCCTCTCCTCCCAGTACAACTTACAGAACACCAAACCCTAACCCTAACCTTGTTCACTGACCAAAACCCTCACCGTCAAAATCGACATCTAACACACCTCACAGTAAACGTCAAGAACAATCTCACCCTTGGGCTCACATCAGAGCTACATCCTAACTTTAAACATAGTCCTGTATGTCCCGTAAAACTTTGCGAACACCAACCCTAACTCGAGTGCTGATCACTAGACCTGACCCCTCAGCATCATATTTGACATCATCCACGCTTCACCTTAAACCTGAATTACAATCATACTCTCTACTTCACATCACACCAGACCCAAATTCTAACTGTAATCTAAACTCCCCATTCGCCTTAAAGAACTACCAACTATAATACTAGCCGTAGCCCATGGATCTAACCTACACCGCCAACTTCGATGTCAACACATGCTTCACCGGTAACTTAAACTTCCATCTCGTCCTTACCCTCATATAAGAGACAGACCCTAAATCAAATCGTAACCCTAACTTCCCCATAAAACTTAAGTTACACCCAAGCCTAACACTAGCCCTTGTCCGTGGACATTGCCCCTCACCATCACCATTGACAACACACAAGGTTCCCTTTAAACATGGATTTAAATCTGGCCCCCTACTCACATCAGAGACAGTCCCAAACTCAAAATGTAACCCTCTCCTCACTGTTCACCGTTTGTACACCTGACCCAAAACCCTGCCCAGTTTCTTCGACCTGACCCCTCACCACCGACAGCACCATGACTCATGTCTAACAAAAATCATGAAGGTCTGTATCGAAAATGACATCAGGTCAGAGCTGGATCCTGATTCCTACCATACCCCAATCCTCCGCGTACAGCGAACTGAACACCGACACCTAAACCTAGACCTGGCCCCTGGACCTGAAACCTCATCGTCACCAATGACATCACCCACGTTCAGCGCAAACCTGATGTTCAATCACTTCCTCATCCACACATCAGAGCCTGATCCTAGTCCTTCCCATAACCATATCTTCCCTGTACACCTTACCAAGCACCTATCCCTAACCCTAACCTTGTTTCCTGGTTGAATCCTCACTGACAAAATCGACATCCCCCATGCCTCACTGTAAACCTCCACCTCAATGTCGTCCATGCCATCATGTCAGAGCCAGATCCTAACTCTAAACATAGTCCTATACGTCTGGTACACCTTAGCAAACACAAACCCTAACTGTAGCCCAGGTCTCTTGACCTGACACAACATCACAATTGACATCATTCACGCTTCACCTCAACTCTGAATTACAATCGTACTCTCTAACTCACATCACAGGTGAAACCAAGCTCTAACCATAATCTAAACTCCCCATTTGCCTTAAAGAAATCGCAACCCAAATCCTAGCACTAGCCCATGGACCAAACCCTCACTGTCACCTTCGACGTCACCCAGGCTTCACCGTAACCTTGAACTGCAATCTCGTACTCACCCTCACATCAGAGACAGATGCAAACACTGATAGTAACCCTACACTCCCCATTAACCTTAATGAACATGCAACCCTAAAGCAAGCACTTGTCCCTGGACCTTAACCCTTAGAGTCACCATTGACACCACTGAAGGTTATCTTTAAAAATGGATTTAAATCTTGTCCTCACAGTCACATCAGAGACAGTCTCTAACTCTACCTGCAAACCTACCCTCACTGTACACCATTCCATACACCTGATCTGAAACCCTGCCCAGGTCTTCCAACGTGACCCCTCACCACCACCATCACCATCACTCATGTCTAAGAAACATCATGAAAGTCTATCTCGCAATCACCCTCACAATCAGAGCTGGATCCTGACTCTAACCATATCCCTATCCTCCACTTACAGCTAAACCACCACTTAAACTTAACCCTGGACTGCAACCAGGACCTGAAACCTCACTGTCACCATCGATGTTACCCATGCTTCACCATAAACCTGATGTTCAATCTCGTCCTCACCCTCACAACAGAGCCGGATTGTTAGCCTAAACAAAACCATGTGCTCCCTGTACACCTTTCCGAACACCTAACCCTAACCCTAGACCTAGCCCATGGAACTGAACCCTGACAGTCACCATCGACATCACCCAGGCTTCAGCGTAAACCTGATGTTCAATCTCTTCCTCATCCTCACATCAGAGCCCAATTCTAACCCTTCCCATAACCGTATCTTCCCTGTACACCTTACCAAACACCTAACCCTAACCCTAGCCCTAGCCCATGGAATTGAACCTTGACGGTCACCATCGACATCACCCAGGCTTCAGCGTAAACCCGATGTGCAATCCCATCCTCATCCTCACATCAGAGCCCGACTCAAACCCTTCCCATTACCGTATCTTCCATGTACACCTTACCAAACACCTAACCCTAACCCTAGCCTTGTTCCCTGGACTTACCCCTCACCATCACCATCAATGTCCCCTACGCTTCAATGAAAACCTCGACCTCAATCTATCCCTCAACATCACATCAGAGGTGAATCCTAAGCAAAATGATAAACCAATCCTCCCTGTACACATTACAGGACACCTAACCCTAAACCTAACCTTGTTCACTGGCCTGTACCCTCTCTGTTAAAATCGACATCTCCCATGCGTCACTGTAAACCTCCGTGTCAATCTCACCCTCACCATCACATCAGAGTCACACCCTAACTCCATACGTAGTCCCGTATGTTCCATACACCTCAGTGAAAACCAACCTTCTCTCTACTGCTGGTCATTTGACATGACCACACAACATCTCAATTGACATCTTCCATGCTTCACCTTAATCCTGAATTACAATCATACTCTCTAACTCACATCAGAGCTGGGCCCTAATGCTAACCATAATCCAAACTCCTCGTTCATGTTAAAGAACTAGTATCCATTAACCTAGCCCTAGCCCATGGATCTGAATCATCACCATCACCATCGATGTCACTGAGAATTAACCATAAACCGAATCTTCAATCTCGTACTCACCCTCACATCAGAGACAGACCCTAACTCTAATTGTAACCCTATCTTCGCCATAAACCTAAACAAACACCCAACCCTAACCCTAGTCTTTGTCCCTGGACATTGTCCCTCAGCGTCACCACTGACTTCACCGAAGGTTCGCTTTATCCATGGATTTAAATCTTGTCTTCGTAATCACTTCAGAGACAGACTCTAACTCTCACCATACATTTACCCTCAATGTTCACCATTTCGTACACCTAATACGATACCCTGCCCACGTCCTTCGCTCTGACCCCTCACCACAAACACCACCATCAAGCATGTCTATCAAAAAGAGTGAATATCATTCTCACAATCACCCTCACTTTAGAGCTGGATCCTGACTCTAACCATATCCCTATCCTCCATGCACAGTTAAACCAACACCGAAACCTAACCCTAGCTTGGCTCCTGGACCTGAAACCGCACAATCACCAACGATGTCACCCAGAATTCTCCGTAAACCCGATGTTCAATCTCGTCCTCAACCGCACTACAGAGCCAGATCATAAGCCTAAATGAAACCATATAGTCCCTGTACACCTTACCAAACACCTAACCCTACCCCTAGCCCTAGCCCATGGACCTAATACCTCACAATCACCATTGACATCACCCAGGCTTCAGCGTAAACCTGATGTTCAATCTCGTCCTGATCCTCACGTCAGAGCCCAATCCGAACCCTTCCCATAACAATATCTCCCCCGTACACCTTACCAAACACTTAACCCTGAACCTAGCCTTGTTTCCTTGACTTACCCCTCACTGTCACCATCAGCGTCCCCCATGCCTCACTGTAAAACTCCTCCTCAGTGTACCCCTTCACCTCACATCAGAGCTGGATCCTAAGCATAACGATAACCCTCTCCTCCCAGTACAACTTACAGAACACCAAACCCTAACCCTAACCTTGTTCACTGACCAAAACCCTCACCGTCAAAATCGACATCTAACACACCTCACAGTAAACGTCAAGAACAATCTCACCCTTGGGCTCACATCAGAGCTACATCCTAACTTTAAACATAGTCCTGTATGTCCCGTAAAACTTTGCGAACACCAACCCTAACTCGAGTGCTGATCACTAGACCTGACCCCTCAGCATCATATTTGACATCATCCACGCTTCACCTTAAACCTGAATTACAATCATACTCTCTACTTCACATCACACCAGACCCAAATTCTAACTGTAATCTAAACTCCCCATTCGCCTTAAAGAACTACCAACTATAATACTAGCCGTAGCCCATGGATCTAACCTACACCGCCAACTTCGATGTCAACACATGCTTCACCGGTAACTTAAACTTCCATCTCGTCCTTACCCTCATATAAGAGACAGACCCTAAATCAAATCGTAACCCTAACTTCCCCATAAAACTTAAGTTACACCCAAGCCTAACACTAGCCCTTGTCCGTGGACATTGCCCCTCACCATCACCATTGACAACACACAAGGTTCCCTTTAAACATGGATTTAAATCTGGCCCCCTACTCACATCAGAGACAGTCCCAAACTCAAAATGTAACCCTCTCCTCACTGTTCACCGTTCGTACACCTGACCCAAAACCCTGCCCAGTTTCTTCGACCTGACCCCTCACCACCGACAGCACCATGACTCATGTCTAACAAAAATCATGAAGGTCTGTATCGAAAATGACATCAGGTCAGAGCTGGATCCTGATTCCTACCATACCCCAATCCTCCGCGTACAGCGAACTGAACACCGACACCTAAACCTAGACCTGGCCACTGGACCTGAAACCTCATCGTCACCAATGACATCACCCACGTTCAGCGCAAACCTGATGTTCAATCACTTCCTCATCCACACATCAGAGCCTGATCCTAGTCCTTCCCATAACCATATCTTCCCTGTACACCTTACCAAGCACCTATCCCTAACCCTAACCTTGTTTCCTGGTTGAATCCTCACTGACAAAATCGACATCCCCCATGCCTCACTGTAAACCTCCACCTCAATGTCGTCCATGCCATCATGTCAGAGCCAGATCCTAACTCTAAACATAGTCCTATACGTCTGGTACACCTTAGCAAACACAAACCCTAACTGTAGCCCAGGTCTCTTGACCTGACACAACATCACAATTGACATCATTCACGCTTCACCTCAACTCTGAATTACAATCGTACTCTCTAACTCACATCACAGGTGAAACCAAGCTCTAAACATAATCTAAACTCCCCATTTGCCTTAAAGAAATCGCAACCCAAATCCTAGCACTAGCCCATGGACCAAACCCTCACTGTCACCTTCGACGTCACCCAGGCTTCACCGTAACCTTGAACTGCAATCTCGTACTCACCCTCACATCAGAGACAGATGCAAACACTGATAGTAACCCTACACTCCCCATTAACCTTAATGAACATGCAACCCTAAAGCAAGCACTTGTCCCTGGACCTTAACCCTTAGAGTCACCATTGACACCACTGAAGGTTATCTTTAAAAATGGATTTAAATCTTGTCCTCACAGTCACATCAGAGACAGTCTCTAACTCTACCTGCAAACCTACCCTCACTGTACACCATTCCATACACCTGATCTGAAACCCTGCCCAGGTCTTCCAACGTGACCCCTCACCACCACCATCACCATCACTCATGTCTAAGAAACATCATGAAAGTCTATCTCGCAATCACCCTCACAATCAGAGCTGGATCCTGACTCTAACCATATCCCTATCCTCCACTTACAGCTAAACCACCACTTAAACTTAACCCTGGACTGCAACCAGGACCTGAAACCTCACTGTCACCATCGATGTTACCCATGCTTCACCATAATCCTGATGTTCAATCTCGTCCTCACCCTCACAACAGAGCCGGATTGTTAGCCTAAACAAAACCATGTGCTCCCTGTACACCTTTCCGAACACCTAACCCTAACCCTAGACCTAGCCCATGGAACTGAACCCTGACAGTCACCATCGACATCACCCAGGCTTCAGCGTAAACCTGATGTTCAATCTCTTCCTCATCCTCACATCAGAGCCCAATTCTAACCCTTCCCATAACCGTATCTTCCCTGTACACCTTACCAAACACCTAACCCTAACCCTAGCCCTAGCCCATGGAATTGAACCTTGACGGTCACCATCGACATCACCCAGGCTTCAGCGTAAACCCGATGTGCAATCCCATCCTCATCCTCACATCAGAGCCCGACTCAAACCCTTCCCATAACCGTATCTTCCCTGTACACCTTACCAATCACCTTACCCTAACCCTAGCCTTGTTCCCTGGACTTACCCCTCACCATCACCATCAATGTCCCCTACGCTTCAATGAAAACCTCGACCTCAATCTATCCCTCAACATCACATCAGAGGTGAATCCTAAGCAAAATGATAAACCAATCCTCCCTGTACACATTACAGGACACCTAACCCTAAACCTAACCTTGTTCACTGGCCTGTACCCTCTCTGTTAAAATCGACATCTCCCATGCGTCACTGTAAACCTCCGTGTCAATCTCACCCTCACCATCACATCAGAGTCACACCCTAACTCCAAACGTAGTCCCGTATGTTCCATACACCTCAGTGAAAACCAACCTTCTCTCTACTGCTGGTCATTTGACATGACCACACAACATCTCAATTGACATCTTCCATGCTTCACCTTAATCCTGAATTACAATCATACTCTCTAACTCACATCAGAGCTGGGCCCTAATGCTAACCATAATCCAAACTCCTCGTTCATGTTAAAGAACTAGTATCCATTAACCTAGCCCTAGCCCATGGATCTGAATCATCACCATCACCATCGATGTCACTGAGAATTAACCATAAACTGGATCTTCAATCTCGTACTCACCCTCACATCAGAGACAGACCCTAACTCTAATTGTAACCCTATCTTCGCCATAAACCTAAACAAACACCCAACCCTAACCCTAGTCTTTGTCCCTGGACATTGTCCCTCAGCGTCACCACTGACTTCACCGAAGGTTCGCTTTATCCATGGATTTAAATCTTGTCTTCGTAATCACTTCAGAGACAGACTCTAACTCTCACCATACATTTACCCTCAATGTTCACCATTTCGTACACCTAATACGATACCCTGCCCACGTCCTTCGCTCTGACCCCTCACCACAAACACCACCATCAAGCATGTCTATCAAAAAGAGTGAATATCATTCTCACAATCACCCTCACTTTAGAGCTGGATCCCGACTCTAACCATATCCCTATCCTCCATGCACAGTTAAACCAACACCGAAACCTAACCCTAGCTTGGCTCCTGGACCTGAAACCGCACAATCACCAACGATGTCACCCAGAATTCTCCGTAAACCCGATGTTCAATCTCGTCCTCAACCGCACTACAGAGCCAGATCAT
This sequence comes from Manis javanica, assembly GCF_040802235.1. Taxonomy (NCBI): domain Eukaryota; kingdom Metazoa; phylum Chordata; class Mammalia; order Pholidota; family Manidae; genus Manis; species Manis javanica. The sequence continues at coordinate 440,972 of NW_027332168.1, read as the reverse complement.
AAGCCTAAATGAAACCATATAGTCCCTGTACACCTTACCAAACACCTAACCCTACCCCTAGCCCTAGCCCATGGACCTAATACCTCACAATCACCATTGACATCACCCAGGCTTCAGCGTAAACCTGATGTTCAATCTCGTCCTGATCCTCACGTCAGAGCCCAATCCGAACCCTTCCCATAACAATATCTCCCCCGTACACCTTGCCAAACACTTAACCCTGAACCTAGCCTTGTTTCCTTGACTTACCCCTCACTGTCACCATCAGCGTCCCCCATGCCTCACTGTAAAACTCCTCGTCAGTGTACCCCTTCACCTCACATCAGAGCTGGATCCTAAGCATAACGATAACCCTCTCCTCCCAGTACAACTTACAGAACACCAAACCCTAACCCTAACCTTGTTCACTGACCAAAACCCTCACCGTCAAAATCGACATCTAACACACCTCACAGTAAACGTCAAGAACAATCTCACCCTTGGGCTCACATCAGAGCTACATCCTAACTTTAAACATAGTCCTGTATGTCCCGTAAAACTTTGCGAACACCAACCCTAACTCGAGTGCTGATCACTAGACCTGACCCCTCAGCATCATATTTGACATCATCCACGCTTCACCTTAAACCTGAATTACAATCATACTCTCTACTTCACATCACACCAGACCCAAATTCTAACTGTAATCTAAACTCCCCATTCGCCTTAAAGAACTACCAACTATAATACTAGCCCTAGCCCATGGATCTAACCTACACCGCCACCTTCGATGTCAACACATGCTTCACCGGTAACTTAAACTTCCATCTCGTCCTTACCCTCATATAAGAGACAGACCCTAAATCAAATCGTAACCCTAACTTCCCCATAAAACTTAAGTTACACCCAAGCCTAACACTAGCCCTTGTCCGTGGACATTGCCCCTCACCATCACCATTGACAACACACAAGGTTCCCTTTAAACATGGATTTAAATCTGGCCCCCTACTCACATCAGAGACAGTCCCAAACTCAAAATGTAACCCTCTCCTCACTGTTCACCGTTCGTACACCTGACCCAAAACCCTGCCCAGTTTCTTCAACCTGACCCCTCACCACCGATAGCACCATGACTCATGTCTAACAAAAATCATGAAGGTCTGTATCGAAAATGACATCAGGTCAGAGCTGGATCCTGATTCCTACCATACCCCAATCCTCCACGTACAGCGAACTGAACACCGACACCTAAACCTAGACCTGGCCCCTGGACCTGAAACCTCATCGTCACCAATGACATCACCCACGTCCAGCGCAAACCTGATGTTCAATCACTTCCTCATCCACACATCAGAGCCTGATCCTAATCCTTCCCATAACCATATCTTCCCTGTACACCTTACCAAACACCTATCCCTAACCCTAACCTTGTTTCCTGGTTGAATCCTCACTGACAAAATCGACATCCCCCATGCCTCACTGTAAACCTCCACCTCAATGTCGTCCATGCCATCATGTCAGAGCCAGATCCTAACTCTAAACATAGTCCTATACGTCTGGTACACCTTAGCAAACACAAACCCTAACTGTAGCCCAGGTCTCTTGACCTGACACAACATCACAATTGACATCATTCACGCTTCACCTCAACTCTGAATTACAATCGTACTCTCTAACTCACATCACAGGTGAAACCAAGCTCTAACCATAATCTAAACTCCCCATTTGCCTTAAAGAAATCGCAACCCAAATCCTAGCACTAGCCCATGGACCAAACCCTCACTGTCACCTTCGACGTCACCCAGGCTTCACCGTAACCTTGAACTGCAATCTCGTACTCACCCTCACATCAGAGACAGATGCAAACACTGATAGTAACCCTACACTCCCCATTAACCTTAATGAACATGCAACCCTAAAGCAAGCACTTGTCCCTGGACCTTAACCCTTAGAGTCACCATTGACACCACTGAAGGTTATCTTTAAAAATGGATTTAAATCTTGTCCTCACAGTCACATCAGAGACAGTCTCTAACTCTACCTGCAAACCTACCCTCACTGTACACCATTCCATACACCTGATCTGAAACCCTGCCCAGGTCTTCCAACGTGACCCCTCACCACCACCATCACCATCACTCATGTCTAAGAAACATCATGAAAGTCTATCTCGCAATCACCCTCACAATCAGAGCTGGATCCTGACTCTAACCATATCCCTATCCTCCACTTACAGCTAAACCACCACTTAAACTTAACCCTGGACTGCAACCAGGACCTGAAACCTCACTGTCACCATCGATGTTACCCATGCTTCACCATAATCCTGATGTTCAATCTCGTCCTCACCCTCACAACAGAGCCGGATTGTTAGCCTAAACAAAACCATGTGCTCCCTGTACACCTTTCCGAACACCTAACCCTAACCCTAGACCTAGCCCATGGAACTGAACCCTGACAGTCACCATCGACATCACCCAGGCTTCAGCGTAAACCTGATGTTCAATCTCTTCCTCATCCTCACATCAGAGCCCAATTCTAACCCTTCCCATAACCGTATCTTCCCTGTACACCTTACCAAACACCTAACCCTAACCCTAGCCCTAGCCCATGGAATTGAACCTTGACGGTCACCATCGACATCACCCAGGCTTCAGCGTAAACCCGATGTGCAATCCCATCCTCATCCTCACATCAGAGCCCGACTCAAACCCTTCCCATAACCGTATCTTCCCTGTACACCTTACCAATCACCTTACCCTAACCCTAGCCTTGTTCCCTGGACTTACCCCTCACCATCACCATCAATGTCCCCTACGCTTCAATGAAAACCTCGACCTCAATCTATCCCTCAACATCACATCAGAGGTGAATCCTAAGCAAAATGATAAACCAATCCTCCCTGTACACATTACAGGACACCTAACCCTAAACCTAACCTTGTTCACTGGCCTGTACCCTCTCTGTTAAAATCGACATCTCCCATGCGTCACTGTAAACCTCCGTGTCAATCTCACCCTCACCATCACATCAGAGTCACACCCTAACTCCAAACGTAGTCCCGTATGTTCCATACACCTCAGTGAAAACCAACCTTCTCTCTACTGCTGGTCATTTGACATGACCACACAACATCTCAATTGACATCTTCCATGCTTCACCTTAATCCTGAATTACAATCATACTCTCTAACTCACATCAGAGCTGGGCCCTAATGCTAACCATAATCCAAACTCCTCGTTCATGTTAAAGAACTAGTATCCATTAACCTAGCCCTAGGCCATGGATCTGAATCATCACCATCACCATCGATGTGACTGAGAATTAACCATAAACTGGATCTTCAATCTCGTACTCACCCTCACATCAGAGACAGACCCTAACTCTAATTGTAACCCTATCTTCGCCATAAACCTAAACAAACACCCAACCCTAACCCTAGTCTTTGTCCCTGGACATTGTCCCTCAGCGTCACCACTGACTTCACCGAAGGTTCGCTTTATCCATGGATTTAAATCTTGTCTTCGTAATCACTTCAGAGACAGACTGTAACTCTCACCATACATTTACCCTCAATGTTCACCATTTCGTACACCTAATACGATACCCTGCCCACGTCCTTCGCTCTGACCCCTCACCACAAACACCACCATCAAGCATGTCTATCAAAAAGAGTGAATATCATTCTCACAATCACCCTCACTTTAGAGCTGGATCCCGACTCTAACCATATCCCTATCCTCCATGCACAGTTAAACCAACACCGAAACCTAACCCTAGCTTGGCTCCTGGACCTGAAACCGCACAATCACCAACGATGTCACCCAGAATTCTCCGTAAACCCGATGTTCAATCTCGTCCTCAACCGCACTACAGAGCCAGATCATAAGCCTAAATGAAACCATATAGTCCCTGTACACCTTACCAAACACCTAACCCTACCCCTAGCCCTAGCCCATGGACCTAATACCTCACAATCACCATTGACATCACCCAGGCTTCAGCGTAAACCTGATGTTCAATCTCGTCCTGATCCTCACGTCAGAGCCCAATCCGAACCCTTCCCATAACAATATCTCCCCCGTACACCTTGCCAAACACTTAACCCTGAACCTAGCCTTGTTTCCTTGACTTACCCCTCACTGTCACCATCAGCGTCCCCCATGCCTCACTGTAAAACTCCTCGTCAGTGTACCCCTTCACCTCACATCAGAGCTGGATCCTAAGCATAACGATAACCCTCTCCTCCCAGTACAACTTACAGAACACCAAACCCTAACCCTAACCTTGTTCACTGACCAAAACCCTCACCGTCAAAATCGACATCTAACACACCTCACAGTAAACGTCAAGAACAATCTCACCCTTGGGCTCACATCAGAGCTACATCCTAACTTTAAACATAGTCCTGTATGTCCCGTAAAACTTTGCGAACACCAACCCTAACTCGAGTGCTGATCACTAGACCTGACCCCTCAGCATCATATTTGACATCATCCACGCTTCACCTTAAACCTGAATTACAATCATACTCTCTACTTCACATCACACCAGACCCAAATTCTAACTGTAATCTAAACTCCCCATTCGCCTTAAAGAACTACCAACTATAATACTAGCCCTAGCCCATGGATCTAACCTACACCGCCACCTTGGATGTCAACACATGCTTCACCGGTAACTTAAACTTCCATCTCGTCCTTACCCTCATATAAGAGACAGACCCTAAATCAAATCGTAACCCTAACTTCCCCATAAAACTTAAGTTACACCCAAGCCTAACACTAGCCCTTGTCCGTGGACATTGCCCCTCACCATCACCATTGACAACACACAAGGTTCCCTTTAAACATGGATTTAAATCTGGCCCCCTACTCACATCAGAGACAGTCCCAAACTCAAAATGTAACCCTATCCTCACTGTCCACCGTTCGTACACCTGAACCAAAACCCTGCCCAGTTTCTTCAACCTGACCCCTCACCACCGAGAGCACCATGACTCATGTCTAACAAAAATCATGAAGGTCTGTATCGAAAATGACATCAGGTCAGAGCTGGATCCTGATTCCTACAATACCCCAATCCTCCACGTACAGCGAACTGAACACCGACACCTAAACCTAGACCTGGCCCCTGGACCTGAAACCTCATCGTCACCAATGACATCACCCACGTTCAGCGCAAACCTGATGTTCAATCACTTCCTCATCCACACATCAGAGCCTGATCCTAATCCTTCCCATAACCATATCTTCCCTGTACACCTTACCAAGCACCTATCCCTAACCCTAACCTTGTTTCCTGGTTGAATACTCACTGACAAAATCGACATCCCCCATGCCTCACTGTAAACCTCCACCTCAATGTCGTCCATGCCATCATGTCAGAGCCAGATCCTAACTCTAAACATAGTCCTATACGTCTGGTACACCTTAGCAAACACAAACCCTAACTGTAGCCCAGGTCTCTTGACCTGACACAACATCACAATTGACATCATTCACGCTTCACCTCAACTCTGAATTACAATCGTACTCTCTAACTCACATCACAGGTGAAACCAAGCTCTGACCATAATCTAAACTCTCCATTTGCCTTAAAGAAATCGCAACCCAAATCCTAGCACTAGCCCATGGACCAAACCCTCACTGTCACCTTCGACGTCACCCAGGCTTCACCGTAACCTTGAACTGCAATCTCGTACTCACCCTCACATCAGAGACAGATGCAAACACTGATAGTAACCCTACACTCCCCATTAACCTTAATGTACATGCAACCCTAAAGCAAGCACTTGTCCCTGGACCTTAACCCTTAGAGTCACCATTGACACCACTGAAGGTTATCTTTAAAAATGGAATTAAATTTTGTCCTCACAGTCACATCAGAGACAGTCTCTAACTCTACCTGCAAACCTACCCTCACTGTACACCATTCCATACACCTGATCTGAAACCCTGCCCAGGTCTTCCAACGTGACCCCTCACCACCACCATCACCATCACTCATGTCTAAGAAACATCATGAAAGTCTATCTCGCAATCACCCTCACAATCAGAGCTGGATCCTGACTCTAACCATATCCCTATCCTCCACTTACAGCTAAACCACCACTTAAACTTAACCCTGGACTGCAACCAGGACCTGAAACCTCACTGTCACCATCGATGTTACCCATGCTTCACCATAATCCTGATGTTCAATCTCGTCCTCACCCTCACAACAGAGCCGGATTGTTAGCCTAAACAAAACCATGTGCTCCCTGTACACCTTTCCGAACACCTAACCCTAACCCTAGACCTAGCCCATGGAACTGAACCCTGACAGTCACCTTCGACATCACCCAGGCTTCAGCGTAAACCTGATGTTCAATCTCTTCCTCATCCTCACATCAGAGCCCAATTCTAACCCTTCCCATAACCGTATCTTCCCTGTACACCTTACCAAACACCTAACCCTAACCCTAGCCCTAGCCCATGGAATTGAACCTTGACGGTCACCATCGACATCACCCAGGCTTCAGCGTAAACCCGATGTGCAATCCCATCCTCATCCTCACATCAGAGCCCGACTCAAACCCTTCCCATAACCGTATCTTCCCTGTACACCTTACCAATCACCTTACCCTAACCCTAGCCTTGTTCCCTGGACTTACCCCTCACCATCACCATCAATGTCCCCTACGCTTCAATGAAAACCTCGACCTCAATCTATCCCTCAACATCACATCAGAGGTGAATCCTAAGCAAAATGATAAACCAATCCTCCCTGTACACATTACAGGACACCTAACCCTAAACCTAACCTTGTTCACTGGCCTGTACCCTCTCTGTTAAAATCGACATCTCCCATGCGTCACTGTAAACCTCCGTGTCAATCTCACCCTCACCATCACATCAGAGTCACACCCTAACTCCAAACGTAGTCCCGTATGTTCCATACACCTCAGTGAAAACCAACCTTCTCTCTACTGCTGGTCATTTGACATGACCACACAACATCTCAATTGACATCTTCCATGCTTCACCTTAATCCTGAATTACAATCATACTCTCTAACTCACATCAGAGCTGGGCCCTAATGCTAACCATAATCCAAACTCCTCGTTCATGTTAAAGAACTGGTATCCATTAACCTAGCCCTAGCCCATGGATCTGAATCATCACCATCACCATCGATGTCACTGAGAATTAACCATAAACTGGATCTTCAATCTCGTACTCACCCTCACATCAGAGACAGACCCTAACTCTAATTGTAACCCTATCTTCGCCATAAACCTAAACAAACACCCAACCCTAACCCTAGTCTTTGTCCCTGGACATTGTCCCTCAGCGTCACCACTGACTTCACCGAAGGTTCGCTTTATCCTTGGATTTAAATCTTGTCTTCGTAATCACTTCAGAGACAGACTCTAACTCTCACCATACATTTACCCTCAATGTTCACCATTTCGTACACCTAATACAATACCCTGCCCACGTCCTTCGCTCTGACCACTCACCACAAACACCACCATCAAGCATGTCTATCAAAAAGAGTGAATATCATTCTCACAATCACCCTCACTTTAGAGCTGGATCCCGACTCTAACCATATCCCTATCCTCCATGCACAGTTAAACCAACACCGAAACCTAACCCTAGCTTGGCTCCTGGACCTGAAACCGCACAATCACCAACGATGTCACCCAGAATTCTCCGTAAACCCGATGTTCAATCTCGTCCTCAACCGCACTACAGAGCCAGATCATAAGCCTAAATGAAACCATATAGTCCCTGTACACCTTACCAAACACCTAACCTTACCCCTAGCCCTAGCCCATGGACCTAATACCTCACAATCACCATTGACATCACCCAGGCTTCAGCGTAAACCTGATGTTCAATCTCGTCCTGATCCTCACGTCAGAGCCCAATCCGAACCCTTCCCATAACAATATCTCCCCCGTACACCTTGCCAAACACTTAACCCTGAACCTAGCCTTGTTTCCTTGACTTACCCCTCTCTGTCACCATCAGCGTCCCCCATGCCTCACTGTAAAACTCCTCCTCAGTGTACCCCTTCACCTCACATCAGAGCTGGATCCTAAGCATAACGATAACCCTCTCCTCCCAGTACAACTTACAGAACACCAAACCCTAACCCTAACCTTGTTCACTGACCAAAACCCTCACCGTCAAAATCGACATCTAACACACCTCACAGTAAGCGTCAAGAACAATCTCACCCTTGGGCTCACATCAGAGCTACATCCTAACTTTAAACATAGTCCTGTATGTCCCGTAAAACTTTGCGAACACCAACCCTAACTCGAGTGCTGATCACTAGACCTGACCCCTCAGCATCATATTTGACATCATCCACGCTTCACCTTAAACCTGAATTACAATCATACTCTCTACTTCACATCACACCAGACCCAAATTCTAACTGTAATCTAAACTCCCCATTCGCCTTAAAGAACTACCAACTATAATACTAGCCCTAGCCCATGGATCTAACCTACACCGCCACCTTCGATGTCAACACATGCTTCACCGGTAACTTAAACTTCCATCTCGTCCTTACCCTCATATAAGAGACAGACCCTAAATCAAATCGTAACCCTAACTTCCCCATAAAACTTAAGTTACACCCAAGCCTAACACTAGCCCTTGTCCGTGGACATTGCCCCTCACCATCACCATTGACAACACACAAGGTTCCCTTTAAACATGGATTTAAATCTGGCCCCCTACTCACATCAGAGACAGTCCCAAACTCAAAATGTAACCCTATCCTCACTGTTCACCGTTCGTACACCTGAACCAAAACCCTGCCCAGTTTCTTCAACCTGACCCCTCACCACCAACAGCACCATGACTCATGTCTAACAAAAATCATGAAGGTCTGTATCGAAAATGACATCAGGTCAGAGCTGGATCCTGATTCCTACCATACCCCAATCCTCCACGTACAGCGAACTGAACACCGACACCTAAACCTAGACCTGGCCCCTGGACCTGAAACCTCATCGTCACCAATGACATCACCCACGTTCTGCGCAAACCTGATGTTCAATCACTTCCTCATCCACACATCAGAGCCTGATCCTAATCCTTCCCATAACCATATCTTCCCTGTACACCTTACCAAGCACCTATCCCTAACCCTAACCTTGTTTCCTGGTTGAATCCTCACTGACAAAATCGACATCCCCCATGCCTCACTGTAAACCTCCACCTCAATGTCGTCCATGCCATCACGTCAGAGCCAGATCCTAACTCTAAACATAGTCCTATACGTCTGGTACACCTTAGCAAACACAAACCCTAACTGTAGCCCAGGTCTCTTGACCTGACACAACATCACAATTGACATCATTCACGCTTCACCTCAACTCTGAATTACAATCGTACTCTCTAACTCACATCACAGGTGAAACCAAGCTCTAACCATAATCTAAACTCCCCATTTGCCTTAAAGAAATCGCAACCCAAATCCTAGCACTAGCCCATGGACCAAACCCTCACTGTCACCTTCGACGTCACCCAGGCTTCACCGTAACCTTGAACTGCCATCTCGTACTCACCCTCACATCAGAGACAGATGCAAACACTGATAGTAACCCTACACTCCCCATTAACCTTAATGAACATGCAACCCAAAAGCAAGCACTTGTCCCTGGACCTTAACCCTTAGAGTCACCATTGACACCACTGAAGGTTATCTTTAAAAATGGATTTAAATCTTGTCCTCACAGTCACATCAGAGACAGTCTCTAACTCTACCTGCAAACCTACCCTCACTGTACACCATTCCATACACCTGATCTGAAACCCTGCCCAGGTCTTCCACCGTGACCCCTCACCACCACCATCACCATCACTCATGTCTAAGAAACATCATGAAAGTCTATCTCGCAATCACCCTCACAATCAGAGCTGGATCCTGACTCTAACCATATCCCTATCCTCCACTTACAGCTAAACCACCACTTAAACTTAACCCTGGACTGCAACCAGGACCTGAAACCTCACTGTCACCATCGATGTTACCCATGCTTCACCATAAACCTGATGTTCAATCTCGTCCTCACCCTCACAACAGAGCCGGATTGTTAGCCTAAACAAAACCATGTGCTCCCTGTACACCTTTCCGAACACCTAACCCTAACCCTAGACCTAGCCCATGAAACTGAACCCTGACAGTCACCATCGACATCACCCAGGCTTCAGCGTGAACCTGATGTTCAATCTCTTCCTCATCCTCACATCAGAGCCCAATTCGAACCCTTCCCATAACCGTATCTTCCCTGTACACCTTACCAAACACCTAACCCTAACCCTAGCCCTAGCCCATGGAATTGAACCTTGACGGTCACCATCGACATCACCCAGGCTTCAGCGTAAACCCGATGTGCAATCCCATCCTCATCCTCACATCAGAGCCCGACTCAAACCCTTCCCATAACCGTATCTTCCCTGTACACCTTACCAAACACCTAACCCTAACCCTAGCCTTGTTCCCTGGACTTACCCCTCACCATCACAATCAATGTCCCCTACGCTTCAATGAAAACCTCGACCTCAATCTATCCCTCAACATCACATCAGAGGTGAATCCTAAGCAAAATGATAAACCAATCCTCCCTGTACACATTACAGGACACCTAACCCTAAACCTAACCTTGTTCACTGGCCTGTACCCTCTCTGTTAAAAATCGACATCTCCCATGCGTCACTGTAAACCTCCGTGTCAATCTCACCCTCACCATCACATCAGAGTCACACCCTAACTCCAAACGTAGTCCCGTATGTTCCATACACCTCAGTGAAAACCAACCTTCTCTCTACTGCTGGTCATTTGACATGACCACACAACATCTCAATTGACATCTTCCATGCTTCACCTTAATCCTGAATTACAATCATACTCTCTAACTCACATCAGAGCTGGGCCCTAATGCTAACCATAATCCAAACTCCTCGTTCATGTTAAAGAACTAGTATCCATTAACCTAGCCCTAGCCCATGGATCTGAATCATCACCATCACCATCGATGTCACTGAGAATTAACCATAAACTGGATCTTCAATCTCGTCCTCACCCTCACATCAGAGACAGACCCTAACTCTAATTGTAACCCTATCTTCGCCATAAACCTAAACAAACACCTAACCCTAACCCTAGTCTTTGTCCCTGGACATTGTCCCTCAGCGTCACCACTGACTTCACCGAAGGTTCGCTTTATCCATGGATTTAAATCTTGTCTTCGTAATCACTTCAGAGACAGACTCTAACTCTCACCATACATTTACCCTCAATGTTCACCATTTCGTACACCTAATACGATACCCTGCCCACGTCCTTCGCTCTGACCCCTCACCACAAACACCACCATCAAGCATGTCTATCAAAAAGAGTGAATATCATTCTCACAATCACCCTCACTTTAGAGCTGGATCCTGACTCTAACCATATCCCTATCCTCCATGCACAGTTAAACCAACACCGAAACCTAACCTTGGCTTGGCTCCTGGACCTGAAACCGCACAATCACCAACGATGTCACCCAGAATTCTCCGTAAACCCGATGTTCAATCTCGTCCTCAACCGCACTACAGAGCCAGATCATAAGCCTAAATGAAACCATATAGTCCCTGTACACCTTACCAAACACCTAACCCTACCCCTAGCCCTAGCCCATGGACCTAATACCTCACAATCACCATTGACATCACCCAGGCTTCAGCGTAAACCTGATGTTCAATCTCGTCCTGATCCTCACGTCAGAGCCCAATCTGAACCCTTCCCATAACAATATCTCCCCCGTACACCTTGCCAAACACTTAACCCTGAACCTAGCCTTGTTTCCTTGACTTACCCCTCACTGTCACCATCAGCGTCCCCCATGCCTCACTGTAAAACTCCTCCTCAGTGTACCCCTTCACCTCACATCAGAGCTGGATCCTAAGCATAACGATAACCCTCTCCTCCCAGTACAACTTACAGAACACCAAACCCTAACCCTAACCTTGTTCACTGACCAAAACCCTCACCGTCAAAATCGACATCTAACACACCTCACAGTAAACGTCAAGAACAATCTCACCCTTGGGCTCACATCAGAGCTACATCCTAACTTTAAACATAGTCCTGTATGTCCCGTAAAACTTTGCGAACACCAACCCTAACTCGAGTGCTGATCACTAGACCTGACCCCTCAGCATCATATTTGACATCATCCACGCTTCACCTTAAACCTGAATTACAATCATACTCTCTACTTCACATCACACCAGACCCAAATTCTAACTGTAATCTAAACTCCCCATTCGCCTTAAAGAACTACCAACTATAATACTAGCCCTAGCCCATGGATCTAACCTACACCGCCACCTTCGATGTCAACACATGCTTCACCGGTAACTTAAACTTCCATCTCGTCCTTACCCTCATATAAGAGACAGACCCTAAATCAAATCGTAACCCTAACTTCCCCATAAAACTTAAGTTACACCCAAGCCTAACACTAGCCCTTGTCCGTGGACATTGCCCCTCACCATCACCATTGACAACACACAAGGTTCCCTTTAAACATGGATTTAAATCTGGCCCCCTACTCACATCAGAGACAGTCCCAAACTCAAAATGTAACCCTATCCTCACTGTTCACCGTTCGTACACCTGACCCAAAACCCTGCCCAGTTTCTTCAACCTGACCCCTCACCACCGACAGCACCATGACTCATGTCTAACAAAAATCATGAAGGTCTGTATCGAAAATGACATCAGGTCAGAGCTGGATCCTGATTCCTACCATACCCCAATCCTCCACGTACAGCGAACTGAACACCGACACCTAAACCTAGACCTGGCCCCTGGACCTGAAACCTCATCGTCACCAATGACATCACCCACGTTCAGCGCAAACCTGATGTTCAATCACTTCCTCATCCACACATCAGAGCCTGATCCTAATCCTTCCCATAACCATATCTTCCCTCTACACCTTACCAAGCACCTATCCCTAACCCTAACCTTGTTTCCTGGTTGAATCCTCACTGACAAAATCGACATCCCCCATGCCTCACTGTAAACCTCCACCTCAATGTCGTCCATGCCATCACGTCAGAGCCAGATCCTAACTCTAAACATAGTCCTATACGTCTGGTACACCTTAGCAAACACAAACCCTAACTGTAGCCCAGGTCTCTTGACCTGACACAACATCACAATTGACATCATCCACGCTTCACCTCAACTCTGAATTACAATCGTACTCTCTAACTCACATCACAGGTGAAACCAAGCTCTAACCATAATCTAAACTCCCCATTTGCCTTAAAGAAATCGCAACCCAAATCCTAGCACTAGCCCATGGACCAAACCCTCACTGTCACCTTCGACGTCACCCAGGCTTCACCGTAACCTTGAACTGCAATCTCGTACTCACCCTCACATCAGAGACAGATGCAAACACTGATAGTAACCCTACACTCCCCATTAACCTTAATGAACATGCAACCCTAAAGCAAGCACTTGTCCCTGGACCTTAACCCTTAGAGTCACCATTGACACCACTGAAGGTTATCTTTAAAAATGGATTTAAATCTTGTCCTCACAGTCACATCAGAGACAGTCTCTAACTCTACCTGCAAACCTACCCTCACTGTACACCATTCCATACACCTGATCTGAAACCCTGCCCAGGTCTTCCACCGTGACCCCTCACCACCACCATCACCATCACTCATGTCTAAGAAACATCATGAAAGTCTATCTCGCAATCACCCTCACAATCAGAGCTGGATCCTGACTCTAACCATATCCCTATCCTCCACTTACAGCTAAACCACCACTTAAACTTAACCCTGGACTGCAACCAGGACCTGAAACCTCACTGTCACCATCGATGTTACCCATGCTTCACCATAAACCTGATGTTCAATCTCGTCCTCACCCTCACAACAGAGCCGGATTGTTAGCCTAAACAAAACCATGTGCTCCCTGTACACCTTTCCGAACACCTAACCCTAACCCTAGACCTAGCCCATGAAACTGAACCCTGACAGTCACCATCGACATCACCCAGGCTTCAGCGTGAACCTGATGTTCAATCTCTTCCTCATCCTCACATCAGAGCCCGATTCGAACCCTTCCCATAACCGTATCTTCCCTGTACACCTTACCAAACACCTAACCCTAACCCTAGCCCTAGCCCATGGAATTGAACCTTGACGGTCACCATCGACATCACCCAGGCTTCAGCGTAAACCCGATGTGCAATCCCATCCTCATCCTCACATCAGAGCCCGACTCAAACCCTTCCCATAACCGTATCTTCCCTGTACACCTTACCAAACACCTAACCCTAACCCTAGCCTTGTTCCCTGGACTTACCCCTCACCATCACAATCAATGTCCCCTACGCTTCAATGAAAACCTCGACCTCAATCTATCCCTCAACATCACATCAGAGGTGAATCCTAAGCAAAATGATAAACCAATCCTCCCTGTACACATTACAGGACACCTAACCCTAAACCTAACCTTGTTCACTGGCCTGTACCCTCTCTGTTAAAATCGACATCTCCCATGCGTCACTGTAAACCTCCGTGTCAATCTCACCCTCACCATCACATCAGAGTCACACCCTAACTCCAAACGTAGTCCCGTATGTTCCATACACCTCAGTGAAAACCAACCTTCTCTCTACTGCTGGTCATTTGACATGACCACACAACATCTCAATTGACATCTTCCATGCTTCACCTTAATCCTGAATTACAATCATACTCTCTAACTCACATCAGAGCTGGGCCCTAATGCTAACCATAATCCAAACTCCTCGTTCATGTTAAAGAACTAGTATCCATTAACCTAGCCCTAGCCCATGGATCTGAATCATCACCATCACCATCGATGTCACTGAGAATTAACCATAAACTGGATCTTCAATCTCGTACTCACCCTCACATCAGAGACAGACCCTAACTCTAATTGTAACCCTATCTTCGCCATAAACCTAAACAAACACCCAACCCTAACCCTAGTCTTTGTCCCTGGACATTGTCCCTCAGCGTCACCACTGACTTCACCGAAGGTTCGCTTTATCCATGGATTTAAATCTTGTCTTCGTAATCACTTCAGAGACAGACTCTAACTCTCACCATACATTTACCCTCAATGTTCACCATTTCGTACACCTAATACGATACCCTGCCCACGTCCTTCGCTCTGACCCCTCACCACAAACACCACCATCAAGCATGTCTATCAAAAAGAGTGAATATCATTCTCACAATCACCCTCACTTTAGAGCTGGATCCTGACTCTAACCATATCCCTATCCTCCATGCACAGTTAAACCAACACCGAAACCTAACCTTGGCTTGGCTCCTGGACCTGAAACCGCACAATCACCAACGATGTCACCCAGAATTCTCCGTAAACCCGATGTTCAATCTCGTCCTCAACCGCACTACAGAGCCAGATCATAAGCCTAAATGAAACCATATAGTCCCTGTACACCTTACCAAACACCTAACCCTACCCCTAGCCCTAGCCCATGGACCTAATACCTCACAATCACCATTGACATCACCCAGGCTTCAGCGTAAACCTGATGTTCAATCTCGTCCTGATCCTCACGTCAGAGCCCAATCTGAACCCTTCCCATAACAATATCTCCCCCGTACACCTTGCCAAACACTGAACCCTGAACCTAGCCTTGTTTCCTTGACTTACCCCTCACTGTCACCATCAGCGTCCCCCATGCCTCACTGTAAAACTCCTCCTCAGTGTACCCCTTCACCTCACATCAGAGCTGGATCCTAAGCATAACGATAACCCTCTCCTCCCAGTACAACTTACAGAACACCAAACCCTAACCCTAACCTTGTTCACTGACCAAAACCCTCACCGTCAAAATCGACATCTAACACACCTCACAGTAAACGTCAAGAACAATCTCACCCTTGGGCTCACATCAGAGCTACATCCTAACTTTAAACATAGTCCTGTATGTCCCGTAAAACTTTGCGAACACCAACCCTAACTCGAGTGCTGATCACTAGACCTGACCCCTCAGCATCATATTTGACATCATCCACGCTTCACCTTAAACCTGAATTACAATCATACTCTCTACTTCACATCACACCAGACCCAAATTCTAACTGTAATCTAAACTCCCCATTCGCCTTAAAGAACTACCAACTATAATACTAGCCCTAGCCCATGGATCTAACCTACACCGCCACCTTCGATGTCAACACATGCTTCACCGGTAACTTAAACTTCCATCTCGTCCTTACCCTCATATAAGAGACAGACCCTAAATCAAATCGTAACCCTAACTTCCCCATAAAACTTAAGTTACACCCAAGCCTAACACTAGCCCTTGTCCGTGGACATTGCCCCTCACCATCACCATTGACAACACACAAGGTTCCCTTTAAACATGGATTTAAATCTGGCCCCCTACTCACATCAGAGACAGTCCCAAACTCAAAATGTAACCCTATCCTCACTGTTCACCGTTCGTACACCTGACCCAAAACCCTGCCCAGTTTCTTCAACCTGACCCCTCACCACCGACAGCACCATGACTCATGTCTAACAAAAATCATGAAGGTCTGTATCGAAAATGACATCAGGTCAGAGCTGGATCCTGATTCCTACCATACCCCAATCCTCCACGTACAGCGAACTGAACACCGACACCTAAACCTAGACCTGGCCCCTGGACCTGAAACCTCATCGTCACCAATGACATCACCCACGTTCAGCGCAAACCTGATGTTCAATCACTTCCTCATCCACACATCAGAGCCTGATCCTAATCCTTCCCATAACCATATCTTCCCTCTACACCTTACCAAGCACCTATCCCTAACCCTAACCTTGTTTCCTGGTTGAATCCTCACTGACAAAATCGACATCCCCCATGCCTCACTGTAAACCTCCACCTCAATGTCGTCCATGCCATCACGTAAGAGCCAGATCCTAACTCTAAACATAGTCCTATACGTCTGGTACACCTTAGCAAACACAAACCCTAACTGTAGCCCAGGTCTCTTGACCTGACACAACATCACAATTGACATCATCCACGCTTCACCTCAACTCTGAATTACAATCGTACTCTCTAACTCACATCACAGGTGAAACCAAGCTCTAACCATAATCTAAACTCCCCATTTGCCTTAAAGAAATCGCAACCCAAATCCTAGCACTAGCCCATGGACCAAACCCTCACTGTCACCTTCGACGTCACCCAGGCTTCACCGTAACCTTGAACTGCAATCTCGTACTCACCCTCACATCAGAGACAGATGCAAACACTGATAGTAACCCTACACTCCCCATTAACCTTAATGAACATGCAACCCTAAAGCAAGCACTTGTCCCTGGACCTTAACCCTTAGAGTCACCATTGACACCACTGAAGGTTATCTTTAAAAATGGATTTAAATCTTGTCCTCACAGTCACATCAGAGACAGTCTCTAACTCTACCTGCAAACCTACCCTCACTGTACACCATTCCATACACCTGATCTGAAACCCTGCCCAGGTCTTCCAACGTGACCCCTCACCACCACCATCACCATCACTCATGTCTAAGAAACATCATGAAAGTCTATCTCGCAATCACCCTCACAATCAGAGCTGGATCCTGACTCTAACCATATCCCTATCCTCCACTTACAGCTAAACCACCACTTAAACTTCACCCTGGACTGCAACCAGGACCTGAAACCTCACTGTCACCATCGATGTTACCCATGCTTCACCATAATCCTGATGTTCAATCTCGTCCTCACCCTCACAACAGAGCCGGATTGTTAGCCTAAACAAAACCATGTGCTCCCTGTACACCATTCCGAACACCTAACCCTAACCCTAGACCTAGCCCATGGAACTGAACCTTGACAGTCACCATTGACATCACCCAGGCTTCAGCGTAAAACTGATGTTCAATCTCTTCCTCATCCTCACATCAGAGCCCAATTCTAACCCTTCCCATAACCGTATCTTCCCTGTACACCTTACCAAACACCTAACCCTAACCCTAGCCCTAGCCCATGGAATTGAACCTTGACGGTCACCATCGACATCACCCAGGCTTCAGCGTAAACCCGATGTGCAATCCCATCCTCATCCTCACATCAGAGCCCGACTCAAACCCTTCCCATAACCGTATCTTCCCTGTACACCTTACCAATCACCTTACCCTAACCCTAGCCTTGTTCCCTGGACTTACCCCTCACCATCACCATCAATGTCCCCTACGCTTCAATGAAAACCTCGACCTCAATCTATCCCTCAACATCACATCAGAGGTGAATCCTAAGCAAAATGATAAACCAATCCTCCCTGTACACATTACAGGACACCTAACCCTAAACCTAACCTTGTTCACTGGCCTGTACCCTCTCTGTTAAAATCGACATCTCCCATGCGTCACTGTAAACCTCCGTGTCAATCTCACCCTCACCATCACATCAGAGTCACACCCTAACTCCAAACGTAGTCCCGTATGTTCCATACACCTCAGTGAAAACCAACCTTCTCTCTACTGCTGGTCATTTGACATGACCACACAACATCTCAATTGACATCTTCCATGCTTCACCTTAATCCTGAATTACAATCATACTCTCTAACTCACATCAGAGCTGGGCCCTAATGCTAACCATAATCCAAACTCCTCGTTCATGTTAAAGAACTAGTATCCATTAACCTAGCCCTAGCCCATGGATCTGAATCATCACCATCACCATCGATGTCACTGAGAATTAACCATAAACTGGATCTTCAATCTCGTACTCACCCTCACATCAGAGACAGACCCTAACTCTAATTGTAACCCTATCTTCGCCATAAACCTAAACAAACACCCAACCCTAACCCTAGTCTTTGTCCCTGGACATTGTCCCTCAGCGTCACCACTGACTTCACCGAAGGTTCGCTTTATCCATGGATTTAAATCTTGTCTTCGTAATCACTTCAGAGACAGACTCTAACTCTCACCATACATTTACCCTCAATGTTCACCATTTCGTACACCTAATACGATACCCTGCCCACGTCCTTCGCTCTGACCCCTCACCACAAACACCACCATCAAGCATGTCTATCAAAAAGAGTGAATATCATTCTCACAATCACCCTCACTTTAGAGCTGGATCCCGACTCTAACCATATCCCTATCCTCCATGCACAGTTAAACCAACACCGAAACCTAACCCTAGCTTGGCTCCTGGACCTGAAACCGCACAATCACCAACGATGTCACCCAGAATTCTCCGTAAACCCGATGTTCAATCTCGTCCTCAACCGCACTACAGAGCCAGATCATAAGCCTAAATGAAACCATATAGTCCCTGTACACCTTACCAAACACCTAACCCTACCCCTAGCCCTAGCCCATGGACCTAATACCTCACAATCACCATTGACATCACCCAGGCTTCAGCGTAAACCTGATGTTCAATCTCGTCCTGATCCTCACGTCAGAGCCCAATCCGAACCCTTCCCATAACAATATCTCCCCCGTACACCTTGCCAAACACTTAACCCTGAACCTAGCCTTGTTTCCTTGACTTACCCCTCACTGTCACCATCAGCGTCCCCCATGCCTCACTGTAAAACTCCTCCTCAGTGTACCCCTTCACCTCACATCAGAGCTGGATCCTAAGCATAACGATAACCCTCTCCTCCCAGTACAACTTACAGAACACCAAACCCTAACCCTAACCTTGTTCACTGACCAAAACCCTCACCGTCAAAATCGACATCTAACACACCTCACAGTAAACGTCAAGAACAATCTCACCCTTGGGCTCACATCAGAGCTACATCCTAACTTTAAACATAGTCCTGTATGTCCCGTAAAACTTTGCGAACACCAACCCTAACTCGAGTGCTGATCACTAGACCTGACCCCTCAGCATCATATTTGACATCATCCACGCTTCACCTTAAACCTGAATTACAATCATACTCTCTACTTCACATCACACCAGACCCAAATTCTAACTGTAATCTAAACTCCCCATTCGCCTTAAAGAACTACCAACTATAATACTAGCCCTAGCCCATGGATCTAACCTACACCGCCACCTTCGATGTCAACACATGCTTCACCGGTAACTTAAACTTCCATCTCGTCCTTACCCTCATATAAGAGACAGACCCTAAATCAAATCATAACCCTATCTTCCCCATAAAACTTAAGTTACACCCAAGCCTAACACTAGCCCTTGACCGTGGACATTGCCCCTCACCATCACCATTGACAACACACAAGGTTCCCTTTAAACATAGATTTAAATCTGGCCCCCTACTCACATCAGAGACAGTTCCAAACTCAAAATGTAACCCTATCCTCACTGTTCACCGTTCGTACACCTGAACCAAAACCCGGCCCAGTTTCTTCAACCTGACCCCTCACCACCGACAGCACCATGACTCATGTCTAACAAAAATCATGAAGGTCTGTATCGAAAATGACATCAGGTCAGAGCTGGATCCTGATTCCTACCATACCCCAATCCTCCACGTACAGCGAACTGAACACCGACACCTAAACCTAGACCTGGCCCCTGGACCTGAAACCTCATCGTCACCAATGACATCACCCACGTTCAGCGCAAACCTGATGTTCAATCACTTCCTCATCCACACATCAGAGCCTGATCCTAATCCTTCCCATAACCATATCTTCCCTGTACACCTTACCAAGCACCTATCCCTAACCCTAACCTTGTTTCCTGGTTGAATCCTCACTGACAAAATCGACATCCCCCATGCCTCACTGTAAACCTCCACCTCAATGTCGTCCATGCCATCATGTCAGAGCCAGATCCTAACTCTAAACATAGTCCTATACGTCTGGTACACCTTAGCAAACACAAACCCTAACTGTAGCCCAGGTCTCTTGACCTGACACAACATCACAATTGACATCATTCACGCTTCACCTCAACTCTGAATTACAATCGTACTCTCTAACTCACATCACAGGTGAAACCAAGCTCTAACCATAATCTAAACTCCCCATTTGCCTTAAAGAAATCGCAACCCAAATCCTAGCACTAGCCCATGGACCAAACCCTCACTGTCACCTTCGACGTCACCCAGGCTTCACCGTAACCTTGAACTGCAATCTCGTACTCACCCTCACATCAGAGACAGATGCAAACACTGATAGTAACCCTACACTCCCCATTAACCTTAATGAACATGCAACCCTAAAGCAAGCACTTGTCCCTGGACCTTAACCCTTAGAGTCACCATTGACACCACTGAAGGTTATCTTTAAAAATGGATTTAAATCTTGTCCTCACAGTCACATCAGAGACAGTCTCTAACTCTACCTGCAAACCTACCCTCACAGTACACCATTCCATACACCTGATCTGAAACCCTGCCCAGGTCTTCCAACGTGACCCCTCACCACCACCATCACCATCACTCATGTCTAAGAAACATCATGAAAGTCTATCTCGCAATCACCCTCACAATCAGAGCTGGATCCTGACTCTAACCATATCCCTATCCTCCACTTACAGCTAAACCACCACTTAAACTTAACCCTGGACTGCAACCAGGACCTGAAACCTCACTGTCACCATCGATGTTACCCATGCTTCACCATAAACCTGATGTTCAATCTCGTCCTCACCCTCACAACAGAGCCGGAATGTTAGCCTAAACAAAACCATGTGCTCCCTGTACACCTTTCCGAACACCTAACCCTAACCCTAGACCTAGCCCATGGAACTGAACCCTGACAGTCACCATTGACATCACCCAGTCTTCAGCGTAAACCTGATGTTCAATCTCTTCCTCATCCTCACATCAGAGCCGAATTCTAACCCTTCCCATAACCGTATCTTCCCTGTACACCTTACCAAACACCTAACCCTAACCCTAGCCTTGTTCCCTGGACTTACCCCTCACCATCACCATCAATGTCCCCTACGCTTCAATGAAAACCT
The DNA here is from genome assembly GCF_040802235.1 of Manis javanica. Classification (NCBI taxonomy): domain Eukaryota; kingdom Metazoa; phylum Chordata; class Mammalia; order Pholidota; family Manidae; genus Manis; species Manis javanica. The sequence continues at coordinate 418,997 of NW_027332168.1, read as the reverse complement.
CGACCTCAATCTATCCCTCAACATCACATCAGAGGTGAATCCTAAGCAAAATGATAAACCAATCCTCCCTGTACACATTACAGGATACCTAACCCTAAACCTAACCTTGTTCACTGGCCTGTACCCTCTCTGTTAAAATCGACATCTCCCATGCGTCACTGTAAACCTCCGTGTCAATCTCACCCTCACCATCATATCAGAGTCACACCCTAACTCCAAACGTAGTCCCGTATGTTTCATACACCTCAGTGAAAACCAACCTTCTCTCTACTGCTGGTCATTTGACATGACCACACAACATCTCAATTGACATCTTCCATGCTTCACCTTAATCCTGAATTACAATCATACTCTCTGACTCACATCAGAGCTGGGCCCTAATGCTAACCATAATCCAAACTCCTCGTTCATGTTAAAGAACTAGTATCCATTAACCTAGCCCTAGCCCATGGATCTGAATCATCACCATCACCATCGATGTCACTGAGAATTAACCGTAAACTGGATCTTCAATCTCGTACTCACCCTCACATCAGAGACAGACCCTAACTCTAATTGTAACCCTATCTTCGCCATAAACCTAAACAAACACCCAACCCTAACCCTAGTCTTTGTCCCTGGACATTGTCCCTCAGCGTCACCACTGACTTCACCGAAGGTTCGCTTTATCCATGGATTTAAATCTTGTCTTCGTAATCACTTCAGAGACAGACTCTAACTCTCACCATACATTTACCCTCAATGTTCACCATTTCGTACACCTAATACGATACCCTGCCCACGTCCTTCGCTCTGACCCCTCACCACAAACACCACCATCAAGCATGTCTATCAAAAAGAGTGAATATCATTCTCACAATCACCCTCACTTTAGAGCTGGATCCCGACTCTAACCATATCCCTATCCTCCATGCACAGTTAAACCAACACCGAAACCTAACCCTAGCTTGGCTCCTGGACCTGAAACCGCACAATCACCAATGATGTCACCCAGAATTCTCCGTAAACCCGATGTTCAATCTCGTCCTCAACCGCACTACAGAGCCAGATCATAAGCCTAAATGAAACCATATAGTCCCTGTACACCTTACCAAACACCTAACCCTACCCCTAGCCCTAGCCCATGGATCTAATACCTCACAATCACCATTGACATCACCCAGGCTTCAGCGTAAACCTGATGTTCAATCTCGTCCTGATCCTCACGTCAGAGCCCAATCCGAACCCTTCCCATAACAATATCTCCCCCGTACACCTTGCCAAACACTTAACCCTGAACCTAGCCTTGTTTCCTTGACTTACCCCTCACTGTCACCATCAGCGTCCCCCATGCCTCACTGTAAAACTCCTCCTCAGTGTACCCCTTCACCTCACATCAGAGCTGGATCCTAAGCATAACGATAACCCTCTCCTCCCAGTACAACTTACAGAACACCAAACCCTAACCCTAACCTTGTTCACTGACCAAAACCCTCACCGTCAAAATCGACATCTAACACACCTCACAGTAAACGTCAAGAACAATCTCACCCTTGGGCTCACATCAGAGCTACATCCTAACTTTAAACATAGTCCTGTATGTCCCGTAAAACTTTGCGAACACCAACCCTAACTCGAGTGCTGATCACTAGACCTGACCCCTCAGCATCATATTTGACATCATCCACGCTTCACCTTAAACCTGAATTACAATCATACTCTCTACTTCACATCACACCAGACCCAAATTCTAACTGTAATCTAAACTCCCCATTCGCCTTAAAGAACTACCAACTATAATACTAGCCCTAGCCCATGGATCTAACCTACACCGCCACCTTCGATGTCAACACATGCTTCACCGGTAACTTAAACTTCCATCTCGTCCTTACCCTCATATAAGAGACAGACCCTAAATCAAATCGTAACCCTAACTTCCCCATAAAACTTAAGTTACACCCAAGCCTAACACTAGCCCTTGACCGTGGACATTGCCCCTCACCATCAAAATTGACAACACACAAGGTTCCCTTTAAACATGGATTTAAATCTGGCCCCCTACTCACATCAGAGACAGTTCCAAACTCAAAATGTAACCCTATCCTCACTGTTCACCGTTCGTACACCTGACCCAAAACCCTGCCCAGTTTCTTCAACCTGACCCCTCACAACCGACAGCACCATGACTCATGTCTAACAAAAATCATGAAGGTCTGTATCGAAAATGACATCAGGTCAGAGCTGGATCCTGATTCCTACCATACCCCAATCCTCCACGTACAGCGAACTGAACACCGACACCTAAACCTAGACCTGGCCCCTGGACCTGAAACCTCATCGTCACCAATGACATCACCCACGTTCAGCGCAAACCTGATGTTCAATCACTTCCTCATCCACACATCAGAGCCTGATCCTAATCCTTCCCATAACCATATCTTCCCTGTACACCTTACCAAGCACCTATCCCTAACCCTAACCTTGTTTCCTGGTTGAATCCTCACTGACAAAATCGACATCCCCCATGCCTCACTGTAAACCTCCACCTCAATGTCGTCCATGCCATCATGTCAGAGCCAGATCCTAACTCTAAACATAGTCCTATACGTCTGGTACACCTTAGCAAACACAAACCCTAACTGTAGCCCAGGTCTCTTGACCTGACACAACATCACAATTGACATCATTCACGCTTCACCTCAACTCTGAATTACAATCGTACTCTCTAACTCACATCACAGGTGAAACCAAGCTCTAACCATAATCTAAACTCCCCATTTGCCTTAAAGAAATCGCAACCCAAATCCTAGCACTAGCCCATGGACCAAACCCTCACTGTCACCTTCGACGTCACCCAGGCTTCACCGTAACCTTGAACTGCAATCTCGTACTCACCCTCACATCAGAGACAGATGCAAACACTGATAGTAACCCTACACTCCCCATTAACCTTAATGAACATGCAACCCTAAAGCAAGCACTTGTCCCTGGACCTTAACCCTTAGAGTCACCATTGACACCACTGAAGGTTATCTTTAAAAATGGATTTAAATCTTGTCCTCACAGTCACATCAGAGACAGTCTCTAACTCTATCTGCAAACCTACCCTCACTGTACACCATTCCATACAAATGATCTGAAACCCTGCCCAGGTCTTCCAACGTGACCCCTCACCACCACCATCACCATCACTCATGTCTAAGAAACATCATGAAAGTCTATCTCGCAATCACCCTCACAATCAGAGCTGGATCCTGACTCTAACCATATCCCTATCCTCCACTTACAGCTAAACCACCACTTAAACTTAACCCTGGACTGCAACCAGGACCTGAAACCTCACTGTCACCATCGATGTTACCCATGCTTCACCATAATCCTGATGTTCAATCTCGTCCTCACCCTCACAACAGAGCCGGATTGTTAGCCTAAACAAAACCATGTGCTCCCTGTACACCTTTCCGAACACCTAACCCTAACCCTAGACCTAGCCCATGGAACTGAACCCTGACAGTCACCATCGACATCACCCAGGCTTCAGCGTAAACCTGATGCTCAATCTCTTCCTCATCCTCACATCAGAGCCCAATTCTAACCCTTCCCATAACCGTATCTTCCCTGTACACCTTACCAAACACCTAACCCTAACCCTAGCCCTAGCCCATGGAATTGAACCTTGACGGTCACCATCGACATCACCCAGGCTTCAGCGTAAACCCGATGTGCAATCCCATCCTCATCCTCACATCAGAGCCCGACTCAAACCCTTCCCATAACCGTATCTTCCCTGTACACCTTACCAATCACCTTACCCTAACCCTAGCCTTGTTCCCTGGACTTACCCCTCACCATCACCATCAATGTCCCCTACGCTTCAATGAAAACCTCGACCTCAATCTATCCCTCAACATCACATCAGAGGTGAATCCTAAGCAAAATGATAAACCAATCCTCCCTGTACACATTACAGGACACCTAACCCTAAACCTAACCTTGTTCACTGGCCTGTACCCTCTCTGTTAAAATCGACATCTCCCATGCGTCACTGTAAACCTCCGTGTCAATCTCACCCTCACCATCACATCAGAGTCACACCCTAACTCCAAACGTAGTCCCGTATGTTCCATACACCTCAGTGAAAACCAACCTTCTCTCTACTGCTGGTCATTTGACATGACCACACAACATCTCAATTGACATCTTCCATGCTTCACCTTAATCCTGAATTACAATCATACTCTCTAACTCACATCAGAGCTGGGCCCTAATGCTAACCATAATCCAAACTCCTCGTTCATGTTAAAGAACTAGTATCCATTAACCTAGCCCTAGCCCATGGATCTGAATCATCACCATCACCATCGATGTCACTGAGAATTAACCATAAACTGGATCTTCAATCTCGTACTCACCCTCACATCAGAGACAGACCCTAACTCTAATTGTAACCCTATCTTCGCCATAAACCTAAACAAACACCCAACCCTAACCCTAGTCTTTGTCCCTGGACATTGTCCCTCAGCGTCACCACTGACTTCACCGAAGGTTCGCTTTATCCATGGATTTAAATCTTGTCTTCGTAATCACTTCAGAGACAGACTCTAACTCTCACCATACATTTACCCTCAATGTTCACCATTTCGTACACCTAATACGATACCCTGCCCACGTCCTTCGCTCTGACCCCTCACCACAAACACCACCATCAAGCATGTCTATCAAAAAGAGTGAATATCATTCTCACAATCACCCTCACTTTAGAGCTGGATCCTGACTCTAACCATATCCCTATCCTCCATGCACAGTTAAACCAACACCAAAACCTAACCCTAGCTTGGCTCCTGGACCTGAAACCGCACAATCACCAACGATGTCACCCAGAATTCTCCGTAAACCCGATGTTCAATCTCGTCCTCAACCGCACTACAGAGCCAGATCATAAGCCTAAATGAAACCATATAGTCCCTGTACACCTTACCAAACACCTAACCCTACCCCTAGCCCTAGCCCATGGACCTAATACCTCACAATCACCATTGACATCACCCAGGCTTCAGCGTAAACCTGATGTTCAATCTCGTCCTGATCCTCACGTCAGAGCCCAATCCGAACCCTTCCCATAACAATATCTCCCCCGTACACCTTACCAAACACTTAACCCTGAACCTAGCCTTGTTTCCTTGACTTACCCCTCACTGTCACCATCAGCGTCCCCCATGCCTCACTGTAAAACTCCTCCTCAGTGTACCCCTTCACCTCACATCAGAGCTGGATACTAAGCATAACGAAAACCCTCTCCTCCCTGTACAACTTACAGAACACCAAACCCTAACCCTAACCTTGTTCACTGACCAAAACCCTCACCGTCAAAATCGACATCTAACACACCTCACAGTAAACGTCAAGAACAATCTCACCCTTGGGCTCACATCAGAGCTACATCCTAACTTTAAACATAGTCCTGTATGTCCCGTAAAACTTTGCGAACACCAACCCTAACTCGAGTGCTGATCACTAGACCTGACCCCTCAGCATCATATTTGACATCATCCACGCTTCACCTTAAACCTGAATTACAATCATACTCTCTACTTCACATCACACCAGACCCAAATTCTAACTGTAATCTAAACTCCCCATTCGCCTTAAAGAACTACCAACTATAATACTAGCCCTAGCCCATGGATCTAACCTACACCGCCACCTTCGATGTCAACACATGCTTCACCGGTAACTTAAACTTCCATCTCGTCCTTACCCTCATATAAGAGACAGACCCTAAATCAAATCGTAACCCTAACTTCCCCATAAAACTTAAGTTACACCCAAGCCTAACACTAGCCCTTGTCCGTGGACATTGCCCCTCACCATCACCATTGACAACACACAAGGTTCCCTTTAAACATGGATTTAAATCTGGCCCCCTACTCACATCAGAGACAGTCCCAAACTCAAAATGTAACCCTATCCTCACTGTTCACCGTTCGTACACCTGAACCAAAACCCTGCCCAGTTTCTTCAACCTGACCCCTCACCACCGACAGCACCATGACTCATGTCTAACAAAAATCATGAAGGTCTGTATCGAAAATGACATCAGGTCAGAGCTGGATCCTGATTCCTACCATACCCCAATCCTCCACGTACAGCGAACTGAACACCGACACCTAAACCTAGACCTGGCCCCTGGACCTGAAACCTCATCGTCACCAATGACATCACCCACGTTCAGCGCAAACCTGATGTTCAATCACTTCCTCATCCACACATCAGAGCCTGATCCTAATCCTTCCCATAACCATATCTTCCCTGTACACCTTACCAAGCACCTATCCCTAACCCTAACCTTGTTTCCTGGTTGAATCCTCACTGACAAAATCGACATCCCCCATGCCTCACTGTAAACATCCACCTCGATGTCGTCCATGCCATCACGTCAGAGCCAGATCCTAACTCTAAACATAGTCCTATACGTCTGGTACACCTTAGCAAACACAAACCCTAACTGTAGCCCAGGTCTCTTGACCTGACACAACATCACAATTGACATCATCCACGCTTCACCTCAACTCTGAATTACAATCGTACTCTCTAACTCACATCACAGGTGAAACCAAGCTCTAACCATAATCTAAACTCCCCATTTGCCTTAAAGAAATCGCAACCCAAATCCTAGCACTAGCCCATGGACCAAACCCTCACTGTCACCTTCGACGTCACCCAGGCTTCACCGTAACCTTGAACTGCAGTCTCGTACTCACCCTCACATCAGAGACAGATGCAAACACTGATAGTAACCCTACACTCCCCATTAACCTTAATGAACATGCAACCCTAAAGCAAGCACTTGTCCCTGGACCTTAACCCTTAGAGTCACCATTGACACCACTGAAGGTTATCTTTAAAAATGGATTTAAATCTTGTCCTCACAGTCACATCAGAGACAGTCTCTAACTCTACCTGCAAACCTACCCTCACTGTACACCATTCCATACACCTGATCTGAAACCCTGCCCAGGTCTTCCAACGTGACCCCTCACCACCACCATCACCATCACTCATGTCTAAGAAACATCATGAAAGTCTATCTCGCAATCACCCTCACAATCAGAGCTGGATCCTGACTCTAACCATATCCCTATCCTCCACTTACAGCTAAACCACCACTTAAACTTAACCCTGGACTGCAACCAGGACCTGAAACCTCACTGTCACCATCGATGTTACCCATGCTTCACCATAAACCTGATGTTCAATCTCGTCCTCACCCTCACAACAGAGCCGGATTGTTAGCCTAAACAAAACCATGTGCTCCCTGTACACCTTTCCGAACACCTAACCCTAACCCTAGACCTAGCCCATGGAACTGAACCCTGACAGTCACCATCGACATCACCCAGGCTTCAGCGTAAACCTGATGTTCAATCTCTTCCTCATCCTCACATCAGAGCCCAATTCTAACCCTTCCCATAACCGTATCTTCCCTGTACACCTTACCAAACACCTAACCCTAACCCTAGCCCTAGCCCATGGAATTGAACCTTGACGGTCACCATCGACATCACCCAGGCTTCAGCGTAAACCCGATGTGCAATCCCATCCTCATCCTCACATCAGAGGCCGACTCAAACCCTTCCCATAACCGTATCTTCCCTGTACACCTTACCAAACACCTAACCCTAACCCTAGCCTTGTTCCCTGGACTTACCCCTCACCATCACCATCAATGTCCCCTACGCTTCAATGAAAACCTCGACCTCAATCTATCCCTCAACATCACATCAGAGGTGAATCCTAAGCAAAATGATAAACCAATCCTCCCTGTACACATTACAGGACACCTAACCCTAAACCTAACCTTGTTCACTGGCCTGTACCCTCTCTGTTAAAATCGACATCTCCCATGCGTCACTGTAAACCTCCGAGTCAATCTCACCCTCACCATCACATCAGAGTCACACCCTAACTCCAAACGTAGTCCCGTATGTTCCATACACCTCAGTGAAAACCAACCTTCTCTCTACTGCTGGTCATTTGACATGACCACACAACATCTCAATTGACATCTTCCATGCTTCACCTTAATCCTGAATTACAATCATACTCTCTAACTCACATCAGAGCTGGGCCCTAATGCTAACCATAATCCAAACTCCTCGTTCATGTTAAAGAACTAGTATCCATTAACCTAGCCCTAGCCCATGGATCTGAATCATCACCATCACCATCGATGTCACTGAGAATTAACCATAAACTGGATCTTCAATCTCGTACTCACCCTCACATCAGAGACAGACCCTAACTCTAATTGTAACCCTATCTTCGCCATAAACCTAAACAAACACCCAACCCTAACCCTAGTCTTTGTCCCTGGACATTGTCCCTCAGCGTCACCACTGACTTCACCGAAGGTTCGCTTTATCCATGGATTTAAATCTTGTCTTCGTAATCACTTCAGAGACAGACTCTAACTCTCACCATATATTTACCCTCAATGTTCACCATTTCGTACACCTAATACGATACCCTGCCCAAGTCCTTCGCTCTGACCCCTCACCACAAACACCACCATCAAGCATGACTATCAAAAAGAGTGAATATCATTCTCACAATCACCCTCACTTTAGAGCTGGATCCTGACTCTAACCATATCCCTATCCTCCATGCACAGTTAAACCAACACCGAAACCTAACCCTAGCTTGGCTCCTGGACCTGAAACCGCACAATCACCAACGATGTCACCCAGAATTCTCCGTAAACCCGATGTTCAATCTCGTCCTCAACCGCACTACAGAGCCAGATCATAAGCCTAAATGAAACCATATAGTCCCTGTACACCTTACCAAACACCTAACCCTACCCCTAGCCCTAGCCCATGGACCTAATACCTCACAATCACCATTGACATCACCCAGGCTTCAGCGTAAACCTGATGTTCAATCTCGTCCTGATCCTCACGTCAGAGCCCAATCCGAACCCTTCCCATAACAATATCTCCCCCGTACACCTTGCCAAACACTTAACCCTGAACCTAGCCTTGTTTCCTTGACTTACCCCTCACTGTCACCATCAGCGTCCCCCATGCCTCACTGTAAAACTCCTCCTCAGTGTACCCCTTCACCTCACATCAGAGCTGGATCCTAAGCATAACGATAACCCTCTCCTCCCAGTACAACTTACAGAACACCAAACCCTAACCCTAACCTTGTTCACTGACCAAAACCCTCACCGTCAAAATCGACATCTAACACACCTCACAGTAAACGTCAAGAACAATCTCACCCTTGGGCTCACATCAGAGCTACATCCTAACTTTAAACATAGTCCTGTATGTCCCGTAAAACTTTGCGAACACCAACCCTAACTCGAGTGCTGATCACTAGACCTGACCCCTCAGCATCATATTTGACATCATCCACGCTTCACCTTAAACCTGAATTACAATCATACTCTCTACTTCACATCACACCAGACCCAAATTCTAACTGTAATCTAAACTCCCCATTCGCCTTAAAGAACTACCAACTATAATACTAGCCCTAGCCCATGGATCTAACCTACACCGCCACCTTCGATGTCAACACATGCTTCACCGGTAACTTAAACTTCCATCTCGTCCTTACCCTCATATAAGAGACAGACCCTAAATCAAATCGTAACCCTAACTTCCCCATAAAACTTAAGTTACACCCAAGCCTAACACTAGCCCTTGACCGTGGACATTGCCCCTCACCATCACCATTGACAACACACAAGGTTCCCTTTAAACATGGATTTAAATCTGGCCCCCTACTCACATCAGAGACAGTTCCAAACTCAAAATGTAACCCTATCCTCACTGTTCACCGTTCGTACACCTGACCCAAAACCCTGCCCAGTTTCTTCAACCTGACCCCTCACCACCGACAGCACCATGACTCATGTCTAACAAAAATCATGAAGGTCTGTATCGAAAATGACATCAGGTCAGAGCTGGATCCTGATTCCTACCATACCCCAATCCTCCACGTACAGCGAACTGAACACCGACACCTAAACCTAGACCTGGCCCCTGGACCTGAAACCTCATCGTCACCAATGACATCACCCACGTTCAGCGCAAACCTGATGTTCAATCACTTCCTCATCCACACATCAGAGCCTGATCCTAATCCTTCCCATAACCATATCTTCCCTGTACACCTTACCAAGCACCTATCCCTAACCCTAACCTTGTTTCCTGGTTGAATCCTCACTGACAAAATCGACATCCCCCATGCCTCACTGTAAACATCCACCTCGATGTCGTCCATGCCATCACGTCAGAGCCAGATCCTAACTCTAAACATAGTCCTATACGTCTGGTACACCTTAGCAAACACAAACCCTAACTGTAGCCCAGGTCTCTTGACCTGACACAACATCACAATTGACATCATCCACGCTTCACCTCAACTCTGAATTACAATCGTACTCTCTAACTCACATCACAGGTGAAACCAAGCTCTAACCATAATCTAAACTCCCCATTTGCCTTAAAGAAATCGCAACCCAAATCCTAGCACTAGCCCATGGACCAAACCCTCACTGTCACCTTCGACGTCACCCAGGCTTCACCGTAACCTTGAACTGCAATCTCGTACTCACCCTCACATCAGAGACAGATGCAAACACTGATAGTAACCCTACACTCCCCATTAACCTTAATGAACATGCAACCCTAAAGCAAGCACTTGTCCCTGGACCTTAACCCTTAGAGTCACCATTGACACCACTGAAGGTTATCTTTAAAAATGGATTTAAATCTTGTCCTCACAGTCACATCAGAGACAGTCTCTAACTCTACCTGCAAACCTACCCTCACTGTACACCATTCCATACACCTGATCTGAAACCCTGCCCAGGTCTTCCAACGTGACCCCTCACCACCACCATCACCATCACTCATGTCTAAGAAACATCATGAAAGTCTATCTCGCAATCACCCTCACAATCAGAGCTGGATCCTGACTCTAACCATATCCCTATCCTCCACTTACAGCTAAACCACCACTTAAACTTAACCCTGGACTGCAACCAGGACCTGAAACCTCACTGTCACCATCGATGTTACCCATGCTTCACCATAAACCTGATGTTCAATCTCGTCCTCACCCTCACAACAGAGCCGTATTGTTAGCCTAAACAAAACCAAGTGCTCCCTGTACACCTTTCCGAACACCTAACCCTAACCCTAGACCTAGCCCATGGAACTGAACCCTGACAGTCACCATCGACATCACCCAGGCTTCAGCGTAAACCTGATGTTCAATCTCTTCCTCATCCTCACATCAGAGCCCAATTCTAACCCTTCCCATAACCGTATCTTCCCTGTACACCTTACCAAACACCTAACCCTAACCCTAGCCCTAGCCCATGGAATTGAACCTTGACGGTCACCATCGACATCACCCAGGCTTCAGCGTAAACCCGATGTGCAATCCCATCCTCATCCTCACATCAGAGGCCGACTCAAACCCTTCCCATAACCGTATCTTCCCTGTACACCTTACCAAACACCTAACCCTAACCCTAGCCTTGTTCCCTGGACTTACCCCTCACCATCACCATCAATGTCCCCTACGCTTCAATGAAAACCTCGACCTCAATCTATCCCTCAACATCACATCAGAGGTGAATCCTAAGCAAAATGATAAACCAATCCTCCCTGTACACATTACAGGACACCTAACCCTAAACCTAACCTTGTTCACTGGCCTGTACCCTCTCTGTTAAAATCGACATCTCCCATGCGTCACTGTAAACCTCCGTGTCAATCTCACCCTCACCATCACATCAGAGTCACACCCTAACTCCAAACTAGTCCCGTATGTTCCATACACCTCAGTGAAAACCAACCTTCTCTCTACTGCTGGTCATTTGACATGACCACACAACATCTCAATTGACATCTTCCATGCTTCACCTTAATCCTGAATTACAATCATACTCTCTAACTCACATCAGAGCTGGGCCCTAATGCTAACCATAATCCAAACTCCTCGTTCATGTTAAAGAACTAGTATCCATTAACCTAGCCCTAGCCCATGGATCTGAATCATCACCATCACCATCGATGTCACTGAGAATTAACCATAAACTGGATCTTCAATCTCGTACTCACCCTCACATCAGAGACAGACCCTAACTCTAATTGTAACCCTATCTTCGCCATAAACCTAAACAAACACCCAACCCTAACCCTAGTCTTTGTCCCTGGACATTGTCCCTCAGCGTCACCACTGACTTCACCGAAGGTTCGCTATATCCATGGATTTAAATCTTGTCTTCGTAATCACTTCAGAGACAGACTCTAACTCTCACCATATATTTACCCTCAATGTTCACCATTTCGTACACCTAATACGATACCCTGCCCACGTCCTTCGCTCTGACCCCTCACCACAAACACCACCATCAAGCATGTCTATCAAAAAGAGTGAATATCATTCTCACAATCACCCTCACTTTAGAGCTGGATCCTGACTCTAACCATATCCCTATCCTCCATGCACAGTTAAACCAACACCGAAACCTAACCCTAGCTTGGCTCCTGGACCTGAAACCGCACAATCACCAACGATGTCACCCAGAATTCTCCGTAAACCCGATGTTCAATCTCGTCCTCAACCGCACTACAGAGCCAGATCATAAGCCTAAATGAAACCATATAGTCCCTGTACACCTTACCAAACACCTAACCCTACCCCTAGCCCTAGCCCATGGACCTAATACCTCACAATCACCATTGACATCACCCAGGCTTCAGCGTAAACCTGATGTTCAATCTCGTCCTGATCCTCACGTCAGAGCCCAATCCGAACCCTTCCCATAACAATATCTCCCCCGTACACCTTGCCAAACACTTAACCCTGAACCTAGCCTTGTTTCCTTGACTTACCCCTCACTGTCACCATCAGCGTCCCCCATGCCTCACTGTAAAACTCCTCCTCAGTGTACCCCTTCACCTCACATCAGAGCTGGATCCTAAGCATAACGATAACCCTCTCCTCCCAGTACAACTTACAGAACACCAAACCCTAACCCTAACCTTGTTCACTGACCAAAACCCTCACCGTCAAAATCGACATCTAACACACCTCACAGTAAACGTCAAGAACAATCTCACCCTTGGGCTCACATCAGAGCTACATCCTAACTTTAAACATAGTCCTGTATGTCCCGTAAAACTTTGCGAACACCAACCCTAACTCGAGTGCTGATCACTAGACCTGACCCCTCAGCATCATATTTGACATCATCCACGCTTCACCTTAAACCTGAATTACAATCATACTCTCTACTTCACATCACACCAGACCCAAATTCTAACTGTAATCTAAACTCCCCATTCGCCTTAAAGAACTACCAACTATAATACTAGCCCTAGCCCATGGATCTAACCTACACCGCCACCTTCGATGTCAACACATGCTTCACCGGTAACTTAAACTTCCATCTCGTCCTTACCCTCATATAAGAGACAGACCCTAAATCAAATCGTAACCCTAACTTCCCCATAAAACTTAAGTTACACCCAAGCCTAACACTAGCCCTTGACCGTGGACATTGCCCCTCACCATCACCATTGACAACACACAAGGTTCCCTTTAAACATGGATTTAAATCTGGCCCCCTACTCACATCAGAGACAGTTCCAAACTCAAAATGTAACCCTATCCTCACTGTTCACCGTTCGTACACCTGACCCAAAACCCTGCCCAGTTTCTTCAACCTGACCCCTCACCACCGACAGCACCATGACTCATGTCTAACAAAAATCATGAAGGTCTGTATCGAAAATGACATCAGGTCAGAGCTGGATCCTGATTCCTACCATACCCCAATCCTCCACGTACAGCGAACTGAACACCGACACCTAAACCTAGACCTGGCCCCTGGACCTGAAACCTCATCGTCACCAATGACATCACCCACGTTCAGCGCAAACCTGATGTTCAATCACTTCCTCATCCACACATCAGAGCCTGATCCTAATCCTTCCCATAACCATATCTTCCCTGTACACCTTACCAAGCACCTATCCCTAACCCTAACCTTGTTTCCTGGTTGAATCCTCACTGACAAAATCGACATCCCCCATGCCTCACTGTAAACATCCACCTCGATGTCGTCCATGCCATCACGTCAGAGCCAGATCCTAACTCTAAACATAGTCCTATACGTCTGGTACACCTTAGCAAACACAAACCCTAACTGTAGCCCAGGTCTCTTGACCTGACACAACATCACAATTGACATCATCCACGCTTCACCTCAACTCTGAATTACAATCGTACTCTCTAACTCACATCACAGGTGAAACCAAGCTCTAACCATAATCTAAACTCCCCATTTGCCTTAAAGAAATCGCAACCCAAATCCTAGCACTAGCCCATGGACCAAACCCTCACTGTCACCTTCGACGTCACCCAGGCTTCACCGTAACCTTGAACTGCAATCTCGTACTCACCCTCACATCAGAGACAGATGCAAACACTGATAGTAACCCTACACTCCCCATTAACCTTAATGAACATGCAACCCTAAAGCAAGCACTTGTCCCTGGACCTTAACCCTTAGAGTCACCATTGACACCACTGAAGGTTATCTTTAAAAATGGATTTAAATCTTGTCCTCACAGTCACATCAGAGACAGTCTCTAACTCTACCTGCAAACCTACCCTCACTGTACACCATTCCATACACCTGATCTGAAACCCTGCCCAGGTCTTCCAACGTGACCCCTCACCACCACCATCACCATCACTCATGTCTAAGAAACATCATGAAAGTCTATCTCGCAATCACCCTCACAATCAGAGCTGGATCCTGACTCTAACCATATCCCTATCCTCCACTTACAGCTAAACCACCACTTAAACTTAACCCTGGACTGCAACCAGGACCTGAAACCTCACTGTCACCATCGATGTTACCCATGCTTCACCATAATCCTGATGTTCAATCTCGTCCTCACCCTCACAACAGAGCCGTATTGTTAGCCTAAACAAAACCATGTGCTCCCTGTACACCTTTCCGAACACCTAACCCTAACCCTAGACCTAGCCCATGGAACTGAACCCTGACAGTCACCATCGACATCACCCAGGCTTCAGCGTAAACCTGATGTTCAATCTCTTCCTCATCCTCACATCAGAGCCCAATTCTAACCCTTCCCATAACCGTATCTTCCCTGTACAACTTACCAAACACCTAACCCTAACCCTAGCCCTAGCCCATGGAATTGAACCTTGACGGTCACCATCGACATCACCCAGGCTTCAGCGTAAACCCGATGTGCAATCCCATCCTCATCCTCACATCAGAGCCCGACTCAAACCCTTCCCATAACCGTATCTTCCCTGTACACCTTACCAATCACCTTACCCTAACCCTAGCCTTGTTCCCTGGACTTACCCCTCACCATCACCATCAATGTCCCCTACGCTTCAATGAAAACCTCGACCTCAATCTATCCCTCAACATCACATCAGAGGTGAATCCTAAGCAAAATGATAAACCAATCCTCCCTGTACACATTACAGGACACCTAACCCTAAACCTAACCTTGTTCACTGGCCTGTACCCTCTCTGTTAAAATCGACATCTCCCATGCGTCACTGTAAACCTCCGTGTCAATCTCACCCTCACCATCACATCAGAGTCACACCCTAACTCCAAACTAGTCCCGTATGTTCCATACACCTCAGTGAAAACCAACCTTCTCTCTACTGCTGGTCATTTGACATGACCACACAACATCTCAATTGACATCTTCCATGCTTCACCTTAATCCTGAATTACAATCATACTCTCTAACTCACATCAGAGCTGGGCCCTAATGCTAACCATAATCCAAACTCCTCGTTCATGTTAAAGAACTAGTATCCATTAACCTAGCCCTAGCCCATGGATCTGAATCATCACCATCACCATCGATGTCACTGAGAATTAACCATAAACTGGATCTTCAATCTCGTACTCACCCTCACATCAGAGACAGACCCTAACTCTAATTGTAACCCTATCTTCGCCATAAACCTAAACAAACACCCAACCCTAACCCTAGTCTTTGTCCCTGGACATTGTCCCTCAGCGTCACCACTGACTTCACCGAAGGTTCGCTATATCCATGGATTTAAATCTTGTCTTCGTAATCACTTCAGAGACAGACTCTAACTCTCACCATATATTTACCCTCAATGTTCACCATTTCGTACACCTAATACGATACCCTGCCCACGTCCTTCGCTCTGACCCCTCACCACAAACACCACCATCAAGCATGTCTATCAAAAAGAGTGAATATCATTCTCACAATCACCCTCACTTTAGAGCTGGATCCTGACTCTAACCATATCCCTATCCTCCATGCACAGTTAAACCAACACCGAAACCTAACCCTAGCTTGGCTCCTGGACCTGAAACCGCACAATCACCAACGATGTCACCCAGAATTCTCCGTAAACCCGATGTTCAATCTCGTCCTCAACCGCACTACAGAGCCAGATCATAAGCCTAAATGAAACCATATAGTCCCTGTACACCTTACCAAACACCTAACCCTACCCCTAGCCCTAGCCCATGGACCTAATACCTCACAATCACCATTGACATCACCCAGGCTTCAGCGTAAACCTGATGTTCAATCTCGTCCTGATCCTCACGTCAGAGCCCAATCCGAACCCTTCCCATAACAATATCTGCCCCGTACACATTGCCAAACACTTAACCCTGAACCTAGCCTTGTTTCCTTGACTTACCCCTCACTGTCACCATCAGCGTCCCCCATGCCTCACTGTAAAACTCCTCCTCAGTGTACCCCTTCACCTCACATCAGAGCTGGATCCTAAGCATAACGATAACCCTCTCCTCCCAGTACAACTTACAGAACACCAAACCCTAACCCTAACCTTGTTCACTGACCAAAACCCTCACCGTCAAAATCGACATCTAACACACCTCACAGTAAACGTCAAGAACAATCTCACCCTTGGGCTCACATCAGAGCTACATCCTAACTTTAAACATAGTCCTGTATGTCCCGTAAAACTTTGAGAACACCAACCCTAACTCGAGTGCTGATCACTAGACCTGACCCCTCAGCATCGTATTTGACATCATCCACGCTTCACCTTAAACCTGAATTACAATCATACTCTCTACTTCACATCACACCAGACCCAAATTCTAACTGTAATCTAAACTCCCCATTCGCCTTAAAGAACTACCAACTATAATACTAGCCCTAGCCCATGGATCTAACCTACACCGCCACCTTCGATGTCAACACATGCTTCACCGGTAACTTAAACTTCCATCTCGTCCTTACCCTCATATAAGAGACAGACCCTAAATCAAATCGTAACCCTAACTTCCCCATAAAACTTAAGTTACACCCAAGCCTAACACTAGCCCTTGACCGTGGACATTGCCCCTCACCATCACCATTGACAACACACAAGGTTCCCTTTAAACATGGATTTAAATCTGGCCCCCTACTCACATCAGAGACAGTTCCAAACTCAAAATGTAACCCTATCCTCACTGTTCACCGTTCGTACACCTGACCCAAAACCCTGCCCAGTTTCTTCAACCTGACCCCTCACCACCGACAGCACCATGACTCATGTCTAACAAAAATCATGAAGGTCTGTATCGAAAATGACATCAGGTCAGAGCTGGATCCTGATTCCTACCATACCCCAATCCTCCACGTACAGCGAACTGAACACCGACACCTAAACCTAGACCTGGCCCCTGGACCTGAAACCTCATCGTCACCAATGACATCACCCACGTTCAGCGCAAACCTGATGTTCAATCACTTCCTCATCCACACATCAGAGCCTGATCCTAATCCTTCCCATAACCATATCTTCCCTGTACACCTTACCAAGCACCTATCCCTAACCCTAACCTTGTTTCCTGGTTGAATCCTCACTGACAAAATCGACATCCCCCATGCCTCACTGTAAACCTCCACCTCAATGTCGTCCATGCCATCACGTCAGAGCCAGATCCTAACTCTAAACATAGTCCTATACGTCTGGTACACCTTAGCAAACACAAACCCTAACTGTAGCCCAGGTCTCTTGACCTGACACAACATCACAATTGACATCATTCACGCTTCACCTCAACTCTGAATTACAATCGTACTCTCTAACTCACATCACAGGTGAAACCAAGCTCTAACCATAATCTAAACTCCCCATTTGCCTTAAAGAAATCGCAACCCAAATCCTAGCACTAGCCCATGGACCAAACCCTCACTGTCACCTTCGACGTCACCCAGGCTTCACCGTAACCTTGAACTGCAATCTCGTACTCACCCTCACATCAGAGACAGATGCAAACACTGATAGTAACCCTACACTCCCCATTAACCTTAATGAACATGCAACCCTAAAGCAAGCACTTGTCCCTGGACCTTAACCCTTAGAGTCACCATTGACACCACTGAAGGTTATCTTTAAAAATGGATTTAAATCTTGTCCTCACAGTCACATCAGAGACAGTCTCTAACTCTACCTGCAAACCTACCCTCACTGTACACCATTCCATACACCTGATCTGAAACCCTGCCCAGGTCTTCCAACGTGACCCCTCACCACCACCATCACCATCACTCATGTCTAAGAAACATCATGAAAGTCTATCTCGCAATCACCCTCACAATCAGAGCTGGATCCTGACTCTAACCATATCCCTATCCTCCACTTACAGCTAAACCACCACTTAAACTTAACCCTGGACTGCAACCAGGACCTGAAACCTCACTGTCACCATCGATGTTACCCATGCTTCACCATAATCCTGATGTTCAATCTAGTCCTCACCCTCACAACAGAGCCGGATTGTTAGCCTAAACAAAACCATGTGCTCCCTGTACACCTTTCAGAACACCTAACCCTAACCCTAGACCTAGCCCATGGAACTGAACCCTGACAGTCACCATCGACATCACCCAGGCTTCAGCGTAAACCTGATGTTCAATCTCTTCCTCATCCTCACATCAGAGCCCAATTCTAACCCTTCCCATAACCGTATCTTCCCTGTACACCTTACCAAACACCTAACCCTAACCCTAGCCCTAGCCCATGGAATTGAACCTTTACGGTCACCATCGACATCACCCAGGCTTCAGCGTAAACCCGATGTGCAATCCCATCCTCATCCTCACATCAGAGCCCGACTCAAACCCTTCCCATAACCGTATCTTCCCTGTACACCTTACCAATCACCTTACCCTAACCCTAGCCTTGTTCCCTGGACTTACCCCTCACCATCACCATCAATGTCCCCTACGCTTCAATGAAAACCTCGACCTCAATCTATCCCTCAACATCACATCAGAGGTGAATCCTAAGCAAAATGATAAACCAATCCTCCCTGTACACATTACAGGACACCTAACCCTAAACCTAACCTTGTTCACTGGCCTGTACCCTCTCTGTTAAAATCGACATCTCCCATGCGTCACTGTAAACCTCCGTGTCAATCTCACCCTCACCATCACATCAGAGTCACACCCTAACTCCAAACGTAGTCCCGTATGTTCCATACACCTCAGTGAAAACCAACCTTCTCTCTACTGCTGGTCATTTGACATGACCACACAACATCTCAATTGACATCTTCCATGCTTCACCTTAATCCTGAATTACAATCATACTCTCTAACTCACATCAGAGCTGGGCCCTAATGCTAACCATAATCCAAACTCCT
Source organism: Manis javanica (assembly GCF_040802235.1). NCBI lineage: Eukaryota > Metazoa > Chordata > Mammalia > Pholidota > Manidae > Manis > Manis javanica. The sequence goes on along the minus strand of NW_027332168.1, from coordinate 399,265 downwards.
CGTTCATGTTAAAGAACTAGTATCCATTAACCTAGCCCTAGCCCATGGATCTGAATCATCACCATCACCATCGATGTCACTGAGAATTAACCATAAACTGGATCTTCAATCTCGTACTCACCCTCACATCAGAGACAGACCCTAACTCTAATTGTAACCCTATCTTCGCCATAAACCTAAACAAACACCCAACCCTAACCCTAGTCTTTGTCCCTGGACATTGTCCCTCAGCGTCACCACTGACTTCACCGAAGGTTCGCTTTATCCATGGATTTAAATCTTGTCTTCGTAATCACTTCAGAGACAGACTCTAACTCTCACCATACATTTACCCTCAATGTTCACCATTTCGTACACCTAATACGATACCCTGCCCACGTCCTTCGCTCTGACCCCTCACCACAAACACCACCATCAAGCATGTCTATCAAAAAGAGTGAATATCATTCTCACAATCACCCTCACTTTAGAGCTGGATCCCGACTCTAACCATATCCCTATCCTCCATGCACAGTTAAACCAACACCGAAACCTAACCCTAGCTTGGCTCCTGGACCTGAAACCGCACAATCACCAACGATGTCACCCAGAATTCTCCGTAAACCCGATGTTCAATCTCGTCCTCAACCGCACTACAGAGCCAGATCATAAGCCTAAATGAAACCATATAGTCCCTGTTCACCTTACCAAACACCTAACCCTACCCCTAGCCCTAGCCCATGGACCTAATACCTCACAATCACCATTGACATCACCCAGGCTTCAGCGTAAACCTGATGTTCAATCTCGTCCTGATCCTCACGTCAGAGCCCAATCCGAACCCTTCCCATAACAATATCTCCCCCGTACACCTTGCCAAACACTTAACCCTGAACCTAGCCTTGTTTCCTTGACTTACCCCTCACTGTCACCATCAGCGTCCCCCATGCCTCACTGTAAAACTCCTCCTCAGTGTACCCCTTCACCTCACATCAGAGCTGGATCCTAAGCATAACGATAACCCTCTCCTCCCAGTACAACTTACAGAACACCAAACCCTAACCCTAACCTTGTTCACTGACCAAAACCCTCACCGTCAAAATCGACATCTAACACACCTCACAGTAAACGTCAAGAACAATCTCACCCTTGGGCTCACATCAGAGCTACATCCTAACTTTAAACATAGTCCTGTATGTCCCGTAAAACTTTGCGAACACCAACCCTAACTCGAGTGCTGATCACTAGACCTGACCCCTCAGCATCATATTTGACATCATCCACGCTTCACCTTAAACCTGAATTACAATCATACTCTCTACTTCACATCACACCAGACCCAAATTCTAACTGTAATCTAAACTCCCCATTCGCCTTAAAGAACTACCAACTATAATACTAGCCCTAGCCCATGGATCTAACCTACACCGCCACCTTCGAGGTCAACACATGCTTCACCGGTAACTTAAACTTCCATCTCGTCCTTACCCTCATATAAGAGACAGACCCTAAATCAAATCGTAACCCTAACTTCCCCATAAAACTTAAGTTACACCCAAGCCTAACACTAGCCCTTGTCCGTGGACATTGCCCCTCACCATCACCATTGACAACACACAAGGTTCCCTTTAAACATGGATTTAAATCTGGCCCCCTACTCGCATCAGAGACAGTCCCAAACTCAAAATGTAACCCTCTCCTCACTGTTCACCGTTCGTACACCTGACCCAAAACCCTGCCCAGTTTCTTCGACCTGACCCCTCACCACCGACAGCACCATGACTCATGTCTAACAAAAATCATGAAGGTCTGTATCGAAAATGACATCAGGTCAGAGCTGGATCCTGATTCCTACCATACCCCAGTCCTCCACGTACAGCGAACTGAACACCGACACCTAAACCTAGACCTGGCCCCTGGACCTGAAACCTCATCGTCACCAATGACATCACCCACGTTCAGCGCAAACCTGATGTTCAATCACTTCCTCATCCACACATCAGAGCCTGATCCTAATCCTTCCCATAACCATATCTTCCCTGTACACCTTACCAAGCACCTATCCCTAACCCTAACCTTGTTTCCTGGTTGAATCCTCACTGACAAAATCGACATCCCCCATGCCTCACTGTAAACCTCCACCTCAATGTCGTCCATGCCATCACGTCAGAGCCAGATCCTAACTCTAAACATAGTCCTATACGTCTGGTACACCTTAGCAAACACAAACCCTAACTGTAGCCCAGGTCTCTTGACCTGACACAACATCACAATTGACATCATTCACGCTTCACCTCAACTCTGAATTACAATCGTACTCTCTAACTCACATCACAGGTGAAACCAAGCTCTAACCATAATCTAAACTCCCCATTTGCCTTAAAGAAATCGCAACCCAAATCCTAGCACTAGCCCATGGACCAAACCCTCACTGTCACCTTCGACGTCACCCAGGCTTCACCGTAACCTTGAACTGCAATCTCGTACTCACCCTCACATCAGAGACAGATGCAAACACTGATAGTAACCCTACACTCCCCATTAACCTTAATGAACATGCAACCCTAAAGCAAGCACTTGTCCCTGGACCTTAACCCTTAGAGTCACCATTGACACCACTGAAGGTTATCTTTAAAAATGGATTTAAATCTTGTCCTCACAGTCACATCAGAGACAGTCTCTAACTCTACCTGCAAACCTACCCTCACTGTACACCATTCCATACACCTGATCTGAAACCCTGCCCAGGTCTTCCAACGTGACCCCTCACCACCACCATCACCATCACTCATGTCTAAGAAACATCATGAAAGTCTATCTCGCAATCACCCTCACAATCAGAGCTGGATCCTGACTCTAACCATATCCTTATCCTCCACTTACAGCTAAACCACCACTTAAACTTAACCCTGGACTGCAACCAGGACCTGAAACCTCACTGTCACCATCGATGTTACCCATGCTTCACCATAATCCTGATGTTCAATCTCGTCCTCACCCTCACAACAGAGCCGGATTGTTAGCCTAAACAAAACCATGTGCTCCCTGTACACCTTTCAGAACACCTAACCCTAACCCTAGACCTAGCCCATGGAACTGAACCCTGACAGTCACCATCGACATCACCCAGGCTTCAGCGTAAACCTGATGTTCAATCTCTTCTCATCCTCACATCAGAGCCCAATTCTAACCCTTCCCATAACCGTATCTTCCCTGTACACCTTACCAAACACCTAACCCTAACCCTAGCCCTAGCCCATGGAATTGAACCTTGACGGTCACCATCGACATCACCCAGGCTTCAGCGTAAACCCGATGTGCAATCCCATCCTCATCCTCACATCAGAGCCCGACTCAAACCCTTCCCATAACCGTATCTTCCCTGTACACCTTACCAAACACCTAACCCTAACCCTAGCCTTGTTCCCTGGACTTACCCCTCACCATCACCATCAATGTCCCCTACGCTTCAATGAAAACCTCGACCTCAATCTATCCCTCAACATCACATCAGAGGTGAATCCTAAGCAAAATGATAAACCAATCCTCCCTGTACACATTACAGGACACCTAACCCTAAACCTAACCTTGTTCACTGGCCTGTACCCTCTCTGTTAAAATCGACATCTCCCATGCGTCACTGTAAACCTCCGTGTCAATCTCACCCTCACCATCACATCAGAGTCACACCCTAACCTCAAACGTAGTCCCGTATGTTCCATACACCTCAGTGAAAACCAACCTTCTCTCTACTGCTGGTCATTTGACATGACCACACAACATCTCAATTGACATCTTCCATGCTTCACCTTAATCCTGAATTACAATCATACTCTCTAACTCACATCAGAGCTGGGCCCTAATGCTAACCATAATCCAAACTCCTCGTTCATGTTAAAGAACTAGTATCCATTAACCTAGCCCTAGCCCATGGATCTGAATCATCACCATCACCATCGATGTCACTGAGAATTAACCATAAACTGGATCTTCAATCTCGTACTCACCCTCACATCAGAGACAGACCCTAACTCTAATTGTAACCCTATCTTCGCCATAAACCTAAACAAACACCCAACCCTAACCCTAGTCTTTGTCCCTGGACATTGTCCCTCAGCGTCACCACTGACTTCACCGAAGGTTCGCTTTATCCATGGATTTAAATCTTGTCTTCGTAATCACTTCAGAGACAGACTCTAACTCTCACCATACATTTACCCTCAATGTTCACCATTTCGTACACCTAATACGATACCCTGCCCACGTCCTTCGCTCTGACCCCTCACCACAAACACCACCATCAAGCATGTCTATCAAAAAGAGTGAATATCATTCTCACAATCACCCTCACTTTAGAGCTGGATCCCGACTCTAACCATATCCCTATCCTCCATGCACAGTTAAACCAACACCGAAACCTAACCCTAGCTTGGCTCCTGGACCTGAAACCGCACAATCACCAACGATGTCACCCAGAATTCTCCGTAAACCCGATGTTCAATCTCGTCCTCAACCGCACTACAGAGCCAGATCATAAGCCTAAATGAAACCATATAGTCCCTGTTCACCTTACCAAACACCTAACCCTACCCCTAGCCCTAGCCCATGGACCTAATACCTCACAATCACCATTGACATCACCCAGGCTTCAGCGTAAACCTGATGTTCAATCTCGTCCTGATCCTCACGTCAGAGCCCAATCCGAACCCTTCCCATAACAATATCTCCCCCGTACACCTTGCCAAACACTTAACCCTGAACCTAGCCTTGTTTCCTTGACTTACCCCTCACTGTCACCATCAGCGTCCCCCATGCCTCACTGTAAAACTCCTCCTCAGTGTACCCCTTCACCTCACATCAGAGCTGGATCCTAAGCATAACGATAACCCTCTCCTCCCAGTACAACTTACAGAACACCAAACCCTAACCCTAACCTTGTTCACTGACCAAAACCCTCACCGTCAAAATCGACATCTAACACACCTCACAGTAAACGTCAAGAACAATCTCACCCTTGGGCTCACATCAGAGCTACATCCTAACTTTAAACATAGTCCTGTATGTCCCGTAAAACTTTGCGAACACCAACCCTAACTCGAGTGCTGATCACTAGACCTGACCCCTCAGCATCATATTTGACATCATCCACGCTTCACCTTAAACCTGAATTACAATCATACTCTCTACTTCACATCACACCAGACCCAAATTCTAACTGTAATCTAAACTCCCCATTCGCCTTAAAGAACTACCAACTATAATACTAGCCCTAGCCCATGGATCTAACCTACACCGCCACCTTCGAGGTCAACACATGCTTCACCGGTAACTTAAACTTCCATCTCGTCCTTACCCTCATATAAGAGACAGACCCTAAATCAAATCGTAACCCTAACTTCCCCATAAAACTTAAGTTACACCCAAGCCTAACACTAGCCCTTGTCCGTGGACATTGCCCCTCACCATCACCATTGACAACACACAAGGTTCCCTTTAAACATGGATTTAAATCTGGCCCCCTACTCGCATCAGAGACAGTCCCAAACTCAAAATGTAACCCTCTCCTCACTGTTCACCGTTCGTACACCTGACCCAAAACCCTGCCCAGTTTCTTCGACCTGACCCCTCACCACCGACAGCACCATGACTCATGTCTAACAAAAATCATGAAGGTCTGTATCGAAAATGACATCAGGTCAGAGCTGGATCCTGATTCCTACCATACCCCAATCCTCCACGTACAGCGAACTGAACACCGACACCTAAACCTAGACCTGGCCCCTGGACCTGAAACCTCATCGTCACCAATGACATCACCCACGTTCAGCGCAAACCTGATGTTCAATCACTTCCTCATCCACACATCAGAGCCTGATCCTAATCCTTCCCATAACCATATCTTCCCTGTACACCTTACCAAGCACCTATCCCTAACCCTAACCTTGTTTCCTGGTTGAATCCTCACTGACAAAATCGACATCCCCCATGCCTCACTGTAAACCTCCACCTCAATGTCGTCCATGCCATCACGTCAGAGCCAGATCCTAACTCTAAACATAGTCCTATACGTCTGGTACACCTTAGCAAACACAAACCCTAACTGTAGCCCAGGTCTCTTGACCTGACACAACATCACAATTGACATCATTCACGCTTCACCTCAACTCTGAATTACAATCGTACTCTCTAACTCACATCACAGGTGAAACCAAGCTCTAACCATAATCTAAACTCCCCATTTGCCTTAAAGAAATCGCAACCCAAATCCTAGCACTAGCCCATGGACCAAACCCTCACTGTCACCTTCGACGTCACCCAGGCTTCACCGTAACCTTGAACTGCAATCTCGTACTCACCCTCACATCAGAGACAGATGCAAACACTGATAGTAACCCTACACTCCCCATTAACCTTAATGAACATGCAACCCTAAAGCAAGCACTTGTCCCTGGACCTTAACCCTTAGAGTCACCATTGACACCACTGAAGGTTATCTTTAAAAATGGATTTAAATCTTGTCCTCACAGTCACATCAGAGACAGTCTCTAACTCTACCTGCAAACCTACCCTCACTGTACACCATTCCATACACCTGATCTGAAACCCTGCCCAGGTCTTCCAACGTGACCCCTCACCACCACCATCACCATCACTCATGTCTAAGAAACATCATGAAAGTCTATCTCGCAATCACCCTCACAATCAGAGCTGGATCCTGACTCTAACCATATCCCTATCCTCCACTTACAGCTAAACCACCACTTAAACTTAACCCTGGACTGCAACCAGGACCTGAAACCTCACTGTCACCATCGATGTTACCCATGCTTCACCATAAACCTGATGTTCAATCTCGTCCTCACCCTCACAACAGAGCCGGATTGTTAGCCTAAACAAAACCATGTGCTCCCTGTACACCTTTCCGAACACCTAACCCTAACCCTAGACCTAGCCCATGGAACTGAACCCTGACAGTCACCATCGACATCACCCAGGCTTCAGCGTAAACCTGATGTTCAATCTCTTCCTCATCCTCACATCAGAGCCCAATTCTAACCCTTCCCATAACCGTATCTTCCCTGTACACCTTACCAAACACCTAACCCTAACCCTAGCCCTAGCCCATGGAATTGAACCTTGACGGTCACCATCGACATCACCCAGGCTTCAGCGTAAACCCGATGTGCAATCCCATCCTCATCCTCACATCAGAGCCCGACTCAAACCCTTCCCATAACCGTATCTTCCCTGTACACCTTACCAAACACCTAACCCTAACCCTAGCCTTGTTCCCTGGACTTACCCCTCACCATCACCATCAATGTCCCCTACGCTTCAATGAAAACCTCGACCTCAATCTATCCCTCAACATCACATCAGAGGTGAATCCTAAGCAAAATGATAAACCAATCCTCCCTGTACACATTACAGGACACCTAACCCTAAACCTAACCTTGTTCACTGGCCTGTACCCTCTCTGTTAAAATCGACATCTCCCATGCGTCACTGTAAACCTCCGTGTCAATCTCACCCTCACCATCACATCAGAGTCACACCCTAACTCCAAACGTAGTCCCGTATGTTCCATACACCTCAGTGAAAACCAACCTTCTCTCTACTGCTGGTCATTTGACATGACCACACAACATCTCAATTGACATCTTCCATGCTTCACCTTAATCCTGAATTACAATCATACTCTCTAACTCACATCAGAGCTGGGCCCTAATGCTAACCATAATCCAAACTCCTCGTTCATGTTAAAGAACTAGTATCCATTAACCTAGCCCTAGCCCATGGATCTGAATCATCACCATCACCATCGATGTCACTGAGAATTAACCATAAACTGGATCTTCAATCTCGTACTCACCCTCACATCAGAGACAGACCCTAACTCTAATTGTAACCCTATCTTCGCCATAAACCTAAACAAACACCCAACCCTAACCCTAGTCTTTGTCCCTGGACATTGTCCCTCAGCGTCACCACTGACTTCACCGAAGGTTCGCTTTATCCATGGATTTAAATCTTGTCTTCGTAATCACTTCAGAGACAGACTCTAACTCTCACCATACATTTACCCTCAATGTTCACCATTTCGTACACCTAATACGATACCCTGCCCACATCCTTCGCTCTGACCCCTCACCACAAACACCACCATCAAGCATGTCTACCAAAAAGAGTGAATATCATTCTCACAATCACCCTCACTTTAGAGCTGGATCCCGACTCTAACCATATCCCTATCCTCCATGCACAGTTAAACCAACACCGAAACCTAACCCTAGCTTGGCTCCTGGACCTGAAACCGCACAATCACCAACGATGTCACCCAGAATTCTCCGTAAACCCGATGTTCAATCTCGTCCTCAACCGCACTACAGAGCCAGATCATAAGCCTAAATGAAACCATATAGTCCCTGTACACCTTACCAAACACCTAACCCTACCCCTAGCCCTAGCCCATGGACCTAATACCTCACAATCACCATTGACATCACCCAGGCTTCAGCGTAAACCTGATGTTCAATCTCGTCCTGATCCTCACGTCAGAGCCCAATCCGAACCCTTCCCATAACAATATCTCCCCCGTACACCTTGCCAAACACTTAACCCTGAACCTAGCCTTGTTTCCTTGACTTACCCCTCACTGTCACCATCAGCGTCCCCCATGCCTCACTGTAAAACTCCTCCTCAGTGTACCCCTTCACCTCACATCAGAGCTGGATCCTAAGCATAACGATAACCCTCTCCTCCCAGTACAACTTACAGAACACCAAACCCTAACCCTAACCTTGTTCACTGACCAAAACCCTCACCGTCAAAATCGACATCTAACACACCTCACAGTAAACGTCAAGAACAATCTCACCCTTGGGCTCACATCAGAGCTACATCCTAACTTTAAACATAGTCCTGTATGTCCCGTAAAACTTTGCGAACACCAACCCTAACTCGAGTGCTGATCACTAGACCTGACCCCTCAGCATCATATTTGACATCATCCACGCTTCACCTTAAACCTGAATTACAATCATACTCTCTACTTCACATCACACCAGACCCAAATTCTAACTGTAATCTAAACTCCCCATTCGCCTTAAAGAACTACCAACTATAATACTAGCCCTAGCCCATGGATCTAACCTACACCGCCACCTTCGAGGTCAACACATGCTTCACCGGTAACTTAAACTTCCATCTCGTCCTTACCCTCATATAAGAGACAGACCCTAAATCAAATCGTAACCCTAACTTCCCCATAAAACTTAAGTTACACCCAAGCCTAACACTAGCCCTTGTCCGTGGACATTGCCCCTCACCATCACCATTGACAACACACAAGGTTCCCTTTAAACATGGATTTAAATCTGGCCCCCTACTCACATCAGAGACAGTCCCAAACTCAAAATGTAACCCTCTCCTCACTGTTCACCGTTCGTACACCTGACCCAAAACCCTGCCCAGTTTCTTCGACCCGACCCCTCACCACCGACAGCACCATGACTCATGTCTAACAAAAATCATGAAGGTCTGTATCGAAAATGACATCAGGTCAGAGCTGGATCCTGATTCCTACCATACCCCAATCCTCCACGTACAGCGAACTGAACACCGACACCTAAACCTAGACCTGGCCCCTGGACCTGAAACCTCATCGTCACCAATGACATCACCCACGTTCAGCGCAAACCTGATGTTCAATCACTTCCTCATCCACACATCAGAGCCTGATCCTAATCCTTCCCATAACCATATCTTCCCTGTACACCTTACCAAGCACCTATCCCTAACCCTAACCTTGTTTCCTGGTTGAATCCTCACTGACAAAATCGACATCCCCCATGCCTCACTGTAAACCTCCACCTCAATGTCGTCCATGCCATCACGTCAGAGCCAGATCCTAACTCTAAACATAGTCCTATACGTCTGGTACACCTTAGCAAACACAAACCCTAACTGTAGCCCAGGTCTCTTGACCTGACACAACATCACAATTGACATCATTCACGCTTCACCTCAACTCTGAATTACAATCGTACTCTCTAACTCACATCACAGGTGAAACCAAGCTCTAACCATAATCTAAACTCCCCATTTGCCTTAAAGAAATCGCAACCCAAATCCTAGCACTAGCCCATGGACCAAACCCTCACTGTCACCTTCGACGTCACCCAGGCTTCACCGTAACCTTGAACTGCAATCTCGTACTCACCCTCACATCAGAGACAGATGCAAACACTGATAGTAACCCTACACTCCCCATTAACCTTAATGAACATGCAACCCTAAAGCAAGCACTTGTCCCTGGACCTTAACCCTTAGAGTCACCATTGACACCACTGAAGGTTATCTTTAAAAATGGATTTAAATCTTGTCCTCACAGTCACATCAGAGACAGTCTCTAACTCTACCTGCAAACCTACCCTCACTGTACACCATTCCATACACCTGATCTGAAACCCTGCCCAGGTCTTCCAACGTGACCCCTCACCACCACCATCACCATCACTCATGTCTAAGAAACATCATGAAAGTCTATCTCGCAATCACCCTCACAATCAGAGCTGGATCCTGACTCTAACCATATCCCTATCCTCCACTTACAGCTAAACCACCACTTCAACTTAACCCTGGACTGCAACCAGGACCTGAAACCTCACTGTCACCATCGATGTTACCCATGCTTCACCATAAACCTGATGTTCAATCTCGTCCTCACCCTCACAACAGAGCCGGATTGTTAGCCTAAACAAAACCATGTGCTCCCTGTACACCTTTCCGAACACCTAACCCTAACCCTAGACCTAGCCCATGGAACTGAACCCTGACAGTCACCATCGACATCACCCAGGCTTCAGCGTAAACCTGATGTTCAATCTCTTCCTCATCCTCACATCAGAGCCCAATTCTAACCCTTCCCATAACCGTATCTTCCCTGTACACCTTACCAAACACCTAACCCTAACCCTAGCCCTAGCCCATGGAATTGAACCTTGACGGTCACCATCGACATCACCCAGGCTTCAGCGTAAACCCGATGTGCAATCCCATCCTCATCCTCACATCAGAGCCCGACTCAAACCCTTCCCATAAACGTATCTTCCCTGTACACCTTACCAAACACCTAACCCTAACCCTAGCCTTGTTCCCTGGACTTACCCCTCACCATCACCATCAATGTCCCCTACGCTTCAATGAAAACCTCGACCTCAATCTATCCCTCAACATCACATCAGAGGTGAATCCTAAGCAAAATGATAAACCAATCCTCCCTGTACACATTACAGGACACCTAACCCTAAACCTAACCTTGTTCACTGGCCTGTACCCTCTCTGTTAAAATCGACATCTCCCATGCGTCACTGTAAACCTCCGTGTCAATCTCACCCTCACCATCACATCAGAGTCACACCCTAACTCCAAACGTAGTCCCGTATGTTCCATACACCTCAGTGAAAACCAACCTTCTCTCTACTGCTGGTCATTTGACATGACCACACAACATCTCAATTGACATCTTCCATGCTTCACCTTAATCCTGAATTACAATCATACTCTCTAACTCACATCAGAGCTGGGCCCTAATGCTAACCATAATCCAAACTCCTCGTTCATGTTAAAGAACTAGTATCCATTAACCTAGCCCTAGCCCATGGATCTGAATCATCACCATCACCATCGATGTCACTGAGAATTAACCATAAACTGGATCTTCAATCTCGTACTCACCCTCACATCAGAGACAGACACTAACTCTAATTGTAACCCTATCTTCGCCATAAACCTAAACAAACACCCAACCCTAACCCTAGTCTTTGTCCCTGGACATTGTCCCTCAGCGTCACCACTGACTTCACCGAAGGTTCGCTTTATCCATGGATTTAAATCTTGTCTTCGTAATCACTTCAGAGACAGACTCTAACTCTCACCATACATTTACCCTCAATGTTCACCATTTCGTACACCTAATACGATACCCTGCCCACGTCCTTCGCTCTGACCCCTCACCACAAACACCACCATCAAGCATGTCTACCAAAAAGAGTGAATATCATTCTCACAATCACCCTCACTTTAGAGCTGGATCCCGACTCTAACCATATCCCTATCCTCCATGCACAGTTAAACCAACACCGAAACCTAACCCTAGCTTGGCTCCTGGACCTGAAACCGCACAATCACCAACGATGTCACCCAGAATTCTCCGTAAACCCGATGTTCAATCTCGTCCTCAACCGCACTACAGAGCCAGATCATAAGCCTAAATGAAACCATATAGTCCCTGTACACCTTACCAAACACCTAACCCTACCCCTAGCCCTAGCCCATGGACCTAATACCTCACAATCACCATTGACATCACCCAGGCTTCAGCGTAAACCTGATGTTCAATCTCGTCCTGATCCTCACGTCAGAGCCCAATCCGAACCCTTCCCATAACAATATCTCCCCCGTACACCTTGCCAAACACTTAACCCTGAACCTAGCCTTGTTTCCTTGACTTACCCCTCACTGTCACCATCAGCGTCCCCCATGCCTCACTGTAAAACTCCTCCTCAGTGTACCCCTTCACCTCACATCAGAGCTGGATCCTAAGCATAACGATAACCCTCTCCTCCCAGTACAACTTACAGAACACCAAACCCTAACCCTAACCTTGTTCACTGACCAAAACCCTCACCGTCAAAATCGACATCTAACACACCTCACAGTAAACGTCAAGAACAATCTCACCCTTGGGCTCACATCAGAGCTACATCCTAACTTTAAACATAGTCCTGTATGTCCCGTAAAACTTTGCGAACACCAACCCTAACTCGAGTGCTGATCACTAGACCTGACCCCTCAGCATCATATTTGACATCATCCACGCTTCACCTTAAACCTGAATTACAATCATACTCTCTACTTCACATCACACCAGACCCAAATTCTAACTGTAATCTAAACTCCCCATTCGCCTTAAAGAACTACCAACTATAATACTAGCCCTAGCCCATGGATCTAACCTACACCGCCACCTTCGAGGTCAACACATGCTTCACCGGTAACTTAAACTTCCATCTCGTCCTTACCCTCATATAAGAGACAGACCCTAAATCAAATCGTAACCCTAACTTCCCCATAAAACTTAAGTTACACCCAAGCCTAACACTAGCCCTTGTCCGTGGACATTGCCCCTCACCATCACCATTGACAACACACAAGGTTCCCTTTAAACATGGATTTAAATCTGGCCCCCTACTCACATCAGAGACAGTCCCAAACTCAAAATGTAACCCTCTCCTCACTGTTCACCGTTCGTACACCTGACCCAAAACCCTGCCCAGTTTCTTCGACCCGACCCCTCACCACCGACAGCACCATGACTCATGTCTAACAAAAATCATGAAGGTCTGTATCGAAAATGACATCAGGTCAGAGCTGGATCCTGATTCCTACCATACCCCAATCCTCCACGTACAGCGAACTGAACACCGACACCTAAACCTAGACCTGGCCCCTGGACCTGAAACCTCATCGTCACCAATGACATCACCCACGTTCAGCGCAAACCTGATGTTCAATCACTTCCTCATCCACACATCAGAGCCTGATCCTAATCCTTCCCATAACCATATCTTCCCTGTACACCTTACCAAGCACCTATCCCTAACCCTAACCTTGTTTCCTGGTTGAATCCTCACTGACAAAATCGACATCCCCCATGCCTCACTGTAAACCTCCACCTCAATGTCGTCCATGCCATCACGTCAGAGCCAGATCCTAACTCTAAACATAGTCCTATACGTCTGGTACACCTTAGCAAACACAAACCCTAACTGTAGCCCAGGTCTCTTGACCTGACACAACATCACAATTGACATCATTCACGCTTCACCTCAACTCTGAATTACAATCGTACTCTCTAACTCACATCACAGGTGAAACCAAGCTCTAACCATAATCTAAACTCCCCATTTGCCTTAAAGAAATCGCAACCCAAATCCTAGCACTAGCCCATGGACCAAACCCTCACTGTCACCTTCGACGTCACCCAGGCTTCACCGTAACCTTGAACTGCAATCTCGTACTCACCCTCACATCAGAGACAGATGCAAACACTGATAGTAACCCTACACTCCCCATTAACCCTAATGAACATGCAACCATAAAGCAAGCACTTGTCCCTGGACCTTAACCCTTAGAGTCACCATTGACACCACTGAAGGTTATCTTTAAAAATGGATTTAAATCTTGTCCTCACAGTCACATCAGAGACAGTCTCTAACTCTACCTGCAAACCTACCCTCACTGTACACCATTCCATACACCTGATCTGAAACCCTGCCCAGGTCTTCCAACGTGACCCCTCACCACCACCATCACCATCACTCATGTCTAAGAAACATCATGAAAGTCTATCTCGCAATCACCCTCACAATCAGAGCTGGATCCTGACTCTAACCATATCCCTATCCTCCACTTACAGCTAAACCACCACTTCAACTTAACCCTGGACTGCAACCAGGACCTGAAACCTCACTGTCACCATCGATGTTACCCATGCTTCACCATAAACCTGATGTTCAATCTCGTCCTCACCCTCACAACAGAGCCGGATTGTTAGCCTAAACAAAACCATGTGCTCCCTGTACACCTTTCCGAACACCTAACCCTAACCCCAGACCTAGCCCATGGAACTGAACCCTGACAGTCACCATCGACATCACCCAGGCTTCAGCGTAAACCTGATGTTCAATCTCTTCCTCATCCTCACATCAGAGCCCAATTCTAACCCTTCCCATAACCGTATCTTCCCTGTACACCTTACCAAACACCTAACCCTAACCCTAGCCCTAGCCCATGGAATTGAACCTTGACGGTCACCATCGACATCACCCAGGCTTCAGCGTAAACCCGATGTGCAATCCCATCCTCATCCTCACATCAGAGCCCGACTCAAACCCTTCCCATAACCGTATCTTCCCTGTACACCTTACCAAACACCTAACCCTAACCCTAGCCTTGTTCCCTGGACTTACCCCTCACCATCACCATCAATGTCCCCTACGCTTCAATGAAAACCTCGACCTCAATCTATCCCTCAACATCACATCAGAGGTGAATCCTAAGCAAAATGATAAACCAATCCTCCCTGTACACATTACAGGACACCTAACCCTAAACCTAACCTTGTTCACTGGCCTGTACCCTCTCTGTTAAAATCGACATCTCCCATGCGTCACTGTAAACCTCCGTGTCAATCTCACCCTCACCATCACATCAGAGTCACACCCTAACTCCAAACGTAGTCCCGTATGTTCCATACACCTCAGTGAAAACCAACCTTCTCTCTACTGCTGGTCATTTGACATGACCACACAACATCTCAATTGACATCTTCCATGCTTCACCTTAATCCTGAATTACAATCATACTCTCTAACTCACATCAGAGCTGGGCCCTAATGCTAACCATAATCCAAACTCCTCGTTCATGTTAAAGAACTAGTATCCATTAACCTAGCCCTAGCCCATGGATCTGAATCATCACCATCACCATCGATGTCACTGAGAATTAACCATAAACTGGATCTTCAATCTCGTACTCACCCTCACATCAGAGACAGACCCTAACTCTAATTGTAACCCTATCTTCGCCATAAACCTAAACAAACACCCAACCCTAACCCTAGTCTTTGTCCCTGGACATTGTCCCTCAGCGTCACCACTGACTTCACCGAAGGTTCGCTTTATCCATGGATTTAAATCTTGTCTTCGTAATCACTTCAGAGACAGACTCTAACTCTCACCATACATTTACCCTCAATGTTCACCATTTCGTACACCTAATACGATACCCTGCCCACGTCCTTCGCTCTGACCCCTCACCACAAACACCACCATCAAGCATGTCTATCAAAAAGAGTGAATATCATTCTCACAATCACCCTCACTTTAGAGCTGGATCCCGACTCTAACCATATCCCTATCCTCCATGCACAGTTAAACCAACACCGAAACCTAACCCTAGCTTGGCTCCTGGACCTGAAACCGCAGAATCACCAACGATGTCACCCAGAATTCTCCGTAAACCCGATGTTCAATCTCGTCCTCAACCGCACTACAGAGCCAGATCATAAGCCTAAATGAAACCATATAGTCCCTGTACACCTTACCAAACACCTAACCCTACCCCTAGCCCTAGCCCATGGACCTAATACCTCACAATCACCATTGACATCACCCAGGCTTCAGCGTAAACCTGATGTTCAATCTCGTCCTGATCCTCACGTCAGAGCCCAATCCGAACCCTTCCCATAACAATATCTCCCCCGTACACCTTGCCAAACACTTAACCCTGAACCTAGCCTTGTTTCCTTGACTTACCCCTCACTGTCACCATCAGCGTCCCCCATGCCTCACTGTAAAACTCCTCCTCAGTGTACCCCTTCACCTCACATCAGAGCTGGATCCTAAGCATAACGATAACCCTCTCCTCCCAGTACAACTTACAGAACACCAAACCCTAACCCTAACCTTGTTCACTGACCAAAACCCTCACCGTCAAAATCGACATCTAACACACCTCACAGTAAACGTCAAGAACAATCTCACCCTTGGGCTCACATCAGAGCTACATCCTAACTTTAAACATAGTCCTGTATGTCCCGTAAAACTTTGCGAACACCAACCCTAACTCGAGTGCTGATCACTAGACCTGACCCCTCAGCATCATATTTGACATCATCCACGCTTCACCTTAAACCTGAATTACAATCATACTCTCTACTTCACATCACACCAGACCCAAATTCTAACTGTAATCTAAACTCCCCATTCGCCTTAAAGAACTACCAACTATAATACTAGCCCTAGCCCATGGATCTAACCTACACCGCCACCTTCGAGGTCAACACATGCTTCACCGGTAACTTAAACTTCCATCTCGTCCTTACCCTCATATAAGAGACAGACCCTAAATCAAATCGTAACCCTAACTTCCCCATAAAACTTAAGTTACACCCAAGCCTAACACTAGCCCTTGTCCGTGGACATTGCCCCTCACCATCACCATTGACAACACACAAGGTTCCCTTTAAACGTGGATTTAAATCTGGCCCCCTACTCACATCAGAGACAGTCCCAAACTCAAAATGTAACCCTCTCCTCACTGTTCACCGTTCGTACACCTGACCCAAAACCCTGCCCAGTTTCTTTGACCCGACCCCTCACCACCGACAGCACCATGACTCATGTCTAACAAAAATCATGAAGGTCTGTATCGAAAATGACATCAGGTCAGAGCTGGATCCTGATTCCTACCATACCCCAATCCTCCACGTACAGCGAACTGAACACCGACACCTAAACCTAGACCTGGCCCCTGGACCTGAAACCTCATCATCACCAATGACATCACCCACGTTCAGCGCAAACCTGATGTTCAATCGCTTCCTCATCCACACATCAGAGCCTGATCCTAATCCTTCCCATAACCATATCTTCCCTGTACACCTTACCAAGCACCTATCCCTAACCCTAACCTTGTTTCCTGGTTGAATCCTCACTGACAAAATCGACATCCCCCATGCCTCACTGTAAACCTCCACCTCAATGTCGTCCATGCCATCACGTCAGAGCCAGATCCTAACTCTAAACATAGTCCTATACGTCTGGTACACCTTAGCAAACACAAACCCTAACTGTAGCCCAGGTCTCTTGACCTGACACAACATCACAATTGACATCATTCACGCTTCACCTCAACTCTGAATTACAATCGTACTCTCTAACTCACATCACAGGTGAAACCAAGCTCTAACCATAATCTAAACTCCCCATTTGCCTTAAAGAAATCGCAACCCAAATCCTAGCACTAGCCCATGGACCAAACCCTCACTGTCACCTTCGACGTCACCCAGGCTTCACCGTAACCTTGAACTGCAATCTCGTACTCACCCTCACATCAGAGACAGATGCAAACACTGATAGTAACCCTACACTCCCCATTAACCTTAATGAACATGCAACCCTAAAGCAAGCACTTGTCCCTGGACCTTAACCCTTAGAGTCACCATTGACACCACTGAAGGTTATCTTTAAAAATGGATTTAAATCTTGTCCTCACAGTCACATCAGAGACAGTCTCTAACTCTACCTGCAAACCTACCCTCACTGTACACCATTCCATACACCTGATCTGAAACCCTGCCCAGGTCTTCCAACGTGACCCCTCACCACCACCATCACCATCACTCATGTCTAAGAAACATCATGAAAGTCTATCTCGCAATCACCCTCACAATCAGAGCTGGATCCTGACTCTAACCATATCCCTATCCTCCACTTACAGCTAAACCACCACTTCAACTTAACCCTGGACTGCAACCAGGACCTGAAACCTCACTGTCACCATCGATGTTACCCATGCTTCACCATAAACCTGATGTTCAATCTCGTCCTCACCCTCACAACAGAGCCGGATTGTTAGCCTAAACAAAACCATGTGCTCCCTGTACACCTTTCCGAACACCTAACCCTAACCCTAGACCTAGCCCATGGAACTGAACCCTGACAGTCACCATCGACATCACCCAGGCTTCAGCGTAAACCTGATGTTCAATCTCTTCCTCATCCTCACATCAGAGCCCAATTCTAACCCTTCCCATAACCGTATCTTCCCTGTACACCTTACCAAACACCTAACCCTAACCCTAGCCCTAGCCCATGGAATTGAACCTTGACGGTCACCATCGACATCACCCAGGCTTCAGCGTAAACCCGATGTGCAATCCCATCCTCATCCTCACATCAGAGCCCGACTCAAACCCTTCCCATAACCGTATCTTCCCTGTACACCTTACCAAACACCTAACCCTAACCCTAGCCTTGTTCCCTGGACTTACCCCTCACCATCACCATCAATGTCCCCTACGCTTCAATGAAATCCTCGACCTCAATCTATCCCTCAACATCACATCAGAGGTGAATCCTAAGCAAAATGATAAACCAATCCTCCCTGTACACATTACAGGACACCTAACCCTAAACCTAACCTTGTTCACTGGCCTGTACCCTCTCTGTTAAAATCGACATCTCCCATGCGTCACTGTAAACCTCCGTGTCAATCTCACCCTCACCATCACATCAGAGTCACACCCTAACTCCAAACGTAGTCCCGTATGTTCCATACACCTCAGTGAAAACCAACCTTCTCTCTACTGCTGGTCATTTGACATGACCACACAACATCTCAATTGACATCTTCCATGCTTCACCTTAATCCTGAATTACAATCATACTCTCTAACTCACATCAGAGCTGGGCCCTAATGCTAACCATAATCCAAACTCCTCGTTCATGTTAAAGAACTAGTATCCATTAACCTAGCCCTAGCCCATGGATCTGAATCATCACCATCACCATCGATGTCACTGAGAATTAACCATAAACTGGATCTTCAATCTCGTACTCACCCTCACATCAGAGACAGACCCTAACTCTAATTGTAACCCTATCTTCGCCATAAACCTAAACAAACACCCAACCCTAACCCTAGTCTTTGTCCCTGGACATTGTCCCTCAGCGTCACCACTGAATTCACCGAAGGTTCGCTTTATCCATGGATTTAAATCTTGTCTTCGTAATCACTTCAGAGACAGACTCTAACTCTCACCATACATTTACCCTCAATGTTCACCATTTCGTACACCTAATACGATACCCTGCCCACGTCCTTCGCTCTGACCCCTCACCACAAACACCACCATCAAGCATGTCTATCAAAAAGAGTGAATATCATTCTCACAATCACCCTCACTTTAGAGCTGGATCCTGACTCTAACCATATCCCTATCCTCCATGCACAGTTAAACCAACACCGAAACCTAACCCTAGCTTGGCTCCTGGACCTGAAACCGCACAATCACCAACGATGTCACCCAGAATTCTCCGTAAACCCGATGTTCAATCTCGTCCTCAACCGCACTACAGAGCCAGATCATAAGCCTAAATGAAACCATATAGTCCCTGTACACCTTACCAAACACCTAACCCTACCCCTAGCCCTAGCCCATGGACCTAATACCTCACAATCACCATTGACATCACCCAGGCTTCAGAGTAAACCTGATGTTCAATCTCGTCCTGATCCTCACGTCAGAGCCCAATCCGAACCCTTCCCATAACAATATCTCCCCCGTACACCTTGCCAAACACTTAACCCTGAACCTAGCCTTGTTTCCTTGACTTACCCCTCACTGTCACCATCAGCGTCCCCCATGCCTCACTGTAAAACTCCTCCTCAGTGTACCCCTTCACCTCACATCAGAGCTGGATCCTAAGCATAACGATAACCCTCTCCTCCCAGTACAACTTACAGAACACCAAACCCTAACCCTAACCTTGTTCACTGACCAAAACCCTCACCGTCAAAATCGACATCTAACACACCTCACAGTAAACGTCAAGAACAATCTCACCCTTGGGCTCACATCAGAGCTACATCCTAACTTTAAACATAGTCCTGTATGTCCCGTAAAACTTTGCGAACACCAACCCTAACTCGAGTGCTGATCACTAGACCTGACCCCTCAGCATCATATTTGACATCATCCACGCTTCACCTTAAACCTGAATTACAATCATACTCTCTACTTCACATCACACCAGACCCAAATTCTAACTGTAATCTAAACTCCCCATTCGCCTTAAAGAACTACCAACTATAATACTAGCCCTAGCCCATGGATCTAACCTACACCGCCACCTTCGAGGTCAACACATGCTTCACCGGTAACTTAAACTTCCATCTCGTCCTTACCCTCATATAAGAGACAGACCCTAAATCAAATCGTAACCCTAACTTCCAGATAAAACTTAAGTTACACCCAAGCCTAACACTAGCCCTTGTCCGTGGACATTGCCCCTCACCATCACCATTGACAACACACAAGGTTCCCTTTAAACATGGATTTAAATCTGGCCCCCTACTCTCATCAGAGACAGTCCCAAACTCAAAATGTAACCCTCTCCTCACTGTTCACCGTTCGTACACCTGACCCAAAACCCTGCCCAGTTTCTTCGACCTGACCCCTCACCACCGACAGCACCATGACTCATGTCTAACAGAAATCATGAAGGTCTGTATCGAAAATGACATCAGGTCAGAGCTGGATCCTGATTCCTACCATACCCCAATCCTCCACGTACAGCGAACTGAACACCGACACCTAAACCTAGACCTGGCCCCTGGACCTGAAACCTCATCGTCACCAATGACATCACCCACGTTCAGCGCAAACCTGATGTTCAATCACTTCCTCATCCACACATCAGAGCCTGATCCTAATCCTTCCCATAACCATATCTTCCCTGTACACCTTACCAAGCACCTATCCCTAACCCTAACCTTGTTTCCTGGTTGAATCCTCACTGACAAAATCGACATCCCCCATGCCTCACTGTAAACCTCCACCTCAATGTCGTCCATGCCATCACGTCAGAGCCAGGTCCTAACTCTAAACATAGTCCTATACGTCTGGTACACCTTAGCAAACACAAACCCTAACTGTAGCCCAGGTCTCTTGACCTGACACAACATCACAATTGACATCATTCACGCTTCACCTCAACTCTGAATTACAATCGTACTCTCTAACTCACATCACAGGTGAAACCAAGCTCTAACCATAATCTAAACTCCCCATTTGCCTTAAAGAAATCGCAACCCAAATCCTAGCACTAGCCCATGGACCAAACCCTCACTGTCACCTTCGACGTCACCCAGGCTTCACCGTAACCTTGAACTGCAATCTCGTACTCACCCTCACATCAGAGACAGATGCAAACACTGATAGTAACCCTACACTCCCCATTAACCTTAATAAACATGCAACCCTAAAGCAAGCACTTGTCCCTGGACCTTAACCCTTAGAGTCACCATTGACACCACTGAAGGTTATCTTTAAAAATGGATTTAAATCTTGTCCTCACAGTCACATCAGAGACAGTCTCTAACTCTACCTGCAAACCTACCCTCACTGTACACCATTCCATACACCTGATCTGAAACCCTGCCCAGGTCTTCCAACGTGACCCCTCACCACCACCATCACCATCACTCATGTCTAAGAAACATCATGAAAGTCTATCTCGCAATCACCCTCACAATCAGAGCTGGATCCTGACTCTAACCATATCCCTATCCTCCACTTACAGCTAAACCACCACTTCAACTTAACCCTGGACTGCAACCAGGACCTGAAACCTCACTGTCACCATCGATGTTACCCATGCTTCACCATAAACCTGATGTTCAATCTCGTCCTCACCCTCACAACAGAGCCGGATTGTTAGCCTAAACAAAACCATGTGCTCCCTGTACACCTTTCCGAACACCTAACCCTAACCCTAGACCTAGCCCATGGAACTGAACCCTGACAGTCACCATCGACATCACCCAGGCTTCAGCGTAAACCTGATGTTCAATCTCTTCCTCATCCTCACATCAGAGCCCAATTCTAACCCTTCCCATAACCGTATCTTCCCTGTACACCTTACCAAACACCTAACCCTAACCCTAGCCCTAGCCCATGGAATTGAACCTTGACGGTCACCATCGACATCACCCAGGCTTCAGCGTAAACCCGATGTGCAATCCCATCCTCATCCTCACATCAGAGCCCGACTCAAACCCTTCCCATAACCGTATCTTCCCTGTACACCTTACCAAACACCTAACCCTAACCCTAGCCTTGTTCCCTGGACTTACCCCTCACCATCACCATCAATGTCCCCTACGCTTCAATGAAAACCTCGACCTCAATCTATCCCTTAACATCACATCAGAGGTGAATCCTAAGCAAAATGATAAACCAATCCTCCCTGTACACATTACAGGACACCTAACCCTAAACCTAACCTTGTTCACTGGCCTGTACCCTCTCTGTTAAAATCGACATCTCCCATGCGTCACTGTAAACCTCCGTGTCAATCTCACCCTCACCATCACATCAGAGTCACACCCTAACTCCAAACGTAGTCCCGTATGTTCCATACACCTCAGTGAAAACCAACCTTCTCTCTACTGCTGGTCATTTGACATGACCACACAACATCTCAGTTGACATCTTCCATGCTTCACCTTAATCCTGAATTACAATCATACTCTCTAACTCACATCAGAGCTGGGCCCTAATGCTAACCATAATCCAAACTCCTCGTTCATGTTAAAGAACTAGTATCCATTAACCTAGCCCTAGCCCATGGATCTGAATCATCACCATCACCATCGATGTCACTGAGAATTAACCATAAACTGGATCTTCAATCTCGTACTCACCCTCACATCAGAGACAGACCCTAACTCTAATTGTAACCTTATCTTCGCCATAAACCTAAACAAACACCCAACCCTAACCCTAGTCTTTGTCCCTGGACATTGTCCCTCAGCGTCACCACTGACTTCACCAAAGGTTCGCTTTAGCCATGGATTTAAATCTTGTCTTCGTAATCACTTCAGAGACAGACTCTAACTCTCACCATACATTTACCCTCAATGTTCATCATTTCGTACACCTAATACGATACCCTGCCCACGTCCTTCGCTCTGACCCCTCACCACAAACACCACCATCAAGCATGTCTATCAAAAAGAGTGAATATCATTCTCACAATCACCCTCACTTTAGAGCTGGATCCTGACTCTAACCATACCCCTATCCTCCATGCACAGTTAAACCAACACCGAAACCTAACCCTAGCTTGGCTCCTGGACCTGAAACCGCACAATCACCAACGATGTCACCCAGAATTCTCCGTAAACCCGATGTTCAATCTCGTCCTCAACTGCACTACAGAGCCAGATCATAAGCCTAAATGAAACCATATAGTCCCTGTACACCTTACCAAACACCTAACCCTACCCCTAGCCCTAGCCCATGGACCTAATACCTCACAATCACCATTGACATCACCCAGGCTTCAGCGTAAACCTGATGTTCAATCTCGTCCTGATCCTCACGTCAGAGACCAATCCGAACCCTTCCCATAACAATATCTGCCCCGTACACCTTGCCAAACACTTAACCCTGAACCTAGCCTTGTTTCCTTGACTTACCCCTCACTGTCACCATCAGCGTCCCCCATGCCTCACTGTAAAACTCCTCCTCAGTGTACCCCTTCACCTCACATCAGAGCTGGATCCTAAGCATAACGATAACCCTCTCCTCCCAGTACAACTTACAGAACACCAAACCCTAACCCTAACCTTGTTCACTGACCAAAACCCTCACCGTCAAAATCGACATCTAACACACCTCACAGTAAACGTCAAGAACAATCTCACACTTGGGCTCACATCAGAGCTACATCCTAACTTTAAACATAGTCCTGTATGTCCCGTAAAACTTTGCGAACACCAACCCTAACTCGAGTGCTGATCACTAGACCTGACACCTCAGCATCATATTTGACATCATCCACGCTTCACCTTAAACCTGAATTACAATCATACTCTCTACTTCACATCACACCAGACCCAAATTCTAACTGTAATCTAAACTCCCCATTCGCCTTAAAGAACTACCAACTATAATACTAGCCCTAGCCCATGGATCTAACCTACACCGCCACCTTCGAGGTCAACACATGCTTCACCGGTAACTTAAACTTCCATCTCGTCCTTACCCTCATATAAGAGACAGACCCTAAATCAAATCGTAACCCTAACTTCCCCATAAAACTTAAGTTACACCCAAGCCTAACACTAGCCCTTGTCCGTGGACATTGCCCCTCACCATCACCATTGACAACACACAAGGTTCCCTTTAAACGTGGATTTAAATCTGGCCCCCTACTCACATCAGAGACAGTCCCAAACTCAAAATGTAACCCTCTCCTCACTGTTCACCGTTCGTACACCTGACCCAAAACCCTGCCCAGTTTCTTCGACCCGACCCCTCACCACCGACAGCACCATGACTCATGTCTAAAAAAAATCATGAAGGTCTGTATGGAAAATGACATCAGGTCAGAACTGGATCCTGATTCCTACCATACCCCAATCCTCCACGTACAGCGAACTGAACACCGACACCTAAACCTAGACCTGGCCCCTGGACCTGAAACCTCATCGTCACCAATGACATCACCCACGTTCAGCGCAAACCTGATGTTCAATCACTTCCTCATCCACACATCAGAGCCTGATCCTAATCCTTCCCATAACCAAATCTTCCCTGTACACCTTACCGAGCACCTATCCCTAACCCTAACCTTGTTTCCTGGTTGAATCCTCACTGACAAAATCGACATCCCCCATTCCTCACTGTAAACCTCCACCTCAATGTCGTCCATGCCATCACGTCAGAGCCAGATCCTAACTCTAAACATAGTCCTATACGTCTGGTACACCTTAGCAAACACAAACCCTAACTGTAGCCCAGGTCTCTTGACCTGACACAACATCACAATTGACATCATTCACGCTTCACCTCAACTCTGAATTACAATCGTACTCTCTAAGTCACATCACAGGTGAAACCAAGCTCTAACCATAATCTAAACTCCCCGTTTGCCTTAAAGAAATCGCAACCCAAATCCTAGCACTAGCCCATTTACCAAACCCTCACTGTCACCTTCGACGTCACCCAGGCTTCACCGTAACCTTGAACTGCAATCTCGTACTCACCCTCACATCAGAGACAGATGCAAACACTGATAGTAACCCTACACTCCCCATTAACCTTAATGAACATGCAACCCTAAAGCAAGCACTTGTCCCTGGACCTTAACCCTTAGAGTCACCATTGACACCACTGAAGGTTATCTTTAAAAATGGATTTAAATCTTGTCCTCACAGTCACATCAGAGACAGTCTCTAACTCTACCTGCAAACCTACCCTCACTGTACACCATTCCATACACCTGATCTGAAACCCTGCCCAGGTCTTCCAACGTGACCCCTCACCACCACCATCACCATCACTCATGTCTAAGAAACATCATGAAAGTCTATCTCGCAATCACCCTCACAATCAGAGCTGGATCCTGACTCTAACCATATCCCTATCCTCCACTTACAGCTAAACCACCACTTAAACTTAACCCTGGACTGCAACCAGGACCTGAAACCTCACTGTCACCATCGATGTTACCCATGCTTCACCATAAACCTGATGTTCAATCTCGTCCTCACCCTCACAACAGAGCCGGATTGTTAGCCTAAACAAAACCATGTGCTCCCTGTACACCTTTCCGAACACCTAACCCTAACCCTAGACCTAGCCCATGGAACTGAACCCTGACAGTCACCATCGACATCACCCAGGCTTCAGCGTAAACCTGATGTTCAATCTCTTCCTCATCCTCACATCAGAGCCCAATTCTAACCCTTCCCATAACCGTATCTTCCCTGTACACCTTACCAAACACCTAACCCTAACCCTAGCCCTAGCCCATGGAATTGAACCTTGACGGTCACCATCGACATCACCCAGGCTTCAGCGTAAACCCGATGTGCAATCCCATCCTCATCCTCACATCAGAGCCCGACTCAAACCCTTCCCATAACCGTATCTTCCCTGTACACCTTACCAAACACCTAACCCTAACCCTAGCCTTGTTCCCTGGACTTACCCCTCACCATCACCATCAATGTCCCCTACGCTTCAATGAAAACCTCGACCTCAATCTATCCCTCAACATCACATCAGAGGTGAATCCTAAGCAAAATGATAAACCAATCCTCCCTGTACACATTACAGGACACCTAACCCTAAACCTAACCTTGTTCACTGGCCTGTACCCTCTCTGTTAAAATCGACATCTCCCATGCGTCACTGTAAACCTCCGTGTCAATCTCACCCTCACCATCACATCAGAGTCACACCCTAACTCCAAACGTAGTCCCGTATGTTCCATACACCTCAGTGAAAACCAACCTTCTCTCTACTGCTGGTCATTTGACATGACCACACAACATCTCAGTTGACATCTTCCATGCTTCACCTTAATCCTGAATTACAATCATACTCTCTAACTCACATCAGAGCTGGGCCCTAATGCTAACCATAATCCAAACTCCTCGTTCATGTTAAAGAACTAGTATCCATTAACCTAGCCCTAGCCCATGGATCTGAATCATCACCATCACCATCGATGTCACTGAGAATTAACCATAAACTGGATCTTCAATCTCGTACTCACCCTCACATCAGAGACAGACCCTAACTCTAATTGTAACCCTATCTTCGCCATAAACCTAAACAAACACCCAACCCTAACCCTAGTCTTTGTCCCTGGACATTGTCCCTCAGCGTCACCACTGACTTCACCAAAGGTTCGCTTTATCCATGGATTTAAATCTTGTCTTCGTAATCACTTCAGAGACAGACTCTAACTCTCACCATACATTTACCCTCAATGTTCATCATTTCGTACACCTAATACGATACCCTGCCCACGTCCTTCGCTCTGACCCCTCACCACAATCACCACCATCAAGCATGTCTATCAAAAAGAGTGAATATCATTCTCACAATCACCCTCACTTTAGAGCTGGATCCTGACTCTAACCATACCCCTATCCTCCATGCACAGTTAAACCAACACCGAAACCTAACCCTAGCTTGGCTCCTGGACCTGAAACCGCACAATCACCAACGATGTCACCCAGAATTCTCCGTAAACCCGATGTTCAATCTCGTCCTCAACCGCACTACAGAGCCAGATCATAAGCCTAAATGAAACCATATAGTCCCTGTACACCTTACCAAACACCTAACCCTACCCCTAGCCCTAGCCCATGGACCTAATACCTCACAATCACCATTGACATCACCCAGGCTTCAGCGTAAACCTGATGTTCAATCTCGTCCTGATCCTCACGTCAGAGCCCAATCCGAACCCTTCCCATAACAATATCTGCCCCGTACACCTTGCCAAACACTTAACCCTGAACCTAGCCTTGTTTCCTTGACTTACCCCTCACTGTCACCATCAGCGTCCCCCATGCCTCACTGTAAAACTCCTCCTCAGTGTACCCCTTCACCTCACATCAGAGCTGGATCCTAAGCATAACGATAACCCTCTCCTCCCAGTACAACTTACAGAACACCAAACCCTAACCCTAACCTTGTTCACTGACCAAAACCCTCACCGTCAAAATCGACATCTAACACACCTCACAGTAAACGTCAAGAACAATCTCACCCTTGGGCTCACATCAGAGCTACATCCTAACTTTAAACATAGTCCTGTATGTCCCGTAAAACTTTGCGAACACCAACCCTAACTCGAGTGCTGATCACTAGACCTGAACCCTCAGCATCATATTTGACATCATCCACGCTTCACCTTAAACCTGAATTACAATCATACTCTCTACTTCACATCACACCAGACCCAAATTCTAACTGTAATCTAAACTCCCCATTCGCCTTAAAGAACTACCAACTATAATACTAGCCCTAGCCCATGGATCTAACCTACACCGCCACCTTCGAGGTCAACACATGCTTCACCGGTAACTTAAACTTCCATCTCGTCCTTACCCTCATATAAGAGACAGACCCTAAATCAAATCGTAACCCTAACTTCCCCATAAAACTTAAGTTACACCCAAGCCTAACACTAGCCCTTGTCCGTGGACATTGCCCCTCACCATCACCATTGACAACACACAAGGTTCCCTTTAAACGTGGATTTAAATCTGGCCCCCTACTCACATCAGAGACAGTCCCAAACTCAAAATGTAACCCTCTCCTCACTGTTCACCGTTCGTACACCTGACCCAAAACCCTGCCCAGTTTCTTCGACCCGACCCCTCACCACCGACAGCACCATGACTCATGTCTAACAAAAATCATGAAGGTCTGTATCGAAAATGACATCAGGTCAGAGCTGGATCCTGATTCCTACCATACCCCAATCCTCCACGTACAGCGAACTGAACACCGACACCTAAACCTAGACCTGGCCCCTGGACCTGAAACCTCATCGTCACCAATGACATCACCCACGTTCAGCGCAAACCTGATGTTCAATCACTTCCTCATCCACACATCAGAGCCTGATCCTAATCCTTCCCATAACCAAATCTTCCCTGTACACCTTACCGAGCACCTATCCCTAACCCTAACCTTGTTTCCTGGTTGAATCCTCACTGACAAAATCGACATCCCCCATTCCTCACTGTAAACCTCCACCTCAATGTCGTCCATGCCATCACGTCAGAGCCAGATCCTAACTCTAAACATAGTCCTATACGTCTGGTACACCTTAGCAAACACAAACCCTAACTGTAGCCCAGGTCTCTTGACCTGACACAACATCACAATTGACATCATTCACGCTTCACCTCAACTCTGAATTACAATCGTACTCTCTAACTCACATCACAGGTGAAACCAAGCTCTAACCATAATCTAAACTCCCCGTTTGCCTTAAAGAAATCGCAACCCAAATCCTAGCACTAGCCCATGGACCAAACCCTCACTGTCACCTTCGACGTCACCCAGGCTTCACCGTAACCTTGAACTGCAATCTCGTACTCACCCTCACATCAGAGACAGATGCAAACACTGATAGTAACCCTACACTCCCCATTAACCTTAATGAACATGCAACCCTAAAGCAAGCACTTGTCCCTGGACCTTAACCCTTAGAGTCACCATTGACACCACTGAAGGTTATCTTTAAAAATGGATTTAAATCTTGTCCTCACAGTCACATCAGAGACAGTCTCTAACTCTACCTGCAAACCTACCCTCACTGTACACCATTCCATACACCTGATCTGAAACCCTGCCCAGGTCTTCCAACGTGACCCCTCACCACCACCATCACCATCACTCATGTCTAAGAAACATCATGAAAGTCTATCTCGCAATCACCCTCACAATCAGAGCTGGATCCTGACTCTAACCATATCCCTATCCTCCACTTACAGCTAAACCACCACTTAAACTTAACCCTGGACTGCAACCAGGACCTGAAACCTCACTGTCACCATCGATGTTACCCATGCTTCACCATAAACCTGATGTTCAATCTCGTCCTCACCCTCACAACAGAGCCGGATTGTTAGCCTAAACAAAACCATGTGCTCCCTGTACACCTTTCCGAACACCTAACCCTAACCCTAGACCTAGCCCATGGAACTGAACCCTGACAGTCACCATCGATATCACCCAGGCTTCAGTGTAAACCTGATGTTCAATCTCTTCCTCATCCTCACATCAGAGCCCAATTCTAACCCTTCCCATAACCGTATCTTCCCTGTACACCTTACCAAACACCTAACCCTAACCCTAGCCCTAGCCCATGGAATTGAACCTTGACGGTCACCATCGACATCACCCAGGCTTCAGCGTAAACCCGATGTGCAATCCCATCCTCATCCTCACATCAGAGCCCGACTCAAACCCTTCCCATAACCGTATCTTCCCTGTACACCTTACCAAACACCTAACCCTAACCCTAGCCTTGTTCCCTGGACTTACCCCTCACCATCACCATCAATGTCCCCTACGCTTCAATGAAAACCTCGACCTCAATCTATCCCTCAACATCACATCAGAGGTGAATCCTAAGCAAAATGATAAACCAATCCTCCCTGTACACATTACAGGACACCTAACCCTAAACCTAACCTTGTTCACTGGCCTGTACCCTCTCTGTTAAAATCGACATCTCACATGCATCACTGTAAACCTCCGTGTCAATCTCACCCTCACCATCACATCAGAGTCACACCCTAACTCCAAACGTAGTCCCGTATATTCCATACACCTCAGTGAAAACCAACCTTCTCTCTACTGCTGGTCATTTGACATGACCACACAACATCTCAGTTGACATCTTCCATGCTTCACCTTAATCCTGAATTACAATCATACTCTCTAACTCACATCAGAGCTGGGCCCTAATGCTAACCATAATCCAAACTCCTCGTTCATGTTAAAGAACTAGTATCCATTAACCTAGCCCTAGCCCATGGATCTGAATCATCACCATCACCATCGATGTCACTGAGAATTAACCATAAACTGGATCTTCAATCTCGTACTCACCCTCACATCAGAGACAGACCCTAACTCTAATTGTAACCCTATCTTCGCCATAAACCTAAACAAACACCCAACCCTAACCCTAGTCTTTGTCCCTGGACATTGTCCCTCAGCGTCACCACTGACTTCACCGAAGGTTCGCTTTATCCATGGATTTAAATCTTGTCTTCGTAATCACTTCAGAGACAGACTCTAACTCTCACCATACATTTACCCTCAATGTTCACCATTTCGTACACCTAATACGATACCCTGCCCACGTCCTTCGCTCTGACCCCTCACCACAAACACCACCATCAAGCATGTCTATCAAAAAGAGTGAATATCATTCTCACAATCACCCTCACTTTAGAGCTGGATCCTGACTCTAACCATACCCCTATCCTCCATGCACAGTTAAACCAACACCGAAACCTAACCCTAGCTTGGCTCCTGGACCTGAAACCGCACAATCACCAACGATGTCACCCAGAATTCTCCGTAAACCCGATGTTCAATCTCGTCCTCAACCGCAGTACAGAGCCAGATCATAAGCCTAAATGAAACCATATAGTCCCTGTACACCTTACCAAACACCTAACCCTACCCCTAGCCCTAGCCCATGGACCTAATACCTCACAATCACCATTGACATCACCCAGGCTTCAGCGTAAACCTGATGTTCAATCTCGTCCTGATCCTCACGTCAGAGCCCAATCCGAACCCTTCCCATAACAATATCTGCCCCGTACACCTTGCCAAACACTTAACCCTGAACCTAGCCTTGTTTCCTTGACTTACCCCTCACTGTCACCATCAGCGTCCCCCATGCCTCACTGTAAAACTCCTCCTCAGTGTACCCCTTCACCTCACATCAGAGCTGGATCCTAAGCATAACGATAACCCTCTCCTCCCAGTACAACTTACAGAACACCAAACCCTAACCCTAACCTTGTTCACTGACCAAAACCCTCACCGTCAAAATCGACATCTAACACACCTCACAGTAAACGTCAAGAACAATCTCACCCTTGGGCTCACATCAGAGCTACATCCTAACTTTAAACATAGTCCTGTATGTCCCGTAAAACTTTGCGAACACCAACCCTAACTCGAGTGCTGATCACTAGACCTGACCCCTCAGCATCATATTTGACATCATCCACGCTTCACCTTAAACCTGAATTACAATCATACTCTCTACTTCACATCACACCAGACCCAAATTCTAACTGTAATCTAAACTCCCCATTCGCCTTAAAGAACTACCAACTATAATACTAGCCCTAGCCCATGGATCTAACCTACACCGCCACCTTCGATGTCAACACATGCTTCACCGGTAACTTAAACTTCCATCTCGTCCTTACCCTCATATAAGAGACAGACCCTAAATCAAATCGTAACCCTAACTTCCCCATAAAACTTAAGTTACACCCAAGCCTAACACTAGCCCTTGTCCGTGGACATTGCCCCTCACCATCACCATTGACAACACACAAGGTTCCCTTTAAACGTGGATTTAAATCTGGCCCCCTACTCACATCAGAGACAGTCCCAAACTCAAAATGTAACCCTCTCCTCACTGTTCACCGTTCGTACACCTGACCCAAAACCCTGCCCAGTTTCTTCGACCCGACCCCTCACCACCGACAGCACCATGACTCATGTCTAACAAAAATCATGAAGGTCTGTATCGAAAATGACATCAGGTCAGAGCTGGATCCTGATTCCTACCATACCCCAATCCTCCACGTACAGCGAACTGAACACCGACACCTAAACCTAGACCTGGCCCCTGGACCTGAAACCTCATCGTCACCAATGACATCACCCACGTTCAGCGCAAACCTGATGTTCAATCACTTCCTCATCCACACATCAGAGCCTGATCCTAATCCTTCCCATAACCAAATCTTAACTGTACACCTTACCAAGCACCTATCCCTAACCCTAACCTTGTTTCCTGGTTGAATCCTCACTGACAAAATCGACATCCCCCATGCCTCACTGTAAACCTCCACCTCAATGTCGTCCATGCCATCACGTCAGAGCCAGATCCTAACTCTAAACATAGTCCTATACGTCTGGTACACCTTAGCAAACACAAACCCTAACTGTAGCCCAGGTCTCTTGACCTGACACAACATCACAATTGACATCATTCACGCTTCACCTCAACTCTGAATTACAATCGTACTCTCTAACTCACATCACAGGTGAAACCAAGCTCTAACCATAATCTAAACTCCCCGTTTGCCTTAAAGAAATCGCAACCCAAATCCTAGCACTAGCCCATGGACCAAACCCTCACTGTCACCTTCGACGTCACCCAGGCTTCACCGTAACCTTGAACTGCAATCTCGTACTCACCCTCACATCAGAGACAGATGCAAACACTGATAGTAACCCTACACTCCCCATTAACCTTAATGAACATGCAACCCTAAAGCAAGCACTTGTCCCTGGACCTTAACCCTTAGAGTCACCATTGACACCACTGAAGGTTATCTTTAAAAATGGATTTAAATCTTGTCCTCACAGTCACATCAGAGACAGTCTCTAACTCTACCTGCAAACCTACCCTCACTGTACACCATTCCATACACCTGATCTGAAACCCTGCCCAGGTCTTCCAACGTGACCCCTCACCACCACCATCACCATCACTCATGTCTAAGAAACATCATGAAAGTCTATCTCGCAATCACCCTCACAATCAGAGCTGGATCCTGACTCTAACCATATCCCTATCCTCCACTTACAGCTAAACCACCACTTCAACTTAACCCTGGACTGCAACCAGGACCTGAAACCTCACTGTCACCATCGATGTTACCCATGCTTCACCATAAACCTGATGTTCAATCTCGTCCTCACCCTCACAACAGAGCCGGATTGTTAGCCTAAACAAAACCATGTGCTCCCTGTACACCTTTCCGAACACCTAACCCTAACCCTAGACCTAGCCCATGGAACTGAACCCTGACAGTCACCATCGACATCACCCAGGCTTCAGCGTAAACCTGATGTTCAATCTCTTCCTCATCCTCACATCAGAGCCCAATTCTAACCCTTCCCATAACCGTATCTTCCCTGTACACCTTACCAAACACCTAACCCTAACCCTAGCCCTAGCCCATGGAATTGAACCTTGACGGTCACCATCGACATCACCCAGGCTTCAGCGTAAACCCGATGTGCAATCCCATCCTCATCCTCACATCAGAGCCCGACTCAAACCCTTCCCATAACCGTATCTTCCCTGTACACCTTACCAAACACCTAACCCTAACCCTAGCCTTGTTCCCTGGACTTACCCCTCACCATCACCATCAATGTCCCCTACGCTTCAATGAAAACCTCGACCTCAATCTATCCCTCAACATCACATCAGAGGTGAATCCTAAGCAAAATGATAAACCAATCCTCCCTGTACACATTACAGGACAGCTAACCCTAAACCTAACCTTGTTCACTGGCCTGTACCCTCTCTGTTAAAATCGACATCTCCCATGCGTCACTGTAAACCTCCGTGTCAATCTCACCCTCACCATCACATCAGAGTCACACCCTAACTCCAAACGTAGTCCCGTATGTTCCATACACCTCAGTGAAAACCAACCTTCTCTCTACTGCTGGTCATTTGACATGACCACACAACATCTCAGTTGACATCTTCCATGCTTCACCTTAATCCTGAATTACAATCATACTCTCTAACTCACATCAGAGCTGGGCCCTAATGCTAACCATAATCCAAACTCCTCGTTCATGTTAAAGAACTAGTATCCATTAACCTAGCCCTAGCCCATGGATCTGAATCATCACCATCACCATCGATGTCACTGAGAATTAACCATAAAGCGGATCTTCAATCTCGTACTCACCCTCACATCAGAGACAGACCCTAACTCTAATTGTAACCCTATCTTCGCCATAAACCTAAACAAACACCCAACCCTAACCCTAGTCTTTGTCCCTGGACATTGTCCCTCAGCGTCACCACTGACTTCACCGAAGGTTCGCTTTATCCATGGATTTAAATCTTGTCTTCGTAATCACTTCAGAGACAGACTCTAACTCTCACCATACATTTACCCTCAATGTTCACCATTTCGTACACCTAATACGATACCCTGCCCACGTCCTTCGCTCTGACCCCTCACCACAAACACCACCATCAAGCATGTCTATCAAAAAGAGTGAATATCATTCTCACAATCACCCTCACTTTAGAGCTGGATCCTGACTCTAACCATATCCCTATCCTCCATGCACAGTTAAACCAACACCGAAACCTAACCCTAGCTTGGCTCCTGGACCTGAAACTGCACAATCACCAACGATGTCACCCAGAATTCTCCGTAAACCCGATGTTCAATCTCGTCCTCAACCGCACTACAGAGCCAGATCATAAGCCTAAATGAAACCATATAGTCCCTGTACACCTTACCAAACACCTAACCCTACCCCTAGCCCTAGCCCATGGACCTAATACCTCACAATCACCATTGACATCACCCAGGCTTCAGCGTAAACCTGATGTTCAATCTCGTCCTGATCCTCACGTCAGAGCCCAATCCGAACCCTTCCCATAACAATATCTCCCCCGTACACCTTGCCAAACACTTAACCCTGAACCTAGCCTTGTTTCCTTGACTTACCCCTCACTGTCACCATCAGCGTCCCCCATGCCTCACTGTAAAACTCCTCCTCAGTGTACCCCTTCACCTCACATCAGAGCTGGATCCTAAGCATAACGATAACCCTCTCCTCCCAGTACAACTTACAGAACACCAACCCCTAACCCTAACCTTGTTCACTGACCAAAACCCTCACCGTCAAAATCGACATCTAACACACCTCACAGTAAACGTCAAGAACAATCTCACCCTTGGGCTCACATCAGAGCTACATCCTAACTTTAAACATAGTCCTGTATGTCCCGTAAAACTTTGCGAACACCAACCCTAACTCGAGTGCTGATCACTAGACCTGACCCCTCAGCATCATATTTGACATCATCCACGCTTCACCTTAAACCTGAATTACAATCATACTCTCTACTTCACATCACACCAGACCCAAATTCTAACTGTAATCTAAACTCCCCATTCGCCTTAAAGAACTACCAACTATAATACTAGCCCTAGCCCATGGATCTAACCTACACCGCCACCTTCGATGTCAACACATGCTTCACCGGTAACTTAAACTTCCATCTCGTCCTTACCCTCATATAAGAGACAGACCCTAAATCAAATCGTAACCCTAACTTCCCCATAAAACTTAAGTTACACCCAAGCCCAACACTAGCCCTTGTCCGTGGACATTGCCCCTCACCATCACCATTGACAACACACAAGGTTCCCTTTAAACATGGATTTAAATCTGGCCCCCTACTCACATCAGAGACAGTCCCAAACTCAAAATGTAACCCTCTCCTCACTGTTCACCGTTCGTACACCTGACCCAAAACCCTGCCCAGTTTCTTCGACCTGACCCCTCACCACCGACAGCACCATGACTCATGTCTAACAAAAATCATGAAGGTCTGTATCGAAAATGACATCAGGTCAGAGCTGGATCCTGATTCCTACCATACCCCAATCCTCCACGTACAGCGAACTGAACACCGACACCTAAACCTAGACCTGGCCCCTGGACCTGAAACCTCATCGTCACCAATGACATCACCCACGTTCAGCGCAAACCTGATGTTCAATCACTTCCTCATCCACACATCAGAGCCTGATCCTAATCCTTCCCATAACCATATCTTCCCTGTACACCTTACCAAGCACCTATCCCTAACCCTAACCTTGTTTCCTGGTTGAATCCTCACTGACAAAATCGACATCCCCCATGCCTCACTGTAAACCTCCACCTCAATGTCGTCCATGCCATCACGTCAGAGCCAGATCCTAACTCTAAACATAGTCCTATACGTCTGGTACACCTTAGCAAACACAAACCCTAACTGTAGCCCAGGTCTCTTGACCTGACACAACATCACAATTGACATCATTCACGCTTCACCTCAACTCTGAATTACAACCGTACTCTCTAACTCACATCACAGGTGAAACCAAGCTCTAACCATAATCTAAACTCCCCATTTGCCTTAAAGAAATCGCAACCCAAATCCTAGCACTAGCCCATGGACCAAACCCTCACTGTCACCTGCGACGTCACCCAGGCTTCACCGTAACCTTGAACTGCAATCTCGTACTCACCCTCACATCAGAGACAGATGCAAACACTGATAGTAACCCTACACTCCCCATTAACCTTAATGAACATGCAACCCTAAAGCAAGCACTTGTCCCTGGACCTTAACCCTTAGAGTCACCATTGACACCACTGAAGGTTATCTTTAAAAATGGATTTAAATCTTGTCCTCACAGTCACATCAGAGACAGTCTCTAACTCTACCTGCAAACCTACCCTCACTGTACACCATTCCATACACCTGATCTGAAACCCTGCCCAGGTCTTCCAACGTGACCCCTCACCACCACCATCACCATCACTCATGTCTAAGAAACATCATGAAAGTCTATCTCGCAATCACCCTCACAATCAGAGCTGGATCCTGACTCTAACCATATCCCTATCCTCCACTTACAGCTACACCACCACTTAAACTTAACCGTGGACTGCAACCAGGTCCTGAAACCTCACTGTCACCATCGATGTTACCCATGCTTCACCATAAACCTGATGTTCAATCTCGTCCTCACCCTCACAACAGAGCCGGATTGTTAGCCTAAACAAAACCATGTGCTCCCTGTACACCTTTCCGAACACCTAACCCTAACCCTAGACCTAGCCCATGGAACTGAACCCTGACAGTCACCATCGACATCACCCAGGCTTCAGCGTAAACCTGATGTTCAATCTCTTCCTCATCCTCACATCAGAGCCCAATTCTAACCCTTCCCATAACCGTATCTTCCCTGTACACCTTACCAAACACCTAACCCTAACCCTAGCCCTAGCCCATGGAATTGAACCTTGACGGTCACCATCGACATCACCCAGGCTTCAGCGTAAACCCGATGTGCAATCCCATCCTCATCCTCACATCAGAGCCCGACTCAAACCCTTCCCATAACCGTATCTTCCCTGTACACCTTACCAAACACCTAACCCTAACCCTAGCCTTGTTCCCTGGACTTACCCCTCACCATCACCATCAATGTCCCCTACGCTTCAATGAAAACCTCGACCTCAATCTATCCCTCAACATCACATCAGAGGTGAATCCTAAGCAAAATGATAAACCAATCCTCCCTGTACACATTACAGGACACCTAACCCTAAACCTAACCTTGTTCACTGGCCTGTACCCTCTCTGTTAAAATCGACATCTCCCATGCGTCACTGTAAACCTCCGTGTCAATCTCACCCTCACCATCACATCAGAGTCACACCCTAACTCCAAACGTAGTCCCGTATGTTCCATACACCTCAGTGAAAACCAACCTTCTCTCTACTGCTGTTCATTTCACATGACCACACAACATCTCAATTGACATCTTCCATGCCTCACCTTAATCCTGAATTACAATCATACTCTCTAACTCACATCAGAGTTGGGCCCTAATGCTAACCATAATCCAAACTCCTCGTTCATGTTAAAGAACTAGTATCCATTAACCTAGCCCTAGCCCATGGATCTGAATCATCACCATCACCATCGATGTCACTGAGAATTAACAATAAACTGGATCTTCAATCTCGTACTCACCCTCACATCAGAGACAGACCCTAACTCTAATTGTAACCCTATCTTCGCCATAAACCTAAACAAACACCCAACCCTAACCCTAGTCTTTGTCCCTGGACATTGTCCCTCAGCGTCACCACTGACTTCACCAAAGGTTCGCTTTATCCATGGATTTAAATCTTGTCTTCGTAATCACTTCAGAGACAGACTCCAACTTTCACCATACATTTACCCTCAATGTTCACCATTTCGTACACCTAATACGATACCCTGCCCACGTCCTTCGCTCTGAACCCTCACCACAAACACCACCATCAAGCATGTCTATCAAAAAGAGTGAATATCATTCTCACAATCACCCTCACTTTAGAGCTGGATCCTGACTCTAACCATATCCCTATCCTCCATGCACAGTTAAACCAACACCGAAACCTAACCCTAGCTTGGCTCCTGGACCTGAAACCGCACAATCACCAACGATGTCACCCAGAATTCTCCGTAAACCCGATGTTCAATCTCGTCCTCAACTGCACTACAGAGCCAGATCATAAGCCTAAATGAAACCATATAGTCCCTGTACACCTTACCAAACACCTAACCCTACCCCTAGCCCTAGCCCATGGACCTAATACCTCACAATCACCATTGACATCACCCAGGCTTCAGCGTAAACCTGATATTCAATCTCGTCCTGATCCTCACGTCAGAGCCCAATCCGAACCCTTCCCATAACAATATCTCCCCCGTACACCTTACCAAACACTTAACCCTGAACCTAGCCTTGTTTCCTTGACTTACCCCTCACTGTCACCATCAGCGTCCCCCATGCCTCACTGTAAAACTCCTCCTCAGTGTACCCCTTCACCTCACATCAGAGCTGGATCCTAAGCATAACGATAACCCTCTCCTCCCAGTACAACTTACAGAACACCAACCCCTAACCCTAACCTTGTTCACTGACCAAAACCCTCACCGTCAAAATCGACATCTAACACACCTCACAGTAAACGTCAAGAACAATCTCACCCTTGGGCTCACATCAGAGCTACATCCTAACTTTAAACATAGTCCTGTATGTCCCGTAAAACTTTGCGAACACCAACCCTAACTCGAGTGCTGATCACTAGACCTGACCCCTCAGCATCATATTTGACATCATCCACGCTTCACCTTAAACCTGAATTACAATCATACTCTCTACTTCACATCACACCAGACCCAAATTCTAACTGTAATCTAAACTCCCCATTCGCCTTAAAGAACTACCAACTATAATACTAGCCCTAGCCCATGGATCTAACCTACACCGCCACCTTCGAAGTCAACACATGCTTCACCGGTAACTTAAACTTCCATCTCGTCCTTACCCTCATATAAGAGACAGACCCTAAATCAAATCGTAACCCTAACTTCCCCATAAAACTTAAGTTACACCCAAGCCTAACACTAGCCCTTGTCCGTGGACATTGCCCCTCACCATCACCATTGACAACACACAAGGTTCCCTTTAAACATGGATTTAAATCTGGCCCCCTACTCACATCAGAGACAGTCCCAAACTCAAAATGTAACCCTCTCCTCACTGTTCACCGTTCGTACACCTGACCCAAAACCCTGCCCAGTTTCTTCAACCTGACCCCTCACCACCGACAGCAACATGACTCATGTCTAACAAAAATCATGAAGGTCTGTATCGAAAATGACATCAGGTCAGAGCTGGATCCTGATTCCTACCATACCCCAATCCTCCACGTACAGCGAACTGAACACCGACACCTAAACCTAGACCTGGCCCCTGGACCTGAAACCTCATCGTCACCAATGACATCACCCACGTTCAGCGCAAACCTGATGTTCAATCACTTCCTCATCCACACATCAGAGCCTGATCCTAATCCTTCCCATAACCATATCTTCCCTGTACACCTTACCAAGCACCTATCCCTAACCCTAACCTTGTTTCCTGGTTGAATCCTCACTGACAAAATCGACATCCCCCATGCCTCACTGTAAACCTCCACCTCAATGTCGTCCATGCCATCACGTCAGAGCCAGATCCTAACTCTAAACATAGTCCTATACGTCTGGTACACCTTAGCAAACACAAACCCTAACTGTAGCCCAGGTCTCTTGACCTGACACAACATCACAATTGACATCATTCACGCTTCACCTCAACTCTGAATTACAACCGTACTCTCTAACTCACATCACAGGTGAAACCAAGCTCTAACCATAATCTAAACTCCCCATTTGCCTTAAAGAAATCGCAACCCAAATCCTAGCACTAGCCCATGGACCAAACCCTCACTGTCACCTGCGACGTCACCCAGGCTTCACCGTAACCTTGAACTGCAATCTCGTACTCACCCTCACATCAGAGACAGATGCAAACACTGATAGTAACCCTACACTCCCCATTAACCTTAATGAACATGCAACCCTAAAGCAAGCACTTGTCCCTGGACCTTAACCCTTAGAGTCACCATTGACACCACTGAAGGTTATCTTTAAAAATGGATTTAAATCTTGTCCTCACAGTCACATCAGAGACAGTCTCTAACTCTACCTGCAAACCTACCCTCACTGTACACCATTCCATACACCTGATCTGAAACCCTGCCCAGGTCTTCCAACGTGACCCCTCACCACCACCATCACCATCACTCATGTCTAAGAAACATCATGAAAGTCTATCTCGCAATCACCCTCACAATCAGAGCTGGATCCTGACTCTAACCATATCCCTATCCTCGACTTACAGCTAAACCACCACTTAAACTTAACCCTGGACTGCAAACAGGACCTGAAACCTCACTGTCACCATCGATGTTACCCATGCTT
Organism: Manis javanica; assembly: GCF_040802235.1. NCBI lineage: Eukaryota > Metazoa > Chordata > Mammalia > Pholidota > Manidae > Manis > Manis javanica. The sequence goes on along the minus strand of NW_027332168.1, from coordinate 357,662 downwards.
CACCATAAACCTGATGTTCAATCTCGTCCTCACCCTCACAACAGAGCCGGATTGTTAGCCTAAACAAAACCATGTGCTCCCTGTACACCTTTCCGAACACCTAACCCTAACCCTAGACCTAGCCCATGGAACTGAACCCTGACAGTCACCATCGACATCACCCAGGCTTCAGCGTAAACCTGATGTTCAATCTCTTCCTCATCCTCACATCAGAGCCCAATTCTAACCCTTCCCATAACCGTATCTTCCCTGTACACCTTACCAAACACCTAACCCTAACCCTAGCCCTAGCCCATGGAATTGAACCTTGACGGTCACCATCGACATCACCCAGGCTTCAGCGTAAACCCGATGTGCAATCCCATCCTCATCCTCACATCAGAGCCCGACTCAAACCCTTCCCATAACCGTATCTTCCCTGTACACCTTACCAAACACCTAACCCTAACCCTAGCCTTGTTCCCTGGACTTACCCCTCACCATCACCATCAATGTCCCCTACGCTTCAATGAAAACCTCGACCTCAATCTATCCCTCAACATCACATCAGAGGTGAATTCTAAGCAAAATGATAAACCAATCCTCCCTGTACACATTACAGGACACCTAACCCTAAACCTAACCTTGTTCACTGGCCTGTACCCTCTCTGTTAAAATCGACATCTCCCATGCGTCACTGTAAACCTCCGTGTCAATCTCACCCTCACCATCACATCAGAGTCACACCCTAACTCCAAACGTAGTCCCGTATGTTCCATACACCTCAGTGAAAACCAACCTTCTCTCTACTGCTGTTCATTTCACATGACCACACAACATCTCAATTGACATCTTCCATGCCTCACCTTAATCCTGAATTACAATCATACTCTCTAACTCACATCAGAGTTGGGCCCTAATGCTAACCATAATCCAAACTCCTCGTTCATGTTAAAGAACTAGTATCCATTAACCTAGCCCTAGCCCATGGATCTGAATCATCACCATCACCATCGATGTCACTGAGAATTAACAATAAACTGGATCTTCAATCTCGTACTCACCCTCACATCAGAGACAGACCCTAACTCTAATTGTAACCCTATCTTCGCCATAAACCTAAACAAACACCCAACCCTAACCCTAGTCTTTGTCCCTGGACATTGTCCCTCAGCGTCACCACTGACTTCACCAAAGGTTCGCTTTATCCATGGATTTAAATCTTGTCTTCGTAATCACTTCAGAGACAGACTCCAACTTTCACCATACATTTACCCTCAATGTTCACCATTTCGTACACCTAATACGATACCCTGCCCACGTCCTTCGCTCTGAACCCTCACCACAAACACCACCATCAAGCATGTCTATCAAAAAGAGTGAATATCATTCTCACAATCACCCTCACTTTAGAGCTGGATCCTGACTCTAACCATATCCCTATCCTCCATGCACAGTTAAACCAACACCGAAACCTAACCCTAGCTTGGCTCCTGGACCTGAAACCGCACAATCACCAACGATGTCACCCAGAATTCTCCGTAAACCCGATGTTCAATCTCGTCCTCAACTGCACTACAGAGCCAGATCATAAGCCTAAATGAAACCATATAGTCCCTGTACACCTTACCAAACACCTAACCCTACCCCTAGCCCTAGCCCATGGACCTAATACCTCACAATCACCATTGACATCACCCAGGCTTCAGCGTAAACCTGATATTCAATCTCGTCCTGATCCTCACGTCAGAGCCCAATCCGAACCCTTCCCATAACAATATCTCCCCCGTACACCTTACCAAACACTTAACCCTGAACCTAGCCTTGTTTCCTTGACTTACCCCTCACTGTCACCATCAGCGTCCCCCATGCCTCACTGTAAAACTCCTCCTCAGTGTACCCCTTCACCTCACATCAGAGCTGGATCCTAAGCATAACGATAACCCTCTCCTCCCAGTACAACTTACAGAACACCAACCCCTAACCCTAACCTTGTTCACTGACCAAAACCCTCACCGTCAAAATCGACATCTAACACACCTCACAGTAAACGTCAAGAACAATCTCACCCTTGGGCTCACATCAGAGCTACATCCTAACTTTAAACATAGTCCTGTATGTCCCATAAAACTTTGCGAACACCAACCCTAACTCGAGTGCTGATCACTAGACCTGACCCCTCAGCATCATATTTGACATCATCCACGCTTCACCTTAAACCTGAATTACAATCATACTCTCTACTTCACATCACACCAGACCCAAATTCTAACTGTAATCTAAACTCCCCATTCGCCTTAAAGAACTACCAACTATAATACTAGCCCTAGCCCATGGATCTAACCTACACCGCCACCTTCGAAGTCAACACATGCTTCACCGGTAACTTAAACTTCCATCTCGTCCTTACCCTCATATAAGAGACAGACCCTAAATCAAATCGTAACCCTAACTTCCCCATAAAACTTAAGTTACACCCAAGCCTAACACTAGCCCTTGTCCGTGGACATTGCCCCTCACCATCACCATTGACAACACACAAGGTTCCCTTTAAACATGGATTTAAATCTGGCCCCCTACTCACATCAGAGACAGTCCCAAACTCAAAATGTAACCCTCTCCTCACTGTTCACCGTTCGTACACCTGACCCAAAACCCTGCCCAGTTTCTTCAACCTGACCCCTCACCACCGACAGCAACATGACTCATGTCTAACAAAAATCATGAAGGTCTGTATCGAAAATGACATCAGGTCAGAGCTGGATCCTGATTCCTACCATACCCCAATCCTCCACGTACAGCGAACTGAACACCGACACCTAAACCTAGACCTGGCCCCTGGACCTGAAACCTCATCGTCACCAATGACATCACCCACGTTCAGCGCAAACCTGATGTTCAATCACTTCCTCATCCACACATCAGAGCCTGATCCTAATCCTTCCCATAACCATATCTTCCCTGTACACCTTACCAAGCACCTATCCCTAACCCTAACCTTGTTTCCTGGTTGAATCCTCACTGACAAAATCGACATCCCCCATGCCTCACTGTAAACCTCCACCTCAATGTCGTCCATGCCATCACGTCAGAGCCAGATCCTAACTCTAAACATAGTCCTATACGTCTGGTACACCTTAGCAAACACAAACCCTAACTGTAGCCCAGGTCTCTTGACCTGACACAACATCACAATTGACATCATTCACGCTTCACCTCAACTCTGAATTACAACCGTACTCTCTAACTCACATCACAGGTGAAACCAAGCTCTAACCATAATCTAAACTCCCCATTTGCCTTAAAGAAATCGCAACCCAAATCCTAGCACTAGCCCATGGACCAAACCCTCACTGTCACCTGCGACGTCACCCAGGCTTCACCGTAACCTTGAACTGCAATCTCGTACTCACCCTCACATCAGAGACAGATGCAAACACTGATAGTAACCCTACACTCCCCATTAACCTTAATGAACATGCAACCCTAAAGCAAGCACTTGTCCCTGGACCTTAACCCTTAGAGTCACCATTGACACCACTGAAGGTTATCTTTAAAAATGGATTTAAATCTTGTCCTCACAGTCACATCAGAGACAGTCTCTAACTCTACCTGCAAACCTACCCTCACTGTACACCATTCCATACACCTGATCTGAAACCCTGCCCAGGTCTTCCAACGTGACCCCTCACCACCACCATCACCATCACTCATGTCTAAGAAACATCATGAAAGTCTATCTCGCAATCACCCTCACAATCAGAGCTGGATCCTGACTCTAACCATATCCCTATCCTCGACTTACAGCTAAACCACCACTTAAACTTAACCCTGGACTGCAAACAGGACCTGAAACCTCACTGTCACCATCGATGTTACCCATGCTTCACCATAAACCTGATGTTCAATCTCGTCCTCACCCTCACAACAGAGCCGGATTGTTAGCCTAAACAAAACCATGTGCTCCCTGTACACCTTTCCGAACACCTAACCCTAACCCTAGACCTAGCCCATGGAACTGAACCCTGACAGTCACCATCGACATCACCCAGGCTTCAGCGTAAACCTGATGTTCAATCTCTTCCTCATCCTCACATCAGAGCCCAATTCTAACCCTTCCCATAACCGTATCTTCCCTGTACACCTTACCAAACACCTAACCCTAACCCTAGCCCTAGCCCATGGAATTGAACCTTGACGGTCACCATCGACATCACCCAGGCTTCAGCGTAAACCCGATGTGCAATCCCATCCTCATCCTCACATCAGAGCCCGACTCAAACCCTTCCCATAACCGTATCTTCCCTGTACACCTTACCAAACACCTAACCCTAACCCTAGCCTTGTTCCCTGGACTTACCCCTCACCATCACCATCAATGTCCCCTACGCTTCAATGAAAACCTCGACCTCAATCTATCCCTCAACATCACATCAGAGGTGAATTCTAAGCAAAATGATAAACCAATCCTCCCTGTACACATTACAGGACACCTAACCCTAAACCTAACCTTGTTCACTGGCCTGTACCCTCTCTGTTAAAATCGACATCTCCCATGCGTCACTGTAAACCTCCGTGTCAATCTCACCCTCACCATCACATCAGAGTCACACCCTAACTCCAAACGTAGTCCCGTATGTTCCATACACCTCAGTGAAAACCAACCTTCTCTCTACTGCTGTTCATTTCACATGACCACACAACATCTCAATTGACATCTTCCATGCCTCACCTTAATCCTGAATTACAATCATACTCTCTAACTCACATCAGAGTTGGGCCCTAATGCTAACCATAATCCAAACTCCTCGTTCATGTTAAAGAACTAGTATCCATTAACCTAGCCCTAGCCCATGGATCTGAATCATCACCATCACCATCGATGTCACTGAGAATTAACAATAAACTGGATCTTCAATCTCGTACTCACCCTCACATCAGAGACAGACCCTAACTCTAATTGTAACCCTATCTTCGCCATAAACCTAAACAAACACCCAACCCTAACCCTAGTCTTTGTCCCTGGACATTGTCCCTCAGCGTCACCACTGACTTCACCAAAGGTTCGCTTTATCCATGGATTTAAATCTTGTCTTCGTAATCACTTCAGAGACAGACTCCAACTTTCACCATACATTTACCCTCAATGTTCACCATTTCGTACACCTAATACGATACCCTGCCCACGTCCTTCGCTCTGAACCCTCACCACAAACACCACCATCAAGCATGTCTATCAAAAAGAGTGAATATCATTCTCACAATCACCCTCACTTTAGAGCTGGATCCTGACTCTAACCATATCCCTATCCTCCATGCACAGTTAAACCAACACCGAAACCTAACCCTAGCTTGGCTCCTGGACCTGAAACCGCACAATCACCAACGATGTCACCCAGAATTCTCCGTAAACCCGATGTTCAATCTCGTCCTCAACTGCACTACAGAGCCAGATCATAAGCCTAAATGAAACCATATAGTCCCTGTACACCTTACCAAACACCTAACCCTACCCCTAGCCCTAGCCCATGGACCTAATACCTCACAATCACCATTGACATCACCCAGGCTTCAGCGTAAACCTGATATTCAATCTCGTCCTGATCCTCACGTCAGAGCCCAATCCGAACCCTTCCCATAACAATATCTCCCCCGTACACCTTACCAAACACTTAACCCTGAACCTAGCCTTGTTTCCTTGACTTACCCCTCACTGTCACCATCAGCGTCCCCCATGCCTCACTGTAAAACTCCTCCTCAGTGTACCCCTTCACCTCACATCAGAGCTGGATCCTAAGCATAACGATAACCCTCTCCTCCCAGTACAACTTACAGAACACCAACCCCTAACCCTAACCTTGTTCACTGACCAAAACCCTCACCGTCAAAATCGACATCTAACACACCTCACAGTAAACGTCAAGAACAATCTCACCCTTGGGCTCACATCAGAGCTACATCCTAACTTTAAACATAGTCCTGTATGTCCCATAAAACTTTGCGAACACCAACCCTAACTCGAGTGCTGATCACTAGACCTGACCCCTCAGCATCATATTTGACATCATCCACGCTTCACCTTAAACCTGAATTACAATCATACTCTCTACTTCACATCACACCAGACCCAAATTCTAACTGTAATCTAAACTCCCCATTCGCCTTAAAGAACTACCAACTATAATACTAGCCCTAGCCCATGGATCTAACCTACACCGCCACCTTCGAAGTCAACACATGCTTCACCGGTAACTTAAACTTCCATCTCGTCCTTACCCTCATATAAGAGACAGACCCTAAATCAAATCGTAACCCTAACTTCCCCATAAAACTTAAGTTACACCCAAGCCTAACACTAGCCCTTGTCCGTGGACATTGCCCCTCACCATCACCATTGACAACACACAAGGTTCCCTTTAAACATGGATTTAAATCTGGCCCCCTACTCACATCAGAGACAGTCCCAAACTCAAAATGTAACCCTCTCCTCACTGTTCACCGTTCGTACACCTGACCCAAAACCCTGCCCAGTTTCTTCAACCTGACCCCTCACCACCGACAGCAACATGACTCATGTCTAACAAAAATCATGAAGGTCTGTATCGAAAATGACATCAGGTCAGAGCTGGATCCTGATTCCTACCATACCCCAATCCTCCACGTACAGCGAACTGAACACCGACACCTAAACCTAGACCTGGCCCCTGGACCTGAAACCTCATCGTCACCAATGACATCACCCACGTTCAGCGCAAACCTGATGTTCAATCACTTCCTCATCCACACATCAGAGCCTGATCCTAATCCTTCCCATAACCATATCTTCCCTGTACACCTTACCAAGCACCTATCCCTAACCCTAACCTTGTTTCCTGGTTGAATCCTCACTGACAAAATCGACATCCCCCATGCCTCACTGTAAACCTCCACCTCAATGTCGTCCATGCCATCACGTCAGAGCCAGATCCTAACTCTAAACATAGTCCTATACGTCTGGTACACCTTAGCAAACACAAACCCTAACTGTAGCCCAGGTCTCTTGACCTGACACAACATCACAATTGACATCATTCACGCTTCACCTCAACTCTGAATTACAACCGTACTCTCTAACTCACATCACAGGTGAAACCAAGCTCTAACCATAATCTAAACTCCCCATTTGCCTTAAAGAAATCGCAACCCAAATCCTAGCACTAGCCCATGGACCAAACCCTCACTGTCACCTGCGACGTCACCCAGGCTTCACCGTAACCTTGAACTGCAATCTCGTACTCACCCTCACATCAGAGACAGATGCAAACACTGATAGTAACCCTACACTCCCCATTAACCTTAATGAACATGCAACCCTAAAGCAAGCACTTGTCCCTGGACCTTAACCCTTAGAGTCACCATTGACACCACTGAAGGTTATCTTTAAAAATGGATTTAAATCTTGTCCTCACAGTCACATCAGAGACAGTCTCTAACTCTACCTGCAAACCTACCCTCACTGTACACCATTCCATACACCTGATCTGAAACCCTGCCCAGGTCTTCCAACGTGACCCCTCACCACCACCATCACCATCACTCATGTCTAAGAAACATCATGAAAGTCTATCTCGCAATCACCCTCACAATCAGAGCTGGATCCTGACTCTAACCATATCCCTATCCTCGACTTACAGCTAAACCACCACTTAAACTTAACCCTGGACTGCAAACAGGACCTGAAACCTCACTGTCACCATCGATGTTACCCATGCTTCACCATAAACCTGATGTTCAATCTCGTCCTCACCCTCACAACAGAGCCGGATTGTTAGCCTAAACAAAACCATGTGCTCCCTGTACACCTTTCCGAACACCTAACCCTAACCCTAGACCTAGCCCATGGAACTGAACCCTGACAGTCACCATCGACATCACCCAGGCTTCAGCGTAAACCTGATGTTCAATCTCTTCCTCATCCTCACATCAGAGCCCAATTCTAACCCTTCCCATAACCGTATCTTCCCTGTACACCTTACCAAACACCTAACCCTAACCCTAGCCCTAGCCCATGGAATTGAACCTTGACGGTCACCATCGACATCACCCAGGCTTCAGCGTAAACCCGATGTGCAATCCCATCCTCATCCTCACATCAGAGCCCGACTCAAACCCTTCCCATAACCGTATCTTCCCTGTACACCTTACCAAACACCTAACCCTAACCCTAGCCTTGTTCCCTGGACTTACCCCTCACCATCACCATCAATGTCCCCTACGCTTCAATGAAAACCTCGACCTCAATCTATCCCTCAACATCACATCAGAGGTGAATTCTAAGCAAAATGATAAACCAATCCTCCCTGTACACATTACAGGACACCTAACCCTAAACCTAACCTTGTTCACTGGCCTGTACCCTCTCTGTTAAAATCGACATCTCCCATGCGTCACTGTAAACCTCCGTGTCAATCTCACCCTCACCATCACATCAGAGTCACACCCTAACTCCAAACGTAGTCCCGTATGTTCCATACACCTCAGTGAAAACCAACCTTCTCTCTACTGCTGTTCATTTCACATGACCACACAACATCTCAATTGACATCTTCCATGCCTCACCTTAATCCTGAATTACAATCATACTCTCTAACTCACATCAGAGTTGGGCCCTAATGCTAACCATAATCCAAACTCCTCGTTCATGTTAAAGAACTAGTATCCATTAACCTAGCCCTAGCCCATGGATCTGAATCATCACCATCACCATCGATGTCACTGAGAATTAACAATAAACTGGATCTTCAATCTCGTACTCACCCTCACATCAGAGACAGACCCTAACTCTAATTGTAACCCTATCTTCGCCATAAACCTAAACAAACACCCAACCCTAACCCTAGTCTTTGTCCCTGGACATTGTCCCTCAGCGTCACCACTGACTTCACCAAAGGTTCGCTTTATCCATGGATTTAAATCTTGTCTTCGTAATCACTTCAGAGACAGACTCCAACTTTCACCATACATTTACCCTCAATGTTCACCATTTCGTACACCTAATACGATACCCTGCCCACGTCCTTCGCTCTGAACCCTCACCACAAACACCACCATCAAGCATGTCTATCAAAAAGAGTGAATATCATTCTCACAATCACCCTCACTTTAGAGCTGGATCCTGACTCTAACCATATCCCTATCCTCCATGCACAGTTAAACCAACACCGAAACCTAACCCTAGCTTGGCTCCTGGACCTGAAACCGCACAATCACCAACGATGTCACCCAGAATTCTCCGTAAACCCGATGTTCAATCTCGTCCTCAACTGCACTACAGAGCCAGATCATAAGCCTAAATGAAACCATATAGTCCCTGTACACCTTACCAAACACCTAACCCTACCCCTAGCCCTAGCCCATGGACCTAATACCTCACAATCACCATTGACATCACCCAGGCTTCAGCGTAAACCTGATATTCAATCTCGTCCTGATCCTCACGTCAGAGCCCAATCCGAACCCTTCCCATAACAATATCTCCCCCGTACACCTTACCAAACACTTAACCCTGAACCTAGCCTTGTTTCCTTGACTTACCCCTCACTGTCACCATCAGCGTCCCCCATGCCTCACTGTAAAACTCCTCCTCAGTGTACCCCTTCACCTCACATCAGAGCTGGATCCTAAGCATAACGATAACCCTCTCCTCCCAGTACAACTTACAGAACACCAACCCCTAACCCTAACCTTGTTCACTGACCAAAACCCTCACCGTCAAAATCGACATCTAACACACCTCACAGTAAACGTCAAGAACAATCTCACCCTTGGGCTCACATCAGAGCTACATCCTAACTTTAAACATAGTCCTGTATGTCCCATAAAACTTTGCGAACACCAACCCTAACTCGAGTGCTGATCACTAGACCTGACCCCTCAGCATCATATTTGACATCATCCACGCTTCACCTTAAACCTGAATTACAATCATACTCTCTACTTCACATCACACCAGACCCAAATTCTAACTGTAATCTAAACTCCCCATTCGCCTTAAAGAACTACCAACTATAATACTAGCCCTAGCCCATGGATCTAACCTACACCGCCACCTTCGAAGTCAACACATGCTTCACCGGTAACTTAAACTTCCATCTCGTCCTTACCCTCATATAAGAGACAGACCCTAAATCAAATCGTAACCCTAACTTCCCCATAAAACTTAAGTTACACCCAAGCCTAACACTAGCCCTTGTCCGTGGACATTGCCCCTCACCATCACCATTGACAACACACAAGGTTCCCTTTAAACATGGATTTAAATCTGGCCCCCTACTCACATCAGAGACAGTCCCAAACTCAAAATGTAACCCTCTCCTCACTGTTCACCGTTCGTACACCTGACCCAAAACCCTGCCCAGTTTCTTCAACCTGACCCCTCACCACCGACAGCAACATGACTCATGTCTAACAAAAATCATGAAGGTCTGTATCGAAAATGACATCAGGTCAGAGCTGGATCCTGATTCCTACCATACCCCAATCCTCCACGTACAGCGAACTGAACACCGACACCTAAACCTAGACCTGGCCCCTGGACCTGAAACCTCATCGTCACCAATGACATCACCCACGTTCAGCGCAAACCTGATGTTCAATCACTTCCTCATCCACACATCAGAGCCTGATCCTAATCCTTCCCATAACCATATCTTCCCTGTACACCTTACCAAGCACCTATCCCTAACCCTAACCTTGTTTCCTGGTTGAATCCTCACTGACAAAATCGACATCCCCCATGCCTCACTGTAAACCTCCACCTCAATGTCGTCCATGCCATCACGTCAGAGCCAGATCCTAACTCTAAACATAGTCCTATACGTCTGGTACACCTTAGCAAACACAAACCCTAACTGTAGCCCAGGTCTCTTGACCTGACACAACATCACAATTGACATCATTCACGCTTCACCTCAACTCTGAATTACAACCGTACTCTCTAACTCACATCACAGGTGAAACCAAGCTCTAACCATAATCTAAACTCCCCATTTGCCTTAAAGAAATCGCAACCCAAATCCTAGCACTAGCCCATGGACCAAACCCTCACTGTCACCTGCGACGTCACCCAGGCTTCACCGTAACCTTGAACTGCAATCTCGTACTCACCCTCACATCAGAGACAGATGCAAACACTGATAGTAACCCTACACTCCCCATTAACCTTAATGAACATGCAACCCTAAAGCAAGCACTTGTCCCTGGACCTTAACCCTTAGAGTCACCATTGACACCACTGAAGGTTATCTTTAAAAATGGATTTAAATCTTGTCCTCACAGTCACATCAGAGACAGTCTCTAACTCTACCTGCAAACCTACCCTCACTGTACACCATTCCATACACCTGATCTGAAACCCTGCCCAGGTCTTCCAACGTGACCCCTCACCACCACCATCACCATCACTCATGTCTAAGAAACATCATGAAAGTCTATCTCGCAATCACCCTCACAATCAGAGCTGGATCCTGACTCTAACCATATCCCTATCCTCGACTTACAGCTAAACCACCACTTAAACTTAACCCTGGACTGCAAACAGGACCTGAAACCTCACTGTCACCATCGATGTTACCCATGCTTCACCATAAACCTGATGTTCAATCTCGTCCTCACCCTCACAACAGAGCCGGATTGTTAGCCTAAACAAAACCATGTGCTCCCTGTACACCTTTCCGAACACCTAACCCTAACCCTAGACCTAGCCCATGGAACTGAACCCTGACAGTCACCATCGACATCACCCAGGCTTCAGCGTAAACCTGATGTTCAATCTCTTCCTCATCCTCACATCAGAGCCCAATTCTAACCCTTCCCATAACCGTATCTTCCCTGTACACCTTACCAAACACCTAACCCTAACCCTAGCCCTAGCCCATGGAATTGAACCTTGACGGTCACCATCGACATCACCCAGGCTTCAGCGTAAACCCGATGTGCAATCCCATCCTCATCCTCACATCAGAGCCCGACTCAAACCCTTCCCATAACCGTATCTTCCCTGTACACCTTACCAAACACCTAACCCTAACCCTAGCCTTGTTCCCTGGACTTACCCCTCACCATCACCATCAATGTCCCCTACGCTTCAATGAAAACCTCGACCTCAATCTATCCCTCAACATCACATCAGAGGTGAATTCTAAGCAAAATGATAAACCAATCCTCCCTGTACACATTACAGGACACCTAACCCTAAACCTAACCTTGTTCACTGGCCTGTACCCTCTCTGTTAAAATCGACATCTCCCATGCGTCACTGTAAACCTCCGTGTCAATCTCACCCTCACCATCACATCAGAGTCACACCCTAACTCCAAACGTAGTCCCGTATGTTCCATACACCTCAGTGAAAACCAACCTTCTCTCTACTGCTGTTCATTTCACATGACCACACAACATCTCAATTGACATCTTCCATGCCTCACCTTAATCCTGAATTACAATCATACTCTCTAACTCACATCAGAGTTGGGCCCTAATGCTAACCATAATCCAAACTCCTCGTTCATGTTAAAGAACTAGTATCCATTAACCTAGCCCTAGCCCATGGATCTGAATCATCACCATCACCATCGATGTCACTGAGAATTAACAATAAACTGGATCTTCAATCTCGTACTCACCCTCACATCAGAGACAGACCCTAACTCTAATTGTAACCCTATCTTCGCCATAAACCTAAACAAACACCCAACCCTAACCCTAGTCTTTGTCCCTGGACATTGTCCCTCAGCGTCACCACTGACTTCACCAAAGGTTCGCTTTATCCATGGATTTAAATCTTGTCTTCGTAATCACTTCAGAGACAGACTCCAACTTTCACCATACATTTACCCTCAATGTTCACCATTTCGTACACCTAATACGATACCCTGCCCACGTCCTTCGCTCTGAACCCTCACCACAAACACCACCATCAAGCATGTCTATCAAAAAGAGTGAATATCATTCTCACAATCACCCTCACTTTAGAGCTGGATCCTGACTCTAACCATATCCCTATCCTCCATGCACAGTTAAACCAACACCGAAACCTAACCCTAGCTTGGCTCCTGGACCTGAAACCGCACAATCACCAACGATGTCACCCAGAATTCTCCGTAAACCCGATGTTCAATCTCGTCCTCAACTGCACTACAGAGCCAGATCATAAGCCTAAATGAAACCATATAGTCCCTGTACACCTTACCAAACACCTAACCCTACCCCTAGCCCTAGCCCATGGACCTAATACCTCACAATCACCATTGACATCACCCAGGCTTCAGCGTAAACCTGATGTTCAATCTCGTCCTGATCCTCACGTCAGAGCCCAATCCGAACCCTTCCCATAACAATATCTCCCCCGTACACCTTACCAAACACTTAACCCTGAACCTAGCCTTGTTTCCTTGACTTACCCCTCACTGTCACCATCAGCGTCCCCCATGCCTCACTGTAAAACTCCTCCTCAGTGTACCCCTTCACCTCACATCAGAGCTGGATCCTAAGCATAACGATAACCCTCTCCTCCCAGTACAACTTACAGAACACCAACCCCTAACCCTAACCTTGTTCACTGACCAAAACCCTCACCGTCAAAATCGACATCTAACACACCTCACAGTAAACGTCAAGAACAATCTCACCCTTGGGCTCACATCAGAGCTACATCCTAACTTTAAACATAGTCCTGTATGTCCCGTAAAACTTTGCGAACACCAACCCTAACTCGAGTGCTGATCACTAGACCTGACCCCTCAGCATCATATTTGACATCATCCACGCTTCACCTTAAACCTGAATTACAATCATACTCTCTACTTCACATCACACCAGACCCAAATTCTAACTGTAATCTAAACTCCCCATTCGCCTTAAAGAACTACCAACTATAATACTAGCCCTAGCCCATGGATCTAACCTACACCGCCACCTTCGATGTCAACACATGCTTCACCGGTAACTTAAACTTCCATCTCGTCCTTACCCTCATATAAGAGACAGACCCTAAATCAAATCGTAACCCTAACTTCCCCATAAAACTTAAGTTACACCCAAGCCTAACACTAGCCCTTGTCCGTGGACATTGCCCCTCACCATCACCATTGACAACACAGAAGGTTCACTTTAAACATGGATTTAAATCTGGCCCCCTACTCACATCAGAGACAGTCCCAAACTCAAAATGTAACCCTCTCCTCATTGTTCACCGTTCGTACACCTGACCCAAAACCCTGCCCAGTTTCTTCAACCTGACGCCTCACCACCGACAGCACCATGACTCATGTCTAACAAAAATCATGAAGGTCTGTATCGAAAATGACATCAGGTCAGAGCTGGATCCTGATTCCTACCATACCCCAATCCTCCACGTACAGCGAACTGAACACCGACACCTAAACCTAGACCTGGCCCCTGGACCTGAAACCTCATCGTCACCAATGACATCACCCACGTTCAGCGCAAACCTGATGTTCAATCACTTCCTCATCCACACACCAGAGCCTGATCCTAATCCTTCCCATAACCATATCTTCCCTGTACACCTTACCAAGCACCTATCCCTAACCCTAACCTTGTTTCCTGGTTGAATCCTCACTGACAAAATCGACATCCCCCATGCCTCACTGTAAACCTCCACCTCAATGTCGTCCATGCCATCACGTCAGAGCCAGATCCTAACTCTAAACATAGTCCTATACGTCTGGTACACCTTAGCAAACACAAACCCTAACTGTAGCCCAGGTCTCTTGACCTGACACAACATCACAATTGACATCATTCACGCTTCACCTCAACTCTGAATTACAATCGTACTCTCTAACTCACATCACAGGTGAAACCAAGCTCTAACCATAATCTAAACTCCCCATTTGCCTTAAAGAAATCGCAACCCAAATCCTAGCACTAGCCCATGGACCAAACCCTCACTGTCACCTGCGACGTCACCCAGGCTTCACTGTAACCTTGAACTGCAATCTCGTACTCACCCTCTCATCAGAGACAGATGCAAACACTGATAGTAACCCTACACTCCCCATTAACCTTAATGAACATGCAACCCTAAAGCAAGCACTTGTCCCTGGACCTTAACCCTTAGAGTCACCATTGACACCACTGAAGGTTATCTTTAAAAATGGATTTAAATCTTGTCCTCACAGTCACATCAGAGACAGTCTCTAACTCTACCTGCAAACCGACCCTCACTGTACACCATTCCATACACCTGATCTGAAACCCTGCCCAGGTCTTCCAACGTGACCCCTCACCACCACCATCACCATCACTCATGTCTAAGAAACATCATGAAAGTCTATCTCGCAATCACCCTCACAATCAGAGCTGGATCCTGACTCTAACCATATCCCTATCCTCCACTTACACCTAAACCACCACTTCAACTTAACCCTGGAATGCAACCAGGACCTGAAACCTCACTGTCACCATCGATGTTACCCATGCTTCACCATAATCCTGATGTTCAATCTCGTCCTCACCCTCACAACAGAGCCGGATTGTTAGCCTAAACAAAACCATGTGCTCCCTGTACACCTTTCCGAACACCTAACCCTAACCCTATACCTAGCCCATGGAACTGAACCCTGACAGTCACCATCGACATCACCCAGGCTTCAGCGTAAACCTGATGTTCAATCTCTTCCTCATCCTCACATCAGAGCCCAATTCTAACCCTTCCCATAACCGTATCTTCCCTGTACACCTTACCAAACACCTAACCCTAACCCTAGCCCTAGCCCATGGAATTGAACCTTGACGGTCACCATCGACATCACCCAGGCTTCAGCGTAAACCCGATGTGCAATCCCATCCTCATCCTCACATCAGAGCCCGACTCAAACCCTTCCCATAACCGTATCTTCCCTGTACACCTTACCAAACACCTAACCCTAACCCTAGCCTTGTTCCCTGGACTTACCCCTCACCATCACCATCAATGTCCCCTACGCTTCAATGAAAACCTCGACCTCAATCTATCCCTCAACATCACATCAGAGGTGAATCCTAAGCAAAATGATAAACCAATCCTCCCTGTACACATTACAGGACACCTAACCCTAAACCTAACCTTGTTCACTGGCCTGTACCCTCTCTGTTAAAATCGACATCTCCCATGCGTCACTGTAAACCTCCGTGTCAATCTCACCCTCACCATCACATCAGAGTCACACCCTAACTCCAAACGTAGTCCCGTATGTTCCATACACCTCAGTGAAAACCAACCTTCTCTCTACTGCTGGTCATTTGACATGACCACACAACATCTCAATTGACATCTTCCATGCTTCACCTTAATCCTGAATTACAATCATACTCTCTAACTCACATCAGAGCTGGGCCCAAATGCTAACCATAATCCAAACTCCTCGTTCATGTTAAAGAACTAGTATCCATTAACCTAGCCCTAGCCCATGGATCTGAATCATCACCATCACCATCGATGTCACTGAGAATTAACCATAAACTGGATCTTCAATCTCGTACTCACCCTCACATCAGAGACAGACCCTAACTCTAATTGTAACCCTATCTTCGCCATAAACCTAAACAAACACCCAACCCTAACCCTAGTCTTTGTCCCTGGACATTGTCCATCAGCGTCACCACTGACTTCACCGAAGGTTCGCTTTATCCATGGATTTAAATCTTGTCTTCGTAATCACTTCAGAGACAGACTCTAACTCTCACCATACATTTACCCTCAATGTTCACCATTTCGTACACCTAATACGATACCCTGCCCACGTCCTTCGCTCTGACCCCTCACCACAAACACCACCATCAAGCATGTCTATCAAAAAGAGTGAATATCATTCTCACAATCACCCTCACTTTAGAGCTGGATCCTGACTCTAACCATATCCCTATCCTCCATGCACAGTTAAACCAACACCGAAACCTAACCCTAGCTTGGCTCCTGGACCTGAAACCGCACAACCACCAACGATGTCACCCAGAATTCTCCGTCAACCCGATGTTCAATCTCGTCCTCAACCGCACTACAGAGCCAGATCATAAGCCTAAATGAAACCATATAGTCCCTGTACACCTTACCAAACACCTAACCCTACCCCTAGCCCTAGCCCATGGACCTAATACCTCACAATCACCATTGACATCACCCAGGCTTCATCGTAAACCTGATGTTCAATCTCGTCCTGATCCTCACGTCAGAGCCCAATCCGAACCCTTCCCATAACAATATCTCCCCCGTACACCTTACCAAACACTTAACCCTGAACCTAGCCTCTTTCCTTGACTTACCCCTCACTGTCACCATCAGCGTCCCCCATGCCTCACTGTAAAACTCCTCCTCAGTGTACCCCTTCACCTCACATCAGAGCTGGATCCTAAGCATAACGATAACCCTCTCCTCCCAGTACAACTTACAGAACACCAACCCCTAACCCTAACCTTGTTCACTGACCAAAACCCTCACCGTCAAAATCGACATCTAACACACCTCACAGTAAACGTCAAGAACAATCTCACCCTTGGGCTCACATCAGAGCTACATCCTAACTTTAAACATAGTCCTGTATGTCCCGTAAAACTTTGCGAACACCAACCCTAACTCGAGTGCTGATCACTAGACCTGACCCCTCAGCATCATATTTGACATCATCCACGCTTCACCTTAAACCTGAATTACAATCACACTCTCTACTTCACATCACACCAGACCCAAATTCTAACTGTAATCTAAACTCCCCATTCGCCTTAAAGAACTACCAACTATAATACTAGCCCTAGCCCATGGATCTAACCTACACCGCCACCTTCGATGTCAACACATGCTTCACCGGTAACTTAAACTTCCATCTCGTCCTTACCCTCATATAAGAGACAGACCCTAAATCAAATCGTAACCCTAACTTCCCCATAAAACTTAAGTTACACCCAAGCCTAACACTAGCCCTTGTCCGTGGACATTGCCCCTCACCATCACCATTGACAACACAGAAGGTTCACTTTAAACATGGATTTAAATCTGGCCCCCTACTCACATCAGAGACAGTCCCAAACTCAAAATGTAACCCTCTCCTCATTGTTCACCGTTCGTACACCTGACCCAAAACCCTGCCCAGTTTCTTCAACCTGACGCCTCACCACCGACAGCACCATGACTCATGTCTAACAAAAATCATGAAGGTCTGTATCGAAAATGACATCAGGTCAGAGCTGGATCCTGATTCCTACCATACCCCAATCCTCCACGTACAGCGAACTGAACACCGACACCTAAACCTAGACCTGGCCCCTGGACCTGAAACCTCATCGTCACCAATGACATCACCCACGTTCAGCGCAAACCTGATGTTCAATCACTTCCTCATCCACACACCAGAGCCTGATCCTAATCCTTCCCATAACCATATCTTCCCTGTACACCTTACCAAGCACCTATCCCTAACCCTAACCTTGTTTCCTGGTTGAATCCTCACTGACAAAATCGACATCCCCCATGCCTCACTGTAAACCTCCACCTCAATGTCGTCCATGCCATCACGTCAGAGCCAGATCCTAACTCTAAACATAGTCCTATACGTCTGGTACACCTTAGCAAACACAAACCCTAACTGTAGCCCAGGTCTCTTGACCTGACACAACATCACAATTGACATCATTCACGCTTCACCTCAACTCTGAATTACAATCGTACTCTCTAACTCACATCACAGGTGAAACCAAGCTCTAACCATAATCTAAACTCCCCATTTGCCTTAAAGAAATCGCAACCCAAATCCTAGCACTAGCCCATGGACCAAACCCTCACTGTCACCTGCGACGTCACCCAGGCTTCACTGTAACCTTGAACTGCAATCTCGTACTCACCCTCTCATCAGAGACAGATGCAAACACTGATAGTAACCCTACACTCCCCATTAACCTTAATGAACATGCAACCCTAAAGCAAGCACTTGTCCCTGGACCTTAACCCTTAGAGTCACCATTGACACCACTGAAGGTTATCTTTAAAAATGGATTTAAATCTTGTCCTCACAGTCACATCAGAGACAGTCTCTAACTCTACCTGCAAACCGACCCTCACTGTACACCATTCCATACACCTGATCTGAAACCCTGCCCAGGTCTTCCAACGTGACCCCTCACCACCACCATCACCATCACTCATGTCTAAGAAACATCATGAAAGTCTATCTCGCAATCACCCTCACAATCAGAGCTGGATCCTGACTCTAACCATATCCCTATCCTCCACTTACACCTAAACCACCACTTCAACTTAACCCTGGAATGCAACCAGGACCTGAAACCTCACTGTCACCATCGATGTTACCCATGCTTCACCATAATCCTGATGTTCAATCTCGTCCTCACCCTCACAACAGAGCCGGATTGTTAGCCTAAACAAAACCATGTGCTCCCTGTACACCTTTCCGAACACCTAACCCTAACCCTATACCTAGCCCATGGAACTGAACCCTGACAGTCACCATCGACATCACCCAGGCTTCAGCGTAAACCTGATGTTCAATCTCTTCCTCATCCTCACATCAGAGCCCAATTCTAACCCTTCCCATAACCGTATCTTCCCTGTACACCTTACCAAACACCTAACCCTAACCCTAGCCCTAGCCCATGGAATTGAACCTTGACGGTCACCATCGACATCACCCAGGCTTCAGCGTAAACCCGATGTGCAATCCCATCCTCATCCTCACATCAGAGCCCGACTCAAACCCTTCCCATAACCGTATCTTCCCTGTACACCTTACCAAACACCTAACCCTAACCCTAGCCTTGTTCCCTGGACTTACCCCTCACCATCACCATCAATGTCCCCTACGCTTCAATGAAAACCTCGACCTCAATCTATCCCTCAACATCACATCAGAGGTGAATCCTAAGCAAAATGATAAACCAATCCTCCCTGTACACATTACAGGACACCTAACCCTAAACCTAACCTTGTTCACTGGCCTGTACCCTCTCTGTTAAAATCGACATCTCCCATGCGTCACTGTAAACCTCCGTGTCAATCTCACCCTCACCATCACATCAGAGTCACACCCTAACTCCAAACGTAGTCCCGTATGTTCCATACACCTCAGTGAAAACCAACCTTCTCTCTACTGCTGGTCATTTGACATGACCACACAACATCTCAATTGACATCTTCCATGCTTCACCTTAATCCTGAATT
Organism: Manis javanica; assembly: GCF_040802235.1. Classification (NCBI taxonomy): domain Eukaryota; kingdom Metazoa; phylum Chordata; class Mammalia; order Pholidota; family Manidae; genus Manis; species Manis javanica. The sequence continues at coordinate 337,474 of NW_027332168.1, read as the reverse complement.
ACAATCATACTCTCTAACTCACATCAGAGCTGGGCCCAAATGCTAACCATAATCCAAACTCCTCGTTCATGTTAAAGAACTAGTATCCATTAACCTAGCCCTAGCCCATGGATCTGAATCATCACCATCACCATCGATGTCACTGAGAATTAACCATAAACTGGATCTTCAATCTCGTACTCACCCTCACATCAGAGACAGACCCTAACTCTAATTGTAACCCTATCTTCGCCATAAACCTAAACAAACACCCAACCCTAACCCTAGTCTTTGTCCCTGGACATTGTCCATCAGCGTCACCACTGACTTCACCGAAGGTTCGCTTTATCCATGGATTTAAATCTTGTCTTCGTAATCACTTCAGAGACAGACTCTAACTCTCACCATACATTTACCCTCAATGTTCACCATTTCGTACACCTAATACGATACCCTGCCCACGTCCTTCGCTCTGACCCCTCACCACAAACACCACCATCAAGCATGTCTATCAAAAAGAGTGAATATCATTCTCACAATCACCCTCACTTTAGAGCTGGATCCTGACTCTAACCATATCCCTATCCTCCATGCACAGTTAAACCAACACCGAAACCTAACCCTAGCTTGGCTCCTGGACCTGAAACCGCACAACCACCAACGATGTCACCCAGAATTCTCCGTCAACCCGATGTTCAATCTCGTCCTCAACCGCACTACAGAGCCAGATCATAAGCCTAAATGAAACCATATAGTCCCTGTACACCTTACCAAACACCTAACCCTACCCCTAGCCCTAGCCCATGGACCTAATACCTCACAATCACCATTGACATCACCCAGGCTTCATCGTAAACCTGATGTTCAATCTCGTCCTGATCCTCACGTCAGAGCCCAATCCGAACCCTTCCCATAACAATATCTCCCCCGTACACCTTACCAAACACTTAACCCTGAACCTAGCCTCTTTCCTTGACTTACCCCTCACTGTCACCATCAGCGTCCCCCATGCCTCACTGTAAAACTCCTCCTCAGTGTACCCCTTCACCTCACATCAGAGCTGGATCCTAAGCATAACGATAACCCTCTCCTCCCAGTACAACTTACAGAACACCAACCCCTAACCCTAACCTTGTTCACTGACCAAAACCCTCACCGTCAAAATCGACATCTAACACACCTCACAGTAAACGTCAAGAACAATCTCACCCTTGGGCTCACATCAGAGCTACATCCTAACTTTAAACATAGTCCTGTATGTCCCGTAAAACTTTGCGAACACCAACCCTAACTCGAATGCTGATCACTAGACCTGACCCCTCAGCATCATATTTGACATCATCCACGCTTCACCTTAAACCTGAATTACAATCATACTCTCTACTTCACATCACACCAGACCCAAATTCTAACTGTAATCTAAACTCCCCATTCGCCTTAAAGAACTACCAACTATAATACTAGCCCTAGCCCATGGATCTAACCTACACCGCCACCTTCGATGTCAACAGATGCTTCACCGGTAACTTAAACTTCCATCTCGTCCTTACCCTCATATAAGAGACAGACCCTAAATCAAATCGTAACCCTAACTTCCCCATAAAACTTAAGTTACACCCAAGCCTAACACTAGCCCTTGTCCGTGGACATTGCCCCTCACCATCACCATTGACAACACACAAGGTTCCCTTTAAACATGGATTTAAATCTGGCCCCCTACTCACATCAGAGACAGTCCCAAACTCAAAATGTAACCCTCTCCTCACTGTTCACCGTTCGTACACCTGACCCAAAACCCTGCCCTGTTTCTTCAACCTGACCCCTCACCACCGACAGCACCATGACTCATGTCTAGCAAAAATCATGAAGGTCTGTATCGAAAATGACATCAGGTCAGAGCTGGATCCTGATTCCTACCATACCCCAATCCTCCACGTACAGCGAACTGAACACCGACACCTAAACCTAGACCTGCCCCTGGACCTGAAACCTCATCGTCACCAATGACATCACCCACGTTCAGCGCAAACCTGATGTTCAATCACTTCCTCATCCACACACCAGAGCCTGATCCTAATCCTTCCCATAACAGTATCTTCCCTGTACACCTTACCAAGCACCTATCCCTATCCCTAACCTTGTTTCCTGGTTGAATCCTCACTGACAAAATCGACATCCCCCATGCCTCACTGTAAACCTCCAAATCAATGTCGTCCATGCCATCACGTCAAAGCCAGATCCTAACTCTAAACATAGTCCTATACGTCTGGTACACCTTAGCAAACACAAACCCTAACTGTAGCCCAGGTCTCTTGACCTGACACAACATCACAATTGACATCATTCACGCTTCACCTCAACTCTGAATTACAACCGTACTCTCTAACTCACATCACAGGTGAAACCAAGCTCTAACCATAATCTAAACTCCCCATTTGCCTTAAAGAAATCGCAACCCAAATCCTAGCACTAGCCCATGGACCAAACCCTCACTGTCACCTTCGACGTCACCCAGGCTTCACCGTAACCTTGAACTGCAATCTCGTACTCACCCTCACATCAGAGACAGATGCAAACACTGATAGTAACCCTACACTCCCCATTAACCTTAATGAACATGCAACCCTAAAGCAAGCACTTGTCCCTGGACCTTAACCCTTAGAGTCACAATTGACACCACTGAAGGTTATCTTTAAAAATGGATTTAAATCTTGTCCTCACAGTCACATCAGAGACAGTCTCTAACTCTACCTGCAAACCTACCCTCACTGTACACCATTCCATTCACCTGATCTGAAACCCTGCCCAGGTCTTCCAACGTGACCCCTCACCACCACCATCACCATCACTCATGTCTAAGAAACATCATGAAAGTCTATCTCGCAATCACCCTCACAATCAGAGCTGGATCCTGACTCTAACCATATCCCTATCCTCCACTTACAGCTAAACCACCACTTCAACTTAACCCTGGACTGCAACCAGGACCTGAAACCTCACTGTCACCATCGATGTTACCCATGCTTCACCATAAGCCTGATGTTCAATCTCGTCCTCACCCTCACAACAGATCCGTATTGTTAGCCTAAACAAAACCATGTGCTCCCTGTACACCTTTCCGAACACCTAACCCTAACCCTAGACCTAGCCCATGGAACTGAACCCTGACAGTCACCATCGACATCACCCAGGCTTCAGCGTAAACCTGATGTTCAATCTCTTCCTCATCCTCACATCAGAGCCCAATTCTAACCCTTCCCATAACCGTATCTTCCCTGTACACCTTACCAAACACCTAACCCTAACACTAGCCCTAGCCCATGGAATTGAACCTTGACGGTCACCATCGACATCACCCAGGCTTCAGCGTAAACCCGATGTGCAATCCCATCCTCATCCTCACATCAGAGCCCGACTCAAACCCTTCCCATAACCGTATCTTCCCTGTACACCTTACCAAACACCTAACCCTAACCCTAGCCTTGTTCCCTGGACTTACCCCTCACCATCACCATCAATGTCCCCTACGCTTCAATGAAAACCTCGACCTCAGTCTATCCCTCAACATCACATCAGAGGTGAATCCTAAGCAAAATGATAAACCAATCCTCCCTGTACACATTACAGGACACCTAACCCTAAACCTAACCTTGTTCACTGGCCTGTACCCTCTCTGTTAAAATCGACATCTCCCATGCGTCACTGTAAACCTCCGTGTCAATCTCACCCTCACCATCACATCAGAGTCACACCCTAACTCCAAACGTAGTCCCGTATGTTCCATACACCTCAGTGAAAACCAACCTTCTCTCTACTGCTGGTCATTTGACATGACCACACAACATCTCAATTGACATCTTCCATGCTTCACCTTAATCCTGAATTACAATCATACTCTCTAACTCACATCAGAGCTGGGCCCTAATGCTAACCATAATCCAAACTCCTCGTTCATGTTAAAGAACTAGTATCCATTAACCTAGCCCTAGCCCATGGATCTGAATCATCACCATCACCATCGATGTCACTGAGAATTAACCATAAACTGGATCTTCAATCTCGTACTCACCCTCACATCAGAGACAGACCCTAACTCTAATTGTAACCCTATCTTCGCCATAAACCTAAACAAACACCCAACCCTAACCCTAGTCTTTGTCCCTGGACATTGCCCCTCAGCGTCACCACTGACTTCACCGAAGGTTCGCTTTATCCATGGATTTAAATCTTGTCTTCGTAATCACTTCAGAGACAGACTCTAACTCTCACCATACATTTACCCTCAATGTTCACCGTTTCGTACACCTAATACGATACCCTGCCCACGTCCTTCGCTCTGACCCCTCACCACAAACACCACCATCAAGCATGTCTATCAAAAAGAGTGAATATCATTCTCACAATCACCCTCACTTTAGAGCTGGATCCTGACTCTAACCATATCCCTATCCTCCATGCACAGTTAAACCAACACCGAAACCTAACCCTAGCTTGGCTCCTGGACCTGAAACCGCACAATCACCAACGATGTCACCCAGAATTCTCCGTAAACCCGATGTTCAATCTCGTCCTCAACCGCACTACAGAGCCAGATCATAAGCCTAAATGAAACCATATAGTCCCTGTACACCTTACCAAACACCTAACCCTACCCCTAGCCCTAGCCCATGGACCTAATACCTCACAATCACCATTGACATCACCCAGGCTTCAGCGTAAACCTGATGTTCAATCTCGTCCTGATCCTCACGTCAGAGCCCAATCCGAACCCTTCCCATAACAATATCTCCCCCGTACACCTTGCCAAACACTTAACCCTGAACCTAGCCTTGTTTCCTTGACTTACCCCTCACTGTCACCATCAGCGTCCCCCGTGCCTCACTGTAAAACTCCTCCTCAGTGTACCCCTTCACCTCACATCAGAGCTGGATCCTAAGCATAACGATAACCCTCTCCTCCCAGTACAACTTACAGAACACCAACCCCTATCCCTAACCTTGTTCACTGACCAAAACCCTCACCGTCAAAATCGACATCTAACACACCTCACAGTAAACGTCAAGAACAATCTCACCCTTGGGCTCACATCAGAGCTACATCCTAACTTTAAACATAGTCCTGTATGTCCCGTAAAACTTTGCGAACACCAACCCTAACTCGAGTGCTGATCACTAGACCTGACCCCTCAGCATCATATTTGACATCATCCACGCTTCACCTTAAACCTGAATTACAATCATACTCTCTACTTCACATCACACCAGACCCAAATTCTAACTGTAATCTAAACTCCCCATTCGCCTTAAAGAACTACCAACTATAATACTAGCCCTAGCCCATGGATCTAACCTACACCGCCACCTTCGATGTCAACACATGCTTCACCGGTAACTTAAACTTCCATCTCGTCCTTACCCTCATATAAGAGACAGACCCTAAATCAAATCGTAACCCTAACTTCCCCATAAAACTTAAGTTACACCCAAGCCTAACACTAGCCCTTGTCCGTGGACATTGCCCCTCACCATCACCATTGACAACACACAAGGTTCCCTTTAAACATGGATTTAAATCTGGCCCCCTACTCACATCAGAGACAGTCCCAAACTCAAAATGTAACCCTCTCCTCACTGTTCACCGTTCGTACACCTGACCCAAAACCCTGCCCAGTTTCTTCGACCTGACCCCTCACCACCGACAGCACCATGACTCATGTCTAACAAAAATCATGAAGGTCTGTATCGAAAATGACATCAGGTCAGAGCTGGATCCTGATTCCTACCATACCCCAATCCTCCACGTACAGCGAACTGAACACCGACACCTAAACCTAGACCTGGCCCCTGGACCTGAAACCTCATCGTCACCAATGACATCACCCACGTTCAGCGCAAACCTGATGTTCAATCACTTCCTCATCCACACATCAGAGCCTGATCCTAATCCTTCCCATAACCATATCTTCCCTGTACACCTTACCAAGCACCTATCCCTAACCCTAACCTTGTTTCCTGGTTGAATCCTCACTGACAAAATCGACATCCCCCATGCCTCACTGTAAACCTCCACTTCAATGTCGTCCATGCCATCACGTCAGAGCCAGATCCTAACTCTAAACATAGTCCTATACGTCTGGTACACCTTAGCAAACACAAACCCTAACTGTAGCCCAGGTCTCTTGACCTGACACAACATCACAATTGACATCATTCACGCTTCACCTCAACTCTGAATTACAATCGTACTCTCTAACTCACATCACAGGTGAAACCAAGCTCTAACCATAATCTAAACTCCCCATTTGCCTTAAAGAAATCGCAACCCAAATCCTAGCACTAGCCCATGGACCAAACCCTCACTGTCACCTTCGACGTCACCCAGGCTTCACCGTAACCTTGAACTGCAATCTCGTACTCACCCTCACATCAGAGACAGATGCAAACACTGATAGTAACCCTACACTCCCCATTAACCTTAATGAACATGCAACCCTAAAGCAAGCACTTGTCCCTGGACCTTAACCCTTAGAGTCACCATTGACACCACTGAAGATTATCTTTAAAAATAGATTTAAATCTTGTCCTCACAGTCACATCAGAGACAGTCTCTAACTCTACCTGCAAACCTACCCTCACTGTACACCATTCCATACACCTGATCTGAAACCCTGCCCAGGTCTTCCAACGTGACCCCTCACCACCACCATCACCATCACTCATGTCTAAGAAACATCATGAAAGTCTATCTCGCAATCACCCTCACAATCAGAGCTGGATCCTGACTCTAACCATATCCCTATCCTCCACTTACAGCTAAACCACCACTTAAACTTAACCCTGCACTGCAACCAGGACCTGAAACCTCACTGTCACCATCGATGTTACCCATGCTTCACCATAAACCTGATGTTCAATCTCGTCCTCACCCTCACAACAGAGCCGGATTGTTAGCCTAAACAAAACCATGTGCTCCCTGTACACCTTTCCGAACACCTAACCCTAACCCCAGACCTAGCGCGTGGAACTGAACCCTGACAGTCACCATCGACATCACCCAGGCTTCAGCGTAAACCTGATGTTCAATCTCTTCCTCATCCTCACATCAGAGCCCAATTCTAACCCTTCCCATAACCGTATCTTCCCTGTACACCTTACCAAACACCTAACCCTAACCCTAGCCCTATCCCATGGAATTGAACCTTGACGGTCACCATCGACATCACCCAGGCTTCAGCGTAAACCCGATGTGCAATCCCATCCTCATCCTCACATCAGAGCCCGACTCAAACCCTTCCCATAACCGTATCTTCCCTGTACACCTTACCAAACACCTAACCCTAACCCTAGCCTTGTTCCCTGGACTTACCCCTCACCATCACCATCAATGTCCCCTACGCTTCAATGAAAACCTCGACCTCAATCTATCCCTCAACATCACATCAGAGGTGAATCCTAAGCAAAATGATAAACCAATCCTCCCTGTACACATTACAGGACACCTAACCCTAAACCTAACCTTGTTCACTGGCCTGTACCCTCTCTGTTAAAATCGACATCTCCCATGCGTCACTGTAAACCTCCGTGTCAATCTCACCCTCACCATCACATCAGAGTCACACCCTAACTCCAAACGTTGTCCCGTATGTTCCATACACCTCAGTGAAAACCAACCTTCTCTCTACTGCTGGTCATTTGACATGACCACACAACATCTCAATTGACATCTTCCATGCTTCACCTTAATCCTGAATTACAATCATACTCTCTAACTCACATCAGAGCTGGGCCCTAATGCTAACCATAATCCAAACTCCTCGTTCATGTTAAAGAACTAGTATCCATTAACCTAGCCCTAGCCCGTGGATCTGAATCATCACCATCACCATCGATGTCACTGAGAATTAACCATAAACTGGATCTTCAATCTCGTACTCACCCTCACATCAGAGACAGACCCTAACTCTAATTGTAACCCTATCTTCGCCATAAACCTAAACAAACACCCAACCCTAACCCTAGTATTTGTCCCTGGACATTGTCCCTCAGCGTCACCACTGACTTCACCGAAGGTTCGCTTTATCCATGGATTTAAATCTTGTCTTCGTAATCACTTCAGAGACAGACTCTAACTCTCACCATACATTTACCCTCAATGTTCACCATTTCGTACACATAATACGATACCCTGCCCACGTTCTTCGCTCTGACCCCTCACCACAAACACCACCATCAAGCATGTCTATCAAAAAGAGTGAATATCATTCTCACAATCACCCTCACTTTAGAGCTGGATCCTGACTCTAACCATATCCCTATCCTCCATGCACAGTTAAACCAACACCGAAACCTAACCCTAGCTTGGCTCCTGGACCTGAAACCGCACAATCACCAACGATGTCACCCAGAATTCTCCGTAAACCCGATGTTCAATCTCGTCCTCAACCGCACTACAGAGCCAGATCATAAGCCTAAATGAAACCATATAGTCCCTGTACACCTTACCAAACACCTAACCCTACCCCTAGCCCTAGCCCATGGACCTAATACCTCACAATCACCATTGACATCACCCAGGCTTCAGCGTAAACCTGATATTCAATCTCGTCCTGATCCTCACGTCAGAGCCCAATCCGAACCCTTCCCATAACAATATCTCCCCCGTACACCTTACCAAACACTTAACCCTGAACCTAGCCTTGTTTCCTTGACTTACCCCTCACTGTCACCATCAGCGTCCCCCATGCCTCACTGTAAAACTCCTCCTCAGTGTACCCCTTCACCTCACATCAGAGCTGGATCCTAAGCATAACGATAACCCTCTCCTCCCAGTACAACTTACAGAACACCAACCCCTAACCCTAACCTTGTTCACTGACCAAAAAACTCACCGTCAAAATCGACATCTAACACACCTCACAGTAAACGTCAAGAACAATCTCACCCTTGGGCTCACATCAGAGCTACATCCTAACTTTAAACATAGTCCTGTATGTCCCGTAAAACTTTGCGAACACCAACCCTAACTCGAGTGCTGATCACTAGACCTGACCCCTCAGCATCATATTTGACATCATCCACGCTTCACCTTAAACCTGAATTACAATCATACTCTCTACTTCACATCACACCAGACCCAAATTCTAACTGTAATCTAAACTCCCCATTCGCCTTAAAGAACTACCAACTATAATACTAGCCCTAGCCCATGGATCTAACCTACACCGCCACCTTCGATGTCAACACATGCTTCACCGGTAACTTAAACTTCCATCTCGTCCTTACCCTCATATAAGAGACAGACCCTAAATCAAATCGTAACCCTAACTTCCCCATAAAACTTAAGTTACACCCAAGCCTAACACTAGCCCTTGTCCGTGGACATTGCCCCTCACCATCACCATTGACAACACACAAGGTTCCCTTTAAACATGGATTTAAATCTGGCCCCCTACTCACATCAGAGACAGTCCCAAACTCAAAATGTAACCCTCTCCTCACTGTTCACCGTTCGTACACCTGACCCAAAACCCTGCCCAGTTTCTTCGACCTGACCCCTCACCACCGACAGCACCATGACTCATGTCTAACAAAAATCATGAAGGTCTGTATCGAAAATGACATCAGGTCAGAGCTGGATCCTGATTCCTACCATACCCCAATCCTCCACGTACAGCGAACTGAACACCGACACCTAAACCTAGACCTGGCCCCTGGACCTGAAACCTCATCGTCACCAATGACATCACCCACGTTCAGCGCAAACCTGATGTTCAATCACTTCCTCATCCACACATCAGAGCCTGATCCTAATCCTTCCCATAACCATATCTTCCCTGTACACCTTACCAAGCACCTATCCCTAACCCTAACCTTGTTTCCTGGTTGAATCCTCACTGACAAAATCGACATCCCCCATGCCTCACTGTAAACCTCCACTTCAATGTCGTCCATGCCATCACGTCAGAGCCAGATCCTAACTCTAAACATAGTCCTATACGTCTGGTACACCTTAGCAAACACAAACCCTAACTGTAGCCCAGGTCTCTTGACCTGACACAACATCACAATTGACATCATTCACGCTTCACCTCAACTCTGAATTACAATCGTACTCTCTAACTCACATCACAGGTGAAACCAAGCTCTAACCATAATCTAAACTCCCCATTTGCCTTAAAGAAATCGCAACCCAAATCCTAGCACTAGCCCATGGACCAAACCCTCACTGTCACCTTCGACGTCACCCAGGCTTCACCGTAACCTTGAACTGCAATCTCGTACTCACCCTCACATCAGAGACAGATGCAAACACTGATAGTAACCCTACACTCCCCATTAACCTTAATGAACATGCAACCCTAAAGCAAGCACTTGTCCCTGGACCTTAACCCTTAGAGTCACCATTGACACCACTGAAGATTATCTTTAAAAATAGATTTAAATCTTGTCCTCACAGTCACATCAGAGACAGTCTCTAACTCTACCTGCAAACCTACCCTCACTGTACACCATTCCATACACCTGATCTGAAACCCTGCCCAGGTCTTCCAACGTGACCCCTCACCACCACCATCACCATCACTCATGTCTAAGAAACATCATGAAAGTCTATCTCGCAATCACCCTCACAATCAGAGCTGGATCCTGACTCTAACCATATCCCTATCCTCCACTTACAGCTAAACCACCACTTAAACTTAACCCTGCACTGCAACCAGGACCTGAAACCTCACTGTCACCATCGATGTTACCCATGCTTCACCATAAACCTGATGTTCAATCTCGTCCTCACCCTCACAACAGAGCCGGATTGTTAGCCTAAACAAAACCATGTGCTCCCTGTACACCTTTCCGAACACCTAACCCTAACCCCAGACCTAGCGCGTGGAACTGAACCCTGACAGTCACCATCGACATCACCCAGGCTTCAGCGTAAACCTGATGTTCAATCTCTTCCTCATCCTCACATCAGAGCCCAATTCTAACCCTTCCCATAACCGTATCTTCCCTGTACACCTTACCAAACACCTAACCCTAACCCTAGCCCTATCCCATGGAATTGAACCTTGACGGTCACCATCGACATCACCCAGGCTTCAGCGTAAACCCGATGTGCAATCCCATCCTCATCCTCACATCAGAGCCCGACTCAAACCCTTCCCATAACCGTATCTTCCCTGTACACCTTACCAAACACCTAACCCTAACCCTAGCCTTGTTCCCTGGACTTACCCCTCACCATCACCATCAATGTCCCCTACGCTTCAATGAAAACCTCGACCTCAATCTATCCCTCAACATCACATCAGAGGTGAATCCTAAGCAAAATGATAAACCAATCCTCCCTGTACACATTACAGGACACCTAACCCTAAACCTAACCTTGTTCACTGGCCTGTACCCTCTCTGTTAAAATCGACATCTCCCATGCGTCACTGTAAACCTCCGTGTCAATCTCACCCTCACCATCACATCAGAGTCACACCCTAACTCCAAACGTTGTCCCGTATGTTCCATACACCTCAGTGAAAACCAACCTTCTCTCTACTGCTGGTCATTTGACATGACCACACAACATCTCAATTGACATCTTCCATGCTTCACCTTAATCCTGAATTACAATCATACTCTCTAACTCACATCAGAGCTGGGCCCTAATGCTAACCATAATCCAAACTCCTCGTTCATGTTAAAGAACTAGTATCCATTAACCTAGCCCTAGCCCGTGGATCTGAATCATCACCATCACCATCGATGTCACTGAGAATTAACCATAAACTGGATCTTCAATCTCGTACTCACCCTCACATCAGAGACAGACCCTAACTCTAATTGTAACCCTATCTTCGCCATAAACCTAAACAAACACCCAACCCTAACCCTAGTATTTGTCCCTGGACATTGTCCCTCAGCGTCACCACTGACTTCACCGAAGGTTCGCTTTATCCATGGATTTAAATCTTGTCTTCGTAATCACTTCAGAGACAGACTCTAACTCTCACCATACATTTACCCTCAATGTTCACCATTTCGTACACATAATACGATACCCTGCCCACGTTCTTCGCTCTGACCCCTCACCACAAACACCACCATCAAGCATGTCTATCAAAAAGAGTGAATATCATTCTCACAATCACCCTCACTTTAGAGCTGGATCCTGACTCTAACCATATCCCTATCCTCCATGCACAGTTAAACCAACACCGAAACCTAACCCTAGCTTGGCTCCTGGACCTGAAACCGCACAATCACCAACGATGTCACCCAGAATTCTCCGTAAACCCGATGTTCAATCTCGTCCTCAACCGCACTACAGAGCCAGATCATAAGCCTAAATGAAACCATATAGTCCCTGTACACCTTACCAAACACCTAACCCTACCCCTAGCCCTAGCCCATGGACCTAATACCTCACAATCACCATTGACATCACCCAGGCTTCAGCGTAAACCTGATATTCAATCTCGTCCTGATCCTCACGTCAGAGCCCAATCCGAACCCTTCCCATAACAATATCTCCCCCGTACACCTTACCAAACACTTAACCCTGAACCTAGCCTTGTTTCCTTGACTTACCCCTCACTGTCACCATCAGCGTCCCCCATGCCTCACTGTAAAACTCCTCCTCAGTGTACCCCTTCACCTCACATCAGAGCTGGATCCTAAGCATAACGATAACCCTCTCCTCCCAGTACAACTTACAGAACACCAACCCCTAACCCTAACCTTGTTCACTGACCAAAAAACTCACCGTCAAAATCGACATCTAACACACCTCACAGTAAACGTCAAGAACAATCTCACCCTTGGGCTCACATCAGAGCTACATCCTAACTTTAAACATAGTCCTGTATGTCCCGTAAAACTTTGCGAACACCAACCCTAACTCGAGTGCTGATCACTAGACCTGACCCCTCAGCATCATATTTGACATCATCCACGCTTCACCTTAAACCTGAATTACAATCATACTCTCTACTTCACATCACACCAGACCCAAATTCTAACTGTAATCTAAACTCCCCATTCGCCTTAAAGAACTACCAACTATAATACTAGCCCTAGCCCATGGATCTAACCTACACCGCCACCTTCGATGTCAACACATGCTTCACCGGTAACTTAAACTTCCATCTCGTCCTTACCCTCATATAAGAGACAGACCCTAAATCAAATCGTAACCCTAACTTCCCCATAAAACTTAAGTTACACCCAAGCCTAACACTAGCCCTTGTCCGTGGACATTGCCCCTCACCATCACCATTGACAACACACAAGGTTCCCTTTAAACATGGATTTAAATCTGGCCCCCTACTCACATCAGAGACAGTCCCAAACTCAAAATGTAACCCTCTCCTCACTGTTCACCGTTCGTACACCTGACCCAAAACCCTGCCCAGTTTCTTCGACCTGACCCCTCACCACCGACAGCACCATGACTCATGTCTAACAAAAATCATGAAGGTCTGTATCGAAAATGACATCAGGTCAGAGCTGGATCCTGATTCCTACCATACCCCAATCCTCCACGTACAGCGAACTGAACACCGACACCTAAACCTAGACCTGGCCCCTGGACCTGAAACCTCATCGTCACCAATGACATCACCCACGTTCAGCGCAAACCTGATGTTCAATCACTTCCTCATCCACACACCAGAGCCTGATCCTAATCCTTCCCATAACCATATCTTCCCTGTACACCTTACCAAGCAACTATCCCTAACCCTAACCTTGTTTCCTGGTTGAATCCTCACTGACAAAATCGACATCCCCCATGCCTCACTCTAAACCTCCACCTCAATGTCGTCCATGCCATCACGTCAGAGCCAGATCCTAACTCTAAACATAGTCCTATACGTCTGGTACACCTTAGCAAACACAAACCCTAACTGTAGCCCAGGTCTCTTGACCTGACACAACATCACAATTGACATCATTCACGCTTCACCTCAACTCTGAATTACAATCGTACTCTCTAACTCACATCACAGGTGAAACCAAGCTCTAACCATAATCTAAACTCCCCATTTGCCTTAAAGAAATCGCAACCCAAATCCTAGCACTAGCCCATGGACCAAACCCTCACTGTCACCTTCGACGTCACCCAGGCTTCACCGTAACCTTGAACTGCAATCTCGTACTCACCCTCACATCAGAGACAGATGCAAACACTGATAGAACCCTACACTCCCCATTAACCTTAATGAACATGCAACCCTAAAGCAAGCACTTGTCCCTGGACCTTAACCCTTAGAGTCACCATTGACACCACTGAAGGTTATCTTTAAAAATGGATTTAAATCTTGTCCTCACAGTCACATCAGAGACAGTCTCTAACTCTACCTGCAAACCTACCCTCACTGTACACCATTCCATACACCTGATCTGAAACCCTGCCCAGGTCTTCCAACGTGACCCCTCACCACCACCATCACCATCACTCATGTCTAAGAAACATCATGAAAGTCTATCTCGCAATCACCCTCACAATCAGAGCTGGATCCTGACTCTAACCATATCCCTATCCTCGACTTACAGCTAAACCACCACTTAAACTTAACCCTGGACTGCAAACAGGACCTGAAACCTCACTGTCACCATCGATGTTACCCATGCTTCACCATAAACCTGATGTTCAATCTCGTCCTCACCCTCACAACAGAGCCGGATTGTTAGCCTAAACAAAACCATGTGCTCCCTGTACACCTTTCCGAACACCTAACCCTAACCCCAGACCTAGCCCATGGAACTGAACCCTGACAGTCACCATCGACATCACCCAGGCTTCAGCGTAAACCTGATGTTCAATCTCTTCCTCATCCTCACATCAGAGCCCAATTCTAACCCTTCCCATAACCGTATCTTCCCTGTACACCTTACCAAACACCTAACCCTAACCCTAGCCCTAGCCCATGGAATTGAACCTTGACGGTCACCATCGACATCACCCAGGCTTCAGCGTAAACCCGATGTGCAATCCCATCCTCATCCTCACATCAGAGCCCGACTCAAACCCTTCCCATAACCGTATCTTCCCTGTTCACCTTACCAAACACCTAACCCTAACCCTAGCCTTGTTCCCTGGACTTACCCCTCACCATCACCATCAATGTCCCCTACGCTTCAATGAAAACCTCGACCTCAATCTATCCCTCAACATCACATCAGAGGTGAATCCTAAGCAAAATGATAAACCAATCCTCCCTGTACACATTACAGGACACCTAACCCTAATCCTAACCTTGTTCACTGGCCTGTACCCTCTCTGTTAAAATCGACATCTCCCATGCGTCACTGTAAACCTCCGTGTCAATCTCACCCTCACCATCACATCAGAGTCACACCCTAACTCCAAACGTAGTCCCGTATGTTCCATACACCTCAGTGAAAACCAACCTTCTCTCTACTGCTGGTCATTTGACATGACCACACAACATCTCAATTGACATCTTCCATGCTTCACCTTAATCCTGAATTACAATCATACTCTCTAACTCACATCAGAGCTGGGCCCTAATGCTAACCATAATCCAAACTCCTCGTTCATGTTAAAGAACTAGTATCCATTAACCTAGCCCTAGCCCATGGATCTGAATCATCACCATCACCATCGATGTCACTGAGAATTAACCATAAACTGGATCTTCAATCTCGTACTCACCCTCACATCAGAGACAGACCCTAACTCTAATTGTAACCCTATCTTCGCCATAAACCTAAACAAACACCCAACCCTAACCCTAGTCTTTGTCCCTGGACATTGCCCCTCAGCGTCACCACTGACTTCACCGAAGGTTCGCTTTATCCATGGATTTAAATCTTGTCTTCGTAATCACTTCAGAGACAGACTCTAACTCTCACCATACATTTACCCTCAATGTTCACCATTTCGTACACCTAATACGATACCCTGCCCACGTCCTTCGCTCTGACCCCTCACCACAAACACCACCATCAAGCATATCTATCAAAAAGAGTGAATATCATTCTCACAATCACCCTCACTTTAGAGCTGGATCCTGACTCTAACCATATCCCTATCCTCCATGCACAGTTAAACCAACACCGAAACCTAACCCTAGCTTGGCTCCTGGACCTGAAACCGCACAATCACCAACGATGTCACCCAGAATTCTCCGTAAACCCGATGTTCAATCTCGTCCTCAACCGCACTACAGAGCCAGATCATAAGCCTAAATGAAACCATATAGTCCCTGTACACCTTACCAAACACCTAACCCTACCCCTAGCCCTAGCCCATGGACCTAATACCTCACAATCACCATTGACATCACCCAGGCTTCAGCGTAAACCTGATGTTCAATCTCGTCCTGATCCTCACGTCAGAGCCCAATCCGAACCCTTCCCATAACAATATCTCCCCCGTACACCTTACCAAACACTTAACCCTGAACCTAGCCTTGTTTCCTTGACTTACCCCTCACTGTCACCATCAGCGTCCCCCATGCCTCACTGTAAAACTCCTCCTCAGTGTACCCCTTCACCTCACATCAGAGCTGGATCCTAAGCATAACGATAACCCTCTCCTCCCAGTACAACTTACAGAACACCAACCCCTAACCCTAACCTTGTTCACTGACCAAAACCCTCACCGTCAAAATCGACATCTAACACACCTCACAGTAAACGTCAAGAACAATCTCATCCTTGGGCTCACATCAGAGCTACATCCTAACTTTAAACATAGTCCTGTATGTCCCGTAAAACTTTGCGAACACCAACCCTAACTCGAGTGCTGATCACTAGACCTGACCCCTCAGCATCATATTTGACATCATCCACGCTTCACCTTAAACCTGAATTACAATCATACTCTCTACTTCACATCACACCAGACCCAAATTCTAACTGTAATCTAAACTCCCCATTCGCCTTAAAGAACTACCAACTATAATACTAGCCCTAGCCCATGGATCTAACCTACACCGCCACCTTCGATGTCAACACATGCTTCACCGGTAACTTAAACTTCCATCTCGTCCTTACCCTCATATAAGAGACAGACCCTAAATCAAATCGTAACCCTAACTTCCCCATAAAACTTAAGTTACACCCAAGCCTAACACTAGCCCTTGTCCGTGGACATTGCCCCTCACCATCACCATTGACAACACACAAGGTTCCCTTTAAACATGGATTTAAATCTGGCCCCCTACTCACATCAGAGACAGTCCCAAACTCAAAATGTAACCCTCTCCTCACTGTTCACCGTTCGTACACCTGACCCAAAACCCTGCCCAGTTTCTTCAACCTGACCCCTCACCACCGACAGCACCATGACTCATGTCTAACAAAAATCATGAAGGTCTGTATCGAAAATGACATCAGGTCAGAGCTGGATCCTGATTCCTACCATACCCCAATCCTCCACGTACAGCGAAATGAACACCAACACCTAAACCTAGACCTGGACCCTGGACCTGAAACCTCATCGTCACCAATGACATCACCCACGTTCAGCGCAAACCTGATGTTCAATCACTTCCTCATCCACACACCAGAGCCTGATCCTAATCCTTCCCATAACCATATCTTCCCTGTACACCTTACCAAGCACCTATCCCTAACCCTAACCTTGTTTCCTGGTTGAATCCTCACTGACAAAATCGACATCCCCCATGCCTCACTGTAAACCTCCACCTCAATGTCGTCCATGCCATCACGTCAGAGCCAGATCCTAACTCTAAACATAGTCCTATACGTCTGGTACACCTTAGCAAACACAAACCCTAACTGTAGCCCAGGTCTCTTGACCTGACACAACATCACAATTGACATCATTCACGCTTCACCTCAACTCTGAATTACAACCGTACTCTCTAACTCACATCACAGGTGAAACCAAGCTCTAACCATAATCTAAACTCCCCATTTGCCTTAAAGAAATCGCAACCCAAATCCTAGCACTAGCCCATGGACCAAACCCTCACTGTCACCTGCGACGTCACCCAGGCTTCACCGTAACCTTGAACTGCAATCTCGTACTCACCCTCACATCAGAGACAGATGCAAACACTGATAGTAACCCTACACTCCCCATTAACCTTAATGAACATGCAACCCTAAAGCAAGCACTTGTCCCTGGACCTTAACCCTTAGAGTCACCATTGACACCACTGAAGGTTATCTTTAAAAATGGATTTAAATCTTGTCCTCACAGTCACATCAGAGACAGTCTCTAACTCTACCTGCAAACATACCCTCACTGTACACCATTCCATACACCTGATCTGAAACCCTGCCCAGGTCTTCCAACGTGACCCCTCACCACCACCATCACCATCACTCATGTCTAAGAAACATCATGAAAGTCTATCTCGCAATCACCCTCACAATCAGAGCTGGATCCTGACTCTAACCATATCCCTATCCTACACTTACAGCTAAACCACCACTTAAACTTAACCCTGGACTGCAACCAGGACCTGAAACCTCACTGTCACCATCGATGTTACCCATGCTTCACCATAAACCTGATGTTCAATCTCGTCCTCACCCTCACAACAGAGCCGGATTGTTAGCCTAAACAAAACCATGTGCTCCCTGTACACCTTTCCGAACACCTAACCCTAACCCCAGACCTAGTGCGTGGAACTGAACCCTGACAGTCACCATCGACATCACCCAGGCTTCAGTGTAAACCTGATGTTCAATCTCTTCCTCATCCTCACATCAGAGCCCAATTCTAACCCTTCCCATAACCGTATCTTCCCTGTACACCTTACCAAACACCTAACCCTAACCCTAGCCCTATCCCATGGAATTGAACCTTGACGGTCACCATCGACATCACCCAGGCTTCAGCGTAAACCCGATGTGCAATCCCATCCTCATCCTCACATCAGAGCCCGACTCAAACCCTTCCCATAACCGTATCTTCCCTGTACACCTTACCAAACACCTAACCCTAACCCTAGCCTTGTTCCCTGGACTTACTCCTCACCATCACCATCAATGTCCCCTACGCTTCAATGAAAACCTCGACCTCAATCTATCCCTCAACATCACATCAGAGGTGAATCCTAAGCAAAATGATAAACCAATCCTCCCTGTACACATTACAGGACACCTAACCCTAAACCTAACCTTGTTCACTGGCCTGTACCCTCTCTGTTAAAATCGACATCTCCCATGCGTCACTGTAAACCTCCGTGTCAATCTCACCCTCACCATCACATCAGAGTCACACCCTAACTCCAAACGTTGTCCCGTATGTTCCATACACCTCAGTGAAAACCAACCTTCTCTCTACTGCTGGTCATTTGACATGACCACACAACATCTCAATTGACATCTTCCATGCTTCACCTTAATCCTGAATTACAATCATACTCTCTAACTCACATCAGAGCTGGGCCCTAATGCTAACCATAATCCAAACTCCTCGTTCATGTTAAAGAACTAGTATCCATTAACCTAGCCCTAGCCCATGGATCTGAATCATCACCATCACCATCGATGTCACTGAGAATTAACCATAAACTGGATCTTCAATCTCGTACTCACCCTCACATCAGAGACAGACCCTAACTCTAATTGTAACCCTATCTTCGCCATAAACCTAAACAAACACCCAACCCTAACCCTAGTCTTTGTCCCTGGACATTGTCCCTCAGCGTCACCACTGACTTCACCGAAGGTTCGCTTTATCCATGGATTTAAATCTTGTCTTCGTAATCACTTCAGAGACAGACTCTAACTCTCACCATACATTTACCCTCAATGTTCACCATTTCGTACACCTAATACGATACCCTGCCCACGTCCTTCGCTCTGACCCCTCACCACAAACACCACCATCAAGCATGTCTATCAAAAAGAGTGAATATCATTCTCACAATCACCCTCACTTTAGAGCTGGATCCTGACTCTAACCATATCCCTATCCTCCATGCACAGTTAAACCAACACCGAAACCTAACCCTAGCTTGGCTCCTGGACCTGAAACCGCACAATCACCAACGATGTCACCCAGAATTCTCCGTAAACCCGATGTTCAATCTCGTCCTCAACCGCACTACAGAGCCAGATCATAAGCCTAAATGAAACCATATAGTCCCTGTACACCTTACCAAACACCTAACCCTACCCCTAGCCCTAGCCCATGGACCTAATACCTCACAATCACCATTGACATCACCCAGGCTTCAGCGTAAACCTGATGTTCAATCTCGTCCTGATCCTCACGTCAGAGCCCAATCCGAACCCTTCCCATAACAATATCTCCCCCGTACACCTTACCAAACACTTAACCCTGAACCTAGCCTTGTTTCCTTGACTTACCCCTCACTGTCACCATCAGCGTCCCCCATGCCTCACTGTAAAACTCCTCCTCAGT
Source organism: Manis javanica (assembly GCF_040802235.1). Taxonomy (NCBI): domain Eukaryota; kingdom Metazoa; phylum Chordata; class Mammalia; order Pholidota; family Manidae; genus Manis; species Manis javanica. The sequence continues at coordinate 317,131 of NW_027332168.1, read as the reverse complement.
GTACCCCTTCACCTCACATCAGAGCTGGATCCTAAGCATAACGATAACCCTCTCCTCCCAGTACAACTTACAGAACACCAACCCCTAACCCTAACCTTGTTCACTGACCAAAACCCTCACCGTCAAAATCGACATCTAACACACCTCACAGTAAACGTCAAGAACAATCTCACCCTTGGGCTCACATCAGAGCTACATCCTAACTTTAAACATAGTCCTGTATGTCCCGTAAAACTTTGCGAACACCAACCCTAACTCGAGTGCTGATCACTAGACCTGACCCCTCAGCATCATATTTGACATCATCCACGCTTCACCTTAAACCTGAATTACAATCATACTCTCTACTTCACATCACACCAGACCCAAATTCTAACTGTAATCTAAACTCCCCATTCGCCTTAAAGAACTACCAACTATAATACTAGCCCTAGCCCATGGATCTAACCTACACCGCCACCTTCGATGTCAACACATGCTTCACCGGTAACTTAAACTTCCATCTCGTCCTTACCCTCATATAAGAGACAGACCCTAAATCAAATCGTAACCCTAACTTCCCCATAAAACTTAAGTTACACCCAAGCCTAACACTAGCCCTTGTCCGTGGACATTGCCCCTCACCATCACCATTGACAACACACAAGGTTCCCTTTAAACATGGATTTAAATCTGGCCCCCTACTCACATCAGAGACAGTCCCAAACTCAAAATGTAACCCTCTCCTCACTGTTCACCGTTCGTACACCTGACCCAAAACCCTGCCCAGTTTCTTCAACCTGACCCCTCACCACCGACAGCACCATGACTCATGTCTAACAAAAATCATGAAGGTCTGTATCGAAAATGACATCAGGTCAGAGCTGGATCCTGATTCCTACCATACCCCAATCCTCCACGTACAGCGAAATGAACACCAACACCTAAACCTAGACCTGGACCCTGGACCTGAAACCTCATCGTCACCAATGACATCACCCACGTTCAGCGCAAACCTGATGTTCAATCACTTCCTCATCCACACACCAGAGCCTGATCCTAATCCTTCCCATAACCATATCTTCCCTGTACACCTTACCAAGCACCTATCCCTAACCCTAACCTTGTTTCCTGGTTGAATCCTCACTGACAAAATCGACATCCCCCATGCCTCACTGTAAACCTCCACCTCAATGTCGTCCATGCCATCACGTCAGAGCCAGATCCTAACTCTAAACATAGTCCTATACGTCTGGTACACCTTAGCAAACACAAACCCTAACTGTAGCCCAGGTCTCTTGACCTGACACAACATCACAATTGACATCATTCACGCTTCACCTCAACTCTGAATTACAACCGTACTCTCTAACTCACATCACAGGTGAAACCAAGCTCTAACCATAATCTAAACTCCCCATTTGCCTTAAAGAAATCGCAACCCAAATCCTAGCACTAGCCCATGGACCAAACCCTCACTGTCACCTGCGACGTCACCCAGGCTTCACCGTAACCTTGAACTGCAATCTCGTACTCACCCTCACATCAGAGACAGATGCAAACACTGATAGTAACCCTACACTCCCCATTAACCTTAATGAACATGCAACCCTAAAGCAAGCACTTGTCCCTGGACCTTAACCCTTAGAGTCACCATTGACACCACTGAAGGTTATCTTTAAAAATGGATTTAAATCTTGTCCTCACAGTCACATCAGAGACAGTCTCTAACTCTACCTGCAAACATACCCTCACTGTACACCATTCCATACACCTGATCTGAAACCCTGCCCAGGTCTTCCAACGTGACCCCTCACCACCACCATCACCATCACTCATGTCTAAGAAACATCATGAAAGTCTATCTCGCAATCACCCTCACAATCAGAGCTGGATCCTGACTCTAACCATATCCCTATCCTACACTTACAGCTAAACCACCACTTAAACTTAACCCTGGACTGCAACCAGGACCTGAAACCTCACTGTCACCATCGATGTTACCCATGCTTCACCATAAACCTGATGTTCAATCTCGTCCTCACCCTCACAACAGAGCCGGATTGTTAGCCTAAACAAAACCATGTGCTCCCTGTACACCTTTCCGAACACCTAACCCTAACCCCAGACCTAGTGCGTGGAACTGAACCCTGACAGTCACCATCGACATCACCCAGGCTTCAGTGTAAACCTGATGTTCAATCTCTTCCTCATCCTCACATCAGAGCCCAATTCTAACCCTTCCCATAACCGTATCTTCCCTGTACACCTTACCAAACACCTAACCCTAACCCTAGCCCTATCCCATGGAATTGAACCTTGACGGTCACCATCGACATCACCCAGGCTTCAGCGTAAACCCGATGTGCAATCCCATCCTCATCCTCACATCAGAGCCCGACTCAAACCCTTCCCATAACCGTATCTTCCCTGTACACCTTACCAAACACCTAACCCTAACCCTAGCCTTGTTCCCTGGACTTACTCCTCACCATCACCATCAATGTCCCCTACGCTTCAATGAAAACCTCGACCTCAATCTATCCCTCAACATCACATCAGAGGTGAATCCTAAGCAAAATGATAAACCAATCCTCCCTGTACACATTACAGGACACCTAACCCTAAACCTAACCTTGTTCACTGGCCTGTACCCTCTCTGTTAAAATCGACATCTCCCATGCGTCACTGTAAACCTCCGTGTCAATCTCACCCTCACCATCACATCAGAGTCACACCCTAACTCCAAACGTTGTCCCGTATGTTCCATACACCTCAGTGAAAACCAACCTTCTCTCTACTGCTGGTCATTTGACATGACCACACAACATCTCAATTGACATCTTCCATGCTTCACCTTAATCCTGAATTACAATCATACTCTCTAACTCACATCAGAGCTGGGCCCTAATGCTAACCATAATCCAAACTCCTCGTTCATGTTAAAGAACTAGTATCCATTAACCTAGCCCTAGCCCATGGATCTGAATCATCACCATCACCATCGATGTCACTGAGAATTAACCATAAACTGGATCTTCAATCTCGTACTCACCCTCACATCAGAGACAGACCCTAACTCTAATTGTAACCCTATCTTCGCCATAAACCTAAACAAACACCCAACCCTAACCCTAGTCTTTGTCCCTGGACATTGTCCCTCAGCGTCACCACTGACTTCACCGAAGGTTCGCTTTATCCATGGATTTAAATCTTGTCTTCGTAATCACTTCAGAGACAGACTCTAACTCTCACCATACATTTACCCTCAATGTTCACCATTTCGTACACCTAATACGATACCCTGCCCACGTCCTTCGCTCTGACCCCTCACCACAAACACCACCATCAAGCATGTCTATCAAAAAGAGTGAATATCATTCTCACAATCACCCTCACTTTAGAGCTGGATCCTGACTCTAACCATATCCCTATCCTCCATGCACAGTTAAACCAACACCGAAACCTAACCCTAGCTTGGCTCCTGGACCTGAAACCGCACAATCACCAACGATGTCACCCAGAATTCTCCGTAAACCCGATGTTCAATCTCGTCCTCAACCGCACTACAGAGCCAGATCATAAGCCTAAATGAAACCATATAGTCCCTGTACACCTTACCAAACACCTAACCCTACCCCTAGCCCTAGCCCATGGACCTAATACCTCACAATCACCATTGACATCACCCAGGCTTCAGCGTAAACCTGATATTCAATCTCGTCCTGATCCTCACGTCAGAGCCCAATCCGAACCCTTCCCATAACAATATCTCCCCCGTACACCTTACCAAACACTTAACCCTGAACCTAGCCTTGTTTCCTTGACTTACCCCTCACTGTCACCATCAGCGTCCCCCATGCCTCACTGTAAAACTCCTCCTCAGTGTACCCCTTCACCTCACATCAGAGCTGGATCCTAAGCATAACGATAACCCTCTCCTCCCAGTACAACTTACAGAACACCAACCCCTAACCCTAACCTTGTTCACTGACCAAAACCCTCACCGTCAAAATCGACATCTAACACACCTCACAGTAAACGTCAAGAACAATCTCACCCTTGGGCTCACATCAGAGCTACATCCTAACTTTAAACATAGTCCTGTATGTCCCGTAAAACTTTGCGAACACCAACCCTAACTCGAGTGCTGATCACTAGACCTGACCCCTCAGCATCATATTTGACATCATCCACGCTTCACCTTAAACCTGAATTACAATCATACTCTCTACTTCACATCACACCAGACCCAAATTCTAACTGTAATCTAAACTCCCCATTCGCCTTAAAGAACTACCAACTATAATACTAGCCCTAGCCCATGGATCTAACCTACACCGCCACCTTCGATGTCAACACATGCTTCACCGGTAACTTAAACTTCCATCTCGTCCTTACCCTCATATAAGAGACAGACCCTAAATCAAATCGTAACCCTAACTTCCCCATAAAACTTAAGTTACACCCAAGCCTAACACTAGCCCTTGTCCGTGGACATTGCCCCTCACCATCACCATTGACAACACACAAGGTTCCCTTTAAACATGGATTTAAATCTGGCCCCCTACTCACATCAGAGACAGTCCCAAACTCAAAATGTAACCCTCTCCTCACTGTTCACCGTTCGTACACCTGACCCAAAACCCTGCCCAGTTTCTTCAACCTGACCCCTCACCACCGACAGCACCATGACTCATGTCTAACAAAAATCATGAAGGTCTGTATCGAAAATGACATCAGGTCAGAGCTGGATCCTGATTCCTACCATACCCCAATCCTCCACGTACAGCGAAATGAACACCAACACCTAAACCTAGACCTGGACCCTGGACCTGAAACCTCATCGTCACCAATGACATCACCCACGTTCAGCGCAAACCTGATGTTCAATCACTTCCTCATCCACACACCAAAGCCTGATCCTAATCCTTCCCATAACCATATCTTCCCTGTACACCTTACCAAGCACCTATCCCTAACCCTAACCTTGTTTCCTGGTTGAATCCTCACTGACAAAATCGACATCCCCCATGCCTCACTGTAAACCTCCACCTCAATGTCGTCCATGCCATCACGTCAGAGCCAGATCCTAACTCTAAACATAGTCCTATACGTCTGGTACACCTTAGCAAACACAAACCCTAACTGTAGCCCAGGTCTCTTGACCTGACACAACATCACAATTGACATCATTCACGCTTCACCTCAACTCTGAATTACAACCGTACTCTCTAACTCACATCACAGGTGAAACCAAGCTCTAACCATAATCTAAACTCCCCATTTGCCTTAAAGAAATCGCAACCCAAATCCTAGCACTAGCCCATGGACCAAACCCTCACTGTCACCTGCGACGTCACCCAGGCTTCACCGTAACCTTGAACTGCAATCTCGTACTCACCCTCACATCAGAGACAGATGCAAACACTGATAGTAACCCTACACTCCCCATTAACCTTAATGAACATGCAACCCTAAAGCAAGCACTTGTCCCTGGACCTTAACCCTTAGAGTCACCATTGACACCACTGAAGGTTATCTTTAAAAATGGATTTAAATCTTGTCCTCACAGTCACATCAGAGACAGTCTCTAACTCTACCTGCAAACATACCCTCACTGTACACCATTCCATACACCTGATCTGAAACCCTGCCCAGGTCTTCCAACGTGACCCCTCACCACCACCATCACCATCACTCATGTCTAAGAAACATCATGAAAGTCTATCTCGCAATCACCCTCACAATCAGAGCTGGATCCTGACTCTAACCATATCCCTATCCTACACTTACAGCTAAACCACCACTTAAACTTAACCCTGGACTGCAACCAGGACCTGAAACCTCACTGTCACCATCGATGTTACCCATGCTTCACCATAAACCTGATGTTCAATCTCGTCCTCACCCTCACAACAGAGCCGGATTGTTAGCCTAAACAAAACCATGTGCTCCCTGTACACCTTTCCGAACACCTAACCCTAACCCCAGACCTAGCGCGTGGAACTGAACCCTGACAGTCACCATCGACATCACCCAGGCTTCAGTGTAAACCTGATGTTCAATCTCTTCCTCATCCTCACATCAGAGCCCAATTCTAACCCTTCCCATAACCGTATCTTCCCTGTACACCTTACCAAACACCTAACCCTAACCCTAGCCCTATCCCATGGAATTGAACCTTGACGGTCACCATCGACATCACCCAGGCTTCAGCGTAAACCCGATGTGCAATCCCATCCTCATCCTCACATCAGAGCCCGACTCAAACCCTTCCCATAACCGTATCTTCCCTGTACACCTTACCAAACACCTAACCCTAACCCTAGCCTTGTTCCCTGGACTTACTCCTCACCATCACCATCAATGTCCCCTACGCTTCAATGAAAACCTCGACCTCAATCTATCCCTCAACATCACATCAGAGGTGAATCCTAAGCAAAATGATAAACCAATCCTCCCTGTACACATTACAGGACACCTAACCCTAAACCTAACCTTGTTCACTGGCCTGTACCCTCTCTGTTAAAATCGACATCTCCCATGCGTCACTGTAAACCTCCGTGTCAATCTCACCCTCACCATCACATCAGAGTCACACCCTAACTCCAAACGTTGTCCCGTATGTTCCATACACCTCAGTGAAAACCAACCTTCTCTCTACTGCTGGTCATTTGACATGACCACACAACATCTCAATTGACATCTTCCATGCTTCACCTTAATCCTGAATTACAATCATACTCTCTAACTCACATCAGAGCTGGGCCCTAATGCTAACCATAATCCAAACTCCTCGTTCATGTTAAAGAACTAGTATCCATTAACCTAGCCCTAGCCCATGGATCTGAATCATCACCATCACCATCGATGTCACTGAGAATTAACCATAAACTGGATCTTCAATCTCGTACTCACCCTCACATCAGAGACAGACCCTAACTCTAATTGTAACCCTATCTTCGCCATAAACCTAAACAAACACCCAACCCTAACCCTAGTCTTTGTCCCTGGACATTGTCCCTCAGCGTCACCACTGACTTCACCGAAGGTTCGCTTTATCCATGGATTTAAATCTTGTCTTCGTAATCACTTCAGAGACAGACTCTAACTCTCACCATACATTTACCCTCAATGTTCACCATTTCGTACACCTAATACGATACCCTGCCCACGTCCTTCGCTCTGACCCCTCACCACAAACACCACCATCAAGCATGTCTATCAAAAAGAGTGAATATCATTCTCACAATCACCCTCACTTTAGAGCTGGATCCTGACTCTAACCATATCCCTATCCTCCATGCACAGTTAAACCAACACCGAAACCTAACCCTAGCTTGGCTCCTGGACCTGAAACCGCACAATCACCAACGATGTCACCCAGAATTCTCCGTAAACCCGATGTTCAATCTCGTCCTCAACCGCACTACAGAGCCAGATCATAAGCCTAAATGAAACCATATAGTCCCTGTACACCTTACCAAACACCTAACCCTACCCCTAGCCCTAGCCCATGGACCTAATACCTCACAATCACCATTGACATCACCCAGGCTTCAGCGTAAACCTGATGTTCAATCTCGTCCTGATCCTCACGTCAGAGCCCAATCCGAACCCTTCCCATAACAATATCTCCCCCGTACACCTTACCAAACACTTAACCCTGAACCTAGCCTTGTTTCCTTGACTTACCCCTCACTGTCACCATCAGCGTCCCCCATGCCTCACTGTAAAACTCCTCCTCAGTGTACCCCTTCACCTCACATCAGAGCTGGATCCTAAGCATAACGATAACCCTCTCCTCCCAGTACAACTTACAGAACACCAACCCCTAACCCTAACCTTGTTCACTGACCAAAACCCTCACCGTCAAAATCGACATCTAACACACCTCACAGTAAACGTCAAGAACAATCTCACCCTTGGGCTCACATCAGAGCTACATCCTAACTTTAAACATAGTCCTGTATGTCCCGTAAAACTTTGCGAACACCAACCCTAACTCGAGTGCTGATCACTAGACCTGACCCCTCAGCATCATATTTGACATCATCCACGCTTCACCTTAAACCTGAATTACAATCATACTCTCTACTTCACATCACACCAGACCCAAATTCTAACTGTAATCTAAACTCCCCATTCGCCTTAAAGAACTACCAACTATAATACTAGCCCTAGCCCATGGATCTAACCTACACCGCCACCTTCGATGTCAACACATGCTTCACCGGTAACTTAAACTTCCATCTCGTCCTTACCCTCATATAAGAGACAGACCCTAAATCAAATCGTAACCCTAACTTCCCCATAAAACTTAAGTTACACCCAAGCCTAACACTAGCCCTTGTCCGTGGACATTGCCCCTCACCATCACCATTGACAACACACAAGGTTCCCTTTAAACATGGATTTAAATCTGGCCCCCTACTCACATCAGAGACAGTCCCAAACTCAAAATGTAACCCTCTCCTCACTGTTCACCGTTCGTACACCTGACCCAAAACCCTGCCCAGTTTCTTCAACCTGACCCCTCACCACCGACAGCACCATGACTCATGTCTAACAAAAATCATGAAGGTCTGTATCGAAAATGACATCAGGTCAGAGCTGGATCCTGATTCCTACCATACCCCAATCCTCCACGTACAGCGAAATGAACACCAACACCTAAACCTAGACCTGGACCCTGGACCTGAAACCTCATCGTCACCAATGACATCACCCACGTTCAGCGCAAACCTGATGTTCAATCACTTCCTCATCCACACACCAGAGCCTGATCCTAATCCTTCCCATAACCATATCTTCCCTGTACACCTTACCAAGCACCTATCCCTAACCCTAACCTTGTTTCCTGGTTGAATCCTCACTGACAAAATCGACATCCCCCATGCCTCACTGTAAACCTCCACCTCAATGTCGTCCATGCCATCACGTCAGAGCCAGATCCTAACTCTAAACATAGTCCTATACGTCTGGTACACCTTAGCAAACACAAACCCTAACTGTAGCCCAGGTCTCTTGACCTGACACAACATCACAATTGACATCATTCACGCTTCACCTCAACTCTGAATTACAACCGTACTCTCTAACTCACATCACAGGTGAAACCAAGCTCTAACCATAATCTAAACTCCCCATTTGCCTTAAAGAAATCGCAACCCAAATCCTAGCACTAGCCCATGGACCAAACCCTCACTGTCACCTGCGACGTCACCCAGGCTTCACCGTAACCTTGAACTGCAATCTCGTACTCACCCTCACATCAGAGACAGATGCAAACACTGATAGTAACCCTACACTCCCCATTAACCTTAATGAACATGCAACCCTAAAGCAAGCACTTGTCCCTGGACCTTAACCCTTAGAGTCACCATTGACACCACTGAAGGTTATCTTTAAAAATGGATTTAAATCTTGTCCTCACAGTCACATCAGAGACAGTCTCTAACTCTACCTGCAAACATACCCTCACTGTACACCATTCCATACACCTGATCTGAAACCCTGCCCAGGTCTTCCAACGTGACCCCTCACCACCACCATCACCATCACTCATGTCTAAGAAACATCATGAAAGTCTATCTCGCAATCACCCTCACAATCAGAGCTGGATCCTGACTCTAACCATATCCCTATCCTACACTTACAGCTAAACCACCACTTAAACTTAACCCTGGACTGCAACCAGGACCTGAAACCTCACTGTCACCATCGATGTTACCCATGCTTCACCATAAACCTGATGTTCAATCTCGTCCTCACCCTCACAACAGAGCCGGATTGTTAGCCTAAACAAAACCATGTGCTCCCTGTACACCTTTCCGAACACCTAACCCTAACCCCAGACCTAGCGCGTGGAACTGAACCCTGACAGTCACCATCGACATCACCCAGGCTTCAGTGTAAACCTGATGTTCAATCTCTTCCTCATCCTCACATCAGAGCCCAATTCTAACCCTTCCCATAACCGTATCTTCCCTGTACACCTTACCAAACACCTAACCCTAACCCTAGCCCTATCCCATGGAATTGAACCTTGACGGTCACCATCGACATCACCCAGGCTTCAGCGTAAACCCGATGTGCAATCCCATCCTCATCCTCACATCAGAGCCCGACTCAAACCCTTCCCATAACCGTATCTTCCCTGTACACCTTACCAAACACCTAACCCTAACCCTAGCCTTGTTCCCTGGACTTACTCCTCACCATCACCATCAATGTCCCCTACGCTTCAATGAAAACCTCGACCTCAATCTATCCCTCAACATCACATCAGAGGTGAATCCTAAGCAAAATGATAAACCAATCCTCCCTGTACACATTACAGGACACCTAACCCTAAACCTAACCTTGTTCACTGGCCTGTACCCTCTCTGTTAAAATCGACATCTCCCATGCGTCACTGTAAACCTCCGTGTCAATCTCACCCTCACCATCACATCAGAGTCACACCCTAACTCCAAACGTTGTCCCGTATGTTCCATACACCTCAGTGAAAACCAACCTTCTCTCTACTGCTGGTCATTTGACATGACCACACAACATCTCAATTGACATCTTCCATGCTTCACCTTAATCCTGAATTACAATCATACTCTCTAACTCACATCAGAGCTGGGCCCTAATGCTAACCATAATCCAAACTCCTCGTTCATGTTAAAGAACTAGTATCCATTAACCTAGCCCTAGCCCATGGATCTGAATCATCACCATCACCATCGATGTCACTGAGAATTAACCATAAACTGGATCTTCAATCTCGTACTCACCCTCACATCAGAGACAGACCCTAACTCTAATTGTAACCCTATCTTCGCCATAAACCTAAACAAACACCCAACCCTAACCCTAGTCTTTGTCCCTGGACATTGTCCCTCAGCGTCACCACTGACTTCACCGAAGGTTCGCTTTATCCATGGATTTAAATCTTGTCTTCGTAATCACTTCAGAGACAGACTCTAACTCTCACCATACATTTACCCTCAATGTTCACCATTTCGTACACCTAATACGATACCCTGCCCACGTCCTTCGCTCTGACCCCTCACCACAAACACCACCATCAAGCATGTCTATCAAAAAGAGTGAATATCATTCTCACAATCACCCTCACTTTAGAGCTGGATCCTGACTCTAACCATATCCCTATCCTCCATGCACAGTTAAACCAACACCGAAACCTAACCCTAGCTTGGCTCCTGGACCTGAAACCGCACAATCACCAACGATGTCACCCAGAATTCTCCGTAAACCCGATGTTCAATCTCGTCCTCAACCGCACTACAGAGCCAGATCATAAGCCTAAATGAAACCATATAGTCCCTGTACACCTTACCAAACACCTAACCCTACCCCTAGCCCTAGCCCATGGACCTAATACCTCACAATCACCATTGACATCACCCAGGCTTCAGCGTAAACCTGATATTCAATCTCGTCCTGATCCTCACGTCAGAGCCCAATCCGAACCCTTCCCATAACAATATCTCCCCCGTACACCTTACCAAACACTTAACCCTGAACCTAGCCTTGTTTCCTTGACTTACCCCTCACTGTCACCATCAGCGTCCCCCATGCCTCACTGTAAAACTCCTCCTCAGTGTACCCCTTCACCTCACATCAGAGCTGGATCCTAAGCATAACGATAACCCTCTCCTCCCAGTACAACTTACAGAACACCAACCCCTAACCCTAACCTTGTTCACTGACCAAAACCCTCACCGTCAAAATCGACATCTAACACACCTCACAGTAAACGTCAAGAACAATCTCACCCTTGGGCTCACATCAGAGCTACATCCTAACTTTAAACATAGTCCTGTATGTCCCGTAAAACTTTGCGAACACCAACCCTAACTCGAGTGCTGATCACTAGACCTGACCCCTCAGCATCATATTTGACATCATCCACGCTTCACCTTAAACCTGAATTACAATCATACTCTCTACTTCACATCACACCAGACCCAAATTCTAACTGTAATCTAAACTCCCCATTCGCCTTAAAGAACTACCAACTATAATACTAGCCCTAGCCCATGGATCTAACCTACACCGCCACCTTCGAAGTCAACACATGCTTCACCGGTAACTTAAACTTCCATCTCGTCCTTACCCTCATATAAGAGACAGACCCTAAATCAAATCGTAACCCTAACTTCCCCATAAAACTTAAGTTACACCCAAGCCTAACACTAGCCCTTGTCCGTGGACATTGCCCCTCACCATCACCATTGACAACACACAAGGTTCCCTTTAAACATGGATTTAAATCTGGCCCCCTACTCACATCAGAGACAGTCCCAAACTCAAAATGTAACCCTCTCCTCACTGTTCACCGTTCGTACACCTGACCCAAAACCCTGCCCAGTTTCTTCAACCTGACCCCTCACCACCGACAGCAACATGACTCATGTCTAACAAAAATCATGAAGGTCTGTATCGAAAATGACATCAGGTCAGAGCTGGATCCTGATTCCTACCATACCCCAATCCTCCACGTACAGCGAACTGAACACCGACACCTAAACCTAGACCTGGCCCCTGGACCTGAAACCTCATCGTCACCAATGACATCACCCACGTTCAGCGCAAACCTGATGTTCAATCACTTCCTCATCCACACACCAGAGCCTGATCCTAATCCTTCCCATAACCATATCTTCCCTGTACACCTTACCAAGCAACTATCCCTAACCCTAACCTTGTTTCCTGGTTGAATCCTCACTGACAAAATCGACATCCCCCATGCCTCACTCTAAACCTCCACCTCAATGTCGTCCATGCCATCACGTCAGAGCCAGATCCTAACTCTAAACATAGTCCTATACGTCTGGTACACCTTAGCAAACACAAACCCTAACTGTAGCCCAGGTCTCTTGACCTGACACAACATCACAATTGACATCATTCACGCTTCACCTCAACTCTGAATTACAATCGTACTCTCTAACTCACATCACAGGTGAAACCAAGCTCTAACCATAATCTAAACTCCCCATTTGCCTTAAAGAAATCGCAACCCAAATCCTAGCACTAGCCCATGGACCAAACCCTCACTGTCACCTTCGACGTCACCCAGGCTTCACCGTAACCTTGAACTGCAATCTCGTACTCACCCTCACATCAGAGACAGATGCAAACACTGATAGAACCCTACACTCCCCATTAACCTTAATGAACATGCAACCCTAAAGCAAGCACTTGTCCCTGGACCTTAACCCTTAGAGTCACCATTGACACCACTGAAGGTTATCTTTAAAAATGGATTTAAATCTTGTCCTCACAGTCACATCAGAGACAGTCTCTAACTCTACCTGCAAACCTACCCTCACTGTACACCATTCCATACACCTGATCTGAAACCCTGCCCAGGTCTTCCAACGTGACCCCTCACCACCACCATCACCATCACTCATGTCTAAGAAACATCATGAAAGTCTATCTCGCAATCACCCTCACAATCAGAGCTGGATCCTGACTCTAACCATATCCCTATCCTCGACTTACAGCTAAACCACCACTTAAACTTAACCCTGGACTGCAAACAGGACCTTAAACCTCACTGTCACCATCGATGTTACCCATGCTTCACCATAAACCTGATTTTCAATCTCGTCCTCACCCTCACAACAGAGCCGGATTGTTAGCCTAAACAAAACCATGTGCTCCCTGTACACCTTTCCGAACACCTAACCCTAACCCTAGACCTAGCCCATGGAACTGAACCCTGACAGTCACCATCGACATCACCCAGGCTTCAGCGTAAACCTGATGTTCAATCTCTTCCTCATCCTCACATCAGAGCCCAATTCTAACCCTTCCCATAACCGTATCTTCCCTGTACACCTTACCAAACACCTAACCCTAACCCTAGCCCTAGCCCATGGAATTGAACCTTGACGGTCACCATCGACATCACCCAGGCTTCAGCGTAAACCCGATGTGCAATCCCATCCTCATCCTCACATCAGAGCCCGACTCAAACCCTTCCCATAACCGTATCTTCCCTGTACACCTTACCAAACACCTAACCCTAACCCTAGCCTTGTTCCCTGGACTTACCCCTCACCATCACCATCAATGTCCCCTACGCTTCAATGAAAACCTCGACCTCAATCTATCCCTCAACATCACATCAGAGGTGAATTCTAAGCAAAATGATAAACCAATCCTCCCTGTACACATTACAGGACACCTAACCCTAAACCTAACCTTGTTCACTGGCCTGTACCCTCTCTGTTAAAATCGACATCTCCCATGCGTCACTGTAAACCTCCGTGTCAATCTCACCCTCACCATCACATCAGAGTCACACCCTAACTCCAAACGTAGTCCCGTATGTTCCATACACCTCAGTGAAAACCAACCTTCTCTCTACTGCTGTTCATTTCACATGACCACACAACATCTCAATTGACATCTTCCATGCCTCACCTTAATCCTGAATTACAATCATACTCTCTAACTCACATCAGAGTTGGGCCCTAATGCTAACCATAATCCAAACTCCTCGTTCATGTTAAAGAACTAGTATCCATTAACCTAGCCCTAGCCCATGGATCTGAATCATCACCATCACCATCGATGTCACTGAGAATTAACAATAAACTGGATCTTCAATCTCGTACCCACCCTCACATCAGAGACAGACCCTAACTCTAATTGTAACCCTATCTTCGCCATAAACCTAAACAAACACCCAACCCTAACCCTAGTCTTTGTCCCTGGACATTGTCCCTCAGCGTCACCACTGACTTCACCAAAGGTTCGCTTTATCCATGGATTTAAATCTTGTCTTCGTAATCACTTCAGAGACAGACTCCAACTTTCACCATACATTTACCCTCAATGTTCACCATTTCGTACACCTAATACGATACCCTGCCCACGTCCTTCGCTCTGAACCCTCACCACAAACACCACCATCAAGCATGTCTATCAAAAAGAGTGAATATCATTCTCACAATCACCCTCACTTTAGAGCTGGATCCTGACTCTAACCATATCCCTATCCTCCATGCACAGTTAAACCAACACCGAAACCTAACCCTAGCTTGGCTCCTGGACCTGAAACCGCACAATCACCAACGATGTCACCCAGAATTCTCCGTAAACCCGATGTTCAATCTCGTCCTCAACCGCACTACAGAGCCAGATCATAAGCCTAAATGAAACCATATAGTCCCTGTACACCTTACCAAACACCTAACCCTACCCCTAGCCCTAGCCCATGGACCTAATACCTCACAATCACCATTGACATCACCCAGGCTTCAGCGTAAACCTGATATTCAATCTCGTCCTGATCCTCACGTCAGAGCCCAATCCGAACCCTTCCCATAACAATATCTCCCCCGTACACCTTACCAAACACTTAACCCTGAACCTAGCCTTGTTTCCTTGACTTACCCCTCACTGTCACCATCAGCGTCCCCCATGCCTCACTGTAAAACTCCTCCTCAGTGTACCCCTTCACCTCACATCAGAGCTGGATCCTAAGCATAACGATAACCCTCTCCTCCCAGTACAACTTACAGAACACCAACCCCTAACCCTAACCTTGTTCACTGACCAAAACCCTCACCGTCAAAATCGACATCTAACATACCTCACAGTAAACGTCAAGAACAATCTCACCCTTGGGCTCACATCAGAGCTACATCCTAACTTTAAACATAGTCCTGTATGTCCCGTAAAACTTTGCGAACACCAACCCTAACTCGAGTGCTGATCACTAGACCTGACCCCTCAGCATCATATTTGACATCATCCACGCTTCACCTTAAACCTGAATTACAATCACACTCTCTACTTCACATCACACCAGACCCAAATTCTAACTGTAATCTAAACTCCCCATTCGCCTTAAAGAACTACCAACTATAATACTAGCCCTAGCCCATGGATCTAACCTACACCGCCACCTTCGATGTCAACACATGCTTCACCGGTAACTTAAACTTCCATCTCGTCCTTACCCTCATATAAGAGACAGACCCTAAATCAAATCGTAACCCTAACTTCCCCATAAAACTTAAGTTACACCCAAGCCTAACACTAGCCCTTGTCCGTGGACATTGCCCCTCACCATCACCATTGACAACACAGAAGGTTCACTTTAAACATGGATTTAAATCTGGCCCCCTACTCACATCAGAGACAGTCCCAAACTCAAAATGTAACCCTCTCCTCATTGTTCACCGTTCGTACACCTGACCCAAAACCCTGCCCAGTTTCTTCAACCTGACGCCTCACCACCGACAGCACCATGACTCATGTCTAACAAAAATCATGAAGGTCTGTATCGAAAATGACATCAGGTCAGAGCTGGATCCTGATTCCTACCATACCCCAATCCTCCACGTACAGCGAACTGAACACCGACACCTAAACCTAGACCTGGCCCCTGGACCTGAAACCTCATCGTCACCAATGACATCACCCACGTTCAGCGCAAACCTGATGTTCAATCACTTCCTCATCCACACACCAGAGCCTGATCCTAATCCTTCCCATAACCATATCTTCCCTGTACACCTTACCAAGCACCTATCCCTAACCCTAACCTTGTTTCCTGGTTGAATCCTCACTGACAAAATCGACATCCCCCATGCCTCACTGTAAACCTCCACCTCAATGTCGTCCATGCCATCACGTCAGAGCCAGATCCTAACTCTAAACATAGTCCTATACGTCTGGTACACCTTAGCAAACACAAACCCTAACTGTAGCCCAGGTCTCTTGACCTGACACAACATCACAGTTGACATCATTCACGCTTCACCTCAACTCTGAATTACAATCGTACTCTCTAACTCACATCACAGGTGAAACCAAGCTCTAACCATAATCTAAACTCCCCATTTGCCTTAAAGAAATCGCAACCCAAATCCTAGCACTAGCCCATGGACCAAACCCTCACTGTCACCTGCGACGTCACCCAGGCTTCACTGTAACCTTGAACTGCAATCTCGTACTCACCCTCTCATCAGAGACACATGCAAACACTGATAGTAACCCTACACTCCCCATTAACCTTAATGAACATGCAACCCTAAAGCAAGCACTTGTCCCTGGACCTTAACCCTTAGAGTCACCATTGACACCACTGAAGGTTATCTTTAAAAATGGATTTAAATCTTGTCCTCACAGTCACATCAGAGACAGTCTCTAACTCTACCTGCAAACCGACCCTCACTGTACACCATTCCATACACCTGATCTGAAACCCTGCCCAGGTCTTCCAACGTGACCCCTCACCACCACCATCACCATCACTCATGTCTAAGAAACATCATGAAAGTCTATCTCGCAATCACCCTCACAATCAGAGCTGGATCCTGACTCTAACCATATCCCTATCCTCCACTTACACCTAAACCACCACTTCAACTTAACCCTGGAATGCAACCAGGACCTGAAACCTCACTGTCACCATCGATGTTACCCATGCTTCACCATAATCCTGATGTTCAATCTCGTCCTCACCCTCACAACAGAGCCGGATTGTTAGCCTAAACAAAACCATGTGCTCCCTGTACACCTTTCCGAACACCTAACCCTAACCGTAGACCTAGCCCATGGATCTGAACCCTGACAGTCACCATCGACATCACCCAGGCTTCAGCGTAAACCTGATGTTCAATCTCTTCCTCATCCTCACATCAGAGCCCAATTCTAACCCTTCCCATAACCGTATCTTCCCTGTACACCTTACCAAACACCTAACCCTAACCCTAACCCTAGCCCATGGAATTGAACCTTGACGGTCACCATCGACATCACCCAGGCTTCAGCGTAAACCCGATGTGCAATCCCATCCTCATCCTCACATCAGAGCCCGACTCAAACCCTTCCCATAACCGTATCTTCCCTGTACACCTTACCAAACACCTAACCCTAACCCTAGCCTTGTTCCCTGGACTTACCCCTCACCATCACCATCAATGTCCCCTACGCTTCAATGAAAACCTCGACCTCAATCTATCCCTCAACATCACATCAGAGGTGAATCCTAAGCAAAATGATAAACCAATCCTCCCTGTACACATTACAGGACACCTAACCCTAAACCTAACCTTGTTCACTGGCCTGTACCCTCTCTGTTAAAATCGACATCTCCCATGCATCACTGTAAACCTCCGTGTCAATCTCACCCTCACCATCACATCAGAGTCACACCCTAACTCCAAACGTAGTCCCGTATGTTCCATACACCTCAGTGAAAACCAACCTTCTCTCTACTGCTGGTCATTTGACATGACCACACAACATCTCAATTGACATCTTCCATGCTTCACCTTAATCCTGAATTACAATCATACTCTCTAACTCACATCAGAGCTGGGCCCTAATGCTAACCATAATCCAAACTCCTCGTTCATGTTAAAGAACTAGTATCCATTAACCTAGCCCTAGCCCATGGATCTGAATCATCACCATCACCATCGATGTCACCGAGAATTAATCATAAACTGGATCTTCAATCTCGTACTCACCCTCACATCAGAGACAGACCCTAACTCTAATTGTAACCCTATCTTCCCCATAAACCTAAACAAACACCCAACCCTAACCCTAGTCTTTGTCCCTGGACATTGTCCCTCAGCGTCACCACTGACTTCACCGAAAGTTCGCTTTATCCATGGATTTAAATCTTGTCTTCGTAATCACTTCAGAGACAGACTCTAACTCTCACCATACATTTACCCTCAATGTTCACCATTTCGTACACCTAATACGATACCCTGCCCACGTCCTTCGCTCTGACCCCTCACCACAAACACCACCATCAAGCATGTCTATCAAAAAGAGTGAATATCATTCTCACAATCACCCTCACTTTAGAGCTGGATCCTGACTCTAACCATATCCCTATCCTCCATGCACAGTTAAACCAACACCGAAACCTAACCCTAGCTTGGCTCCTGGACCTGAAACCGCACAATCACCAACGATGTCACCCAGAATTCTCCGGCAACCCGATGTTCAATCTCGTCCTCAACCGCACTACAGAGCCAGATCATAAGCCTAAATGAAACCATATAGTCCCTGTACACCTTACCAAACACCTAACCCTACCCCTAGCCCTAGCCCATGGACCTAATACCTCACAATCACCATTGACATCACCCAGGCTTCAGCGTAAACCTGATGTTCAATCTCGTCCTGATCCTCACGTCAGAGCCCAATCCGAACCCTTCCCATAACAATATCTCCCCCGTACACCTTACCAAACACTTAAACCTGAACCTAGCCTTGTTTCCTTGACTTACCCCTCACTGTCACCATCAGCGTCCCCCATGCCTCACTGTAAAACTCCTCCTCAGTGTACCCCTTCACCTCACATCAGAGCTGGATCCTAAGCATAACGATAACCCTCTCCTCCCAGTACAACTTACAGAACACCAACCCCTAACCCTAACCTTGTTCACTGACCAAAACCCTCACCGTCAAAATCGACATCTAACACACCTCACAGTAAACGTCAAGAACAATCTCACCCTTGGGCTCACATCAGAGCTACATCCTAACTTTAAACATAGTCCTGTATGTCCCGTAAAACTTTGCGAACACCAACCCTAACTCGAGTGCTGATCACTAGACCTGACCCCTCAGCATCATATTTGACATCATCCACGCTTCACCTTAAACCTGAATTACAATCATACTCTCTACTTCACATCACACCAGACCCAAATTCTAACTGTAATCTAAACTCCCCATTCGCCTTAAAGAACTACCAACTATAATACTAGCCCTAGCCCATGGATCTAACCTACACCGCCACCTTCGAAGTCAACACATGCTTCACCGGTAACTTAAACTTCCATCTCGTCCTTACCCTCATATAAGAGACAGACCCTAAATCAAATCGTAACCCTAACTTCCCCATAAAACTTAAGTTACACCCAAGCCTAACACTAGCCCTTGTCCGTGGACATTGCCCCTCACCATCACCATTGACAACACACAAGGTTCCCTTTAAACATGGATTTAAATCTGGCCCCCTACTCACATCAGAGACAGTCCCAAACTCAAAATGTAACCCTCTCCTCACTGTTCACCGTTCGTACACCTGACCCAAAACCCTGCCCAGTTTCTTCGACCTGACCCCTCACCACCGACAGCACCATGACTCATGTCTAACAAAAATCATGAAGGTCTGTATCGAAAATGACATCAGGTCAGAGCTGGATCCTGATTCCTACCATACCCCAATCCTCCACGTACAGCGAACTGAACACCGACACCTAAACCTAGACCTGGCCCCTGGACCTGAAACCTCATCGTCACCAATGACATCACCCACGTTCAGCGCAAACCTGATGTTCAATCACTTCCTCATCCACACATCAGAGCCTGATCCTAATCCTTCCCATAACCATATCTTCCCTGTACACCTTACCAAGCACCTATCCCTAACCCTAACCTTGTTTCCTGGTTGAATCCTCACTGACAAAATCGACATCCCCCATGCCTCACTGTAAACCTCCACCTCAATGTCGTCCATGCCATCACGTCAGAGCCAGATCCTAACTCTAAACATAGTCCTATACGTCTGGTACACCTTAGCAAACACAAACCCTCACTGTAGCCCAGGTCTCTTGACCTGAGACAACATCACAATTGACATCATTCACGCTTCACCTCAACTCTGAATTACAATCGTACTCTCCAACTCACATCACAGGTGAAACCAAGCTCTAACCATAATCTAAACTCCCCATTTGCCTTAAAGAAATCGCAACCCAAATCCTAGCACTAGCCCATGGACCAAACACTCACTGTCACCTTCGACGTCACCCAGGCTTCACCGTAACCTTGAACTGCAATCTCGTACTCACCCTCACATCAGAGACAGATGCAAACACTGATAGTAACCCTACACTCCCCATTAACCTTAATGAACATGCAACCCTAAAGCAAGCACTTGTCCCTGGACCTTAACCCTTAGAGTCACCATTGACACCACTGAAGGTTATCTTTAAAAATGGATTTAAATCTTGTCCTCACAGTCACATCAGAGACAGTCTCTAACTCTCCCTGCAAATCTACCCTCACTGTACACCATTCCATACACCTGATCTGAAACCCTGCCCAGGTCTTCCAACGTGACCCCTCACCACCACCATCACCATCACTCATGTCTAAGAAACATCATGAAAGTCTATCTCGCAATCACCCTCACAATCAGAGCTGGATCCTGACTCTAACCATATCCCTATCCTCCACTTACAGCTAAACCACCACTTAAACTTAACCCTGGACTGCAACCAGGACCTGAAACCTCACTGTCACCATCGATGTTACCCATGCTTCACCATAAACCTGATGTTCAATCTCGTCCTCACCCTCACAACACAGCCGGATTGTTAGCCTAAACAAAACCATGTGCTCCCTGTACACCTTTCCGAACACCTAACCCTAACCCTAGACCTAGCCCATGGAACTGAACCCTGACAGTCACCACCGACATCACCCAGGCTTCAGCGTAAACCTGATGTTCAATCTCTTCCTCATCCTCACATCAGAGCCCAATTCTAACCCTTCCCATAACCGTATCTTCCCTGTACACCTTACCAAACACCTAACCCTAACCCTAGCCCTAGCCCATGGAATTGAACCTTGACGGTCACCATCGACATCACCCAGGCTTCAGCGTAAACCCGATGTGCAATCCCATCCTCATCCTCACATCAGAGCCCGACTCAAACCCTTCCCATAACCGTATCTTCCCTGTACACCTTACCAAACACCTAACCCTAACCCTAGCCTTGTTCCCTGGACTTACCCCTCACCATCACCATCAATGTCCCCTACGCTTCAATGAAAACCTCGACCTCAATCTATCCCTCAACATCACATCAGAGGTGAATCCTAAGCAAAATGATAAACCAATCCTCCCTGTACACATTACAGGACACCTAACCCTAAACCTAACCTTGTTCACTGGCCTGTACCCTCTCTGTTAAAATCGACATCTCCCATGCGTCACTGTAAACCTCCGTGTCAATCTCACCCTCACCATCACATCAGAGTCACACCCTAACTCCAAACGTAGTCCCGTATGTTCCATACACCTCAGTGAAAACCAACCTTCTCTCTACTGCTGGTCATTTGACATGACCACACAACATCTCAATTGACATCTTCCATGCTTCACCTTAATCCTGAATTACAATCATACTCTCTAACTCACATCAGAGCTGGGCCCTAATGCTAACCATAATCCAAACTCCTCGTTCATGTTAAAGAACTAGTATCCATTAACCTAGCCCTAGCCCATGGATCTGAATCATCACCATCACCATCGATGTCACTGAGAATTAACCATAAACTGGATCTTCAATCTCGTACTCACCCTCACATCAGAGACAGACCCTAACTCTAATTGTAACCCTATCTTCGCCATAAACCTAAACAAACACCCAACCCTAACCCTAGTCTTTGTCCCTGGACATTGTCCCTCAGCGTCACCACTGACTTCACCGAAGGTTCGCTTTATCCATGGATTTAAATCTTGTCTTCGTAATCACTTCAGAGACAGACTCTAACTCTCACCATACATTTACCCTCAATGTTCACCATTTCGTACACCTAATACGATACCCTGCCCACGTCCTTCGCTCTGACCCCT
This sequence comes from Manis javanica, assembly GCF_040802235.1. Taxonomy (NCBI): domain Eukaryota; kingdom Metazoa; phylum Chordata; class Mammalia; order Pholidota; family Manidae; genus Manis; species Manis javanica. Next base: position 294,492 of record NW_027332168.1, on the reverse strand, counting down.
CACCACAAACACCACCATCAAGCATGTCTATCAAAAAGAGTGAATATCATTCTCACAATCACCCTCACTTTAGAGCTGGATCCTGACTCTAACCATATCCCTATCCTCCATGCACAGTTAAACCAACACCGAAACCTAACCCTAGCTTGGCTCCTGGACCTGAAACCGCACAATCACCAACGATGTCACCCAGAATTCTCCGTAAACCCGATGTTCAATCTCGTCCTCAACCGCACTACAGAGCCAGATCATAAGCCTAAATGAAACCATATAGTCCCTGTACACCTTACCAAACACCTAACCCTACCCCTAGCCCTAGCCCATGGACCTAATACCTCACAATCACCATTGACATCACCCAGGCTTCAGCGTAAACCTGATGTTCAATCTCGTCCTGATCCTCACGTCAGAGCCCAATCCGAACCCTTCCCATAACAATATCTCCCCCGTACACCTTGCCAAACACTTAACCCTGAACCTAGCCTTGTTTCCTTGACTTACCCCTCACTGTCACCATCAGCGTCCCCCATGCCTCACTGTAAAACTCCTCCTCAGTGTACCCCTTCACCTCACATCAGAGCTGGATCCTAAGCATAACGATAACCCTCTCCTCCCAGTACAACTTACAGAACACCAAACCCTAACCCTAACCTTGTTCACTGACCAAAACCCTCACCGTCAAAATCGACATCTAACACACCTCACAGTAAACGTCAAGAACAATCTCACCCTTGGGCTCACATCAGAGCTACATCCTAACTTTAAACATAGTCCTGTATGTCCCGTAAAACTTTGCGAACACCAACCCTAACTCGAGTGCTGATCACTAGACCTGACCCCTCAGCATCATATTTGACATCATCCACGCTTCACCTTAAACCTGAATTACAATCATACTCTCTACTTCACATCACACCAGACCCAAATTCTAACTGTAATCTAAACTCCCCATTCGCCTTAAAGAACTACCAACTATAATACTAGCCCTAGCCCATGGATCTAACCTACACCGCCACCTTCGAAGTCAACACATGCTTCACCGGTAACTTAAACTTCCATCTCGTCCTTACCCTCATATAAGAGACAGACCCTAAATCAAATCGTAACCCTAACTTCCCCATAAAACTTAAGTTACACCCAAGCCTAACACTAGCCCTTGTCCGTGGACATTGCCCCTCACCATCACCATTGACAACACACAAGGTTCCCTTTAAACATGGATTTAAATCTGGCCCCCTACTCACATCAGAGACAGTCCCAAACTCAAAATGTAACCCTCTCCTCACTGTTCACCGTTCGTACACCTGACCCAAAACCCTGCCCAGTTTCTTCGACCTGACCCCTCACCACCGACAGCACCATGACTCATGTCTAACAAAAATCGTGAAGGTCTGTATCGAAAATGACATCAGGTCAGAGCTGGATCCTGATTCCTACCATACCCCAATCCTCCACGTACAGCGAACTGAACACCGACACCTAAACCTAGACCTGGCCCCTGGACCTGAAACCTCATCGTCACCAATGACATCACCCACGTTCAGCGCAAACCTGATGTTCAATCACTTCCTCATCCACACATCAGAGCCTGATCCTAATCCTTCCCATAACCATATCTTCCCTGTACACCTTACCAAGCACCTATCCCTAACCCTAACCTTGTTTCCTGGTTGAATCCTCACTGACAAAATCGACATCCCCCATGCCTCACTGTAAACCTCCACCTCAATGTCGTCCATGCCATCACGTCAGAGCCAGATCCTAACTCTAAACATAGTCCTATACGTCTGGTACACCTTAGCAAACACAAACCCTCACTGTAGCCCAGGTCTCTTGACCTGAGACAACATCACAATTGACATCATTCACGCTTCACCTCAACTCTGAATTACAATCGTACTCTCCAACTCACATCACAGGTGAAACCAAGCTCTAACCATAATCTAAACTCCCCATTTGCCTTAAAGAAATCGCAACCCAAATCCTAGCACTAGCCCATGGACCAAACCCTCACTGTCACCTTCGACGTCACCCAGGCTTCACCGTAACCTTGAACTGCAATCTCGTACTCACCCTCACATCAGAGACAGATGCAAACACTGATAGTAACCCTACACTCCCCATTAACCTTAATGAACATGCAACCCTAAAGCAAGCACTTGTCCCTGGACCTTAACCCTTAGAGTCACCATTGACACCACTGAAGGTTATCTTTAAAAATGGATTTAAATCTTGTCCTCACAGTCACATCAGAGACAGTCTCTAACTCTCCCTGCAAATCTACCCTCACTGTACACCATTCCATACACCTGATCTGAAACCCTGCCCAGGTCTTCCAACGTGACCCCTCACCACCACCATCACCATCACTCATGTCTAAGAAACATCATGAAAGTCTATCTCGCAATCACCCTCACAATCAGAGCTGGATCCTGACTCTAACCATATCCCTATCCTCCACTTACAGCTAAACCACCACTTAAACTTAACCCTGGACTGCAACCAGGACCTGAAACCTCACTGTCACCATCGATGTTACCCATGCTTCACCATAAACCTGATGTTCAATCTCGTCCTCACCCTCACAACAGAGCCGGATTGTTAGCCTAAACAAAACCATGTGCTCCCTGTACACCTTTCCGAACACCTAACCCTAACCCTAGACCTAGCCCATGGAACTGAACCCTGACAGTCACCACCGACATCACCCAGGCTTCAGCGTAAACCTGATGTTCAATCTCTTCCTCATCCTCACATCAGAGCCGAATTCTAACCCTTCCCATAACCGTATCTTCCCTGTACACCTTACCAAACACCTAACCCTAACCCTAGCCCTAGCCCATGGAATTGAACCTTGACGGTCACCATCGACATCACCCAGGCTTCAGCGTAAACCCGATGTGCAATCCCATCCTCATCCTCACATCAGAGCCCGACTCAAACCCTTCCCATAACCGTATCTTCCCTGTACACCTTACCAAACACCTAACCCTAACCCTAGCCTTGTTCCCTGGACTTACCCCTCACCATCACCATCAATGTCCCCTACGCTTCAATGAAAACCTCGACCTCAATCTATCCCTCAACATCACATCAGAGGTGAATCCTAAGCAAAATGATAAACCAATCCTCCCTGTACACATTACAGGACACCTAACCCTAAACCTAACCTTGTTCACTGGCCTGTACCCTCTCTGTTAAAATCGACATCTCCCATGCGTCACTGTAAACCTCCGTGTCAATCTCACCCTCACCATCACATCAGAGTCACACCCTAACTCCAAACGTAGTCCCGTATGTTCCATACACCTCAGTGAAAACCAACCTTCTCTCTACTGCTGGTCATTTGACATGACCACACAACATCTCAATTGACATCTTCCATGCTTCACCTTAATCCTGAATTACAATCATACTCTCTAACTCACATCAGAGCTGGGCCCTAATGCTAACCATAATCCAAACTCCTCGTTCATGTTAAAGAACTAGTATCCATTAACCTAGCCCTAGCCCATGGATCTGAATCATCACCATCACCATCGATGTCACTGAGAATTAACCATAAACTGGATCTTCAATCTCGTACTCACCCTCACATCAGAGACAGACCCTAACTCTAATTGTAACCCTATCTTCGCCATAAACCTAAACAAACACCCAACCCTAACCCTAGTCTTTGTCCCTGGACATTGTCCCTCAGCGTCACCACTGACTTCACCGAAGGTTCGCTTTATCCATGGATTTAAATCTTGTCTTCGTAATCACTTCAGAGACAGACTCTAACTCTCACCATACATTTACCCTCAATGTTCACCATTTCGTACACCTAATACGATACCCTGCCCACGTCCTTCGCTCTGACCCCTCACCACAAACACCACCATCAAGCATGTCTATCAAAAAGAGTGAATATCATTCTCACAATCACCCTCACTTTAGAGCTGGATCCTGACTCTAACCATATCCCTATCCTCCATGCACAGTTAAACCAACACCGAAACCTAACCCTAGCTTGGCTCCTGGACCTGAAACCGCACAATCACCAACGATGTCACCCAGAATTCTCCGTAAACCCGATGTTCAATCTCGTCCTCAACCGCACTACAGAGCCAGATCATAAGCCTAAATGAAACCATATAGTCCCTGTACACCTTACCAAACACCTAACCCTACCCCTAGCCCTAGCCCATGGACCTAATACCTCACAATCACCATTGACATCACCCAGGCTTCAGCGTAAACCTGATGTTCAATCTCGTCCTGATCCTCACGTCAGAGCCCAATCCGAACCCTTCCCATAACAATATCTCCCCCGTACACCTTGCCAAACACTTAACCCTGAACCTAGCCTTGTTTCCTTGACTTACCCCTCACTGTCACCATCAGCGTCCCCCATGCCTCACTGTAAAACTCCTCCTCAGTGTACCCCTTCACCTCACATCAGAGCTGGATCCTAAGCATAACGATAACCCTCTCCTCCCAGTACAACTTACAGAACACCAAACCCTAACCCTAACCTTGTTCACTGACCAAAACCCTCACCGTCAAAATCGACATCTAACACACCTCACAGTAAACGTCAAGAACAATCTCACCCTTGGGCTCACATCAGAGCTACATCCTAACTTTAAACATAGTCCTGTATGTCCCGTAAAACGTTGCGAACACCAACCCTAACTCGAGTGCTGATCACTAGACCTGACCCCTCAGCATCATATTTGACATCATCCACGCTTCACCTTAAACCTGAATTACAATCATACTCTCTACTTCACATCACACCAGACCCAAATTCTAACTGTAATCTAAACTCCCCATTCGCCTTAAACAACTACCAACAATAATACTAGCCCTAGCCCATGGATCTAACCTACACCGCCACCTTCGATGTCAACACATGCTTCACCGGTAACTTAAACTTCCATCTCGTCCTTACCCTCATATAAGAGACAGACCCTAAATCAAATCGTAACCCTAACTTCCCCATAAAACTTAAGTTACACCCAAGCCTAACACTAGCCCTTGTCCGTGGACATTGCCCCTCACCATCACCATTGACAACACACAAGGTTCCCTTTAAACATGGATTTAAATCTGGCCCCCTACTCACATCAGAGACAGTCCCAAACTCAAAATGTAACCCTATCATCACTGTTCACCGTTCGTACACCTGACCCAAAACCCTGCCCAGTTTCTTCAACCTGACCCCTCACCACCGACAGCACCATGACTCATGTCTAGCAAAAATCGTGAAGGTCTGTATCGAAAATGACATCAGGTCAGAGCTGGATCCTGATTCCTACCATACCCCAATCCTCCACGTACAGCGAACTGAACACCGACACCTAAACCTAGACCTGGACCCTGGACCTGAAACCTCATCGTCACCAATGACATCACCCACGTTCAGCGCAAACCTGATGTTCAATCACTTCCTCATCCACACATCAGAGCCTGATCCTAATCCTTCCAATAACCATATCTTCCCTGTACACCTTACCAAGCACCTATCCCTAACCCTAACCTTGTTTCCTGGTTGAATCCTCACTGACAAAATCGACATCCCCCATGCCTCACTGTAAACCTCCACCTCAATGTCGTCCATGCCATCACGTCAGAGCCAGATCCTAACTCTAAACATAGTCCTATACGTCTGGTACACCTTAGCAAACACAAACCCTAACTGTAGCCCAGGTCTCTTGACCTGACACAACATCACAATTGACATCATTCATGCTTCACCTCAACTCTGAATTACAATCGTACTCTCTAACTCACATCACAGGTGAAACCAAGCTCTAACCATAATCTAAACTCCCCATTTGCCTTAAAGAAATCGCAACCCAAATCCTAGCACTAGCCCATGGACCAAACCCTCACTGTCACCTTCGACGTCACCCAGGCTTCACCGTAACCTTGAACTGCAATCTCGTACTCACCCTCACATCAGAGACAGATGCAAACACTGATAGTAATCCTACACTCCCCATTAACCTTAATGAACATGCAACCCTAAAGCAAGCACTTGTCCCTGGACCTTAACCCTTAGAGTCACCATTGACACCACTGAAGGTTATCTTTAAAAATGGATTTAAATCTTGTCCTCACAGTCACATCAGAGACAGTCTCTAACTCTACCTGCAAACCTACCCTCACTGTACACCATTCCATACACCTGATCTGAAACCCTGCCCAGGTCTTCCAACGTGACCCCTCACCACCACCATCACCATCACTCATGTCTAAGAAACATCATGAAAGTCTATCTCGCAATCACCCTCACAATCAGAGCTGGATCCTGACTCTAACCATATCCCTATCCTCCACTTACAGCTAAACCACCACTTAAACTTAACCCTGGACTGCAACCAGGACCTGAAACCTCACTGTCACCATCGATGTTACCCATGCTTCACCATAAACCTGATGTTCAATCTCGTCCTCACCCTCACAAGAGAGCCGGATTGTTAGCCTAAACAAAACCATGTGCTCCCTGTACACCTTTCCGAACACCTAACCCTAACCCTAGACCTAGCCCATGGAACTGAACCCTGACAGTCACCATCGACATCACCCAGGCTTCAGCGTAAACCTGATGTTCAATCTCTTCCTCATCCTCACATCAGAGCCGAATTCTAACCCTTCCCATAACCGTATCTTCCCTGTACACCTTACCAAACACCTAACCCTAACCCTAGCCCTAGCCCATGGAATTGAACCTTGACGGTCACCATCGACATCACCCAGGCTTCAGCGTAAACCCGATGTGCAATCCCATCCTCATCCTCACATCAGAGCCCGACTCAAACCCTTCCCATAACCGTATCTTCCCTGTACACCTTACCAAACACCTAACCCTAACCCTAGCCTTGTTCCCTGGACTTACCCCTCACCATCACCATCAATGTCCCCTATGCTTCAATGAAAACCTCGACCTCAATCTATCCCTCAACATCACATCAGAGGTGAGTCCTAAGCAAAATGATAAACCAATCCTCCCTGTACACATTACAGGACACCTATCCCTAAACCTAACCTTGTTCACTGGCCTGTACCCTCTCTGTTAAAATCGACATCTCCCATGCGTCACTGTAAACCTCCGTGTCAATCTCACCCTCACCATCACATCAGAGTCACACCCTAACTCCAAACGTAGTCCCGTATGTTCCATACACCTCAGTGAAAACCAACCTTCTCTCTACTGCTGGTCATTTGACATGACCACACAACATCTCAATTGACATCTTCCATGCTTCACCTTAATCCTGAATTACAATCATACTCTCTAACTCACATCAGAGCTGGGCCCTAATGCTAACCATAATCCAAACTCCTCGTTCATGTTAAAGAACTAGTATCCATTAACCTAGCCCTAGCCCATGGATCTGAATCATCACCATCACCATCGATGTCACTGAGAATTAACCATAAACTGGATCTTCAATCTCGTACTCACCCTCACATCAGAGACAGACCCTAACTCTAATTGTAACCCTATCTTCGCCATAAACCTAAACAAACACCCAACCCTAACCCTAGTCTTTGTCCCTGGACATTGTCCCTCAGCGTCACCACTGACTTCACCGAAGGTTCGCTTTATCCATGGATTTAAATCTTGTCTTCGTAATCACTTCAGAGACAGACTCTAACTCTCACCATACATTTACCCTCAATGTTCACCATTGCGTACACCTAATACGATACCCTGCCCACGTCCTTCGCTCTGACCCCTCACCACAAACACCACCATCAAGCATGTCTATCAAAAAGAGTGAATATCATTCTCACAATCACCCTCACTTTAGAGCTGGATCCTGACTCTAACCATATCCCTATCCTCCATGCACAGTTAAACCAACACCGAAACCTAACCCTAGCTTGGCTCCTGGACCTGAAACCGCACAATCACCAACGATGTCACCCAGAATTCTCCGTAAACCCGATGTTCAATCTCGTCCTCAACCGCACTACAGAGCCAGATCATAAGCCTAAATGAAACCATATAGTCCCTGTACACCTTACCAAACACCTAACCCTACCCCTAGCCCTAGCCCATGGACCTAATACCTCACAATCACCATTGACATCACCCAGGCTTCAGCGTAAACCTGATGTTCAATCTCGTCCTGATCCTCACGTCAGAGCCCAATCCGAACCCTTCCCATAACAATATCTCCCCCGTACACCTTGCCAAACACTTAACCCTGAACCTAGCCTTGTTTCCTTGACTTACCCCTCACTGTCACCATCAGCGTCCCCCATGCCTCACTGTAAAACTCCTCCTCAGTGTACCCCTTCACCTCACATCAGAGCTGGATCCTAAGCATAACGATAACCCTCTCCTCCCAGTACAACTTACAGAACACCAAACCCTAACCCTAACCTTGTTCACTGACCAAAACCCTCACCGTCAAAATCGACATCTAACACACCTCACAGTAAACGTCAAGAACAATCTCACCCTTGGGCTCACATCAGAGCTACATCCTAACTTTAAACATAGTCCTGTATGTCCCGTAAAACGTTGCGAACACCAACCCTAACTCGAGTGCTGATCACTAGACCTGACCCCTCAGCATCATATTTGACATCATCCACGCTTCACCTTAAACCTGAATTACAATCATACTCTCTACTTCACATCACACCAGACCCAAATTCTAACTGTAATCTAAACTCCCCATTCGCCTTAAAGAACTAACAACTATAATACTAGCCCTAGCCCATGGATCTAACCTACACCGCCACCTTCGATGTCAACACATGCTTCACCGGTAACTTAAACTTCCATCTCGTCCTTACCCTCATATAAGAGACAGACCCTAAATCAAATCGTAACCCTAACTTCCCCATAAAACTTAAGTTACACCCAAGCCTAACACTAGCCCTTGTCCGTGGAAATTGCCCCTCACCATCACCATTGACAACACACAAAGTTCCCTTTAAACATGGATTTAAATCTGGCCCCCTACTCACATCAGAGACAGTCCCAAACTCAAAATGTAACCCTCTCCTCACTGTTCACCGTTCGTACACCTGACCCAAAACCCTGCCCAGTTTCTTCAACCTGACCCCTCACCACCGACAGCACCATGACTCATGTCTAACAAAAATCATGAAGGTCTGTATCGAAAATGACATCAGGTCAGAGCTGGATCCTGATTCCTACCATACCCCAATCCTCCACGTACAGCGAACTGAACACCGACACCTAAACCTAGACCTGGCCCCTGGACCTGAAACCTCATCGTCACCAATGACATCACCCACGTTCAGCGCAAACCTGATGTTCAATCACTTCCTCATCCACACATCAGAGCCTGATCCTAATCCTTCCCATAACCATATATTCCCTGTACACCTTACCAAGCACCTATCCCTAACCCTAACCTTGTTTCCTGGTTGAATCCTCACTGACAAAATCGACATCCCCCATGCCTCACTGTAAACCTCCACCTCAATGTCGTCCATGCCATCACGTCAGAGCCAGATCCTAACTCTAAACATAGTCCTATACGTCTGGTACACCTTAGCAAACACAAACCCTAACTGTAGCCCAGGTCTCTTGACATGACACAACATCACAATTGACATCATCCACGCTTCACCTCAACTCTGAATTACAATCGTACTCTCTAACTCACATCACAGGTGAAACCAAGCTCTAACCATAATCTAAACTCCCCATTTGCCTTAAAGAAATCGCAACCCAAATCCTAGCACTAGCCCATGGACCAAACCCTCACTGTCACCTTCGACGTCACCCAGGCTTCACCGTAACCTTGAACTGCAATCTCGTACTCACCCTCACATCAGAGACAGATGCAAACACTGATAGTAATCCTACACTCCCCATTAACCTTAATGAACATGCAACCCTAAAGCAAGCACTTGTCCCTGGACCTTAACCCTTAGAGTCACCATTGACACCACTGAAGGTTATCTTTAAAAATGGATTTAAATCTTGTCCTCACAGTCACATCAGAGACAGTCTCTAACTCTACCTGCAAACCTACCCTCACTGTACACCATTCCATACACCTGATCTGAAACCCTGCCCAGGTCTTCCAACGTGACCCCTCACCACCACCATCACCATCACTCATGTCTAAGAAACATCATGAAAGTCTATCTCGCAATCACCCTCACAATCAGAGCTGGATCCTGACTCTAACCATATCCCTATCCTCCACTTACAGCTAAACCACCACTTAAACTTAACCCTGGACTGCAACCAGGACCTGAAACCTCACTGTCACCATCGATGTTACCCATGCTTCACCATAAACCTGATGTTCAATCTCGTCCTCACCCTCACAACAGAGCCGGATTGTTAGCCTAAACAAAACCATGTGCTCCCTGTACACCTTTCCGAACACCTAACCCTAAACCTAGACCTAGCCCATGGAACTGAACCCTGACAGTCACCATCGACATCACCCAGGCTTCAGCGTAAACCTGATGTTCAATCTCTTACTCATCCTCACATCAGAGCCCAGTTCTAACCCTTCCCATAACCGTATCTTCCCTGTACACCTTACCAAACACCTAACCCTAACCCTAGCCCTAACCCATGGAATTGAACCTTGACGGTCACCATCGACATCACCCAGGCTTCAGCGTAAACCCGATGTGCAATCCCATCCTCATCCTCACATCAGAGCCCGACTCAAACCCTTCCCATAACCTTATCTTCCCTGTACACCTTACCAAACACCTAACCCTAACCCTAGCCTTGTTCCCTGGACTTACCCCTCACCATCACCATCAATGTCCCCTACGCTTCAATGAAAACCTCGACCTCAATCTATCCCTCAACATCACATCAGAGGTGAATCCTAAGCAAAATGATAAACCAATCCTCCCTGTACACATTACAGGACACCTAACCCTAAACCTAACCTTGTTCACTGGCCTGTACCCTCTCTGTTAAAATCGACATCTCCCATGCGTCACTGTAAACCTCCGTGTCAATCTCACCCTCACCATCACATCAGAGTCACACCCTAACTCCAAACGTAGTCCCGTATGTTCCATACACCTCAGTGAAAACCAACCTTCTCTCTACTGCTGGTCATTTGACATGACCACACAACATCTCAGTTGACATCTTCCATGCTTCACCTTAATCCTGAATTACAATCATACTCTCTAACTCACATCAGAGCTGGGCCCTAATGCTAACCATAATCCAAACTCCTCGTTCATGTTAAAGAACTAGTATCCATTAACCTAGCCCTAGCCCATGGATCTGAATCATCACCATCACCATCGATGTCACCGAGAATTAACCATAAACTGGATCTTCAATCTCGTACTCACCCTCACATCAGAGACAGACCCTAACTCTAATTGTAACCCTATCTTCGCCATAAACCTAAACAAACACCCAACCCTAACCCTAGTCTTTGTCCCTGGACATTGTCCCTCAGCGTCACCACTGACTTCACCGAAGGTTCGCTTTATCCATGGATTTAAATCTTGTCTTCGTAATCACTTCAGAGACAGACTCTAACTCTCACCATACATTTACCCTCAATGTTCACCATTGCGTACACCTAATACGATACCCTGCCCACGTCCTTCGCTCTGACCCCTCACCACAAACACCACCATCAAGCATGTCTATCAAAAAGAGTGAATATCATTCTCACAATCACCCTCACTTTAGAGCTGGATCCTGACTCTAACCATATCCCTATCCTCCATGCACAGTTAAACCAACACCGAAACCTAACCCTAGCTTGGCTCCTGGACCTGAAACCGCACAATCACCAACGATGTCACCCAGAATTCTCCGTAAACCCGATGTTCAATCTCGTCCTCAACCGCACTACAGAGCCAGATCATAAGCCTAAATGAAACCATATAGTCCCTGTACACCTTACCAAACACCTAACCCTACCCCTAGCCCTAGCCCATGGACCTAATACCTCACAATCACCATTGACATCACCCAGGCTTCAGCGTAAACCTGATGTTCAATCTCGTCCTGATCCTCACGTCAGAGCCCAATCCGAACCCTTCCCATAACAATATCTCCCCCGTACACCTTGCCAAACACTTAACCCTGAACCTAGCCTTGTTTCCTTGACTTACCCCTCACTGTCACCATCAGCGTCCCCCATGCCTCACTGTAAAACTCCTCCTCAGTGTACCCCTTCACCTCACATCAGAGCTGGATCCTAAGCATAAGGATAACCCTCTCCTCCCAGTACAACTTACAGAACACCAAACCCTAACCCTAACCTTGTTCACTGACCAAAACCCTCACCGTCAAAATCGACATCTAACACACCTCACAGTAAACGTCAAGAACAATCTCACCCTTGGGCTCACATCAGAGCTACATCCTAACTTTAAACATAGTCCTGTATGTCCCGTAAAACGTTGCGAACACCAACCCTAACTCGAGTGCTGATCACTAGACCTGACCCCTCAGCATCATATTTGACATCATCCACGCTTCACCTTAAACCTGAATTACAATCATACTCTCTACTTCACATCACACCAGACCCAAATTCTAACTGTAATCTATACTCCCCATTCGCCTTAAAGAACTAACAACTATAATACTAGCCCTAGCCCATGGATCTAACCTACACCGCCACCTTCGATGTCAACACATGCTTCACCGGTAACTTAAACTTCCATCTCGTCCTTACCCTCATATAAGAGACAGACCCTAAATCAAATCGTAACCCTAACTTCCCCATAAAACTTAAGTTACACCCAAGCCTAACACTAGCCCTTGTCCGTGGAAATTGCCCCTCACCATCACCATTGACAACACACAAAGTTCCCTTTAAACATGGATTTAAATCTGGCCCCCTACTCACATCAGAGACAGTCCCAAACTCAAAATGTAACCCTCTCCTCACTGTTCACCGTTCGTACACCTGACCCAAAACCCTGCCCAGTTTCTTCAACCTGACCCCTCACCACCGACAGCACCATGACTCATGTCTAACAAAAATCATGAAGGTCTGTATCGAAAATGACATCAGGTCAGAGCTGGATCCTGATTCCTACCATACCCCAATCCTCCACGTACAGCGAACTGAACACCGACACCTAAACCTAGACCTGGCCCCTGGACCTGAAACCTCATCGTCACCAATGACATCACCCACGTTCAGCGCAAACCTGATGTTCAATCACTTCCTCATCCACACATCAGAGCCTGATCCTAATCCTTCCCATAACCATATCTTCCCTGTACACCTTACCAAGCACCTATCCCTAACCCTAACCTTGTTTCCTGGTTGAATCCTCACTGACAAAATCGACATCCCCCATGCCTCACTGTAAACCTCCACCTCAATGTCGTCCATGCCATCACGTCAGAGCCAGATCCTAACTCTAAACATAGTCCTATACGTCTGGTACACCTTAGCAAACACAAACCCTAACTGTAGCCCAGGTCTCTTGACATGACACAACATCACAATTGACATCATCCACGCTTCACCTCAACTCTGAATTACAATCGTACTCTCTAACTCACATCACAGGTGAAACCAAGCTCTAACCATAATCTAAACTCCCCATTTGCCTTAAAGAAATCGCAACCCAAATCCTAGCACTAGCCCATGGACCAAACCCTCACTGTCACCTTCGACGTCACCCAGGCTTCACCGTAACCTTGAACTGCAATCTCGTACTCACCCTCACATCAGAGACAGATGCAAACACTGATAGTAATCCTACACTCCCCATTAACCTTAATGAACATGCAACCCTAAAGCAAGCACTTGTCCCTGGACCTTAACCCTTAGAGTCACCATTGACACCACTGAAGGTTATCTTTAAAAATGGATTTAAATCTTGTCCTCACAGTCACATCAGAGACAGTCTCTAACTCTACCTGCAAACCTACCCTCACTGTACACCATTCCATACACCTGATCTGAAACCCTGCCCAGGTCTTCCAACGTGACCCCTCACCACCACCATCACCATCACTCATGTCTAAGAAACATCATGAAAGTCTATCTCGCAATCACCCTCACAATCAGAGCTGGATCCTGACTCTAACCATATCCCTATCCTCCACTTACAGCTAAACCACCACTTAAACTTAACCCTGGACTGCAACCAGGACCTGAAACCTCACTGTCACCATCGATGTTACCCATGCTTCACCATAAACCTGATGTTCAATCTCGTCCTCACCCTCACAACAGAGCCGGATTGTTAGCCTAAACAAAACCATGTGCTCCCTGTACACCTTTCCGAACACCTAACCCTAACCCTAGACCTAGCCCATGGAACTGAACCCTGACAGTCACCATCGACATCACCCAGGCTTCAGCGTAAACCTGATGTTCAATCTCTTACTCATCCTCACATCAGAGCCCAGTTCTAACCCTTCCCATAACCGTATCTTCCCTGTACACCTTACCAAACACCTAACCCTAACCCTAGCCCTAACCCATGGAATTGAACCTTGACGGTCACCATCGACATCACCCAGGCTTCAGCGTAAACCCGATGTGCAATCCCATCCTCATCCTCACATCAGAGCCCGACTCAAACCCTTCCCATAACCTTATCTTCCCTGTACACCTTACCAAACACCTAACCCTAACCCTAGCCTTGTTCCCTGGACTTACCCCTCACCATCACCATCAATGTCCCCTACGCTTCAATGAAAACCTCGACCTCAATCTATCCCTCAACATCACATCAGAGGTGAATCCTAAGCAAAATGATAAACCAATCCTCCCTGTACACATTACAGGACACCTAACCCTAAACCTAACCTTGTTCACTGGCCTGTACCCTCTCTGTTAAAATCGACATCTCCCATGCGTCACTGTAAACCTCCGTGTCAATCTCACCCTCACCATCACATCAGAGTCACACCCTAACTCCAAACGTAGTCCCGTATGTTCCATACACCTCAGTGAAAACCAACCTTCTCTCTACTGCTGGTCATTTGACATGACCACACAACATCTCAGTTGACATCTTCCATGCTTCACCTTAATCCTGAATTACAATCATACTCTCTAACTCACATCAGAGCTGGGCCCTAATGCTAACCATAATCCAAACTCCTCGTTCATGTTAAAGAACTAGTATCCATTAACCTAGCCCTAGCCCATGGATCTGAATCATCACCATCACCATCGATGTCACCGAGAATTAACCATAAACTGGATCTTCAATCTCGTACTCACCCTCACATCAGAGACAGACCCTAACTCTAATTGTAACCCTATCTTCGCCATAAACCTAAACAAACACCCAACCCTAACCCTAGTCTTTGTCCCTGGACATTGTCCCTCAGCGTCACCACTGACTTCACCGAAGGTTCGCTTTATCCATGGATTTAAATCTTGTCTTCGTAATCACTTCAGAGACAGACTCTAACTCTCACCATACATTTACCCTCAATGTTCACCATTTCGTACACCTAATACGATACCCTGCCCACGTCCTTCGCTCTGCCCCCTCACCACAAACACCACCGTCAAGCATGTCTATCAAAAAGAGTGAATATCATTCTCACAATCACCCTCACTTTAGAGCTGGATCCTGACTCTAACCATATCCCTATCCTCCATGCACAGTTAAACCAACACCGAAACCTAACCCTAGCTTGGCTCCTGGACCTGAAACCGCACAATCACCAACGATGTCACCCAGAATTCTCCGTAAACCCGATGTTCAATCTCGTCCTCAACCGCACTACAGAGCCAGATCATAAGCCTAAATGAAACCATATAGTCCCTGTACACCTTACCAAACACCTAACCCTACCCCTAGCCCTAGCCCATGGACCTAATACCTCACAATCACCATTGACATCACCCAGGCCGCAGCGTAAACCTGACGTTCAATCTCGTCCTGATCCTCACGTCAGAGCCCAATCCGAACCCTTCCCATAACAATATCTCCCCCGTACACCTTACCAAACACTTAACCCTGAACCTAGCCTTTTTTCCTTGACTTACCCCTCACTGTCACCATCACCGTCCCCCATGCCTCACTGTAAAACTCCTCCTCAGTGTACCCCTTCACCTCACATCAGAGCTGGATCCTAAGCATAACGATAACCCTCTCCTCCCAGTACAACTTACAGAACACCAAACCCTAACCCTATCCTTGTTCACTGACCAAAACCCTCACCGTCAAAATCGACATCTAACACACCTCACAGTAAACGTCAAGAACAATCTCACCCTTGGGCTCACATCAGAGCTACATCCTAACTTTAAACATAGTCCTGTATGTCCCGTAAAACTTTGCGAACACCAACCCTAACTCGAGTGCTGATCACTAGACCTGACCCCTCAGCATCATATTTGACATCATCCACGCTTCACCTTAAACCTGAATTACAATCATACTCTCTACTTCACATCACACCAGACCCAAATTCTAACTGTAATCTAAACTCCCCATTCGCCTTAAAGAACTACCAACTATAATACTAGCCCTAGCCCATGGATCTAACCTGCACCGCCACCTTCGATGTCAACACATGCTTCACCGGTAACTTAAACTTCCATCTCGTCCTTACCCTCATATAAGAGACAGACCCTAAATCAAATCGTAACCCTAACTTCCCCATAAAACTTAAGTTACACCCAAGCCTAACACTAGCCCTTGTCCGTGGACATTGCCCCTCACCATCACCATTGACAACACACAAGGTTCCCTTTAAACGTGGATTTAAATCTGGCCCCCTACTCACATCAGAGACATTCCCAATCTCAAAATGTAACCCTATCCTCACTGTACACCGTTCGTACACCTGACCCAAAACCCTGCCCAGTTTCTTCAACCTGACCCCTCACCACCGACAGCACCATGACTCATGTCTAACAAAAATCATGAAGGTCTGTATCGAAAATGACATCAGGTCAGAGCTGGATCCTGATTCCTACCATACCCCAATCCTCCACGTACAGCGAACTGAACACCGACACCTAAACCTAGATCTGGCCCCTGGACCCGAAACCTCATCGTCACCAATGACATCACCCACGTTCAGCGCAAACCTGATGTTCAATCACTTCCTCATCCACAAATCAGAGCCTGATCCTAATCCTTCCCATAACCATATCTTCCCTGTACACCTTACCAAACACCTATCCCTAACCCTAACCTTGTTTCCTGGTTGAATCCTCACTGACAAAATCGACATCCCCCATGCCTCACTGTAAACCTCCACCTCAATGTCGTCCATGCCATCACGTCAGAGCCAGATCCTAACTCTAAACATAGTCCTATACGTCTGGTACACCTTAGCAAACACAAACCCTAACTGTAGCCCAGGTCTCTTGACCTGACACAACATCACAATTGACATCATTCACGCTTCACCTCAACTCTGAATTACAATCGTACTCTCTAACTCACATCACAGGTGAAACCAAACTCTAACCATAATCTAAACTCCCCATTTGCCTTAAAGAAATCGCAACCCAAATCCTAGCACTAGCCCATGGACCAAACCCTCACTGTCACCTTCGACGTCACCCAGGCTTCACCGTAACCTTGAACTGCAATCTCGTACTCACCCTCACATCAGAGACAGATGCAAACACTGATAGTAACCCTGCACTCCCCATTAACCTTAATGAACATGCAACGCTAAAGCAAGCACTTGTCCCTGGACCTTAACCCTTAGAGTCACCATTGACACCACTGAAGGTTATCTTTAAAAATGGATTTAAATCTTGTCCTCACAGTCACATCAGAGACAGTCTCTAACTCTACCTGCAAACCTACCCTCACTGTACACCATTCCATACACCTGATCTGAAACCCTGCCCAGGTCTTCCAACGTGACCCCTCACCACCACCATCACCATCACTCATGTCTAAGAAACATCATGAAAGTCTATCTCGCAATCACCCTCACAATCAGAGCTGGATCCTGACTCTAACCATATCCCTATCCTCCACTTACAGCTAAACCACCACTTCAACTTAACCCTGGACTGCAACCAGGACCTGAAACCTCACTGTCACCATCGATGTTACCCATGCTTCACCATAAACCTGATGTTCAATCTCGTCCTCACCCTCACAACAGAGCCGGATTGTTAGCCTAAACAAAACCATGTGCTCCCTGTACACCTTTCCGAACACCTAACCCTAACCCTAGACCTAGCCCATGGAACTGAACCCTGACAGTCACCATCGACATCACCCAGGCTTCAGCGTAAACCTGATGTTCAATCTCTTCCTCATCCTCACATCAGAGCCCAATTCTAACCCTTCCCGTAACCGTATCTTCCCTGTACACCTTACCAAACACCTAACCCTAACCCTAGCCCTAGCCCATGGAATTGAACCTTGACGGTCACCATCGACATCACCCAGGCTTCAGCGTAAACCCGATGTGCAATCCCATCCTCATCCTCACATCAGAGCCCGACTCAAACCCTTCCCATAACCGTATCTTCCGTGTACACCTTACCAAACACCTAACCCTAACCCTAGCCTTGTTCCCTGGACTTACCCCTCACCATCACCATCAATGTCCCCTACGCTTCAATGAAAACCTCGACCTCAATCTATCCCTCAACATCACATCAGAGGTGAATCCCCAGCAAAATGATAAACCAATCCTCCCTGTACACATTACAGGACACCTAACCCTAAACCTAACCTTGTTCACTGGCCTGTACCCTCTCTGTTAAAATCGACATCTCCCATGCGTCACTGTAAACCTCCGTGTCAATCTCACCCTCACCATCACATCAGAGTCACACCCTAACTCCAAACGTAGTCCCGTATGTTCCATACACCTCAGTGAAAACCAACCTTCTCTCTACTGCTGGTCATTTGACATGACCACACAACATCTCAATTGACATCTTCCATGCTTCACCTTAATCCTGAATTACAATCATACTCTCTAACTCACATCAGAGCTGGGCCCTAATGCTAACCATAATCCAAACTCCTCGTTCATGTTAAAGAACTAGTATCCATTAACCTAGCCCTAGCCCATGGATCTGAATCATCACCATCACCATCGATGTCACTGAGAATTAACCATAAACCGAATCTTCAATCTCGTACTCACCCTCACATCAGAGACAGACCCTAACTCTAATTGTAACCCTATCTTCGCCATAAACCTAAACAAACACCCAACCCTAACCCTAGTCTTTGTCCCTGGACATTGTCCCTCAGCGTCACCACTGACTTCACCGAAGGTTCGCTTTATCCATGGATTTAAATCTTGTCTTCGTAATCACTTCAGAGACAGACTCTAACTCTCACCATACATTTACCCTCAATGTTCACCATTTCGTACACCTAATACGATACCCTGCCCACGTCCTTCGCTCTGACCCCTCACCACAAACACCACCATCAAGCATGTCTATCAAAAAGAGTGAATATCATTCTCACAATCACCCTCACTTTAGAGCTGGATCCTGACTCTAACCATATCCCTATCCTCCATGCACAGTTAAACCAACACCGAAACCTAACCCTAGCTTGGCTCCTGGACCTGAAACCGCACAATCACCAACGATGTCACCCAGAATTCTCCGTAAACCCGATGTTCAATCTCGTCCTCAACCGCACTACAGAGCCAGATCATAAGCCTAAATGAAACCATATAGTCCCTGTACACCTTACCAAACACCTAACCCTACCCCTAGCCCTAGCCCATGGACCTAATACCTCACAATCACCATTGACATCACCCAGGCTTCAGCGTAAACCTGATGTTCAATCTCGTCCTGATCCTCACGTCAGAGCCCAATCCGAACCCTTCCCATAACAATATCTCCCCCGTACACCTTGCCAAACACTTAACCCTGAACCTAGCCTTGTTTCCTTGACTTACCCCTCACTGTCACCATCAGCGTCCCCCATGCCTCACTGTAAAACTCCTCCTCAGTGTACCCCTTCACCTCACATCAGAGCTGGATCCTAAGCATAACGATAACCCTCTCCTCCCAGTACAACTTACAGAACACCAAACCCTAACCCTAACCTTGTTCACTGACCAAAACCCTCACCGTCAAAATCGACATCTAACACACCTCACAGTAAACGTTAAGAACAATCTCACCCTTGTGCTCACATCAGAGCTACATCCTAACTTTAAACATAGTCCTGTATGTCCCGTAAAACTTTGCGAACACCAACCCTAACTCGAGTGCTGATCACTAGACCTGACCCCTCAGCATCATATTTGACATCATCCACGCTTCACCTTAAACCTGAATTACAATCATACTCTCTACTTCACATCACACCAGACCCAAATTCTAACTGTAATCTAAACTCCCCATTCGCCTTAAAGAACTACCAACTATAATACTAGCCCTAGCCCATGGATCTAACCTACACCGCCACCTTCGATGTCAACACATGCTTCACCGGTAACTTAAACTTCCATCTCGTCCTTACCCTCATATAAGAGACAGAC
Source organism: Manis javanica (assembly GCF_040802235.1). Lineage (NCBI taxonomy): Eukaryota > Metazoa > Chordata > Mammalia > Pholidota > Manidae > Manis > Manis javanica. The sequence goes on along the minus strand of NW_027332168.1, from coordinate 274,073 downwards.
CCTAAATCAAATCGTAACCCTAACTTCCCCATAAAACTTAAGTTACACCCAAGCCTAACACTAGCCCTTGTCCGTGGACATTGCCCCTCACCATCACCATTGACAACACACAAGGTTCCCTTTAAACATGGATTTAAATCTGGCCCCCTACTCACATCAGAGACAGTCCCAAACTCAAAATGTAACCCTCTCCTCACTGTTCACCGTTCGTACACCTGACCCAAAACCCTGCCCAGTTTCTTCAACCTGACCCCTCACCACCGACAGCACCATGACTCATGTCTAACAAAAATCATGAAGGTCTGTATCGAAAATGACATCAGGTCAGAGCTGGATCCTGATTCCTACCATACCCGAATCCTCCACGTACAGCGAACTGAACACCGACACCTAAACCTAGACCTGGCCCCTGGACCTGAAACCTCATCGTCACCAATGACATCACCCACGTTCAGCGCAAACCTGATGTTCAATCACTTCCTCATCCACACATCAGAGCCTGATCCTAATCCTTCCCATAACCATATCTTCCCTGTACACCTTACCAAGCACCTATCCCTAACCCTAACCTTGTTTCCTGGTTGAATCCTCACTGACAAAATCGACATCCCCCATGCCTCACTGTAAACCTCCACCTCAATGTCGTCCATGCCATCACGTCAGAGCCAGATCCTAACTCTAAACATAGTCCTATACGTCTGGTACACCTTAGCAAACACAAACCCTAACTGTAGCCCAGGTCTCTTGACCTGACACAACATCACAATTGACATCATCCACGCTTCACCTCAACTCTGAATTACAATCGTACTCTCTAACTCACATCACAGGCAAAACCAAGCTCTAACCATAATCTAAACTCCCCATTTGCCTTAAAGAAATCGCAACCCAAATCCTAGCACTAGCCCATGGACCAAACCCTCACTGTCACCTTCGACGTCACCCAGGCTTCACCGTAACCTTGAACTGCAATCTCGTACTCACCCTCACATCAGAGACAGATGCAAACACTGATAGTAACCCTACACTCCCCATTAACCTTAATGTACATGCAACCCTAAAGCAAGCACTTGTCCCTGGACCTTAACCCTTAGAGTCACCATTGACACCACTGAAGGTTATCTTTAAAAATGGATTTAAATCTTGTCCTCACAGTCACATCAGAGACAGTCTCTAACTCTACCTGCAAACCTACCCTCACTGTACACCATTCCATACACCTGATCTGAAACCCTGCCCAGGTCTTCCAACATGACCCCTCACCACCACCATCACCATCACTCATGTCTAAGAAACATCATGAAAGTCTATCTCGCAATCACCCTCACAATCAGAGCTGGATCCTGACTCTAACCATATCCCTATCCTCCACTTACAGCTAAACCACCACTTAAACTTAACCCTGGACTGCAACCAGGACCTGAAACCTCACTGTCACCATCGATGTTACCCATGCTTCACCATAAACCTGATGTTCAATCTCGTCCTCACCCTCACAACAGAGCCGGATTGTTAGCCTAAACAAAACCATGTGCTCCCTGTACACCTTTCCGAACACCTAACCCTAACCCTAGACCTAGCCCATGGAACTGAACCCTGACAGTCACCATCGACATCACCCAGGCTTCAGCGTAAACCTGATGTTCAATCTCTTCCTCATCCTCACATCAGAGCCCAATTCTAACCCTTCCCGTAACCGTATCTTCCCTGTACACCTTACCAAACACCTAACCCTAACCCTAGCCCTAGCCCATGGAATTGAACCTTGACGGTCACCATCGACATCACCCAGGCTTCAGCGTAAACCCGATGTGCAATCCCATCCTCATCCTCACATCAGAGCCCGACTCAAACCCTTCCCATAACCGTATCTTCCGTGTACACCTTACCAAACACCTAACCCTAACCCTAGCCTTGTTCCCTGGACTTACCCCTCACCATCACCATCAATGTCCCCTACGCTTCAATGAAAACCTCGACCTCAATCTATCCCTCAACATCACATCAGAGGTGAATCCCCAGCAAAATGATAAACCAATCCTCCCTGTACACATTACAGGACACCTAACCCTAAACCTAACCTTGTTCACTGGCCTGTACCCTCTCTGTTAAAATCGACATCTCCCATGCGTCACTGTAAACCTCCGTGTCAATCTCACCCTCACCATCACATCAGAGTCACACCCTAACTCCAAACGTAGTCCCGTATGTTCCATACACCTCAGTGAAAACCAACCTTCTCTCTACTGCTGGTCATTTGACATGACCACACAACATCTCAATTGACATCTTCCATGCTTCACCTTAATCCTGAATTACAATCATACTCTCTAACTCACATCAGAGCTGGGCCCTAATGCTAACCATAATCCAAACTCCTCGTTCATGTTAAAGAACTAGTATCCATTAACCTAGCCCTAGCCCATGGATCTGAATCATCACCATCACCATCGATGTCACTGAGAATTAACCATAAACCGAATCTTCAATCTCGTACTCACCCTCACATCAGAGACAGACCCTAACTCTAATTGTAACCCTATCTTCGCCATAAACCTAAACAAACACCCAACCCTAACCCTAGTCTTTGTCCCTGGACATTGTCCCTCAGCGTCACCACTGACTTCACCGAAGGTTCGCTTTATCCATGGATTTAAATCTTGTCTTCGTAATCACTTCAGAGACAGACTCTAACTCTCACCATACATTTACCCTCAATGTTCACCATTTCGTACACCTAATACGATACCCTGCCCACGTCCTTCGCTCTGACCCCTCACCACAAACACCACCATCAAGCATGTCTATCAAAAAGAGTGAATATCATTCTCACAATCACCCTCACTTTAGAGCTGGATCCTGACTCTAACCATATCCCTATCCTCCATGCACAGTTAAACCAACACCGAAACCTAACCCTAGCTTGGCTCCTGGACCTGAAACCGCACAATCACCAACGATGTCACCCAGAATTCTCCGTAAACCCGATGTTCAATCTCGTCCTCAACCGCACTACAGAGCCAGATCATAAGCCTAAATGAAACCATATAGTCCCTGTACACCTTACCAAACACCTAACCCTACCCCTAGCCCTAGCCCATGGACCTAATACCTCACAATCACCATTGACATCACCCAGGCTTCAGCGTAAACCTGATGTTCAATCTCGTCCTGATCCTCACGTCAGAGCCCAATCCGAACCCTTCCCATAACAATATCTCCCCCGTACACCTTGCCAAACACTTAACCCTGAACCTAGCCTTGTTTCCTTGACTTACCCCTCACTGTCACCATCAGCGTCCCCCATGCCTCACTGTAAAACTCCTCCTCAGTGTACCCCTTCACCTCACATCAGAGCTGGATCCTAAGCATAACGATAACCCTCTCCTCCCAGTACAACTTACAGAACACCAAACCCTAACCCTAACCTTGTTCACTGACCAAAACCCTCACCGTCAAAATCGACATCTAACACACCTCACAGTAAACGTCAAGAACAATCTCACCCTTGGGCTCACATCAGAGCTACATCCTAACTTTAAACATAGTCCTGTATGTCCCGTAAAACTTTGCGAACACCAACCCTAACTCGAGTGCTGATCACTAGACCTGACCCCTCAGCATCATATTTGACATCATCCACGCTTCACCTTAAACCTGAATTACAATCATACTCTCTACTTCACATCACACCAGACCCAAATTCTAACTGTAATCTAAACTCCCCATTCGCCTTAAAGAACTACCAACTATAATACTAGCCCTAGCCCATGGATCTAACCTACACCGCCACCTTCGATGTCAACACATGCTTCACCGGTAACTTAAACTTCCATCTCGTCCTTACCCTCATATAAGAGACAGACCCTAAATCAAATCGTAACCCTAACTTCCCCATAAAACTTAAGTTACACCCAAGCCTAACACTAGCCCTTGTCCGTGGACATTGCCCCTCACCATCACCATTGACAACACACAAGGTTCCCTTTAAACATGGATTTAAATCTGGCCCCCTACTCACATCAGAGACAGTCCCAAACTCAAAATGTAACCCTCTCCTCACTGTTCACCGTTCGTACACCTGACCCAAAACCCTGCCCAGTTTCTTCAACCTGACCCCTCACCACCGACAGCACCATGACTCATGTCTAACAAAAATCATGAAGGTCTGTATCGAAAATGACATCAGGTCAGAGCTGGATCCTGATTCCTACCATACCCGAATCCTCCACGTACAGCGAACTGAACACCGACACCTAAACCTAGACCTGGCCCCTGGACCTGAAACCTCATCGTCACCAATGACATCACCCACGTTCAGCGCAAACCTGATGTTCAATCACTTCCTCATCCACACATCAGAGCCTGATCCTAATCCTTCCCATAACCATATCTTCCCTGTACACCTTACCAAGCACCTATCCCTAACCCTAACCTTGTTTCCTGGTTGAATCCTCACTGACAAAATCGACATCCCCCATGCCTCACTGTAAACCTCCACCTCAATGTCGTCCATGCCATCACGTCAGAGCCAGATCCTAACTCTAAACATAGTCCTATACGTCTGGTACACCTTAGCAAACACAAACCCTAACTGTAGCCCAGGTCTCTTGACCTGACACAACATCACAATTGACATCATCCACGCTTCACCTCAACTCTGAATTACAATCGTACTCTCTAACTCACATCACAGGCAAAACCAAGCTCTAACCATAATCTAAACTCCCCATTTGCCTTAAAGAAATCGCAACCCAAATCCTAGCACTAGCCCATGGACCAAACCCTCACTGTCACCTTCGACGTCACCCAGGCTTCACCGTAACCTTGAACTGCAATCTCGTACTCACCCTCACATCAGAGACAGATGCAAACACTGATAGTAACCCTACACTCCCCATTAACCTTAATGTACATGCAACCCTAAAGCAAGCACTTGTCCCTGGACCTTAACCCTTAGAGTCACCATTGACACCACTGAAGGTTATCTTTAAAAATGGATTTAAATCTTGTCCTCACAGTCACATCAGAGACAGTCTCTAACTCTACCTGCAAACCTACCCTCACTGTACACCATTCCATACACCTGATCTGAAACCCTGCCCAGGTCTTCCAACATGACCCCTCACCACCACCATCACCATCACTCATGTCTAAGAAACATCATGAAAGTCTATCTCGCAATCACCCTCACAATCAGAGCTGGATCCTGACTCTAACCATATCCCTATCCTCCACTTACAGCTAAACCACCACTTAAACTTAACCCTGGACTGCAACCAGGACCTGAAACCTCACTGTCACCATCGATGTTACCCATGCTTCACCATAAACCTGATGTTCAATCTCGTCCTCACCCTCACAACAGAGCCGGATTGTTAGCCTAAACAAAACCATGTGCTCCCTGTACACCTTTCCGAACACCTAACCCTAACCCTAGACCTAGCCCATGGAACTGAACCCTGACAGTCACCATCGACATCACCCAGGCTTCAGCGTAAACCTGATGTTCAATCTCTTCCTCATCCTCACATCAGAGCCCAATTCTAACCCTTCCCATAACCGTATCTTCCCTGTACACCTTACCAAACACCTAACCCTAACCCTAGCCCTAGCCCATGGAATTGAACCTTGACGGTCACCATCGACATCACCCAGGCTTCAGCGTAAACCCGATGTGCAATCCCATCCTCATCCTCACATCAGAGCCCGACTCAAACCCTTCCCATAACCGTATCTTCCCTGTACACCTTACCAAACACCTAACCCTAACCCTAGCCTTGTTCCCTGGACTTACCCCTCACCATCACCATCAATGTCCCCTACGCTTCAATGAAAACCTCGACCTCAATCTATCCCTCAACATCACATCAGAGGTGAATCCTAAGCAAAATGATAAACCAATCCTCCCTGTACACATTACAGGACACCTAACCCTAAACCTAACCTTGTTCACTGGCCTGTACCCTCTCTGTTAAAATCGACATCTCCCATGCGTCACTGTAAACCTCCGTGTCAATCTCACCCTCACCATCACATCAGAGTCACACCCTAACTCCAAACGTAGTCCCGTATGTTCCATACACCTCAGTGAAAACCAACCTTCTCTCTACTGCTGGTCATTTGACATGACCACACAACATCTCAATTGACATCTTCCATGCTTCACCTTAATCCTGAATTACAATCATACTCTCTAACTCACATCAGAGCTGGGCCCTAATGCTAACCATAATCCAAACTCCTCGTTCATGTTAAAGAACTAGTATCCATTAACCTAGCCCTAGCCCATGGATCTGAATCATCACCATCACCATCGATGTCACTGAGAATTAACCATAAACCGAATCTTCAATCTCGTACTCACCCTCACATCAGAGACAGACCCTAACTCTAATTGTAACCCTATCTTCGCCATAAACCTAAACAAACACCCAACCCTAACCCTAGTCTTTGTCCCTGGACATTGTCCCTCAGCGTCACCACTGACTTCACCGAAGGTTCGCTTTATCCATGGATTTAAATCTTGTCTTCGTAATCACTTCAGAGACAGACTCTAACTCTCACCATACATTTACCCTCAATGTTCACCATTTCGTACACCTAATACGATACCCTGCCCACGTCCTTCGCTCTGACCCCTCACCACAAACACCACCATCAAGCATGTCTATCAAAAAGAGTGAATATCATTCTCACAATCACCCTCACTTTAGAGCTGGATCCTGACTCTAACCATATCCCTATCCTCCATGCACAGTTAAACCAACACCGAAACCTAACCCTAGCTTGGCTCCTGGACCTGAAACCGCACAATCACCAACGATGTCACCCAGAATTCTCCGTAAACCCGATGTTCAATCTCGTCCTCAACCGCACTACAGAGCCAGATCATAAGCCTAAATGAAACCATATAGTCCCTGTACACCTTACCAAACACCTAACCCTACCCCTAGCCCTAGCCCATGGACCTAATACCTCACAATCACCATTGACATCACCCAGGCTTCAGCGTAAACCTGATGTTCAATCTCGTCCTGATCCTCACGTCAGAGCCCAATCCGAACCCTTCCCATAACAATATCTCCCCCGTACACCTTGCCAAACACTTAACCCTGAACCTAGCCTTGTTTCCTTGACTTACCCCTCACTGTCACCATCAGCGTCCCCCATGCCTCACTGTAAAACTCCTCCTCAGTGTACCCCTTCACCTCACATCAGAGCTGGATCCTAAGCATAACGATAACCCTCTCCTCCCAGTACAACTTACAGAACACCAAACCCTAACCCTAACCTTGTTCACTGACCAAAACCCTCACCGTCAAAATCGACATCTAACACACCTCACAGTAAACGTCAAGAACAATCTCACCCTTGGGCTCACATCAGAGCTACATCCTAACTTTAAACATAGTCCTGTATGTCCCGTAAAACTTTGCGAACACCAACCCTAACTCGAGTGCTGATCACTAGACCTGACCCCTCAGCATCATATTTGACATCATCCACGCTTCACCTTAAACCTGAATTACAATCATACTCTCTACTTCACATCACACCAGACCCAAATTCTAACTGTAATCTAAACTCCCCATTCGCCTTAAAGAACTACCAACTATAATACTAGCCCTAGCCCATGGATCTAACCTACACCGCCACCTTCGATGTCAACACATGCTTCACCGGTAACTTAAACTTCCATCTCGTCCTTACCCTCATATAAGAGACAGACCCTAAATCAAATCGTAACCCTAACTTCCCCATAAAACTTAAGTTACACCCAAGCCTAACACTAGCCCTTGTCCGTGGACATTGCCCCTCACCATCACCATTGACAACACACAAGGTTCCCTTTAAACATGGATTTAAATCTGGCCCCCTACTCACATCAGAGACAGTCCCAAACTCAAAATGTAACCCTCTCCTCACTGTTCACCGTTCGTACACCTGACCCAAAACCCTGCCCAGTTTCTTCAACCTGACCCCTCACCACCGACAGCACCATGACTCATGTCTAACAAAAATCATGAAGGTCTGTATCGAAAATGACATCAGGTCAGAGCTGGATCCTGATTCCTACCATACCCGAATCCTCCACGTACAGCGAACTGAACACCGACACCTAAACCTAGACCTGGCCCCTGGACCTGAAACCTCATCGTCACCAATGACATCACCCACGTTCAGCGCAAACCTGATGTTCAATCACTTCCTCATCCACACATCAGAGCCTGATCCTAATCCTTCCCATAACCATATCTTCCCTGTACACCTTACCAAGCACCTATCCCTAACCCTAACCTTGTTTCCTGGTTGAATCCTCACTGACAAAATCGACATCCCCCATGCCTCACTGTAAACCTCCACCTCAATGTCGTCCATGCCATCACGTCAGAGCCAGATCCTAACTCTAAACATAGTCCTATACGTCTGGTACACCTTAGCAAACACAAACCCTAACTGTAGCCCAGGTCTCTTGACCTGACACAACATCACAATTGACATCATCCACGCTTCACCTCAACTCTGAATTACAATCGTACTCTCTAACTCACATCACAGGCAAAACCAAGCTCTAACCATAATCTAAACTCCCCATTTGCCTTAAAGAAATCGCAACCCAAATCCTAGCACTAGCCCATGGACCAAACCCTCACTGTCACCTGCGACGTCACCCAGGCTTCACCGTAACCTTGAACTGCAATCTCGTACTCACCCTCACATCAGAGACAGATGCAAACACTGATAGTAACCCTACACTCCCCATTAACCTTAATGAACATGCAACCCTAAAGCAAGCACTTGTCCCTGGACCTTAACCCTTAGAGTCACCATTGACACCACTGAAGGTTATCTTTAAAAATGGATTTAAATCTTGTCCTCACAGTCACATCAGAGACAGTCTCTAACTCTACCTGCAAACCTACCCTCACTGTACACCATTCCATACACCTGATCTGAAACCCTGCCCAGGTCTTCCAACGTGACCCCTCACCACCACCATCACCATCACTCATGTCTAAGAAACATCATGAAAGTCTATCTCGCAATCACCCTCACAATCAGAGCTGGATCCTGACTCTAACCATATCCCTATCCTCCACTTACAGCTAAACCACCACTTAAACTTAACCCTGGACTGCAACCAGGACCTGAAACCTCACTGTCACCATCGATCTTACCCATCCTTCACCATAAACCTGATGTTCAATCTCGTCCTCACCCTCACAACAGAGCCGGATTGTTAGCCTAAACAAAACCATGTGCTCCCTGTACACCTTTCCGAACACCTAACCCTAACCCTAGACCTAGCCCATGGAACTGAACCCTGACAGTCACCATCGACATCACCCAGGCTTCAGCGTAAACCTGATGTTCAATCTCTTCCTCATCCTCACATCAGAGCCCAATTCTAACCCTTCCCATAACCGTATCTTCCCTGTACACCTTACCAAACACCTAACCCTAACCCTAGCCCTAGCCCATGGAATTGAACCTTGACGGTCACCATCGACATCACCCAGGCTTCAGCGTAAACCCGATGTGCAATCCCATCCTCATCCTCACATCAGAGCCCGACTCAAACCCTTCCCATAACCGTATCTTCCCTGTACACCTTACCAAACACCTAACCCTAACCCTAGCCTTGTTCCCTGGACTTACCCCTCACCATCACCATCAATGTCCCCTACGCTTCAATGAAAACCTCGACCTCAATCTATCCCTCAACATCACATCAGAGGTGAATCCTAAGCAAAATGATAAACCAATCCTCCCTGTACACATTACAGGACACCTAACCCTAAACCTAACCTTGTTCACTGGCCTGTACCCTCTCTGTTAAAATCGACATCTCCCATGCGTCACTGTAAACCTCCGTGTCAATCTCACCCTCACCATCACATCAGAGTCACACCCTAACTCCAAACGTAGTCCCGTATGTTCCATACACCTCAGTGAAAACCAACCTTCTCTCTACTGCTGGTCATTTGACATGACCACACAACATCTCAATTGACATCTTCCATGCTTCACCTTAATCCTGAATTACAATCATACTCTCTAACTCACATCAGAGCTGGGCCCTAATGCTAACCATAATCCAAACTCCTCGTTCATGTTAAAGAACTAGTATCCATTAACCTAGCCCTAGCCCATGGATCTGAATCATCACCATCACCATCGATGTCACTGAGAATTAACCATAAACTGGATCTTCAATCTCGTACTCACCCTCACATCAGAGACAGACCCTAACTCTAATTGTAACCCTATCTTCGCCATAAACCTAAACAAACACCCAACCCTAACCCTAGTCTTTGTCCCTGGACATTGTCCCTCAGCGTCACCACTGACTTCACCGAAGGTTCGCTTTATCCATGGATTTAAATCTTGTCTTCGTAATCACTTCAGAGACAGACTCTAACTCTCACCATACATTTACCCTCAATGTTCACCATTTCGTACACCTAATACGATACCCTGCCCACGTCCTTCGCTCTGACCCCTCACCACAAACACCACCATCAAGCATGTCTATCAAAAAGAGTGAATATCATTCTCACAATCACCCTCACTTTAGAGCTGGATCCTGACTCTAACCATATCCCTATCCTCCATGCACAGTTAAACCAACACCGAAACCTAACCCTAGCTTGGCTCCTGGACCTGAAACCGCACAATCACCAACGATGTCACCCAGAATTCTCCGTAAACCCGATGTTCAATCTCGTCCTCAACCGCACTACAGAGCCAGATCATAAGCCTAAATGAAACCATATAGTCCCTGTACACCTTACCAAACACCTAACCCTACCCCTAGCCCTAGCCCATGGACCTAATACCTCACAATCACCATTGACATCACCCAGGCTTCAGCGTAAACCTGATGTTCAATCTCGTCCTGATCCTCACGTCAGAGCCCAATCCGAACCCTTCCCATAACAATATCTCCCCCGTACACCTTGCCAAACACTTAACCCTGAACCTAGCCTTGTTTCCTTGACTTACCCCTCACTGTCACCATCAGCGTCCCCCATGCCTCACTGTAAAACTCCTCGTCAGTGTACCAATTCACCTCACATCAGCGCTGGATCCTAAGCATAACGATAACCCTCTCCTCCCAGTACAACTTACAGAACACCAAACCCTAACCCTAACCTTGTTCACTGACCAAAACCCTCACCGTCAAAATCGACATCTAACACACCTCACAGTAAACGTCAAGAACAATCTCACCCTTGGGCTCACATCAGAGCTACATCCTAACTTTAAACATAGTCCTGTATGTCCCGTAAAACTTTGCGAACACCAACCCTAACTCGAGTGCTGATCACTAGACCTGACCCCTCAGCATCATATTTGACATCATCCACGCTTCACCTTAAACCTGAATTACAATCATACTCTCTACTTCACATCACACCAGACCCAAATTCTAACTGTAATCTAAACTCCCCATTCGCCTTAAAGAACTACCAACTATAATACTAGCCCTAGCCCATGGATCTAACCTACACCGCCACCTTCGATGTCAACACATGCTTCACCGGTAACTTAAACTTCCATCTCGTCCTTACCCTCATATAAGAGACAGACCCTAAATCAAATCGTAACCCTAACTTCCCCATAAAACTTAAGTTACACCCAAGCCTAACACTAGCCCTTGTCCGTGGACATTGCCCCTCACCATCACCATTGACAACACACAAGGTTCCCTTTAAACATGGATTTAAATCTGGCCCCCTACTCACATCAGAGACAGTCCCAAACTCAAAATGTAACCCTCTCCTCACTGTTCACCGTTCGTACACCTGACCCAAAAACTTGCCCAGTTTCTTCGACCTGACCCCTCACCACAGACAGCACCATGACTCATGTCTAACAAAAATAATGAAGGTCTGTATCGAAAATGACATCAGGTCAGAGCTGGATCCTGATTCCTACCATACCCCAATCCTCCACGTACAGCGAACTGAACACCGACACCTAAACCTAGACCTGGCCCCTGGACCTGAAACCTCATCGTCACCAATGACATCACCCACGTTCAGCGCAAACCTGATGTTCAGTCACTTCCTCATCCACACATCAGAGCCTGATCCTAATCCTTCCCATAACCATATCTTCCCTGTACACCTTACCAAACACCTATCCCTAACCCTAACCTTGTTTCCTGGTTGAATCCTCACTGACAAAATCGACATCCCCCATGCCTCACTGTAAACCTCCACCTCAATGTCGTCCATGCCATCACGTCAGAGCCAGATCCTAACTCTAAACATAGTCCTATACGTCTGGTACACCTTAGCAAACACAAACCCTAACTGTAGCCCAGGTCTCTTGACCTGACACAACATCACAATTGACATCATTCACGCTTCACCTCAACTCTGAATTACAATCGTACTCTCTAACTCACATCACAGGTGAAACCAAGCTCTAACCATAATCTAAACTCCCCATTTGCCTTAAAGAAATCGCAACCCAAATCCTAGCACTAGCCCATGGACCAAACCCTCACTGTCACCTGCGACGTCACCCAGGCTTCACCGTAACCTTGAACTGCAATCTCGTACTCACCCTCACATCAGAGACAGATGCAAACACTGATAGTAACCCTACACTCCCCATTAACCTTAATGAACATGCAACCCTAAAGCAAGCACTTGTCCCTGGACCTTAACCCTTAGAGTCACCATTGACACCACTGAAGGTTATCTTTAAAAATGGATTTAAATCTTGTCCTCACAGTCACATCAGAGACAGTCTCTAACTCTACCTGCAAACCTACCCTCACTGTACACCATTCCATACACCTGATCTGAAACCCTGCCCAGGTCTTCCAACGTGACCCCTCACCACCACCATCACCATCACTCATGTCTAAGAAACATCATGAAAGTCTATCTCGCAATCACCCTCACAATCAGAGCTGGATCCTGACTCTAACCATATCCCTATCCTCCACTTACAGCTAAACCACCACTTAAATTTAACCCTGGACTGCAACGAGGACCTGAAACCTCACTGTCACCATCGATGTTACCCATGCTTCACCATAAACCTGATGTTCAATCTCGTCCTCACCCTCACAACAGAGCCGGATTGTTAGCCTAAACAAAACCATGTGCTCCCTGTACACCTTTCCGAACACCTAACCCTAACCCTAGACCTAGCCCATGGAACTGAACCCTGACAGTCACCATCGACATCACCCAGGCTTCAGCGTAAACCTGATGTTCAATCTCTTCCTCATCCTCACATCAGAGCCCAATTCTAACCCTTCCCATAACCGTATCTTCCCTGTACACCTTACCAAACACCTAACCCTAACCCTAGCCCTAGCCCATGGAATTGAACCTTGACGGTCACCATCGACATCACCCAGGCTTCAGCGTAAACCCGATGTGCAATCCCATCCTCATCCTCACATCAGAGCCCGACTCAAACCCTTCCCATAACCGTATCTTCCCTGTACACCTTACCAAACACCTAACCCTAACCCTAGCCTTGTTCCCTGGACTTACCCCTCACCATCACCATCAATGTCCCCTACGCTTCAATGAAAACCTCGACCTCAATCTATCCCTCAACATCACATCAGAGGTGAATCCTAAGCAAAATGATAAACCAATCCTCCCTGTACACATTACAGGACACCTAACCCTAAACCTAACCTTGTTCACTGGCCTGTACCCTCTCTGTTAAAATCGACATCTCCCATGCGTCACTGTAAACCTCCGTGTCAATCTCACCCTCACCATCACATCAGAGTCACACCCTAACTCCAAACGTAGTCCCGTATGTTCCATACACCTCAGTGAAAACCAACCTTCTCTCTACTGCTGGTCATTTGACATGACCACACAACATCTCAATTGACATCTTCCATGCTTCACCTTAATCCTGAATTACAATCATACTCTCTAACTCACATCAGAGCTGGGCCCTAATGCTAACCATAATCCAAACTCCTCGTTCATGTTAAAGAACTAGTATCCATTAACCTAGCCCTAGCCCATGGATCTGAATCATCACCATCACCATCGATGTCACTGAGAATTAACCATAAACTGGATCTTCAATCTCGTACTCACCCTCACATCAGAGACAGACCCTAACTCTAATTGTAACCCTATCTTCGCCATAAACCTAAACAAACACCCAACCCTAACCCTAGTCTTTGTCCCTGGACATTGTCCCTCAGCGTCACCACTGACTTCACCGAAGGTTCGCTTTATCCATGGATTTAAATCTTGTCTTCGTAATCACTTCAGAGACAGACTCTAACTCTCACCATACATTTACCCTCAATGTTCACCATTTCGTACACCTAATACGATACCCTGCCCACGTCCTTCGCTCTGACCCCTCACCACAAACACCACCATCAAGCATGTCTATCAAAAAGAGTGAATATCATTCTCACAATCACCCTCACTTTAGAGCTGGATCCTGACTCTAACCATATCCCTATCCTCCATGCACAGTTAAACCAACACCGAAACCTAACCCTAGCTTGGCTCCTGGACCTGAAACCGCACAATCACCAACGATGTCACCCAGAATTCTCCGTAAACCCGATGTTCAATCTCGTCCTCAACCGCACTACAGAGCCAGATCATAAGCCTAAATGAAACCATATAGTCCCTGTACACCTTACCAAACACCTAACCCTACCCCTAGCCCTAGCCCATGGACCTAATACCTCACAATCACCATTGACATCACCCAGGCTTCAGCGTAAACCTGATGTTCAATCTCGTCCTGATCCTCACGTCAGAGCCCAATCCGAACCCTTCCCATAACAATATCTCCCCCGTACACCTTGCCAAACACTTAACCCTGAACCTAGCCTTGTTTCCTTGACTTACCCCTCACTGTCACCATCAGCGTCCCCCATGCCTCACTGTAAAACTCCTCGTCAGTGTACCAATTCACCTCACATCAGCGCTGGATCCTAAGCATAACGATAACCCTCTCCTCCCAGTACAACTTACAGAACACCAAACCCTAACCCTAACCTTGTTCACTGACCAAAACCCTCACCGTCAAAATCGACATCTAACACACCTCACAGTAAACGTCAAGAACAATCTCACCCTTGGGCTCACATCAGAGCTACATCCTAACTTTAAACATAGTCCTGTATGTCCCGTAAAACTTTGCGAACACCAACCCTAACTCGAGTGCTGATCACTAGACCTGACCCCTCAGCATCATATTTGACATCATCCACGCTTCACCTTAAACCTGAATTACAATCATACTCTCTACTTCACATCACACCAGACCCAAATTCTAACTGTAATCTAAACTCCCCATTCGCCTTAAAGAACTACCAACTATAATACTAGCCCTAGCCCATGGATCTAACCTACACCGCCACCTTCGATGTCAACACATGCTTCACCGGTAACTTAAACTTCCATCTCGTCCTTACCCTCATATAAGAGACAGACCCTAAATCAAATCGTAACCCTAACTTCCCCATAAAACTTAAGTTACACCCAAGCCTAACACTAGCCCTTGTCCGTGGACATTGCCCCTCACCATCACCATTGACAACACACAAGGTTCCCTTTAAACATGGATTTAAATCTGGCCCCCTACTCACATCAGAGACAGTCCCAAACTCAAAATGTAACCCTCTCCTCACTGTTCACCGTTCGTACACCTGACCCAAAAACTTGCCCAGTTTCTTCGACCTGACCCCTCACCACAGACAGCACCATGACTCATGTCTAACAAAAATCATGAAGGTCTGTATCGAAAATGACATCAGGTCAGAGCTGGATCCTGATTCCTACCATACCCCAATCCTCCACGTACAGCGAACTGAACACCGACACCTAAACCTAGACCTGGCCCCTGGACCTGAAACCTCATCGTCACCAATGACATCACCCACGTTCAGCGCAAACCTGATGTTCAATCACTTCCTCATCCACACATCAGAGCCTGATCCTAATCCTTCCCATAACCATATCTTCCCTGTACACCTTACCAAACACCTATCCCTAACCCTAACCTTGTTTCCTGGTTGAATCCTCACTGACAAAATCGACATCCCCCATGCCTCACTGTAAACCTCCACCTCAATGTCGTCCATGCCATCACGTCAGAGCCAGATCCTAACTCTAAACATAGTCCTATACGTCTGGTACACCTTAGCAAACACAAACCCTAACTGTAGCCCAGGTCTCTTGACCTGACACAACATCACAATTGACATCATTCACGCTTCACCTCAACTCAGAAATACAATCGTACTCTCTAACTCACATCACAGGTGAAACCAAGCTCTAACCATAATCTAAACTCCCCATTTGCCTTAAAGAAATCGCAACTCAAATCCTAGCACTAGCCCATGGACCAAACCCTCACTGTCACCTTCGACGTCACCCAGGCTTCACCGTAACCTTGAACTGCAATCTCGTACTCACCCTCACATCAGAGACAGATGCAAACACTGATAGTAACCCTACACTCCCCATTAACTTTAATGTACATGCAACCCTAAAGCAAGCACTTGTCCCTGGACCTTAACCCTTAGAGTCACCATTGACACCACTGAAGGTTATCTTTAAAAATGGATTTAAATCTTGTCCTCACAGTCACATCAGAGACAGTCTGTAACTCTACCTGCAAACCTACCCTCACTGTACACCATTCCATACACCTGATCTGAAACCCTGCCCAGGTCTTCCAACGTGACCCCTCACCACCACCATCACCATCACTCATGTCTAAGAAACATCATGAAAGTCTATCTCGCAATCACCCTCACAATCAGAGCTGGATCCTGACTCTAACCATATCCCTATCCTCCACTTACAGCTAAACCACCACTTAAACTTAACCCTGGACTGCAACCAGGACCTGAAACCTCACTGTCACCATCGATGTTACCCATGCTTCACCATAAACCTGATGTTCAATCTCGTCCTCACCCTCACAACAGAGCCGGATTGTTAGCCTAAACAAAACCATGTGCTCCCTGTACACCTTTCCGAACACCTAACCCTAACCCTAGACCTAGCCCATGGAACTGAACCCTGACAGTCACCACCAACATCACCCAGGCTTCAGCATAAACCTGATGTTCAATCTCTTCCTCATCCTCACATCAGAGCCCAATTCTAACCCTTCCCATAACCGTATCTTCCCTGTACACCTTACCAAACACCTAACCCTAACCCTAGCCCTATCCCATGGAATTGAACCTTGACGGTCACCATCGACATCACCCAGGCTTCAGCGTAAACCCGATGTGCAATCCCATCCTCATCCTCACATCAGAGCCCGACTCAAACCCTTCCCATAACCGTATCTTCCCTGTACACCTTACCAAACACCTAACCCTAACCCTAGCCTTGTTCCCTGGACTTACCCCTCACCATCACCATCAATGTCCCCTACGCTTCAATGAAAACCTCGACCTCAATCTATCCCTCAACATCACATCAGAGGTGAATCCTAAGCAAAATGATAAACCAATCCTCCCTGTACACATTACAGGACACCTAACCCTAAACCTAACCTTGTTCACTGGCCTGTACCCTCTCTGTTAAAATCGACATCTCCCATGCGTCACTGTAAACCTCCGTGTCAATCTCACCCTCACCATCACATCAGAGTCACACCCTAACTCCAAACGTAGTCCCGTATGTTCCATACACCTCAGTGAAAACCAACCTTCTCTCTACTGCTGGTCATTTGACATGACCACACAACATCTCAATTGACATCTTCCATGCTTCACCTTAATCCTGAATTACAATCATACTCTCTAACTCACATCAGAGCTGGGCCCTAATGCTAACCATAATCCAAACTCCTCGTTCATGTTAAAGAACTAGTATCCATTAACCTAGCCCTAGCCCATGGATCTGAATCATCACCATCACCATCGATGTCACTGAGAATTAACCATAAACTGGATCTTCAATCTCGTACTCACCCTCACATCAGAGACAGACCCTAACTCTAATTGTAACCCTATCTTCGCCATAAACCTAAACAAACACCCAACCCTAACCCTAGTCTTTGTCCCTGGACATTGTCCCTCAGCGTCACCACTGACTTCACCGAAGGTTCGCTTTATCCATGGATTTAAATCTTGTCTTCGTAATCACTTCAGAGACAGACTCTAACTCTCACCATACATTTACCCTCAATGTTCACCATTTCGTACACCTAATACGATACCCTGCCCACGTCCTTCGCTCTGACCCCTCACCACAAACACCACCATCAAGCATGTCTATCAAAAAGAGTGAATATCATTCTCACAATCACCCTCACTTTAGAGCTGGATCCTGACTCTAACCATATCCCTATCCTCCATGCACAGTTAAACCAACACCGAAACCTAACCCTAGCTTGGCTCCTGGACCTGAAACCGCACAATCACCAACGATGTCACCCAGAATTCTCCGTAAACCCGATGTTCAATCTCGTCCTCAACCGCACTACAGAGCCAGATCATAAGCCTAAATGAAACCATATAGTCCCTGTACACCTTACCAAACACCTAACCCTACCCCTAGCCCTAGCCCATGGACCTAATACCTCACAATCACCATTGACATCACCCAGGCTTCAGCGTAAACCTGATGTTCAATCTCGTCCTGATCCTCACGTCAGAGCCCAATCCGAACCCTTCCCATAACAATATCTCCCCCGTACACCTTGCCAAACACTTAACCCTGAACCTAGCCTTGTTTCCTTGACTTACCCCTCACTGTCACCATCAGCGTCCCCCATGCCTCACTGTAAAACTCCTCCTCAGTGTACCCTTCACCTCACATCAGAGCTGGATCCTAAGCATAACGATAACCCTCTCCTCCCAGTACAACTTACAGAACACCAAACCCTAACCCTAACCTTGTTCACTGACCAAAACCCTCACCGTCAAAATCGACATCTAACACACCTCACAGTAAACGTCAAGAACAATCTCACCCTTGGGCTCACATCAGAGCTACATCCTAACTTTAAACATAGTCCTGTATGTCCCGTAAAACTTTGCGAACACCAACCCTAACTCGAGTGCTGATCACTAGACCTGACCCCTCAGCATCATATTTGACATCATCCACGCTTCACCTTAAACCTGAATTACAATCATACTCTCTACTTCACATCACACCAGACCCAAATTCTAACTGTAATCTAAACTCCCCATTCGCCTTAAAGAACTACCAACTATAATACTAGCCCTAGCCCATGGATCTAACCTACACCGCCACCTTCGATGTCAACACATGCTTCACCGGTAACTTAAACTTCCATCTCGTCCTTACCCTCATATAAGAGACAGACCCTAAATCAAATCGTAACCCTAACTTCCCCATAAAACTTAAGTTACACCCAAGCCTAACACTAGCCCTTGTCCGTGGACATTGCCCCTCACCATCACCATTGACAACACACAAGGTTCCCTTTAAACATGGATTTAAATCTGGCCCCCTACTCACATCAGAGACAGTCCCAAACTCAAAATGTAACCCTCTCCTCACTGTTCACCGTTCGTACACCTGACCCAAAAACTTGCCCAGTTTCTTCGACCTGACCCCTCACCACAGACAGCACCATGACTCATGTCTAACAAAAATCATGAAGGTCTGTATCGAAAATGACATCAGGTCAGAGCTGGATCCTGATTCCTACCATACCCCAATCCTCCACGTACAGCGAACTGAACACCGACACCTAAACCTAGACCTGGCCCCTGGACCTGAAACCTCATCGTCACCAATGACATCACCCACGTTCAGCGCAAACCTGATGTTCAGTCACTTCCTCATCCACACATCAGAGCCTGATCCTAATCCTTCCCATAACCATATCTTCCCTGTACACCTTACCAAACACCTATCCCTAACCCTAACCTTGTTTCCTGGTTGAATCCTCACTGACAAAATCGACATCCCCCATGCCTCACTGTAAACCTCCACCTCAATGTCGTCCATGCCATCACGTCAGAGCCAGATCCTAACTCTAAACATAGTCCTATACGTCTGGTACACCTTAGCAAACACAAACCCTAACTGTAGCCCAGGTCTCTTGACCTGACACAACATCACAATTGACATCATCCACGCTTCACCTCAACTCTGAATTACAATCGTACTCTCTAACTCACATCACAGGCAAAACCAAGCTCTAACCATAATCTAAACTCCCCATTTGCCTTAAAGAAATCGCAACCCAAATCCTAGCACTAGCCCATGGACCAAACCCTCACTGTCACCTTCGACGTCACCCAGGCTTCACCGTAACCTTGAACTGCAATCTCGTACTCACCCTCACATCAGAGACAGATGCAAACACTGATAGTAACCCTACACTCCCCATTAACCTTAATGTACATGCAACCCTAAAGCAAGCACTTGTCCCTGGACCTTAACCCTTAGAGTCACCATTGACACCACTGAAGGTTATCTTTAAAAATGGATTTAAATCTTGTCCTCACAGTCACATCAGAGACAGTCTCTAACTCTACCTGCAAACCTACCCTCACTGTACACCATTCCATACACCTGATCTGAAACCCTGCCCAGGTCTTCCAACATGACCCCTCACCACCACCATCACCATCACTCATGTCTAAGAAACATCATGAAAGTCTATCTCGCAATCACCCTCACAATCAGAGCTGGATCCTGACTCTAACCATATCCCTATCCTCCACTTACAGCTAAACCACCACTTAAACTTAACCCTGGACTGCAACCAGGACCTGAAACCTCACTGTCACCATCGATGTTACCCATGCTTCACCATAAACCTGATGTTCAATCTCGTCCTCACCCTCACAACAGAGCCGGATTGTTAGCCTAAACAAAACCATGTGCTCCCTGTACACCTTTCCGAACACCTAACCCTAACCCTAGACCTAGCCCATGGAACTGAACCCTGACAGTCACCATCGACATCACCCAGGCTTCAGCGTAAACCTGATGTTCAATCTCTTCCTCATCCTCACATCAGAGCCCAATTCTAACCCTTCCCATAACCGTATCTTCCCTGTACACCTTACCAAACACCTAACCCTAACCCTAGCCCTAGCCCATGGAATTGAACCTTGACGGACACCATCGACATCACCCAGGCTTCAGCGTAAACCCGATGTGCAATCCCATCCTCATCCTCACATCAGAGCCCGACTCAAACCCTTCCCATAACCGTATCTTCCCTGTACACCTTACCAAACACCTAACCCTAACCCTAGCCTTGTTCCCTGGACTTACCCCTCACCATCACCATCAATGTCCCCTACGCTTCAATGAAAACCTCGACCTCAATCTATCCCTCAACATCACATCAGAGGTGAATCCTAAGCAAAATGATAAACCAATCCTCCCTGTACACATTACAGGACACCTAACCCTAAACCTAACCTTGTTCACTGGCCTGTACCCTCTCTGTTAAAATCGACATCTCCCATGCGTCACTGTAAACCTCCGTGTCAATCTCACCCTCACCATCACATCAGAGTCACACCCTAACTCCAAACGTAGTCCCGTATGTTCCATACACCTCAGTGAAAACCAACCTTCTCTCTACTGCTGGTCATTTGACATGACCACACAACATCTCAATTGACATCTTCCATGCTTCACCTTAATCCTGAATTACAATCATACTCTCTAACTCACATCAGAGCTGGGCCCTAATGCTAACCATAATCCAAACTCCTCGTTCATGTTAAAGAACTAGTATCCATTAACCTAGCCCTAGCCCATGGATCTGAATCATCACCATCACCATCGATGTCACTGAGAATTAACCATAAACTGGATCTTCAATCTCGTACTCACCCTCACATCAGAGACAGACCCTAACTCTAATTGTAACCCTATCTTCGCCATAAACCTAAACAAACACCCAACCCTAACCCTAGTCTTTGTCCCTGGACATTGTCCCTCAGCGTCACCACTGACTTCACCGAAGGTTCGCTTTATCCATGGATTTAAATCTTGTCTTCGTAATCACTTCAGAGACAGACTCTAACTCTCACCATACATTTACCCTCAATGTTCACCATTTCGTACACCTAATACGATACCCTGCCCACGTCCTTCGCTCTGACCCCTCACCACAAACACCACCATCAAGCATGTCTATCAAAAAGAGTGAATATCATTCTCACAATCACCCTCACTTTAGAGCTGGATCCTGACTCTAACCATATCCCTATCCTCCATGCACAGTTAAACCAACACCGAAACCTAACCCTAGCTTGGCTCCTGGACCTGAAACCGCACAATCACCAACGATGTCACCCAGAATTCTCCGTAAACCCGATGTTCAATCTCGTCCTCAACCGCACTACAGAGCCAGATCATAAGCCTAAATGAAACCATATAGTCCCTGTACACCTTACCAAACACCTAACCCTACCCCTAGCCCTAGCCCATGGACCTAATACCTCACAATCACCATTGACATCACCCAGGCTTCAGCGTAAACCTGATGTTCAATCTCGTCCTGATCCTCACGTCAGAGCCCAATCCGAACCCTTCCCATAACAATATCTCCCCCGTACACCTTGCCAAACACTTAACCCTGAACCTAGCCTTGTTTCCTTGACTTACCCCTCACTGTCACCATCAGCGTCCCCCATGCCTCACTGTAAAACTCCTCCTCAGTGTACCCCTTCACCTCACATCAGAGCTGGATCCTAAGCATAACGATAACCCTCTCCTCCCAGTACAACTTACAGAACACCAAACCCTAACCCTAACCTTGTTCACTGACCAAAACCCTCACCGTCAAAATCGACATCTAACACACCTCACAGTAAACGTCAAGAACAATCTCACCCTTGGGCTCACATCAGAGCTACATCCTAACTTTAAACATAGTCCTGTATGTCCCGTAAAACTTTGCGAACACCAACCCTAACTCGAGTGCTGATCACTAGACCTGACCCCTCAGCATCATATTTGACATCATCCACGCTTCACCTTAAACCTGAATTACAATCATACTCTCTACTTCACATCACACCAGACCCAAATTCTAACTGTAATCTAAACTCCCCATTCGCCTTAAAGAACTACCAACTATAATACTAGCCCTAGCCCATGGATCTAACCTACACCGCCACCTTCGATGTCAACACATGCTTCACCGGTAACTTAAACTTCCATCTCGTCCTTACCCTCATATAAGAGACAGACCCTAAATCAAATCGTAACCCTAACTTCCCCATAAAACTTAAGTTACACCCAAGCCTAACACTAGCCCTTGTCCGTGGACATTGCCCCTCACCATCACCATTGACAACACACAAGGTTCCCTTTAAACATGGATTTAAATCTGGCCCCCTACTCACATCAGAGACAGTCCCAAACTCAAAATGTAACCCTCTCCTCACTGTTCACCGTTCGTACACCTGACCCAAAAACTTGCCCAGTTTCTTCGACCTGACCCCTCACCACAGACAGCACCATGACTCATGTCTAACAAAAATCATGAAGGTCTGTATCGAAAATGACATCAGGTCAGAGCTGGATCCTGATTCCTACCATACCCCAATCCTCCACGTACAGCGAACTGAACACCGACACCTAAACCTAGACCTGGCCCCTGGACCTGAAACCTCATCGTCACCAATGACATCACCCACGTTCAGCGCAAACCTGATGTTCAGTCACTTCCTCATCCACACATCAGAGCCTGATCCTAATCCTTCCCATAACCATATCTTCCCTGTACACCTTACCAAACACCTATCCCTAACCCTAACCTTGTTTCCTGGTTGAATCCTCACTGACAAAATCGACATCCCCCATGCCTCACTGTAAACCTCCACCTCAATGTCGTCCATGCCATCACGTCAGAGCCAGATCCTAACTCTAAACATAGTCCTATACGTCTGGTACACCTTAGCAAACACAAACCCTAACTGTAGCCCAGGTCTCTTGACCTGACACAACATCACAATTGACATCATTCACGCTTCACCTCAACTCTGAATTACAATCGTACTCTCTAACTCACATCACAGGTGAAACCAAGCTCTAACCATAATCTAAACTCCCCATTTGCCTTAAAGAAATCGCAACCCAAATCCTAGCACTAGCCCATGGACCAAACCCTCACTGTCACCTGCGACGTCACCCAGGCTTCACCGTAACCTTGAACTGCAATCTCGTACTCACCCTCACATCAGAGACAGATGCAAACACTGATAGTAACCCTACACTCCCCATTAACCTTAATGAACATGCAACCCTAAAGCAAGCACTTGTCCCTGGACCTTAACCCTTAGAGTCACCATTGACACCACTGAAGGTTATCTTTAAAAATGGATTTAAATCTTGTCCTCACAGTCACATCAGAGACAGTCTCTAACTCTACCTGCAAACCTACCCTCACTGTACACCATTCCATACACCTGATCTGAAACCCTGCCCAGGTCTTCCAACGTGACCCCTCACCACCACCATCACCATCACTCATGTCTAAGAAACATCATGAAAGTCTATCTCGCAATCACCCTCACAATCAGAGCTGGATCCTGACTCTAACCATATCCCTATCCTCCACTTACAGCTAAACCACCACTTAAACTTAACCGTGGACTGCAACCAGGACCTGAAACCTCACTGTCACCATCGATGTTACCCATGCTTCACCATAAACCTGATCTTCACTCTCCTCCTCACCCTCACAACAGAACCGGATTGTTAGCCTAAACAAAACCATGTGCTCACTGTACACCTTTCCGAACACCTAACCCTAACCCTAGACCTAGCGCATGGAACTGAACCCTGACAGTCACCATCGACATCACCCAGGCTTCAGCGTAAACCTGATGTTCAATCTCTTCCTCATCCTCACATCAGAGCCCAATTCTAACCCTTCCCATAACCGTATCTTCCCTGTACACCTTACCAAACACCTAACCCTAACCCTAGCCCTAGCCCATGGAATTGAACCTTGACGGTCACCATCGACATCACCCAGGCTTCAGCGTAAACCCGATGTGCAATCCCATCCTCATCCTCACATCAGAGCCCGACTCAAACCCTTCCCATAACCGTATCTTCCCTGTACACCTTACCAAACACCTAACCCTAACCCTAGCCTTGTTCCCTGGACTTACCCCTCACCATCACCATCAATGTCCCCTACGCTTCAATGAAAACCTCGACCTCAATCTATCCCTCAACATCACATCAGAGGTGAATCCTAAGCAAAATGATAAACCAATCCTCCCTGTACACATTACAGGACACCTAACCCTAAACCTAACCTTGTTCACTGGCCTGTACCCTCTCTGTTAAAATCGACATCTCCCATGCGTCACTGTAAACCTCCGTGTCAATCTCACCCTCACCATCACATCAGAGTCACACCCTAACTCCAAACGTAGTCCCGTATGTTCCATACACCTCAGTGAAAACCAACCTTCTCTCTACTGCTGGTCATTTGACATGACCACACAACATCTCAATTGACATCTTCCATGCTTCACCTTAATCCTGAATTACAATCATACTCTCTAACTCACATCAGAGCTGGGCCCTAATGCTAACCATAATCCAAACTCCTCGTTCATGTTAAAGAACTAGTATCCATTAACCTAGCCCTAGCCCATGGATCTGAATCATCACCATCACCATCGATGTCACTGAGAATTAACCATAAACTGGATCTTCAATCTCGTACTCACCCTCACATCAGAGACAGACCCTAACTCTAATTGTAACCCTATCTTCGCCATAAACCTAAACAAACACCCAACCCTAACCCTAGTCTTTGTCCCTGGACATTGTCCCTCAGCGTCACCACTGACTTCACCGAAGGTTCGCTTTATCCATGGATTTAAATCTTGTCTTCGTAATCACTTCAGAGACAGACTCTAACTCTCACCATACATTTACCCTCAATGTTCACCATTTCGTACACCTAATACGATACCCTGCCCACGTCCTTCGCTCTGACCCCTCACCACAAACACCACCATCAAGCATGTCTATCAAAAAGAGTGAATATCATTCTCACAATCACCCTCACTTTAGAGCTGGATCCTGACTCTAACCATATCCCTATCCTCCATGCACAGTTAAACCAACACCGAAACCTAACCCTAGCTTGGCTCCTGGACCTGAAACCGCACAATCACCAACGATGTCACCCAGAATTCTCCGTAAACCCGATGTTCAATCTCGTCCTCAACCGCACTACAGAGCCAGATCATAAGCCTAAATGAAACCATATAGTCCCTGTACACCTTACCAAACACCTAACCCTACCCCTAGCCCTAGCCCATGGACCTAATACCTCACAATCACCATTGACATCACCCAGGCTTCAGCGTAAACCTGATGTTCAATCTCGTCCTGATCCTCACGTCAGAGCCCAATCCGAACCCTTCCCATAACAATATCTCCCCCGTACACCTTGCCAAACACTTAACCCTGAACCTAGCCTTGTTTCCTTGACTTACCCCTCACTGTCACCATCAGCGTCCCCCATGCCTCACTGTAAAACTCCTCGTCAGTGTACCAATTCACCTCACATCAGCGCTGGATCCTAAGCATAACGATAACCCTCTCCTCCCAGTACAACTTACAGAACACCAAACCCTAACCCTAACCTTGTTCACTGACCAAAACCCTCACCGTCAAAATCGACATCTAACACACCTCACAGTAAACGTCAAGAACAATCTCACCCTTGGGCTCACATCAGAGCTACATCCTAACTTTAAACATAGTCCTGTATGTCCCGTAAAACTTTGCGAACACCAACCCTAACTCGAGTGCTGATCACTAGACCTGACCCCTCAGCATCATATTTGACATCATCCACGCTTCACCTTAAACCTGAATTACAATCATACTCTCTACTTCACATCACACCAGACCCAAATTCTAACTGTAATCTAAACTCCCCATTCGCCTTAAAGAACTACCAACTATAATACTAGCCCTAGCCCATGGATCTAACCTACACCGCCACCTTCGATGTCAACACATGCTTCACCGGTAACTTAAACTTCCATCTCGTCCTTACCCTCATATAAGAGACAGACCCTAAATCAAATCGTAACCCTAACTTCCCCATAAAACTTAAGTTACACCCAAGCCTAACACTAGCCCTTGTCCGTGGACATTGCCCCTCACCATCACCATTGACAACACACAAGGTTCCCTTTAAACATGGATTTAAATCTGGCCCCCTACTCACATCAGAGACAGTCCCAAACTCAAAATGTAACCCTCTCCTCACTGTTCACCGTTCGTACACCTGACCCAAAAACTTGCCCAGTTTCTTCGACCTGACCCCTCACCACAGACAGCACCATGACTCATGTCTAACAAAAATCATGAAGGTCTGTATCGAAAATGACATCAGGTCAGAGCTGGATCCTGATTCCTACCATACCCCAATCCTCCACGTACAGCGAACTGAACACCGACACCTAAACCTAGACCTGGCCCCTGGACCTGAAACCTCATCGTCACCAATGACATCACCCACGTTCAGCGCAAACCTGATGTTCAATCACTTCCTCATCCACACATCAGAGCCTGATCCTAATCCTTCCCATAACCATATCTTCCCTGTACACCTTACCAAACACCTATCCCTAACCCTAACCTTGTTTCCTGGTTGAATCCTCACTGACAAAATCGACATCCCCCATGCCTCACTGTAAACCTCCACCTCAATGTCGTCCATGCCATCACGTCAGAGCCAGATCCTAACTCTAAACATAGTCCTATACGTCTGGTACACCTTAGCAAACACAAACCCTAACTGTAGCCCAGGTCTCTTGACCTGACACAACATCACAATTGACATCATTCACGCTTCACCTCAACTCAGAAATACAATCGTACTCTCTAACTCACATCACAGGTGAAACCAAGCTCTAACCATAATCTAAACTCCCCATTTGCCTTAAAGAAATCGCAACTCAAATCCTAGCACTAGCCCATGGACCAAACCCTCACTGTCACCTTCGACGTCACCCAGGCTTCACCGTAACCTTGAACTGCAATCTCGTACTCACCCTCACATCAGAGACAGATGCAAACACTGATAGTAACCCTACACTCCCCATTAACTTTAATGTACATGCAACCCTAAAGCAAGCACTTGTCCCTGGACCTTAACCCTTAGAGTCACCATTGACACCACTGAAGGTTATCTTTAAAAATGGATTTAAATCTTGTCCTCACAGTCACATCAGAGACAGTCTGTAACTCTACCTGCAAACCTACCCTCACTGTACACCATTCCATACACCTGATCTGAAACCCTGCCCAGGTCTTCCAACGTGACCCCTCACCACCACCATCACCATCACTCATGTCTAAGAAACATCATGAAAGTCTATCTCGCAATCACCCTCACAATCAGAGCTGGATCCTGACTCTAACCATATCCCTATCCTCCACTTACAGCTAAACCACCACTTAAACTTAACCCTGGACTGCAACCAGGACCTGAAACCTCACTGTCACCATCGATGTTACCCATGCTTCACCATAAACCTGATGTTCAATCTCGTCCTCACCCTCACAACAGAGCCGGATTGTTAGCCTAAACAAAACCATGTGCTCCCTGTACACCTTTCCGAACACCTAACCCTAACCCTAGACCTAGCCCATGGAACTGAACCCTGACAGTCACCACCAACATCACCCAGGCTTCAGCATAAACCTGATGTTCAATCTCTTCCTCATCCTCACATCAGAGCCCAATTCTAACCCTTCCCATAACCGTATCTTCCCTGTACACCTTACCAAACACCTAACCCTAACCCTAGCCCTAGCCCATGGAATTGAACCTTGACGGTCACCATCGACATCACCCAGGCTTCAGCGTAAACCCGATGTGCAATCCCATCCTCATCCTCACATCAGAGCCCGACTCAAACCCTTCCCATAACCGTATCTTCCCTGTACACCTTACCAAACACCTAACCCTAACCCTAGCCTTGTTCCCTGGACTTACCCCTCACCATCACCATCAATGTCCCCTACGCTTCAATGAAAACCTCGACCTCAATCTATCCCTCAACATCACATCAGAGGTGAATCCTAAGCAAAATGATAAACCAATCCTCCCTGTACACATTACAGGACACCTAACCCTAAACCTAACCTTGTTCACTGGCCTGTACCCTCTCTGTTAAAATCGACATCTCCCATGCGTCACTGTAAACCTCCGTGTCAATCTCACCCTCACCATCACATCAGAGTCACACCCTAACTCCAAACGTAGTCCCGTATGTTCCATACACCTCAGTGAAAACCAACCTTCTCTCTACTGCTGGTCATTTGACATGACCACACAACATCTCAATTGACATCTTCCATGCTTCACCTTAATCCTGAATTACAATCATACTCTCTAACTCACATCAGAGCTGGGCCCTAATGCTAACCATAATCCAAACTCCTCGTTCATGTTAAAGAACTAGTATCCATTAACCTAGCCCTAGCCCATGGATCTGAATCATCACCATCACCATCGATGTCACTGAGAATTAACCATAAACTGGATCTTCAATCTCGTACTCACCCTCACATCAGAGACAGACCCTAACTCTAATTGTAACCCTATCTTCGCCATAAACCTAAACAAACACCCAACCCTAACCCTAGTCTTTGTCCCTGGACATTGTCCCTCAGCGTCACCACTGACTTCACCGAAGGTTCGCTTTATCCATGGATTTAAATCTTGTCTTCGTAATCACTTCAGAGACAGACTCTAACTCTCACCATACATTTACCCTCAATGTTCACCATTTCGTACACCTAATACGATACCCTGCCCACGTCCTTCGCTCTGACCCCTCACCACAAACACCACCATCAAGCATGTCTATCAAAAAGAGTGAATATCATTCTCACAATCACCCTCACTTTAGAGCTGGATCCTGACTCTAACCATATCCCTATCCTCCATGCACAGTTAAACCAACACCGAAACCTAACCCTAGCTTGGCTCCTGGACCTGAAACCGCACAATCACCAACGATGTCACCCAGAATTCTCCGTAAACCCGATGTTCAATCTCGTCCTCAACCGCACTACAGAGCCAGATCATAAGCCTAAATGAAACCATATAGTCCCTGTACACCTTACCAAACACCTAACCCTACCCCTAGCCCTAGCCCATGGACCTAATACCTCACAATCACCATTGACATCACCCAGGCTTCAGCGTAAACCTGATGTTCAATCTCGTCCTGATCCTCACGTCAGAGCCCAATCCGAACCCTTCCCATAACAATATCTCCCCCGTACACCTTGCCAAACACTTAACCCTGAACCTAGCCTTGTTTCCTTGACTTACCCCTCACTGTCACCATCAGCGTCCCCCATGCCTCACTGTAAAACTCCTCCTCAGTGTACCCCTTCACCTCACATCAGAGCTGGATCCTAAGCATAACGATAACCCTCTCCTCCCAGTACAACTTACAGAACACCAAACCCTAACCCTAACCTTGTTCACTGACCAAAACCCTCACCGTCAAAATCGACATCTAACACACCTCACAGTAAACGTCAAGAACAATCTCACCCTTGGGCTCACATCAGAGCTACATCCTAACTTTAAACATAGTCCTGTATGTCCCGTAAAACTTTGCGAACACCAACCCTAACTCGAGTGCTGATCACTAGACCTGACCCCTCAGCATCATATTTGACATCATCCACGCTTCACCTTAAACCTGAATTACAATCATACTCTCTACTTCACATCACACCAGACCCAAATTCTAACTGTAATCTAAACTCCCCATTCGCCTTAAAGAACTACCAACTATAATACTAGCCCTAGCCCATGGATCTAACCTACACCGCCACCTTCGATGTCAACACATGCTTCACCGGTAACTTAAACTTCCATCTCGTCCTTACCCTCATATAAGAGACAGACCCTAAATCAAATCGTAACCCTAACTTCCCCATAAAACTTAAGTTACACCCAAGCCTAACACTAGCCCTTGTCCGTGGACATTGCCCCTCACCATCACCATTGACAACACACAAGGTTCCCTTTAAACATGGATTTAAATCTGGCCCCCTACTCACATCAGAGACAGTCCCAAACTCAAAATGTAACCCTCTCCTCACTGTTCACCGTTCGTACACCTGACCCAAAAACTTGCCCAGTTTCTTCGACCTGACCCCTCACCACAGACAGCACCATGACTCATGTCTAACAAAAATCATGAAGGTCTGTATCGAAAATGACATCAGGTCAGAGCTGGATCCTGATTCCTACCATACCCCAATCCTCCACGTACAGCGAACTGAACACCGACACCTAAACCTAGACCTGGCCCCTGGACCTGAAACCTCATCGTCACCAATGACATCACCCACGTTCAGCGCAAACCTGATGTTCAGTCACTTCCTCATCCACACATCAGAGCCTGATCCTAATCCTTCCCATAACCATATCTTCCCTGTACACCTTACCAAACACCTATCCCTAACCCTAACCTTGTTTCCTGGTTGAATCCTCACTGACAAAATCGACATCCCCCATGCCTCACTGTAAACCTCCACCTCAATGTCGTCCATGCCATCACGTCAGAGCCAGATCCTAACTCTAAACATAGTCCTATACGTCTGGTACACCTTAGCAAACACAAACCCTAACTGTAGCCCAGGTCTCTTGACCTGACACAACATCACAATTGACATCATTCACGCTTCACCTCAACTCTGAATTACAATCGTACTCCCTAACTCACATCACAGGTGAAACCAAGCTCTAACCATAATCTAAACTCCCCATTTGCCTTAAAGAAATCGCAACCCAAATCCTAGCACTAGCCCATGGACCAAACCCTCACTGTCACCTTCGACGTCACCCAGGCTTCACCGTAACCTTGAACTGCAATCTCGTACTCACCCTCACATCAGAGACAGATGCAAACACTGATAGTAACCCTACACTCCCCATTAACCTTAATGTACATGCAACCCTAAAGCAAGCACTTGTCCCTGGACCTTAACCCTTAGAGTCACCATTGACACCACTGAAGGTTATCTTTAAAAATGGATTTAAATCTTGTCCTCACAGTCACATCAGAGACAGTCTCTAACTCTACCTGCAAACCTACCCTCACTGTACACCATTCCATACACCTGATCTGAAACCCTGCCCAGGTCTTCCAACGTGACCCCTCACCACCACCATCACCATCACTCATGTCTAAGAAACATCATGAAAGTCTATCTCGCAATCACCCTCACAATCAGAGCTGGATCCTGACTCTAACCATATCCCTATCCTCCACTTACAGCTAAACCACCACTTAAACTTAACCCTGGACTGCAACCAGGACCTGAAACCTCACTGTCACCATCGATGTTACCCATGCTTCACCATAAACCTGATGTTCAATCTCGTCCTCACCCTCACAACAGAGCCGGATTGTTAGCCTAAACAAAACCATGTGCTCCCTGTACACCTTTCCGAACACCTAACCCTAACCCTAGACCTAGCCCATGGAACTGAACCCTGACAGTCACCATCGACATCACCCAGGCTTCAGCGTAAACCTGATGTTCAATCTCTTCCTCATCCTCACATCAGAGCCCAATTCTAACCCTTCCCATAACCGTATCTTCCCTGTACACCTTACCAAACACCTAACCCTAACCCTAGCCCTAGCCCATGGAATTGAACCTTGACGGTCACCATCGACATCACCCAGGCTTCAGCGTAAACCCGATGTGCAATCCCATCCTCATCCTCACATCAGAGCCCGACTCAAACCCTTCCCATAACCGTATCTTCCCTGTACACCTTACCAAACACCTAACCCTAACCCTAGCCTTGTTCCCTGGACTTACCCCTCACCATCACCATCAATGTCCCCTACGCTTCAATGAAAACCTCGACCTCAATCTATCCCTCAACATCACATCAGAGGTGAATCCTAAGCAAAATGATAAACCAATCCTCCCTGTACACATTACAGGACACCTAACCCTAAACCTAACCTTGTTCACTGGCCTGTACCCTCTCTGTTAAAATCGACATCTCCCATGCGTCACTGTAAACCTCCGTGTCAATCTCACCCTCACCATCACATCAGAGTCACACCCTAACTCCAAACGTAGTCCCGTATGTTCCATACACCTCAGTGAAAACCAACCTTCTCTCTACTGCTGGTCATTTGACATGACCACACAACATCTCAATTGACATCTTCCATGCTTCACCTTAATCCTGAATTACAATCATACTCTCTAACTCACATCAGAGCTGGGCCCTAATGCTAACCATAATCCAAACTCCTCGTTCATGTTAAAGAACTAGTATCCATTAACCTAGCCCTAGCCCATGGATCTGAATCATCACCATCACCATCGATGTCACTGAGAATTAACCATAAACCGAATCTTCAAT
Organism: Manis javanica; assembly: GCF_040802235.1. Classification (NCBI taxonomy): domain Eukaryota; kingdom Metazoa; phylum Chordata; class Mammalia; order Pholidota; family Manidae; genus Manis; species Manis javanica. The sequence continues at coordinate 240,656 of NW_027332168.1, read as the reverse complement.
CTCGTACTCACCCTCACATCAGAGACAGACCCTAACTCTAATTGTAACCCTATCTTCGCCATAAACCTAAACAAACACCCAACCCTAACCCTAGTCTTTGTCCCTGGACATTGTCCCTCAGCGTCACCACTGACTTCACCGAAGGTTCGCTTTATCCATGGATTTAAATCTTGTCTTCGTAATCACTTCAGAGACAGACTCTAACTCTCACCATACATTTACCCTCAATGTTCACCATTTCGTACACCTAATACGATACCCTGCCCACGTCCTTCGCTCTGACCCCTCACCACAAACACCACCATCAAGCATGTCTATCAAAAAGAGTGAATATCATTCTCACAATCACCCTCACTTTAGAGCTGGATCCTGACTCTAAGCATATCCCTATCCTCCATGCACAGTTAAACCAACACCGAAACCTAAACTTGGCTTGGCTCCTGGACCTGAAACCGCACAATCACCAATGATGTCACCCAGAATTCTCCGTAAACCCGATGTTCAATCTCGTCCTCAACCGCACTACAGAGCCAGATCATAAGCCTAAATGAAACCATATAGTCCCTGTACACCTTACCAAACACCTAACCCTACCCCTAGCCCTAGCCCATGGACCTAATACCTCACAATCACCATTGACATCACCCAGGCTTCAGCGTAAACCTGATGTTCAATCTCGTCCTGATCCTCACGTCAGAGCCCAATCCGAACCCTTCCCATAACAATATCTCCCCCGTACACCTTGCCAAACACTTAACCCTGAACCTAGCCTTGTTTCCTTGACTTACCCCTCACTGTCACCATCAGCGTCCCCCATGCCTCACTGTAAAACTCCTCCTCAGTGTACCCCTTCACCTCACATCAGAGCTGGATCCTACGCATAACGATAACCCTCTCCTCCCAGTACAACTTACAGAACACCAAACCCTAACCCTAACCTTGTTCACTGACCAAAACCCTCACCGTCAAAATCGACATCTAACACACCTCACAGTAAACGTCAAGAACAATCTCACCCTTGGGCTCACATCAGAGCTACATCCTAACTTTAAACATAGTCCTGTATGTCCCGTAAAACTTTGCGAACACCAACCCTAACTCGAGTGCTGATCACTAGACCTGACCCCTCAGCATCATATTTGACATCATCCACGCTTCACCTTAAACCTGAATTACAATCATACTCTCTACTTCACATCACACCAGACCCAAATTCTAACTGTAATCTAAACTCCCCATTCGCCTTAAAGAACTACCAACTATAATACTAGCCCTAGCCCATGGATCTAACCTACACCGCCACCTTCGATGTCAACACATGCTTCACCGGTAACTTAAACTTCCATCTCGTCCTTACCCACATATAACAGACAGACCCTAAATCAAATCGTAACCCTAACTTCCCCATAAAACTTAAGTTACACCCAAGCCTAACACTAGCCCTTGTCCGTGGACATTGCCCCTCACCATCACCATTGACAACACACAAGGTTCCCTTTAAACATGGATTTAAATCTGGCCCCCTACTCACATCAGAGACAGTCCCAAACTCAAAATGTAACCCTCTCCTCACTGTTCACCGTTCGTACACCTGACCCAAAACCCTGCCCAGTTTCTTCAACCTGACCCCTCACCACCGACAGCACCATGACTCATGTCTAACAAAAATCATGAAGGTCTGTATCGAAAATGACATCAGGTCAGAGCTGGATCCTGATTCCTACCATACCCCAATCCTCCACGTACAGCGAACTGAACACCGACACCTAAACCTAGACCTGGCCCCTGGACCTGAAACCTCATCGTCACCAATGACATCACCCACGTCCAGCGCAAACCTGATGTTCAATCACTTCCTCATCCACACATCAGAGCCTGATCCTAATCCTTCCCATAACCATATCTTCCCTGTACACCTTACCAAACACCTATCCCTAACCCTAACCTTGTTTCCTGGTTGAATCCTCACTGACAAAATCGACATCCCCCATGCCTCACTGTAAACCTCCACCTCAATGTCGTCCATGCCATCACGTCAGAGCCAGATCCTAACTCTAAACATAGTCCTATACGTCTGGTACACCTTAGCAAACACAAACCCTAACTGTAGCCCAGGTCTCTTGACCTGACACAACATCACAATTGACATCATTCACGCTTCACCTCAACTCTGAATTACAATCGTACTCTCTAACTCACATCACAGGTGAAACCAAGCTCTAACCATAATCTAAACTCCCCATTTGCCTTAAAGAAATCGCAACCCAAATCCTAGCACTAGCCCATGGACCAAACCCTCACTGTCACCTTCGACGTCACCCAGGCTTCACCGTAACCTTGAACTGCAATCTCGTACTCACCCTCACATCAGAGACAGATTGAGACACTGATAGTAACCCTACACTCCCCATTAACCTTAATGAACATGCAACCCTAAAGCAAGCACTTGTCCCTGGACCTTAACCCTTAGAGTCACCATTGACACCACTGAAGGTTATCTTTAAAAATGGATTTAAATCTTGTCCTCACAGTCACATCAGAGACAGTCTCTAACTCTACCTGCAAACCTACCCTCACTGTACACCATTCCATACACCTGATCTGAAACCCTGCCCAGGTCTTCCACCGTGACCCCTCACCACCACCATCACCATCACTCATGTCTAAGAAACATCATGAAAGTCTATCTCGCAATCACCCTCACAATCAGAGCTGGATCCTGACTCTAACCATATCCATATCCTCCACTTACAGCTAAACCACCACTTAAACTTAACCCTGGACTGCAACCAGGACCTGAAACCTCACTGTCACCATCGATGTTACCCATGCTTCACCATAAACCTGATGTTCAATCTCGTCCTCACCCTCACAACAGAGCCGGATTGTTAGCCTAAACAAAACCATGTGCTCCCTGTACACCTTTCCGAACACCTAACCCTAACCCTAGACCTAGCCCATGGAACTGAACCCTGACAGTCACCATCGACATCACCCAGGCTTCAGCGTAAACCTGATGTTCAATCTCTTCCTCATCCTCACATCAGAGCCCAATTCTAACCCTTCCCATAACCGTATCTTCCCTGTACACCTTACCAAACACCTAACCCTAACCCTAGCCCTAGCCCATGGAATTGAACCTTTACGGTCACCATCGACATCACCCAGGCTTCAGCGTAAACCCGATGTGCAATCCCATCCTCATCCTCACATCAGAGCCCAACTCAAACCCTTCCCATAACCGTATCTTCCCTGTACACCTTACCAAACACCTAACCCTAACCCTAGCCTTGTTCCCTGGACTTACCCCTCACCATCACCATCAATGTCCCCTACGCTTCAATGAAAACCTCGACCTCAATCTATCCCTCAACATCACATCAGAGGTGAATCCTAAGCAAAATGATAAACCAATCCTCCCTGTACACATTACAGGACACCTAACCCTAAACCTAACCTTGTTCACTGGCCTGTACCCTCTCTGTTAAAATCGACATCTCCCAAGCGTCACTGTAAACCTCCGTGTCAATCTCACCCTCACCATCACATCAGAGTCACACCCTAACTCCAAACGTAGTCCCGTATGTTCCATACACCTCAGTGAAAACCAACCTTCTCTCTACTGCTGGTCATTTGACATGACCACACAACATCTCAATTGACATCTTCCATGCTTCACCTTAATCCTGAATTACAATCATACTCTCTAACTCACATCAGAGCTGGGCCCTAATGCTAACCATAATCCAAACTCCTCGTTCATGTTAAAGAACTAGTATCCATTAACCTAGCCCTAGCCCATGGATCTGAATCATCACCATCACCATCGATGTCACTGAGTATTAACCATAAACCGAATCTTCAATCTCGTACTCACCCTCACATCAGAGACAGACCCTAACTCTAATTGTAACCCTATCTTCGCCATAAACCTAAACAAACACCCAACCCTAACCCTAGTCTTTGTCCCTGGACATTGTCCCTCAGCGTCACCACTGACTTCACCGAAGGTTCGCTTTATCCATGGATTTAAATCTTGTCTTCGTAATCACTTCAGAGACAGACTCTAACTCTCACCATACATTTACCCTCAATGTTCACCATTTCGTACACCTAATACGATACCCTGCCCACGTCCTTCGCTCTGACCCCTCACCACAAACACCACCATCAAGCATGTCTATCAAAAAGAGTGAATATCATTCTCCCAATCACCCTCACTTTAGAGCTGGATCCTGACTCTAACCATACCCCTATCCTCCATGCACAGTTAAACCAACACCGAAACCTAACCCTAGCTTGGCTCCTGGACCTGAAACCGCACAATCACCAACGATGTCACCCAGAATTCTCCGTAAACCCGATGTTCAATCTCGTCCTCAACCGCACTACAGAGCCAGATCATAAGCCTAAATGAAACCATATAGTCCCTGTACACCTTACCAAACACCTAACCCTACCCCTAGCCCTAGCCCATGGACCTAATACCTCACAATCACCATTGACATCACCCAGGCTTCAGCGTAAACCTGATGTTCAATCTCGTCCTGATCCTCACGTCAGAGCCCAATCCGAACCCTTCCCATAACAATATCTCCCCCGTACACCTTGCCAAACACTTAACCCTGAACCTAGCCTTGTTTCCTTGACTTACCCCTCACTGTCACCATCAGCGTCCCCCATGCCTCACTGTAAAACTCCTCCTCAGTGTACCCCTTCACCTCACATCAGAGCTGGATCCTAAGCATAACGATAACCCTCTCCTCCCAGTACAACTTACAGAACACCAAACCCTAACCCTAACCTTGTTCACTGACCAAAACCCTCACCGTCAAAATCGACATCTAACACACCTCACAGTAAACGTCAAGAACAATCTCACCCTTGGGCTCACATCAGAGCTACATCCTAACTTTAAACATAGTCCTGTATGTCCCGTAAAACTTTGCGAACACCAACCCTAACTCGAGTGCTGATCACTAGACCTGACCCCTCAGCATCATATTTGACATCATCCACGCTTCACCTTAAACCTGAATTACAATCATACTCTCTACTTCACATCACACCAGACCCAAATTCAAACTGTAATCTAAACTCCCCATTCGCCTTAAAGAACTACCAACTATAATACTAGCCCTAGCCCATGGATCTAACCTACACCGCCACCTTCGATGTCAACACATGCTTCACCGGTAACTTAAACTTCCATCTCGTCCTTACCCTCATATAAGAGACAGACCCTAAATCAAATCGTAACCCTAACTTCCCCATAAAACTTAAGTTACACCCAAGCCTAACACTAGCCCTTGTCCGTGGACATTGCCCCTCACCATCACCATTGACAACACACAAGGTTCCCTTTAAACATGGATTTAAATCTGGCCCCCTACTCACATCAGAGACAGTCCCAAACTCAAAATGTAACCCTCTCCTCACTGTTCACCGTTCGTACACCTGACCCAAAAAGCTGCCCAGTTTCTTCGACCTGACCCCTCACCACCGACAGCACCATGACTCATGTCTAACAAAAATCATGAAGGTCTGTATCGAAAATGACATCAGGTCAGAGCTGGATCCTGATTCCTACCATACCCCAATCCTCCACATACAGCGAACTGAACACCGACACCTAAACCTAGACCTGGCCCCTGGACCTGAAACCTCATCGTCACCAATGACATCACCCACGTTCAGCGCAAACCTGATGTTCAATCACTTCCTCATCCACACATCAGAGCCTGATCCTAATCCTTCCCATAACCATATCTTCCCTGTACACCTTACCAAACACCTATCCCTAACCCTAACCTTGTTTCCTGGTTGAATCCTCACTGACAAAATCGACATCCCCCATGCCTCACTGTAAACCTCCACCTCAATGTCGTCCATGCCATCACGTCAGAGCCAGATCCTAACTCTAAACATAGTCCTATACGTCTGGTACACCTTAGCAAACACAAACCCTAACTGTAGCCCAGGTCTCTTGACCTGACACAACATCACAATTGACATCATTCACGCTTCACCTCAACTCTGAATTACAATCGTACTCTCTAACTCACATCACAGGTGAAACCAAGCTCTAACCATAATCTAAACTCCCCATTTGCCTTAAAGAAATCGCAACCCAAATCCTAGCACTAGCCCATGGACCAAACCCTCACTGTCACCTTCGACGTCACCCAGGCTTCACCGTAACCTTGAACTGCAATCTCGTACTCACCCTCACATCAGAGACAGATTGAAACACTGATAGTAACCCTACACTCCCCATTAACCTTAATGAACATGCAACCCTAAAGCAAGCACTTGTCCCTGGACCTTAACCCTTAGAGTCACCATTGACACCACTGAAGGTTATCTTTAAAAATGGATTTAAATCTTGTCCTCACAGTCACATCAGAGACAGTCTCTAACTCTACCTGCAAACCTACCCTCACTGTACACCATTCCATACACCTGATCTGAAACCCTGCCCAGGTCTTCCACCGTGACCCCTCACCACCACCATCACCATCACTCATGTCTAAGAAACATCATGAAAGTCTATCTCGCAATCACCCTCACAATCAGAGCTGGATCCTGACTCTAACCATATCCCTATCCTCCACTTACAGCTAAACCACCACTTCAACTTAACCCTGGACTGCAACCAGGACCTGAAACCTCACTGTCACCATCGATGTTACCCATGCTTCACCATAAACCTGATGTTCAATCTCGTCCTCACCCTCACAACAGAGCCGGATTGTTAGCCTAAACAAAACCATGTGCTCCCTGTACACCTTTCCGAACACCTAACCCTAACCCTAGACCTAGCCCATGGAACTGAACCCTGACAGTCACCATCGACATCACCCAGGCTTCAGCGTAAACCTGATGTTCAATCTCTTCCTCATCCTCACATCAGAGCCCAATTCTAACCCTTCCCATAACCGTATCTTCCCTGTACACCTTACCAAACACCTAACCCTAACCCTAGCCCTAGCCCATGGAATTGAACCTTGACGGTCACCATCGACATCACCCAGGCTTCAGCGTAAACCCGATGTGCAATCCCATCCTCATCCTCACATCAGAGCCCGACTCAAACCCTTCCCATAACCGTATCTTCCCTGTACACCTTACCAAACACCTAACCCTAACCCTAGCCTTGTTCCCTGGACTTACCCCTCACCATCACCATCAATGTCCCCTACGCTTCAATGAAAACCTCGACCTCAATCTATCCCTCAACATCACATCAGAGGTGAATCCTAAGCAAAATGATAAACCAATCCTCCCTGTACACATTACAGGACACCTAACCCTAAACCTAACCTTGTTCACTGGCCTGTACCCTCTCTGTTAAAATCGACATCTCCCAAGCGTCACTGTAAACCTCCGTGTCAATCTCACCCTCACCATCACATCAGAGTCACACCCTAACTCCAAACGTAGTCCCGTATGTTCCATACACCTCAGTGAAAACCAACCTTCTCTCTACTGCTGGTCATTTGACATGACCACACAACATCTCAATTGACATCTTCCATGCTTCACCTTAATCCTGAATTACAATCATACTCTCTAACTCACATCAGAGCTGGGCCCTAATGCTAACCATAATCCAAACTCATCGTTCATGTTAAAGAACTAGTATCCATTAACCTAGCCCTAGCCCATGGATCTGAATCATCACCATCACCATCGATGTCACTGAGTATTAACCATAAACCGAATCTTCAATCTCGTACTCACCCTCACATCAGAGACAGACCCTAACTCTAATTGTAACCCTATCTTCGCCATAAACCTAAACAAACACCCAACCCTAACCCTAGTCTTTGTCCCTGGACATTGTCCCTCAGCGTCACCACTGACTTCACCGAAGGTTCGCTTTATCCATGGATTTAAATCTTGTCTTCATAATCACTTCAGAGACAGACTCTAACTCTCACCATACATTTACCCTCAATGTTCACCATTTCGTACACCTAATACGATACCCTGCCCACGTCCTTCGCTCTGACCCCTCACCACAAACACCACCATCAAGCATGTCTATCAAAAAGAGTGAATATCATTCTCCCAATCACCCTCACTTTAGAGCTGGATCCTGACTCTAACCATACCCCTATCCTCCATGCACAGTTAAACCAACACCGAAACCTAACCCTAGCTTGGCTCCTGGACCTGAAACCGCACAATCACCAACGATGTCACCCAGAATTCTCCGTAAACCCGATGTTCAATCTCGTCCTCAACCGCACTACAGAGCCAGATCATAAGCCTAAATGAAACCATATAGTCCCTGTACACCTTACCAAACACCTAACCCTACCCCTAGCCCTAGCCCATGGACCTAATACCTCACAATCACCATTGACATCACCCAGGCTTCAGCGTAAACCTGATGTTCAATCTCGTCCTGATCCTCACGTCAGAGCCCAATCCGAACCCTTCCCATAACAATATCTCCCCCGTACACCTTGCCAAACACTTAACCCTGAACCTAGCCTTGTTTCCTTGACTTACCCCTCACTGTCACCATCAGCGTCCCCCATGCCTCACTGTAAAACTCCTCCTCAGTGTACCCCTTCACCTCACATCAGAGCTGGATCCTAAGCATAACGATAACCCTCTCCTCCCAGTACAACTTACAGAACACCAAACCCTAACCCTAACCTTGTTCACTGACCAAAACCCTCACCGTCAAAATCGACATCTAACACACCTCACAGTAAACGTCAAGAACAATCTCACCCTTGGGCTCACATCAGAGCTACATCCTAACTTTAAACATAGTCCTGTATGTCCCGTAAAACTTTGCGAACACCAACCCTAACTCGAGTGCTGATCACTAGACCTGACCCCTCAGCATCATATTTGACATCATCCACGCTTCACCTTAAACCTGAATTACAATCATACTCTCTACTTCACATCACACCAGACCCAAATTCAAACTGTAATCTAAACTCCCCATTCGCCTTAAAGAACTACCAACTATAATACTAGCCCTAGCCCATGGATCTAACCTACACCGCCACCTTCGATGTCAACACATGCTTCACCGGTAACTTAAACTTCCATCTCGTCCTTACCCTCATATAAGAGACAGACCCTAAATCAAATCGTAACCCTAACTTCCCCATAAAACTTAAGTTACACCCAAGCCTAACACTAGCCCTTGTCCGTGGACATTGCCCCTCACCATCAAAATTGACAACACACAAGGTTCCCTTTAAACATGGATTTAAATCTGGCCCCCTACTCACATCAGAGACAGTCCCAAACTCAAAATGTAACCCTCTCCTCACTGTTCACCGTTCGTACACCTGACCCAAAAAGCTGCCCAGTTTCTTCGACCTGACCCCTCACCACCGACAGCACCATGACTCATGTCTAACAAAAATCATGAAGGTCTGTATCGAAAATGACATCAGGTCAGAGCTGGATCCTGATTCCTACCATACCCCAATCCTCCACATACAGCGAACTGAACACCGACACCTAAACCTAGACCTGGCCCCTGGACCTGAAACCTCATCGTCACCAATGACATCACCCACGTTCAGCGCAAACCTGATGTTCAATCACTTCCTCATCCACACATCAGAGCCTGATCCTAATCCTTCCCATAACCATATCTTCCCTGTACACCTTACCAAACACCTATCCCTAACCCTAACCTTGTTTCCTGGTTGAATCCTCACTGACAAAATCGACATCCCCCATGCCTCACTGTAAACCTCCACCTCAATGTCGTCCATGCCATCACGTCAGAGCCAGATCCTAACTCTAAACATAGTCCTATACGTCTGGTACACCTTAGCAAACACAAACCCTAACTGTAGCCCAGGTCTCTTGACCTGACACAACATCACAATTGACATCATTCACGCTTCACCTCAACTCTGAATTACAATCGTACTCTCTAACTCACATCACAGGTGAAACCAAGCTCTAACCATAATCTAAACTCCCCATTTGCCTTAAAGAAATCGCAACCCAAATCCTAGCACTAGCCCATGGACCAAACCCTCACTGTCACCTTCGACGTCACCCAGGCTTCACCGTAACCTTGAACTGCAATCTCGTACTCACCCTCACATCAGAGACAGATTGAAACACTGATAGTAACCCTACACTCCCCATTAACCTTAATGAACATGCAACCCTAAAGCAAGCACTTGTCCCTGGACCTTAACCCTTAGAGTCACCATTGACACCACTGAAGGTTATCTTTAAAAATGGATTTAAATCTTGTCCTCACAGTCACATCAGAGACAGTCTCTAACTCTACCTGCAAACCTACCCTCACTGTACACCATTCCATACACCTGATCTGAAACCCTGCCCAGGTCTTCCAACGTGACCCCTCACCACCACCATCACCATCACTCATGTCTAAGAAACATCATGAAAGTCTATCTCGCAATCACCCTCACAATCAGAGCTGGATCCTGACTCTAACCATATCCCTATCCTCCACTTACAGCTAAACCACCACTTAAACTTAACCCTGGACTGCAACCAGGACCTGAAACCTCACTGTCACCATCGATGTTACCCATGCTTCACCATAAACCTGATGTTCAATCTCGTCCTCACCCTCACAACAGAGCCGGATTGTTAGCCTAAACAAAACCATGTGCTCCCTGTACACCTTTCCGAACACCTAACCCTAACCCTAGACCTAGCCCATGGAACTGAACCCTGACAGTCACCATCGACATCACCCAGGCTTCAGCGTAAACCTGATGTTCAATCTCTTCCTCATCCTCACATCAGAGCCCAATTCTAACCCTTCCCATAACCGTATCTTCCCTGTACACCTTACCAAACACCTAACCCTAACCCTAGCCCTAGCCCATGGAATTGAACCTTGACGGTCACCATCGACATCACCCAGGCTTCAGCGTAAACCCGATGTGCAATCCCATCCTCATCCTCACATCAGAGCCCGACTCAAACCCTTCCCATAACCGTATCTTCCCTGTACACCTTACCAAACACCTAACCCTAACCCTAGCCTTGTTCCCTGGACTTACCCCTCACCATCACCATCAATGTCCCCTACGCTTCAATGAAAACCTCGACCTCAATCTATCCCTCAACATCACATCAGAGGTGAATCCTAAGCAAAATGATAAACCAATCCTCCCTGTACACATTACAGGACACCTAACCCTAAACCTAACCTTGTTCACTGGCCTGTACCCTCTCTGTTAAAATCGACATCTCCCATGCGTCACTGTAAACCTCCGTGTCAATCTCACCCTCACCATCACATCAGAGTCACACCCTAACTCCAAACGTAGTCCCGTATGTTCCATACACCTCAGTGAAAACCAACCTTCTCTCTACTGCTGGTCATTTGACATGACCACACAACATCTCAATTGACATCTTCCATGCTTCACCTTAATCCTGAATTACAATCATACTCTCTAACTCACATCAGAGCTGGGCCCTAATGCTAACCATAATCCAAACTCCTCGTTCATGTTAAAGAACTAGTATCCATTAACCTAGCCCTAGCCCATGGATCTGAATCATCACCATCACCATCGATGTCACTGAGAATTAACCATAAACTGGATCTTCAATCTCGTACTCACCCTCACATCAGAGACAGACCCTAACTCTAATTGTAACCCTATCTTCGCCATAAACCTAAACAAACACCCAACCCTAACCCTAGTCTTTGTCCCTGGACATTGTCCCTCAGCGTCACCACTGACTTCACCGAAGGTTCGCTTTATCCATGGATTTAAATCTTGTCTTCGTAATCACTTCAGAGACAGACTCTAACTCTCACCATACATTTACCCTCAATGTTCACCATTTCGTACACCTAATACGATACCCTGCCCACGTCCTTCGCTCTGACCCCTCACCACAAACACCACCATCAAGCATGTCTATCAAAAAGAGTGAATATCATTCTCACAATCACCCTCACTTTAGAGCTGGATCCTGACTCTAAGCATATCCCTATCCTCCATGCACAGTTAAACCAACACCGAAACCTAAACTTGGCTTGGCTCCTGGACCTGAAACCGCACAATCACCAATGATGTCACCCAGAATTCTCCGTAAACCCGATGTTCAATCTCGTCCTCAACCGCACTACAGAGCCAGATCATAAGCCTAAATGAAACCATATAGTCCCTGTACACCTTACCAAACACCTAACCCTACCCCTAGCCCTAGCCCATGGACCTAATACCTCACAATCACCATTGACATCACCCAGGCTTCAGCGTAAACCTGATGTTCAATCTCGTCCTGATCCTCACGTCAGAGCCCAATCCGAACCCTTCCCATAACAATATCTCCCCCGTACACCTTGCCAAACACTTAACCCTGAACCTAGCCTTGTTTCCTTGACTTACCCCTCACTGTCACCATCAGCGTCCCCCATGCCTCACTGTAAAACTCCTCCTCAGTGTACCCCTTCACCTCACATCAGAGCTGGATCCTACGCATAACGATAACCCTCTCCTCCCAGTACAACTTACAGAACACCAAACCCTAACCCTAACCTTGTTCACTGACCAAAACCCTCACCGTCAAAATCGACATCTAACACACCTCACAGTAAACGTCAAGAACAATCTCACCCTTGGGCTCACATCAGAGCTACATCCTAACTTTAAACATAGTCCTGTATGTCCCGTAAAACTTTGCGAACACCAACCCTAACTCGAGTGCTGATCACTAGACCTGACCCCTCAGCATCATATTTGACATCATCCACGCTTCACCTTAAACCTGAATTACAATCATACTCTCTACTTCACATCACACCAGACCCAAATTCTAACTGTAATCTAAACTCCCCATTCGCCTTAAAGAACTACCAACTATAATACTAGCCCTAGCCCATGGATCTAACCTACACCGCCACCTTCGATGTCAACACATGCTTCACCGGTAACTTAAACTTCCATCTCGTCCTTACCCACATATAACAGACAGACCCTAAATCAAATCGTAACCCTAACTTCCCCATAAAACTTAAGTTACACCCAAGCCTAACACTAGCCCTTGTCCGTGGACATTGCCCCTCACCATCACCATTGACAACACACAAGGTTCCCTTTAAACATGGATTTAAATCTGGCCCCCTACTCACATCAGAGACAGTCCCAAACTCAAAATGTAACCCTCTCCTCACTGTTCACCGTTCGTACACCTGACCCAAAACCCTGCCCAGTTTCTTCAACCTGACCCCTCACCACCGACAGCACCATGACTCATGTCTAACAAAAATCATGAAGGTCTGTATCGAAAATGACATCAGGTCAGAGCTGGATCCTGATTCCTACCATACCCCAATCCTCCACGTACAGCGAACTGAACACCGACACCTAAACCTAGACCTGGCCCCTGGACCTGAAACCTCATCGTCACCAATGACATCACCCACGTCCAGCGCAAACCTGATGTTCAATCACTTCCTCATCCACACATCAGAGCCTGATCCTAATCCTTCCCATAACCATATCTTCCCTGTACACCTTACCAAACACCTATCCCTAACCCTAACCTTGTTTCCTGGTTGAATCCTCACTGACAAAATCGACATCCCCCATGCCTCACTGTAAACCTCCACCTCAATGTCGTCCATGCCATCACGTCAGAGCCAGATCCTAACTCTAAACATAGTCCTATACGTCTGGTACACCTTAGCAAACACAAACCCTAACTGTAGCCCAGGTCTCTTGACCTGACACAACATCACAATTGACATCATTCACGCTTCACCTCAACTCTGAATTACAATCGTACTCTCTAACTCACATCACAGGTGAAACCAAGCTCTAACCATAATCTAAACTCCCCATTTGCCTTAAAGAAATCGCAACCCAAATCCTAGCACTAGCCCATGGACCAAACCCTCACTGTCACCTTCGACGTCACCCAGGCTTCACCGTAACCTTGAACTGCAATCTCGTACTCACCCTCACATCAGAGACAGATTGAGACACTGATAGTAACCCTACACTCCCCATTAACCTTAATGAACATGCAACCCTAAAGCAAGCACTTGTCCCTGGACCTTAACCCTTAGAGTCACCATTGACACCACTGAAGGTTATCTTTAAAAATGGATTTAAATCTTGTCCTCACAGTCACATCAGAGACAGTCTCTAACTCTACCTGCAAACCTACCCTCACTGTACACCATTCCATACACCTGATCTGAAACCCTGCCCAGGTCTTCCACCGTGACCCCTCACCACCACCATCACCATCACTCATGTCTAAGAAACATCATGAAAGTCTATCTCGCAATCACCCTCACAATCAGAGCTGGATCCTGACTCTAACCATATCCATATCCTCCACTTACAGCTAAACCACCACTTAAACTTAACCCTGGACTGCAACCAGGACCTGAAACCTCACTGTCACCATCGATGTTACCCATGCTTCACCATAAACCTGATGTTCAATCTCGTCCTCACCCTCACAACAGAGCCGGATTGTTAGCCTAAACAAAACCATGTGCTCCCTGTACACCTTTCCGAACACCTAACCCTAACCCTAGACCTAGCCCATGGAACTGAACCCTGACAGTCACCATCGACATCACCCAGGCTTCAGCGTAAACCTGATGTTCAATCTCTTCCTCATCCTCACATCAGAGCCCAATTCTAACCCTTCCCATAACCGTATCTTCCCTGTACACCTTACCAAACACCTAACCCTAACCCTAGCCCTAGCCCATGGAATTGAACCTTTACGGTCACCATCGACATCACCCAGGCTTCAGCGTAAACCCGATGTGCAATCCCATCCTCATCCTCACATCAGAGCCCAACTCAAACCCTTCCCATAACCGTATCTTCCCTGTACACCTTACCAAACACCTAACCCTAACCCTAGCCTTGTTCCCTGGACTTACCCCTCACCATCACCATCAATGTCCCCTACGCTTCAATGAAAACCTCGACCTCAATCTATCCCTCAACATCACATCAGAGGTGAATCCTAAGCAAAATGATAAACCAATCCTCCCTGTACACATTACAGGACACCTAACCCTAAACCTAACCTTGTTCACTGGCCTGTACCCTCTCTGTTAAAATCGACATCTCCCAAGCGTCACTGTAAACCTCCGTGTCAATCTCACCCTCACCATCACATCAGAGTCACACCCTAACTCCAAACGTAGTCCCGTATGTTCCATACACCTCAGTGAAAACCAACCTTCTCTCTACTGCTGGTCATTTGACATGACCACACAACATCTCAATTGACATCTTCCATGCTTCACCTTAATCCTGAATTACAATCATACTCTCTAACTCACATCAGAGCTGGGCCCTAATGCTAACCATAATCCAAACTCCTCGTTCATGTTAAAGAACTAGTATCCATTAACCTAGCCCTAGCCCATGGATCTGAATCATCACCATCACCATCGATGTCACTGAGTATTAACCATAAACCGAATCTTCAATCTCGTACTCACCCTCACATCAGAGACAGACCCTAACTCTAATTGTAACCCTATCTTCGCCATAAACCTAAACAAACACCCAACCCTAACCCTAGTCTTTGTCCCTGGACATTGTCCCTCAGCGTCACCACTGACTTCACCGAAGGTTCGCTTTATCCATGGATTTAAATCTTGTCTTCGTAATCACTTCAGAGACAGACTCTAACTCTCACCATACATTTACCCTCAATGTTCACCATTTCGTACACCTAATACGATACCCTGCCCACGTCCTTCGCTCTGACCCCTCACCACAAACACCACCATCAAGCATGTCTATCAAAAAGAGTGAATATCATTCTCCCAATCACCCTCACTTTAGAGCTGGATCCTGACTCTAACCATACCCCTATCCTCCATGCACAGTTAAACCAACACCGAAACCTAACCCTAGCTTGGCTCCTGGACCTGAAACCGCACAATCACCAACGATGTCACCCAGAATTCTCCGTAAACCCGATGTTCAATCTCGTCCTCAACCGCACTACAGAGCCAGATCATAAGCCTAAATGAAACCATATAGTCCCTGTACACCTTACCAAACACCTAACCCTACCCCTAGCCCTAGCCCATGGACCTAATACCTCACAATCACCATTGACATCACCCAGGCTTCAGCGTAAACCTGATGTTCAATCTCGTCCTGATCCTCACGTCAGAGCCCAATCCGAACCCTTCCCATAACAATATCTCCCCCGTACACCTTGCCAAACACTTAACCCTGAACCTAGCCTTGTTTCCTTGACTTACCCCTCACTGTCACCATCAGCGTCCCCCATGCCTCACTGTAAAACTCCTCCTCAGTGTACCCCTTCACCTCACATCAGAGCTGGATCCTAAGCATAACGATAACCCTCTCCTCCCAGTACAACTTACAGAACACCAAACCCTAACCCTAACCTTGTTCACTGACCAAAACCCTCACCGTCAAAATCGACATCTAACACACCTCACAGTAAACGTCAAGAACAATCTCACCCTTGGGCTCACATCAGAGCTACATCCTAACTTTAAACATAGTCCTGTATGTCCCGTAAAACTTTGCGAACACCAACCCTAACTCGAGTGCTGATCACTAGACCTGACCCCTCAGCATCATATTTGACATCATCCACGCTTCACCTTAAACCTGAATTACAATCATACTCTCTACTTCACATCACACCAGACCCAAATTCAAACTGTAATCTAAACTCCCCATTCGCCTTAAAGAACTACCAACTATAATACTAGCCCTAGCCCATGGATCTAACCTACACCGCCACCTTCGATGTCAACACATGCTTCACCGGTAACTTAAACTTCCATCTCGTCCTTACCCTCATATAAGAGACAGACCCTAAATCAAATCGTAACCCTAACTTCCCCATAAAACTTAAGTTACACCCAAGCCTAACACTAGCCCTTGTCCGTGGACATTGCCCCTCACCATCACCATTGACAACACACAAGGTTCCCTTTAAACATGGATTTAAATCTGGCCCCCTACTCACATCAGAGACAGTCCCAAACTCAAAATGTAACCCTCTCCTCACTGTTCACCGTTCGTACACCTGACCCAAAAAGCTGCCCAGTTTCTTCGACCTGACCCCTCACCACCGACAGCACCATGACTCATGTCTAACAAAAATCATGAAGGTCTGTATCGAAAATGACATCAGGTCAGAGCTGGATCCTGATTCCTACCATACCCCAATCCTCCACATACAGCGAACTGAACACCGACACCTAAACCTAGACCTGGCCCCTGGACCTGAAACCTCATCGTCACCAATGACATCACCCACGTTCAGCGCAAACCTGATGTTCAATCACTTCCTCATCCACACATCAGAGCCTGATCCTAATCCTTCCCATAACCATATCTTCCCTGTACACCTTACCAAACACCTATCCCTAACCCTAACCTTGTTTCCTGGTTGAATCCTCACTGACAAAATCGACATCCCCCATGCCTCACTGTAAACCTCCACCTCAATGTCGTCCATGCCATCACGTCAGAGCCAGATCCTAACTCTAAACATAGTCCTATACGTCTGGTACACCTTAGCAAACACAAACCCTAACTGTAGCCCAGGTCTCTTGACCTGACACAACATCACAATTGACATCATTCACGCTTCACCTCAACTCTGAATTACAATCGTACTCTCTAACTCACATCACAGGTGAAACCAAGCTCTAACCATAATCTAAACTCCCCATTTGCCTTAAAGAAATCGCAACCCAAATCCTAGCACTAGCCCATGGACCAAACCCTCACTGTCACCTTCGACGTCACCCAGGCTTCACCGTAACCTTGAACTGCAATCTCGTACTCACCCTCACATCAGAGACAGATTGAAACACTGATAGTAACCCTACACTCCCCATTAACCTTAATGAACATGCAACCCTAAAGCAAGCACTTGTCCCTGGACCTTAACCCTTAGAGTCACCATTGACACCACTGAAGGTTATCTTTAAAAATGGATTTAAATCTTGTCCTCACAGTCACATCAGAGACAGTCTCTAACTCTACCTGCAAACCTACCCTCACTGTACACCATTCCATACACCTGATCTGAAACCCTGCCCAGGTCTTCCACCGTGACCCCTCACCACCACCATCACCATCACTCATGTCTAAGAAACATCATGAAAGTCTATCTCGCAATCACCCTCACAATCAGAGCTGGATCCTGACTCTAACCATATCCCTATCCTCCACTTACAGCTAAACCACCACTTCAACTTAACCCTGGACTGCAACCAGGACCTGAAACCTCACTGTCACCATCGATGTTACCCATGCTTCACCATAAACCTGATGTTCAATCTCGTCCTCACCCTCACAACAGAGCCGGATTGTTAGCCTAAACAAAACCATGTGCTCCCTGTACACCTTTCCGAACACCTAACCCTAACCCTAGACCTAGCCCATGGAACTGAACCCTGACAGTCACCATCGACATCACCCAGGCTTCAGCGTAAACCTGATGTTCAATCTCTTCCTCATCCTCACATCAGAGCCCAATTCTAACCCTTCCCATAACCGTATCTTCCCTGTACACCTTACCAAACACCTAACCCTAACCCTAGCCCTAGCCCATGGAATTGAACCTTGACGGTCACCATCGACATCACCCAGGCTTCAGCGTAAACCCGATGTGCAATCCCATCCTCATCCTCACATCAGAGCCCGACTCAAACCCTTCCCATAACCGTATCTTCCCTGTACACCTTACCAAACACCTAACCCTAACCCTAGCCTTGTTCCCTGGACTTACCCCTCACCATCACCATCAATGTCCCCTACGCTTCAATGAAAACCTCGACCTCAATCTATCCCTCAACATCACATCAGAGGTGAATCCTAAGCAAAATGATAAACCAATCCTCCCTGTACACATTACAGGACACCTAACCCTAAACCTAACCTTGTTCACTGGCCTGTACCCTCTCTGTTAAAATCGACATCTCCCAAGCGTCACTGTAAACCTCCGTGTCAATCTCACCCTCACCATCACATCAGAGTCACACCCTAACTCCAAACGTAGTCCCGTATGTTCCATACACCTCAGTGAAAACCAACCTTCTCTCTACTGCTGGTCATTTGACATGACCACACAACATCTCAATTGACATCTTCCATGCTTCACCTTAATCCTGAATTACAATCATACTCTCTAACTCACATCAGAGCTGGGCCCTAATGCTAACCATAATCCAAACTCATCGTTCATGTTAAAGAACTAGTATCCATTAACCTAGCCCTAGCCCATGGATCTGAATCATCACCATCACCATCGATGTCACTGAGTATTAACCATAAACCGAATCTTCAATCTCGTACTCACCCTCACATCAGAGACAGACCCTAACTCTAATTGTAACCCTATCTTCGCCATAAACCTAAACAAACACCCAACCCTAACCCTAGTCTTTGTCCCTGGACATTGTCCCTCAGCGTCACCACTGACTTCACCGAAGGTTCGCTTTATCCATGGATTTAAATCTTGTCTTCATAATCACTTCAGAGACAGACTCTAACTCTCACCATACATTTACCCTCAATGTTCACCATTTCGTACACCTAATACGATACCCTGCCCACGTCCTTCGCTCTGACCCCTCACCACAAACACCACCATCAAGCATGTCTATCAAAAAGAGTGAATATCATTCTCCCAATCACCCTCACTTTAGAGCTGGATCCTGACTCTAACCATACCCCTATCCTCCATGCACAGTTAAACCAACACCGAAACCTAACCCTAGCTTGGCTCCTGGACCTGAAACCGCACAATCACCAACGATGTCACCCAGAATTCTCCGTAAACCCGATGTTCAATCTCGTCCTCAACCGCACTACAGAGCCAGATCATAAGCCTAAATGAAACCATATAGTCCCTGTACACCTTACCAAACACCTAACCCTACCCCTAGCCCTAGCCCATGGACCTAATACCTCACAATCACCATTGACATCACCCAGGCTTCAGCGTAAACCTGATGTTCAATCTCGTCCTGATCCTCACGTCAGAGCCCAATCCGAACCCTTCCCATAACAATATCTCCCCCGTACACCTTGCCAAACACTTAACCCTGAACCTAGCCTTGTTTCCTTGACTTACCCCTCACTGTCACCATCAGCGTCCCCCATGCCTCACTGTAAAACTCCTCCTCAGTGTACCCCTTCACCTCACATCAGAGCTGGATCCTAAGCATAACGATAACCCTCTCCTCCCAGTACAACTTACAGAACACCAAACCCTAACCCTAACCTTGTTCACTGACCAAAACCCTCACCGTCAAAATCGACATCTAACACACCTCACAGTAAACGTCAAGAACAATCTCACCCTTGGGCTCACATCAGAGCTACATCCTAACTTTAAACATAGTCCTGTATGTCCCGTAAAACTTTGCGAACACCAACCCTAACTCGAGTGCTGATCACTAGACCTGACCCCTCAGCATCATATTTGACATCATCCACGCTTCACCTTAAACCTGAATTACAATCATACTCTCTACTTCACATCACACCAGACCCAAATTCAAACTGTAATCTAAACTCCCCATTCGCCTTAAAGAACTACCAACTATAATACTAGCCCTAGCCCATGGATCTAACCTACACCGCCACCTTCGATGTCAACACATGCTTCACCGGTAACTTAAACTTCCATCTCGTCCTTACCCTCATATAAGAGACAGACCCTAAATCAAATCGTAACCCTAACTTCCCCATAAAACTTAAGTTACACCCAAGCCTAACACTAGCCCTTGTCCGTGGACATTGCCCCTCACCATCAAAATTGACAACACACAAGGTTCCCTTTAAACATGGATTTAAATCTGGCCCCCTACTCACATCAGAGACAGTCCCAAACTCAAAATGTAACCCTCTCCTCACTGTTCACCGTTCGTACACCTGACCCAAAAAGCTGCCCAGTTTCTTCGACCTGACCCCTCACCACCGACAGCACCATGACTCATGTCTAACAAAAATCATGAAGGTCTGTATCGAAAATGACATCAGGTCAGAGCTGGATCCTGATTCCTACCATACCCCAATCCTCCACATACAGCGAACTGAACACCGACACCTAAACCTAGACCTGGCCCCTGGACCTGAAACCTCATCGTCACCAATGACATCACCCACGTTCAGCGCAAACCTGATGTTCAATCACTTCCTCATCCACACATCAGAGCCTGATCCTAATCCTTCCCATAACCATATCTTCCCTGTACACCTTACCAAACACCTATCCCTAACCCTAACCTTGTTTCCTGGTTGAATCCTCACTGACAAAATCGACATCCCCCATGCCTCACTGTAAACCTCCACCTCAATGTCGTCCATGCCATCACGTCAGAGCCAGATCCTAACTCTAAACATAGTCCTATACGTCTGGTACACCTTAGCAAACACAAACCCTAACTGTAGCCCAGGTCTCTTGACCTGACACAACATCACAATTGACATCATTCACGCTTCACCTCAACTCTGAATTACAATCGTACTCTCTAACTCACATCACAGGTGAAACCAAGCTCTAACCATAATCTAAACTCCCCATTTGCCTTAAAGAAATCGCAACCCAAATCCTAGCACTAGCCCATGGACCAAACCCTCACTGTCACCTTCGACGTCACCCAGGCTTCACCGTAACCTTGAACTGCAATCTCGTACTCACCCTCACATCAGAGACAGATTGAAACACTGATAGTAACCCTACACTCCCCATTAACCTTAATGAACATGCAACCCTAAAGCAAGCACTTGTCCCTGGACCTTAACCCTTAGAGTCACCATTGACACCACTGAAGGTTATCTTTAAAAATGGATTTAAATCTTGTCCTCACAGTCACATCAGAGACAGTCTCTAACTCTACCTGCAAACCTACCCTCACTGTACACCATTCCATACACCTGATCTGAAACCCTGCCCAGGTCTTCCAACGTGACCCCTCACCACCACCATCACCATCACTCATGTCTAAGAAACATCATGAAAGTCTATCTCGCAATCACCCTCACAATCAGAGCTGGATCCTGACTCTAACCATATCCCTATCCTCCACTTACAGCTAAACCACCACTTAAACTTAACCCTGGACTGCAACCAGGACCTGAAACCTCACTGTCACCATCGATGTTACCCATGCTTCACCATAAACCTGATGTTCAATCTCGTCCTCACCCTCACAACAGAGCCGGATTGTTAGCCTAAACAAAACCATGTGCTCCCTGTACACCTTTCCGAACACCTAACCCTAACCCTAGACCTAGCCCATGGAACTGAACCCTGACAGTCACCACCGACATCACCCAGGCTTCAGCGTAAACCTGATGTTCAATCTCTTCCTCATCCTCACATCAGAGCCCAATTCTAACCCTTCCCATAACCGTATCTTCCCTGTACACCTTACCAAACACCTAACCCTAACCCTAGCCCTAGCCCATGGAATTGAACCTTGACGGTCACCATCGACATCACCCAGGCTTCAGCGTAAACCCGATGTGCAATCCCATCCTCATCCTCACATCAGAGCCCGACTCAAACCCTTCCCATAACCGTATCTTCCCTGTACACCTTACCAAACACCTAACCCTAACCCTAGCCTTGTTCCCTGGACTTACCCCTCACCATCACCATCAATGTCCCCTACGCTTCAATGAAAACCTCGACCTCAATCTATCCCTCAACATCACATCAGAGGTGAATCCTAAGCAAAATGATAAACCAATCCTCCCTGTACACATTACAGGACACCTAACCCTAAACCTAACCTTGTTCACTGGCCTGTACCCTCTCTGTTAAAATCGACATCTCCCATGCGTCACTGTAAACCTCCGTGTCAATCTCACCCTCACCATCACATCAGAGTCACACCCTAACTCCAAACGTAGTCCCGTATGTTCCATACACCTCAGTGAAAACCAACCTTCTCTCTACTGCTGGTCATTTGACATGACCACACAACATCTCAATTGACATCTTCCATGCTTCACCTTAATCCTGAATTACAATCATACTCTCTAACTCACATCAGAGCTGGGCCCTAATGCTAACCATAATCCAAACTCCTCGTTCATGTTAAAGAACTAGTATCCATTAACCTAGCCCTAGCCCATGGATCTGAATCATCACCATCACCATCGATGTCACTGAGAATTAACCATAAACTGGATCTTCAATCTCGTACTCACCCTCACATCAGAGACAGACCCTAACTCTAATTGTAACCCTATCTTCGCCATAAACCTAAACAAACACCCAACCCTAACCCTAGTCTTTGTCCCTGGACATTGTCCCTCAGCGTCACCACTGACTTCACCGAAGGTTCGCTTTATCCATGGATTTAAATCTTGTCTTCGTAATCACTTCAGAGACAGACTCTAACTCTCACCATACATTTACCCTCAATGTTCACCATTTCGTACACCTAATACGATACCCTGCCCACGTCCTTCGCTCTGACCCCTCACCACAAACACCACCATCAAGCATGTCTATCAAAAAGAGTGAATATCATTCTCACAATCACCCTCACTTTAGAGCTGGATCCTGACTCTAACCATATCCCTATCCTCCATGCACAGTTAAACCAACACCGAAACCTAACCCTAGCTTGGCTCCTGGACCTGAAACCGCACAATCACCAACGATGTCACCCAGAATTCTCCGTAAACCCGATGTTCAATCTCGTCCTCAACCGCACTACAGAGCCAGATCATAAGCCTAAATGAAACCATATAGTCCCTGTACACCTTACCAAACACCTAACCCTACCCCTAGCCCTAGCCCATGGACCTAATACCTCACAATCACCATTGACATCACCCAGGCTTCAGCGTAAACCTGATGTTCAATCTCGTCCTGATCCTCACGTCAGAGCCCAATCCGAACCCTTCCCATAACAATATCTCCCCCGTACACCTTGCCAAACACTTAACCCTGAACCTAGCCTTGTTTCCTTGACTTACCCCTCACTGTCACCATCAGCGTCCCCCATGCCTCACTGTAAAACTCCTCGTCAGTGTACCCCTTCACCTCACATCAGAGCTGGATCCTAAGCATAACGATAACCCTCTCCTCCCAGTACAACTTACATAACACCAAACCCTAACCCTAACCTTGTTCACTGACCAAAACCCTCACCGTCAAAATCGACATCTAACACACCTCACAGTAAACGTCAAGAACAATCTCACCCTTGGGCTCACATCAGAGCTACATCCTAACTTTAAACATAGTCCTGTATGTCCCGTAAAACTTTGCGAACACCAACCCTAACTCGAGTGCTGATCACTAGACCTGACCCCTCAGCATCATATTTGACATCATCCACGCTTCACCTTAAACCTGAATTACAATCATACTCTCTACTTCACATCACACCAGACCCAAATTCTAACTGTAATCTAAACTCCCCATTCGCCTTAAAGAACTACCAACTATAATACTAGCCCTAGCCCATGGATCTAACCTACACCGCCACCTTCGATGTCAACACATGCTTCACCGGTAACTTAAACTTCCATCTCGTCCTTACCCTCATATAAGAGACAGACCCTAAATCAAATCGTAACCCTAACTTCCCCATAAAACTTAAGTTACACCCAAGCCTAACACTAGCCCTTGTCCGTGGACATTGCCCCTCACCATCACCATTGACAACACACAAGGTTCCCTTTAAACATGGATTTAAATCTGGCCCCCTACTCACATCAGAGACAGTCCCAAACTCAAAATGTAACCCTCTCCTCACTGTTCACCATTCGTACACCTGACCCAAAACCCTGCCCAGTTTCTTCGACCTGACCCCTCACCACCGACAGCACCATGACTCATGTCTAACAAAAATCATGAAGGTCTGTATCGAAAATGACATCAGGTCAGAGCTGGATCCTGATTCCTACCATACCCCAATCCTCCACGTACAGCGAACTGAACACCGACACCTAAACCTAGACCTGGCCCCTGGACCTGAAACCTCATCGTCACCAATGACATCACCCACGTCCAGCGCAAACCTGATGTTCAATCACTTCCTCATCCACACATCAGAGCCTGATCCTAATCCTTCCCATAACCATATCTTCCCTGTACACCTTACCAAACACCTATCCCTAACCCTAACCTTGTTTCCTGGTTGAATCCTCACTGACAAAATCGACATCCCCCATGCCTCACTGTAAACCTCCACCTCAATGTCGTCCATGCCATCACGTCAGAGCCAGATCCTAACTCTAAACATAGTCCTATACGTCTGGTACACCTTAGCAAACACAAACCCTAACTGTAGCCCAGGTCTCTTGACCTGACACAACATCACAATTGACATCATTCACGCTTCACCTCAACTCTGAATTACAATCGTACTCTCTAACTCACATCAGAGGTGAAACCAAACTCTAACCATAATCTAAACTCCCCATTTGCCTTAAAGAAATCGCAACCCAAATCCTAGCACTAGCCCATGGACCAAACCCTCACTGTCACCTTCGACGTCACCCAGGCTTCACCGTAACCTTGAACTGCAATCTCGTACTCACCCTCACATCAGAGACAGATGCAAACACTGATAGTAACCCTACACTCCCCATTAACCTTAATGAACATGCAACCCTAAAGCAAGCACTTGTCCCTGGACCTTAACCCTTAGAGTCACCATTGACACCACTGAAGGTTATCTTTAAAAATGGATTTAAATCTTGTCCTCACAGTCACATCAGAGACAGTCTCTAACTCTACCTGCAAACCTACCCTCACTGTACACCATTCCATACACCTGATCTGAAACCCTGCCCAGGTCTTCCAACATGACCCCTCACCACCACCATCACCATCACTCATGTCTAAGAAACATCATGAAAGTCTATCTCGCAATCACCCTCACAATCAGAGCTGGATCCTGACTCTAACCATATCCCTATCCTCCACTTACAGCTAAACCACCACTTAAACTTAACCCTGGACTGCAACCAGGACCTGAAACCTCACTGTCACCATCGATGTTACCCATGCTTCACCATAAACCTGATGTTCAATCTCGTCCTCACCCTCACAACAGAGCCGGATTGTTAGCCTAAACAAAACC
Organism: Manis javanica; assembly: GCF_040802235.1. Lineage (NCBI taxonomy): Eukaryota > Metazoa > Chordata > Mammalia > Pholidota > Manidae > Manis > Manis javanica. The sequence continues at coordinate 214,555 of NW_027332168.1, read as the reverse complement.
ATGTGCTCCCTGTACACCTTTCCGAACACCTAACCCTAACCCTAGACCTAGCCCATGGAACTGAACCCTGACAGTCACCATCGACATCACCCAGGCTTCAGCGTAAACCTGATGTTCAATCTCTTCCTCATCCTCACATCAGAGCCCAATTCTAACCCTTCCCATAACCGTATCTTCCCTGTACACCTTACCAAACACCTAACCCTAACCCTAGCCCTAGCCCATGGAATTGAACCTTGACGGTCACCATCGACATCACCCAGGCTTCAGCGTAAACCCGATGTGCAATCCCATCCTCATCCTCACATCAGAGCCCGACTCAAACCGTTCCCATAACCGTATCTTCCCTGTACACCTTACCAAACACCTAACCCTAACCCTAGCCTTGTTCCCTGGACTTACCCCTCACCATCACCATCAATGTCCCCTACGCTTCAATGAAAACCTCGACCTCAATCTATCCCTCAACATCACATCAGAGGTGAATCCTAAGCAAAATGATAAACCAATCCTCCCTGTACACATTACAGGACACCTAACCCTAAACCTAACCTTGTTCACTGGCCTGTACCCTCTCTGTTAAAATCGACATCTCCCATGCGTCACTGTAAACCTCCGTGTCAATCTCACCCTCACCATCACATCAGAGTCACACCCTAACTCCAAACGTAGTCCCGTATGTTCCATACACCTCAGTGAAAACCAACCTTCTCTCTACTGCTGGTCATTTGACATGACCACACAACATCTCAATTGACATCTTCCATGCTTCACCTTAATCCTGAATTACAATCATACTCTCTAACTCACATCAGAGCTGGGCCCTAATGCTAACCATAATCCAAACTCCTCGTTCATGTTAAAGAACTAGTATCCATTAACCTAGCCCTAGCCCATGGATCTGAATCATCACCATCACCATCGATGTCACTGAGAATTAACCATAAACTGGATCTTCAATCTCGTACTCACCCTCACATCAGAGACAGACCCTAACTCTAATTGTAACCCTATCTTCGCCATAAACCTAAACAAACACCCAACCCTAACCCTAGTCTTTGTCCCTGGACATTGTCCCTCAGCGTCACCACTGACTTCACCGAAGGTTCGCTTTATCCATGGATTTAAATCTTGTCTTCGTAATCACTTCAGAGACAGACTCTAACTCTCACCATACATTTACCCTCAATGTTCACCATTTCGTACACCTAATACGATACCCTGCCCACGTCCTTCGCTCTGACCCCTCACCACAAACACCACCATCAAGCATGTCTATCAAAAAGAGTGAATATCATTCTCACAATCACCCTCACTTTAGAGCTGGATCCTGACTCTAACCATATCCCTATCCTCCATGCACAGTTAAACCAACACCGAAACCTAACCCTAGCTTGGCTCCTGGACCTGAAACCGCACAATCACCAACGATGTCACCCAGAATTCTCCGTAAACCCGATGTTCAATCTCGTCCTCAACCGCACTACAGAGCCAGATCATAAGCCTAAATGAAACCATATAGTCCCTGTACACCTTACCAAACACCTAACCCTACCCCTAGCCCTAGCCCATGGACCTAATACCTCACAATCACCATTGACATCACCCAGGCTTCAGCGTAAACCTGATGTTCAATCTCGTCCTGATCCTCACGTCAGAGCCCAATCCGAACCCTTCCCATAACAATATCTCCCCCGTACACCTTGCCAAACACTTAACCCTGAACCTAGCCTTGTTTCCTTGACTTACCCCTCACTGTCACCATCAGCGTCCCCCATGCCTCACTGTAAAACTCCTCGTCAGTGTACCCCTTCACCTCACATCAGAGCTGGATCCTAAGCATAACGATAACCCTCTCCTCCCAGTACAACTTACAGAACACCAAACCCTAACCCTAACCTTGTTCACTGACCAAAACCCTCACCGTCAAAATCGACATCTAACACACCTCACAGTAAACGTCAAGAACAATCTCACCCTTGGGCTCACATCAGAGCTACATCCTAACTTTAAACATAGTCCTGTATGTCCCGTAAAACTTTGCGAACACCAACCCTAACTCGAGTGCTGATCACTAGACCTGACCCCTCAGCATCATATTTGACATCATCCACGCTTCACCTTAAACCTGAATTACAATCATACTCTCTACTTCACATCACACCAGACCCAAATTCTAACTGTAATCTAAACTCCCCATTCGCCTTAAAGAACTACCAACTATAATACTAGCCCTAGCCCATGGATCTAACCTACACCGCCACCTTCGATGTCAACACATGCTTCACCGGTAACTTAAACTTCCATCTCGTCCTTACCCTCATATAAGAGACAGACCCTAAATCAAATCGTAACCCTAACTTCCCCATAAAACTTAAGTTACACCCAAGCCTAACACTAGCCCTTGTCCGTGGACATTGCCCCTCACCATCACCATTGACAACACACAAGGTTCCCTTTAAACATGGATTTAAATCTGGCCCCCTACTCACATCAGAGACAGTCCCAAACTCAAAATGTAACCCTCTCCTCACTGTTCACCGTTCGTACACCTGACCCAAAACCCTGCCCAGTTTCTTCGACCTGACCCCTCACCACCGACAGCACCATGACTCATGTCTAACAAAAATCATGAAGGTCTGTATCGAAAATGACATCAGGTCAGAGCTGGATCCTGATTCCTACCATACCCCAATCCTCCACGTACAGCGAACTGAACACCGACACCTAAACCTAGACCTGGCCCCTGGACCTGAAACCTCATCGTCACCAATGACATCACCCACGTCCAGCGCAAACCTGATGTTCAATCACTTCCTCATCCACACATCAGAGCCTGATCCTAATCCTTCCCATAACCATATCTTCCCTGTACACCTTACCAAACACCTATCCCTAACCCTAACCTTGTTTCCTGGTTGAATCCTCACTGACAAAATCGACATCCCCCATGCCTCACTGTAAACCTCCACCTCAATGTCGTCCATGCCATCACGTCAGAGCCAGATCCTAACTCTAAACATAGTCCTATACGTCTGGTACACCTTAGCAAACACAAACTCTAACTGTAGCCCAGGTCTCTTGACCTGACACAACATCACAATTGACATCATTCAAGCTTCACCTCAACTCTGAATTACAATCGTACTCTCTAACTCACATCACAGGTGAAACCAAACTCTAACCATAATCTAAACTCCCCATTTGCCTTAAAGAAATCGCAACCCAAATCCTAGCACTAGCCCATGGACCAAACCCTCACTGTCACCTTCGACGTCACCCAGGCTTCACCGTAAACTTGAACTGCAATCTCGTACTCACCCTCACATCAGAGACAGATGCAAACACTGATAGTAACCCTACACTCCCCATTAACCTTAAAGGAGATGCAACCCTAAAGCAAGCACTTGTCCCTGGACCTTAACCCTTAGAGTCACCATTGACACCACTGAAGGTTATCTTTAAAAATGGATTTAAATCTTGTCCTCACAGTCACATCAGAGACAGTCTCTAACTCTACCTGCAAACCTACCCTCACTGTACACCATTCCATACACCTGATCTGAAACCCTGCCCAGGTCTTCCAACGTGACCCCTCACCACCACCATCACCATCACTCATGTCTAAGAAACATCATGAAAGTCTATCTCGCAATCACCCTCACAATCAGAGCTGGATCCTGACTCTAACCATATCCCTATCCTCCACTTACAGCTAAACCACCACTTAAACTTAACCCTGGACTGCAACCAGGACCTGAAACCTCACTGTCACCATCGATGTTACCCATGCTTCACCATAAACCTGATGTTCAATCTCGTCCTCACCCTCACAACAGAGCCGGATTGTTAGCCTAAACAAAACCATGTGCTCCCTGTACACCTTTCCGAACACCTAACCCTAACCCTAGACCTAGCCCATGGAACTGAACCCTGACAGTCACCATTGACATCACCCAGGCTTCAGCGTAAACCTGATGTTCAATCTCTTCCTCATCCTCACATCAGAGCCCAATTCTAACCCTTCCCATAACCGTATCTTCCCTGTACACCTTACCAAACACCTAACCCTAACCCTAGCCCTAGCCCATGGAATTGAACCTTGACGGTCACCAACGACATCACCCAGGCTTCAGCGTAAACCCGATGTGCAATCCCATCCTCATCCTCACATCAGAGCCCGACTCAAACCCTTCCCATAACCGTATCTTCCCTGTACACCTTACCAAACACCTAACCCTAACCCTAGCCTTGTTCCCTGGACTTACCCCTCACCATCACCATCAATGTCCCCTACGCTTCAATGAAAACCTCGACCTCAATCTATCCCTCAACATCACATCAGAGGTGAATCCTAAGCAAAATGATAAACCAATCCTCCCTGTACACATTACAGGACACCTAACCCTAAACCTAACCTTGTTCACTGGCCTGTACCCTCTCTGTTAAAATCGACATCTCCCATGCGTCACTGTAAACCTCCGTGTCAATCTCACCCTCACCATCACATCAGAGTCACACCCTAACTCCAAACGTAGTCCCGTATGTTCCATACACCTCAGTGAAAACCAACCTTCTCTCTACTGCTGGTCATTTGACATGACCACACAACATCTCAATTGACATCTTCCATGCTTCACCTTAATCCTGAATTACAATCATACTCTCTAACTCACATCAGAGCTGGGCCCTAATGCTAACCATAATCCAAACTCCTCGTTCATGTTAAAGAACTAGTATCCATTAACCTAGCCCTAGCCCATGGATCTGAATCATCACCATCACCATCTATGTCACTGAGAATTAACCATAAACCGAATCTTCAATCTCGTACTCACCCTCACATCAGAGACAGACCCTAACTCTAATTGTAACCCTATCTTCGCCATAAACCTAAACAAACACCCAACCCTAACCCTAGTCTTTGTCCCTGGACATTGTCCCTCAGCGTCACCACTGACTTCACCGAAGGTTCGCTTTATCCATGGATTTAAATCTTGTCTTCGTAATCACTTCAGAGACAGACTCTAACTCTCACCATACATTTACCCTCAATGTTCACCATTTCGTACACCTAATACGATACCCTGCCCACGTCCTTCGCTCTGACCCCTCACCACAAACACCACCATCAAGCATGTCTATCAAAAAGAGTGAATATCATTCTCACAATCACCCTCACTTTAGAGCTGGATCCTGACTCTAACCATATCCCTATCCTCCATGCACAGTTAAACCAACACCGAAACCTAACCCTAGCTTGGCTCCTGGACCTGAAACCGCACAATCACCAACGATGTCACCCAGAATTCTCCGTAAACCCGATGTTCAATCTCGTCCTCAACCGCACTACAGAGCCAGATCATAAGCCTAAATGAAACCATATAGTCCCTGTACACCTTACCAAACACCTAACCCTACCCCTAGCCCTAGCCCATGGACCTAATACCTCACAATCACCATTGACATCACCCAGGCTTCAGCGTAAACCTGATGTTCAATCTCGTCCTGATCCTCACGTCAGAGCCCAATCCGAACCCTTCCCATAACAATATCTCCCCCGTACACCTTGCCAAACACTTAACCCTGAACCTAGCCTTGTTTCCTTGACTTACCCCTCACTGTCACCATCAGCGTCCCCCATGCCTCACTGTAAAACTCCTCGTCAGTGTACCCCTTCACCTCACATCAGAGCTGGATCCTAAGCATAACGATAACCCTCTCCTCCCAGTACAACTTACAGAACACCAAACCCTAACCCTAACCTTGTTCACTGACCAAAACCCTCACCGTCAAAATCGACATCTAACACACCTCACAGTAAACGTCAAGAACAATCTCACCCTTGGGCTCACATCAGAGCTACATCCTAACTTTAAACATAGTCCTGTATGTCCCGTAAAACTTTGCGAACACCAACCCTAACTCGAGTGCTGATCACTAGACCTGACCCCTCAGCATCATATTTGACATCATCCACGCTTCACCTTAAACCTGAATTACAATCATACTCTCTACTTCACATCACACCAGACCCAAATTCTAACTGTAATCTAAACTCCCCATTCGCCTTAAAGAACTACCAACTATAATACTAGCCCTAGCCCATGGATCTAACCTACACCGCCACCTTCGATGTCAACACATGCTTCACCGGTAACTTAAACTTCCATCTCGTCCTTACCATCATATAAGAGACAGACCCTAAATCAAATCGTAACCCTAACTTCCCCATAAAACTTAAGTTACACCCAAGCCTAACACTAGCCCTTGTCCGTGGACATTGCCCCTCACCATCACCATTGACAACACACAAGGTTCCCTTTAAACATGGATTTAAATCTGGCCCCCTACTCACATCAGAGACAGTCCCAAACTCAAAATGTAACCCTCTCCTCACTGTTCACCGTTCGTACACCTGACCCAAAACCCTGCCCAGTTTCTTCAACCTGACCCCTCACCACCGACAGCACCATGACTCATGTCTAACAAAAATCATGAAGGTCTGTATCGAAAATGACATCAGGTCAGAGCTGGATCCTGATTCCTACCATACCCCAATCCTCCACGTACAGCGAACTGAACACCGACACCTAAACCTAGACCTGGCCCCTGGACCTGAAACCTCATCGTCACCAATGACATCACCCACGTTCAGCGCAAACCTGATGTTCAATCACTTCCTCATCCACACATCAGAGCCTGATCCTAATCCTTCCCATAACCATATCTTCCCTGTACACCTTACCAAGCACCTATCCCTAACCCTAACCTTGTTTCCTGGTTGAATCCTCACTGACAAAATCGACATCCCCCATGCCTCACTGTAAACCTCCACCTCAATGTCGTCCATGCCATCACGTCAGAGCCAGATCCTAACTCTAAACATAGTCCTATACGTCTGGTACACCTTAGCAAACACAAACCCTAACTGTAGCCCAGGTCTCTTGACCTGACACAACATCACAATTGACATCATCCACGCTTCACCTCAACTCTGAATTACAATCGTACTCTCTAACTCACATCACAGGTGAAACCAAGCTCTAACCATAATCTAAACTCCCCATTTGCCTTAAAGAAATCGCAACCCAAATCCTAGCACTAGCCCATGGACCAAACCCTCACTGTCACCTTCGACGTCACCCAGGCTTCACCGTAACCTTGAACTGCAATCTCGTACTCACCCTCACATCAGAGACAGATGCAAACACTGATAGTAACCCTACACTCCCCATTAACCTTAATGAACATGCAACCCTAAAGCAAGCACTTGTCCCTGGACCTTAACCCTTAGAGTCACCATTGACACCACTGAAGGTTATCTTTAAAAATGGATTTAAATCTTGTCCTCACAGTCACATCAGAGACAGTCTCTAACTCTACCTGCAAACCTACCCTCACTGTACACCATTCCATACACCTGATCTGAAACCCTGCCCAGGTCTTCCAACGTGACCCCTCACCACCACCATCACCATCACTCATGTCTAAGAAACATCATGAAAGTCTATCTCGCAATCACCCTCACAATCAGAGCTGGATCCTGACTCTAACCATATCCCTATCCTCCACTTACAGCTAAACCACCACTTAAACTTAACCCTGGACTGCAACCAGGACCTGAAACCTCACTGTCACCATCGATGTTACCCATGCTTCACCATAAACCTGATGTTCAATCTCGTCCTCACCCTCACAACAGAGCCGGATTGTTAGCCTAAACAAAACCATGTGCTCCCTGTACACCTTTCCGAACACCTAACCGTAACCCTAGACCTAGCCCATGGAACTGAACCCTGACAGTCACCATCGACATCACCCAGGCTTCAGCGTAATCCTGATGTTCAATCTCTTCCTCATCCTCACATCAGAGCCCAATTCTAACCCTTCCCATAACCGTATCTTCCCTGTACACCTTACCAAACACCTAACCCTAACCCTAGCCCTAGCCCATGGAATTGAACCTTGACGGTCACCATCGACATCACCCAGGCTTCAGCGTAAACCCGATGTGCAATCCCATCCTCATCCTCACATCAGAGCCCGACTCAAACCCTTCCCATAACCGTATCTTCCCTGTACACCTTACCAAACACCTAACCCTAACCCTAGCCTTGTTCCCTGGACTTACCCCTCACCATCACCATCAATGTCCCCTACGCTTCAATGAAAACCTCGACCTCAATCTATCCCTCAACATCACATCAGAGGTGAATCCTAAGCAAAATGATAAACCAATCCTCCCTGTACACATTACAGGACACCTAACCCTAAACCTAACCTTGTTCACTGGCCTGTACCCTCTCTGTTAAAATCGACATCTCCCATGCGTCACTGTAAACCTCCGTGTCAATCTCACCCTCACCATCACATCAGAGTCACACCCTAACTCCAAACGTAGTCCCGTATGTTCCATACACCTCAGTGAAAACCAACCTTCTCTCTACTGCTGGTCATTTGACATGACCACACAACATCTCAATTGACATCTTCCATGCTTCACCTTAATCCTGAATTACAATCATACTCTCTAACTCACATCAGAGCTGGGCCCTAATGCTAACCATAATCCAAACTCCTCGTTCATGTTAAAGAACTAGTATCCATTAACCTAGCCCTAGCCCATGGATCTGAATCATCACCATCACCATCGATGTCACTGAGAATTAACCATAAACTGGATCTTCAATCTCGTACTCACCCTCACATCAGAGACAGACCCTAACTCTAATTGTAACCCTATCTTCGCCATAAACCTAAACAAACACCCAACCCTAACCCTAGTCTTTGTCCCTGGACATTGTCCCTCAGCGTCACCACTGACTTCACCGAAGGTTCGCTTTATCCATGGATTTAAATCTTGTCTTCGTAATCACTTCAGAGACAGACTCTATCTCTCACCATACATTTACCCTCAATGTTCACCATTTCGTACACCTAATACGATACCCTGCCCACGTCCTTCGCTCTGACCCCTCACCACAAACACCACCATCAAGCATGTCTATCAAAAAGAGTGAATATCATTCTCACAATCACCCTCACTTTAGAGCTGGATCCTGACTCTAAGCATATCCCTATCCTCCATGCACAGTTAAACCAACACCGAAACCTAACCCTAGCTTGGCTCCTGGACCTGAAACCGCACAATCACCAACGATGTCACCCAGAATTCTCCGTAAACCCGATGTTCAATCTCGTCCTCAACCGCACTACAGAGCCAGATCATAAGCCTAAATGAAACCATATAGTCCCTGTACACCTTACCAAACACCTAACCCTACCCCTAGCCCTAGCCCATGGACCTAATACCTCACAATCACCATTGACATCACCCAGGCTTCAGCGTAAACCTGATGTTCAATCTCGTCCTGATCCTCACGTCAGAGCCCAATCCGAACCCTTCCCATAACAATATCTCCCCCGTACACCTTGCCAAACACTTAACCCTGAACCTAGCCTTGTTTCCTTGACTTACCCCTCACTGTCACCATCAGCGTCCCCCATGCCTCACTGTAAAACTCCTCGTCAGTGTACCCCTTCACCTCACATCAGAGCTGGATCCTAAGCATAACGATAACCCTCTCCTCCCAGTACAACTTACAGAACACCAAACCCTAACCCTAACCTTGTTCACTGACCAAAACCCTCACCGTCAAAATCGACATCTAACACACCTCACAGTAAACGTCAAGAACAATCTCACCCTTGGGCTCACATCAGAGCTACATCCTAACTTTAAACATAGTCCTGTATGTCCCGTAAAACTTTGCGAACACCAACCCTAACTCGAGTGCTGATCACTAGACCTGACCCCTCAGCATCATATTTGACATCATCCACGCTTCACCTTAAACCTGAATTACAATCATACTCTCTACTTCACATCACACCAGACCCAAATTCTAACTGTAATCTAAACTCCCCATTCGCCTTAAAGAACTACCAACTATAATACTAGCCCTAGCCCATGGATCTAACCTACACCGCCACCTTCGATGTCAACACATGCTTCACCGGTAACTTAAACTTCCATCTCGTCCTTACCCTCATATAAGAGACAGACCCTAAATCAAATCGTAACCCTAACTTCCCCATAAAACTTAAGTTACACCCAAGCCTAACACTAGCCCTTGTCCGTGGACATTGCCCCTCACCATCACCATTGACAACACACAAGGTTCCCTTTAAACATGGATTTAAATCTGGCCCCCTACTCACATCAGAGACAGTCCCAAACTCAAAATGTAACCCTCTCCTCACTGTTCACCGTTCGTACACCTGACCCAAAACCCTGCCCAGTTTCTTCGACCTGACCCCTCACCACCGACAGCACCATGACTCATGTCTAACAAAAATCATGAAGGTCTGTATCGAAAATGACATCAGGTCAGAGCTGGATCCTGATTCCTACCATACCCCAATCCTCCACGTACAGCGAACTGAACACCGACACCTAAACCTAGACCTGGCCCCTGGACCTGAAACCTCATCGTCACCAATGACATCACCCACGTCCAGCGCAAACCTGATGTTCAATCACTTCCTCATCCACACATCAGAGCCTGATCCTAATCCTTCCCATAACCATATCTTCCCTGTACACCTTACCAAACACCTATCCCTAACCCTAACCTTGTTTCCTGGTTGAATCCTCACTGACAAAATCGACATCCCCCATGCCTCACTGTAAACCTCCACCTCAATGTCGTCCATGCCATCACGTCAGAGCCAGATCCTAACTCTAAACATAGTCCTATACGTCTGGTACACCTTAGCAAACACAAACCCTAACTGTAGCCCAGGTCTCTTGACCTGACACAACATCACAATTGACATCATTCACGCTTCACCGCAACTCTGAATTACAATCGTACTCTCTAACTCACATCACAGGTGAAACCAAACTCTAACCATAATCTAAACTCCCCATTTGCCTTAAAGAAATCGCAACCCAAATCCTAGCACTAGCCCATGGACCAAACCCTCACTGTCACCTTCGACGTCACCCAGGCTTCACCGTAACCTTGAACTGCAATCTCGTACTCACCCTCACATCAGAGACAGATGCAAACACTGATAGTAACCCTACACTCCCCATTAACCTTAATGAACATGCAACCCTAAAGCAAGCACTTGTCCCTGGACCTTAACCCTTAGAGTCACCATTGACACCACTGAAGGTTATCTTTAAAAATGGATTTAAATCTTGTCCTCACAGTCACATCAGAGACAGTCTCTAACTCTACCTGCAAACCTACCCTCACTGTACACCATTCCATACACCTGATCTGAAACCCTGCCCAGGTCTTCCAACGTGACCCCTCACCACCACCATCACCATCACTCATGTCTAAGAAACATCATGAAAGTCTATCTCGCAATCACCCTCACAATCAGAGCTGGATCCTGACTCTAACCATATCCCTATCCTCCACTTACAGCTAAACCACCACTTAAACTTAACCCTGGACTGCAACCAGGACCTGAAACCTCACTGTCACCATCGATGTTACCCATGCTTCACCATAAACCTGATGTTCAATCTCGTCCTCACCCTCACAACAGAGCCGGATTGTTAGCCTAAACAAAACCATGTGCTCCCTGTACACCTTTCCGAACACCTAACCCTAACCCTAGACCTAGCCCATGGAACTGAACCCTGACAGTCACCATTGACATCACCCAGGCTTCAGCGTAAACCTGATGTTCAATCTCTTCCTCATCCTCACATCAGAGCCCAATTCTAACCCTTCCCATAACCGTATCTTCCCTGTACACCTTACCAAACACCTAACCCTAACCCTAGCCCTAGCCCATGGAATTGAACCTTGACGGTCACCATCGACATCACCCAGGCTTCAGCGTAAACCCGATGTGCAATCCCATCCTCATCCTCACATCAGAGCCCGACTCAAACCCTTCCCATAACCGTATCTTCCCTGTACACCTTACCAAACACCTAACCCTAACCCTAGCCTTGTTCCCTGGACTTACCCCTCACCATCACCATCAATGTCCCCTACGCTTCAATGAAAACCTCGACCTCAATCTATCCCTCAACATCACATCAGAGGTGAATCCTAAGCAAAATGATAAACCAATCCTCCCTGTACACATTACAGGACACCTAACCCTAAACCTAACCTTGTTCACTGGCCTGTACCCTCTCTGTTAAAATAGACATCTCCCATGCGTCACTGTAAACCTCCGTGTCAATCTCACCCTCACCATCACATCAGAGTCACACCCTAACTCCAAACGTAGTCCCGTATGTTCCATACACCTCAGTGAAAACCAACCTTCTCTCTACTGCTGGTCATTTGACATGACCACACAACATCTCAATTGACATCTTCCATGCTTCACCTTAATCCTGAATTACAATCATACTCTCTAACTCACATCAGAGCTGGGCCCTAATGCTAACCATAATCCAAACTCCTCGTTCATGTTAAAGAACTAGTATCCATTAACCTAGCCCTAGCCCATGGATCTGAATCATCACCATCACCATCGATGTCACTGAGAATTAACCATAAACCGAATCTTCAATCTCGTACTCACCCTCACATCAGAGACAGACCCTAACTCTAATTGTAACCCTATCTTCGCCATAAACCTAAACAAACACCCAACCCTAACCCTAGTCTTTGTCCCTGGACATTGTCCCTCAGCGTCACCACTGACTTCACCGAAGGTTCGCTTTATCCATGGATTTAAATCTTGTCTTCGTAATCACTTCAGAGACAGACTCTAACTCTCACCATACATTTACCCTCAATGTTCACCATTTCGTACACCTAATACGATACCCTGCCCACGTCCTTCGCTCTGACCCCTCACCACAAACACCACCATCAAGCATGTCTATCAAAAAGAGTGAATATCATTCTCACAATCACCCTCACTTTAGAGCTGGATCCTGACTCTAACCATATCCCTATCCTCCATGCACAGTTAAACCAACACCGAAACCTAACCCTAGCTTGGCTCCTGGACCTGAAACCGCACAATCACCAACGATGTCACCCAGAATTCTCCGTAAACCCGATGTTCAATCTCGTCCTCAACCGCACTACAGAGCCAGATCATAAGCCTAAATGAAACCATATAGTCCCTGTACACCTTACCAAACACCTAACCCTACCCCTAGCCCTAGCCCATGGACCTAATACCTCACAATCACCATTGACATCACCCAGGCTTCAGCGTAAACCTGATGTTCAATCTCGTCCTGATCCTCACGTCAGAGCCCAATCCGAACCCTTCCCATAACAATATCTCCCCCGTACACCTTGCCAAACACTTAACCCTGAACCTAGCCTTGTTTCCTTGACTTACCCCTCACTGTCACCATCAGCGTCCCCCATGCCTCACTGTAAAACTCCTCGTCAGTGTACCCCTTCACCTCACATCAGAGCTGGATCCTAAGCATAACGATAACCCTCTCCTCCCAGTACAACTTACAGAACACCAAACCCTAACCCTAACCTTGTTCACTGACCAAAACCCTCACCGTCAAAATCGACATCTAACACACCTCACAGTAAACGTCAAGAACAATCTCACCCTTGGGCTCACATCAGAGCTACATCCTAACTTTAAACATAGTCCTGTATGTCCCGTAAAACTTTGAGAACACCAACCCTAACTCGAGTGCTGATCACTAGACCTGACCCCTCAGCATCATATTTGACATCATCCACGCTTCACCTTAAACCTGAATTACAATCATACTCTCTACTTCACATCACACCAGACCCAAATTCTAACTGTAATCTAAACTCCCCATTCGCCTTAAAGAACTACCAACTATAATACTAGCCCTAGCCCATGGATCTAACCTACACCGCCACCTTCGATGTCAACACATGCTTCACCGGTAACTTAAACTTCCATCTCGTCCTTACCCTCATATAAGAGACAGACCCTAAATCAAATCGTAACCCTAACTTCCCCATAAAACTTAAGTTACACCCAAGCCTAACACTAGCCCTTGTCCGTGGACATTGCCCCTCACCATCACCATTGACAACACACAAGGTTCCCTTTAAACATGGATTTAAATCTGGCCCCCTACTCACATCAGAGACAGTCCCAAACTCAAAATGTAACCCTCTCCTCACTGTTCACCGTTCGTACACCTGACCCAAAACCCTGCCCAGTTTCTTCAACCTGACCCCTCACCACCGACAGCACCATGACTCATGTCTAACAAAAATCATGAAGGTCTGTATCGAAAATGACATCAGGTCAGAGCTGGATCCTGATTCCTACCATACCCCAATCCTCCACGTACAGCGAACTGAACACCGACACCTAAACCTAGACCTGGCCCCTGGACCTGAAACCTCATCGTCACCAATGACATCACCCACGTTCAGCGCAAACCTGATGTTCAATCACTTCCTCATCCACACATCAGAGCCTGATCCTAATCCTTCCCATAACCATATCTTCCCTGTACACCTTACCAAGCACCTATCCCTAACCCTAACCTTGTTTCCTGGTTGAATCCTCACTGACAAAATCGACATCCCCCATGCCTCACTGTAAACCTCCACCTCAATGTCGTCCATGCCATCACGTCAGAGCCAGATCCTAACTCTAAACATAGTCCTATACGTCTGGTACACCTTAGCAAACACAAACCCTAACTGTAGCCCAGGTCTCTTGACCTGACACAACATCACAATTGACATCATCCACGCTTCACCTCAACTCTGAATTACAATCGTACTCTCTAACTCACATCACAGGTGAAACCAAGCTCTAACCATAATCTAAACTCCCCATTTGCCTTAAAGAAATCGCAACCCAAATCCTAGCACTAGCCCATGGACCAAACCCTCACTGTCACCTTCGACGTCACCCATGCTTCACCGTAACCTTGAACTGCAATCTCGTACTCACCCTCACATCAGAGACAGATGCAAACACTGATAGTAACCCTACACTCCCCATTAACCTTAATGAACATGCAACCCTAAAGCAAGCACTTGTCCCTGGACCTTAACCCTTAGAGTCACCATTGACACCACTGAAGGTTATCTTTAAAAATGGATTTAAATCTTGTCCTCACAGTCACATCAGAGACAGTCTCTAACTCTACCTGCAAACCTACCCTCACTGTACACCATTCCATACACCTGATCTGAAACCCTGCCCAGGTCTTCCAACGTGACCCCTCACCACCACCATCACCATCACTCATGTCTAAGAAACATCATGAAAGTCTATCTCGCAATCACCCTCACAATCAGAGCTGGATCCTGACTCTAACCATATCCCTATCCTCCACTTACAGCTAAACCACCACTTAAACTTAACCCTGGACTGCAACCAGGACCTGAAACCTCACTGTCACCATCGATGTTACCCATGCTTCACCATAAACCTGATGTTCAATCTCGTCCTCACCCTCACAACAGAGCCGGATTGTTAGCCTAAACAAAACCATGTGCTCCCTGTACACCTTTCCGAACACCTAACCCTAACCCTAGACCTAGCCCATGGAACTGAACCCTGACAGTCACCATCGACATCACCCAGGCTTCAGCGTAAACCTGATGTTCAATCTCTTCCTCATCCTCACATCAGAGCCCAATTCTAACCCTTCCCATAACCGTATCTTCCCTGTCACCTTACCAAACACCTAACCCTAACCCTAGCCCTAGCCCATGGAATTGAACCTTGACGGTCACCATCGACATCACCCAGGCTTCAGCGTAAACCCGATGTGCAATCCCATCCTCATCCTCACATCAGAGCCCGACTCAAACCCTTCCCATAACCGTATCTTCCCTGTACACCTTACCAAACACCTAACCCTAACCCTAGCCTTGTTCCCTGGACTTACCCCTCACCATCACCATCAATGTCCCCTACGCTTCAATGAAAACCTCGACCTCAATCTATCCCTCAACATCACATCAGAGGTGAATCCTAAGCAAAATGATAAACCAATCCTCCCTGTACATATTACAGGACACCTAACCCTAAACCTAACCTTGTTCACTGGCCTGTACCCTCTCTGTTAAAATCGACATCTCCCATGCGTCACTGTAAACCTCCGTGTCAATCTCACCCTCACCATCACATCAGAGTCACACCCTAACTCCAAACGTAGTCCCGTATGTTCCATACACCTCAGTGAAAACCAACCTTCTCTCTACTGCTGGTCATTTGACATGACCACACAACATCTCAATTGACATCTTCCATGCTTCACCTTAATCCTGAATTACAATCATACTCTCTAACTCACATCAGAGCTGGGCCCTAATGCTAACCATAATCCAAACTCCTCGTTCATGTTAAAGAACTAGTATCCATTAACCTAGCCCTAGCCCATGGATCTGAATCATCACCATCACCATCGATGTCACTGAGAATTAACCATAAACCGAATCTTCAATCTCGTACTCACCCTCACATCAGAGACAGACCCTAACTCTAATTGTAACCCTATCTTCGCCATAAACCTAAACAAACACCCAACCCTAACCCTAGTCTTTGTCCCTGGACATTGTCCCTCAGCGTCACCACTGACTTCACCGAAGGTTCGCTTTATCCATGGATTTAAATCTTGTCTTCGTAATCACTTCAGAGACAGACTCTAACTCTCACCATACATTTACCCTCAATGTTCACCATTTCGTACACCTAATACGATACCCTGCCCACGTCCTTCGCTCTGACCCCTCACCACAAACACCACCATCAAGCATGTCTATCAAAAAGAGTGAATATCATTCTCACAATCACCCTCACTTTAGAGCTGGATCCTGACACTAACCATATCCCTATCCTCCATGCACAGTTAAACCAACACCGAAACCTAACCCTAGCTTGGCTCCTGGACCTGAAACCGCACAATCACCAACGATGTCACCCAGAATTCTCCTTAAACCCGATGTTCAATCTCGTCCTCAACCGCACTACAGAGCCAGATCATAAGCCTAAATGAAACCATATAGTCCCTGTACACCTTACCAAACACCTAACCCTACCCCTAGCCCTAGCCCATGGACCTAATACCTCACAATCACCATTGACATCACCCAGGCTTCAGCGTAAACCTGATGTTCAATCTCGTCCTGATCCTCACGTCAGAGCCCAATCCGAACCCTTCCCATAACAATATCTCCCCCGTACACCTTGCCAAACACTTAACCCTGAACCTAGCCTTGTTTCCTTGACTTACCCCTCACTGTCACCATCAGCGTCCCCCATGCCTCACTGTAAAACTCCTCGTCAGTGTACCCCTTCACCTCACATCAGAGCTGGATCCTAAGCATAACGATAACCCTCTCCTCCCAGTACAACTTACAGAACACCAAACCCTAACCCTAACCTTGTTCACTGACCAAAACCCTCACCGTCAAAATCGACATCTAACACACCTCACAGTAAACGTCAAGAACAATCTCACCCTTGGGCTCACATCAGAGCTACATCCTAACTTTAAACATAGTCCTGTATGTCCCGTAAAACTTTGCGAACACCAACCCTAACTCGAGTGCTGATCACTAGACCTGACCCCTCAGCATCATATTTGACATCATCCACGCTTCACCTTAAACCTGAATTACAATCATACTCTCTACTTCACATCACACCAGACCCAAATTCTAACTGTAATCTAAACTCCCCATTCGCCTTAAAGAACTACCAACTATAATACTAGCCCTAGCCCATGGATCTAACCTACACCGCCACCTTCGATGTCAACACATGCTTCACCGGTAACTTAAACTTCCATCTCGTCCTTACCCTCATATAAGAGACAGACCCTAAATCAAATCGTAACTCTAACTTCCCCATAAAACTTAAGTTACACCCAAGCCTAACACTAGCCCTTGTCCGTGGACATTGCCCCTCACCATCACCATTGACAACATACAAGGTTCCCTTTAAACATGGATTTAAATCTGGCCCCCTACTCACATCAGAGACAGTCCCAAACTCAAAATGTAACCCTCTCCTCACTGTTCACCGTTCGTACACCTGACCCAAAACCCTGCCCAGTTTCTTCAACCTGACCCCTCACCACCGACAGCACCATGACTCATGTCTAACAAAAATCATGAAGGTCTGTATCGAAAATGACATCAGGTCAGAGCTGGATCCTGATTCCTACCATACCCCAATCCTCCACGTACAGCGAACTGAACACCGACACCTAAACCTAGACCTGGCCCCTGGACCTGAAACCTCATCGTCACCAATGACATCACCCACGTTCAGCGCAAACCTGATGTTCAATCACTTCCTCATCCACACATCAGAGCCTGATCCTAATCCTTCCCATAACCATATCTTCCCTGTACACCTTACCAAGCACCTATCCCTAACCCTAACCTTGTTTCCTGGTTGAATCCTCACTGACAAAATCGACATCCCCCATGCCTCACTGTAAACCTCCACCTCAATGTCGTCCATGCCATCACGTCAGAGCCAGATCCTAACTCTAAACATAGTCCTATACGTCTGGTACACCTTAGCAAACACAAACCCTAACTGTAGCCCAGGTCTCTTGACCTGACACAACATCACAATTGACATCATCCACGCTTCACCTCAACTCTGAATTACAATCGTACTCTCTAACTCACATCACAGGTGAAACCAAGCTCTAACCATAATCTAAACTCCCCATTTGCCTTAAAGAAATCGCAACCCAAATCCTAGCACTAGCCCATGGACCAAACCCTCACTGTCACCTGGGACGTCACCCAGGCTTCACCGTAACCTTGAACTGCAATCTCGTACTCACCCTCACATCAGAGACAGATGCAAACACTGATAGTAACCCTACACTCCCCATTAACCTTAATGAACATGCAACCCTAAAGCAAGCACTTGTCCCTGGACCTTAACCCTTAGAGTCACCATTGACACCACTGAAGGTTATCTTTAAAAATGGATTTAAATCTTGTCCTCACAGTCACATCAGAGACAGTCTCTAACTCTACCTGCAAACCTACCCTCACTGTACACCATTCCATACACCTGATCTGAAACCCTGCCCAGGTCTTCCAACGTGACCCCTCACCACCACCATCACCATCACTCATGTCTAAGAAACATCATGAAAGTCTATCTCGCAATCACCCTCACAATCAGAGCTGGATCCTGACTCTAACCATATCCCTATCCTCCACTTACAGCTAAACCACCACTTAAACTTAACCCTGGACTGCAACCAGGACCTGAAACCTCACTGTCACCATCGATGTTACCCATGCTTCACCATAAACCTGATGTTCAATCTCGTCCTCACCCTCACAACAGAGCCGGATTGTTAGCCTAAACAAAACCATGTGCTCCCTGTACACCTTTCCGAACACCTAACCCTAACCCTAGACCTAGCCCATGGAACTGAACCCTGACAGTCACCATCGACATCACCCAGGCTTCAGCGTAAACCTGATGTTCAATCTCTTCCTCATCCTCACATCAGAGCCCAATTCTAACCCTTCCCATAACCGTATCTTCCCTGTACACCTTACCAAACACCTAACCCTAACCCTAGCCCTAGCCCATGGAATTGAACCTTGACGGTCACCATCGACATCACCCAGGCTTCAGCGTAAACCCGATGTGCAATCCCATCCTCATCCTCACATCAGAGCCCGACTCAAACCCTTCCCATAACCGTATCTTCCCTGTACACCTTACCAAACACCTAACCCTAACCCTAGCCTTGTTCCCTGGACTTACCCCTCACCATCACCATCAATGTCCCCTACGCTTCAATGAAAACCTCGACCTCAATCTATCCCTCAACATCACATCAGAGGTGAATCCTAAGCAAAATGATAAACCAATCCTCCCTGTACATATTACAGGACACCTAACCCTAAACCTAACCTTGTTCACTGGCCTGTACCCTCTCTGTTAAAATCGACATCTCCCATGCGTCACTGTAAACCTCCGTGTCAATCTCACCCTCACCATCACATCAGAGTCACACCCTAACTCCAAACGTAGTCCCGTATGTTCCATACACCTCAGTGAAAACCAACCTTCTCTCTACTGCTGGTCATTTGACATGACCACACAACATCTCAATTGACATCTTCCATGCTTCACCTTAATCCTGAATTACAATCATACTCTCTAACTCACATCAGAGCTGGGCCCTAATGCTAACCATAATCCAAACTCCTCGTTCATGTTAAAGAACTAGTATCCATTAACCTAGCCCTAGCCCATGGATCTGAATCATCACCATCACCATCGATGTCACTGAGAATTAACCATAAACCGAATCTTCAATCTCGTACTCACCCTCACATCAGAGACAGACCCTAACTCTAATTGTAACCCTATCTTCGCCATAAACCTAAACAAACACCCAACCCTAACCCTAGTCTTTGTCCCTGGACATTGTCCCTCAGCGTCACCACTGACTTCACCGAAGGTTCGCTTTATCCATGGATTTAAATCTTGTCTTCGTAATCACTTCAGAGACAGACTCTAACTCTCACCATACATTTACCCTCAATGTTCACCATTTCGTACACCTAATACGATACCCTGCCCACGTCCTTCGCTCTGACCCCTCACCACAAACACCACCATCAAGCATGTCTATCAAAAAGAGTGAATATCATTCTCACAATCACCCTCACTTTAGAGCTGGATCCTGACTCTAACCATATCCCTATCATCCATGCACAGTTAAACCAACACCGAAACCTAACCCTAGCTTGGCTCCTGGACCTGAAACCGCACAATCACCAACGATGTCACCCAGAATTCTCCGTAAACCCGATGTTCAATCTCGTCCTCAACCGCACTACAGAGCCAGATCATAAGCCTAAATGAAACCATATAGTCCCTGTACACCTTACCAAACACCTAACCCTACCCCTAGCCCTAGCCCATGGACCTAATACCTCACAATCACCATTGACATCACCCAGGCTTCAGCGTAAACCTGATGTTCAATCTCGTCCTGATCCTCACGTCAGAGCCCAATCCGAACCCTTCCCATAACAATATCTCCCCCGTACACCTTGCCAAACACTTAACCCTGAACCTAGCCTTGTTTCCTTGACTTACCCCTCACTGTCACCATCAGCGTCCCCCATGCCTCACTGTAAAACTCCTCCTCAGTGTACCCCTTCACCTCACATCAGAGCTGGATCCTAAGCATAACGATAACCCTCTCCTCCCAGTACAACTTACAGAACACCAAACCCTAACCCTAACCTTGTTCACTGACCAAAACCCTCACCGTCAAAATCGACATCTAACACACCTCACAGTAAACGTCAAGAACAATCTCACCCTTGGGCTCACATCAGAGCTACATCCTAACTTTAAACATAGTCCTGTATGTCCCGTAAAACTTTGCGAACACCAACCCTAACTCGAGTGCTGATCACTAGACCTGACCCCTCAGCATCATATTTGACATCATCCACGCTTCACCTTAAACCTGAATTACAATCATACTCTCTACTTCACATCACACCAGACCCAAATTCTAACTGTAATCTAAACTCCCCATTCGCCTTAAAGAACTACCAACTATAATACTAGCCCTAGCCCATGGATCTAACCTACACCGCCACCTTCGATGTCAACACATGCTTCACCGGTAACTTAAACTTCCATCTCGTCCTTACCCTCATATAAGAGACAGACCCTAAATCAAATCGTAACTCTAACTTCCCCATAAAACTTAAGTTACACCCAAGCCTAACACTAGCCCTTGTCCGTGGACATTGCCCCTCACCATCACCATTGACAACATACAAGGTTCCCTTTAAACATGGATTTAAATCTGGCCCCCTACTCACATCAGAGACAGTCCCAAACTCAAAATGTAACCCTCTCCTCACTGTTCACCGTTCGTACACCTGACCCAAAACCCTGCCCAGTTTCTTCAACCTGACCCCTCACCACCGACAGCACCATGACTCATGTCTAACAAAAATCATGAAGGTCTGTATCGAAAATGACATCAGGTCAGAGCTGGATCCTGATTCCTACCATACCCCAATCCTCCACGTACAGCGAACTGAACACCGACACCTAAACCTAGACCTGGCCCCTGGACCTGAAACCTCATCGTCACCAATGACATCACCCACGTTCAGCGCAAACCTGATGTTCAATCACTTCCTCATCCACACATCAGAGCCTGATCCTAATCCTTCCCATAACCATATCTTCCCTGTACACCTTACCAAGCACCTATCCCTAACCCTAACCTTGTTTCCTGGTTGAATCCTCACTGACAAAATCGACATCCCCCATGCCTCACTGTAAACCTCCACCTCAATGTCGTCCATGCCATCACGTCAGAGCCAGATCCTAACTCTAAACATAGTCCTATACGTCTGGTACACCTTAGCAAACACAAACCCTAACTGTAGCCCAGGTCTCTTGACCTGACACAACATCACAATTGACATCATCCACGCTTCACCTCAACTCTGAATTACAATCGTACTCTCTAACTCACATCACAGGTGAAACCAAGCTCTAACCATAATCTAAACTCCCCATTTGCCTTAAAGAAATCGCAACCCAAATCCTAGCACTAGCCCATGGACCAAACGCTCACTGTCACCTTCGACGTCACCCAGGCTTCACCGTAACCTTGAACTGCAATCTCGTACTCACCCTCACATCAGAGACAGATGCAAACACTGATAGTAACCCTACACTCCCCATTAACCTTAATGAACATGCAACCCTAAAGCAAGCACTTGTCCCTGGACCTTAACCCTTAGAGTCACCATTGACACCACTGAAGGTTATCTTTAAAAATGGATTTAAATCTTGTCCTCACAGTCACATCAGAGACAGTCTCTAACTCTACCTGCAAACCTACCCTCACTGTACACCATTCCATACACCTGATCTGAAACCCTGCCCAGGTCTTCCAACGTGACCCCTCACCACCACCATCACCATCACTCATGTCTAAGAAACATCATGAAAGTCTATCTCGCAATCACCCTCACAATCAGAGCTGGATCCTGACTCTAACCATATCCCTATCCTCCACTTACAGCTAAACCACCACTTAAACTTAACCCTGGACTGCAACCAGGACCTGAAACCTCACTGTCACCATCGATGTTACCCATGCTTCACCATAAACCTGATGTTCAATCTCGTCCTCACCCTCACAACAGAGCCGGATTGTTAGCCTAAACAAAACCATGTGCTCCCTGTACACCTTTCCGAACACCTAACCCTAACCCTAGACCTAGCCCATGGAACTGAACCCTGACAGTCACCATCGACATCACCCAGGCTTCAGCGTAAACCTGATGTTCAATCTCTTCCTCATCCTCACATCAGAGCCCAATTCTAACCCTTCCCATAACCGTATCTTCCCTGTACACCTTACCAAACACCTAACCCTAACCCTAGCCCTAGCCCATGGAATTGAACCTTGACGGTCACCATCGACATCACCCAGGCTTCAGCGTAAACCCGATGTGCAATCCCATCCTCATCCTCACATCAGAGCCCGACTCAAACCCTTCCCATAACCGTATCTTCCCTGTACACCTTACCAAACACCTAACCCTAACCCTAGCCTTGTTCCCTGGACTTACCCCTCACCATCACCATCAATGTCCCCTACGCTTCAATGAAAACCTCGACCTCAATCTATCCCTCAACATCACATCAGAGGTGAATCCTAAGCAAAATGATAAACCAATCCTCCCTGTACATATTACAGGACACCTAACCCTAAACCTAACCTTGTTCACTGGCCTGTACCCTCTCTGTTAAAATCGACATCTCCCATGCGTCACTGTAAACCTCCGTGTCAATCTCACCCTCACCATCACATCAGAGTCACACCCTAACTCCAAACGTAGTCCCGTATGTTCCATACACCTCAGTGAAAACCAACCTTCTCTCTACTGCTGGTCATTTGACATGACCACACAACATCTCAATTGACATCTTCCATGCTTCACCTTAATCCTGAATTACAATCATACTCTCTAACTCACATCAGAGCTGGGCCCTAATGCTAACCATAATCCAAACTCCTCGTTCATGTTAAAGAACTAGTATCCATTAACCTAGCCCTAGCCCATGGATCTGAATCATCACCATCACCATCGATGTCACTGAGAATTAACCATAAACCGAATCTTCAATCTCGTACTCACCCTCACATCAGAGACAGACCCTAACTCTAATTGTAACCCTATCTTCGCCATAAACCTAAACAAACACCCAACCCTAACCCTAGTCTTTGTCCCTGGACATTGTCCCTCAGCGTCACCACTGACTTCACCGAAGGTTCGCTTTATCCATGGATTTAAATCTTGTCTTCGTAATCACTTCAGAGACAGACTCTAACTCTCACCATACATTTACCCTCAATGTTCACCATTTCGTACACCTAATACGATACCCTGCCCACGTCCTTCGCTCTGACCCCTCACCACAAACACCACCATCAAGCATGTCTATCAAAAAGAGTGAATATCATTCTCACAATCACCCTCACTTTAGAGCTGGATCCTGACACTAACCATATCCCTATCCTCCATGCACAGTTAAACCAACACCGAAACCTAACCCTAGCTTGGCTCCTGGACCTGAAACCGCACAATCACCAACGATGTCACCCAGAATTCTCCGTAAACCCGATGTTCAATCTCGTCCTCAACCGCACTACAGAGCCAGATCATAAGCCTAAATGAAACCATATAGTCCCTGTACACCTTACCAAACACCTAACCCTACCCCTAGCCCTAGCCCATGGACCTAATACCTCACAATCACCATTGACATCACCCAGGCTTCAGCGTAAACCTGATGTTCAATCTCGTCCTGATCCTCACGTCAGAGCCCAATCCGAACCCTTCCCATAACAATATCTCCCCCGTACACCTTGCCAAACACTTAACCCTGAACCTAGCCTTGTTTCCTTGACTTACCCCTCACTGTCACCATCAGCGTCCCCCATGCCTCACTGTAAAACTCCTCGTCAGTGTACCCCTTCACCTCACATCAGAGCTGGATCCTAAGCATAACGATAACCCTCTCCTCCCAGTACAACTTACAGAACACCAAACCCTAACCCTAACCTTGTTCACTGACCAAAACCCTCACCGTCAAAATCGACATCTAACACACCTCACAGTAAACGTCAAGAACAATCTCACCCTTGGGCTCACATCAGAGCTACATCCTAACTTTAAACATAGTCCTGTATGTCCCGTAAAACTTTGCGAACACCAACCCTAACTCGAGTGCTGATCACTAGACCTGACCCCTCAGCATCATATTTGACATCATCCACGCTTCACCTTAAACCTGAATTACAATCATACTCTCTACTTCACATCACACCAGACCCAAATTCTAACTGTAATCTAAACTCCCCATTCGCCTTAAAGAACTACCAACTATAATACTAGCCCTAGCCCATGGATCTAACCTACACCGCCACCTTCGATGTCAACACATGCTTCACCGGTAACTTAAACTTCCATCTCGTCCTTACCCTCATATAAGAGACAGACCCTAAATCAAATCGTAACCCTAACTTCCCCATAAAACTTAAGTTACACCCAAGCCTAACACTAGCCCTTGTCCGTGGACATTGCCCCTCACCATCACCATTGACAACACACAAGGTTCCCTTTAAACATGGATTTAAATCTGGCCCCCTACTCACATCAGAGACAGTCCCAAACTCAAAATGTAACCCTCTCCTCACTGTTCACCGTTCGTACACCTGACCCAAAACCCTGCCCAGTTTCCTCAACCTGACCCCTCACCACCGACAGCACCATGACTCATGTCTAACAAAAATCATGAAGGTCTGTATCGAAAATGACATCAGGTCAGAGCTGGATCCTGATTCCTACCATACCCCAATCCTCCACGTACAGCGAACTGAACACCGACACCTAAACCTAGACCTGGCCCCTGGACCTGAAACCTCATCGTCACCAATGACATCACCCACGTTCAGCGCAAACCTGATGTTCAATCACTTCCTCATCCACACATCAGAGCCTGATCCTAATCCTTCCCATAACCATATCTTCCCTGTACACCTTACCAAGCACCTATCCCTAACCCTAACCTTGTTTCCTGGTTGAATCCTCACTGACAAAATCGACATCCCCCATGCCTCACTGTAAACCTCCACCTCAATGTCGTCCATGCCATCACGTCAGAGCCAGATCCTAACTCTAAACATAGTCCTATACGTCTGGTACACCTTAGCAAACACAAACCCTAACTGTAGCCCAGGTCTCTTGACCTGACACAACATCACAATTGACATCATCCACGCTTCACCTCAACTCTGAATTACAATCGTACTCTCTAACTCACATCACAGGTGAAACCAAGCTCTAACCATAATCTAAACTCCCCATTTGCCTTAAAGAAATCGCAACCCAAATCCTAGCACTAGCCCATGGACCAAACCCTCACTGTCACCTTCGACGTCACCCAGGCTTCACCGTAACCTTGAACTGCAATCTCGTACTCACCCTCACATCAGAGACAGATGCAAACACTGATAGTAACCCTACACTCCCCATTAACCTTAATGAACATGCAACCCTAAAGCAAGCACTTGTCCCTGGACCTTAACCCTTAGAGTCACCATTGACACCACTGAAGGTTATCTTTAAAAATGGATTTAAATCTTGTCCTCACAGTCACATCAGAGACAGTCTCTAACTCTACCTGCAAACCTACCCTCACTGTACACCATTCCATACACCTGATCTGAAACCCTGCCCAGGTCTTCCAACGTGACCCCTCACCACCACCATCACCATCACTCATGTCTAAGAAACATCATGAAAGTCTATCTCGCAATCACCCTCACAATCAGAGCTGGATCCTGACTCTAACCATATCCCTATCCTCCACTTACAGCTAAACCACCACTTAAACTTAACCCTGGTCTGCAACCAGGACCTGAAACCTCACTGTCACCATCGATGTTACCCATGCTTCACCATAAACCTGATGTTCAATCTCGTCCTCACCCTCACAACAGAGCCGGATTGTTAGCCTAAACAAAACCATGTGCTCCCTGTACACCTTTCCGAACACCTAACCCTAACCCTAGACCTAGCCCATGGAACTGAAACCTGACAGTCACCATCGACATCACCCAGGCTTCAGCGTAAACCTGATGTTCAATCTCTTCCTCATCCTCACATCAGAGCCCAATTCTAACCCTTCCCATAACCGTATCTTCCCTGTACACCTTACCAAACACCTAACCCTAACCCTAGCCCTAGCCCATGGAATTGAACCTTGACGGTCACCATCGACATCACCCAGGCTTCAGCGTAAACCCGATGTGCAATCCCATCCTCATCCTCACATCAGAGCCCGACTCAAACCCTTCCCATAACCGTATCTTCCCTGTACACCTTACCAAACACCTAACCCTAACCCTAGCCTTGTTCCCTGGACTTACCCCTCACCATCACCATCAATGTCCCCTACGCTTCAATGAAAACCTCGACCTCAATCTATCCCTCAACATCACATCAGAGGTGAATCCTAAGCAAAATGATAAACCAATCCTCCCTGTACACATTACAGGACACCTAACCCTAAACCTAACCTTGTTCACTGGCCTGTACCCTCTCTGTTAAAATCGACATCTCCCATGCGTCACTGTAAACCTCCGTGTCAATCTCACCCTCACCATCACATCAGAGTCACACCCTAACTCCAAACGTAGTCCCGTATGTTCCATACACCTCAGTGAAAACCAACCTTCTCTCTACTGCTGGTCATTTGACATGACCACACAACATCTCAATTGACATCTTCCATGCTTCACCTTAATCCTGAATTACAATCATACTCTCTAACTCACATCAGAGCTGGGCCCTAATGCTAACCATAATCCAAACTCCTCGTTCATGTTAAAGAACTAGTATCCATTAACCTAGCCCTAGCCCATGGATCTGAATCATCACCATCACCATCGATGTCACTGAGAATTAACCATAAACTGGATCTTCAATCTCGTACTCACCCTCACATCAGAGACAGACCCTAACTCTAATTGTAACCCTATCTTCGCCATAAACCTAAACAAACACCCAACCCTAACCCAAGTCTTTGTCCCTGGACATTGTCCCTCAGCGTCACCACTGACTTCACCGAAGGTTCGCTTTATCCATGGATTTAAATCTTGTCTTCGTAATCACTTCAGAGACAGACTCTAACTCTCACCATACATTTACCCTCAATGTTCACCATTTCGTACACCTAATACGATACCCTGCCCACGTCCTTCGCTCTGACCCCTCACCACAAACACCACCATCAAGCATGTCTATCAAAAAGAGTGAATATCATTCTCACAATCACCCTCACTTTAGAGCTGGATCCTGACTCTAACCATATCCCTATCCTCCATGCACAGTTAAACCAACACCGAAACCTAACCCTAGCTTGGCTCCTGGACCTGAAACCGCACAATCACCAACGATGTCACCCAGAATTCTCCGTAAACCCGATGTTCAATCTCGTCCTCAACCGCACTACAGAGCCAGATCATAAGCCTAAATGAAACCATATAGTCCCTGTACACCTTACCAAACACCTAACCCTACCCCTAGCCCTAGCCCATGGACCTAATACCTCACAATCACCATTGACATCACCCAGGCTTCAGCGTAAACCTGATGTTCAATCTCGTCCTGATCCTCACGTCAGAGCCCAATCCGAACCCTTCCCATAACAATATCTCCCCCGTACACCTTGCCAAACACTTAACCCTGAACCTAGCCTTGTTTTCTTGACTTACCCCTCACTGTCACCATCAGCGTCCCCCATGCCTCACTGTAAAACTCCTCGTCAGTGTACCCCTTCACCTCACATCAGAGCTGGATCCTAAGCATAACGATAACCCTCTCCTCCCAGTACAACTTACAGAACACCAAACCCTAACCCTAACCTTGTTCACTGACCAAAACCCTCACCGTCAAAATCGACATCTAACACACCTCACAGTAAACGTCAAGAACAATCTCACCCTTGGGCTCACATCAGAGCTACATCCTAACTTTAAACATAGTCCTGTATGTCCCGTAAAACTTTGCGAACACCAACCCTAACTCGAGTGCTGATCACTAGACCTGACCCCTCAGCATCATATTTGACATCATCCACGCTTCACCTTAAACCTGAATTACAATCATACTCTCTACTTCACATCACACCAGACCCAAATTCTAACTGTAATCTAAACTCCCCATTCGCCTTAAAGAACTACCAACTATAATACTAGCCCTAGCCCATGGATCTAACCTACACCGCCACCTTCGATGTCAACACATGCTTCACCGGTAACTTAAACTTCCATCTCGTCCTTACCCTCATATAAGAGACAGACCCTAAATCAAATCGTAACCCTAACTTCCCCATAAAACTTAAGTTACACCCAAGCCTAACACTAGCCCTTGTCCGTGGACATTGCCCCTCACCATCACCATTGACAACACACAAGGTTCCCTTTAAACATGGATTTAAATCTGGCCCCCTACTCACATCAGAGACAGTCCCAAACTCAAAATGTAACCCTCTCCTCACTGTTCACCGTTCGTACACCTGACCCAAAACCCTGCCCAGTTTCTTCGACCTGACCCCTCACCACCGACAGCACCATGACTCATGTCTAACAAAAATCATGAAGGTCTGTATCGAAAATGACATCAGGTCAGAGCTGGATCCTGATTCCTACCATACCCCAATCCTCCACGTACAGCGAACTGAACACCGACACCTAAACCTAGACCTGGCCCCTGGACCTGAAACCTCATCGTCACCAATGACATCACCCACGTTCAGCGCAAACCTGATGTTCAATCACTTCCTCATCCACACATCAGAGCCTGATCCTAATCCTTCCCATAACCATATCTTCCCTGTACACCTTACCAAGCACCTATCCCTAACCCTAACCTTGTTTCCTGGTTGAATCCTCACTGACAAAATCGACATCCCCCATGCCTCACTGTAAACCTCCACCTCAATGTCGTCCATGCCATCACGTCAGAGCCAGATCCTAACTCTAAACATAGTCCTATACGTCTGGTACACCTTAGCAAACACAAACCCTAACTGTAGCCCAGGTCTCTTGACCTGACACAACATCACAATTGACATCATCCACGCTTCACCTCAACTCTGAATTACAATCGTACTCTCTAACTCACATCACAGGTGAAACCAAGCTCTAACCATAATCTAAACTCCCCATTTGCCTTAAAGAAATCGCAACCCAAATCCTAGCACTAGCCCATGGACCAAACCCTCACTGTCACCTTCGACCTCACCCAGGCTTCACCGTAACCTTGTACTGCATTCTCCTACTCACCCTCACATCAGAGACAAATGCAAACACTGATAGGAACCCTACACTCCCCATTAACCTTAATGAACATGCAACCCTAAAGCAAGCACTTGTCCCTGGACCTTAACCCTTAGAGTCACCATTGACACCACTGAAGGTTATCTTTAAAAATGGATTTAAATCTTGTCCTCACAGTCACATCAGAGACAGTCTCTAACTCTACCTGCAAACCTACCCTCACTGTACACCATTCCATACACCTGATCTGAAACCCTGCCCAGGTCTTCCAACGTGACCCCTCACCACCACCATCACCATCACTCATGTCTAAGAAACATCATGAAAGTCTATCTCGCAATCACCCTCACAATCAGAGCTGGATCCTGACTCTAACCATATCCCTATCCTCCACTTACAGCTAAACCACCACTTAAACTTAACCCTGGACTGCAACCAGGACCTGAAACCTCACTGTCACCATCGATGTTACCCATGCTTCACCATAAACCTGATGTTCAATCTCGTCCTCACCCTCACAACAGAGCCGGATTGTTAGCCTAAACAAAACCATGTGCTCCCTGTACACCTTTCCGAACACCTAACCCTAACCCTAGACCTAGCCCATGGAACTGAAACCTGACAGTCACCATCGACATCACCCAGGCTTCAGCGTAAACCTGATGTTCAATCTCTTCCTCATCCTCACATCAGAGCCCAATTCTAACCCTTCCCATAACCGTATCTTCCCTGTACACCTTACCAAACACCTAACCCTAACCCTAGCCCTAGCCCATGGAATTGAACCTTGACGGTCACCATCGACATCACCCAGGCTTCAGCGTAAACCCGATGTGCAATCCCATCCTCATCCTCACATCAGAGCCCGACTCAAACCCTTCCCATAACCGTATCTTCCCTGTACACCTTACCAAACACCGAACCCTAACCCTAGCCTTGTTCCCTGGACTTACCCCTCACCATCACCATCAATGTCCCCTACGCTTCAATGAAAACCTCGTCGTCAATCTATCCCTCAACATCACATCAGAGGTGAATCCTAAGCAAAATGATAAACCAATCCTCCCTGTACACATTACAGGACACCTAACCCTAAACCTAACCTTGTTCACTGGCCTGTACCCTCTCTGTTAAAATCGACATCTCCCATGCGTCACTGTAAACCTCCGTGTCAATCTCACCCTCACCATCACATCAGAGTCACACCCTAACTCCAAACGTAGTCCCGTATGTTCCATACACCTCAGTGAAAACCAACCTTCTCTCTACTGCTGGTCATTTGACATGACCACACAACATCTCAATTGACATCTTCCATGCTTCACCTTAATCCTGAATTACAATCATACTCTCTAACTCACATCAGAGCTGGGCCCTAATGCTAACCATAATCCAAACTCCTCGTTCATGTTAAAGAACTAGTATCCATTAACCTAGCCCTAGCCCATGGATCTGAATCATCACCATCACCATCGATGTCACTGAGAATTAACCATAAACTGGATCTTCAATCTCGTACTCACCCTCACATCAGAGACAGACCCTAACTCTAATTGTAACCCTATCTTCGCCATAAACCTAAACAAACACCCAACCCTAACCCAAGTCTTTGTCCCTGGACATTGTCCCTCAGCGTCACCACTGACTTCACCGAAGGTTCGCTTTATCCATGGATTTAAATCTTGTCTTCGTAATCACTTCAGAGACAGACTCTAACTCTCACCATACATTTACCCTCAATGTTCACCATTTCGTACACCTAATACGATACCCTGCCCACGTCCTTCGCTCTGACCCCTCACCACAAACACCACCATCAAGCATGTCTATCAAAAAGAGTGAATATCATTCTCACAATCACCCTCACTTTAGAGCTGGATCCTGACTCTAACCATATCCCTATCCTCCATGCACAGTTAAACCAACACCGAAACCTAACCCTAGCTTGGCTCCTGGACCTGAAACCGCACAATCACCAACGATGTCACCCAGAATTCTCCGTAAACCCGATGTTCAATCTCGTCCTCAACCGCACTACAGAGCCAGATCATAAGCCTAAATGAAACCATATAGTCCCTGTACACCTTACCAAACACCTAACCCTACCCCTAGCCCTAGCCCATGGACCTAATACCTCACAATCACCATTGACATCACCCAGGCTTCAGCGTAAACCTGATGTTCAATCTCGTCCTGATCCTCACGTCAGAGCCCAATCCGAACCCTTCCCATAACAATATCTCCCCCGTACACCTTGCCAAACACTTAACCCTGAACCTAGCCTTGTTTCCTTGACTTACCCCTCACTGTCACCATCAGCGTCCCCCATGCCTCACTGTAAAACTCCTCGTCAGTGTACCCCTTCACCTCACATCAGAGCTGGATCCTAAGCATAACGATAACCCTCTCCTCCCAGTACAACTTACAGAACACCAAACCCTAACCCTAACCTTGTTCACTGACCAAAACCCTCACCGTCAAAATCGACATCTAACACACCTCACAGTAAACGTCAAGAACAATCTCACCCTTGGGCTCACATCAGAGCTACATCCTAACTTTAAACATAGTCCTGTATGTCCCGTAAAACTTTGCGAACACCAACCCTAACTCGAGTGCTGATCACTAGACCTGACCCCTCAGCATCATATTTGACATCATCCACGCTTCACCTTAAACCTGAATTACAATCATACTCTCTACTTCACATCACACCAGACCCAAATTCTAACTGTAATCTAAACTCCCCATTCGCCTTAAAGAACTACCAACTATAATACTAGCCCTAGCCCATGGATCTAACCTACACCGCCACCTTCGATGTCAACACATGCTTCACCGGTAACTTAAACTTCCATCTCGTCCTTACCCTCATATAAGAGACAGACCCTAAATCAAATCGTAACCCTAACTTCCCCATAAAACTTAAGTTACACCCAAGCCTAACACTAGCCCTTGTCCGTGGACATTGCCCCTCACCATCACCATTGACAACACACAAGGTTCCCTTTAAACATGGATTTAAATCTGGCCCCCTACTCACATCAGAGACAGTCCCAAACTCAAAATGTAACCCTCTCCTCACTGTTCACCGTTCGTACACCTGACCCAAAACCCTGCCCAGTTTCTTCAACCTGACCCCTCACCACCGACAGCACCATGACTCATGTCTAACAAAAATCATGAAGGTCTGTATCGAAAATGACATCAGGTCAGAGCTGGATCCTGATTCCTACCATACCCCAGTCCTCCACGTACAGCGAACTGAACACCGACACCTAAACCTAGACCTGGCCCCGGACCTGAAACCTCATCGTCACCAATGACATCACCCACGTCCAGCGCAAACCTGATGTTCAATCACTTCCTCATCCACACATCAGAGCCTGATCCTAATCCTTCCCATAACCATATCTTCCCTGTACACCTTACCAAACACCTATCCCTAACCCTAACCTTGTTTCCTGGTTGAATCCTCACTGACAAAATCGACATCCCCCATGCCTCACTGTAAACCTCCACCTCAATGTCGTCCATGCCATCACGTCAGAGCCAGATCCTAACTCTAAACATAGTCCTATACGTCTGGTACACCTTAGCAAACACAAACCCTAACTGTAGCCCAGGTCTCTTGACCTGACACAACATCACAATTGACATCATTCACGCTTCACCTCAACTCTGAATTACAATCGTACTCTCTAACTCACATCACAGGTGAAACCAAACTCTAACCATAATCTAAACTCCCCATTTGCCTTAAAGAAATCACAACCCAAATCCTAGCACTAGCCCATGGACCAAACCCTCACTGTCACCTTCGACGTCACCCAGGCTTCACCGTAACCTTGAACTGCAATCTCGTACTCACCCTCACATCAGAGACAGATGCAAACACTGATAGTAACCCTACACTCCCCATTAACCTTAATGAACATGCAACCCTAAAGCAAGCACTTGTCCCTGGACCTTAACCCTTAGAGTCACCATTGACACCACTGAAGGTTATCTTTAAAAATGGATTTAAATCTTGTCCTCACAGTCACATCAGAGACAGTCTCTAACTCTACCTGCAAACCTACCCTCACTGTACACCATTCCATACACCTGATCTGAAACCCTGCCCAGGTCTTCCAACGTGACCCCTCACCACCACCATCACCATCACTCATGTCTAAGAAACATCATGAAAGTCTATCTCGCAATCACCCTCACAATCAGAGCTGGATCCTGACTCTAACCATATCCCTATCCTCCACTTACAGCTAAACCACCACTTAAACTTAACCCTGGACTGCAACCAGGGCCTGAAACCTCACTGTCACCATCGATGTTACCCATGCTTCACCATAAACCTGATGTTCAATCTCGTCCTCACCCTCACAACAGAGCCGGATTGTTAGCCTAAACAAAACCATGTGCTCCCTGTACACCTTTCCGAACACCTAACCCTAACCCTAGACCTAGCCCATGGAACTGAACCCTGACAGTCACCATCGACATCACCCAGGCTTCAGCGTAAACCTGATGTTCAATCTCTTCCTCATCCTCACATCAGAGCCCAATTCTAACCCTTCCCATAACCGTATCTTCCCTGTACACCTTACCAAACACCTAACCCTAACCCTAGCCCTAGCCCATGGAATTGAACCTTGACGGTCACCATCGACATCACCCAGGCTTCAGCGTAAACCCGATGTGCAATCCCATCCTCATCCTCACATCAGAGCCCGACTCAAACCCTTCCCATAACCGTATCTTCCCTGTACACCTTACCAAACACCTAACCCTAACCCTAGCCTTGTTCCCTGGACTTACCCCTCACCATCACCATCAATGTCCCCTACGCTTCAATGAAAACCTCGACCTCAATCTATCCCTCAACATCACATCAGAGGTGAATCCTAAGCAAAATGATAAACCAATCCTCCCTGTACACATTACAGGACACCTAACCCTAAACCTAACCTTGTTCACTGGCCTGTACCCTCTCTGTTAAAATCGACATCTCCCATGCGTCACTGTAAACCTCCGTGTCAATCTCACCCTCACCATCACATCAGAGTCACACCCTAACTCCAAACGTAGTCCCGTATGTTCCATACAGCTCAGTGAAAACCAACCTTCTCTCTACTGCTGGTCATTTGACATGACCACACAACATCTCAATTGACATCTTCCATGCTTCACCTTAATCCTGAATTACAATCATACTCTCTAACTCACATCAGAGCTGGGCCCTAATGCTAACCATAATCCAAACTCCTCGTTCATGTTAAAGAACTAGTATCCATTAACCTAGCCCTAGCCCATGGATCTGAATCATCACCATCACCATCGATGTCACTGAGAATTAACCATAAACCGAATCTTCAATCTCGTACTCACCCTCACATCAGAGACAGACCCTAACTCTAATTGTAACCCTATCTTCGCCATAAACCTAAACAAACACCCAACCCTAACCCTAGTCTTTGTCCCTGGACATTGTCCCTCAGCGTCACCACTGACTTCACCGAAGGTTCGCTTTATCCATGGATTTAAATCTTGTCTTCGTAATCACTTCAGAGACAGACTCTAACTCTCACCATACATTTACCCTCAATGTTCACCATTTCGTACACCTAATACGATACCCTGCCCACGTCCTTCGCTCTGACCCCTCACCACAAACACCACCATCAAGCATGTCTATCAAAAAGAGTGAATATCATTCTCACAATCACCCTCACTTTAGAGCTGGATCCTGACTCTAACCATATCCCTATCCTCCATGCACAGTTAAACCAACACCGAAACCTAACCCTAGCTTGGCTCCTGGACCTGAAACCGCACAATCACCAACGATGTCACCCAGAATTCTCCGTAAACCCGATGTTCAATCTCGTCCTCAACCGCACTACAGAGCCAGATCATAAGCCTAAATGAAACCATATAGTCCCTGTACACCTTACCAAACACCTAACCCTACCCCTAGCCCTAGCCCATGGACCTAATACCTCACAATCACCATTGACATCACCCAGGCTTCAGCGTAAACCTGATGTTCAATCTCGTCCTGATCCTCACGTCAGAGCCCAATCCGAACCCTTCCCATAACAATATCTCCCCCGTACACCTTGCCAAACACTTAACCCTGAACCTAGCCTTGTTTCCTTGACTTACCCCTCACTGTCACCATCAGCGTCCCCCATGCCTCACTGTAAAACTCCTCGTCAGTGTACCCCTTCACCTCACATCAGAGCTGGATCTTAAGCATAACGATAACCCTCTCCTCCCAGTACAACTTACAGAACACCAAACCCTAACCCTAACCTTGTTCACTGACCAAAACCCTCACCGTCAAAATCGACATCTAACACACCTCACAGTAAACGTCAAGAACAATCTCACCCTTGGGCTCACATCAGAGCTACATCCTAACTTTAAACATAGTCCTGTATGTCCCGTAAAACTTTGCGAACACCAACCCTAACTCGAGTGCTGATCACTAGACCTGACCCCTCAGCATCATATTTGACATTATCCACGCTTCACCTTAAACCTGAATTACAATCATACTCTCTACTTCACATCACACCAGACCCAAATTCTAACTGTAATCTAAACTCCCCATTCGCCTTAAAGAACTACCAACTATAATACTAGCCTTAGCCCATGGATCTAACCTACACCGCCACCTTCGATGTCAACACATGCTTCACCGGTAACTTAAACTTCCATTTCGTCCTTACCCTCATATAAGAGACAGACCCTAAATCAAATCGTAACCCTAACTTCCCCATAAAACTTAAGTTACACCCAAGCCTAACACTAGCCCTTGTCCGTGGACATTGCCCCTCACCATCACCATTGACAACACACAAGGTTCCCTTTAAACATGGATTTAAATCTGGCCCCCTACTCACATCAGAGACAGTCCCAAACTCAAAATGTAACCCTATCTTCACTGTTCACCGTTCGTACACCTGAACCAAAACCCTGCCCAGTTTCTTCAACCTGACCCCTCACCACCGACAGCACCATGACTCATGTCTAACAAAAATCATGAAGGTCTGTATCGAAAATGACATCAGGTCAGAGCTGTCTCCTGATTCCTACCATACCCCAATCCTCCACGTACAGCGAACTGAACACCGACACCTAAACCTAGACCTGGCCCCTGGACCTGAAACCTCATCGTCACCAATGACATCACCCACGTTCAGCGCAAACCTGATGTTCAATCACTTCCTCATCCACACATCAGAGCCTGATCCTAATCCTTCCCATAACCATATCTTCCCTGTACACCTTACCAAGCACCTATCCCTAACCCTAACCTTGTTTCCTGGTTGAATCCTCACTGACAAAATCGACATCCCCCATGCCTCACTGTAAACCTCCACCTCAATGTCGTCCATGCCATCACGTCAGAGCCAGATCCTAACTCTAAACATAGTCCTATACGTCTGGTACACCTTAGCAAACACAAACCCTAACTGTAGCCCAGGTCTCTTGACCTGACACAACATCACAATTGACATCATTCACGCTTCACCTCAACTCTGAATTACAATCGTACTCTCTAACTCACATCACAGGTGAAACCAAGCTCTAACCATAATCTAAACTCCCCATTTGCCTTAAAGAAATCGCAACCCAAATCCTAGCACTAGCCCATGGACCAAACCCTCACTGTCACCTTCGACGTCACCCAGGCTTCACCGTAACCTTGAACTGCAATCTCGTACTCACCCTCACATCAGAGACAGATGCAAACACTGATAGTAACCCTACACTCCCCATTAACCTTAATGAACATGCAACCCTAAAGCAAGCACTTGTCCCTGGACCTTAACCCTTAGAGTCACCATTGACACCACTGAAGGTTATCTTTAAAAATGGATTTAAATCTTGTCCTCACAGTCACATCAGAGACAGTCTCTAACTCTACCTGCAAACCTACCCTCACTGTACACCATTCCATACACCTGATCTGAAACCCTGCCCAGGTCTTCCAACGTGACCCCTCACCACCACCATCACCATCACTCATGTCTAAGAAACATCATGAAAGTCTATCTCGCAATCACCCTCACAATCAGAGCTGGATCCTGACTCTAACCATATCCCTATCCTCCACTTACAGCTAAACCACCACTTAAACTTAACCCTGGACTGCAACCAGGACCTGAAACCTCACTGTCACCATCGATGTTACCCATGCTTCACCATAAACCTGATGTTCAATCTCGTCCTCACCCTCACAACAGAGCCGGATTGTTAGCCTAAACAAAACCATGTGCTCCCTGTACACCTTTCCGAACACCTAACCCTAACCCTAGACCTAGCCCATGGAACTGAACCCTGACAGTCACCATCGACATCACCCAGGCTTCAGCGTAAACCTGATGTTCAATCTCTTCCTCATCCTCACATCAGAGCCGAATTCTAACCCTTCCCATAACCGTATCTTCCCTGTACACCTTACCAAACACCTAACCCTAACCCTAGCCCTAGCCCATGGAATTGAACCTTGACGGTCACCATCGACATCACCCAGGCTTCAGCGTAAACCCGATGTGCAATCCCATCCTCATCCTCACATCAGAGCCCGACTCAAACCCTTCCCATAACCGTATCTTCCCTGTACACCTTACCAATCACCTTACCCTAACCCTAGCCTTGTTCCCTGGACTTACCCCTCACCATCACCATCAATGTCCCCTACGCTTCAATGAAAACCTCGACCTCAATCTATCCCTCAACATCACATCAGAGGTGAATCCTAAGCAAAATGATAAACCAATCCTCCCTGTACACATTACAGGACACCTAACCCTAAACCTAACCTTGTTCACTGGCCTGTACCCTCTCTGTTAAAATCGACATCTCCCATGCGTCACTGTAAAACTCCGTGTCAATCTCACCCTCACCATCACATCAGAGTCACACCCTAACTCCAAACGTAGTCCCGTATGTTCCATACACCTCAGTGAAAACCAACCTTCTCTCTACTGCTGGTCATTTGACATGACCACACAACATCTCAATTGACATCTTCCATGCTTCACCTTAATCCTGAATTACAATCATACTCTCTAACTCACATCAGAGCTGGGCCCTAATGCTAACCATAATCCAAACTCCTCGTTCATGTTAAAGAACTAGTATCCATTAACCTAGCCCTAGCCCATGGATCTGAATCATCACCATCACCATCGATGTCACTGAGAATTAACCATAAACTGGATCTTCAATCTCGTACTCACCCTCACATCAGAGACAGACCCTAACTCTAATTGTAACCCTATCTTCGCCATAAACCTAAACAAACACCCAAACCTAACCCTAGTCTTTGTCCCTGGACATTGTCCCTCAGCGTCACCACTGACTTCACCGAAGGTTCGCTTTATCCATGGATTTAAATCTTGTCTTCGTAATCACTTCAGAGACAGACTCTAACTCTCACCATACATTTACCCTCAATGTTCACCATTTCGTACACCTAATACTATACCCTGCCCACGTCCTTCGCTCTGACCCCTCACCACAAACACCACCATCAAGTATGTCTATCAAAAAGAGTGAATATCATTCTCACAATCACCCTCACTTTAGAGCTGGATCCCGACTCTAACCATATCCCTATCCTCCATGCACAGTTAAACCAACACCGAAACCTAACCCTAGCTTGGCTCCTGGACCTGAAACCGCACAATCACCAACGATGTCACCCAGAATTCTCCGTAAACCCGATGTTCAATCTCGTCCTCAACCGCACTACAGAGCCAGATCATAAGCCTAAATGAAACCATATAGTCCCTGTACACCTTACCAAACACCTAACCCTACCCCTAGCCCTAGCCCATGGACCTAATACCTCACA
Organism: Manis javanica; assembly: GCF_040802235.1. Lineage (NCBI taxonomy): Eukaryota > Metazoa > Chordata > Mammalia > Pholidota > Manidae > Manis > Manis javanica. The sequence continues at coordinate 174,308 of NW_027332168.1, read as the reverse complement.
ATCACCATTGACATCACCCAGGCTTCAGCGTAAAGCTGATGTTCAATCTCGTCCTGATCCTCACGTCAGAGCCCAATCCGAACCCTTCCCATAACAATATCTCCCCCGTACACCTTGCCAAACACTTAACCCTGAACCTAGCCTTGTTTCCTTGACTTACCCCTCTCTGTCACCATTAGCGTCCCCCATGCCTCACTGTAAAACTCCTCCTCAGTGTACCCCTTCACCTCACATCAGAGCTAGATCCTAAGCATAACGATAACCCTCTCCTCCCAGTACAACTTACAGAACACCAAACCCTAACCCTAACCTTGTTCACTGACCAAAACCCTCACCGTCAAAATCGACATCTAACACACCTCACAGTAAACGTCAAGAACAATCTCACCCTTGGGCTCACATCAGAGCTACATCCTAACTTTAAACATAGTCCTGTATGTCCCGTAAAACTTTGCGAACACCAACCCTAACTCGAGTGCTGATCACTAGACCTGACCCCTCAGCATCATATTTGACATCATCCACGCTTCACCTTAAACCTGAATTACAATCATACTCTCTACTTCACATCACACCAGACCCAAATTCTAACTGTAATCTAAACTCCCCATTCGCCTTAAAGAACTACCAACTATAATACTAGCCCTAGCCCATGGATCTAACCTACACCGCCACCTTCGATGTCAACACATGCTTCACCGGTAACTTAAACTTCCATCTCATCCTTACCCTCATATAAGAGACAGACCCTAAATCAAATCGTAACCCTAACTTCCCCATAAAACTTAAGTTACACCCAAGCCTAACACTAGCCCTTGTCCGTGGACATTGCCCCTCACCATCACCATTGACAACACACAAGGTTCCCTTTAAACATGGATTTAAATCTGGCCCCCTACTCACATCAGAGACAGTCCCAAACTCAAAATGTAACCCTATCCTCACTGTTCACCGTTCGTACACCTGAACCAAAACCCTGCCCAGTTTCTTCAACCTGACCCCTCACCACCGACAGCACCATGACTCATGTCTAACAAAAATCATGAAGGTCTGTATCGAAAATGACATCAGGTCAGAGCTGGATCCTGATTCCTACCATACCCCAATCCTCCACGTACAGCGAACTGAACACCGACACCTAAACCTAGACCTGGCCCCTGGACCTGAAACCTCATCGTCACCAATGACATCACCCACGTTCAGCGCAAACCTGATGTTCAATCACTTCCTCATCCACACATCAGAGCCTGATCCTAATCCTTCCCATAACCATATCTTCCCTGTACACCTTACCAAGCACCTATCCCTAACCCTAACCTTGTTTCCTGGTTGAATCCTCACTGACAAAATCGACATCCCCCATGCCTCACTGTAAACCTCCACCTCAATGTCGTCCATGCCATCACGTCAGAGCCAGATCCTAACTCTAAACATAGTCCTATACGTCTGGTACACCTTAGCAAACACAAACCCTAACTGTAGCCCAGGTCTCTTGACCTGACACAACATCACAATTGACATCATTCACGCTTCACCTCAACTCTGAATTACAATCGTACTCTCTAACTCACATCACAGGTGAAACCAAGCTCTAACCATAATCTAAACTCCCCATTTGCCTTAAAGAAATCGCAACCCAAATCCTAGCACTAGCCCATGGACCAAACCCTCACTGTCACCTTCGATGTCACCCAGGCTTCACCGTAAACTTGAACTGCAATCTCGTACTCACCCTCACATCAGAGACAGATGCAAACACTGATAGTAACCCTACACTCCCCATTAACCTTAATGAACATGCAACCCTAAAGCAAGCACTTGTCCCTGGACCTTAACCCTTAGAGTCACCATTGACACCACTGAAGGTTATCTTTAAAAATGGAATTAAATTTTGTCCTCACAGTCACATCAGAGACAGTCTCTAACTCTACCTGCAAACCTACCCTCACTGTACACCATTCCATACACCTGATCTGAAACCCTGCCCAGGTCTTCCAACGTGACCCCTCACCACCACCATCACCATCACTCATGTCTAAGAAACATCATGAAAGTCTATCTCGCAATCACCCTCACAATCAGAGCTGGATCCTGACTCTAACCATATCGCTATCCTCCACTTACAGCTAAACCACCACTTAAACTTAACCCTGGACTGCAACCAGGACCTGAAACCTCACTGTCACCATCGATGTTACCCATGCTTCATCATATTCCTGATGTTCAATCTCGTCCTCACCCTCACAACAGAGCCGGATTGTTAGCCTAAACAAAACCAAGTGCTCCCTGTACACCTTTCCGAACACCTAACACTAACCGTAGACCTAGCCCATGAAACTGAACCCTGACACTCACCATCGACATCACCCAGGCTTCAGCGTAAACCTGATGTTCAATCTCTTCCTCATCCTCACATCAGAGCCCAATTCTAACCCTTCCCATAACCGTATCTTCCCTGTACACCTTACCAAACACCTAACCCTAACCCTAGCCCTAGCCCATGGAATTGAACCTTGACGGTCACCATCGACATCACCCAGGCTTCAGCGTAATCCCGATGTGCAATCCCATCCTCATCCTCACATCAGAGCCCGACTCAAACCCTTCCCATAACCGTATCTTCCCTGTACACCTTACCAAACACCTAACCCTAACCCTAGCCTTGTTCCCTGGACTTACCCCTCACCATCACCATCAATGTCCCCTACGCTTCAATGAAAACCTCGACCTCAATCTATCCCTCAACATCACATCAGAGGTGAATCCTAAGCAAAATGATAAACCAATCCTCCCTGTACACATTACAGGACACCTAACCCTAAACCTAACCTTGTTCACTGGCCTGTACCCTCTCTGTTAAAATCGACATCTCCCATGCGTCACTGTAAACCTCCGTGTCAATCTCACCCTCACCATCACATCAGAGTCACACCCTAACTCCAAACGTAGTCCCGTATGTTCCATACACCTCAGTGAAAACCAACCTTCTCTCTACTGCTGGTCATTTGACATGACCACACAACATCTCAATTGACATCTTCCATGCTTCACCTTAATCCTGAATTACAATCATACTCTCTAACTCACATCAGAGCTGGGCCCTAATGCTAACCATAATCCAAACTCCTCGTTCATGTTAAAGAACTAGTATCCATTAACCTAGCCCTAGCCCATGGATCTGAATCATCACCATCACCATCGATGTCACTGAGAATTAACCATAAACTGGATCTTCAATCTCGTACTCACCCTCACATCAGAGACAGACCCTAACTCTAATTGTAACCCTATCTTCTCCATAAACCTAAACAAACACCCAACCGTAACCCTAGTCTTTGTCCCTGGACATTGTCCCTCAGCGTCACCACTGACTTCACCGAAGGTTCGCTTTATCCATGGATTTAAATCTTGTCTTCGTAATCACTTCAGAGACAGACTCTAACTCTCACCATACATTTACCCTCAATGTTCACCATTTCGTACACCTAATACTATACCCTGCCCACGTCTTTCGCTCTGACCCCTCACCACAAACACCACCATCAAGCATGTCTATCAAAAAGAGTGAATATCATTCTCACAATCACCCTCACTTTAGAGCTGGATCCCGACTCTAACCATATCCCTATCCTCCATGCACAGTTAAACCAACACCGAAACCTAACCCTAGCTTGGCTCCTGGACCTGAAACCGCACAATCACCAACGATGTCACCCAGAATTCTCCGTCAACCCGATGTTCAATCTCGTCCTCAACCGCACTACAGAGCCAGATCATAAGCCTAAATGAAACCATATAGTCCCTGTACACCTTACCAAACACCTAACCCTACCCCTAGCCCTAGCCCATGGACCTAATACCTCACAATCACCATTGACATCACCCAGGCTTCAGCGTAAACCTGATGTTCAATCTCGTCCTGATCCTCACGTCAGAGCCCAATCCGAACCCTTCCCATAACAATATCTCCACCGTACACCTTGCCAAACACTTAACCCTGAACCTAGCCTTGTTTCCTTGACTTACCCCTCACTGTCACCATCAGCGTCCCCCATGCCTCACTGTAAAACTCCTCCTCAGTGTACCCCTTCACCTCACATCAGAGCTGGATCCTAAGCATAACGATAACCCTCTCCTCCCAGTACAACTTACAGAACACCAAACCCTAACCCTAACCTTGTTCACTGACCAAAACCCTCACCGTCAAAATCGACATCTAACACACCTCACAGTAAACGTCAAGAACAATCTCACCCTTGGGCTCACATCAGAGCTACATCCTAACTTTAAACATAGTCCTGTATGTCCCGTAAAACTTTGCGAACACCAACCCTAACTCGAGTGCTGATCACTAGACCTGACCCCTCAGCATCATATTTGACATCATCCACGCTTCACCTTAAAGCTGAATTACAATCATACTCTCTACTTCACATCACACCAGACCCAAATTCTAACTGTAATCTAAACTCCCCATTCGCCTTAAAGAACTACCAACTATAATACTAGCCCTAGCCCATGGATCTAACCTACACCGCCACCTTCGATGTCAACACATGCTTCACCGGTAACTTAAACTTCCATCTCGTCCTTACCCTCATATAAGAGACAGACCCTAAATCAAATCGTAACCCTAACTTCCCCATAAAACTTAAGTTACACCCAAGCCTAACACTAGCCCTTGTCCGTGGACATTGCCCCTCACCATCACCATTGACAACACACAAGGTTCCCTTTAAACATGGATTTAAATCTGGCCCCCTACTCACATCAGAGACAGTCCCAAACTCAAAATGTAACCCTATCCTCACTGTTCACCGTTCGTACACCTGAACCAAAACCCTGCCCAGTTTCTTCAACCTGACCCCTCACCACCGACAGCACCATGACTCATGTCTAACAAAAATCATGAAGGTCTGTATCGAAAATGACATCAGGTCAGAGCTGGATCCTGATTCCTACCATACCCCAATCCTCCACGTACAGCGAACTGAACACCGACACCTAAACCTAGACCTGGCCCCTGGACCTGAAACCTCATCGTCACCAATGACATCACCCACGTTCAGCGCAAACCTGATGTTCAATCACTTCCTCATCCACACATCAGAGCCTGATCCTAATCCTTCCCATAACCATATCTTCCCTGTACACCTTACCAAGCACCTATCCCTAACCCTAACCTTGTTTCCTGGTTGAATCCTCACTGACAAAATCGACATCCCCCATGCCTCACTGTAAACCTCCACCTCAATGTCGTCCATGCCATCACGTCAGAGCCAGATCCTAACTCTAAACATAGTCCTATACGTCTGGTACACCTTAGCAAACACAAACCCTAACTGTAGCCCAGGTCTCTTGACCTGACACAACATCACAATTGACATCATTCACGCTTCACCTCAACTCTGAATTACAATCGTACACTCTAACACACATCACAGGTGAAACCAAGCTCTAACCATAATCTAAACTCCCCATTTGCCTTAAAGAAATCGCAACCCAAATCCTAGCACTAGCCCATGGACCAAACCCTCACTGTCACCTTCGACGTCACCCAGGCTTCACCGTAACCTTGAACTGCAATCTCGTACTCACCCTCACATCAGAGACAGATGCAAACACTGATAGTAACCCTACACTCCCCATTAACCTTAATGAACATGCAACCCTAAAGCAAGCACTTGTCCCTGGACCTTAACCCTTAGAGTCACCATTGACACCACTGAAGGTTATCTTTAAAAATGGAATTAAATCTTGTCCTCACAGTCACATCAGAGACAGTCTCTAACTCTACCTGCAAACCTACCCTCACTGTACACCATTCCATACACCTGATCTGAAACCCTGCCCAGGTCTTCCAACGTGACCCCTCACCACCACCATCACCATCACTCATGTCTAAGAAACATCATGAAAGTCTATCTCGCAATCACCCTCACAATCAGAGCTGGATCCTGACTCTAACCATATCCCTATCCTCCACTTACAGCTAAACCACCACTTAAACTTAACCCTGGACTGCAACCAGGACCTGAAACCTCACTGTCATCATCGATGTTACCCATGCTTCACCATATTCCTGATGTTCAATCTCGTCCTCACCCTCACAACAGAGCCGGATTGTTAGCCTAAACAAAACCATGTGCTCCCTGTACACCTTTCCGAACACCTAACCCTAACCGTAGACCTAGCCCATGAAACTGAACCCTGACAGTCACCATCGACATCACCCAGGCTTCAGCGTAAACCTGATGTTCAATCTCTTCCTCATCCTCACATCAGAGCCCAATTCTAACCCTTCCCATAACCGTATCTTCCCTGTATACCTTACCAAACACCTAACCCTAACCCTAGCCCTAGCCCATGGAATTGAACCTTGACGGTCACCATCGACATCACCCAGGCTTCAGCGTAAACCCGATGTGCAATCCCATCCTCATCCTCACATCAGAGCCCGACTCAAACCCTTCCCATAACCGTATCTTCCCTGTACACCTTACCAAACACCTAACCCTAACCCTAGCCTTGTTCCCTGGACTTACCCCTCACCATCACCATCAATGTCTCCTACGCTTCAATGAAAACCTCGACCTCAATCTATCCCTCAACATCACATCAGAGGTGAATCCTAAGCAAAATGATAAACCAATCCTCCCTGTACACATTACAGGACACCTAACCCTAAACCTAACCTTGTTCACTGGCCTGTACCCTCTCTGTTAAAATCGACATCTCCCATGCGTCACTGTAAACCTCCGTGTCAATCTCACCCTCACCATCACATCAGAGTCACACCCTAACTCCAAACGTAGTCCCGTATGTTCCATACACCTCAGTGAAAACCAACCTTCTCTCTACTGCTGGTCATTTGACATGACCACACAACGTCTCAATTGACATCTTCCATGCTTCACCTTAATCCTGAATTACAATCATACTCTCTAACTCACATCAGAGCTGGGCCCTAATGCTAACCATAATCCAAACTCCTCGTTCATGTTAAAGAACTAGTATCCATTAACCTAGCCCTAGCCCATGGATCTGAATCATCACCATCACCATCGATGTCACTGAGAATTAACCATAAACTGGATCTTCAATCTCGTACTCACCCTCACATCAGAGACAGACCCTAACTCTAATTGTAACCCTGTCTTCGCCATAAACCTAAACAAACACCCAACCCTAACCCTAGTCTTTGTCCCTGGACATTGTCCCTCAGTGTCACCACTGACTTCACCGAAGGTTCGCTTTATCCATGGATTTAAATCTTGTCTTCGTAATCACTTCAGAGACAGACTCTAACTCTCACCATACATTTACCCTCAATGTTCACCATTTCGTACACCTAATACGATACCCTGCCCACGTCCTTCGCTCTGACCCCTCACCACAAACACCACCATCAAGCATGTCTATCAAAAAGAGTGAATATCATTCTCACAATCACCCTTACTTTAGAGCTGGATCCTGACTCTAACCATATCCCTATCCTCCATGCACAGTTAAACCAACACCGAAACCTAACCCTAGCTTGGCTCCTGGACCTGAAACCGCACAACCACCAACGATGTCACCCAGAATTCTCCGTCAACCCGATGTTCAATCTCGTCCTCAAACGCACTACAGAGCCAGATCATAAGCCTAAATGAAACCATATAGTCCCTGTACACCTTACCAAACACCTAACCCTACCCCTAGCCCTAGCCCATGGACCTAATACCTCACAATCACCATTGACATCACCCAGGCTTCAGCGTAAACCTGATGTTCAATCTCGTCCTGATCCTCACGTCAGAGCCCAATCCGAACCCTTCCCATAACAATATCTCCCCCGTACACCTTACCAAACACTTAACCCTGAACCTAGCCTTGTTTCCTTGACTTACCCCTCACTGTCACCATCAGCGTCCCCCATGCCTCACTGTAAAACTCCTCCTCAGTGTACCCCTTCACCTCACATCAGAGCTGGATCCTAAGCATAACGACAACCCTCTCCTCCCAGTACAACTTACAGAACACCAAACCCTAACCCTAACCTTGTTCACTGACCAAAACCCTCACCGTCAAAATCGACATCTAACACACCTCACAGTAAACGTCAAGAACAATCTCACCCTTGGGCTCACATCAGAGCTACATCCTAACTTTAAACATAGTCCTGTATGTCCCGTAAAACTTTGCGAACACCAACCCTAACTCGAGTGCTGATCACTAGACCTGACCCCTCAGCATCATATTTGACATCATCCACGCTTCACCTTAAACCTGAATTACAATCATACTCTCTACTTCACATCACACCAGACCCAAATTCTAACTGTAATCTAAACTCCCCATTCGCCTTAAAGAACTACCAACTATAATACTAGCCCTAGCCCATGGATCTAACCTACACTGCCACCTTCGATGTCAACACATGCTTCACCGGTAACTTAAACTTCCATCTCGTCCTTACCCTCATATAAGAGACAGACCCTAAATCAAATCGTAACCCTAACTTCCCCATAAAACTTAAGGTACACCCAAGCCTAACACTAGCCCTTGTCCGTGGACATTGCCCCTCACCATCACCATTGACAACACACAAGGTTCCCTTTAAACATGGATTTAAATCTGGCCCCCTACTCACATCAGAGACAGTCCCAAACTCAAAATGTAACCCTATCCTCACTGTTCACCGTTCGTACACCTGAACCAAAACCCTGCCCAGTTTCTTCAACCTGACCACTCACCACCGACAGCACCATGACTCATGTCTAACAAAAATCATGAAGGTCTGTATCGAAAATGACATCAGGTCAGAGCTGGATCCTGATTCCTACCATACCCCAATCCTCCACGTACAGCGAACTGAACACCGACACCTAAACCTAGACCTGGCCCCTGGACCTGAAACCTCATCGTCACCAATGACATCACCCACGTTCAGCGCAAACCTGATGTTCAATCACTTCCTCATCCACACATCAGAGCCTGATCCTAATCCTTCCCATAACCATATCTTCCCTGTACACCTTACCAAGCACCTATCCCTAACCCTAACCTTGTTTCCTGGTTGAATCCTCACTGACAAAATCGACATCCCCCATGCCTCACTGTAAACCTCCACCTCAATGTCGTCCATGCCATCACGTCAGAGCCAGATCCTAACTCTAAACATAGTCCTATACGTCTGGTACACCTTAGCAAACACAAACCCTAACTGTAGCCCAGGTCTCTTGACCTGACACAACATCACAATTGACATCATTCACGCTTCACCTCAACTCTGAATTACAATCGTACACTCTAACACACATCACAGGTGAAACCAAGCTCTAACCATAATCTAAACTCCCCATTTGCCTTAAAGAAATCGCAACCCAAATCCTAGCACTAGCCCATGGACCAAACCCTCACTGTCACCTTCGACGTCACCCAGGCTTCACCGTAACCTTGAACTGCAATCTCGTACTCACCCTCACATCAGAGACAGATGCAAACACTGATAGTAACCCTACACTCCCCATTAACCTTAATGAACATGCAACCCTAAAGCAAGCACTTGTCCCTGGACCTTAACCCTTAGAGTCACCATTGACACCACTGAAGGTTATCTTTAAAAATGGAATTAAATCTTGTCCTCACAGTCACATCAGAGACAGTCTCTAACTCTACCTGCAAACCTACCCTCACTGTACACCATTCCATACACCTGATCTGAAACCCTGCCCAGGTCTTCCAACGTGACCCCTCACCACCACCATCACCATCACTCATGTCTAAGAAACATCATGAAAGTCTATCTCGCAATCACCCTCACAATCAGAGCTGGATCCTGACTCTAACCATATCCCTATCCTCCACTTACAGCTAAACCACCACTTAAACTTAACCCTGGACTGCAACCAGGACCTGAAACCTCACTGTCATCATCGATGTTACCCATGCTTCACCATATTCCTGATGTTCAATCTCGTCCTCACCCTCACAACAGAGCCGGATTGTTAGCCTAAACAAAACCATGTGCTCCCTGTACACCTTTCCGAACACCTAACCCTAACCGTAGACCTAGCCCATGAAACTGAACCCTGACAGTCACCATCGACATCACCCAGGCTTCAGCGTAAACCTGATGTTCAATCTCTTCCTCATCCTCACATCAGAGCCCAATTCTAACCCTTCCCATAACCGTATCTTCCCTGTATACCTTACCAAACACCTAACCCTAACCCTAGCCCTAGCCCATGGAATTGAACCTTGACGGTCACCATCGACATCACCCAGGCTTCAGCGTAAACCCGATGTGCAATCCCATCCTCATCCTCACATCAGAGCCCGACTCAAACCCTTCCCATAACCGTATCTTCCCTGTACACCTTACCAAACACCTAACCCTAACCCTAGCCTTGTTCCCTGGACTTACCCCTCACCATCACCATCAATGTCTCCTACGCTTCAATGAAAACCTCGACCTCAATCTATCCCTCAACATCACATCAGAGGTGAATCCTAAGCAAAATGATAAACCAATCCTCCCTGTACACATTACAGGACACCTAACCCTAAACCTAACCTTGTTCACTGGCCTGTACCCTCTCTGTTAAAATCGACATCTCCCATGCGTCACTGTAAACCTCCGTGTCAATCTCACCCTCACCATCACATCAGAGTCACACCCTAACTCCAAACGTAGTCCCGTATGTTCCATACACCTCAGTGAAAACCAACCTTCTCTCTACTGCTGGTCATTTGACATGACCACACAACGTCTCAATTGACATCTTCCATGCTTCACCTTAATCCTGAATTACAATCATACTCTCTAACTCACATCAGAGCTGGGCCCTAATGCTAACCATAATCCAAACTCCTCGTTCATGTTAAAGAACTAGTATCCATTAACCTAGCCCTAGCCCATGGATCTGAATCATCACCATCACCATCGATGTCACTGAGAATTAACCATAAACTGGATCTTCAATCTCGTACTCACCCTCACATCAGAGACAGACCCTAACTCTAATTGTAACCCTGTCTTCGCCATAAACCTAAACAAACACCCAACCCTAACCCTAGTCTTTGTCCCTGGACATTGTCCCTCAGCGTCACCACTGACTTCACCGAAGGTTCGCTTTATCCATGGATTTAAATCTTGTCTTCGTAATCACTTCAGAGACAGACTCTAACTCTCACCATACATTTACCCTCAATGTTCACCATTTCGTACACCTAATACGATACCCTGCCCACGTCCTTCGCTCTGACCCCTCACCACAAACACCACCATCAAGCATGTCTATCAAAAAGAGTGAATATCATTCTCACAATCACCCTTACTTTAGAGCTGGATCCTGACTCTAACCATATCCCTATCCTCCATGCACAGTTAAACCAACACCGAAACCTAACCCTAGCTTGGCTCCTGGACCTGAAACCGCACAACCACCAACGATGTCACCCAGAATTCTCCGTCAACCCGATGTTCAATCTCGTCCTCAAACGCACTACAGAGCCAGATCATAAGCCTAAATGAAACCATATAGTCCCTGTACACCTTACCAAACACCTAACCCTACCCCTAGCCCTAGCCCATGGACCTAATACCTCACAATCACCATTGACATCACCCAGGCTTCAGCGTAAACCTGATGTTCAATCTCGTCCTGATCCTCACGTCAGAGCCCAATCCGAACCCTTCCCATAACAATATCTCCCCCGTACACCTTACCAAACACTTAACCCTGAACCTAGCCTTGTTTCCTTGACTTACCCCTCACTGTCACCATCAGCGTCCCCCATGCCTCACTGTAAAACTCCTCCTCAGTGTACCCCTTCACCTCACATCAGAGCTGGATCTAAGCATAACGACAACCCTCTCCTCCCAGTACAACTTACAGAACACCAAACCCTAACCCTAACCTTGTTCACTGACCAAAACCCTCACCGTCAAAATCGACATCTAACACACCTCACAGTAAACGTCAAGAACAATCTCACCCTTGGGCTCACATCAGAGCTACATCCTAACTTTAAACATAGTCCTGTATGTCCCGTAAAACTTTGCGAACACCAACCCTAACTCGAGTGCTGATCACTAGACCTGACCCCTCAGCATCATATTTGACATCATCCACGCTTCACCTTAAACCTGAATTACAATCATACTCTCTACTTCACATCACACCAGACCCAAATTCTAACTGTAATCTAAACTCCCCATTCGCCTTAAAGAACTACCAACTATAATACTAGCCCTAGCCCATGGATCTAACCTACACTGCCACCTTCGATGTCAACACATGCTTCACCGGTAACTTAAACTTCCATCTCGTCCTTACCCTCATATAAGAGACAGACCCTAAATCAAGTCGTAACCCTAAATTCCCCATAAAACTTAAGGTACACCCAAGCCTAACACTAGCCCTTGACCGTGGACATTGCCCCTCACCATCACCATTGACAACACACAAGGTTCCCTTTAAACATGGATTTAAATCTGGCCCCCTACTCACATCAGAGACAGTTCCAAACTCAAAATGTAACCCTATCCTCACTGTTCACCGTTCGTACACCTGAACCAAAACCCTGCCCAGTTTCTTCAACCTGACCCCTCACCACCGACAGCACCATGACTCATGTCTAACAAAAATCATGAAGGTCTGTATCGAAAATGACATCAGGTCAGAGCTGGATCCTGATTCCTACCATACCCCAATCCTCCACGTACAGCGAACTGAACACCGACACCTAAACCTAGACCTGGCCCCTGGACCTGAAACCTCATCGTCACCAATGACATCACCCACGTTCAGCGCAAACCTGATGTTCAATCACTTCCTCATTCACACATCAGAGCCTGATCCTAATCCTTCCCATAACCATATCTTCCCTGTACACCTTACCAAACACCTATCCCTAACCCTAACCTTGTTTCCTGGTTGAATCCTCACTGACAAAATCGACATCCCCCATGCCTCACTGTAAACCTCCACCTCAATGTCGTCCATGCCATCACGTCAGAGCCAGATCCTAACTCTAAACATAGTCCTGTACGTCTGGTACACCTTAGCAAACACAAACCCTAACTGTAGCCCAGGTCTCTTGACCTGACACAACATCACAATTGACATCATTCACGCTTCACCTCAACTCTGAATTACAATCGTACTCTCTAACTCACATCACAGGTGAAACCAAGCTCTAACCATAATCTAAACTCCCCATTTGCCTTAAAGAAATCGCAACCCAAATCCTAGCACTAGCCCATGGACCAAACCCTCACTGTCACCTTCGACGTCACCCAGGCTTCACCGTAACCTTGAACTGCCATCTCGTACTCACCCTCACATCAGAGACAGATGCAAACACTGATAGTAACCCTACACTCCCCATTAACCTTAATGAACATGCAACCCTAAAGCAAGCACTTGTCCCTGGACCTTAACCCTTAGAGTCACCATTGACACCACTGAAGGTTATCTTTAAAAATGGATTTAAATCTTGTCCTCACAGTCACATCAGAGACAGTCTCTAACTCTACCTGCAAACCTACCCTCACTGTACACCATTCCATACACCTGATCTGAAACCCTGCCCAGGTCTTCCAACGTGACCCCTCACCACCACCATCACCATCACTCATGTCTAAGAAACATCATGAAAGTCTATCTCGCAATCACCCTCACAATCAGAGCTGGATCCTGACTCTAACCATATCCCTACCCTCCACTTACAGCTAAACCACCACTTAAACTTAACCCTGGACTGCAACCAGGACCTGAAACCTCACTGTCACCATCGATGTTACCCATGCTTCACCATAAACCTGATGTTCAATCTCGTCCTCACCCTCACAACAGAGCCGGATTGTTAGCCTAAACAAAACCATGTGCTCCCTGTACACCTTTCCGAACACCTAACCCTAACCCTAGACCTAGCCCATGGAACTGAACCCTGACAGTCACCATCGACATCACCCAGGCTTCAGCGTAAACCTGATGTTCAATCTCTTCCTCATCCTCACATCAGAGCCCAATTCTAACCCTTCCCATAACCGTATCTTCCCTGTACACCTTACCAAACACCTAACCCGAACCCTAGCCTTGTTCCCTGGACTTACCCCTCACCATCACCATCAATGTCCCCTACGCTTCAATGAAAACCTCGACCTCAATCTATCCCTCAACATCACATCAGAGGTGAATCCTAAGCAAAATGATAAACCAATCCTCCCTGTACACATTACAGGACACCTAACCCTAAACCTAACCTTGTTCACTGGCCTGTACCCTCTCTGTTAAAATCGACATCTCCCATGCGTCACTGTAAACCTCCGTGTCAATCTCACCCTCACCATCACATCAGAGTCACACCCTAACTCCAAACGTAGTCCCGTATGTTCCATACACCTCAGTGAAAACCAACCTTCTCTCTACTGCTGGTCATTTGACATGACCACACAACATCTCAATTGACATCTTCCATGCTTCACCTTAATCCTGAATTACAATCATACTCTCTAACTCACATCAGAGCTGGGCCCTAATGCTAACCATAATCCAAACTCCTCGTTCATGTTAAAGAACTAGTATCCATTAACCTAGCCCTAGCCCATGGATCTGAATCATCACCATCACCATCGATGTCACTGAGAATTAACCATAAACTGGATCTTCAATCTCGTACTCACCCTCACATCAGAGACAGACCCTAACTCTAATTGTAACCCTATCTTCGCCATAAACCTAAACAAACACCCAACCCTAACCCTAGTCTTTGTCCCTGGACATTGTCCCTCAGCGTCACCACTGACTTCACCGAAGGTTCGCTTTATCCATGGATTTAAATCTTGTCTTCGTAATCACTTCAGAGACAGACTCTAACTCTCACCATACATTTACCCTCAATGTTCACCATTTCGTACACCTAATACGATACCCTGCCCACGTCCTTCGCTCTGACCCCTCACCACAAACACCACCATCAAGCATGTCTATCAAAAAGAGTGAATATCATTCTCACAATCACCCTCACTTTAGAGCTGGATCCTGACTCTAACCATATCCCTATCCTCCATGCACAGTTAAACCAACACCGAAACCTAACCCTAGCTTGGCTCCTGGACCTGAAACCGCACAATCACCAACGATGTCACCCAGAATTCTCCGTAAACCCGATGTTCAATCTCGTCCTCAACCGCACTACAGAGCCAGATCATAAGCCTAAATGAAACCATATAGTCCCTGTTCACCTTACCAAACACCTAACCCTACCCCTAGCCCTAGCCCATGGACCTAATACCTCACAATCACCATTGACATCACCCAGGCTTCAGCGTAAACCTGATGTTCAATCTCGTCCTGATCCTCACGTCAGAGCCCAATCCGAACCCTTCCCATAACAATATCTCCCCCGTACACCTTGCCAAACACTTAACCCTGAACCTAGCCTTGTTTCCTTGACTTACCCCTCACTGTCACCATCAGCGTCCCCCATGCCTCACTGTAAAACTCCTCCTCAGTGTACCCCTTCACCTCACATCAGAGCTGGATCCTAAGAATAACGATAACCCTCTCCTCCCAGTACAACTTACAGAACACCAAACCCTAACCCTAACCTTGTTCACTGACCAAAACCCTCACCGTCAAAATCGACATCTAACACACCTCACAGTAAACGTCAAGAACAATCTCACCCTTGGGCTCACATCAGAGCTACATCCTAACTTTAAACATAGTCCTGTATGTCCCGTAAAACTTTGCGAACACCAACCCTAACTCGAGTGCTGATCACTAGACCTGACCCCTCAGCATCATATTTCACATCATCCACGCTTCACCTTAAACCTGAATTACAATCATACTCTATACTTCACATCACACCAGACCCAAATTCTAACTGTAATCTAAACTCCCCATTCGCCTTAAAGAACTACCAACTATAATACTAGCCCTAGCCCATGGATCTAACCTACACCGCCACCTTCGAGGTCAACACATGCTTCACCGGTAACTTAAACTTCCATCTCGTCCTTACCCTCATATAAGAGACGACCCTAAATCAAATCGTAACCCTAACTTCCCCATAAAACTTAAGTTACACCCAAGCCTAACACTAGCCCTTGTCCGTGGACATTGCCCCTCACCATCACCATTGACAACACACAAGGTTTCCTTTAAACATGGATTTAAATCTGGCCCCCTACTCATATCAGAGACAGTCCCAAACTCAAAATGTAACCCTCTCCTCACTGTTCACCGTTCGTACACCTGACCCAAAACCCTGCCCAGTTTCTTCAACCTGACCCCTCACCACCGACAGCACCATGACTCATGTCTAACAAAATCATGAAGGTCTGTATCGAAAATGACATCAGGTCAGAGCTGGATCCTGATTCCTACCATACCCCAATCCTCCACGTACAGCGAACTGAACACCGACACCTAAACCTAGACCTGGCCCCTGGACCTGAAACCTCATCGTCACCAATGACATCACCCACGTTCAGCGCAAACCTGATGTTCAATCACTTCCTCATCCACACATCAGAGCCTGATCCTAATCCTTCCCATAACCATATCTTCCCTGTACACCTTACCAAGCACCTATCCCTAACCCTAACCTTGTTTCCTGGTTGAATCCTCACTGACAAAATCGACATCCCCCATGCCTCACTGTAAACCTCCACCTCAATGTCGTCCATGCCGTCACGTCAGAGCCAGATCCTAACTCTAAACATAGTCCTATACGTCTGGTACACCTTAGCAAACACAAACCCTAACTGTAGCCCAGGTCTCTTGATCTGACACAACATCACAATTGACATCATTCACGCTTCACCTCAACTCTGAATTACAATCGTACTCTCTAACTCACATCACAGGTGAAACCAAGCTCTAACCATAATCTAAACTCCCCATTTGCCTTAAAGAAATCGCAACCCAAATCCTAGCACTAGCCCATGGACCAAACCCTCACTGTCACCTTCGACGTCACCCAGGCTTCACCGTAACCTTGAACTGCCATCTCGTACTCACCCTCACATCAGAGACAGATGCAAACACTGATAGTAACCCTACACTCCCCATTAACCTTAATGAACATGCAACCCTAAAGCAAGCACTTGTCCCTGGACCTTAACCCTTAGAGTCACCATTGACACCACTGAAGGTTATCTTTAAAAATGGATTTAAATCTTGTCCTCACAGTCACATCAGAGACAGTCTCTAACTCTACCTGCAAACCTACCCTCACTGTACACCATTCCATACACTGATCTGAAACCCTGCCCAGGTCTTCCACCGTGACCCCTCACCACCACCATCACCATCACTCATGTCTAAGAAACATCATGAAAGTCTATCTCGCAATCACCCTCACAATCAGAGCTGGATACTGACTCTAACCATATCCCTACCCTCCACTTACAGCTAAACCACCACTTAAACTTAACCCTGGACTGCAACCAGGACCTGAAACCTCACTGTCACCATCGATGTTACCCATGCTTCACCATAAACCTGATGTTCAATCTCGTCCTCACCCTCACAACAGAGCCGGATTGTTAGCCTAAACAAAACCATGTGCTCCCTGTACACCTTTCCGAACAGCTAACCCTAACCCTAGACCTAGCCCATGGAACTGAACCCTGACAGTCACCATCGACATCACCCAGGCTTCAGCGTAAACCTGATGTTCAATCTCTTCCTCATCCTCACATCAGAGCCCAATTCTAACCCTTCCCATAACCGTATCTTCCCTGTACACCTTACCAAACACCTAACCCGAACCCTAGCCTTGTTCCCTGGACTTACCCCTCACCATCACCATCAATGTCCCCTACGCTTCAATGAAAACCTCGACCTCAATCTATCCCTCAACATCACATCAGAGGTGAATCCTAAGCAAAATGATAAACCAATCCTCCCTGTACACATTACAGGACACCTAACCCTAAACCTAACCTTGTTCACTGGCCTGTACCCTCTCTGTTAAAATCGACATCTCCCATGCGTCACTGTAAACCTCCGTGTCAATCTCACCCTCACCATCACATCAGAGTCACACCCTAACTCCAAACGTAGTCCCGTATGTTCCATACACCTCAGTGAAAACCAACCTTCTCTCTACTGCTGGTCATTTGACATGACCACACAACATCTCAATTGACATCTTCCATGCTTCACCTTAATCCTGAATTACAATCATACTCTCTAACTCACATCAGAGCTGGGCCCTAATGCTAACCATAATCCAAACTCCTCGTTCATGTTAAAGAACTAGTATCCATTAACCTAGCCCTAGCCCATGGATCTGAATCATCACCATCACCATCGATGTCACTGAGAATTAACCATAAACTGGATCTTCAATCTCGTACTCACCCTCACATCAGAGACAGACCCTAACTCTAATTGTAACCCTATCTTCGCCATAAACCTAAACAAACACCCAACCCTAACCCTAGTCTTTGTCCCAGGACATTGTCCCTCAGCGTCACCACTGACTTCACCGAAGGTTCGCTTTATCCATGGATTTAAATCTTGTCTTCGTAATCACTTCAGAGACAGACTCTAACTCTCACCATACATTTACCCTCAATGTTCACCATTTCGTACACCTAATACGATACCCTGCCCACGTCCTTCGCTCTGACCCCTCACCACAAACACCACCATCAAGCATGTCTATCAAAAAGAGTGAATATCATTCTCACAATCACCCTCACTTTAGAGCTGGATCCTGACTCTAACCATATCCCTATCCTCCATGCACAGTTAAACCAACACCGAAACCTAACCCTAGCTTGGCTCCTGGACCTGAAACCGCAGAATCACCAACGATGTCACCCAGAATTCTCCGTAAACCCGATGTTCAATCTCGTCCTCAACCGCACTACAGAGCCAGATCATAAGCCTAAATGAAACCATATAGTCCCTGTTCACCTTACCAAACACCTAACCCTACCCCTAGCCCTAGCCCATGGACCTAATACCTCACAATCACCATTGACATCACCCAGGCTTCAGCGTAAACCTGATGTTCAATCTCGTCCTGATCCTCACGTCAGAGCCCAATCCGAACCCTTCCCATAACAATATCTCCCCCGTACACCTTGCCAAACACTTAACCCTGAACCTAGCCTTGTTTCCTTGACTTACCCCTCACTGTCACCATCAGCGTCCCCCATGCCTCACTGTAAAACTCCTCGTCAGTGTACCCCTTCACCTCACATCAGAGCTGGATCCTAAGCATAACGATAACCCTCTCCTCCCAGTACAACTTACAGAACACCAAACCCTAACCCTAACCTTGTTCACTGACCAAAACCCTCACCGTCAAAATCGACATCTAACACACCTCACAGTAAACGTCAAGAACAATCTCACCCTTGGGCTCACATCAGAGCTACATCCTAACTTTAAACATAGTCCTGTATGTCCCGTAAAACTTTGCGAACACCAACCCTAACTCGAGTGCTGATCACTAGACCTGACCCCTCAGCATCATATTTGACATCATCCACGCTTCACCTTAAACCTGAATTACAATCATACTCTATACTTCACATCACACCAGACCCAAATTCTAACTGTAATCTAAACTCCCCATTCGCCTTAAAGAACTACCAACTATAATACTAGCCCTAGCCCATGGATCTAACCTACACCGCCACCTTCGAGGTCAACACATGCTTCACCGGTAACTTAAACTTCCATCTCGTCCTTACCCTCATATAAGAGACAGACCCTAAATCAAATCGTAACCCTAACTTCCCCATAAAACTTAAGTTACACCCAAGCCTAACACTAGCCCTTGTCCGTGGACATTGCCCCTCACCATCACCATTGACAACACACAAGGTTTCCTTTAAACATGGATTTAAATCTGGCCCCCTACTCATATCAGAGACAGTCCCAAACTCAAAATGTAACCCTCTCCTCACTGTTCACCGTTCGTACACCTGACCCAAAACCCTGCCCAGTTTCTTCAACCTGACCCCTCACCACCGACAGCACCATGACTCATGTCTAACAAAAATCATGAAGGTCTGTATCGAAAATGACATCAGGTCAGAGCTGGATCCTGATTCCTACCATACCCCAATCCTCCACGTACAGCGAACTGAACACCGACACCTAAACCTAGACCTGGCCCCTGGACCTGAAACCTCATCGTCACCAATGACATCACCCACGTTCAGCGCAAACCTGATGTTCAATCACTTCCTCATCCACACATCAGAGCCTGATCCTAATCCTTCCCATAACCATATCTTCCCTGTACACCTTACCAAGCACCTATCCCTAACCCTAACCTTGTTTCCTGGTTGAATCCTCACTGACAAAATCGACATCCCCCATGCCTCACTGTAAACCTCCACCTCAATGTCGTCCATGCCGTCACGTCAGAGCCAGATCCTAACTCTAAACATAGTCCTATACGTCTGGTACACCTTAGCAAACACAAACCCTAACTGTAGCCCAGGTCTCTTGACCTGACACAACATCACAATTGACATCATTCACGCTTCACCTCAACTCTGAATTACAATCGTACTCTCTAACTCACATCACAGGTGAAACCAAGCTCTAACCATAATCTAAACTCCCCATTTGCCTTAAAGAAATCGCAACCCAAATCCTAGCACTAGCCCATGGACCAAACCCTCACTGTCACCTTCGACGTCACCCAGGCTTCACCGTAACCTTGAACTGCCATCTCGTACTCACCCTCACATCAGAGACAGATGCAAACACTGATAGTAACCCTACACTCCCCATTAACCTTAATGAACATGCAACCCTAAAGCAAGCACTTGTCCCTGGACCTTAACCCTTAGAGTCACCATTGACACCACTGAAGGTTATCTTTAAAAATGGATTTAAATCTTGTCCTCACAGTCACATCAGAGACAGTCTCTAACTCTACCTGCAAACCTACCCTCACTGTACACCATTCCATACACCTGATCTGAAACCCTGCCCAGGTCTTCCAACGTGACCCCTCACCACCACCATCACCATCACTCATGTCTAAGAAACATCATGAAAGTCTATCTCGCAATCACCCTCACAATCAGAGCTGGATCCTGACTCTAACCATATCCCTATCCTCCACTTACAGCTAAACCACCACTTCAACTTAACCCTGGACTGCAACCAGGACCTGAAACCTCACTGTCACCATCGATGTTACCCATGCTTCACCATAAACCTGATGTTCAATCTCGTCCTCACCCTCACAACAGAGCCGGATTGTTAGCCTAAACAAAACCATGTGCTCCCTGTACACCTTTCCGAACACCTAACCCTAACCCTAGACCTAGCCCATGGAACTCAACCCTGACAGTCACCATCGACATCACCCAGGCTTCAGCGTAAACCTGATGTTCAATCTCTTCCTCATCCTCACATCAGAGCCCAATTCTAACCCTTCCCATAACTGTATCTTCCCTGTACACCTTACCAAACACCTAACCCTAACCCTAGCCCTAGCCCATGGAATTGAACCTTGACGGTCACCATCGACATCACCCAGGCTTCAGCGTAAACCCGATGTGCAATCCCATCCTCATCCTCACATCAGAGCCCGACTCAAACCCTTCCCATAACCGTATCTTCCCTGTACACCTTACCAAACACCTAACCCTAACCCTAGCCTTGTTCCCTGGACTTACCCCTCACCATCACCATCAATGTCCCCTACGCTTCAATGAAAACCTCGACCTCAATCTATCCCTCAACATCACATCAGAGGTGAATCCTAAGCCAAATGATAAACCAATCCTCCCTGTACACATTACAGGACACCTAACCCTAAACCTAACCTTGTTCACTGGCCTGTACCCTCTCTGTTAAAAATCGACATCTCCCATGCGTCACTGTAAACCTCCGTGTCAATCTCACCCTCACCATCACATCAGAGTCACACCCTAACTCCAAACGTAGTCCCGTATGTTCCATACACCTCAGTGAAAACCAACCTTCTCTCTACTGCTGGTCATTTGACATGACCACACAACATCTCAATTGACATCTTCCATGCTTCACCTTAATCCTGAATTACAATCATACTCTCTAACTCACATCAGAGCTGGGCCCTAATGCTAACCATAATCCAAACTCCTCGTTCATGTTAAAGAACTAGTATCCATTAACCTAGCCCTAGCCCATGGATCTGAATCATCACCATCACCATCGATGTCACTGAGAATTAACCATAAACTGGATCTTCAATCTCGTACTCACCCTCACATCAGAGACAGACCCTAACTCTAATTGTAACCCTATCTTCGCCATAAACCTAAACAAACACCCAACCCTAACCCTAGTCTTTGTCCCTGGACATTGTCCCTCAGCGTCACCACTGACTTCACCGAAGGTTCGCTTTATCCATGGATTTAAATCTTGTCTTCGTAATCACTTCAGAGACAGACTCTAACTCTCACCATACATTTACCCTCAATGTTCACCATTTCGTACACCTAATACGATACCCTGCCCACGTCCTTCGCTCTGACCCCTCACCACAAACACCACCATCAAGCATGTCTATCAAAAAGAGTGAATATCATTCTCACAATCACCCTCACTTTAGAGCTGGATCCTGACTCTAACCATATCCCTATCCTCCATGCACAGTTAAACCAACACCGAAACCTAACCCTAGCTTGGCTCCTGGACCTGAAACCGCACAATCACCAACGATGTCACCCAGAATTCTCCGTAAACCCGATGTTCAATCTCGTCCTCAACCGCACTACAGAGCCAGATCATAAGCCTAAATGAAACCATATAGTCCCTGTACACCTTACCAAACACCTAACCCTACCCCTAGCCCTAGCCCATGGACCTAATACCTCACAATCACCATTGACATCACCCAGGCTTCAGCGTAAACCTGATGTTCAATCTCGTCCTGATCCTCACGTCAGAGCCCAATCCGAACCCTTCCCATAACAATATCTCCCCCGTATACCTTGCCAAACACTTAACCCTGAACCTAGCCTTGTTTCCTTGACTTACCCCTCACTGTCACCATCAGCGTCCCCCATGCCTCACTGTAAAACTCCTCCTCAGTGTACCCCTTCACCTCACATCAGAGCTGGATCCTAAGCATAACGATAACCCTCTCCTCCCAGTACAACTTACAGAACACCAAACCCTAACCCTAACCTTGTTCACTGACCAAAACCCTCACCGTCAAAATCGACATCTAACACACCTCACAGTAAACGTCAAGAACAATCTCACCCTTGGGCTCACATCAGAGCTACATCCTAACTTTAAACATAGTCCTGTATGTCCCGTAAAACTTTGCGAACACCAACCCTAACTCGAGTGCTGATCACTAGACCTGACCCCTCAGCATCATATTTGACATCATCCACGCTTCACCTTAAACCTGAATTACAATCATACTCTCTACTTCACATCACACCAGACCCAAATTCTAACTGTAATCTAAACTCCCCATTCGCCTTAAAGAACTACCAACTATAATACTAGCCCTAGCCCATGGATCTAACCTACACCGCCACCTTCGATGTCAACACATGCTTCACCGGTAACTTAAACTTCCATCTCGTCCTTACCCTCATATAAGAGACAGACCCTAAATCAAATCGTAACCCTAACTTCCCCATAAAACTTAAGTTACACCCAAGCCTAACACTAGCCCTTGTCCGTGGACATTGCCCCTCACCATCACCATTGACAACACACAAGGTTCCCTTTAAACATGGATTTAAATCTGGCCCCCTACTCACATCAGAGACAGTCCCAAACTCAAAATGTAACCCTCTCCTCACTGTTCACCGTTCGTACACCTGACCCAAAACCCTGCCCAGTTTCTTCGACCTGACCCCTCACCACCGACAGCACCATGACTCATGTCTAACAAAAATCATGAAGGTCTGTATCGAAAATGACATCAGGTCAGAGCTGGATCCTGATTCCTACCATACCCCAATCCTCCACGTACAGCGAACTGAACACCGACACCTAAACCTAGACCTGGCCCCTGGACCTGAAACCTCATCGTCACCAATGACATCACCCACGTCCAGCGCAAACCTGATGTTCAATCACTTCCTCATCCACACATCAGAGCCTGATCCTAATCCTTCCCATAACCATATCTTCCTTGTACACCTTACCAAACACCTATCCCTAACCCTAACCTTGTTTTCTGGTTGAATCCTCACTGACAAAATCGACATCCCCCATGCCTCACTGTAAACCTCCACCTCAATGTCGTCCATGCCATCACGTCAGAGCCAGATCCTAACTCTAAACATAGTCCTATACGTCTGGTACACCTTAGCAAACACAAACCCTAACTGTAGCCCAGGTCTCTTGACCTGACACAACATCACAATTGACATCATTCACGCTTCACCTCAACTCTGAATTACAATCGTACTCTCTAACTCACATCACAGGTGAAACCAAACTCTAACCATAATCTAAACTCCCCATTTGCCTTAAAGAAATCGCAACCCAAATCCTAGCACTAGCCCATGGACCAAACCCTCACTGTCACCTTCGACGTCACCCAGGCTTCACCGTAACCTTGAACTGCAATCTCGTACTCACCCTCACATCAGAGACAGATGCAAACACTGATAGTAACCCTACACTCCCCATTAACCTTAATGAACATGCAACCCTAAAGCAAGCACTTGTCCCTGGACCTTAACCCTTAGAGTCACCATTGACACCACTGAAGGTTATCTTTAAAAATGGATTTAAATCTTGTCCTCACAGTCACATCAGAGACAGTCTCTAACTCTACCTGCAAACCTACCCTCACTGTACACCATTCCATACACCTGATCTGAAACCCTGCCCAGGTCTTCCAACGTGACCCCTCACCACCACCATCACCATCACTCATGTCTAAGAAACATCATGAAAGTCTATCTCGCAATCACCCTCACAATCAGAGCTGGATCCTGACTCTAACCATATCCCTATCCTCCACTTACAGCTAAACCACCACTTAAACTTAACCCTGGACTGCAACCAGGACCTGAAACCTCACTGTCACCATCGATGTTACCCATGCTTCACCATAAACCTGATGTTCAATCTCGTCCTCACCCTCACAACAGAGCCGGATTGTTAGCCTAAACAAAACCATGTGCTCCCTGTACACCTTTCCGAACACCTAACCCTAACCCTAGACCTAGCCCATGGAACTGAACCCTGACAGTCACCATCGACATCACCCAGGCTTCAGCGTAAACCTGATGTTCAATCTCTTCCTCATCCTCACATCAGAGCCCAATTCTAACCCTTCCCATAACCGTATCTTCCCTGTACAGCTTACCAAACACCTAACCCTAACCCTAGCCCTAGCCCATGGAATTGAACCTTGACGGTCACCATCGACATCACCCAGGCTTCAGCGTAAACCCGATGTGCAATCCCATCCTCATCCTCACATCAGAGCCCGACTCAAACCCTTCCCATAACCGTATCTTCCCTGTACACCTTACCAAACACCTAACCCTAACCCTAGCCTTGTTCCCTGGACTTACCCCTCACCATCACCATCAATGTCCCCTACGCTTCAATGAAAACCTCGACCTCAATCTATCCCTCAACATCACATCAGAGGTGAATCCTAAGCAAAATGATAAACCAATCCTCCCTGTACACATTACAGGACACCTAACCCTAAACCTAACCTTGTTCACTGGCCTGTACCCTCTCTGTTAAAATCGACATCTCCCATGCGTCACTGTAAACCTCCGTGTCAATCTCACCCTCACCATCACATCAGAGTCACACCCTAACTCCAAACGTAGTCCCGTATGTTCCATACACCTCAGTGAAAACCAACCTTCTCTCTACTGCTGGTCATTTGACATGACCACACAACATCTCAATTGACATCTTCCATGCTTCACCTTAATCCTGAATTACAATCATACTCTCTAACTCACATCAGAGCTGGGCCCTAATGCTAACCATAATCCAAACTCCTCGTTCATGTTAAAGAACTAGTATCCATTAACCTAGCCCTAGCCCATGGATCTGAATCATCACCATCACCATCGATGTCACTGAGAATTAACCATAAACTGGATCTTCAATCTCGTACTCACCCTCACATCAGAGACAGACCCTAACTCTAATTGTAACCCTATCTTCGCCATAAACCTAAACAAACACCCAACCCTAACCCTAGTCTTTGTCCCTGGACATTGTCCCTCAGCGTCACCACTGACTTCACCGAAGGTTCGCTTTATCCATGGATTTAAATCTTGTCTTCGTAATCACTTCAGAGACAGACTCTAACTCTCACCATACATTTACCCTCAATGTTCACCATTTCGTACACCTAATACGATACCCTGCCCACGTCCTTCGCTCTGACCCCTCACCACAAACACCACCATCAAGCATGTCTATCAAAAAGAGTGAATATCATTCTCACAATCACCCTCACTTTAGAGCTGGATCCTGACTCTAACCATATCCCTATCCTCCATGCACAGTTAAACCAACACCGAAACCTAACCCTAGCTTGGCTCCTGGACCTGAAACCGCACAATCACCAACGATGTCACCCAGAATTCTCCGTAAACCCGATGTTCAATCTCGTCCTCAACTGCACTACAGAGCCAGATCATAAGCCTAAATGAAACCATATAGTCCCTGTTCACCTTACCAAACACCTAACCCTACCCCTAGCCCTAGCCCATGGACCTAATACCTCACAATCACCATTGACATCACCCAGGCTTCAGCGTAAACCTGATGTTCAATCTCGTCCTGATCCTCACGTCAGAGCCCAATCCGAACCCTTCCCATAACAATATCTCCCCCGTACACCTTGCCAAACACTTAACCCTGAACCTAGCCTTGTTTCCTTGACTTACCCCTCACTGTCACCATCAGCGTCCCCCATGCCTCACTGTAAAACTCCTCGTCAGTGTACCCCTTCACCTCACATCAGAGCTGGATCCTAAGCATAACGATAACCCTCTCCTCCCAGTACAACTTACAGAACACCAAACCCTAACCCTAACCTTGTTCACTGACCAAAACCCTCACCGTCAAAATCGACATCTAACACACCTCACAGTAAACGTCAAGAACAATCTCACCCTTGGGCTCACATCAGAGCTACATCCTAACTTTAAACATAGTCCTGTATGTCCCGTAAAACTTTGCGAACACCAACCCTAACTCGAGTGCTGATCACTAGACCTGACCCCTCAGCATCATATTTGACATCATCCACGCTTCACCTTAAACCTGAATTACAATCATACTCTCTACTTCACATCACACCAGACCCAAATTCTAACTGTAATCTAAACTCCCCATTCGCCTTAAAGAACTACCAACTATAATACTAGCCCTAGCCCATGGATCTAACCTACACCGCCACCTTCGATGTCAACACATGCTTCACCGGTAACTTAAACTTCCATCTCGTCCTTACCCTCATATAAGAGACAGACCCTAAATCAAATCGTAACCCTAACGTCCCCATAAAACTTAAGTTACACCCAAGCCTAACACTAGCCCTTGACCGTGGACATTGCCCCTCACCATCACCATTGACAACACACAAGGTTCCCTTTAAACATGGATTTAAATCTGGCCCCCTACTCACATCAGAGACAGTCCCAAACTCAAAATGTAACCCTCTCCTCACTGTTCACCGTTCGTACACCTGACCCAAAACACTGCCCAGTTTCTTCAACCTGACCCCTCACCACCGACAGCACCATGACTCATGTCTAACAAAAATCATGAAGGTCTGTATCGAAAATGACATCAGGTCAGAGCTGGATCCTGATTCCTACCATACCCCAATCCTCCACGTACAGCGAACTGAACACCGACACCTAAACCTAGACCTGGCCCCTGGACCTGAAACCTCATCGTCACCAATGACATCACCCACGTTCAGCGCAAACCTGATGTTCAATCACTTCCTCATCCACACATCAGAGCCTGATCCTAATCCTTCCCATAACCATATCTTCCCTGTACACCTTACCAAACACCTATCCCTAACCCTAACCTTGTTTCCTGGTTGAATCCTCACTGACAAAATCGACATCCCCCATGTCTCACTGTAAACCTCCACCTCAATGTCGTCCATGCCATCACGTCAGAGCCAGATCCTAACTCTAAACATAGTCCTATACGTCTGGTACACCTTAGCAAACACAAACCCTAACTGTAGCCCAGGTCTCTTGACCTGACACAACATCACAATTGACATCATTCACGCTTCACCTCAACTCTGAATTACAATCGTACTCTCTAACTCACATCACAGGTGAAACCAAACTCTAACCATAATCTAAACTCCCCATTTGCCTTAAAGAAATCGCAACCCAAATCCTAGCACTAGCCCATGGACCAAACCCTCACTGTCACCTTCGACGTCACCCAGGCTTCACCGTAACCTTGAACTGCAATCTCGTACTCACCCTCACATCAGAGACAGATGCAAACACTGATAGTAACCCTACACTCCCCATTAACCTTAATGAACATGCAACCCTAAAGCAAGCACTTGTCCCTGGACCTTATCCTTTAGAGTCACCATTGACACCACTGAAGGTTATCTTTAAAAATGGATTTAAATCTTGTCCTCACAGTCACATCAGAGACAGTCTCTAACTCTACCTGCAAACCTACCCTCACTGTACACCATTCCATACACCTGATCTGAAACCCTGCCCAGGTCTTCCAACGTGACCCCTCACCACCACCATCACCATCACTCATGTCTAAGAAACATCATGAAAGTCTATCTCGCAATCACCCTCACAATCAGAGCTGGATCCTGACTCTAACCATATCCCTATCCTCCACTTACAGCTAAACCACCACTTAAACTTAACCCTGGACTGCAACCAGGACCTGAAACCTCACTGTCACCATCGATGTTACCCATGCTTCACCATAAACCTGATGTTCAATCTCGTCCTCACCCTCACAACAGAGCCGGATTGTTAGCCTAAACAAAACCATGTGCTCCCTGTACACCTTTCCGAACACCTAACCCTAACCCTAGACCTAGCCCATGGAACTGAACCCTGACAGTCACCATCGACATCACCCAGGCTTCAGCGTAAACCTGATGTTCAATCTCTTCCTCATCCTCACATCAGAGCCCAATTCTAACCCTTCCCATAACCGTATCTTCCCTGTACACCTTACCAAACACCTAACCCTAACCCTAGCCCTAGCCCATGGAATTGAACCTCGACGGTCACCGTCGACATCACCCAGGCTTCAGCGTAAACCCGATGTGCAATCCCATCCTCATCCTCACATCAGAGCCCGACTCAAACCCTTCCCATAACCGTATCTTCCCTGTACACCTTACCAAACACCTAACCCTAACCCTAGCCTTGTTCCCTGGACTTACCCCTCACCATCACCATCAATGTCCCCTACGCTTCAATGAAAACCTCGACATCAATCTATCCCTCAACATCACATCAGAGGTGAATCCTAAGCAAAATGATAAACCAATCCTCCCTGTACACATTACAGGACACCTAACCCTAAACCTAACCTTGTTCACTGGCCTGTACCCTCTCTGTTAAAATCGACATCTCCCATGCGTCACTGTAAACCTCCGTGTCAATCTCACCCTCACCATCACATCAGAGTCACACCCTAACTCCAAACGTAGTCCCGTATGTTCCATACACCTCAGTGAAAACCAACCTTCTCTCTACTGCTGGTCATTTGACATGACCACACAACATCTCAATTGACATCTTCCATGCTTCACCTTAATCCTGAATTACAATCATACTCTCTAACTCACATCAGAGCTGGGCCCTAATGCTAACCATAATCCAAACTCCTCGTTCATGTTAAAGAACTAGTATCCATTAACCTAGCCCTAGCCCATGGATCTGAATCATCACCATCACCATCGATGTCACTGAGAATTAACCATAAACCGAATCTTCAATCTCGTACTCACCCTCACATCAGAGACAGACCCTAACTCTAATTGTAACCCTATCTTCACCATAAACCTAAACAAACACCCAACCCTAACCCTAGTCTTTGTCCCTGGACATTGTCCCTCAGCGTCACCACTGACTTCACCGAAGGTTCGCTTTATCCATGGATTTAAATCTTGTCTTCGTAATCACTTCAGAGACAGACTCTAACTCTCACCATACATTTACCCTCAATGTTCACCATTTCGTACACCTAATACGATACCCTGCCCACGTCCTTCGCTCTGACCCCTCACCACAAACACCACCATCAAGCATGTCTATCAAAAAGAGTGAATATCATTCTCACAATCACCCTCACTTTAGAGCTGGATCCTGACTCTAACCATATCCCTATCCTCCATGCACAGTTAAACCAACACCGAAACCTAACCCTAGCTTGGCTCCTGGACCTGAAACCGCACAATCACCAACGATGTCACCCAGAATTCTCCGTAAACCCGATGTTCAATCTCGTCCTCAACCGCACTACAGAGCCAGATCATAAGCCTAAATGAAACCATATAGTCCCTGTACACCTTACCAAACACCTAACCCTACCCCTAGCCCTAGCCCATGGACCTAATACCTCACAATCACCATTGACATCACCCAGGATTCAGCGTAAACCTGATGTTCAATCTCGTCCTGATCCTCACGTCAGAGCCCAATCCGAACCCTTCCCATAACAATATCTCCCCCGTACACCTTACCAAACACTTAACCCTGAACCTAGCCTTGTTTCCTTGACTTACCCCTCACTGTCACCATCAGCGTCCCCCATGCCTCACTGTAAAACTCCTCGTCAGTGTACCCCTTCACCTCACATCAGAGCTGGATCCTAAGCATAACGATAACCCTCTCCTCCCAGTACAACTTACAGAACACCAAACCCTAACCCTAACCTTGTTCACTGACCAAAACCCTCACCGTCAAAATCGACATCTAACACACCTCACAGTAAACGTCAAGAACAATCTCACCCTTGGGCTCACATCAGAGCTACATCCTAACTTTAAACATAGTCCTGTATGTCCCGTAAAACTTTGCGAACACCAACCCTAACTCGAGTGCTGATCACTAGACCTGACCCCTCAGCATCATATTTGACATCATCCACGCTTCACCTTAAACCTGAATTACAATCATACTCTCTAATTCACATCACACCAGACCCAAATTCTAACTGTAATCTAAACTCCCCATTCGCCTTAAAGAACTACCAACTATAATACTAGCCCTAGCCCATGGATCTAACCTACACCGCCACCTTCGATGTCAACACATGCTTCACCGGTAACTTAAACTTCCATCTCGTCCTTACCCTCATATAAGAGACAGACCCTAAATCAAATCGTAACCCTAACTTCCCCATAAAACTTAAGTTACACCCAAGCCTAACACTAGCCCTTGTCCGTGGACATTGCCTCTCACCATCACCATTGACAACACACAAGGTTCCCTTTAAACATGGATTTAAATCTGGCCCCCTACTCACATCAGAGACAGTCCCAAACTCAAAATGTAACCCTCTCCTCACTGTTCACCGTTCGTACACCTGACCCAAAACCCTGCCCAGTTTCTTCAACCTGACCCCTCACCACCGACAGCACCATGACTCATGTCTAACAAAAATCATGAAGGTCTGTATCGAAAATGACATCAGGTCAGAGCTGGATCCTGATTCCTACCATACCCCAATCCTCCACGTACAGCGAACTGAACACCGACACCTAAACCTAGACCTGGCCCCTGGACCTGAAACCTCATCGTCACCAATGACATCACCCACGTTCAGCGCAAACCTGATGTTCAATCACTTCCTCATCCACACATCAGAGCCTGATCCTAATCCTTCCCATAACCATATCTTCCCTGTACACCTTACCAAACACCTATCCCTAACCCTAACCTTGTTTCCTGGTTGAATCCTCACTGACAAAATCGACATCCCCCATGCCTCACTGTAAACCTCCACCTCAATGTCATCCATGCCATCACGTCAGAGCCAGATCCTAACTCTAAACATAGTCCTATACGTCTGGTACACCTTAGCAAACACAAACCCTAACTGTAGCCCAGGTCTCTTGACCTGACACAACATCACAATTGACATCATTCACGCTTCACCTCAACTCTGAATTACAATCGTACTCTCTAACTCACATCACAGGTGAAACCAAGCTCAAACCATAATCTAAACTCCCCATTTGCCTTAAAGAAATCGCAACCCAAATCCTAGCACTAGCCCATGGACCAAACCCTCACTGTCACCTTCGACGTCACCCAGGCTTCACCGTAACCTTGAACTGCAATCTCGTACTCACCCTCACATCAGAGACAGATGCAAACACTGATAGTAACCCTACACTCCCCATTAACCTTAATGAACATGCAACCCTAAAGCAAGCACTTGTCCCTGGACCTTATCCCTTAGAGTCACCATTGACACCACTGAAGGTTATCTTTAAAAATGGATTTAAATCTTGTCCTCACAGTCACATCAGAGACAGTCTCTAACTCTACCTGCAAACCTACCCTCACTGTACACCATTCCATACACCTGATCTGAAACCCTGCCCAGGTCTTCCAACGTGACCCCTCACCACCATCATCACCATCACTCATGTCTAAGAAACATCATGAAAGTCTATCTCGCAATCACCCTCACAATCAGAGCTGGATCCTGACTCTAACCATATCCCTATCCTCCACTTACAGCTAAACCACCACTTAAACTTAACCCTGGACTGCAACCAGGACCTGAAACCTCACTGTCACCATCGATGTTACCCATGCTTCACCATAAACCTGATGTTCAATCTCGTCCTCACCCTCACAACAGAGCCGGATTGTTAGCCTAAACAAAACCATGTGCTCCCTGTACACCTTTCCGAACACCTAACCCTAACCCTAGACCTATCCCATGGAACTGAACCCTGACAGTCACCATCAACATCACCCAGGCTTCAGCGTAAACCTGATGTTCAATCTCTTCCTCATCCTCACATCAGAGCCCAATTCTAACCCTTCCCATAACCGTATCTTCCCTGTACACCTTACCAAACACCTAACCCTAACCCTAGCCCTAGCCCATGGAATTGAACCTTGACGGTCACCATCGACATCACCCAGGCTTCAGCGTAAACCCGATGTGCAATCCCATCCTCATCCTCACATCAGAGCCCGACTCAAACCCTTCCCATAACCGTATCTTCCCTGTACACCTTACCAAACACCTAACCCTAACCCTAGCCTTGTTCCCTGGACTTACCCCTCACCATCACCATCAATGTCCCCTACGCTTCAATGAAAACCTCGACCTCAATCTATCCCTCAACATCACATCAGAGGTGAATCCTAAGCAAAATGATAAACCAATCCTCCCTGTACACATTACAGGACACCTAACCGTAAACCTAACCTTGTTCACTGGCCTGTACCCTCTCTGTTAAAATCGACATCTCCCATGCGTCACTGTAAACCTCCGTGTCAATCTCACCCTCACCATCACATCAGAGTCACACCCTAACTCCAAACGTAGTCCCGTATGTTCCATACACCTCAGTGAAAACCAACCTTCTCTCTACTGCTGGTCATTTGACATGACCACACCACATCTCAATTGACATCTTCCATGCTTCACCTTAATCCTGAATTACAATCATACTCTCTAACTCACATCAGAGCTGGGCCCTAATGCTAACCATAATCCAAACTCCTCGTTCATGTTAAAGAACTAGTATCCATTAACCTAGCCCTAGCCCATGGATCTGAATCATCACCATCACCATCGATGTCACTGAGAATTAACCATAAACTGGATCTTCAATCTCGTACTCACCCTCACATCAGAGACAGACCCTAACTCTAATTGTAACCCTATCTTCGCCATAAACCTAAACAAACACCCAACCCTAACCCTAGTCTTTGTCCCTGGACATTGTCCCTCAGCGTCACCACTGACTTCACCGAAGGTTCGCTTTATCCATGGATTTAAATCTTGTCTTCGTAATCACTTCAGAGACAGACTCTAACTCTCACCATACATTTACCCTCAATGTTCACCATTTCGTACACCTAATACGATACCCTGCCCACGTCCTTCGCTCTGACCCCTCACCACAAACACCACCATCAAGCATGTCTATCAAAAAGAGTGAATATCATGCTCACAATCAACCTCACTTTAGAGCTGGATCCTGACTCTAACCATATCCCTATCCTCCATGCACAGTTAAACCAACACCGAAACCTAACCCTAGCTTGGCTCCTGGACCTGAAACCGCACAATCACCAACGATGTCACCCAGAATTCTCCGTAAACCCGATGTTCAATCTCGTCCTCAACCGCACTACAGAGCCAGATCATAAGCCTAAATGAAACCATATAGTCCCTCTACACCTTACCAAACACCTAACCCTACCCCTAGCCCTAGCCCATGGACCTAATACCTCACAATCACCATTGACATCACCCAGGCTTCAGCGTAAACCTGATGTTCAATCTCGTCCTGATCCTCACGTCAGAGCCCAATCCGAACCCTTCCCATAACAATATCTCCCCCGTACACCTTACCAAACACTTAACCCTGAACCTAGCCTTGTTTCCTTGACTTACCCCTCACTGTCACCATCAGCGTCCCCCATGCCTCACTGTAAAACTCCTCGTCAGTGTACCCCTTCACCTCACATCAGAGCTGGATCCTAAGCATAACGATAACCCTCTCCTCCCAGTACAACTTACAGAACACCAAACCCTAACCCTAACCTTGTTCACTGACCAAAACCCTCACCGTCAAAATCGACATCTAACACACCTCACAGTAAACGTCAAGAACAATCTCACCCTTGGGCTCACATCAGAGCTACATCCTAACTTTAAACATAGTCCTGTATGTCCCGTAAAACTTTGCGAACACCAACCCTAACTCGAGTGCTGATCACTAGACCTGACCCCTCAGCATCATATTTGACATCATCCACGCTTCACCTTAAACCTGAATTACAATCATACTCTCTACTTCACATCACACCAGACCCAAATTCTAACTGTAATCTAAACTCCCATTCGCCTTAAAGAACTACCAACTATAATACTAGCCCTAGCCCATGGATCTAACCTACACCGCCACCTTCGATGTCAACACATGCTTC
The DNA here is from genome assembly GCF_040802235.1 of Manis javanica. NCBI lineage: Eukaryota > Metazoa > Chordata > Mammalia > Pholidota > Manidae > Manis > Manis javanica. The sequence goes on along the minus strand of NW_027332168.1, from coordinate 139,159 downwards.
ACCGGTAACTTAAACTTCCATCTCGTCCTTACCCTCATATAAGAGACAGACCCTAAATCAAATCGTAACCCTAACTTCCCCATAAAACTTAAGTTACACCCAAGCCTAACACTAGCCCTTGTCCGTGGACATTGCCCCTCACCATCACCATTGACAACACACAAGGTTCCCTTTAAACATGGATTTAAATCTGGCCCCCTACTCACATCAGAGACAGTCCCAAACTCAAAATGTAACCCTCTCCTCACTGTTCACCGTTCGTACACCTGACCCAAAACCCTGCCCAGTTTCTTCAACCTGACCCCTCACCACCGACAGCACCATGACTCATGTCTAACAAAAATCATGAAGGTCTGTATCGAAAATGACATCAGGTCAGAGCTGGATCCTGATTCCTACCATACCCCAATCCTCCACGTACAGCGAACTGAACACCGACACCTAAACCTAGACCTGGCCCCTGGACCTGAAACCTCATCGTCACCAATGACATCACCCACGTTCAGCGCAAACCTGATGTTCAATCACTTCCTCATCCACACATCAGAGCCTGATCCTAATCCTTCCCATAACCATATCTTCCCTGTACACCTTACCAAACACCTATCCCTAACCCTAACCTTGTTTCCTGGTTGAATCCTCACTGACAAAATCGACATCCCCCATGCCTCACTGTAAACCTCCACCTCAATGTCATCCATGCCATCACGTCAGAGCCAGATCCTAACTCTAAACATAGTCCTATACGTCTGGTACACCTTAGCAAACACAAACCCTAACTGTAGCCCAGGTCTCTTGACCTGACACAACATCACAATTGACATCATTCACGCTTCACCTCAACTCTGAATTACAATCGTACTCTCTAACTCACATCACAGGTGAAACCAAGCTCAAACCATAATCTAAACTCCCCATTTGCCTTAAAGAAATCGCAACCCAAATCCTAGCACTAGCCCATGGACCAAACCCTCACTGTCACCTTCGACGTCACCCAGGCTTCACCGTAACCTTGAACTGCAATCTCGTACTCACCCTCACATCAGAGACAGATGCAAACACTGATAGTAACCCTACACTCCCCATTAACCTTAATGAACATGCAACCCTAAAGCAAGCACTTGTCCCTGGACCTTATCCCTTAGAGTCACCATTGACACCACTGAAGGTTATCTTTAAAAATGGATTTAAATCTTGTCCTCACAGTCACATCAGAGACAGTCTCTAACTCTACCTGCAAACCTACCCTCACTGTACACCATTCCATACACCTGATCTGAAACCCTGCCCAGGTCTTCCAACGTGACCCCTCACCACCATCATCACCATCACTCATGTCTAAGAAACATCATGAAAGTCTATCTCGCAATCACCCTCACAATCAGAGCTGGATCCTGACTCTAACCATATCCCTATCCTCCACTTACAGCTAAACCACCACTTAAACTTAACCCTGGACTGCAACCAGGACCTGAAACCTCACTGTCACCATCGATGTTACCCATGCTTCACCATAAACCTGATGTTCAATCTCGTCCTCACCCTCACAACAGAGCCGGATTGTTAGCCTAAACAAAACCATGTGCTCCCTGTACACCTTTCCGAACACCTAACCCTAACCCTAGACCTATCCCATGGAACTGAACCCTGACAGTCACCATCAACATCACCCAGGCTTCAGCGTAAACCTGATGTTCAATCTCTTCCTCATCCTCACATCAGAGCCCAATTCTAACCCTTCCCATAACCGTATCTTCCCTGTACACCTTACCAAACACCTAACCCTAACCCTAGCCCTAGCCCATGGAATTGAACCTTGACGGTCACCATCGACATCACCCAGGCTTCAGCGTAAACCCGATGTGCAATCCCATCCTCATCCTCACATCAGAGCCCGACTCAAACCCTTCCCATAACCGTATCTTCCCTGTACACCTTACCAAACACCTAACCCTAACCCTAGCCTTGTTCCCTGGACTTACCCCTCACCATCACCATCAATGTCCCCTACGCTTCAATGAAAACCTCGACCTCAATCTATCCCTCAACATCACATCAGAGGTGAATCCTAAGCAAAATGATAAACCAATCCTCCCTGTACACATTACAGGACACCTAACCCTAAACCTAACCTTGTTCACTGGCCTGTACCCTCTCTGTTAAAATCGACATCTCCCATGCGTCACTGTAAACCTCCGTGTCAATCTCACCCTCACCATCACATCAGAGTCACACCCTAACTCCAAACGTAGTCCCGTATGTTCCATACACCTCAGTGAAAACCAACCTTCTCTCTACTGCTGGTCATTTGACATGACCACACAACATCTCAATTGACATCTTCCATGCTTCACCTTAATCCTGAATTACAATCATACTCTCTAACTCACATCAGAGCTGGGCCCTAATGCTAACCATAATCCAAACTCCTCGTTCATGTTAAAGAACTAGTATCCATTAACCTAGCCCTAGCCCATGGATCTGAATCATCACCATCACCATCGATGTCACTGAGAATTAACCATAAACTGGATCTTCAATCTCGTACTCACCCTCACATCAGAGACAGACCCTAACTCTAATTGTAACCCTATCTTCGCCATAAACCTAAACAAACACCCAACCCTAACCCTAGTCTTTGTCCCTGGACATTGTCCCTCAGCGTCACCACTGACTTCACCGAAGGTTCGCTTTATCCATGGATTTAAATCTTGTCTTCGTAATCACTTCAGAGACAGACTCTAACTCTCACCATACATTTACCCTCAATGTTCACCATTTCGTACACCTAATACGATACCCTGCCCACGTCCTTCGCTCTGACCCCTCACCACAAACACCACCATCAAGCATGTCTATCAAAAAGAGTGAATATCATTCTCACAATCACCCTCACTTTAGAGCTGGATCCCGACTCTAACCATATCCCTATCCTCCATGCACAGTTAAACCAACACCGAAACCTAACCCTAGCTTGGCTCCTGGACCTGAAACCGCACAATCACCAACGATGTCACCCAGAATTCTCCGTAAACCCGATGTTCAATCTCGTCCTCAACCGCACTACAGAGCCAGATCATAAGCCTAAATGAAACCATATAGTCCCTGTACACCTTACCAAACACCTAACCCTACCCCTAGCCCTAGCCCATGGACCTAATACCTCACAATCACCATTGACATCACCCAGGCTTCAGCGTAAACCTGATGTTCAATCTCGTCCTGATCCTCACGTCAGAGCCCAATCCGAACCCTTCCCATAACAATATCTCCCCCGTACACCTTACCAAACACTTAACCCTGAACCTAGCCTTGTTTCCTTGACTTACCCCTCACTGTCACCATCAGCGTCCCCCATGCCTCACTGTAAAACTCCTCCTCAGTGTACCCCTTCACCTCACATCAGAGCTGGATCCTAAGCATAACGATAACCCTCTCCTCCCAGTACAACTTACAGAACACCAAACCCTAACCCTAACCTTGTTCACTGACCAAAACCCTCACCGTCAAAATCGACATCTAACACACCTCACAGTAAACGTCAAGAACAATCTCACCCTTGGGCTCACATCAGAGCTACATCCTAACTTTAAACATAGTCCTGTATGTCCCGTAAAACTTTGCGAACACCAACCCTAACTCGAGTGCTGATCACTAGACCTGACCCCTCAGCATCATATTTGACATCATCCACGCTTCACCTTAAACCTGAATTACAATCATACTCTCTACTTCACATCACACCAGACCCAAATTCTAACTGTAATCTAAACTCCCCATTCGCCTTAAAGAACTACCAACTATAATACTAGCCCTAGCCCATGGATCTAACCTACACCGCCACCTTCGATGTCAACACATGCTTCACCGGTAACTTAAACTTCCATCTCGTCCTTACCCTCATATAAGAGACAGACCCTAAATCAAATCGTAACCCTAACTTCCCCATAAAACTTAAGTTACACCCAAGCCTAACACTAGCCCTTGTCCGTGGACATTGCCCCTCACCATCACCATTGACAACACACAAGGTTCCCTTTAAACATGGATTTAAATCTGGCCCCCTACTCACATCAGAGACAGTCCCAAACTCAAAATGTAACCCTATCCTCACTGTTCACCGTTCGTACACCTGACCCAAAACCCTGCCCAGTTTCTTCAACCTGACCCCTCACCACCGACAGCACCATGACTCATGTCTAACAAAAATCATGAAGGTCTGTATCGAAAATGACATCAGGTCAGAGCTGGATCCTGATTCCTACCATACCCCAATCCTCCACGTACAGCGAACTGAACACCGACACCTAAACCTAGACCTGGCCCCTGGACCTGAAACCTCATCGTCACCAATGACATCACCCACGTTCAGCGCAAACCTGATGTTCAATCACTTCCTCATCCACACATCAGAGCCTGATCCTAATCCTTCCCATAACCATATCTTCCCTGTACACCTTACCAAGCACCTATCCCTAACCCTAACCTTGTTTCCTGGTTGAATCCTCACTGACAAAATCGACATCCCCCATGCCTCACTGTAAACCTCCACCTCAATGTCGTCCATGCCATCACGTCAGAGCCAGATCCTAACTCTAAACATAGTCCTATACGTCTGGTACACCTTAGCAAACACAAACCCTAACTGTAGCCCAGGTCTCTTGACCTGACACAACATCACAATTGACATCATTCACGCTTCACCTCAACTCTGAATTACAATCGTACTCTCTAACTCACATCACAGGTGAAACCAAGCTCTAACCATAATCTAAACTCCCCATTTGCCTTAAAGAAATCGCAACCCAAATCCTAGCACTAGCCCATGGACCAAACCCTCACTGTCACCTTCGACGTCACCCAGGCTTCACCGTAACCTTGAACTGCAATCTCGTACTCACCCTCACATCAGAGACAGATGCAAACACTGATAGTAACCCTACACTCCCCATTAACCTTAATGAACATGCAACCCTAAAGCAAGCACTTGTCCCTGGACCTTAACCCTTAGAGTCACCATTGACACCACTGAAGGTTATCTTTAAAAATGGATTTAAATCTTGTCCTCACAGTCACATCAGAGACAGTCTCTAACTCTACCTGCAAACCTACCCTCACTGTACACCATTCCATACACCTGATCTGAAACCCTGCCCAGGTCTTCCAACGTGACCCCTCACCACCACCATCACCATCACTCATGTCTAAGAAACATCATGAAAGTCTATCTCGCAATCACCCTCACAATCAGAGCTGGATCCTGACTCTAACCATATCCCTATCCTCCACTTACAGCTAAACCACCACTTAAACTTAACCCTGGACTGCAACCAGGACCTGAAACCTCACTGTCACCATCGATGTTACCCATGCTTCACCATAAACCTGATGTTCAATCTCGTCCTCACCCTCACAACAGAGCCGGATTGTTAGCCTAAACAAAACCATGTGCTCCCTGTACACCTTTCCGAACACCTAACCCTAACCCTAGACCTAGCCCATGGAACTGAACCCTGACAGTCACCATCAACATCACCCAGGCTTCAGCGTAAACCTGATGTTCAATCTCTTCCTCATCCTCACATCAGAGCCCAATTCTAACCCTTCCCGTAACCGTATCTTCCCTGTACACCTTACCAAACACCTAACCCTAACCCTAGCCCTAGCCCATGGAATTGAACCTTGACGGTCACCATCGACATCACCCAGGCTTCAGCGTAAACCCGATGTGCAATCCCATCCTCATCCTCACATCAGAGCCCGACTCAAACCCTTCCCATAACCGTATCTTCCCTGTACACCTTACCAAACACCTAACCCTAACCCTAGCCTTGTTCCCTGGACTTACCCCTCACCATCACCATCAATGTCCCCTACGCTTCAATGAAAACCTCGACCTCAATCTATCCCTCAACATCACATCAGAGGTGAATCCTAAGCAAAATGATAAACCAATCCTCCCTGTACACATTACAGGACACCTAACCCTAAACCTAACCTTGTTCACTGGCCTGTACCCTCTCTGTTAAAATCGACATCTCCCATGCGTCACTGTAAACCTCCGTGTCAATCTCACCCTCACCATCACATCAGAGTCACACCCTAACTCCAAACGTAGTCCCGTATGTTCCATACACCTCAGTGAAAACCAACCTTCTCTCTACTGCTGGTCATTTGACATGACCACACAACATCTCAATTGACATCTTCCATGCTTCACCTTAATCCTGAATTACAATCATACTCTCTAACTCACATCAGAGCTGGGCCCTAATGCTAACCATAATCCAAACTCCTCGTTCATGTTAAAGAACTAGTATCCATTAACCTAGCCCTAGCCCATGGATCTGAATCATCACCATCACCATCGATGTCACTGAGAATTAACCATAAACTGGATCTTCAATCTCGTACTCACCCTCACATCAGAGACAGACCCTAACTCTAATTGTAACCCTATCTTCGCCATAAACCTAAACAAACACCCAACCCTAACCCTAGTCTTTGTCCCTGGACATTGTCCCTCAGCGTCACCACTGACTTCACCGAAGGTTCGCTTTATCCATGGATTTAAATCTTGTCTTCGTAATCACTTCAGAGACAGACTCTAACTCTCACCATACATTTACCCTCAATGTTCACCATTTCGTACACCTAATACGATACCCTGCCCACGTCCTTCGCTCTGACCCCTCACCACAAACACCACCATCAAGCATGTCTATCAAAAAGAGTGAATATCATTCTCACAATCACCCTCACTTTAGAGCTGGATCCCGACTCTAACCATATCCCTATCCTCCATGCACAGTTAAACCAACACCGAAACCTAACCCTAGCTTGGCTCCTGGACCTGAAACCGCACAATCACCAACGATGTCACCCAGAATTCTCCGTAAACCCGATGTTCAATCTCGTCCTCAACCGCACTACAGAGCCAGATCATAAGCCTAAATGAAACCATATAGTCCCTGTACACCTTACCAAACACCTAACCCTACCCCTAGCCCTAGCCCATGGACCTAATACCTCACAATCACCATTGACATCACCCAGGCTTCAGCGTAAACCTGATGTTCAATCTCGTCCTGATCCTCACGTCAGAGCCCAATCCGAACCCTTCCCATAACAATATCTCCCCCGTACACCTTGCCAAACACTTAACCCTGAACCTAGCCTTGTTTCCTTGACTTACCCCTCACTGTCACCATCAGCGTCCCCCATGCCTCACTGTAAAACTCCTCCTCAGTGTACCCCTTCACCTCACATCAGAGCTGGATCCTAAGCATAACGATAACCCTCTCCTCCCAGTACAACTTACAGAACACCAAACCCTAACCCTAACCTTGTTCACTGACCAAAACCCTCACCGTCAAAATCGACATCTAACACACCTCACAGTAAACGTCAAGAACAATCTCACCCTTGGGCTCACATCAGAGCTACATCCTAACTTTAAACATAGTCCTGTATGTCCCGTAAAACTTTGCGAACACCAACCCTAACTCGAGTGCTGATCACTAGACCTGACCCCTCAGCATCATATTTGACATCATCCACGCTTCACCTTAAACCTGAATTACAATCATACTCTCTACTTCACATCACACCAGACCCAAATTCTAACTGTAATCTAAACTCCCCATTCGCCTTAAAGAACTACCAACTATAATACTAGCCCTAGCCCATGGATCTAACCTACACCGCCACCTTCGATGTCAACACATGCTTCACCGGTAACTTAAACTTCCATCTCGTCCTTACCCTCATATAAGAGACAGACCCTAAATCAAATCGTAACCCTAACTTCCCCATAAAACTTAAGTTACACCCAAGCCTAACACTAGCCCTTGACCGTGGACATTGCCCCTCACCATCAAAATTGACAACACACAAGGTTCCCTTTAAACATGGATTTAAATCTGGCCCCCTACTCACATCAGAGACAGTTCCAAACTCAAAATGTAACCCTATCCTCACTGTTCACCGTTCGTACACCTGAACCAAAACCCTGCCCAGTTTCTTCAACCTGACCCCTCACCACCGACAGCACCATGACTCATGTCTAACAAAAATCATGAAGGTCTGTATCGAAAATGACATCAGGTCAGAGCTGGATCCTGATTCCTACCATACCCCAATCCTCCACGTACAGCGAACTGAACACCGACACCTAAACCTAGACCTGGCCCCTGGACCTGAAACCTCATCGTCACCAATGACATCACCCACGTTCAGCGCAAACCTGATGTTCAATCACTTCCTCATCCACACACCAGAGCCTGATCCTAATCCTTCCCATAACCATATCTTCCCTGTACACCTTACCAAGCACCTATCCCTAACCCTAACCTTGTTTCCTGGTTGAATCCTCACTGACAAAATCGACATCCCCCATGCCTCACTGTAAACCTCCACCTCAATGTCGTCCATGCCATCATGTCAGAGCCAGATCCTAACTCTAAACATAGTCCTATACGTCTGGTACACCTTAGCAAACACAAACCCTAACTGTAGCCCAGGTCTCTTGACCTGACACAACATCACAATTGACATCATTCACGCTTCACCTCAACTCTGAATTACAATCGTACTCTCTAACTCACATCACAGGTGAAACCAAGCTCTAACCATAATCTAAACTCCCCATTTGCCTTAAAGAAATCGCAACCCAAATCCTAGCACAGCCCATGGACCAAACCCTCACTGTCACCTTCGACGTCACCCAGGCTTCACCGTAACCTTGAACTGCAATCTCGTACTCACCCTCACATCAAAGACAGATGCAAACACTGATAGTAACCCTACACTCCCCATTAACCTTAATGAACATGCAACCCTAAAGCAAGCACTTGTCCCTGGACCTTAACCCTTAGAGTCACCATTGACACCACTGAAGGTTATCTTTAAAAATGGATTTAAATCTTGTCCTCACAGTCACATCAGAGACAGTCTCTAACTCTACCTGCAAACCTACCCTCACTGTACACCATTCCATACACCTGATCTGAAACCCTGCCCAGGTCTTCCAACGTGACCCCTCACCACCACCATCACCATCACTCATGTCTAAGAAACATCATGAAAGTCTATCTCGCAATCACCCTCACAATCAGAGCTGGATCCTGACTCTAACCATATCCCTATCCTCCACTTACAGCTAAACCACCACTTAAACTTAACCCTGGACTGCAACCAGGACCTGAAACCTCACTGTCACCATCGATGTTACCCATGCTTCACCATAATCCTGATGTTCAATCTCGTCCTCACCCTCACAACAGAGCCGGATTGTTAGCCTAAACAAAACCATGTGCTCCCTGTACACCTTTCCGAACACGTAACCCTAACCCTAGACCTAGCCCATGGAACTGAACCCTGACAGTCACCATCGACATCACCCAGGCTTCAGCGTAAACCTGATGTTCAATCTCTTCCTCATCCTCACATCAGAGCCGAATTCTAACCCTTCCCATAACCGTATCTTCCCTGTACACCTTACCAAACACCTAACCCTAACCCTAGCCCTAGCCCATGGAATTGAACCTTGACGGTCACCATCGACATCACCCAGGCTTCAGCGTAAACCCGATGTGCAATCCCATCCTCATCCTCACATCAGAGCCCGACTCAAACCCTTCCCATAACCGTATCTTCCCTGTACACCTTACCAAACACCTAACCCTAACCCTAGCCTTGTTCCCTGGACTTACCCCTCACCATCACCTTCAATGTCCCCTACGCTTCAATGAAAACCTCGACCTCAATCTATCCCTCAACATCACATCAGAGGTGAATCCTAAGCAAAATGATAAACCAATCCTCCCTGTACACATTACAGGATACCTAACCCTAAACCTAACCTTGTTCACTGGCCTGTACCCTCTCTGTTAAAATCGACATCTCCCATGCGTCACTGTAAACCTCCGTGTCAATCTCACATTCACCATCACATCAGAGTCACACCCTAACTCCAAACGTAGTCCCGTATGTTTCATACACCTCAGTGAAAACCAACCTTCTCTCTACTGCTGGTCATTTGACATGACCACACAACATCTCAATTGACATCTTCCATGCTTCACCTTAATCCTGAATTACAATCATACTCTCTAACTCACATCAGAGCTGGGCCCTAATGCTAACCATAATCCAAACTCCTCGTTCATGTTAAAGAACTAGTATCCATTAACCTAGCCCTAGCCCATGGATCTGAATCATCACCATCACCATCGATGTCACTGAGAATTAACCGTAAACTGGATCTTCAATCTCGTACTCACCCTCACATCAGAGACAGACCCTAACTCTAATTGTAACCCTATCTTCGCCATAAACCTAAACAAACACCCAACCCTAACCCTAGTCTTTGTCCCTGGACATTGTCCCTCAGCGTCACCACTGACTTCACCGAAGGTTCGCTTTATCCATGGATTTAAATCTTGTCTTCGTAATCACTTCAGAGACAGACTCTAACTCTCACCATACATTTACCCTCAATGTTCACCATTTCGTACACCTAATACGATACCCTGCCCACGTCCTTCGCTCTGACCACTCACCACAAACACCACCATCAAGCATGTCTATCAAAAAGAGTGAATATCATTCTCACAATCACCCTCACTTTAGAGCTGGATCCTGACTCTAACCATATCCCTATCCTCCATGCACTGTTAAACCAACACCGAAACCTAACCCTAGCTTGGCTCCTGGACCTGAAACCGCACAATCACCAACGATGTCACCCAGAATTCTCCGTAAACCCGATGTTCAATCTCGTCCTCAACCGCACTACAGAGCCAGATCATAAGCCTAAATGAAACCATATAGTCCCTGTACACCTTACCAAACACCTAACCCTACCCCTAGCCCTAGCCCATGGACCTAATACCTCACAATCACCATTGACATCACCCAGGCTTCAGCGTAAACCTGATGTTCAATCTCGTCCTGATCCTCACGTCAGAGCCCAATCCGAACCCTTCCCATAACAATATCTCCCCCGTACACCTTGCCAAACACTTAACCCTGAACCTAGCCTTGTTTCCTTGACTTACCCCTCACTGTCACCATCAGCGTCCCCCATGCCTCACTGTAAAACTCCTCGTCAGTGTACCCCTTCACCTCACATCAGAGCTGGATCCTAAGCATAACGATAACCCTCTCCTCCCAGTACAACTTACAGAACACCAAACCCTAACCCTAACCTTGTTCACTGACCAAAACCCTCACCGTCAAAATCGACATCTAACACACCTCACAGTAAACGTCAAGAACAATCTCACCCTTGGGCTCACATCAGAGCTACATCCTAACTTTAAACATAGTCCTGTATGTCCCGTAAAACTTTGCGAACACCAACCCTAACTCGAGTGCTGATCACTAGACCTGACCCCTCAGCATCATATTTGACATCATCCACGCTTCACCTTAAACCTGAATTACAATCATACTCTCTACTTCACATCACACCAGACCCAAATTCTAACTGTAATCTAAACTCCCCATTCGCCTTAAAGAACTACCAACTATAATACTAGCCCTAGCCCATGGATCTAACCTACACCGCCACCTTCGATGTCAACACATGCTTCACCGGTAACTTAAACTTCCATCTCGTCCTTACCCTCATATAAGAGACAGACCCTAAATCAAATCGTAACCCTAACTTCCCCATAAAACTTAAGTTACACCCAAGCCTAACACTAGCCCTTGTCCGTGGACATTGCCCCTCACCATCACCATTGACAACACACAAGGTTCCCTTTAAACATGGATTTAAATCTGGCCCCCTACTCACATCAGAGACAGTCCCAAACTCAAAATGTAACCCTATCCTCACTGTTCACCGTTCGTACACCTGAACCAAAACCCTGCCCAGTTTCTTCAACCTGACCCCTCACCACCGACAGCACCATGACTCATGTCTAACAAAAATCATGAAGGTCTGTATCGAAAATGACATCAGGTCAGAGCTGGATCCTGATTCCTACCATACCCCAATCCTCCACGTACAGCGAACTGAACACCGACACCTAAACCTAGACCTGGCCCCTGGACCTGAAACCTCATCGTCACCAATGACATCACCCACGTTCAGCGCAAACCTGATGTTCAATCACTTCCTCATCCACACATCAGAGCCTGATCCTAATCCTTCCCATAACCATATCTTCCCTGTACACCTTACCAAGCACCTATCCCTAACCCTAACCTTGTTTCCTGGTTGAATCCTCACTGACAAAATCGACATCCCCCATGCCTCACTGTAAACCTCCACCTCAATGTCGTCCATGCCATCATGTCAGAGCCAGATCCTAACTCTAAACATAGTCCTATACGTCTGGTACACCTTAGCAAACACAAACCCTAACTGTAGCCCAGGTCTCTTGACCTGACACAACATCACAATTGACATCATTCACGCTTCACCTCAACTCTGAATTACAATCGTACTCTCTAACTCACATCACAGGTGAAACCAAGCTCTAACCATAATCTAAACTCCCCATTTGCCTTAAAGAAATCGCAACCCAAATCCTAGCACTAGCCCATGGACCAAACCCTCACTGTCACCTTCGACGTCACCCAGGCTTCACCGTAAACTTGAACTGCAATCTCGTACTCACCCTCACATCAGAGACAGATGCAACCACTGATAGTAACCCTACACTCCCCATTAACCTTAATGAACATGCAACCCTAAAGCAAGCACTTGTCCCTGGACCTTAACCCTTAGAGTCACCATTGACACCACTGAAGGTTATCTTTAAAAATGGATTTAAATCTTGTCCTCACAGTCACATCAGAGACAGTCTCTAACTCTACCTGCAAACCTACCCTCACTGTACACCATTCCATACACCTGATCTGAAACCCTGCCCAGGTCTTCCAACGTGACCCCTCACCACCACCATCACCATCACTCATGTCTAAGAAACATCATGAAAGTCTATCTCGCAATCACCCTCACAATCAGAGCTGGATCCTGACTCTAACCATATCCCTATCCTCCACTTACAGCTAAACCACCACTTAAACTTAACCCTGGACTGCAACCAGGACCTGAAACCTCACTGTCACCATCGATGTTACCCATGCTTCACCATAATCCTGATGTTCAATCTCGTCCTCACCCTCACAACAGAGCCGGATTGTTAGCCTAAACAAAACCATGTGCTCCCTGTACACCTTTCCGAACACCTAACCCTAACCCTAGACCTAGCCCATGGAACTGAACCCTGACAGTCACCATCGACATCACCCAGGCTTCAGCGTAAACCTGATGTTCAATCTCTTCCTCATCCTCACATCAGAGCCCAATTCTAACCCTTCCCATAACCGTATCTTCCCTGTACACCTTACCAAACACCTAACCCTAACCCTAGCCCTAGCCCATGGAATTGAACCTTGACGGTCACCATCGACATCACCCAGGCTTCAGCGTAAACCCGATGTGCAATCCCATCCTCATCCTCACATCAGAGCCCGACTCAAACCCTTCCCATAACCGTATCTTCCCTGTACACCTTACCAATCACCTTACCCTAACCCTAGCCTTGTTCCCTGGACTTACCCCTCACCATCACCATCAATGTCCCCTACGCTTCAATGAAAACCTCGACCTCAATCTATCCCTCAACATCACATCAGAGGTGAATCCTAAGCAAAATGATAAACCAATCCTCCCTGTACACATTACAGGACACCTAACCCTAAACCTAACCTTGTTCACTGGCCTGTACCCTCTCTGTTAAAATCGACATCTCCCATGCGTCACTGTAAACCTCCGTGTCAATCTCACCCTCACCATCACATCAGAGTCACACCCTAACCTCAAACGTAGTCCCGTATGTTCCATACACCGCAGTGAAAACCAAACTTCTCTCTACTGCTGGTCATTTGACATGACCACACAACATCTCAATTGACATCTTCCATGCTTCACCTTAATCCTGAATTACAATCATACTCTCTAACTCACATCAGAGCTGGGCCCTAATGCTAACCATAATCCAAACTCCTCGTTCATGTTAAAGAACTAGTATCCATTAACCTAGCCCTAGCCCATGGATCTGAATCATCACCATCACCATCGATGTCACTGAGAATTAACCATAAACTGGATCTTCAATCTCGTACTCACCCTCACATCAGAGACAGACCCTAACTCTAATTGTAACCCTATCTTCGCCATAACCCTAAACAAACACCCAACCCTAACCCTAGTCTTTGTCCCTGGACATTGTCCCTCAGCGTCACCACTGACTTCACCGAAGGTTCGCTTTATCCATGGATTTAAATCTTGTCTTCGTAATCACTTCAGAGACAGACTCTAACTCTCACCATACATTTACCCTCAATGTTCACCATTTCGTACACCTAATACGATACCCTGCCCACGTCCTTCGCTCTGACCCCTCACCACAAACACCACCATCAAGCATGTCTATCAAAAAGAGTGAATATCATTCTCACAATCACCCTCACTTTAGAGCTGGATCCCGACTCTAACCATATCCCTATCCTCCATGCACAGTTAAACCAACACCGAAACCTAACCCTAGCTTGGCTCCTGGACCTGAAACCGCACAATCACCAACGATGTCACCCAGAATTCTCCGTAAACCCGATGTTCAATCTCGTCCTCAACCGCACTACAGAGCCAGATCATAAGCCTAAATGAAACCATATAGTCCCTGTACACCTTACCAAACACCTAACCCTACCCCTAGCCCTAGCCCATGGACCTAATACCTCACAATCACCATTGACATCACCCAGGCTTCAGCGTAAACCTGATGTTCAATCTCGTCCTGATCCTCACGTCAGAGCCCAATCCGAACCCTTCCCATAACAATATCTCCCCCGTACACCTTGCCAAACACTTAACCCTGAACCTAGCCTTGTTTCCTTGACTTACCCCTCACTGTCACCATCAGCATCCCCCATGCCTCACTGTAAAACTCCTCCTCAGTGTACCCCTTCACCTCACATCAGAGCTGGATCCTAAGCATAACGATAACCCTCTCCTCCCAGTACAACTTACAGAACACCAAACCCTAACCCTAACCTTGTTCACTGACCAAAACCCTCACCGTCAAAATCGACATCTAACACACCTCACAGTAAACGTCAAGAACAATCTCACCCTTGGGCTCACATCAGAGCTACATCCTAACTTTAAACATAGTCCTGTATGTCCCGTAAAACTTTGAGAACACCAACCCTAACTCGAGTGCTGATCACTAGACCTGACCCCTCAGCATCATATTTGACATCATCCACGCTTCACCTTAAACCTGAATTACAAACATACTCTCTACTTCACATCACACCAGACCCAAATTCTAACTGTAATCTAAACTCCCCATTCGCCTTAAAGAACTACCAACTATAATACTAGCCCTAGCCCATGGATCTAACCTACACCGCCACCTTCGATGTCAACACATGCTTCACCGGTAACTTAAACTTCCATCTCGTCATTACTCTCATATAAGAGACAGACCCTAAATCAAATCGTAACCCTAACTTCCCCATAAAACTTAAGTTACACCCAAGCCTAACACTAGCCCTTGACCGTGGACATTGCCCCTCACCATCACCATTGACAACACACAAGGTTCCCTTTAAACATGGATTTAAATCTGTCCCCCTACTCACATCAGAGACAGTTCCTAACTCAAAATGTAACCCTATCCTCACTGTTCACCGTTCGTACACCTGAACCAAAACCCTGCCCAGTTTCTTCAACCTGACCCCTCACCACCGACAGCACCATGACTCATGTCTAACAAAAATCATGAAGGTCTGTATCGAAAATGACATCAGGTGAGAGCTGGATCCTGATTCCTACCATACCCCAATCCTCCACGTACAGCGAACTGAACACCGACACCTAAACCTAGACCTGGCCCCTGGACCTGAAACCTCATCGTCACCAATGACATCACCCACGTTCAGCGCAAACCTGATGTTCAATCACTTCCTCATCCACACATCAGAGCCTGATCCTAATCCTTCCCATAACCATATCTTCCCTGTACACCTTACCAAGCACCTATCCCTAACCCTAACCTTGTTTCCCGGTTGAATCCTCACTGACAAAATCGACATCCCCCATGCCTCACTGTAAACCTCCACCTCAATGTCGTCCATGCCATCATGTCAGAGCCAGATCCTAACTCTAAACATAGTCCTATACGTCTGGTACACCTTAGCAAACACAAACCCTAACTGTAGCCCAGGTCTCTTGACCTGACACAACATCACAATTGACATCATTCACGCTTCACCTCAACTCTGAATTACAATCGTACTCTCTAACTCACATCACAGGTGAAACCAAGCTCTAACCATAATCTAAACTCCCCATTTGCCTTAAAGAAATCGCAACCCAAATCCTAGCACTAGCCCATGGACCAAACCCTCACTGTCACCTTCGACGTCACCCAGGCTTCACCGTAACCTTGAACTGCAATCTCGTACTCACCCTCACATCAGAGACAGATGCAAACACTGATAGTAACCCTACACTCCCCATTAACCTTAATGAACATGCAACCCTAAAGCAAGCACTTGTCCCTGGACCTTAACCCTTAGAGTCACCATTGACACCACTGAAGGTTATCTTTAAAAATGGATTTAAATCTTGTCCTCACAGTCACATCAGAGACAGTCTCTAACTCTACCTGCAAACCTACCCTCACTGTACACCATTCCATACACCTGATCTGAAACCCTGCCCAGGTCTTCCAACGTGACCCCTCACCACCACCATCACCATCACTCATGTCTAAGAAACATCATGAAAGTCTATCTCGCAATCACCCTCACAATCAGAGCTGGATCCTGACTCTAACCATATCCTTATCCTCCACTTACAGCTAAACCACCACTTAAACTTAACCCTGGACTGCAACCAGGACCTGAAACCTCACTGTCACCATCGATGTTACCCATGCTTCACCATAATCCTGATGTTCAATCTAGTCCTCACCCTCACAACAGAGCCGGATTGTTAGCCTAAACAAAACCATGTGCTCCCTGTACACCTTTCCGAACACCTAACCCTAACCCTAGACCTAGCCCATGGAACTGAACCCTGACAGTCACCATCGACATCACCCAGGCTTCAGCGTAAACCTGATGTTCAATCTCTTCTCATCCTCACATCAGAGCCCAATTCTAACCCTTCCCATAACCGTATCTTCCCTGTACACCTTACCAAGCACCTAACCCTAACCCTAGCCCTAGCCCATGGAATTGAACCTTGACGGTCACCATCGACATCACCCAGGCTTCAGCGTAAACCCGATGTGCAATCCCATCCTCATCCTCACATCAGAGCCCGACTCAAACCCTTCCCATAACCGTATCTTCCCTGTACACCTTACCAATCACCTTACCCTAACCCTAGCCTTGTTCCCTGGACTTACCCCTCACCATCACCATCAATGTCCCCTACGCTTCAATGAAAACCTCGACCTCAATCTATCCCTCAACATCACATCAGAGGTGAATCCTAAGCAAAATGATAAACCAATCCTCCCTGTACACATTACAGGACACCTAACCCTAAACCTAACCTTGTTCAGTGGCCTGTACCCTCTCTGTTAAAATCGACATCTCCCATGCGTCACTGTAAACCTCCGTGTCAATCTCACCCTCACCATCACATCAGAGTCACACCCTAACCTCAAACGTAGTCCCGTATGTTCCATACACCGCAGTGAAAACCAAACTTCTCTCTACTGCTGGTCATTTGACATGACCACACAACATCTCAATTGACATCTTCCATGCTTCACCTTAATCCTGAATTACAATCATACTCTCTAACTCACATCAGAGCTGGGCCCTAATGCTAACCATAATCCAAACTCCTCGTTCATGTTAAAGAACTAGTATCCATTAACCTAGCCCTAGCCCATGGATCTGAATCATCACCATCACCATCGATGTCACTGAGAATTAACCATAAACTGGATCTTCAATCTCGTACTCACCCTCACATCAGAGACAGACCCTAACTCTAATTGTAACCCTATCTTCGCCATAAACCTAAACAAACACCCAACCCTAACCCTAGTCTTTGTCCCTGGACATTGTCCCTCAGCGTCACCACTGACTTCACCGAAGGTTCGCTTTATCCATGGATTTAAATCTTGTCTTCGTAATCACTTCAGAGACAGACTCTAACTCTCACCATACATTTACCCTCAATGTTCACCATTTCGTACACCTAATACGATACCCTGCCCACGTCCTTCGCTCTGACCCCTCACCACAAACACCACCATCAAGCATGTCTATCAAAAAGAGTGAATATCATTCTCACAATCACCCTCACTTTAGAGCTGGATCCCGACTCTAACCATATCCCTATCCTCCATGCACAGTTAAACCAACACCGAAACCTAACCATAGCTTGGCTCCTGGACCTGAAACCGCACAATCACCAACGATGTCACCCAGAATTCTCCGTAAACCCGATGTTCAATCTCGTCCTCAACCGCACTACAGAGCCAGATCATAAGCCTAAATGAAACCATATAGTCCCTGTACACCTTACCAAACACCTAACCCTACCCCTAGCCCTAGCCCATGGACCTAATACCTCACAATCACCATTGACATCACCCAGGCTTCAGCGTAAACCTGATGTTCAATCTCGTCCTGATCCTCACGTCAGAGCCCAATCCGAACCCTTCCCATAACAATATCTCCCCCGTACACCTTGCCAAACACTTAACCCTGAACCTAGCCTTGTTTCCTTGACTTACCCCTCACTGTCACCATCAGCGTCCCCCATGCCTCACTGTAAAACTCCTCCTCAGTGTACCCCTTCACCTCACATCAGAGCTGGATCCTAAGCATAACGATAACCCTCTCCTCCCAGTACAACTTACAGAACACCAAACCCTAACCCTAACCTTGTTCACTGACCAAAACCCTCACCGTCAAAATCGACATCTAACACACCTCACAGTAAACGTCAAGAACAATCTCACCCTTGGGCTCACATCAGAGCTACATCCTAACTTTAAACATAGTCCTGTATGTCCCGTAAAACTTTGAGAACACCAACCCTAACTCGAGTGCTGATCACTAGACCTGACCCCTCAGCATCATATTTGACATCATCCACGCTTCACCTTAAACCTGAATTACAATCATACTCTCTACTTCACATCACACCAGACCCAAATTCTAACTGTAATCTAAACTCCCCATTCGCCTTAAAGAACTACCAACTATAATACTAGCCCTAGCCCATGGATCTAACCTACACCGCCACCTTCGATGTCAACACATGCTTCACCGGTAACTTAAACTTCCATCTCGTCCTTACCCTCATATAAGAGACAGACCCTAAATCAAATCGTAACCCTAACTTCCCCATAAAACTTAAGTTACACCCAAGCCTAACACTAGCCCTTGACCGTGGACATTGCCCCTCACCATCACCATTGACAACACACAAGGTTCCCTTTAAACATGGATTTAAATCTGGCCCCCTACTCACATCAGAGACAGTTCCAAACTCAAAATGTAACCCTATCCTCACTGTTCACCGTTCGTACACCTGACCCAAAACCCTGCCCAGTTTCTTCAACCTGACCCCTCACCACCGACAGCACCATGACTCATGTCTAACAAAAATCATGAAGGTCTGTATCGAAAATGACATCAGGTCAGAGCTGGATCCTGATTCCTACCATACCCCAATCCTCCACGTACAGCGAACTGAACACCGACAACTAAACCTAGACCTGGCCCCTGGACCTGAAACCTCATCGTCACCAATGACATCACCCACGTTCAGCGCAAACCTGATGTTCAATCACTTCCTCATCCACACATCAGAGCCTGATCCTAATCCTTCCCATAACCATATCTTCCCTGTACACCTTACCAAGCACCTATCCCTAACCCTAACCTTGTTTCCTGGTTGAATCCTCACTGACAAAATCGACATCCCCCATGCCTCACTGTAAACCTCCACCTCAATGTCGTCCATGCCATCATGTCAGAGCCAGATCCTAACTCTAAACATAGTCCTATACGTCTGGTACACCTTAGCAAACACAAACCCTAACTGTAGCCCAGGTCTCTTGAACTGACACAACATCACAATTGACATCATTCACGCTTCACCTCAACTCTGAATTACAATCGTACTCTCTAACTCACATCACAGGTGAAACCAAGCTCTAACCATAATCTAAACTCCCCATTTGCCTTAAAGAAATCGCAACCCAAATCCTAGCACTAGCCCATGGACCAAACCCTCACTGTCACCTTCGACGTCACCCAGGCTTCACCGTAACCTTGAACTGCAATCTCGTACTCACCCTCACATCAGAGACAGATGCAAACACTGATAGTAACCCTACACTCCCCATTAACCTTAATGAACATGCAACCCTAAAGCAAGCACTTGTCCCTGGACCTTAACCCTTAGAGTCACCATTGACACCACTGAAGGTTATCTTTAAAAATGGATTTAAATCTTGTCCTCACAGTCACATCAGAGACAGTCTCTAACTCTACCTGCAAACCTACCCTCACTGTACTCCATTCCATACACCTGATCTGAAACCCTGCCCAGGTCTTCCAACGTGACCCCTCACCACCACCATCACCATCACTCATGTCTAAGAAACATCATGAAAGTCTATCTCGCAATCACCCTCACAATCAGAGCTGGATCCTGACTCTAACCATATCCCTATCCTCCACTTACAGCTAAACCACCACTTAAACTTAACCCTGGACTGCAACCAGGACCTGAAACCTCACTGTCACCATCGATGTTACCCATGCATCACCATAAACCTGATGTTCAATCTCGTCCTCACCCTCACAACAGAGCCGGATTGTTAGCCTAAACAAAACCATGTGCTCCCTGTACACCTTTCCGACCACCTAACCCTAACCCTAGACCTAGCCCATGGAACTGAACCCTGACAGTCACCATTGACATCACCCAGGCTTCAGCGTAAACCTGATGTTCAATCTCTTCCTCATCCTCACATCAGAGCCGAATTCTAACCATTCCCATAACCGTATTTTCCCTGTACACCTTACCAAACACCTAACCCTAACCCTAGCCTTGTTCCCTGGACTTACCCCTCACCATCACCATCAATGTCCCCTACGCTTCAATGAAAACCTCGACCTCAATCTATCCCTCAACATCACATCAGAGGTGAATCCTAAGCAAAATGATAAACCAATCCTCCCTGTACACATTACAGGATACCTAACCCTAAACCTAACCTTGTTCACTGGCCTGTACCCTCTCTGTTAAAATCGACATCTCCCATGCGTCACTGTAAACCTCCGTGTCAATCTCACCCTCACCATCACATCAGAGTCACACCCTAACTCCAAACGTAGTCCCGTATGTTTCATACACCTCAGTGAAAACCAACCTTCTCTCTACTGCTGGTCATTTGACATGACCACACAACATCTCAATTGACATCTTCCATGCTTCACCTTAATCCTGAATTACAATCATACTCTCTAACTCACATCAGAGCTGGGCCCTAATGCTAACCATAATCCAAACTCCTCGTTCATGTTAAAGAACTAGTATCCATTAACCTAGCCCTAGCCCATGGATCTGAATCATCACCATCACCATCGATGTCACTGAGAATTAACCGTAAACTGGATCTTCAATCTCGTACTCACCCTCACATCAGAGACAGACCCTAACTCTAATTGTAACCCTATCTTCGCCATAAACCTAAACAAACACCCAACCCTAACCCTAGTCTTTGTCCCTGGACATTGTCCCTCAGCGTCACCACTGACTTCACCGAAGGTTCGCTTTATCCATGGATTTAAATCTTGTCTTCGTAATCACTTCAGAGACAGACTCTAACTCTCACCATACATTTACCCTCAATGTTCACCATTTCGTACACCTAATACGATACCCTGCCCACGTCCTTCGCTCTGACCACTCACCACAAACACCACCATCAAGCATGTCTATCAAAAAGAGTGAATATCATTCTCACAATCACCCTCACTTTAGAGCTGGATCCTGACTCTAACCATATCCCTATCCTCCATGCACTGTTAAACCAACACCGAAACCTAACCCTAGCTTGGCTCCTGGACCTGAAACCGCACAATCACCAACGATGTCACCCAGAATTCTCCGTAAACCCGATGTTCAATCTCGTCCTCAACCGCACTACAGAGCCAGATCATAAGCCTAAATGAAACCATATAGTCCCTGTACACCTTACCAAACACCTAACCCTACCCCTAGCCCTAGCCCATGGACCTAATACCTCACAATCACCATTGACATCACCCAGGCTTCAGCGTAAACCTGATTGAACATCCTGATCCTCACGTCAGAGCCCAATCCGAACCCTTCCCATAACAATATCTCCCCCGTACACCTTGCCAAACACTTAACCCTGAACCTAGCCTTGTTTCCTTGACTTACCCCTCACTGTCACCATCAGCGTCCCCCATGCCTCACTGTAAAACTCCTCGTCAGTGTACCCCTTCACCTCACATCAGAGCTGGATCCTAAGCATAACGATAACCCTCTCCTCCCAGTACAACTTACAGAACACCAAACCCTAACCCTAACCTTGTTCACTGACCAAAACCCTCACCGTCAAAATCGACATCTAACACACCTCACAGTAAACGTCAAGAACAATCTCACCCTTGGGCTCACATCAGAGCTACATCCTAACTTTAAACATAGTCCTGTATGTCCCGTAAAACTTTGCGAACACCAACCCTAACTCGAGTGCTGATCACTAGACCTGACCCCTCAGCATCATATTTGACATCATCCACGCTTCACCTTAAACCTGAATTACAATCATACTCTCTACTTCACATCACACCAGACCCAAATTCTAACTGTAATCTAAACTCCCCATTCGCCTTAAAGAACTACCAACTATAATACTAGCCCTAGCCCATGGATCTAACCTACACCGCCACCTTCGATGTCAACACATGCTTCACCGGTAACTTAAACTTCCATCTCGTCCTTACCCTCATATAAGAGACAGACCCTAAATCAAATCGTAACCCTAACTTCCCCATAAAACTTAAGTTACACCCAAGCCTAACACTAGCCCTTGTCCGTGGACATTGCCCCTCACCATCACCATTGACAACACACAAGGTTCCCTTTAAACATGGATTTAAATCTGGCCCCCTACTCACATCAGAGACAGTCCCAAACTCAAAATGTAACCCTATCCTCACTGTTCACCGTTCGTACACCTGAACCAAAACCCTGCCCAGTTTCTTCAACCTGACCCCTCACCACCGACAGCACCATGACTCATGTCTAACAAAAATCATGAAGGTCTGTATCGAAAATGACATCAGGTCAGAGCTGGATCCTGATTCCTACCATACCCCAATCCTCCACGTACAGCCAACTGAACACCGACACCTAAACCTAGACCTGGCCCCTGGACCTGAAACCTCATCGTCACCAATGACATCACCCACGTTCAGCGCAAACCTGATGTTCAATCACTTCCTCATCCACACATCAGAGCCTGATCCTAATCCTTCCCATAACCATATCTTCCCTGTACACCTTACCAAGCACCTATCCCTAACCCTAACCTTGTTTCCCGGTTGAATCCTCACTGACAAAATCGACATCCCCCATACCTCACTGTAAACCTCCACCTCAATGTCGTCCATGCCATCATGTCAGAGCCAGATCCTAACTCTAAACATAGTCCTATACGTCTGGTACACCTTAGCAAACACAAACCCTAACTGTAGCCCAGGTCTCTTGACCTGACACAACATCACAATTGACATCATTCACGCTTCACCTCAACTCTGAATTACAATCGTACTCTCTAACTCACATCACAGGTGAAACCAAGCTCTAACCATAATCTAAACTCCCCATTTGCCTTAAAGAAATCGCAACCCAAATCCTAGCACTAGCCCATGGACCAAACCCTCACTGTCACCTTCGACGTCACCCAGGCTTCACCGTAACCTTGAACTGCAATCTCGTACTCACCCTCACATCAGAGACAGATGCAAACACTGATAGTAACCCTACACTCCCCATTAACCTTAATGAACATGCAACCCTAAAGCAAGCACTTGTCCCTGGACCTTAACCCTTAGAGTCACCATTGACACCACTGAAGGTTATCTTTAAAAATGGATTTAAATCTTGTCCTCACAGTCACATCAGAGACAGTCTCTAACTCTACCTGCAAACCTACCCTCACTGTACACCATTCCATACACCTGATCTGAAACCCTGCCCAGGTCTTCCAACGTGACCCCTCACCACCACCATCACCATCACTCATGTCTAAGAAACATCATGAAAGTCTATCTCGCAATCACCCTCACAATCAGAGCTGGATCCTGACTCTAACCATATCCCTATCCTCCACTTACAGCTAAACCACCACTTAAACTTAACCCTGGACTGCAACCAGGACCTGAAACCTCACTGTCACCATCGATGTTACCCATGCTTCACCATAATCCTGATGTTCAATCTCGTCCTCACCCTCACAACAGAGCCGGATTGTTAGCCTAAACAAAACCATGTGCTCCCTGTACACCTTTCCGAACACCTAACCCTAACCCTAGACCTAGCCCATGGAACTGAACCCTGACAGTCACCATCGACATCACCCAGGCTTCAGCGTAAACCTGATGTTCAATCTCTTCCTCATCCTCACATCAGAGCCCAATTCTAACCCTTCCCATAACCGTATCTTCCCTGTACACCTTACCAAACACCTAACCCTAACCCTAGCCCTAGCCCATGGAATTGAACCTTGACGGTCACCATCGACATCACCCAGGCTTCAGCGTAAACCCGATGTGCAATCCCATCCTCATCCTCACATCAGAGCCCGACTCAAACCCTTCCCATAACCGTATCTTCCCTGTACACCTTACCAATCACCTTACCCTAACCCTAGCCTTGTTCCCTGGACTTACCCCTCACCATCACCATCAATGTCCCCTACGCTTCAATGAAAACCTCGACCTCAATCTATCCCTCAACATCACATCAGAGGTGAATCCTAAGCAAAATGATAAACCAATCCTCCCTGTACACATTACAGGACACCTAACCCTAAACCTAACCTTGTTCACTGGCCTGTACCCTCTCTGTTAAAATCGACATCTCCCATGCGTCACTGTAAACCTCCGTGTCAATCTCACCCTCACCATCACATCAGAGTCACACCCTAACTCCAAACGTAGTCCCGTATGTTCCATACACCTCAGTGAAAACCAACCTTCTCTCTACTGCTGGTCATTTGACATGACCACACAACATCTCAATTGACATCTTCCATGCTTCACCTTAATCCTGAATTACAATCATACTCTCTAACTCACATCAGAGCTGGGCCCTAATGCTAACCATAATCCAAACTCCTCGTTCATGTTAAAGAACTAGTATCCATTAACCTAGCCCTAGCCCATGGATCTGAATCATCACCATCACCATCGATGTCACTGAGAATTAACCATAAACTGGATCTTCAATCTCGTACTCACCCTCACATCAGAGACAGACCCTAACTCTAATTGTAACCCTATCTTCGCCATAAACCTAAACAAACACCCAACCCTAACCCTAGTCTTTGTCCCTGGACATTGTCCCTCAGCGTCACCACTGACTTCACCGAAGGTTCGCTTTATCCATGGATTTAAATCTTGTCTTCGTAATCACTTCAGAGACAGACTCTAACTCTCACCATACATTTACCCTCAATGTTCACCATTTCGTACACCTAATACGATACCCTGCCCACGTCCTTCGCTCTGACCCCTCACCACAAACACCACCATCAAGCATGTCTATCAAAAAGAGTGAATATCATTCTCACAATCACCCTCACTTTAGAGCTGGATCCCGACTCTAACCATATCCCTATCCTCCATGCACAGTTAAACCAACACCGAAACCTAACCCTAGCTTGGCTCCTGGACCTGAAACCGCACAATCACCAACGATGTCACCCAGAATTCTCCGTAAACCCGATGTTCAATCTCGTCCTCAACCGCACTACAGAGCCAGATCATAAGCCTAAATGAAACCATATAGTCCCTGTACACCTTACCAAACACCTAACCCTACCCCTAGCCCTAGCCCATGGACCTAATACCTCACAATCACCATTGACATCACCCAGGCTTCAGCGTAAACCTGATGTTCAATCTCGTCCTGATCCTCACGTCAGAGCCCAATCCGAACCCTTCCCATAACAATATCTCCCCCGTACACCTTGCCAAACACTTAACCCTGAACCTAGCCTTGTTTCCTTGACTTACCCCTCACTGTCACCATCAGCATCCCCCATGCCTCACTGTAAAACTCCTCCTCAGTGTACCCCTTCACCTCACATCAGAGCTGGATCCTAAGCATAACGATAACCCTCTCCTCCCAGTACAACTTACAGAACACCAAACCCTAACCCTAACCTTGTTCACTGACCAAAACCCTCACCGTCAAAATCGACATCTAACACACCTCACAGTAAACGTCAAGAACAATCTCACCCTTGGGCTCACATCAGAGTTACATCCTAACTTTAAACATAGTCCTGTATGTCCCGTAAAACTTTGAGAACACCAACCCTAACTCGAGTGCTGATCACTAGACCTGACCCCTCAGCATCATATTTGACATCATCCACGCTTCACCTTAAACCTGAATTACAATCATACTCTCTACTTCACATCACACCAGACCCAAATTCTAACTGTAATCTAAACTCCCCATTCGCCTTAAAGAACTACCAACTATAATACTAGCCCTAGCCCATGGATCTAACCTACACCGCCACCTTCGATGTCAACACATGCTTCACCGGTAACTTAAACTTCCATCTCGTCCTTACCCTCATATAAGAGACAGACCCTAAATCAAATCGTAACCCTAACTTCCCCATAAAACTTAAGTTACACCCAAGCCTAACACTAGCCCTTGACCGTGGACATTGCCCCTCACCATCACCATTGACAACACACAAGGTTCCCTTTAAACATGGATTTAAATCTGTCCCCCTACTCACATCAGAGACAGTTCCTAACTCAAAATGTAACCGTATCCTCACTGTTCACCGTTCGTACACCTGAACCAAAACCCTGCCCAGTTTCTTCAACCTGACCCCTCACCACCGACAGCACCATGACTCATGTCTAACAAAAATCATGAAGGTCTGTATCGAAAATGACATCAGGTCAGAGCTGGATCCTGATTCCTACCATACCCCAATCCTCCACGTACAGCGAACTGAACACCGACACCTAAACCTAGACCTGGCCCCTGGACCTGAAACCTCATCGTCACCAATGACATCACCCACGTTCATCGCAAACCTGATGTTCAATCACTTCCTCATCCACACATCAGAGCCTGATCCTAATCCTTCCCATAACCATATCTTCCCTGTACACCTTACCAAGCACCTATCCCTAACCCTAACCTTGTTTCCTGGTTGAATCCTCACTGACAAAATCGACATCCCCCATGCCTCACTGTAAACCTCCACCTCAATGTCGTCCATGCCATCATGTCAGAGCCAGATCCTAACTCTAAACATAGTCCTATACGTCTGGTACACCTTAGCAAACACAAACCCTAACTGTAGCCCAGGTCTCTTGACCTGACACAACATCACAATTGACATCATTCACGCTTCACCTCAACTCTGAATTACAATCGTACTCTCTAACTCACATCACAGGTGAAACCAAGCTCTAACCATAATCTAAACTCCCCATTTGCCTTAAAGAAATCGCAACCCAAATCCTAGCACTAGCCCATGGACCAAACCCTCACTGTCACCTTCGACGTCACCCAGGCTTCACCGTAACCTTGAACTGCAATCTCGTACTCACCCTCACATCAGAGACAGATGCAAACACTTATAGTAACCCTACACTCCCCATTAACCTTAATGAACATGCAACCCTAAAGCAAGCACTTGTCCCTGGACCTTAACCCTTAGAGTCACCATTGACACCACTGAAGGTTATCTTTAAAAATGGATTTAAATCTTGTCCTCTTAGTCACATCAGAGACAGTCTCTAACTCTACCTGCAAACCTACCCTCACTGTACACCATTCCATACACCTGATCTGAAACCCTGCCCAGGTCTTCCAACATGACCCCTCACCACCACCATCACCATCACTCATGTCTAAGAAACATCATGAAAGTCTATCTCGCAATCACCCTCACAATCAGAGCTGGATCCTGACTCTAACCATATCCTTATCCTCCACTTACAGCTAAACCACCACTTAAACTTAACCCTGGACTGCAACCAGGACCTGAAACCTCACTGTCACCATCGATGTTACCCATGCTTCACCATAATCCTGATGTTCAATCTCGTCCTCACCCTCACAACAGAGCCGGATTGTTAGCCTAAACAAAACCATGTGCTCCCTGTACACCTTTCAGAACACCTAACCCTAACCCTAGACCTAGCCCATGGAACTGAACCCTGACAGTCACCATCGACATCACCCAGGCTTCAGCGTAAACCTGATGTTCAATCTCTTCCTCATCCTCACATCAGAGCCCAATTCTAACCCTTCCCATAACCGTATCTTCCCTGTACACCTTACCAAACACCTAACCCTAACCCTAGCCCTAGCCCATGGAATTGAACCTTGACGGTCACCATCGACATCACCCAGGCTTCAGCGTAAACCCGATGTGCAATCCCATCCTCATCCTCACATCAGAGCCCGACTCAAACCCTTCCCATAACCGTATCTTCCCTGTACACCTTACCAATCACCTTACCCTAACCCTAGCCTTGTTCCCTGGACTTACCCCTCACCATCACCATCAATGTCCCCTACGCTTCAATGAAAACCTCGACCTCAATCTATCCCTCAACATCACATCAGAGGTGAATCCTAAGCAAAATGATAAACCAATCCTCCCTGTACACATTACAGGACACCTAACCCTAAACCTAACCTTGTTCACTGGCCTGTACCCTCTCTGTTAAAATCGACATCTCCCATGCGTCACTGTAAACCTCCGTGTCAATCTCACCCTCACCATCACATCAGAGTCACACCCTAACCTCAAACGTAGTCCCGTATGTTCCATACACCTCAGTGAAAACCAACCTTCTCTCTACTGCTGGTCATTTGACATGACCACACAACATCTCAATTGACATCTTCCATGCTTCACCTTAATCCTGAATTACAATCATACTCTCTAACTCACATCAGAGCTGGGCCCTAATGCTAACCATAATCCAAACTCCTCGTTCATGTTAAAGAACTAGTATCCATTAACCTAGCCCTAGCCCATGGATCTGAATCATCACCATCACCATCGATGTCACTGAGAATTAACCATAAACTGGATCTTCAATCTCGTACTCACCCTCACATCAGAGACAGACCCTAACTCTAATTGTAACCCTATCTTCGCCATAAACCTAAACAAACACCCAACCCTAACCCTAGTCTTTGTCCCTGGACATTGTCCCTCAGCGTCACCACTGACTTCACCGAAGGTTCGCTTTATCCATGGATTTAAATCTTGTCTTCGTAATCACTTCAGAGACAGACTCTAACTCTCACCATACATTTACCCTCAATGTTCACCATTTCGTACACCTAATACGATACCCTGCCCACGTCCTTCGCTCTGACCCCTCACCACAAACACCACCATCAAGCATGTCTATCAAAAAGAGTGAATATCATTCTCACAATCACCCTCACTTTAGAGCTGGATCCCGACTCTAACCATATCCCTATCCTCCATGCACAGTTAAACCAACACCGAAACCTAACCCTAGCTTGGCTCCTGGACCTGAAACCGCACAATCACCAACGATGTCACCCAGAATTCTCTGTAAACCCGATGTTCAATCTCGTCCTCAACCGCACTACAGAGCCAGATCATAAGCCTAAATGAAACCATATAGTCCCTGTACACCTTACCAAACACCTAACCCTACCCCTAGCCCTAGCCCATGGACCTAATACCTCACAATCACCATTGACATCACCCAGGCTTCAGCGTAAACCTGATGTTCAATCTCGTCCTGATCCTCACGTCAGAGCCCAATCCGAACCCTTCCCATAACAATATCTCCCCCGTACACCTTGCCAAACACTTAACCCTGAACCTAGCCTTGTTTCCTTGACTTACCCCTCACTGTCACCATCAGCGTCCCCCATGCCTCACTGTAAAACTCCTCCTCAGTGTACCCCTTCACCTCACATCAGAGCTGGATCCTAAGCATAACGATAACCCTCTCCTCCCAGTACAACTTACAGAACACCAAACCATAACCCTAACCTTGTTCACTGACCAAAACCCTCACCGTCAAAATCGACATCTAACACACCTCACAGTAAACGTCAAGAACAATCTCACCCTTGGGCTCACATCAGAGCTACATCCTAACTTTAAACATAGTCCTGTATGTCCCGTAAAACTTTGCGAACACCAACCCTAACTCGAGTGCTGATCACTAGACCTGACCCCTCAGCATCATATTTGACATCATCCACGCTTCACCTTAAACCTGAATTACAATCATACTCTCTTCTTCACATCACACCAGACCCAAATTCTAACTGTAATCTAAACTCCCCATTCGCCTTAAAGAACTACCAACTATAATACTAGCCCTAGCCCATGGATCTAACCTACACCGCCACCTTCGAGGTCAACACATGCTTCACCGGTAACTTAAACTTCCATCTCGTCCTTACCCTCATATAAGAGACAGACCCTAAATCAAATCGTAACCCTAACTTCCCCATAAAACTTAAGTTACACCCAAGCCTAACACTAGCCCTTGTCCGTGGACATTGCCCCTCACCATCACCATTGACAACACACAAGGTTCCCTTTAAACATGGATTTAAATCTGGCCCCCTACTCACATCAGAGACAGTCCCAAACTCAAAATCTAACCCTCTCCTCACTGTTCACCGTTCGTACACCTGACCCAAAACCCTGCCCAGTTTCTTCAACCTGACCCCTCACCACCGACAGCACCATGACTCATGTCTAACAAAAATCATGAAGGTCTGTATCGAAAATGACATCAGGTCAGAGCTGGATCCTGATTCCTACCATACCCCAATCCTCCACGTACAGCGAACTGAACACCGACACCTAAACCTAGACCTGGCCCCTGGACCTGAAACCTCATCGTCACCAATGACATCACCCAAGTTCAGCGCAAACCTGATGTTCAATCACTTCCTCATCCACACATCAGAGCCTGATC
This sequence comes from Manis javanica, assembly GCF_040802235.1. Lineage (NCBI taxonomy): Eukaryota > Metazoa > Chordata > Mammalia > Pholidota > Manidae > Manis > Manis javanica. The sequence goes on along the minus strand of NW_027332168.1, from coordinate 107,851 downwards.
CTAATCCTTCCCATAACCATATCTTCCCTGTACACCTTACCAAGCACCTATCCCTAACCCTAACCTTGTTTCCTGGTTGAATCCTCACTGACAAAATCGACATCCCCCATGCCTCACTGTAAACCTCCACCTCAATGTCGTCCATGCCATCACGTCAGAGCCAGATCCTAACTCTAAACATAGTCCTATACGTCTGGTACACCTTAGCAAACACAAACCCTAACTGTAGCCCAGGTCTCTTGACCTGACACAACATCACAATTGACATCATTCACGCTTCACCTCAACTCTGAATTACAATCGTACTCTCTAACTCACATCACAGGTGAAACCAAGCTCTAACCATAATCTAAACTCCCCATTTGCCTTAAAGAAATCGCAACCCAAATCCTAGCACTAGCCCATGGACCAAACCCTCACTGTCACCTTCGACGTCACCCAGGCTTCACCGTAACCTTGAACTGCAATCTCGTACTCACCCTCACATCAGAGACAGATGCAAACACTGATAGTAACCCTACACTCCCCATTAACCTTAATGAACATGCAACCCTAAAGCAAGCACTTGTCCCTGGACCTTAACCCTTAGAGTCACCATTGACACCACTGAAGGTTATCTTTAAAAATGGATTTAAATCTTGTCCTCACAGTCACATCAGAGACAGTCTCTAACTCTACCTGCAAACCTACCCTCACTGTACACCATTCCATACACCTGATCTGAAACCCTGCCCAGGTCTTCCAACGTGACCCCTCACCACCACCATCACCATCACTCATGTCTAAGAAACATCATGAAAGTCTATCTCGCAATCACCCTCACAATCAGAGCTGGATCCTGACTCTAACCATATCCCTATCCTCCACTTACAGCTAAACCACCACTTAAACTTAACCCTGGACTGCAACCAGGACCTGAAACCTCACTGTCACCATCGATGTTACCCATGCTTCACCATAAACCTGATGTTCAATCTCGTCCTCACCCTCACAACAGAGCCGGATTGTTAGCCTAAACAAAACCACGTGCTCCCTGTACACCTTTCCGAACACCTAACCCTAACCCTAGACCTAGCCCATGGAACTGAACCCTGACAGTCACCATCGACATCACCCAGGCTTCAGCGTAAACCTGATGTTCAATCTCTTCCTCATCCTCACATCAGAGCCCAATTCTAACCCTTCCCATTACCGTATCTTCCCTGTACACCTTACCAAACACCTAACCCTAACCCTAGCCCTAGCCCATGGAATTGAACCTTGACGGTCACCATCGACATCACCCAGGCTTCAGCGTAAACCCGATGTGCAATCCCATCCTCATCCTCACATCAGAGCCCGACTCAAACCCTTCCCATAACCGTATCTTCCCTGTACACCTTACCAAACACCTAACCCTAACCCTAGCCTTGTTCCCTGGACTTACCCCTCACCATCACCATCAATGTCCCCTACGCTTCAATGAAAACCTCGACCTCAATCTATCCCTCAACATCACATCAGAGGTGAATCCTAAGCAAAATGATAAACCAATCCTCCCTGTACACATTACAGGACACCTAACCCTAAACCTAACCTTGTTCACTGGCCTGTACCCTCTCTGTTAAAATCGACATCTCCCATGCGTCACTGTAAACCTCCGTGTCAATCTCACCCTCACCATCACATCAGAGTCACACCCTAACTCCAAACGTAGTCCCGTATGTTCCATACACCTCAGTGAAAACCAACCTTCTCTCTACTGCTGGTCATTTGACATGACCACACAACATCTCAATTGACATCTTCCATGCTTCACCTTAATCCTGAATTACAATCATACTCTCTAACTCACATCAGAGCTGGGCCCTAATGCTAACCATAATCCAAACTCCTCGTTCATGTTAAAGAACTAGTATCCATTAACCTAGCCCTAGCCCATGGATCTGAATCATCACCATCACCATCGATGTCACTGAGAATTAACCATAAACTGGATCTTCAATCTCGTACTCACCCTCACATCAGAGACAGACCCTAACTCTAATTGTAACCCTATCTTCGCCATAAACCTAAACAAACACCCAACCCTAACCCTAGTCTTTGTCCCTGGACATTGTCCCTCAGCGTCACCACTGACTTCACCGAAGGTTCGCTTTATCCATGGATTTAAATCTTGTCTTCGTAATCACTTCAGAGATAGACTCTAACCCTCACCATACATTTACCCTCAATGTTCACCATTTCGTACACCTAATACGATACCCTGCCCACGTCCTTCGCTCTGACCCCTCACCACAAACACCACCATCAAGCATGTCTATCAAAAAGAGTGAATATCATTCTCACAATCACCCTCACTTTAGAGCTGGATCCTGACTCTAACCATACCCCTATCCTCCATGCACAGTTAAACCAACACCGAAACCTAACCCTAGCTTGGCTCCTGGACCTGAAACCGCACAATCACCAACGATGTCACCCAGAATTCTCCGTAAACCCGATGTTCAATCTCGTCCTCAACCGCACTACAGAGCCAGATTATAAGCCTAAACGAAACCATATAGTCCCTGTACACCTTACCAAACACCTAACCCTACCCCTAGCCCTAGCCCATGGACCTAATACCTCACAATCACCATTGACATCACCCAGGCTTCAGCGTAAACCTGATGTTCAATCTCGTCCTGATCCTCACGTCAGAGCCCAATCCGAACCCTTCCCATAACAATATCTCCCCCGTACACCTTGCCAAACACTTAACCCTGAACCTAGCCTTGTTTCCTGGACTTACCCCTCACTGTCACCATCAGCGTCCCCCATGCCTCACTGTAAAACTCCTCCTCAGTGTACCCCTTCACCTCACATCAGAGCTGGATCCTAAGCATAACGATAACCCTCTCCTCCCAGTACAACTTACAGAACACCAAACCCTAACCCTAACCTTGTTCACTGACCAAAACCCTCACCGTCAAAATCGACATCTAACACACCTCACAGTAAACGTCAAGAACAATCTCACCCTTGGGCTCACATCAGAGCTACATCCTAACTTTAAACATAGTCCTGTATGTCCCGTAAAACTTTGCGAACACCAACCCTAACTCGAGTGCTGATCACTAGACCTGACCCCTCAGCATCATATTTGACATCATCCACGCTTCACCTTAAACCTGAATTACAATCATACTCTCTACTTCACATCACACCAGACCCAAATTCTAACTGTAATCTAAACTCCCCATTCGCCTTAAAGAACTACCAACTATAATACTAGCCCTAGCCCATGGATCTAACCTACACCGCCACCTTCGAGGTCAACACATGCTTCACCGGTAACTTAAACTTCCATCTCGTCCTTACCCTCATATAAGAGACAGACCCTAAATCAAATCGTAACCCTAACTTCCCCATAAAACTTAAGTTACACCCAAGCCTAACACTAGCCCTTGTCCGTGGACATTGCCCCTCACCATCACCATTGACAACACACAAGGTTCCCTTTAAACATGGATTTAAATCTGGCCCCCTACTCGCATCAGAGACAGTCCCAAACTCAAAATGTAACCCTCTCCTCACTGTTCACCGTTCGTACACCTGACCCAAAACCCTGCCCAGTTTCTTCGACCTGACCCCTCACCACCGACAGCACCATGACTCATGTCTAACAAAAATCATGAAGGTCTGTATCGAAAATGACATCAGGTCAGAGCTGGATCCTGATTCCTACCATACCCCAATCCTCCACGTACAGCGAACTGAACACCGACACCTAAACCTAGACCTGGCCCCTGGACCTGAAACCTCATCGTCACCAATGACATCACCCACGTTCAGCGCAAACCTGATGTTCAATCACTTCCTCATCCACACATCAGAGCCTGATCCTAATCCTTCCCATAACCATATCTTCCCTGTACACCTTACCAAGCACCTATCCCTAACCCTAACCTTGTTTCCTGGTTGAATCCTCACTGACAAAATCGACATCCCCCATGCCTCACTGTAAACCTCCACCTCAATGTCGTCCATGCCATCACGTCAGAGCCAGATCCTAACTCTAAACATAGTCCTATACGTCTGGTACACCTTAGCAAACACAAACCCTAACTGTAGCCCAGGTCTCTTGACCTGACACAACATCACAATTGACATCATTCACGCTTCACCTCAACTCTGAATTACAATCGTACTCTCTAACTCACATCACAGGTGAAACCAAGCTCTAACCATAATCTAAACTCCCCATTTGCCTTAAAGAAATCGCAACCCAAATCCTAGCACTAGCCCATGGACCAAACCCTCACTGTCACCTTCGACGTCACCCAGGCTTCACCGTAACCTTGAACTGCAATCTCGTACTCACCCTCACATCAGAGACAGATGCAAACACTGATAGTAACCCTACACTCCCCATTAACCTTAATGAACATGCAACCCTAAAGCAAGCACTTGTCCCTGGAACTTAACCCTTAGAGTCACCATTGACACCACTGAAGGTTATCTTTAAAAATGGATTTAAATCTTGTCCTCACAGTCACATCAGAGACAGTCTCTAACTCTACCTGCAAACCTACCCTCACTGTACACCATTCCATACACCTGATCTGAAACCCTGCCCAGGTCTTCCAACATGACCCCTCACCACCACCATCACCATCACTCATGTCTAAGAAACATCATGAAAGTCTATCTCGCAATCACCCTCACAATCAGAGCTGGATCCTGACTCTAACCATATCCCTATCCTCCACTTACAGCTAAACCACCACTTAAACTTAACCCTGGACTGCAACCAGGACCTGAAACCTCACTGTCACCATCGATGTTACCCATGCTTCACCATAAACCTGATGTTCAATCTCGTCCTCACCCTCACAACAGAGCCGGATTGTTAGCCTAAACAAAACCATGTGCTCCCTGTACACCTTTCCGAACACCTAACCCTAACCCTAGACCTAGCCCATGGAACTGAACCCTGACAGTCACCATCGACATCACCCAGGCTTCAGCGTAAACCTGATGTTCAATCTCTTCCTCATCCTCACATCAGAGCCCGACTCAAACCCTTCCCATAACCGTATCTTCCCTGTACACCTTACCAAACACCTAACCCTAACCCTAGCCTTGTTCCCTGGACTTACCCCTCACCATCACCATCAATGTCCCCTACGCTTCAATGAAAACCTCGACCTCAATCTATCCCTCAACATCACATCAGAGGTGAATCCTAAGCAAAATGATAAACCAATCCTCCCTGTACACATTACAGGACACCTAACCCTAAACCTAACCTTGTTCACTGGCCTGTACCCTCTCTGTTAAAATCGACATCTCCCATGCGTCACTGTAAACCTCCGTGTCAATCTCACCCTCACCATCACATCAGAGTCACACCCTAACTCCAAACGTAGTCCCGTATGTTCCATACACCTCAGTGAAAACCAACCTTCTCTCTACTGCTGGTCATTTGACATGACCACACAACATCTCAATTGACATCTTCCATGCTTCACCTTAATCCTGAATTACAATCATACTCTCTAACTCACATCAGAGCTGGGCCCTAATGCTAACCATAATCCAAACTCCTCGTTCATGTTAAAGAACTAGTATCCATTAACCTAGCCCTAGCCCATGGATCTGAATCATCACCATCACCATCGATGTCACTGAGAATTAACCATAAACTGGATCTTCAATCTCGTACTCACCCTCACATCAGAGACAGACCCTAACTCTAATTGTAACCCTATCTTCGCCATAAACCTAAACAAACACCCAACCCTAACCCTAGTCTTTGTCCCTGGACATTGTCCCTCAGCGTCACCACTGACTTCACCGAAGGTTCGCTTTATCCATGGATTTAAATCTTGTCTTCGTAATCACTTCAGAGATAGACTCTAACCCTCACCATACATTTACCCTCAATGTTCACCATTTCGTACACCTAATACGATACCCTGCCCACGTCCTTCGCTCTGACCCCTCACCACAAACACCACCATCAAGCATGTCTATCAAAAAGAGTGAATATCATTCTCACAATCACCCTCACTTTAGAGCTGGATCCTGACTCTAACCATACCCCTATCCTCCATGCACAGTTAAACCAACACCGAAACCTAACCCTAGCTTGGCTCCTGGACCTGAAACCGCACAATCACCAACGATGTCACCCAGAATTCTCCGTAAACCCGATGTTCAATCTCGTCCTCAACCGCACTACAGAGCCAGATTATAAGCCTAAACGAAACCATATAGTCCCTGTACACCTTACCAAACACCTAACCCTACCCCTAGCCCTAGCCCATGGACCTAATACCTCACAATCACCATTGACATCACCCAGGCTTCAGCGTAAACCTGATGTTCAATCTCGTCCTGATCCTCACGTCAGAGCCCAATCCGAACCCTTCCCATAACAATATCTCCCCCGTACACCTTGCCAAACACTTAACCCTGAACCTAGCCTTGTTTCCTGGACTTACCCCTCACTGTCACCATCAGCGTCCCCCATGCCTCACTGTAAAACTCCTCCTCAGTGTACCCCTTCACCTCACATCAGAGCTGGATCCTAAGCATAACGATAACCCTCTCCTCCCAGTACAACTTACAGAACACCAAACCCTAACCCTAACCTTGTTCACTGACCAAAACCCTCACCGTCAAAATCGACATCTAACACACCTCACAGTAAACGTCAAGAACAATCTCACCCTTGGGCTCACATCAGAGCTACATCCTAACTTTAAACATAGTCCTGTATGTCCCGTAAAACTTTGCGAACACCAACCCTAACTCGAGTGCTGATCACTAGACCTGACCCCTCAGCATCATATTTGACATCATCCACGCTTCACCTTAAACCTGAATTACAATCATACTCTCTACTTCACATCACACCAGACCCAAATTCTAACTGTAATCTAAACTCCCCATTCGCCTTAAAGAACTACCAACTATAATACTAGCCCTAGCCCATGGATCTAACCTACACCGCCACCTTCGAGGTCAACACATGCTTCACCGGTAACTTAAACTTCCATCTCGTCCTTACCCTCATATAAGAGACAGACCCTAAATCAAATCGTAACCCTAACTTCCCCATAAAACTTAAGTTACACCCAAGCCTAACACTAGCCCTTGTCCGTGGACATTGCCCCTCACCATCACCATTGACAACACACAAGGTTCCCTTTAAACATGGATTTAAATCTGGCCCCCTACTCGCATCAGAGACAGTCCCAAACTCAAAATGTAACCCTCTCCTCACTGTTCACCGTTCGTACACCTGACCCAAAACCCTGCCCAGTTTCTTCGACCTGACCCCTCACCACCGACAGCACCATGACTCATGTCTAACAAAAATCATGAAGGTCTGTATCGAAAATGACATCAGGTCAGAGCTGGATCCTGATTCCTACCATACCCCAATCCTCCACGTACAGCGAACTGAACACCGACACCTAAACCTAGACCTGGCCCCTGGACCTGAAACCTCATCGTCACCAATGACATCACCCACGTTCAGCGCAAACCTGATGTTCAATCACTTCCTCATCCACACATCAGAGCCTGATCCTAATCCTTCCCATAACCATATCTTCCCTGTACACCTTACCAAGCACCTATCCCTAACCCTAACCTTGTTTCCTGGTTGAATCCTCACTGACAAAATCGACATCCCCCATGCCTCACTGTAAACCTCCACCTCAATGTCGTCCATGCCATCACGTCAGAGCCAGATCCTAACTCTAAACATAGTCCTATACGTCTGGTACACCTTAGCAAACACAAACCCTAACTGTAGCCCAGGTCTCTTGACCTGACACAACATCACAATTGACATCATTCACGCTTCACCTCAACTCTGAATTACAATCGTACTCTCTAACTCACATCACAGGTGAAACCAAGCTCTAACCATAATCTAAACTCCCCATTTGCCTTAAAGAAATCGCAACCCAAATCCTAGCACTAGCCCATGGACCAAACCCTCACTGTCACCTTCGACGTCACCCAGGCTTCACCGTAACCTTGAACTGCAATCTCGTACTCACCCTCACATCAGAGACAGATGCAAACACTGATAGTAACCCTACACTCCCCATTAACCTTAATGAACATGCAACCCTAAAGCAAGCACTTGTCCCTGGAACTTAACCCTTAGAGTCACCATTGACACCACTGAAGGTTATCTTTAAAAATGGATTTAAATCTTGTCCTCACAGTCACATCAGAGACAGTCTCTAACTCTACCTGCAAACCTACCCTCACTGTACACCATTCCATACACCTGATCTGAAACCCTGCCCAGGTCTTCCAACATGACCCCTCACCACCACCATCACCATCACTCATGTCTAAGAAACATCATGAAAGTCTATCTCGCAATCACCCTCACAATCAGAGCTGGATCCTGACTCTAACCATATCCCTATCCTCCACTTACAGCTAAACCACCACTTAAACTTAACCCTGGACTGCAACCAGGACCTGAAACCTCACTGTCACCATCGATGTTACCCATGCTTCACCATAAACCTGATGTTCAATCTCGTCCTCACCCTCACAACAGAGCCGGATTGTTAGCCTAAACAAAACCATGTGCTCCCTGTACACCTTTCCGAACACCTAACCCTAACCCTAGACCTAGCCCATGGAACTGAACCCTGACAGTCACCATCGACATCACCCAGGCTTCAGCGTAAACCTGATGTTCAATCTCTTCCTCATCCTCACATCAGAGCCCGACTCAAACCCTTCCCATAACCGTATCTTCCCTGTACACCTTACCAAACACCTAACCCTAACCCTAGCCTTGTTCCCTGGACTTACCCCTCACCATCACCATCAATGTCCCCTACGCTTAAATGAAAACCTCGACCTCAATCTATCCCTCAACATCACATCAGAGGTGAATCCTAAGCAAAATGATAAACCAATCCTCCCTGTACACATTACAGGACACCTAACCCTAAACCTAACCTTGTTCACTGGCCTGTACCCTCTCTGTTAAAATCGACATCTCCCATGCGTCACTGTAAACCTCCGTGTCAATCTCACCCTCACCATCACATCAGAGTCACACCCTAACTCCAAACGTAGTCCCGTATGTTCCATACACCTCAGTGAAAACCAACCTTCTCTCTACTGCTGGTCATTTGACATGACCACACAACATCTCAATTGACATCTTCCATGCTTCACCTTAATCCTGAATTACAATCATACTCTCTAACTCACATCAGAGCTGGGCCCTAATGCTAACCATAATCCAAACTCCTCGTTCATGTTAAAGAACTAGTATCCATTAACCTAGCCCTAGCCCATGGATCTGAATCATCACCATCACCATCGATGTCACTGAGAATTAACCATAAACTGGATCTTCAATCTCGTACTCACCCTCACATCAGAGACAGACCCTAACTCTAATTGTAACCCTATCTTCGCCATAAACCTAAACAAACACCCAACCCTAACCCTAGTCTTTGTCCCTGGACATTGTCCCTCAGCGTCACCACTGACTTCACCGAAGGTTCGCTTTATCCATGGATTTAAATCTTGTCTTCGTAATCACTTCAGAGACAGACTCTAACTCTCACCATACATTTACCCTCAATGTTCACCATTTCGTACACCTAATACGATACCCTGCCCACGTCCTTCGCTCTGACCCCTCACCACAAACACCACCATCAAGCATGTCTATCAAAAAGAGTGAATATCATTCTCACAATCACCCTCACTTTAGAGCTGGATCCCGACTCTAACCATATCCCTATCCTCCATGCACAGTTAAACCAACACCGAAACCTAACCCTAGCTTGGCTCCTGGACCTGAAACCGCACAATCACCAACGATGTCACCCAGAATTCTCCGTAAACCCGATGTTCAATCTCGTCCTCAACCGCACTACAGAGCCAGATCATAAGCCTAAATGAAACCATATAGTCCCTGTACACCTTACCAAACACCTAACCCTACCCCTAGCCCTAGCCCATGGACCTAATACCTCACAATCACCATTGACATCACCCAGGCTTCAGCGTAAACCTGATGTTCAATCTCGTCCTGATCCTCACGTCAGAGCCCAATCCGAACCCTTCCCATAACAATATCTCCCCCGTACACCTTGCCAAACACTTAACCCTGAACCTAGCCTTGTTTCCTTGACTTACCCCTCACTGTCACCATCAGCGTCCCCCATGCCTCACTGTAAAACTCCTCCTCAGTGTACCCCTTCACCTCACATCAGAGCTGGATCCTAAGCATAACGATAACCCTCTCCTCCCAGTACAACTTACAGAACACCAAACCCTAACCCTAACCTTGTTCACTGACCAAAACCCTCACCGTCAAAATCGACATCTAACACACCTCACAGTAAACGTCAAGAACAATCTCACCCTTGGGCTCACATCAGAGCTACATCCTAACTTTAAACATAGTCCTGTATGTCCCGTAAAACTTTGCGAACACCAACCCTAACTCGAGTGCTGATCACTAGACCTGACCCCTCAGCATCATATTTGACATCATCCACGCTTCACCTTAAACCTGAATTACAATCATACTCTCTACTTCACATCACACCAGACCCAAATTCTAACTGTAATCTAAACTCCCCATTCGCCTTAAAGAACTACCAACTATAATACTAGCCCTAGCCCATGGATCTAACCTACACCGCCACCTTCGAGGTCAACACATGCTTCACCGGTAACTTAAACTTCCATCTCGTCCTTACCCTCATATAAGAGACAGACCCTAAATCAAATCGTAACCCTAACTTCCCCATAAAACTTAAGTTACACCCAAGCCTAACACTAGCCCTTGTCCGTGGACATTGCCCCTCACCATCACCATTGACAACACACAAGGTTCCCTTTAAACATGGATTTAAATCTGGCCCCCTACTCACATCAGAGACAGTCCCAAACTCAAAATGTAACCCTCTCCTCACTGTTCACCGTTCGTACACCTGACCCAAAACCCTGCCCAGTTTCTTCGACCTGACCCCTCACCACCGACAGCACCATGACTCATGTCTAACAAAAATCATGAAGGTCTGTATCGAAAATGACATCAGGTCAGAGCTGGATCCTGATTCCTACCATACCCCAATCCTCCACGTACAGCGAACTGAACACCGACACCTAAACCTAGACCTGGCCCCTGGACCTGAAACCTCATCGTCACCAATGACATCACCCACGTTCAGCGCAAACCTGATGTTCAATCACTTCCTCATCCACACATCAGAGCCTGATCCTAATCCTTCCCATAACCATATCTTCCCTGTACACCTTACCAAGCACCTATCCCTAACCCTAACCTTGTTTCCTGGTTGAATCCTCACTGACAAAATCGACATCCCCCATGCCTCACTGTAAACCTCCACCTCAATGTCGTCCATGCCATCACGTCAGAGCCAGATCCTAACTCTAAACATAGTCCTATACGTCTGGTACACCTTAGCAAACACAAACCCTAACTGTAGCCCAGGTCTCTTGACCTGACACAACATCACAATTGACATCATTCACGCTTCACCTCAACTCTGAATTACAATCGTACTCTCTAACTCACATCACAGGTGAAACCAAGCTCTAACCATAATCTAAACTCCCCATTTGCCTTAAAGAAATCGCAACCCAAATCCTAGCACTAGCCCATGGACCAAACCCTCACTGTCACCTTCGACGTCACCCAGGCTTCACCGTAACCTTGAACTGCAATCTCGTACTCACCCTCACATCAGAGACAGATGCAAACACTGATAGTAACCCTACACTCCCCATTAACCTTAATGAACATGCAACCCTAAAGCAAGCACTTGTCCCTGGACCTTAACCCTTAGAGTCACCATTGACACCACTGAAGGTTATCTTTAAAAATGGATTTAAATCTTGTCCTCACAGTCACATCAGAGACAGTCTCTAACTCTACCTGCAAACCTACCCTCACTGTACACCATTCCATACACCTGATCTGAAACCCTGCCCAGGTCTTCCAACGTGACCCCTCACCACCACCATCACCATCACTCATGTCTAAGAAACATCATGAAAGTCTATCTCGCAATCACCCTCACAATCAGAGCTGGATCCTGACTCTAACCATATCCCTATCCTCCACTTACAGCTAAACCACCACTTAAACTTAACCCTGGACTGCAACCAGGACCTGAAACCTCACTGTCACCATCGATGTTACCCATGCTTCACCATAAACCTGATGTTCAATCTCGTCCTCACCCTCACAACAGAGCCGGATTGTTAGCCTAAACAAAACCATGTGCTCCCTGTACACCTTTCCGAACACCTAACCCTAACCCTAGACCTAGCCCATGGAACTGAACCCTGACAGTCACCATCGACATCACCCAGGCTTCAGCGTAAACCTGATGTTCAATCTCTTCCTCATCCTCACATCAGAGCCCAATTCTAACCCTTCCCATAACCGTATCTTCCCTGTACACCTTACCAAACACCTAACCCTAACCCTAGCCCTAGCCCATGGAATTGAACCTTGACGGTCACCATCGACATCACCCAGGCTTCAGCGTAAACCCGATGTGCAATCCCATCCTCATCCTCACATCAGAGCCCGACTCAAACCCTTCCCATAACCGTATCTTCCCTGTACACCTTACCAAACACCTAACCCTAACCCTAGCCTTGTTCCCTGGACTTACCCCTCACCATCACCATCAATGTCCCCTACGCTTCAATGAAAACCTCGACCTCAATCTATCCCTCAACATCACATCAGAGGTGAATCCTAAGCAAAATGATAAACCAATCCTCCCTGTACACATTACAGGACACCTAACCCTAAACCTAACCTTGTTCACTGGCCTGTACCCTCTCTGTTAAAATCGACATCTCCCATGCGTCACTGTAAACCTCCGTGTCAATCTCACCCTCACCATCACATCAGAGTCACACCCTAACTCCAAACGTAGTCCCGTATGTTCCATACACCTCAGTGAAAACCAACCTTCTCTCTACTGCTGGTCATTTGACATGACCACACAACATCTCAATTGACATCTTCCATGCTTCACCTTAATCCTGAATTACAATCATACTCTCTAACTCACATCAGAGCTGGGCCCTAATGCTAACCATAATCCAAACTCCTCGTTCATGTTAAAGAACTAGTATCCATTAACCTAGCCCTAGCCCATGGATCTGAATCATCACCATCACCATCAATGTCACTGAGAATTAACCATAAACTGGATCTTCAATCTCGTACTCACCCTCACATCAGAGACAGACCCTAACTCTAATTGTAACCCTATCTTCGCCATAAACCTAAACAAACACCCAACCCTAACCCTAGTCTTTGTCCCTGGACATTGTCCCTCAGCGTCACCACTGACTTCACCGAAGGTTCGCTTTATCCATGGATTTAAATCTTGTCTTCGTAATCACTTCAGAGACAGACTCTAACTCTCACCATACATTTACCCTCAATGTTCACCATTTCGTACACCTAATACGATACCCTGCCCACGTCCTTCGCTCTGACCCCTCACCACAAACACCACCATCAAGCATGTCTATCAAAAAGAGTGAATATCATTCTCACAATCACCCTCACTTTAGAGCTGGATCCCGACTCTAACCATATCCCTATCCTCCATGCACAGTTAAACCAACACCGAAACCTAACCCTAGCTTGGCTCCTGGACCTGAAACCGCACAATCACCAACGATGTCACCCAGAATTCTCCGTAAACCCGATGTTCAATCTCGTCCTCAACCGCACTACAGAGCCAGATCATAAGCCTAAATGAAACCATATAGTCCCTGTACACCTTACCAAACACCTAACCCTACCCCTAGCCCTAGCCCATGGACCTAATACCTCACAATCACCATTGACATCACCCAGGCTTCAGCGTAAACCTGATGTTCAATCTCGTCCTGATCCTCACGTCAGAGCCCAATCCGAACCCTTCCCATAACAATATCTCCCCCGTACACCTTGCCAAACACTTAACCCTGAACCTAGCCTTGTTTCCTTGACTTACCCCTCACTGTCACCATCAGCGTCCCCCATGCCTCACTGTAAAACTCCTCCTCAGTGTACCCCTTCACCTCACATCAGAGCTGGATCCTAAGCATAACGATAACCCTCTCCTCCCAGTACAACTTACAGAACACCAAACCCTAACCCTAACCTTGTTCACTGACCAAAACCCTCACCGTCAAAATCGACATCTAACACACCTCACAGTAAACGTCAAGAACAATCTCACCCTTGGGCTCACATCAGAGCTACATCCTAACTTTAAACATAGTCCTGTATGTCCCGTAAAACTTTGCGAACACCAACCCTAACTCGAGTGCTGATCACTAGACCTGACCCCTCAGCATCATATTTGACATCATCCACGCTTCACCTTAAACCTGAATTACAATCATACTCTCTACTTCACATCACACCAGACCCAAATTCTAACTGTAATCTAAACTCCCCATTCGCCTTAAAGAACTACCAACTATAATACTAGCCCTAGCCCATGGATCTAACCTACACCGCCACCTTCGAGGTCAACACATGCTTCACCGGTAACTTAAACTTCCATCTCGTCCTTACCCTCATATAAGAGACAGACCCTAAATCAAATCGTAACCCTAACTTCCCCATAAAACTTAAGTTACACCCAAGCCTAACACTAGCCCTTGTCCGTGGACATTGCCCCTCACCATCACCATTGACAACACACAAGGTTCCCTTTAAACATGGATTTAAATCTGGCCCCCTACTCACATCAGAGACAGTCCCAAACTCAAAATGTAACCCTCTCCTCACTGTTCACCGTTCGTACACCTGACCCAAAACCCTGCCCAGTTTCTTCGACCTGACCCCTCACCACCGACAGCACCATGACTCATGTCTAACAAAAATCATGAAGGTCTGTATCGAAAATGACATCAGGTCAGAGCTGGATCCTGATTCCTACCATACCCCAATCCTCCACGTACAGCGAACTGAACACCGACACCTAAACCTAGACCTGGCCCCTGGACCTGAAACCTCATCGTCACCAATGACATCACCCACGTTCAGCGCAAACCTGATGTTCAATCACTTCCTCATCCACACATCAGAGCCTGATCCTAATCCTTCCCATAACCATATCTTCCCTGTACACCTTACCAAGCACCTATCCCTAACCCTAACCTTGTTTCCTGGTTGAATCCTCACTGACAAAATCGACATCCCCCATGCCTCACTGTAAACCTCCACCTCAATGTCGTCCATGCCATCACGTCAGAGCCAGATCCTAACTCTAAACATAGTCCTATACGTCTGGTACACCTTAGCAAACACAAACCCTAACTGTAGCCCAGGTCTCTTGACCTGACACAACATCACAATTGACATCATTCACGCTTCACCTCAACTCTGAATTACAATCGTACTCTCTAACTCACATCACAGGTGAAACCAAGCTCTAACCATAATCTAAACTCCCCATTTGCCTTAAAGAAATCGCAACCCAAATCCTAGCACTAGCCCATGGACCAAACCCTCACTGTCACCTTCGACGTCACCCAGGCTTCACCGTAACCTTGAACTGCAATCTCGTACTCACCCTCACATCAGAGACAGATGCAAACACTGATAGTAACCCTACACTCCCCATTAACCTTAATGAACATGCAACCCTAAAGCAAGCACTTGTCCCTGGACCTTAACCCTTAGAGTCACCATTGACACCACTGAAGGTTATCTTTAAAAATGGATTTAAATCTTGTCCTCACAGTCACATCAGAGACAGTCTCTAACTCTACCTGCAAACCTACCCTCACTGTACACCATTCCATACACCTGATCTGAAACCCTGCCCAGGTCTTCCAACGTGACCCCTCACCACCACCATCACCATCACTCATGTCTAAGAAACATCATGAAAGTCTATCTCGCAATCACCCTCACAATCAGAGCTGGATCCTGACTCTAACCATATCCCTATCCTCCACTTACAGCTAAACCACCACTTAAACTTAACCCTGGACTGCAACCAGGACCTGAAACCTCACTGTCACCATCGATGTTACCCATGCTTCACCATAAACCTGATGTTCAATCTCGTCCTCACCCTCACAACAGAGCCGGATTGTTAGCCTAAACAAAACCATGTGCTCCCTGTACACCTTTCAGAACACCTAACCCTAACCCTAGACCTAGCCCATGGAACTGAACCCTGACAGTCACCATCGACATCACCCAGGCTTCAGCGTAAACCTGATGTTCAATCTCTTCCTCATCCTCACATCAGAGCCCAATTCTAACCCTTCCCATAACCGTATCTTCCCTGTACACCTTACCAAACACCTAACCCTAACCCTAGCCCTAGCCCATGGAATTGAACCTTGACGGTCACCATCGACATCACCCAGGCTTCAGCGTAAACCCGATGTGCAATCCCATCCTCATCCTCACATCAGAGCCCGACTCAAACCCTTCCCATAACCGTATCTTCCCTGTACACCTTACCAAACACCTAACCCTAACCCTAGCCTTGTTCCCTGGACTTACCCCTCACCATCACCATCAATGTCCCCTACGCTTCAATGAAAACCTCGACCTCAATCTATCCCTCAACATCACATCAGAGGTGAATCCTAAGCAAAATGATAAACCAATCCTCCCTGTACACATTACAGGACACCTAACCCTAAACCTAACCTTGTTCACTGGCCTGTACCCTCTCTGTTAAAATCGACATCTCCCATGCGTCACTGTAAACCTCCGTGTCAATCTCACCCTCACCATCACATCAGAGTCACACCCTAACTCCAAACGTAGTCCCGTATGTTCCATACACCTCAGTGAAAACCAACCTTCTCTCTACTGCTGGTCATTTGACATGACCACACAACATCTCAATTGACATCTTCCATGCTTCACCTTAATCCTGAATTACAATCATACTCTCTAACTCACATCAGAGCTGGGCCCTAATGCTAACCATAATCCAAACTCCTCGTTCATGTTAAAGAACTAGTATCCATTAACCTAGCCCTAGCCCATGGATCTGAATCATCACCATCACCATCGATGTCACTGAGAATTAACCATAAACTGGATCTTCAATCTCGTACTCACCCTCACATCAGAGACAGACCCTAACTCTAATTGTAACCCTATCTTCGCCATAAACCTAAACAAACACCCAACCCTAACCCTAGTCTTTGTCCCTGGACATTGTCCCTCAGCGTCACCACTGACTTCACCGAAGGTTCGCTTTATCCATGGATTTAAATCTTGTCTTCGTAATCACTTCAGAGACAGACTCTAACTCTCACCATACATTTACCCTCAATGTTCACCATTTCGTACACCTAATACGATACCCTGCCCACGTCCTTCGCTCTGACCCCTCACCACAAACACCACCATCAAGCATGTCTATCAAAAAGAGTGAATATCATTCTCACAATCACCCTCACTTTAGAGCTGGATCCCGACTCTAACCATATCCCTATCCTCCATGCACAGTTAAACCAACACCGAAACCTAACCCTAGCTTGGCTCCTGGACCTGAAACCGCACAATCACCAACGATGTCACCCAGAATTCTCCGTAAACCCGATGTTCAATCTCGTCCTCAACCGCACTACAGAGCCAGATCATAAGCCTAAATGAAACCATATAGTCCCTGTACACCTAACCAAACACCTAACCCTACCCCTAGCCCTAGCCCATGGACCTAATACCTCACAATCACCATTGACATCACCCAGGCTTCAGCGTAAACCTGATGTTCAATCTCGTCCTGATCCTCACGTCAGAGCCCAATCCGAACCCTTCCCATAACAATATCTCCCCCGTACACCTTGCCAAACACTTAACCCTGAACCTAGCCTTGTTTCCTTGACTTACCCCTCACTGTCACCATCAGCGTCCCCCATGCCTCACTGTAAAACTCCTCCTCAGTGTACCCCTTCACCTCACATCAGAGCTGGATCCTAAGCATAACGATAACCCTCTCCTCCCAGTACAACTTACAGAACACCAAACCCTAACCCTAACCTTGTTCACTGACCAAAACCCTCACCGTCAAAATCGACATCTAACACACCTCACAGTAAACGTCAAGAACAATCTCACCCTTGGGCTCACATCAGAGCTACATCCTAACTTTAAACATAGTCCTGTATGTCCCGTAAAACTTTGCGAACACCAACCCTAACTCGAGTGCTGATCACTAGACCTGACCCCTCAGCATCATATTTGACATCATCCACGCTTCACCTTAAACCTGAATTACAATCATACTCTCTACTTCACATCACACCAGACCCAAATTCTAACTGTAATCTAAACTCCCCATTCGCCTTAAAGAACTACCAACTATAATACTAGCCCTAGCCCATGGATCTAACCTACACCGCCACCTTCGAGGTCAACACATGCTTCACCGGTAACTTAAACTTCCATCTCGTCCTTACCCTCATATAAGAGACAGACCCTAAATCAAATCGTAACCCTAACTTCCCCATAAAACTTAAGTTACACCCAAGCCTAACACTAGCCCTTGTCCGTGGACATTGCCCCTCACCATCACCATTGACAACACACAAGGTTCCCTTTAAACATGGATTTAAATCTGGCCCCCTACTCACATCAGAGACAGTCCCAAACTCAAAATGTAACCCTCTCCTCACTGTTCACCGTTCGTACACCTGACCCAAAACCCTGCCCAGTTTCTTCGACCCGACCCCTCACCACCGACAGCACCATGACTCATGTCTAACAAAAATCATGAAGGTCTGTATCGAAAATGACATCAGGTCAGAGCTGGATCCTGATTCCTACCATACCCCAATCCTCCACGTACAGCAAACTGAACACCGACACCTAAACCTAGACCTGGCCCCTGGACCTGAAACCTCATCGTCACCAATGACATCACCCACGTTCAGCGCAAACCTGATGTTCAATCACTTCCTCATCCACACATCAGAGCCTGATCCTAATCCTTCCCATAACCATATCTTCCCTGTACACCTTACCAAGCACCTATCCCTAACCCTAACCTTGTTTCCTGGTTGAATCCTCACTGACAAAATCGACATCCCCCATGCCTCACTGTAAACCTCCACCTCAATGTCGTCCATGCCATCACGTCAGAGCCAGATCCTAACTCTAAACATAGTCCTATACGTCTGGTACACCTTAGCAAACACAAACCCTAACTGTAGCCCAGGTCTCTTGACCTGACACAACATCACAATTGACATCATTCACGCTTCACCTCAACTCTGAATTACAATCGTACTCTCTAACTCACATCACAGGTGAAACCAAGCTCTAACCATAATCTAAACTCCCCATTTGCCTTAAAGAATTCGCAACCCAAATCCTAGCACTAGCCCATGGACCAAACCCTCACTGTCACCTTAGACGTCACCCAGGCTTCACCGTAACCTTGAACTGCAATCTCGTACTCACCCTCACATCAGAGACAGATGCAAACACTGATAGTAACCCTACACTCCCCATTAACCTTAATGAACATGCAACCCTAAAGCAAGCACTTGTCCCTGGACCTTAACCCTTAGAGTCACCATTGACACCACTGAAGGTTATCTTTAAAAATGGATTTAAATCTTGTCCTCACAGTCACATCAGAGACAGTCTCTAACTCTACCTGCAAACCTACCCTCACTGTACACCATTCCATACACCTGATCTGAAACCCTGCCCAGGTCTACCAACGTGACCCCTCACCACCACCATCACCATCACTCATGTCTAAGAAACATCATGAAAGTCTATCTCGCAATCACCCTCACAATCAGAGCTGGATCCTGACTCTAACCATATCCCTATCCTCCACTTACAGCTAAACCACCACTTAAACTTAACCCTGGACTGCAACCAGGACCTGAAACCTCACTGTCACCATCGATGTTACCCATGCTTCACCATAAACCTGATGTTCAATCTCGTCCTCACCCTCACAACAGAGCCGGATTGTTAGCCTAAACAAAACCATGTGCTCCCTGTACACCTTTCCGAACACCTAACCCTAACCCTAGACCTAGCCCATGGAACTGAACCCTGACAGTCACCATCGACATCACCCAGGCTTCAGCGTAAACCTGATGTTCAATCTCTTCCTCATCCTCACATCAGAGCCCAATTCTAACCCTTCCCATAACCGTATGTTCCCTGTACACCTTACCAAACACCTAACCCTAACCCTAGCCCTAGCCCATGGAATTGAACCTTGACGGTCACCATCGACATCACCCAGGCTTCAGCGTAAACCCGATGTGCAATCCCATCCTCATCCTCACATCAGAGCCCGACTCAAACCCTTCCCATAACCGTATCTTCCCTGTACACCTTACCAAACACCTAACCCTAACCCTAGCCTTGTTCCCTGGACTTACCCCTCACCATCACCATCAATGTCCCCTACGCTTCAATGAAAACCTCGACCTCAATCTATCCCTCAACATCACATCAGAGGTGAATCCTAAGCAAAATGATAAACCAATCCTCCCTGTACACATTACAGGACACCTAACCCTAAACCTAACCTTGTTCACTGGCCTGTACCCTCTCTGTTAAAATCGACATCTCCCATGCGTCACTGTAAACCTCCGTGTCAATCTCACCCTCACCATCACATCAGAGTCACACCCTAACTCCAAACGTAGTCCCGTATGTTCCATACACCTCAGTGAAAACCAACCTTCTCTCTACTGCTGGTCATTTGACATGACCACACAACATCTCAATTGACATCTTCCATGCTTCACCTTAATCCTGAATTACAATCATACTCTCTAACTCACATCAGAGCTGGGCCCTAATGCTAACCATAATCCAAACTCCTCGTTCATGTTAAAGAACTAGTATCCATTAACCTAGCCCTAGCCCATGGATCTGAATCATCACCATCAACCATCGATGTCACTGAGAATTAACCATAAACTGGATCTTCAATCTCGTACTCACCCTCACATCAGAGACAGACCCTAACTCTAATTGTAACCCTATCTTCGCCATAAACCTAAACAAACACCCAACCCTAACCCTAGTCTTTGTCCCTGGACATTGTCCCTCAGCGTCACCACTGACTTCACCGAAGGTTCGCTTTATCCATGGATTTAAATCTTGTCTTCGTAATCACTTCAGAGACAGACTCTAACTCTCACCATACATTTACCCTCAATGTTCACCATTTCGTACACCTAATACGATACCCTGCCCACGTCCTTCGCTCTGACCCCTCACCACAAACACCACCATCAAGCATGTCTATCAAAAAGAGTGAATATCATTCTCACAATCACCCTCACTTTAGAGCTGGATCCCGACTCTAACCATATCCCTATCCTCCATGCACAGTTAAACCAACACCGAAACCTAACCCTAGCTTGGCTCCTGGACCTGAAACCGCACAATCACCAACGATGTCACCCAGAATTCTCCGTAAACCCGATGTTCAATCTCGTCCTCAACCGCACTACAGAGCCAGATCATAAGCCTAAATGAAACCATATAGTCCCTGTACACCTTACCAAACACCTAACCCTACCCCTAGCCCTAGCCCATGGACCTAATACCTCACAATCACCATTGACATCACCCAGGCTTCAGCGTAAACCTGATGTTCAATCTCGTCCTGATCCTCACGTCAGAGCCCAATCCGAACCCTTCCCATAACAATATCTCCCCCGTACACCTTGCCAAACACTTAACCCTGAACCTAGCCTTGTTTCCTTGACTTACCCCTCACTGTCACCATCAGCGTCCCCCATGCCTCACTGTAAAACTCCTCCTCAGTGTACCCCTTCACCTCACATCAGAGCTGGATCCTAAGCATAACGATAACCCTCTCCTCCCAGTACAACTTACAGAACACCAAACCCTAACCCTAACCTTGTTCACTGACCAAAACCCTCACCGTCAAAATCGACATCTAACACACCTCACAGTAAACGTCAAGAACAATCTCACCCTTGGGCTCACATCAGAGCTACATCCTAACTTTAAACATAGTCCTGTATGTCCCGTAAAACTTTGCGAACACCAACCCTAACTCGAGCGCTGATCACTAGACCTGACCCCTCAGCATCATATTTGACATCATCCACGCTTCACCTTAAACCTGAATTACAATCATACTCTCTACTTCACATCACACCAGACCCAAATTCTAACTGTAATCTAAACTCCCCATTCGCCTTAAAGAACTACCAACTATAATACTAGCCCTAGCCCATGGATCTAACCTACACCGCCACCTTTGAGGTCAACACATGCTTCACCGGTAACTTAAACTTCCATCTCGTCCTTACCCTCATATAAGAGACAGACCCTAAATCAAATCGTAACCCTAACTTCCCCATAAAACTTAAGTTACACCCAAGCCTAACACTAGCCCTTGTCCGTGGACATTGCCCCTCACCATCACCATTGACAACACACAAGGTTCCCTTTAAACATTGATTTAAATCTGGCCCCCTACTCACATCAGAGACAGTCCCAAACTCAAAATGTAACCCTCTCCTCACTGTTCACCGTTCGTACACCTGACCCAAAACCCTGCCCAGTTTCTTCGACCCGACCCCTCACCACCGACAGCACCATGACTCATGTCTAACAAAAATCATGAAGGTCTGTATCGAAAATGACATCAGGTCAGAGCTGGATCCTGATTCCTACCATACCCCAATCCTCCACGTACAGCAAACTGAACACCGACACCTAAACCTAGACCTGGCCCCTGGACCTGAAACCTCATCGTCACCAATGACATCACCCACGTTCAGCGCAAACCTGATGTTCAATCACTTCCTCATCCACACATCAGAGCCTGATCCTAATCCTTCCCATAACCATATCTTCCCTGTACACCTTACCAAGCACCTATCCCTAACCCTAACCTTGTTTCCTGGTTGAATCCTCACTGACAAAATCGACATCCCCCATGCCTCACTGTAAACCTCCACCTCAATGTCGTCCATGCCATCACGTCAGAGCCAGATCCTAACTCTAAACATAGTCCTATACGTCTGGTACACCTTAGCAAACACAAACCCTAACTGTAGCCCAGGTCTCTTGACCTGACACAACATCACAATTGACATCATTCACGCTTCACCTCAACTCTGAATTACAATCGTACTCTCTAACTCACATCACAGGTGAAACCAAGCTCTAACCATAATCTAAACTCCCCATTTGCC
Organism: Manis javanica; assembly: GCF_040802235.1. NCBI lineage: Eukaryota > Metazoa > Chordata > Mammalia > Pholidota > Manidae > Manis > Manis javanica. The sequence goes on along the minus strand of NW_027332168.1, from coordinate 84,625 downwards.
TTAAAGAAATCGCAACCCAAATCCTAGCACTAGCCCATGGACCAAACCCTCACTGTCACCTTCGACGTCACCCAGGCTTCACCGTAACCTTGAACTGCAATCTCGTACTCACCCTCACATCAGAGACAGATGCAAACACTGATAGTAACCCTACACTCCCCATTAACCTTAATGAACATGCAACCCTAAAGCAAGCACTTGTCCCTGGACCTTAACCCTTAGAGTCACCATTGACACCACTGAAGGTTATCTTTAAAAATGGATTTAAATCTTGTCCTCACAGTCACATCAGAGACAGTCTCTAACTCTACCTGCAAACCTACCCTCACTGTACACCATTCCATACACCTGATCTGAAACCCTGCCCAGGTCTTCCAACGTGACCCCTCACCACCACCATCACCATCACTCATGTCTAAGAAACATCATGAAAGTCTATCTCGCAATCACCCTCACAATCAGAGCTGGATCCTGACTCTAACCATATCGCTATCCTCCACTTACAGCTAAACCACCACTTAAACTTAACCCTGGACTGCAACCAGGACCTGAAACCTCACTGTCACCATCGATGTTACCCATGCTTCATCATATTCCTGATGTTCAATCTCGTCCTCACCCTCACAACAGAGCCGGATTGTTAGCCTAAACAAAACCAAGTGCTCCCTGTACACCTTTCCGAACACCTAACCCTAACCGTAGACCTAGCCCATGAAACTGAACCCTGACAGTCACCATCGACATCACCCAGGCTTCAGCGTAAACCTGATGTTCAATCTCTTCCTCATCCTCACATCAGAGCCCAATTCTAACCCTTCCCATAACCGTATCTTCCCTGTACACCTTACCAAACACCTAACCCTAACCCTAGCCCTAGCCCATGGAATTGAACCTTGACGGTCACCATCGACATCACCCAGGCTTCAGCGTAAACCCGATGTGCAATCCCATCCTCATCCTCACATCAGAGCCCGACTCAAACCCTTCCCATAACCGTATCTTCCCTGTACACCTTACCAAACACCTAACCCTAACCCTAGCCTTGTTCCCTGGACTTACCCCTCACCATCACCATCAATGTCCCCTACGCTTCAATGAAAACCTCGACCTCAATCTATCCCTCAACATCACATCAGAGGTGAATCCTAAGCAAAATGATAAACCAATCCTCCCTGTACACATTACAGGACACCTAACCCTAAACCTAACCTTGTTCACTGGCCTGTACCCTCTCTGTTAAAATCGACATCTCCCATGCGTCACTGTAAACCTCCGTGTCAATCTCACCCTCACCATCACATCAGAGTCACACCCTAACTCCAAACGTAGTCCCGTATGTTCCATACACCTCAGTGAAAACCAACCTTCTCTCTACTGCTGGTCATTTGACATGACCACACAACATCTCAATTGACATCTTCCATGCTTCACCTTAATCCTGAATTACAATCATACTCTCTAACTCACATCAGAGCTGGGCCCTAATGCTAACCATAATCCAAACTCCTCGTTCATGTTAAAGAACTAGTATCCATTAACCTAGCCCTAGCCCATGGATCTGAATCATCACCATCACCATCGATGTCACTGAGAATTAACCATAAACTGGATCTTCAATCTCGTACTCACCCTCACATCAGAGACAGACCCTAACTCTAATTGTAACCCTATCTTCGCCATAAACCTAAACAAACACCCAACCCTAACCCTAGTCTTTGTCCCTGGACATTGTCCCTCAGCGTCACCACTGACTTCACCGAAGGTTCGCTTTATCCATGGATTTAAATCTTGTCTTCGTAATCACTTCAGAGACAGACTCTAACTCTCACCATACATTTACCCTCAATGTTCACCATTTCGTACACCTAATACGATACCCTGCCCACGTCCTTCGCTCTGACCCCTCACCACAAACACCACCATCAAGCATGTCTATCAAAAAGAGTGAATATCATTCTCACAATCACCCTCACTTTAGAGCTGGATCCCGACTCTAACCATATCCCTATCCTCCATGCACAGTTAAACCAACACCGAAACCTAACCCTAGCTTGGCTCCTGGACCTGAAACCGCACAATCACCAACGATGTCACCCAGAATTCTCCGTAAACCCGATGTTCAATCTCGTCCTCAACCGCACTACAGAGCCAGATCATAAGCCTAAATGAAACCATATAGTCCCTGTACACCTTACCAAACACCTAACCCTACCCCTAGCCCTAGCCCATGGACCTAATACCTCACAATCACCATTGACATCACCCAGGCTTCAGCGTAAACCTGATGTTCAATCTCGTCCTGATCCTCACGTCAGAGCCCAATCCGAACCCTTCCCATAACAATATCTCCCCCGTACACCTTGCCAAACACTTAACCCTGAACCTAGCCTTGTTTCCTTGACTTACCCCTCACTGTCACCATCAGCGTCCCCCATGCCTCACTGTAAAACTCCTCCTCAGTGTACCCCTTCACCTCACATCAGAGCTGGATCCTAAGCATAACGATAACCCTCTCCTCCCAGTACAACTTACAGAACACCAAACCCTAACCCTAACCTTGTTCACTGACCAAAACCCTCACCGTCAAAATCGACATCTAACACACCTCACAGTAAACGTCAAGAACAATCTCACCCTTGGGCTCACATCAGAGCTACATCCTAACTTTAAACATAGTCCTGTATGTCCCGTAAAACTTTGCGAACACCAACCCTAACTCGAGCGCTGATCACTAGACCTGACCCCTCAGCATCATATTTGACATCATCCACGCTTCACCTTAAACCTGAATTACAATCATACTCTCTACTTCACATCACACCAGACCCAAATTCTAACTGTAATCTAAACTCCCCATTCGCCTTAAAGAACTACCAACTATAATACTAGCCCTAGCCCATGGATCTAACCTACACCGCCACCTTCGAGGTCAACACATGCTTCACCGGTAACTTAAACTTCCATCTCGTCCTTACCCTCATATAAGAGACAGACCCTAAATCAAATCGTAACCCTAACTTCCCCATAAAACTTAAGTTACACCCAAGCCTAACACTAGCCCTTGTCCGTGGACATTGCCCCTCACCATCACCATTGACAACACACAAGGTTCCCTTTAAACATGGATTTAAATCTGGCCCCCTACTCACATCAGAGACAGTCCCAAACTCAAAATGTAACCCTCTCCTCACTGTTCACCGTTCGTACACCTGACCCAAAACCCTGCCCAGTTTCTTCGACCCGACCCCTCACCACCGACAGCACCATGACTCATGTCTAACAAAAATCATGAAGGTCTGTATCGAAAATGACATCAGGTCAGAGCTGGATCCTGATTCCTACCATACCCCAATCCTCCACGTACAGCGAACTGAACACCGACACCTAAACCTAGACCTGGCCCCTGGACCTGAAACCTCATCGTCACCAATGACATCACCCACGTTCAGCGCAAACCTGATGTTCAATCACTTCCTCATCCACACATCAGAGCCTGATCCTAATCCTTCCCATAACCATATCTTCCCTGTACACCTTACCAAGCACCTATCCCTAACCCTAACCTTGTTTCCTGGTTGAATCCTCACTGACAAAATCGACATCCCCCATGCCTCACTGTAAACCTCCACCTCAATGTCGTCCATGCCATCACGTCAGAGCCAGATCCTAACTCTAAACATAGTCCTATACGTCTGGTACACCTTAGCAAACACAAACCCTAACTGTAGCCCAGGTCTCTTGACCTGACACAACATCACAATTGACATCATTCACGCTTCACCTCAACTCTGAATTACAATCGTACTCTCTAACTCACATCACAGGTGAAACCAAGCTCTAACCATAATCTAAACTCCCCATTTGCCTTAAAGAAATCGCAACCCAAATCCTAGCACTAGCCCATGGACCAAACCCTCACTGTCACCTTCGACGTCACCCAGGCTTCACCGTAACCTTGAACTGCAATCTCGTACTCACCCTCACATCAGAGACAGATGCAAACACTGATAGTAACCCTACACTCCCCATTAACCTTAATGAACATGCAACCCTAAAGCAAGCACTTGTCCCTGGACCTTAACCCTTAGAGTCACCATTGACACCACTGAAGGTTATCTTTAAAAATGGATTTAAATCTTGTCCTCACAGTCACATCAGAGACAGTCTCTAACTCTACCTGCAAACCTACCCTCACTGTACACCATTCCATACACCTGATCTGAAACCCTGCCCAGGTCTTCCAACGTGACCCCTCACCACCACCATCACCATCACTCATGTCTAAGAAACATCATGAAAGTCTATCTCGCAATCACCCTCACAATCAGAGCTGGATCCTGACTCTAACCATATCCCTATCCTCCACTTACAGCTAAACCACCACTTAAACTTAACCCTGGACTGCAACCAGGACCTGAAACCTCACTGTCACCATCGATGTTACCCATGCTTCACCATAAACCTGATGTTCAATCTCGTCCTCACCCTCACAACAGAGCCGGATTGTTAGCCTAAACAAAACCATGTGCTCCCTGTACACCTTTCCGAACACCTAACCCTAACCCTAGACCTAGCCCATGGAACTGAACCCTGACAGTCACCATCGACATCACCCAGGCTTCAGCGTAAACCTGATGTTCAATCTCTTCCTCATCCTCACATCAGAGCCCAATTCTAACCCTTCCCATAACCGTATCTTCCCTGTACACCTTACCAAACACCTAACCCTAACCCTAGCCCTAGCCCATGGAATTGAACCTTGACGGTCACCATCGACATCACCCAGGCTTCAGCGTAAACCCGATGTGCAATCCCATCCTCATCCTCACATCAGAGCCCGACTCAAACCCTTCCCATAACCGTATCTTCCCTGTACACCTTACCAAACACCTAACCCTAACCCTAGCCTTGTTCCCTGGACTTACCCCTCACCATCACCATCAATGTCCCCTACGCTTCAATGAAAACCTCGACCTCAATCTATCCCTCAACATCACATCAGAGGTGAATCCTAAGCAAAATGATAAACCAATCCTCCCTGTACACATTACAGGACACCTAACCCTAAACCTAACCTTGTTCACTGGCCTGTACCCTCTCTGTTAAAATCGACATCTCCCATGCGTCACTGTAAACCTCCGTGTCAATCTCACCCTCACCATCACATCAGAGTCACACCCTAACTCCAAACGTAGTCCCGTATGTTCCATACACCTCAGTGAAAACCAACCTTCTCTCTACTGCTGGTCATTTGACATGACCACACAACATCTCAATTGACATCTTCCATGCTTCACCTTAATCCTGAATTACAATCATACTCTCTAACTCACATCAGAGCTGGGCCCTAATGCTAACCATAATCCAAACTCCTCGTTCATGTTAAAGAACTAGTATCCATTAACCTAGCCCTAGCCCATGGATCTGAATCATCACCATCACCATCGATGTCACTGAGAATTAACCATAAACTGGATCTTCAATCTCGTACTCACCCTCACATCAGAGACAGACCCTAACTCTAATTGTAACCCTATCTTCGCCATAAACCTAAACAAACACCCAACCCTAACCCTAGTCTTTGTCCCTGGACATTGTCCCTCAGCGTCACCACTGACTTCACCGAAGGTTCGCTTTATCCATGGATTTAAATCTTGTCTTCGTAATCACTTCAGAGACAGACTCTAACTCTCACCATACATTTACCCTCAATGTTCACCATTTCGTACACCTAATACGATACCCTGCCCACGTCCTTCGCTCTGACCCCTCACCACAAACACCACCATCAAGCATGTCTATCAAAAAGAGTGAATATCATTCTCACAATCACCCTCACTTTAGAGCTGGATCCCGACTCTAACCATATCCCTATCCTCCATGCACAGTTAAACCAACACCGAAACCTAACCCTAGCTTGGCTCCTGGACCTGAAACCGCACAATCACCAACGATGTCACCCAGAATTCTCCGTAAACCCGATGTTCAATCTCGTCCTCAACCGCACTACAGAGCCAGATCATAAGCCTAAATGAAACCATATAGTCCCTGTACACCTTACCAAACACCTAACCCTACCCCTAGCCCTAGCCCATGGACCTAATACCTCACAATCACCATTGACATCACCCAGGCTTCAGCGTAAACCTGATGTTCAATCTCGTCCTGATCCTCACGTCAGAGCCCAATCCGAACCCTTCCCATAACAATATCTCCCCCGTACACCTTGCCAAACACTTAACCCTGAACCTAGCCTTGTTTCCTTGACTTACCCCTCACTGTCACCATCAGCGTCCCCCATGCCTCACTGTAAAACTCCTCCTCAGTGTACCCCTTCACCTCACATCAGAGGTGGATCCTAAGCATAACGATAACCCTCTCCTCCCAGTACAACTTACAGAACACCAAACCCTAACCCTAACCTTGTTCACTGACCAAAACCCTCACCGTCAAAATCGACATCTAACACACCTCACAGTAAACGTCAAGAACAATCTCACCCTTGGGCTCACATCAGAGCTACATCCTAACTTTAAACATAGTCCTGTATGTCCCGTAAAACTTTGCGAACACCAACCCTAACTCGAGTGCTGATCACTAGACCTGACCCCTCAGCATCATATTTGACATCATCCACGCTTCACCTTAAACCTGAATTACAATCATACTCTCTACTTCACATCACACCAGACCCAAATTCTAACTGTAATCTAAACTCCCCATTCGCCTTAAAGAACTACCAACTATAATACTAGCCCTAGCCCATGGATCTAACCTACACCGCCACCTTCGAGGTCAACACATGCTTCACCGGTAACTTAAACTTCCATCTCGTCCTTACCCTCATATAAGAGACAGACCCTAAATCAAATCGTAACCCTAACTTCCCCATAAAACTTAAGTTACACCCAAGCCTAACACTAGCCCTTGTCCGTGGACATTGCCCCTCACCATCACCATTGACAACACACAAGGTTCCCTTTAAACATGGATTTAAATCTGGCCCCCTACTCACATCAGAGACAGTCCCAAACTCAAAATGTAACCCTCTCCTCACTGTTCACCGTTCGTACACCTGACCCAAAACCCTGCCCAGTTTCTTCGACCCGACCCCTCACCACCGACAGCACCATGACTCATGTCTAACAAAAATCATGAAGGTCTGTATCGAAAATGACATCAGGTCAGAGCTGGATCCTGATTCCTACCATACCCCAATCCTCCACGTACAGCGAACTGAACACCGACACCTAAACCTAGACCTGGCCCCTGGACCTGAAACCTCATCGTCACCAATGACATCACCCACGTTCAGCGCAAACCTGATGTTCAATCACTTCCTCATCCACACATCAGAGCCTGATCCTAATCCTTCCCATAACCATATCTTCCCTGTACACCTTACCAAGCACCTATCCCTAACCCTAACCTTGTTTCCTGGTTGAATCCTCACTGACAAAATCGACATCCCCCATGCCTCACTGTAAACCTCCACCTCAATGTCGTCCATGCCATCACGTCAGAGCCAGATCCTAACTCTAAACATAGTCCTATACGTCTGGTACACCTTAGCAAACACAAACCCTAACTGTAGCCCAGGTCTCTTGACCTGACACAACATCACAATTGACATCATTCACGCTTCACCTCAACTCTGAATTACAATCGTACTCTCTAACTCACATCACAGGTGAAACCAAGCTCTAACCATAATCTAAACTCCCCATTTGCCTTAAAGAAATCGCAACCCAAATCCTAGCACTAGCCCATGGACCAAACCCTCACTGTCACCTTCGACGTCACCCAGGCTTCACCGTAACCTTGAACTGCAATCTCGTACTCACCCTCACATCAGAGACAGATGCAAACACTGATAGTAACCCTACACTCCCCATTAACCTTAATGAACATGCAACCCTAAAGCAAGCACTTGTCCCTGGACCTTAACCCTTAGAGTCACCATTGACACCACTGAAGGTTATCTTTAAAAATGGATTTAAATCTTGTCCTCACAGTCACATCAGAGACAGTCTCTAACTCTACCTGCAAACCTACCCTCACTGTACACCATTCCATACACCTGATCTGAAACCCTGCCCAGGTCTTCCAACGTGACCCCTCACCACCACCATCACCATCACTCATGTCTAAGAAACATCATGAAAGTCTATCTCGCAATCACCCTCACAATCAGAGCTGGATCCTGACTCTAACCATATCCCTATCCTCCACTTACAGCTAAACCACCACTTAAACTTAACCCTGGACTGCAACCAGGACCTGAAACCTCACTGTCACCATCGATGTTACCCATGCTTCACCATAAACCTGATGTTCAATCTCGTCCTCACCCTCACAACAGAGCCGGATTGTTAGCCTAAACAAAACCATGTGCTCCCTGTACACCTTTCCGAACACCTAACCCTAACCCTAGACCTAGCCCATGGAACTGAACCCTGACAGTCACCATCGACATCACCCAGGCTTCAGCGTAAACCTGATGTTCAATCTCTTCCTCATCCTCACATCAGAGCCCAGTTCTAACCCTTCCCATAACCGTATCTTCCCTGTACACCTTACCAAACACCTAACCCTAACCCTAGCCCTAGCCCATGGAATTGAACCTTGACGGTCACCATCGACATCACCCAGGCTTCAGCGTAAACCCGATGTGCAATCCCATCCTCATCCTCACATCAGAGCCCGACTCAAACCCTTCCCATAACCGTATCTTCCCTGTACACCTTACCAAACACCTAACCCTAACCCTAGCCTTGTTCCCTGGACTTACCCCTCACCATCACCATCAATGTCCCCTACGCTTCAATGAAAACCTCGACCTCAATCTATCCCTCAACATCACATCAGAGGTGAATCCTAAGCAAAATGATAAACCAATCCTCCCTGTACACATTACAGGACACCTAACCCTAAACCTAACCTTGTTCACTGGCCTGTACCCTCTCTGTTAAAATCGACATCTCCCATGCGTCACTGTAAACCTCCGTGTCAATCTCACCCTCACCATCACATCAGAGTCACACCCTAACTCCAAACGTAGTCCCGTATGTTCCATACACTTCAGTGAAAACCAACCTTCTCTCTACTGCTGGTCATTTGACATGACCACACAACATCTCAATTGACATCTTCCATGCTTCACCTTAATCCTGAATTACAATCATACTCTCTAACTCACATCAGAGCTGGGCCCTAATGCTAACCATAATCCAAACTCCTCGTTCATGTTAAAGAACTAGTATCCATTAACCTAGCCCTAGCCCATGGATCTGAATCATCACCATCACCATCGATGTCACTGAGAATTAACCATAAACTGGATCTTCAATCTCGTACTCACCCTCACATCAGAGACAGACCCTAACTCTAATTGTAACCCTATCTTCGCCATAAACCTAAACAAACACCCAACCCTAACCCTAGTCTTTGTCCCTGGACATTGTCCCTCAGCGTCACCACTGACTTCACCGAAGGTTCGCTTTATCCATGGATTTAAATCTTGTCTTCGTAATCACTTCAGAGACAGACTCTAACTCTCACCATACATTTACCCTCAATGTTCACCATTTCGTACACCTAATACGATACCCTGCCCACGTCCTTCGCTCTGACCCCTCACCACAAACACCACCATCAAGCATGTCTATCAAAAAGAGTGAATATCATTCTCACAATCACCCTCACTTTAGAGCTGGATCCCGACTCTAACCATATCCCTATCCTCCATGCACAGTTATACCAACACCGAAACCTAACCCTAGCTTGGCTCCTGGACCTGAAACCGCACAATCACCAACGATGTCACCCAGAATTCTCCGTAAACCCGATGTTCAATCTCGTCCTCAACCGCACTACAGAGCCAGATCATAAGCCTAAATGAAACCATATAGTCCCTGTACACCTAACCAAACACCTAACCCTACCCCTAGCCCTAGCCCATGGACCTAATACCTCACAATCACCATTGACATCACCCAGGCTTCAGCGTAAACCTGATGTTCAATCTCGTCCTGATCCTCACGTCAGAGCCCAATCCGAACCCTTCCCATAACAATATCTCCCCCGTACACCTTGCCAAACACTTAACCCTGAACCTAGCCTTGTTTCCTTGACTTACCCCTCACTGTCACCATCAGCGTCCCCCATGCCTCACTGTAAAACTCCTCCTCAGTGTACCCCTTCACCTCACATCAGAGCTGGATCCTAAGCATAACGATAACCCTCTCCTCCCAGTACAACTTACAGAACACCAAACCCTAACCCTAACCTTGTTCACTGACCAAAACCCTCACCGTCAAAATCGACATCTAACACACCTCACAGTAAACGTCAAGAACAATCTCACCCTTGGGCTCACATCAGAGCTACATCCTAACTTTAAACATAGTCCTGTATGTCCCGTAAAACTTTGCGAACACCAACCCTAACTCGAGTGCTGATCACTAGACCTGACCCCTCAGCATCATATTTGACATCATCCACGCTTCACCTTAAACCTGAATTACAATCATACTCTCTACTTCACATCACACCAGCCCCAAATTCTAACTGTAATCTAAACTCCCCATTCGCCTTAAAGAACTACCAACTATAATACTAGCCCTAGCCCATGGATCTAACCTACACCGCCACCTTCGAGGTCAACACATGCTTCACCGGTAACCTAAACTTCCATCTCGTCCTTACCCTCATATAAGAGACAGACCCTAAATCAAATCGTAACCCTAACTTCCCCATAAAACTTAAGTTACACCCAAGCCTAACACTAGCCCTTGTCCGTGGACATTGCCCCTCACCATCACCATTGACAACACACAAGGTTCCCTTTAAACATGGATTTAAATCTGGCCCCCTACTCACATCAGAGACAGTCCCAAACTCAAAATGTAACCCTCTCCTCACTGTTCACCGTTCGTACACCTGACCCAAAACCCTGCCCAGTTTCTTCGACCTGACCCCTCACCACCGACAGCACCATGACTCATGTCTCACAAAAATCATGAAGGTCTGTATCGAAAATGACATCAGGTCAGAGCTGGATCCTGATTCCTACCATACCCCAATCCTCCACGTACAGCGAACTGAACACCGACACCTAAACCTAGACCTGGCCCCTGGACCTGAAACCTCATCGTCACCAATGACATCACCCACGTTCAGCGCAAACCTGATGTTCAATCACTTCCTCATCCACACATCAGAGCCTGATCCTAATCCTTCCCATAACCATATCTTCCCTGTACACCTTACCAAGCACCTATCCCTAACCCTAACCTTGTTTCCTGGTTGAATCCTCACTGACAAAATCGACATCCCCCATGCCTCACTGTAAACCTCCACCTCAATGTCGTCCATGCCATCACGTCAGAGCCAGATCCTAACTCTAAACATAGTCCTATACGTCTGGTACACCTTAGCAAACACAAACCCTAACTGTAGCCCAGGTCTCTTGACCTGACACAACATCACAATTGACATCATTCACGCTTCACCTCAACTCTGAATTACAATCGTACTCTCTAACTCACATCACAGGTGAAACCAAGCTCTAACCATAATCTAAACTCCCCATTTGCCTTAAAGAAATCGCAACCCAAATCCTAGCACTAGCCCATGGACCAAACCCTCACTGTCACCTTCGACGTCACCCAGGCTTCACCGTAACCTTGAACTGCAATCTCGTACTCACCCTCACATCAGAGACAGATGCAAACACTGATAGTAACCCTACACTCCCCATTAACCTTAATGAACATGCAACCCTAAAGCAAGCACTTGTCCCTGGACCTTAACCCTTAGAGTCACCATTGACACCACTGAAGGTTATCTTTAAAAATGGATTTAAATCTTGTCCTCACAGTCACATCAGAGACAGTCTCTAACTCTACCTGCAAACCTACCCTCACTGTACACCATTCCATACACCTGATCTGAAACCCTGCCCAGGTCTTCCAACGTGACCCCTCACCACCACCATCACCATCACTCATGTCTAAGAAACATCATGAAAGTCTATCTCGCAATCACCCTCACAATCAGAGCTGGATCCTGACTCTAACCATATCCCTATCCTCCACTTACAGCTAAACCACCACTTAAACTTAACCCTGGACTGCAACCAGGACCTGAAACCTCACTGTCACCATCGATGTTACCCATGCTTCACCATAAACCTGATGTTCAATCTCGTCCTCACACTCACAACAGAGCCGGATTGTTAGCCTAAACAAATCCATGTGCTCCCTGTACACCTTTCCGAACACCTAACCCTAACCCTAGACCTAGCCCATGGAACTGAACCCTGACAGTCACCATCGACATCACCCAGGCTTCAGCGTAAACCTGATGTTCAATCTCTTCCTCATCCTCACATCAGAGCCCAATTCTAACCCTTCCCATAACCGTATCTTCCCTGTACACCTTACCAAACACCTAACCCTAACCCTAGCCCTAGCCCATGGAATTGAACCTTGACGGTCACCATCGACATCACCCAGGCTTCAGCGTAAACCCGATGTGCAATCCCATCCTCATCCTCACATCAGAGCCCGACTCAAACCCTTCCCATAACCGTATCTTCCCTGTACACCTTACCAAACACCTAACCCTAACCCTAGCCTTGTTCCCTGGACTTACCCCTCACCATCACCATCAATGTCCCCTACGCTTCAATGAAAACCTCGACCTCAATCTATCCCTCAACATCACATCAGAGGTGAATCCTAAGCAAAATGATAAACCAATCCTCCCTGTACACATTACAGGACACCTAACCCTAAACCTAACCTTGTTCACTGGCCTGTACCCTCTCTGTTAAAATCGACATCTCCCATGCGTCACTGTAAACCTCCGTGTCAATCTCACCCTCACCATCACATCAGAGTCACACCCTAACTCCAAACGTAGTCCCGTATGTTCCATACACCTCAGTGAAAACCAACCTTCTCTCTACTGCTGGTCATTTGACATGACCACACAACATCTCAATTGACATCTTCCATGCTTCACCTTAATCCTGAATTACAATCATACTCTCTAACTCACATCAGAGCTGGGCCCTAATGCTAACCATAATCCAAACTCCTCGTTCATGTTAAAGAACTAGTATCCATTAACCTAGCCCTAGCCCATGGATCTGAATCATCACCATCACCATCGATGTCACTGAGAATTAACCATAAACTGGATCTTCAATCTCGTACTCACCCTCACATCAGAGACAGACCCTAACTCTAATTGTAACCCTATCTTCGCCATAAACCTAAACAAACACCCAACCCTAACCCTAGTCTTTGTCCCTGGACATTGTCCCTCAGCGTCACCACTGACTTCACCGAAGGTTCGCTTTATCCATGGATTTAAATCTTGTCTTCGTAATCACTTCAGAGACAGACTCTAACTCTCACCATACATTTACCCTCAATGTTCACCATTTCGTACACCTAATACGATACCCTGCCCACGTCCTTCGCTCTGACCCCTCACCACAAACACCACCATCAAGCATGTCTATCAAAAAGAGTGAATATCATTCTCACAATCACCCTCACTTTAGAGCTGGATCCCGACTCTAACCATATCCCTATCCTCCATGCACAGTTAAACCAACACCGAAACCTAACCCTAGCTTGGCTCCTGGACCTGAAACCGCACAATCACCAACGATGTCACCCAGAATTCTCCGTAAACCCGATGTTCAATCTCGTCCTCAACCGCACTACAGAGCCAGATCATAAGCCTAAATGAAACCATATAGTCCCTGTACACCTAACCAAACACCTAACCCTACCCCTAGCCCTAGCCCATGGACCTAATACCTCACAATCACCATTGACATCACCCAGGCTTCAGCGTAAACCTGATGTTCAATCTCGTCCTGATCCTCACGTCAGAGCCCAATCCGAACCCTTCCCATAACAATATCTCCCCCGTACACCTTGCCAAACACTTAACCCTGAACCTAGCCTTGTTTCCTTGACTTACCCCTCACTGTCACCATCAGCGTCCCCCATGCCTCACTGTAAAACTCCTCCTCAGTGTACCCCTTCACCTCACATCAGAGCTGGATCCTAAGCATAACGATAACCCTCTCCTCCCAGTACAACTTACAGAACACCAAACCCTAACCCTAACCTTGTTCACTGACCAAAACCCTCACCGTCAAAATCGACATCTAACACACCTCACAGTAAACGTCAAGAACAATCTCACCCTTGGGCTCACATCAGAGCTACATCCTAACTTTAAACATAGTCCTGTATGTCCCGTAAAACTTTGCGAACACCAACCCTAACTCGAGTGCTGATCACTAGACCTGACCCCTCAGCATCATATTTGACATCATCCACGCTTCACCTTAAACCTGAATTACAATCATACTCTCTACTTCACATCACACCAGACCCAAATTCTAACTGTAATCTAAACTCCCCATTCGCCTTAAAGAACTACCAACTATAATACTAGCCCTAGCCCATGGATCTAACCTACACCGCCACCTTCGAGGTCAACACATGCTTCACCGGTAACTTAAACTTCCATCTCGTCCTTACCCTCATATAAGAGACAGACCCTAAATCAAATCGTAACCCTAACTTCCCCATAAAACTTAAGTTACACCCAAGCCTAACACTAGCCCTTGTCCGTGGACATTGCCCCTCACCATCACCATTGACAACACACAAGGTTCCCTTTAAACATGGATTTAAATCTGGCCCCCTACTCACATCAGAGACAGTCCCAAACTCAAAATGTAACCCTCTCCTCACTGTTCACCGTTCGTACACCTGACCCAAAACCCTGCCCAGTTTCTTCGACCTGACCCCTCACCACCGACAGCACCATGACTCATGTCTAACAAAAATCATGAAGGTCTGTATCGAAAATGACATCAGGTCAGAGCTGGATCCTGATTCCTACCATACCCCAATCCTCCACGTACAGCGAACTGAACACCGACACCTAAACCTAGACCTGGCCCCTGGACCTGAAACCTCATCGTCACCAATGACATCACCCACGTTCAGCGCAAACCTGATGTTCAATCACTTCCTCATCCACACATCAGAGCCTGATCCTAATCCTTCCCATAACCATATCTTCCCTGTACACCTTACCAAGCACCTATCCCTAACCCTAACCTTGTTTCCTGGTTGAATCCTCACTGACAAAATCGACATCCCCCATGCCTCACTGTAAACCTCCACCTCAATGTCGTCCATGCCATCACGTCAGAGCCAGATCCTAACTCTAAACATAGTCCTATACGTCTGGTACACCTTAGCAAACACAAACCCTAACTGTAGCCCAGGTCTCTTGACCTGACACAACATCACAATTGACATCATTCACGCTTCACCTCAACTCTGAATTACAATCGTACTCTCTAACTCACATCACAGGTGAAACCAAGCTCTAACCATAATCTAAACTCCCCATTTGCCTTAAAGAAATCGCAACCCAAATCCTAGCACTAGCCCATGGACCAAACCCTCACTGTCACCTTCGACGTCACCCAGGCTTCACCGTAACCTTGAACTGCAATCTCGTACTCACCCTCACATCAGAGACAGATGCAAACACTGATAGTAACCCTACACTCCCCATTAACCTTAATGAACATGCAACCCTAAAGCAAGCACTTGTCCCTGGACCTTAACCCTTAGAGTCACCATTGACACCACTGAAGGTTATCTTTAAAAATGGATTTAAATCTTGTCCTCACAGTCACATCAGAGACAGTCTCTAACTCTACCTGCAAACCTACCCTCACTGTACACCATTCCATACACCTGATCTGAAACCCTGCCCAGGTCTTCCAACGTGACCCCTCACCACCACCATCACCATCACTCATGTCTAAGAAACATCATGAAAGTCTATCTCGCAATCACCCTCACAATCAGAGCTGGATCCTGACTCTAACCATATCGCTATCCTCCACTTACAGCTAAACCACCACTTAAACTTAACCCTGGACTGCAACCAGGACCTGAAACCTCACTGTCACCATCGATGTTACCCATGCTTCACCATAAACCTGATGTTCAATCTCGTCCTCACACTCACAACAGAGCCGGATTGTTAGCCTAAACAAATCCATGTGCTCCCTGTACACCTTTCCGAACACCTAACCCTAACCCTAGACCTAGCCCATGGAACTGAACCCTGACAGTCACCATCGACATCACCCAGGCTTCAGCGTAAACCTGATGTTCAATCTCTTCCTCATCCTCACATCAGAGCCCAATTCTAACCCTTCCCATAACCGTATCTTCCCTGTACACCTTACCAAACACCTAACCCTAACCCTAGCCCTAGCCCATGGAATTGAACCTTGACGGTCACCATCGACATCACCCAGGCTTCAGCGTAAACCCGATGTGCAATCCCATCCTCATCCTCACATCAGAGCCCGACTCAAACCCTTCCCATAACCGTATCTTCCCTGTACACCTTACCAAACACCTAACCCTAACCCTAGCCTTGTTCCCTGGACTTACCCCTCACCATCACCATCAATGTCCCCTACGCTTCAATGAAAACCTCGACCTCAATCTATCCCTCAACATCACATCAGAGGTGAATCCTAAGCAAAATGATAAACCAATCCTCCCTGTACACATTACAGGACACCTAACCCTAAACCTAACCTTGTTCACTGGCCTGTACCCTCTCTGTTAAAATCGACATCTCCCATGCGTCACTGTAAACCTCCGTGTCAATCTCACCCTCACCATCACATCAGAGTCACACCCTAACTCCAAACGTAGTCCCGTATGTTCCATACACCTCAGTGAAAACCAACCTTCTCTCTACTGCTGGTCATTTGACATGACCACACAACATCTCAATTGACATCTTCCATGCTTCACCTTAATCCTGAATTACAATCATACTCTCTAACTCACATCAGAGCTGGGCCCTAATGCTAACCATAATCCAAACTCCTCGTTCATGTTAAAGAACTAGTATCCATTAACCTAGCCCTAGCCCATGGATCTGAATCATCACCATCACCATCGATGTCACTGAGAATTAACCATAAACCGGATCTTCAATCTCGTACTCACCCTCACATCAGAGACAGACCCTAACTCTAATTGTAACCCTATCTTCGCCATAAACCTAAACAAACACCCAACCCTAACCCTAGTCTTTGTCCCTGGACATTGTCCCTCAGCGTCACCACTGACTTCACCGAAGGTTCGCTTTATCCATGGATTTAAATCTTGTCTTCGTAATCACTTCAGAGACAGACTCTAACTCTCACCATACATTTACCCTCAATGTTCACCATTTCGTACACCTAATACGATACCCTGCCCACGTCCTTCGCTCTGACCCCTCACCACAAACACCACCATCAAGCATGTCTATCAAAAAGAGTGAATATCATTCTCACAATCACCCTCACTTTAGAGCTGGATCCTGACTCTAACCATATCCCTATCCTCCATGCACAGTTAAACCAACACCGAAACCTAACCCTAGCTTGGCTCCTGGACCTGAAACCGCACAATCACCAACGATGTCACCCAGAATTCTCCGTAAACCCGATGTTCAATCTCGTCCTCAACCGCACTACAGAGCCAGATCATAAGCCTAAATGAAACCATATAGTCCCTGTACACCTTACCAAACACCTAACCCTACCCCTAGCCCTAGCCCATGGACCTAATACCTCACAATCACCATTGACATCACCCAGGCTTCAGCGTAAACCTGATGTTCAATCTCGTCCTGATCCTCACGTCAGAGCCCAATCCGAACCCTTCCTATAACAATATCTCCCCCGTACACCTTGCCAAACACTTAACCCTGAACCTAGCCTTGTTTCCTTGACTTACCCCTCACTGTCACCATCAGCGTCCCCCATGCCTCACTGTAAAACTCCTCGTCAGTGTACCCCTTCACCTCACATCAGAGCTGGATCCTAAGCATAAGGATAACCCTCTCCTCCCAGTACAACTTACAGAACACCAAACCCTAACCCTAACCTTGTTCACTGACCAAAACCCTCACCGTCAAAATCGACATCTAACACACCTCACAGTAAACGTCAAGAACAATCTCACCCTTGGGCTCACATCAGAGCTACATCCTAACTTTAAACATAGTCCTGTATGTCCCGTAAAACTTTGCGAACACCAACCCTAACTCGAGTGCTGATCACTAGACCTGACCCCTCAGCATCATATTTGACATCATCCACGCTTCACCTTAAACCTGAATTACAATCATACTCTCTACTTCACATCACACCAGACCCAAATTCTAACTGTAATCTAAACTCCCCATTCGCCTTAAAGAACTACCAACTATAATACTAGCCCTAGCCCATGGATCTAACCTACACCGCCACCTTCGAGGTCAACACATGCTTCACCGGTAACTTAAACTTCCATCTCGTCCTTACCCTCATATAAGAGACAGACCCTAAATCAAATCGTAACCCTAACTTCCCCATAAAACTTAAGTTACACCCAAGCCTAACACTAGCCCTTGTCCGTGGACATTGCCCCTCACCATCACCATTGACAACACACAAGGTTCCCTTTAAACATGGATTTAAATCTGGCCCCCTACTCACATCAGAGACAGTCCCAAACTCAAAATGTAACCCTCTCCTCACTGTTCACCGTTCGTACACCTGACCCAAAACCCTGCCCAGTTTCTTCGACCTGACCCCTCACCACCGACAGCACCATGACTCATGTCTAACAAAAATCATGAAGGTCTGTATCGAAAATGACATCAGGTCAGAGCTGGATCCTGATTCCTACCATACCCCAATCCTCCACGTACAGTGAACTGAACACCGACACCTAAACCTAGACCTGGCCCCTGGACCTGAAACCTCATCGTCACCAATGACATCACCCACGTTCAGCGCAAACCTGATGTTCAATCACTTCCTCATCCACACATCAGAGCCTGATCCTAATCCTTCCCATAACCATATCTTCCCTGTACACCTTACCAAGCACCTATCCCTAACCCTAACCTTGTTTCCTGGTTGAATCCTCACTGACAAAATCGACATCCCCCATGCCTCACTGTAAACCTCCACCTCAATGTCGTCCATGCCATCACGTCAGAGCCAGATCCTAACTCTAAACATAGTCCTATACGTCTGGTACACCTTAGCAAACACAAACCCTAACTGTAGCCCAGGTCACTTGACCTGACACAACATCACAATTGACATCATTCACGCTTCACCTCAACTCTGAATTACAATCGTACTCTCTAACTCACATCACAGGTGAAACCAAGCTCTAACCATAATCTAAACTCCCCGTTTGCCTTAAAGAAATCGCAACCCAAATCCTAGCACTAGCCCATGGACCAAACCCTCACTGTCACCTTCGACGTCACCCAGGCTTCACCGTAACCTTGAACTGCAATCTCGTACTCACCCTCACATCAGAGACAGATGCAAACACTGATAGTAACCCTACACTCCCCATTAACCTTAATGAACATGCAACCCTAAAGCAAGCACTTGTCCCTGGACCTTAACCCTTAGAGTCACCATTGACACCACTGAAGGTTATCTTTAAAAATGGATTTAAATCTTGTCCTCACAGTCACATCAGAGACAGTCTCTAACTCTACCTGCAAACCTACCCTCACTGTACACCATTCCATACACCTGATCTGAAACCCTGCCCAGGTCTTCCAACGTGACCCCTCACCACCACCATCACCATCACTCATGTCTAAGAAACATCATGAAAGTCTATCTCGCAATCACCCTCACAATCAGAGCTGGATCCTGACTCTAACCATATCCCTATCCTCCACTTACAGCTAAACCACCACTTAAACTTAACCCTGGACTGCAACCAGGACCTGAAACCTCACTGTCACCATCGATGTTACCCATGCTTCACCATAAACCTGATGTTCAATCTCGTCCTCACCCTCACAACAGAGCCGGATTGTTAGCCTAAACAAAACCATGTGCTCCCTGTACACCTTTCCGAACACCTAACCCTAACCCTAGACCTAGCCCATGGAACTGAACCCTGACAGTCACCATCGACATCACCCAGGCTTCAGCGTAAACCTGATGTTCAATCTCTTCCTCATCCTCACATCAGAGCCCAATTCTAACCCTTCCCATAACCGTATCTTCCCTGTACACCTTACCAAACACCTAACCCTAACCCTAGCCCTAGCCCATGGAATTGAACCTTGACGGTCACCATCGACATCACCCAGGCTTCAGCGTAAACCCGATGTGCAATCCCATCCTCATCCTCACATCAGAGCCCGACTCAAACCCTTCCCATAACCGTATCTTCCCTGTACACCTTACCAAACACCTAACCCTAACCCTAGCCTTGTTCCCTGGACTTACCCCTCACCATCACCATCAATGTCCCCTACGCTTCAATGAAAACCTCGACCTCAATCTATCCCTCAACATCACATCAGAGGTGAATCCTAAGCAAAATGATAAACCAATCCTCCCTGTACACATTACAGGACACCTAACCCTAAACCTAACCTTGTTCACTGGCCTGTACCCTCTCTGTTAAAATCGACATCTCCCATGCGTCACTGTAAACCTCCGTGTCAATCTCACCCTCACCATCACATCAGAGTCACACCCTAACTCCAAACGTAGTCCCGTATGTTCCATACACCTCAGTGAAAACCAACCTTCTCTCTACTGCTGGTCATTTGACATGACCACACAACATCTCAATTGACATCTTCCATGCTTCACCTTAATCCTGAATTACAATCATACTCTCTAACTCACATCAGAGCTGGGCCCAAATGCTAACCATAATCCAAACTCCTCGTTCATGTTAAAGAACTAGTATCCATTAACCTAGCCCTAGCCCATGGATCTGAATCATCACCATCACCATCGATGTCACTGAGAATTAACCATAAACTGGATCTTCAATCTCGTACTCACCCTCACATCAGAGACAGACCCTAACTCTAATTGTAACCCTATCTTCGCCATAAACCTAAACAAACACCCAACCCTAACCCTAGTCTTTGTCCCTGGACATTGTCCCTCAGCGTCACCACTGACTTCACCGAAGGTTCGCTTTATCCATGGATTTAAATCTTGTCTTCGTAATCACTTCAGAGACAGACTCTAACTCTCACCATACATTTACCCTCAATGTTCACCATTTCGTACACCTAATACGATACCCTGCCCACGTCCTTCGCTCTGACCCCTCACCACAAACACCACCATCAAGCATGTCTATCAAAAAGAGTGAATATCATTCTCACAATCACCCTCACTTTAGAGCTGGATCCTGACTCTAACCATATCCCTATCCTCCATGCACAGTTAAACCAACACCGAAACCTAACCCTAGCTTGGCTCCTGGACCTGAAACCGCACAACCACCAACGATGTCACCCAGAATTCTCCGTCAACCCGATGTTCAATCTCGTCCTCAACCGCACTACAGAGCCAGATCATAAGCCTAAATGAAACCATATAGTCCCTGTACACCTTACCAAACACCTAACCCTACCCCTAGCCCTAGCCCATGGACCTAATACCTCACAATCACCATTGACATCACCCAGGCTTCAGCGTAAACCTGATGTTCAATCTCGTCCTGATCCTCACGTCAGAGCCCAATCCGAACCCTTCCCATAACAATATCTCCCCCGTACACCTTACCAAACACTTTACCCTGAACCTAGCCTTGTTCCCTTGACTTACCCCTCACTGTCACCATCAGCGTCCCCCATGCCTCACTGTAAAACTCCTCCTCAGTGTACCCCTTCACCTCACATCAGAGCTGGATCCTAAGCATAACGATAACCCTCTCCTCCCAGTACAACTTACAGAACACCAACCCCTAACCCTAACCTTGTTCACTGACCAAAACCCTCACCGTCAAAATCGACATCTAACACACCTCACAGTAAACGTCAAGAACAATCTCACCCTTGGGCTCACATCAGAGCTACATCCTAACTTTAAACATAGTCCTGTATGTCCCGTAAAACTTTGCGAACACCAACCCTAACTCGAGTGCTGATCACTAGACCTGACCCCTCAGCATCATATTTGACATCATCCACGCTTCACCTTAAACCTGAATTACAATCATACTCTCTACTTCACATCACACCAGACCCAAATTCTAACTGTAATCTAAACTCCCCATTCGCCTTAAAGAACTACCAACTATAATACTAGCCCTAGCCCATGGATCTAACCTACACCGCCACCTTCGATGTCAACAGATGCTTCACCGGTAACTTAAACTTCCATCTCGTCCTTACCCTCATATAAGAGACAGACCCTAAATCAAATCGTAACCCTAACTTCCCCATAAAACTTAAGTTACACCCAAGCCTAACACTAGCCCTTGTCCGTGGACATTGCCCCTCACCATCACCATTGACAACACACAAGGTTCCCTTTAAACATGGATTTAAATCTGGCCCCCTACTCACATCAGAGACAGTCCCAAACTCAAAATGTAACCCTCTCCTCACTGTTCACCGTTCGTACACCTGACCCAAAACCCTGCCCTGTTTCTTCAACCTGACCCCTCACCACCGACAGCACCATGAATCATGTCTAGCAAAAATCATGAAGGTCTGTATCGAAAATGACATCAGGTCAGAGCTGGATCCTGATTCCTACCATACCCCAATCCTCCACGTACAGCGAACTGAACACCGACACCTAAACCTAGACCTGGCCCCTGGACCTGAAACCTCATCGTCACCAATGACATCACCCACGTTCAGCGCAAACCTGATGTTCAATCACTTCCTCATCCACACACCAGAGCCTGATCCTAATCCTTCCCATAACCGTATCTTCCCTGTACACCTTACCAAGCACCTATCCCTATCCCTAACCTTGTTTCCTGGTTGAATCCTCACTGACAAAATCGACATCCCCCATGCCTCACTGTAAACCTCCACCTCAATGTCGTCCATGCCATCACGTCAGAGCCAGATCCTAACTCTAAACATAGTCCTATACGTCTGGTACACCTTAGCAAACACAAACCCTAACTGTAGCCCAGGTCTCTTGACCTGACACAACATCACAATTGACATCATTCACGCTTCACCTCAACTCTGAATTACAACCGTACTCTCTAACTCACATCACAGGTGAAACCAAGCTCTAACCATAATCTAAACTCCCCATTTGCCTTAAAGAAATCGCAACCCAAATCCTAGCACTAGCCCATGGACCAAACCCTCACTGTCACCTTCGACGTCACCCAGGCTTCACCGTAACCTTGAACTGCAATCTCGTACTCACCCTCACATCAGAGACAGATGCAAACACTGATAGTAACCCTACACTCCCCATTAACCTTAATGAACATGCAACCCTAAAGCAAGCACTTGTCCCTGGACCTTAACCCTTACAGTCACAATTGACACCACTGAAGGTTATCTTTAAAAATGGATTTAAATCTTGTCCTCACAGTCACATCAGAGACAGTCTCTAACTCTACCTGCAAACCTACCCTCACTGTACACCATTCCATTCACCTGATCTGAAACCCTGCCCAGGTCTTCCAACGTGACCCCTCACCACCACCATCACCATCACTCATGTCTAAGAAACATCATGAAAGTCTATCTCGCAATCACCCTCACAATCAGAGCTGGATCCTGACTCTAACCATATCCCTAAACTCCACTTACAGCTAAACCACCACTTAAACTTAACCCTGGACTGCAACCAGGACCTGAAACCTCACTGTCACCATCGATGTTACCCATGCTTCACCATAAGCCTGATGTTCAATCTCGTCCTCACCCTCACAACAGATCCGTATTGTTAGCCTAAACAAAACCATGTGCTCCCTGTACACCTTTCCGAACACCTAACCCTAACCCTAGACCTAGCCCATGGAACTGAACCCTGACAGT
This sequence comes from Manis javanica, assembly GCF_040802235.1. Taxonomy (NCBI): domain Eukaryota; kingdom Metazoa; phylum Chordata; class Mammalia; order Pholidota; family Manidae; genus Manis; species Manis javanica. The sequence continues at coordinate 60,697 of NW_027332168.1, read as the reverse complement.
CACCATCGACATCACCCAGGCTTCAGCGTAAACCTGATGTTCAATCTCTTCCTCATCCTCACATCAGAGCCCAATTCTAACCCTTCCCATAACCGTATCTTCCCTGTACACCTTACCAAACACCTAACCCTAACCCTAGCCCTAGCCCATGGAATTGAACCTTGACGGTCACCATCGACATCACCCAGGCTTCAGCGTAAACCCGATGTGCAATCCCATCCTCATCCTCACATCAGAGCCCGACTCAAACCCTTCCCATAACCGTATCTTCCCTGTACACCTTACCAAACACCTAACCCTAACCCTAGCCTTGTTCCCTGGACTTACCCCTCACCATCACCATCAATGTCCCCTACGCTTCAATGAAAACCTCGACCTCAATCTATCCCTCAACATCACATCAGAGGTGAATCCTAAGCAAAATGATAAACCAATCCTCCCTGTACACATTACAGGACACCTAACCCTAAACCTAACCTTGTTCACTGGCCTGTACCCTCTCTGTTAAAATCGACATCTCCCATGCGTCACTGTAAACCTCCGTGTCAATCTCACCCTCACCATCACATCAGAGTCACACCCTAACTCCAAACGTAGTCCCGTATGTTCCATACACCTCAGTGAAAACCAACCTTCTCTCTACTGCTGGTCATTTGACATGACCACACAACATCTCAATTGACATCTTCCATGCTTCACCTTAATCCTGAATTACAATCATACTCTCTAACTCACATCAGAGCTGGGCCCAAATGCTAACCATAATCCAAACTCCTCGTTCATGTTAAAGAACTAGTATCCATTAACCTAGCCCTAGCCCATGGATCTGAATCATCACCATCACCATCGATGTCACTGAGAATTAACCATAAACTGGATCTTCAATCTCGTACTCACCCTCACATCAGAGACAGACCCTAACTCTAATTGTAACCCTATCTTCGCCATAAACCTAAACAAACACCCAACCCTAACCCTAGTCTTTGTCCCTGGACATTGTCCCTCAGCGTCACCACTGACTTCACCGAAGGTTCGCTTTATCCATGGATTTAAATCTTGTCTTCGTAATCACTTCAGAGACAGACTCTAACTCTCACCATACATTTACCCTCAATGTTCACCATTTCGTACACCTAATACGATACCCTGCCCACGTCCTTCGCTCTGACCCCTCACCACAAACACCACCATCAAGCATGTCTATCAAAAAGAGTGAATATCATTCTCACAATCACCCTCACTTTAGAGCTGGATCCTGACTCTAACCATATCCCTATCCTCCATGCACAGTTAAACCAACACCGAAACCTAACCCTAGCTTGGCTCCTGGACCTGAAACCGCACAACCACCAACGATGTCACCCAGAATTCTCCGTCAACCCGATGTTCAATCTCGTCCTCAACCGCACTACAGAGCCAGATCATAAGCCTAAATGAAACCATATAGTCCCTGTACACCTTACCAAACACCTAACCCTACCCCTAGCCCTAGCCCATGGACCTAATACCTCACAATCACCATTGACATCACCCAGGCTTCAGCGTAAACCTGATGTTCAATCTCGTCCTGATCCTCACGTCAGAGCCCAATCCGAACCCTTCCCATAACAATATCTCCCCCGTACACCTTACCAAACACTTAACCCTGAACCTAGCCTTGTTCCCTTGACTTACCCCTCACTGTCACCATCAGCGTCCCCCATGCCTCACTGTAAAACTCCTCCTCAGTGTACCCCTTCACCTCACATCAGAGCTGGATCCTAAGCATAACGATAACCCTCTCCTCCCAGTACAACTTACAGAACACCAACCCCTAACCCTAACCTTGTTCACTGACCAAAACCCTCACCGTCAAAATCGACATCTAACACACCTCACAGTAAACGTCAAGAACAATCTCACCCTTGGGCTCACATCAGAGCTACATCCTAACTTTAAACATAGTCCTGTATGTCCCGTAAAACTTTGCGAACACCAACCCTAACTCGAGTGCTGATCACTAGACCTGACCCCTCAGCATCATATTTGACATCATCCACGCTTCACCTTAAACCTGAATTACAATCATACTCTCTACTTCACATCACACCAGACCCAAATTCTAACTGTAATCTAAACTCCCCATTCGCCTTAAAGAACTACCAACTATAATACTAGCCCTAGCCCATGGATCTAACCTACACCGCCACCTTCGATGTCAACAGATGCTTCACCGGTAACTTAAACTTCCATCTCGTCCTTACCCTCATATAAGAGACAGACCCTAAATCAAATCGTAACCCTAACTTCCCCATAAAACTTAAGTTACACCCAAGCCTAACACTAGCCCTTGTCCGTGGACATTGCCCCTCACCATCACCATTGACAACACACAAGGTTCCCTTTAAACATGGATTTAAATCTGGCCCCCTACTCACATCAGAGACAGTCCCAAACTCAAAATGTAACCCTCTCCTCACTGTTCACCGTTCGTACACCTGACCCAAAACCCTGCCCTGTTTCTTCAACCTGACCCCTCACCACCGACAGCACCATGACTCATGTCTAGCAAAAATCATGAAGGTCTGTATCGAAAATGACATCAGGTCAGAGCTGGATCCTGATTCCTACCATACCCCAATCCTCCACGTACAGCGAACTGAACACCGACACCTAAACCTAGACCTGGCCCCTGGACCTGAAACCTCATCGTCACCAATGACATCACCCACGTTCAGCGCAAACCTGATGTTCAATCACTTCCTCATCCACACACCAGAGCCTGATCCTAATCCTTCCCATAACCGTATCTTCCCTGTACACCTTACCAAGCACCTATCCCTATCCCTAACCTTGTTTCCTGGTTGAATCCTCACTGACAAAATCGACATCCCCCATGCCTCACTGTAAACCTCCACCTCAATGTCGTCCATGCCATCACGTCAGAGCCAGATCCTAACTCTAAACATAGTCCTATACGTCTGGTACACCTTAGCAAACACAAACCCTAACTGTAGCCCAGGTCTCTTGACCTGACACAACATCACAATTGACATCATTCACGCTTCACCTCAACTCTGAATTACAACCGTACTCTCTAACTCACATCACAGGTGAAACCAAGCTCTAACCATAATCTAAACTCCCCATTTGCCTTAAAGAAATCGCAACCCAAATCCTAGCACTAGCCCATGGACCAAACCCTCACTGTCACCTTCGACGTCACCCAGGCTTCACCGTAACCTTGAACTGCAATCTCGTACTCACCCTCACATCAGAGACAGATGCAAACACTGATAGTAACCCTACACTCCCCATTAACCTTAATGAACATGCAACCCTAAAGCAAGCACTTGTCCCTGGACCTTAACCCTTACAGTCACAATTGACACCACTGAAGGTTATCTTTAAAAATGGATTTAAATCTTGTCCTCACAGTCACATCAGAGACAGTCTCTAACTCTACCTGCAAACCTACCCTCACTGTACACCATTCCATTCACCTGATCTGAAACCCTGCCCAGGTCTTCCAACGTGACCCCTCACCACCACCATCACCATCACTCATGTCTAAGAAACATCATGAAAGTCTATCTCGCAATCACCCTCACAATCAGAGCTGGATCCTGACTCTAACCATATCCCTATCCTCCACTTACAGCTAAACCACCACTTAAACTTAACCCTGGACTGCAACCAGGACCTGAAACCTCACTGTCACCATCGATGTTACCCATGCTTCACCATAAGCCTGATGTTCAATCTCGTCCTCACCCTCACAACAGATCCGTATTGTTAGCCTAAACAAAACCATGTGCTCCCTGTACACCTTTCCGAACACCTAACCCTAACCCTAGACCTAGCCCATGGAACTGAACCCTGACAGTCACCATCGACATCACCCAGGCTTCAGCGTAAACCTGATGTTCAATCTCTTCCTCATCCTCACATCAGAGCCCAATTCTAACCCTTCCCATAACCGTATCTTCCCTGTACACCTTACCAAACACCTAACCCTAACCCTAGCCCTAGCCCATGGAATTGAACCTTGACGGTCACCATCGACATCACCCAGGCTTCAGCGTAAACCCGATGTGCAATCCCATCCTCATCCTCACATCAGAGCCCGACTCAAACCCTTCCCATAACCGTATCTTCCCTGTACACCTTACCAAACACCTAACCCTAACCCTAGCCTTGTTCCCTGGACTTACCCCTCACCATCACCATCAATGTCCCCTACGCTTCAATGAAAACCTCGACCTCAATCTATCCCTCAACATCACATCAGAGGTGAATCCTAAGCAAAATGATAAACCAATCCTCCCTGTACACATTACAGGACACCTAACCCTAAACCTAACCTTGTTCACTGGCCTGTACCCTCTCTGTTAAAATCGACATCTCCCATGCGTCACTGTAAACCTCCGTGTCAATCTCACCCTCACCATCACATCAGAGTCACACCCTAACTCCAAACGTAGTCCCGTATGTTCCATACACCTCAGTGAAAACCAACCTTCTCTCTACTGCTGGTCATTTGACATGACCACACAACATCTCAATTGACATCTTCCATGCTTCACCTTAATCCTGAATTACAATCATACTCTCTAACTCACATCAGAGCTGGGCCCAAATGCTAACCATAATCCAAACTCCTCGTTCATGTTAAAGAACTAGTATCCATTAACCTAGCCCTAGCCCATGGATCTGAATCATCACCATCACCATCGATGTCACTGAGAATTAACCATAAACTGGATCTTCAATCTCGTACTCACCCTCACATCAGAGACAGACCCTAACTCTAATTGTAACCCTATCTTCGCCATAAACCTAAACAAACACCCAACCCTAACCCTAGTCTTTGTCCCTGGACATTGCCCCTCAGCGTCACCACTGACTTCACCGAAGGTTCGCTTTATCCATGGATTTAAATCTTGTCTTCGTAATCACTTCAGAGACAGACTCTAACTCTCACCATACATTTACCCTCAATGTTCACCATTTCGTACACCTAATACGATACCCTGCCCACGTCCTTCGCTCTGACCCCTCACCACAAACACCACCATCAAGCATGTCTATCAAAAAGAGTGAATATCATTCTCACAATCACCCTCACTTTAGAGCTGGATCCCGACTCTAACCATATCCCTATCCTCCATGCACAGTTAAACCAACACCGAAACCTAACCCTAGCTTGGCTCCTGGACCTGAAACCGCACAATCACCAACGATGTCACCCAGAATTCTCCGTAAACCCGATGTTCAATCTCGTCCTCAACCGCACTACAGAGCCAGATCATAAGCCTAAATGAAACCATATAGTCCCTGTACACCTAACCAAACACCTAACCCTACCCCTAGCCCTAGCCCATGGACCTAATACCTCACAATCACCATTGACATCACCCAGGCTTCAGCGTAAACCTGATGTTCAATCTCGTCCTGATCCTCACGTCAGAGCCCAATCCGAACCCTTCCCATAACAATATCTCCCCCGTACACCTTGCCAAACACTTAACCCTGAACCTAGCCTTGTTTCCTTGACTTACCCCTCACTGTCACCATCAGCGTCCCCCATGCCTCACTGTAAAACTCCTCCTCAGTGTACCCCTTCACCTCACATCAGAGCTGGATCCTAAGCATAACGATAACCCTCTCCTCCCAGTACAACTTACAGAACACCAAACCCTAACCCTAACCTTGTTCACTGACCAAAACCCTCACCGTCAAAATCGACATCTAACACACCTCACAGTAAACGTCAAGAACAATCTCACCCTTGGGCTCACATCAGAGCTACATCCTAACTTTAAACATAGTCCTGTATGTCCCGTAAAACTTTGCGAACACCAACCCTAACTCGAGTGCTGATCACTAGACCTGACCCCTCAGCATCATATTTGACATCATCCACGCTTCACCTTAAACCTGAATTACAATCATACTCTCTACTTCACATCACACCAGACCCAAATTCTAACTGTAATCTAAACTCCCCATTCGCCTTAAAGAACTACCAACTATAATACTAGCCCTAGCCCATGGATCTAACCTACACCGCCACCTTCGAGGTCAACACATGCTTCACCGGTAACTTAAACTTCCATCTCGTCCTTACCCTCATATAAGAGACAGACCCTAAATCAAATCGTAACCCTAACTTCCCCATAAAACTTAAGTTACACCCAAGCCTAACACTAGCCCTTGTCCGTGGACATTGCCCCTCACCATCACCATTGACAACACACAAGGTTCCCTTTAAACATGGATTTAAATCTGGCCCCCTACTCACATCAGAGACAGTCCCAAACTCAAAATGTAACCCTCTCCTCACTGTTCACCGTTCGTACACCTGACCCAAAACCCTGCCCAGTTTCTTCGACCTGACCCCTCACCACCGACAGCACCATGACTCATGTCTAACAAAAATCATGAAGGTCTGTATCGAAAATGACATCAGGTCAGAGCTGGATCCTGATTCCTACCATACCCCAATCCTCCACGTACAGCGAACTGAACACCGACACCTAAACCTAGACCTGGCCCCTGGACCTGAAACCTCATCGTCACCAATGACATCACCCACGTTCAGCGCAAACCTGATGTTCAATCACTTCCTCATCCACACATCAGAGCCTGATCCTAATCCTTCCCATAACCGTATCTTCCCTGTACACCTTACCAAGCACCTATCCCTAACCCTAACCTTGTTTCCTGGTTGAATCCTCACTGACAAAATCGACATCCCCCATGCCTCACTGTAAACCTCCACCTCAATGTCGTCCATGCCATCACGTCAGAGCCAGATCCTAACTCTAAACATAGTCCTATACGTCTGGTACACCTTAGCAAACACAAACCCTAACTGTAGCCCAGGTCTCTTGACCTGACACAACATCACAATTGACATCATTCACGCTTCACCTCAACTCTGAATTACAATCGTACTCTCTAACTCACATCACAGGTGAAACCAAGCTCTAACCATAATCTAAACTCCCCATTTGCCTTAAAGAAATCGCAACCCAAATCCTAGCACTAGCCCATGGACCAAACCCTCACTGTCACCTTCGACGTCACCCAGGCTTCACCGTAACCTTGAACTGCAATCTCGTACTCACCCTCACATCAGAGACAGATGCAAACACTGATAGTAACCCTACACTCCCCATTAACCTTAATGAACATGCAACCCTAAAGCAAGCACTTGTCCCTGGACCTTAACCCTTAGAGTCACCATTGACACCACTGAAGGTTATCTTTAAAAATGGATTTAAATCTTGTCCTCACAGTCACATCAGAGACAGTCTCTAACTCTACCTGCAAACCTACCCTCACTGTACACCATTCCATACACCTGATCTGAAACCCTGCCCAGGTCTTCCAACGTGACCCCTCACCACCACCATCACCATCACTCATGTCTAAGAAACATCATGAAAGTCTATCTCGCAATCACCCTCACAATCAGAGCTGGATCCTGACTCTAACCATATCCCTATCCTCCACTTACAGCTAAACCACCACTTAAACTTAACCCTGGACTGCAACCAGGACCTGAAACCTCACTGTCACCATCGATGTTACCCATGCTTCACCATAAACCTGATGTTCAATCTCGTCCTCACACTCACAACAGAGCCGGATTGTTAGCCTAAACAAATCCATGTGCTCCCTGTACACCTTTCCGAACACCTAACCCTAACCCTAGACCTAGCCCATGGAACTGAACCCTGACAGTCACCATCGACATCACCCAGGCTTCAGCGTAAACCTGATGTTCAATCTCTTCCTCATCCTCACATCAGAGCCCAATTCTAACCCTTCCCATAACCGTATCTTCCCTGTACACCTTACCAAACACCTAACCCTAACCCTAGCCCTAGCCCATGGAATTGAACCTTGACGGTCACCATCGACATCACCCAGGCTTCAGCGTAAACCCGATGTGCAATCCCATCCTCATCCTCACATCAGAGCCCGACTCAAACCCTTCCCATAACCGTATCTTCCCTGTACACCTTACCAAACACCTAACCCTAACCCTAGCCTTGTTCCCTGGACTTACCCCTCACCATCACCATCAATGTCCCCTACGCTTCAATGAAAACCTCGACCTCAATCTATCCCTCAACATCACATCAGAGGTGAATCCTAAGCAAAATGATAAACCAATCCTCCCTGTACACATTACAGGACACCTAACCCTAAACCTAACCTTGTTCACTGGCCTGTACCCTCTCTGTTAAAATCGACATCTCCCATGCGTCACTGTAAACCTCCGTGTCAATCTCACCCTCACCATCACATCAGAGTCACACCCTAACTCCAAACGTAGTCCCGTATGTTCCATACACCTCAGTGAAAACCAACCTTCTCTCTACTGCTGGTCATTTGACATGACCACACAACATCTCAATTGACATCTTCCATGCTTCACCTTAATCCTGAATTACAATCATACTCTCTAACTCACATCAGAGCTGGGCCCTAATGCTAACCATAATCCAAACTCCTCGTTCATGTTAAAGAACTAGTATCCATTAACCTAGCCCTAGCCCATGGATCTGAATCATCACCATCACCATCGATGTCACTGAGAATTAACCATAAACCGGATCTTCAATCTCGTACTCACCCTCACATCAGAGACAGACCCTAACTCTAATTGTAACCCTATCTTCGCCATAAACCTAAACAAACACCCAACCCTAACCCTAGTCTTTGTCCCTGGACATTGTCCCTCAGCGTCACCACTGACTTCACCGAAGGTTCGCTTTATCCATGGATTTAAATCTTGTCTTCGTAATCACTTCAGAGACAGACTCTAACTCTCACCATACATTTACCCTCAATGTTCACCATTTCGTACACCTAATACGATACCCTGCCCACGTCCTTCGCTCTGACCCCTCACCACAAACACCACCATCAAGCATGTCTATCAAAAAGAGTGAATATCATTCTCACAATCACCCTCACTTTAGAGCTGGATCCTGACTCTAACCATATCCCTATCCTCCATGCACAGTTAAACCAACACCGAAACCTAACCCTAGCTTGGCTCCTGGACCTGAAACCGCACAATCACCAACGATGTCACCCAGAATTCTCCGTAAACCCGATGTTCAATCTCGTCCTCAACCGCACTACAGAGCCAGATCATAAGCCTAAATGAAACCATATAGTCCCTGTACACCTTACCAAACACCTAACCCTACCCCTAGCCCTAGCCCATGGACCTAATACCTCACAATCACCATTGACATCACCCAGGCTTCAGCGTAAACCTGATGTTCAATCTCGTCCTGATCCTCACGTCAGAGCCCAATCCGAACCCTTCCCATAACAATATCTCCCCCGTACACCTTGCCAAACACTTAACCCTGAACCTAGCCTTGTTTCCTTGACTTACCCCTCACTGTCACCATCAGCGTCCCCCATGCCTCACTGTAAAACTCCTCGTCAGTGTACCCCTTCACCTCACATCAGAGCTGGATCCTAAGCATAAGGATAACCCTCTCCTCCCAGTACAACTTACAGAACACCAAACCCTAACCCTAACCTTGTTCACTGACCAAAACCCTCACCGTCAAAATCGACATCTAACACACCTCACAGTAAACGTCAAGAACAATCTCACCCTTGGGCTCACATCAGAGCTACATCCTAACTTTAAACATAGTCCTGTATGTCCCGTAAAACTTTGCGAACACCAACCCTAACTCGAGTGCTGATCACTAGACCTGACCCCTCAGCATCATATTTGACATCATCCACGCTTCACCTTAAACCTGAATTACAATCATACTCTCTACTTCACATCACACCAGACCCAAATTCTAACTGTAATCTAAACTCCCCATTCGCCTTAAAGAACTACCAACTATAATACTAGCCCTAGCCCATGGATCTAACCTACACCGCCACCTTCGAGGTCAACACATGCTTCACCGGTAACTTAAACTTCCATCTCGTCCTTACCCTCATATAAGAGACAGACCCTAAATCAAATCGTAACCCTAACTTCCCCATAAAACTTAAGTTACACCCAAGCCTAACACTAGCCCTTGTCCGTGGACATTGCCCCTCACCATCACCATTGACAACACACAAGGTTCCCTTTAAACATGGATTTAAATCTGGCCCCCTACTCACATCAGAGACAGTCCCAAACTCAAAATGTAACCCTCTCCTCACTGTTCACCGTTCGTACACCTGACCCAAAACCCTGCCCAGTTTCTTCGACCTGACCCCTCACCACCGACAGCACCATGACTCATGTCTAACAAAAATCATGAAGGTCTGTATCGAAAATGACATCAGGTCAGAGCTGGATCCTGATTCCTACCATACCCCAATCCTCCACGTACAGCGAACTGAACACCGACACCTAAACCTAGACCTGGCCCCTGGACCTGAAACCTCATCGTCACCAATGACATCACCCACGTTCAGCGCAAACCTGATGTTCAATCACTTCCTCATCCACACATCAGAGCCTGATCCTAATCCTTCCCATAACCATATCTTCCCTGTACACCTTACCAAGCACCTATCCCTAACCCTAACCTTGTTTCCTGGTTGAATCCTCACTGACAAAATCGACATCCCCCATGCCTCACTGTAAACCTCCACCTCAATGTCGTCCATGCCATCACGTCAGAGCCAGATCCTAACTCTAAACATAGTCCTATACGTCTGGTACACCTTAGCAAACACAAACCCTAACTGTAGCCCAGGTCACTTGACCTGACACAACATCACAATTGACATCATTCACGCTTCACCTCAACTCTGAATTACAATCGTACTCTCTAACTCACATCACAGGTGAAACCAAGCTCTAACCATAATCTAAACTCCCCGTTTGCCTTAAAGAAATCGCAACCCAAATCCTAGCACTAGCCCATGGACCAAACCCTCACTGTCACCTTCGACGTCACCCAGGCTTCACCGTAACCTTGAACTGCAATCTCGTACTCACCCTCACATCAGAGACAGATGCAAACACTGATAGTAACCCTACACTCCCCATTAACCTTAATGAACATGCAACCCTAAAGCAAGCACTTGTCCCTGGACCTTAACCCTTAGAGTCACCATTGACACCACTGAAGGTTATCTTTAAAAATGGATTTAAATCTTGTCCTCACAGTCACATCAGAGACAGTCTCTAACTCTACCTGCAAACCTACCCTCACTGTACACCATTCCATACACCTGATCTGAAACCCTGCCCAGGTCTTCCAACGTGACCCCTCACCACCACCATCACCATCACTCATGTCTAAGAAACATCATGAAAGTCTATCTCGCAATCACCCTCACAATCAGAGCTGGATCCTGACTCTAACCATATCCCTATCCTCCACTTACAGCTAAACCACCACTTAAACTTAACCCTGGACTGCAACCAGGACCTGAAACCTCACTGTCACCATCGATGTTACCCATGCTTCACCATAAACCTGATGTTCAATCTCGTCCTCACACTCACAACAGAGCCGGATTGTTAGCCTAAACAAAACCATGTGCTCCCTGTACACCTTTCCGAACACCTAACCCTAACCCTAGACCTAGCCCATGGAACTGAACCCTGACAGTCACCATCGACATCACCCAGGCTTCAGCGTAAACCTGATGTTCAATCTCTTCCTCATCCTCACATCAGAGCCCAATTCTAACCCTTCCCATAACCGTATCTTCCCTGTACACCTTACCAAACACCTAACCCTAACCCTAGCCCTAGCCCATGGAATTGAACCTTGACGGTCACCATCGACATCACCCAGGCTTCAGCGTAAACCCGATGTGCAATCCCATCCTCATCCTCACATCAGAGCCCGACTCAAACCCTTCCCATAACCGTATCTTCCCTGTACACCTTACCAAACACCTAACCCTAACCCTAGCCTTGTTCCCTGGACTTACCCCTCACCATCACCATCAATGTCCCCTACGCTTCAATGAAAACCTCGACCTCAATCTATCCCTCAACATCACATCAGAGGTGAATCCTAAGCAAAATGATAAACCAATCCTCCCTGTACACATTACAGGACACCTAACCCTAAACCTAACCTTGTTCACTGGCCTGTACCCTCTCTGTTAAAATCGACATCTCCCATGCGTCACTGTAAACCTCCGTGTCAATCTCACCCTCACCATCACATCAGAGTCACACCCTAACTCCAAACGTAGTCCCGTATGTTCCATACACCTCAGTGAAAACCAACCTTCTCTCTACTGCTGGTCATTTGACATGACCACACAACATCTCAATTGACATCTTCCATGCTTCACCTTAATCCTGAATTACAATCATACTCTCTAACTCACATCAGAGCTGGGCCCAAATGCTAACCATAATCCAAACTCCTCGTTCATGTTAAAGAACTAGTATCCATTAACCTAGCCCTAGCCCATGGATCTGAATCATCACCATCACCATCGATGTCACTGAGAATTAACCATAAACTGGATCTTCAATCTCGTACTCACCCTCACATCAGAGACAGACCCTAACTCTAATTGTAACCCTATCTTCGCCATAAACCTAAACAAACACCCAACCCTAACCCTAGTCTTTGTCCCTGGACATTGTCCCTCAGCGTCACCACTGACTTCACCGAAGGTTCGCTTTATCCATGGATTTAAATCTTGTCTTCGTAATCACTTCAGAGACAGACTCTAACTCTCACCATACATTTACCCTCAATGTTCACCATTTCGTACACCTAATACGATACCCTGCCCACGTCCTTCGCTCTGACCCCTCACCACAAACACCACCATCAAGCATGTCTATCAAAAAGAGTGAATATCATTCTCACAATCACCCTCACTTTAGAGCTGGATCCTGACTCTAACCATATCCCTATCCTCCATGCACAGTTAAACCAACACCGAAACCTAACCCTAGCTTGGCTCCTGGACCTGAAACCGCACAACCACCAACGATGTCACCCAGAATTCTCCGTCAACCCGATGTTCAATCTCGTCCTCAACCGCACTACAGAGCCAGATCATAAGCCTAAATGAAACCATATAGTCCCTGTACACCTTACCAAACACCTAACCCTACCCCTAGCCCTAGCCCATGGACCTAATACCTCACAATCACCATTGACATCACCCAGGCTTCAGCGTAAACCTGATGTTCAATCTCGTCCTGATCCTCACGTCAGAGCCCAATCCGAACCCTTCCCATAACAATATCTCCCCCGTACACCTTACCAAACACTTAACTCTGAACCTAGCCTTGTTCCCTTGACTTACCCCTCACTGTCACCATCAGCGTCCCCCATGCCTCACTGTAAAACTCCTCCTCAGTGTACCCCTTCACCTCACATCAGAGCTGGATCCTAAGCATAACGATAACCCTCTCCTCCCAGTACAACTTACAGAACACCAAACCCTAACCCTAACCTTGTTCACTGACCAAAACCCTCACCGTCAAAATCGACATCTAACACACCTCACAGTAAACGTCAAGAACAATCTCACCCTTGGGCTCACATCAGAGCTACATCCTAACTTTAAACATAGTCCTGTATGTCCCGTAAAACTTTGCGAACACCAACCCTAACTCGAGTGCTGATCACTAGACCTGACCCCTCAGCATCATATTTGACATCATCCACGCTTCACCTTAAACCTGAATTACAATCATACTCTCTACTTCACATCACACCAGACCCAAATTCTAACTGTAATCTAAACTCCCCATTCGCCTTAAAGAACTACCAACTATAATACTAGCCCTAGCCCATGGATCTAACCTACACCGCCACCTTCGATGTCAACAGATGCTTCACCGGTAACTTAAACTTCCATCTCGTCCTTACCCTCATATAAGAGACAGACCCTAAATCAAATCGTAACCCTAACTTCCCCATAAAACTTAAGTTACACCCAAGCCTAACACTAGCCCTTGTCCGTGGACATTGCCCCTCACCATCACCATTGACAACACACAAGGTTCCCTTTAAACATGGATTTAAATCTGGCCCCCTACTCACATCAGAGACAGTCCCAAACTCAAAATGTAACCCTCTCCTCACTGTTCACCGTTCGTACACCTGACCCAAAACCCTGCCCTGTTTCTTCAACCTGACCCCTCACCACCGACAGCACCATGACTCATGTCTAGCAAAAATCATGAAGGTCTGTATCGAAAATGACATCAGGTCAGAGCTGGATCCTGATTCCTACCATACCCCAATCCTCCACGTACAGCGAACTGAACACCGACACCTAAACCTAGACCTGGCCCCTGGACCTGAAACCTCATCGTCACCAATGACATCACCCACGTTCAGCGCAAACCTGATGTTCAATCACTTCCTCATCCACACATCAGAGCCTGATCCTAATCCTTCCCATAACCATATCTTCCCTGTACACCTTACCAAGCACCTATACCTAACCCTAACCTTGTTTCCTGGTTGAATCCTCACTGACAAAATCGACATCCCCCATGCCTCACTGTAAACCTCCACCTCAATGTCGTCCATGCCATCACGTCAGAGCCAGATCCTAACTCTAAACATAGTCCTATACGTCTGGTACACCTTAGCAAACACAAACCCTAACTGTAGCCCAGGTCTCTTGACCTGACACAACATCACAATTGACATCATTCACGCTTCACCTCAACTCTGAATTACAATCGTACTCTCTAACTCACATCACAGGTGAAACCAAGCTCTAACCATAATCTAAACTCCCCATTTGCCTTAAAGAAATCGCAACCCAAATCCTAGCACTAGCCCATGGACCAAACCCTCACTGTCACCTGCGACGTCACCCAGGCTTCACCGTAACCTTGAACTGCAATCTCGTACTCACCCTCACATCAGAGACAGATGCAAACACTGATAGTAACCCTACACTCCCCATTAAACTTAATGAACATGCAACCCTAAAGCAAGCACTTGTCCCTGGACCTTAACCCTTAGAGTCACCATTGACACCACTGAAGGTTATCTTTAAAAATAGATTTAAATCTTGTCCTCACAGTCACATCAGAGACAGTCTCTAACTCTACCTGCAAACCTACCCTCACTGTACACCATTCCATACACCTGATCTGAAACCCTGCCCAGGTCTTCCAACGTGACCCCTCACCACCACCATCACCATCACTCATGTCTAAGAAACATCATGAAAGTCTATCTCGCAATCACCCTCACAATCAGAGCTGGATCCTGACTCTAACCATATCCCTATCCTCCACTTACAGCTAAACCACCACTTAAACTTAACCCTGGACTGCAACTAGGACCTGAAACCTCACTGTCACCATCGATGTTACCCATGCTTCACCATAAACCTGATGTTCAATCTCGTCCTCACCCTCACAACAGAGCCGGATTGTTAGCCTAAACAAAACCATGTGCTCCCTGTACACCTTTCCGAACACCTAACCCTAACCCTAGATCTAGCCCATGGAACTGAACCCTGACAGTCACCATCGACATCACCCAGGCTTCAGCGTAAACCTGATGTTCAATCTCTTCCTCATCCTCACATCAGAGCCCAATTCTAACCCTTCCCATAACCGTATCTTCCCTGTACACCTTACCAAACACCTAACCCTAACCCTAGCCCTAGCCCATGGAATTGAACCTTGACGGTCACCATCGACATCACCCAGGCTTCAGCGTAAACCCGATGTGCAATCCCATCCTCATCCTCACATCAGAGCCCGACTCAAACCCTTCCCATAACCGTATCTTCCCTGTACACCTTACCAAACACCTAACCCTAACCCTAGCCTTGTTCCCTGGACTTACCCCTCACCATCACCATCAATGTCCCCTACGCTTCAATGAAAACCTCGACCTCAATCTATCCCTCAACATCACATCAGAGGTGAATCCTAAGCAAAATGATAAACCAATCCTCCCTGTACACATTACAGGACACCTAACCCTAAACCTAACCTTGTTCACTGGCCTGTACCCTCTCTGTTAAAATCGACATCTCCCATGCGTCACTGTAAACCTCCGTGTCAATCTCACCCTCACCATCACATCAGAGTCACACCCTAACTCCAAACGTAGTCCCGTATGTTCCATACACCTCAGTGAAAACCAACCTTCTCTCTACTGCTGGTCATTTGACATGACCACACAACATCTCAATTGACATCTTCCATGCTTCACCTTAATCCTGAATTACAATCATACTCTCTAACTCACATCAGAGCTGGGCCCAAATGCTAACCATAATCCAAACTCCTCGTTCATGTTAAAGAACTAGTATCCATTAACCTAGCCCTAGCCCATGGATCTGAATCATCACCATCACCATCGATGTCACTGAGAATTAACCATAAACTGGATCTTCAGTCTCGTACTCACCCTCACATCAGAGACAGACCCTAACTCTAATTGTAACCCTATCTTCGCCATAAACCTAAACAAACACCCAACCCTAACCCTAGTCTTTGTCCCTGGACATTGTCCCTCAGCGTCACCACTGACTTCACCGAAGTTTCGCTTTATCCATGGATTTAAATCTTGTCTTCGTAATCACTTCAGAGACAGACTCTAACTCTCACCATACATTTACCCTCAATGTTCACCATTTCGTACACCTAATACGATACCCTGCCCACGTCCTTCGCTCTGACCCCTCACCACAAACACCACCATCAAGCATGTCTATCAAAAAGAGTGAATATCATTCTCACAATCACCCTCACTTTAGAGCTGGATCCTGACTCTAACCATATCCCTATCCTCCATGCACAGTTAAACCAACACCGAAACCTAACCCTAGCTTGGCTCCTGGACCTGAAACCGCACAACCACCAACGATGTCACCCAGAATTCTCCGGCAACCCGATGTTCAATCTCGTCCTCAACCGCACTACAGAGCCAGATCATAAGCCTAAATGAAACCATATAGTCCCTGTACACCTTACCAAACACCTAACCCTACCCCTAGCCCTAGCCCATGGACCTAATACCTCACAATCACCATTGACATCACCCAGGCTTCAGCGTAAACCTGATGTTCAATCTCGTCCTGATCCTCACGTCAGAGCCCAATCCGAACCCTTCCCATAACAATATCTCCCCCGTACACCTTACCAAACACTTTACCCTGAACCTAGCCTTGTTCCCTTGACTTACCCCTCACTGTCACCATCAGCGTCCCCCATGCCTCACTGTAAAACTCCTCCTCAGTGTACCCCTTCACCTCACATCAGAGCTGGATCCTAAGCATAACGATAACCCTCTCCTCCCAGTACAACTTACAGAACACCAACCCCTAACCCTAACCTTGTTCACTGACCAAAACCCTCACCGTCAAAATCGACATCTAACACACCTCACAGTAAACGTCAAGAACAATCTCACCCTTGGGCTCACATCAGAGCTACATCCTAACTTTAAACATAGTCCTGTATGTCCCGTAAAACTTTGCGAACACCAACCCTAACTCGAGTGCTGATCACTAGACCTGACCCCTCAGCATCATATTTGACATCATCCACGCTTCACCTTAAACCTGAATTACAATCATACTCTCTACTTCACATCACACCAGACCCAAATTCTAACTGTAATCTAAACTCCCCATTCGCCTTAAAGAACTACCAACTATAATACTAGCCCTAGCCCATGGATCTAACCTACACCGCCACCTTCGATGTCAACAGATGCTTCACCGGTAACTTAAACTTCCATCTCGTCCTTACCCTCATATAAGAGACAGACCCTAAATCAAATCGTAACCCTAACTTCCCCATAAAACTTAAGTTACACCCAAGCCTAACACTAGCCCTTGTCCGTGGACATTGCCCCTCACCATCACCATTGACAACACACAAGGTTCCCTTTAAACATGGATTTAAATCTGGCCCCCTACTCACATCAGAGACAGTCCCAAACTCAAAATGTAACCCTCTCCTCACTGTTCACCGTTCGTACACCTGACCCAAAACCCTGCCCTGTTTCTTCAACCTGACCCCTCACCACCGACAGCACCATGAATCATGTCTAGCAAAAATCATGAAGGTCTGTATCGAAAATGACATCAGGTCAGAGCTGGATCCTGATTCCTACCATACCCCAATCCTCCACGTACAGCGAACTGAACACCGACACCTAAACCTAGACCTGGCCCCTGGACCTGAAACCTCATCGTCACCAATGACATCACCCACGTTCAGCGCAAACCTGATGTTCAATCACTTCCTCATCCACACACCAGAGCCTGATCCTAATCCTTCCCATAACCGTATCTTCCCTGTACACCTTACCAAGCACCTATCCCTATCCCTAACCTTGTTTCCTGGTTGAATCCTCACTGACAAAATCGACATCCCCCATGCCTCACTGTAAACCTCCACCTCAATGTCGTCCATGCCATCACGTCAGAGCCAGATCCTAACTCTAAACATAGTCCTATACGTCTGGTACACCTTAGCAAACACAAACCCTAACTGTAGCCCAGGTCTCTTGACCTGACACAACATCACAATTGACATCATTCACGCTTCACCTCAACTCTGAATTACAACCGTACTCTCTAACTCACATCACAGGTGAAACCAAGCTCTAACCATAATCTAAACTCCCCATTTGCCTTAAAGAAATCGCAACCCAAATCCTAGCACTAGCCCATGGACCAAACCCTCACTGTCACCTTCGACGTCACCCAGGCTTCACCGTAACCTTGAACTGCAATCTCGTACTCACCCTCACATCAGAGACAGATGCAAACACTGATAGTAACCCTACACTCCCCATTAACCTTAATGAACATGCAACCCTAAAGCAAGCACTTGTCCCTGGACCTTAACCCTTACAGTCACAATTGACACCACTGAAGGTTATCTTTAAAAATGGATTTAAATCTTGTCCTCACAGTCACATCAGAGACAGTCTCTAACTCTACCTGCAAACCTACCCTCACTGTACACCATTCCATTCACCTGATCTGAAACCCTGCCCAGGTCTTCCAACGTGACCCCTCACCACCACCATCACCATCACTCATGTCTAAGAAACATCATGAAAGTCTATCTCGCAATCACCCTCACAATCAGAGCTGGATCCTGACTCTAACCATATCCCTAAACTCCACTTACAGCTAAACCACCACTTAAACTTAACCCTGGACTGCAACCAGGACCTGAAACCTCACTGTCACCATCGATGTTACCCATGCTTCACCATAAGCCTGATGTTCAATCTCGTCCTCACTCTCACAACAGATCCGTATTGTTAGCCTAAACAAAACCATGTGCTCCCTGTACACCTTTCCGAACACCTAACCCTAACCCTAGACCTAGCCCATGGAACTGAACCCTGACAGTCACCATCGACATCACCCAGGCTTCAGCGTAAACCTGATGTTCAATCTCTTCCTCATCCTCACATCAGAGCCCAATTCTAACCCTTCCCATAACCGTATCTTCCCTGTACACCTTACCAAACACCTAACCCTAACCCTAGCCCTAGCCCATGGAATTGAACCTTGACGGTCACCATCGACATCACCCAGGCTTCAGCGTAAACCCGATGTGCAATCCCATCCTCATCCTCACATCAGAGCCCGACTCAAACCCTTCCCATAACCGTATCTTCCCTGTACACCTTACCAAACACCTAACCCTAACCCTAGCCTTGTTCCCTGGACTTACCCCTCACCATCACCATCAATGTCCCCTACGCTTCAATGAAAACCTCGACCTCAATCTATCCCTCAACATCACATCAGAGGTGAATCCTAAGCAAAATGATAAACCAATCCTCCCTGTACACATTACAGGACACCTAACCCTAAACCTAACCTTGTTCACTGGCCTGTACCCTCTCTGTTAAAATCGACATCTCCCATGCGTCACTGTAAACCTCCGTGTCAATCTCACCCTCACCATCACATCAGAGTCACACCCTAACTCCAAACGTAGTCCCGTATGTTCCATACACCTCAGTGAAAACCAACCTTCTCTCTACTGCTGGTCATTTGACATGACCACACAACATCTCAATTGACATCTTCCATGCTTCACCTTAATCCTGAATTACAATCATACTCTCTAACTCACATCAGAGCTGGGCCCAAATGCTAACCATAATCCAAACTCCTCGTTCATGTTAAAGAACTAGTATCCATTAACCTAGCCCTAGCCCATGGATCTGAATCATCACCATCACCATCGATGTCACTGAGAATTAACCATAAACTGGATCTTCAATCTCGTACTCACCCTCACATCAGAGACAGACCCTAACTCTAATTGTAACCCTATCTTCGCCATAAACCTAAACAAACACCCAACCCTAACCCTAGTCTTTGTCCCTGGACATTGTCCCTCAGCGTCACCACTGACTTCACCGAAGGTTCGCTTTATCCATGGATTTAAATCTTGTCTTCGTAATCACTTCAGAGACAGACTCTAACTCTCACCATACATTTACCCTCAATGTTCACCATTTCGTACACCTAATACGATACCCTGCCCACGTCCTTCGCTCTGACCCCTCACCACAAACACCACCATCAAGCATGTCTATCAAAAAGAGTGAATATCATTCTCACAATCACCCTCACTTTAGAGCTGGATCCTGACTCTAACCATATCCCTATCCTCCATGCACAGTTAAACCAACACCGAAACCTAACCCTAGCTTGGCTCCTGGACCTGAAACCGCACAACCACCAACGATGTCACCCAGAATTCTCCGTCAACCCGATGTTCAATCTCGTCCTCAACCGCACTACAGAGCCAGATCATAAGCCTAAATGAAACCATATAGTCCCTGTACACCTTACCAAACACCTAACCCTACCCCTAGCCCTAGCCCATGGACCTAATACCTCACAATCACCATTGACATCACCCAGGCTTCAGCGTAAACCTGATGTTCAATCTCGTCCTGATCCTCACGTCAGAGCCCAATCCGAACCCTTCCCATAACAATATCTCCCCCGTACACCTTACCAAACACTTAACCCTGAACCTAGCCTTGTTCCCTTGACTTACCCCTCACTGTCACCATCAGCGTCCCCCATGCCTCACTGTAAAACTCCTCCTCAGTGTACCCCTTCACCTCACATCAGAGCTGGATCCTAAGCATAACGATAACCCTCTCCTCCCAGTACAACTTACAGAACACCAAACCCTAACCCTAACCTTGTTCACTGACCAAAACCCTCACCGTCAAAATCGACATCTAACACACCTCACAGTAAACGTCAAGAACAATCTCACCCTTGGGCTCACATCAGAGCTACATCCTAACTTTAAACATAGTCCTGTATGTCCCGTAAAACTTTGCGAACACCAACCCTAACTCGAGTGCTGATCACTAGACCTGACCCCTCAGCATCATATTTGACATCATCCACGCTTCACCTTAAACCTGAATTACAATCATACTCTCTACTTCACATCACACCAGACCCAAATTCTAACTGTAATCTAAACTCCCCATTCGCCTTAAAGAACTACCAACTATAATACTAGCCCTAGCCCATGGATCTAACCTACACCGCCACCTTCGATGTCAACAGATGCTTCACCGGTAACTTAAACTTCCATCTCGTCCTTACCCTCATATAAGAGACAGACCCTAAATCAAATCGTAACCCTAACTTCCCCATAAAACTTAAGTTACACCCAAGCCTAACACTAGCCCTTGTCCGTGGACATTGCCCCTCACCATCACCATTGACAACACACAAGGTTCCCTTTAAACATGGATTTAAATCTGGCCCCCTACTCACATCAGAGACAGTCCCAAACTCAAAATGTAACCCTCTCCTCACTGTTCACCGTTCGTACACCTGACCCAAAACCCTGCCCTGTTTCTTCAACCTGACCCCTCACCACCGACAGCACCATGACTCATGTCTAGCAAAAATCATGAAGGTCTGTATCGAAAATGACATCAGGTCAGAGCTGGATCCTGATTCCTACCATACCCCAATCCTCCACGTACAGCGAACTGAACACCGACACCTAAACCTAGACCTGGCCCCTGGACCTGAAACCTCATCGTCACCAATGACATCACCCACGTTCAGCGCAAACCTGATGTTCAATCACTTCCTCATCCACACACCAGAGCCTGATCCTAATCCTTCCCATAACCGTATCTTCCCTGTACACCTTACCAAGCACCTATCCCTATCCCTAACCTTGTTTCCTGGTTGAATCCTCACTGACAAAATCGACATCCCCCATGCCTCACTGTAAACCTCCACCTCAATGTCGTCCATGCCATCACGTCAGAGCCAGATCCTAACTCTAAACATAGTCCTATACGTCTGGTACACCTTAGCAAACACAAACCCTAACTGTAGCCCAGGTCTCTTGACCTGACACAACATCACAATTGACATCATTCACGCTTCACCTCAACTCTGAATTACAACCGTACTCTCTAACTCACATCACAGGTGAAACCAAGCTCTAACCATAATCTAAACTCCCCATTTGCCTTAAAGAAATCGCAACCCAAATCCTAGCACTAGCCCATGGACCAAACCCTCACTGTCACCTTCGACGTCACCCAGGCTTCACCGTAACCTTGAACTGCAATCTCGTACTCACCCTCACATCAGAGACAGATGCAAACACTGATAGTAACCCTACACTCCCCATTAACCTTAATGAACATGCAACCCTAAAGCAAGCACTTGTCCCTGGACCTTAACCCTTACAGTCACAATTGACACCACTGAAGGTTATCTTTAAAAATGGATTTAAATCTTGTCCTCACAGTCACATCAGAGACAGTCTCTAACTCTACCTGCAAACCTACCCTCACTGTACACCATTCCATTCACCTGATCTGAAACCCTGCCCAGGTCTTCCAACGTGACCCCTCACCACCACCATCACCATCACTCATGTCTAAGAAACATCATGAAAGTCTATCTCGCAATCACCCTCACAATCAGAGCTGGATCCTGACTCTAACCATATCCCTATCCTCCACTTACAGCTAAACCACCACTTAAACTTAACCCTGGACTGCAACCAGGACCTGAAACCTCACTGTCACCATCGATGTTACCCATGCTTCACCATAAGCCTGATGTTCAATCTCGTCCTCACCCTCACAACAGATCCGTATTGTTAGCCTAAACAAAACCATGTGCTCCCTGTACACCTTTCCGAACACCTAACCCTAACCCTAGACCTAGCCCATGGAACTGAACCCTGACAGTCACCATCGACATCACCCAGGCTTCAGCGTAAACCTGATGTTCAATCTCTTCCTCATCCTCACATCAGAGCCCAATTCTAACCCTTCCCATAACCGTATCTTCCCTGTACACCTTACCAAACACCTAACCCTAACCCTAGCCCTAGCCCATGGAATTGAACCTTGACGGTCACCATCGACATCACCCAGGCTTCAGCGTAAACCCGATGTGCAATCCCATCCTCATCCTCACATCAGAGCCCGACTCAAACCCTTCCCATAACCGTATCTTCCCTGTACACCTTACCAAACACCTAACCCTAACCCTAGCCTTGTTCCCTGGACTTACCCCTCACCATCACCATCAATGTCCCCTACGCTTCAATGAAAACCTCGACCTCAATCTATCCCTCAACATCACATCAGAGGTGAATCCTAAGCAAAATGATAAACCAATCCTCCCTGTACACATTACAGGACACCTAACCCTAAACCTAACCTTGTTCACTGGCCTGTACCCTCTCTGTTAAAATCGACATCTCCCATGCGTCACTGTAAACCTCCGTGTCAATCTCACCCTCACCATCACATCAGAGTCACACCCTAACTCCAAACGTAGTCCCGTATGTTCCATACACCTCAGTGAAAACCAACCTTCTCTCTACTGCTGGTCATTTGACATGACCACACAACATCTCAATTGACATCTTCCATGCTTCACCTTAATCCTGAATTACAATCATACTCTCTAACTCACATCAGAGCTGGGCCCAAATGCTAACCATAATCCAAACTCCTCGTTCATGTTAAAGAACTAGTATCCATTAACCTAGCCCTAGCCCATGGATCTGAATCATCACCATCACCATCGATGTCACTGAGAATTAACCATAAACTGGATCTTCAATCTCGTACTCACCCTCACATCAGAGACAGACCCTAACTCTAATTGTAACCCTATCTTCGCCATAAACCTAAACAAACACCCAACCCTAACCCTAGTCTTTGTCCCTGGACATTGCCCCTCAGCGTCACCACTGACTTCACCGAAGGTTCGCTTTATCCATGGATTTAAATCTTGTCTTCGTAATCACTTCAGAGACAGACTCTAACTCTCACCATACATTTACCCTCAATGTTCACCATTTCGTACACCTAATACGATACCCTGCCCACGTCCTTCGCTCTGACCCCTCACCACAAACACCACCATCAAGCATGTCTATCAAAAAGAGTGAATATCATTCTCACAATCACCCTCACTTTAGAGCTGGATCCCGACTCTAACCATATCCCTATCCTCCATGCACAGTTAAACCAACACCGAAACCTAACCCTAGCTTGGCTCCTGGACCTGAAACCGCACAATCACCAACGATGTCACCCAGAATTCTCCGTAAACCCGATGTTCAATCTCGTCCTCAACCGCACTACAGAGCCAGATCATAAGCCTAAATGAAACCATATAGTCCCTGTACACCTAACCAAACACCTAACCCTACCCCTAGCCCTAGCCCATGGACCTAATACCTCACAATCACCATTGACATCACCCAGGCTTCAGCGTAAACCTGATGTTCAATCTCGTCCTGATCCTCACGTCAGAGCCCAATCCGAACCCTTCCCATAACAATATCTCCCCCGTACACCTTGCCAAACACTTAACCCTGAACCTAGCCTTGTTTCCTTGACTTACCCCTCACTGTCACCATCAGCGTCCCCCATGCCTCACTGTAAAACTCCTCCTCAGTGTACCCCTTCACCTCACATCAGAGCTGGATCCTAAGCATAACGATAACCCTCTCCTCCCAGTACAACTTACAGAACACCAAACCCTAACCCTAACCTTGTTCACTGACCAAAACCCTCACCGTCAAAATCGACATCTAACACACCTCACAGTAAACGTCAAGAACAATCTCACCCTTGGGCTCACATCAGAGCTACATCCTAACTTTAAACATAGTCCTGTATGTCCCGTAAAACTTTGCGAACACCAACCCTAACTCGAGTGCTGATCACTAGACCTGACCCCTCAGCATCATATTTGACATCATCCACGCTTCACCTTAAACCTGAATTACAATCATACTCTCTACTTCACATCACACCAGACCCAAATTCTAACTGTAATCTAAACTCCCCATTCGCCTTAAAGAACTACCAACTATAATACTAGCCCTAGCCCATGGATCTAACCTACACCGCCACCTTCGAGGTCAACACATGCTTCACCGGTAACTTAAACTTCCATCTCGTCCTTACCCTCATATAAGAGACAGACCCTAAATCAAATCGTAACCCTAACTTCCCCATAAAACTTAAGTTACACCCAAGCCTAACACTAGCCCTTGTCCGTGGACATTGCCCCTCACCATCACCATTGACAACACACAAGGTTCCCTTTAAACATGGATTTAAATCTGGCCCCCTACTCACATCAGAGACAGTCCCAAACTCAAAATGTAACCCTCTCCTCACTGTTCACCGTTCGTACACCTGACCCAAAACCCTGCCCAGTTTCTTCGACCTGACCCCTCACCACCGACAGCACCATGACTCATGTCTAACAAAAATCATGAAGGTCTGTATCGAAAATGACATCAGGTCAGAGCTGGATCCTGATTCCTACCATACCCCAATCCTCCACGTACAGCGAACTGAACACCGACACCTAAACCTAGACCTGGCCCCTGGACCTGAAACCTCATCGTCACCAATGACATCACCCACGTTCAGCGCAAACCTGATGTTCAATCACTTCCTCATCCACACATCAGAGCCTGATCCTAATCCTTCCCATAACCGTATCTTCCCTGTACACCTTACCAAGCACCTATCCCTAACCCTAACCTTGTTTCCTGGTTGAATCCTCACTGACAAAATCGACATCCCCCATGCCTCACTGTAAACCTCCACCTCAATGTCGTCCATGCCATCACGTCAGAGCCAGATCCTAACTCTAAACATAGTCCTATACGTCTGGTACACCTTAGCAAACACAAACCCTAACTGTAGCCCAGGTCTCTTGACCTGACACAACATCACAATTGACATCATTCACGCTTCACCTCAACTCTGAATTACAATCGTACTCTCTAACTCACATCACAGGTGAAACCAAGCTCTAACCATAATCTAAACTCCCCATTTGCCTTAAAGAAATCGCAACCCAAATCCTAGCACTAGCCCATGGACCAAACCCTCACTGTCACCTTCGACGTCACCCAGGCTTCACCGTAACCTTGAACTGCAATCTCGTACTCACCCTCACATCAGAGACAGATGCAAACACTGATAGTAACCCTACACTCCCCATTAACCTTAATGAACATGCAACCCTAAAGCAAGCACTTGTCCCTGGACCTTAACCCTTAGAGTCACCATTGACACCACTGAAGGTTATCTTTAAAAATGGATTTAAATCTTGTCCTCACAGTCACATCAGAGACAGTCTCTAACTCTACCTGCAAACCTACCCTCACTGTACACCATTCCATACACCTGATCTGAAACCCTGCCCAGGTCTTCCAACGTGACCCCTCACCACCACCATCACCATCACTCATGTCTAAGAAACATCATGAAAGTCTATCTCGCAATCACCCTCACAATCAGAGCTGGATCCTGACTCTAACCATATCCCTATCCTCCACTTACAGCTAAACCACCACTTAAACTTAACCCTGGACTGCAACCAGGACCTGAAACCTCACTGTCACCATCGATGTTACCCATGCTTCACCATAAACCTGATGTTCAATCTCGTCCTCACACTCACAACAGAGCCGGATTGTTAGCCTAAACAAATCCATGTGCTCCCTGTACACCTTTCCGAACACCTAACCCTAACCCTAGACCTAGCCCATGGAACTGAACCCTGACAGTCACCATCGACATCACCCAGGCTTCAGCGTAAACCTGATGTTCAATCTCTTCCTCATCCTCACATCAGAGCCCAATTCTAACCCTTCCCATAACCGTATCTTCCCTGTACACCTTACCAAACACCTAACCCTAACCCTAGCCCTAGCCCATGGAATTGAACCTTGACGGTCACCATCGACATCACCCAGGCTTCAGCGTAAACCCGATGTGCAATCCCATCCTCATCCTCACATCAGAGCCCGACTCAAACCCTTCCCATAACCGTATCTTCCCTGTACACCTTACCAAACACCTAACCCTAACCCTAGCCTTGTTCCCTGGACTTACCCCTCACCATCACCATCAATGTCCCCTACGCTTCAATGAAAACCTCGACCTCAATCTATCCCTCAACATCACATCAGAGGTGAATCCTAAGCAAAATGATAAACCAATCCTCCCTGTACACATTACAGGACACCTAACCCTAAACCTAACCTTGTTCACTGGCCTGTACCCTCTCTGTTAAAATCGACATCTCCCATGCGTCACTGTAAACCTCCGTGTCAATCTCACCCTCACCATCACATCAGAGTCACACCCTAACTCCAAACGTAGTCCCGTATGTTCCATACACCTCAGTGAAAACCAACCTTCTCTCTACTGCTGGTCATTTGACATGACCACACAACATCTCAATTGACATCTTCCATGCTTCACCTTAATCCTGAATTACAATCATACTCTCTAACTCACATCAGAGCTGGGCCCTAATGCTAACCATAATCCAAACTCCTCGTTCATGTTAAAGAACTAGTATCCATTAACCTAGCCCTAGCCCATGGATCTGAATCATCACCATCACCATCGATGTCACTGAGAATTAACCATAAACCGGATCTTCAATCTCGTACTCACCCTCACATCAGAGACAGACCCTAACTCTAATTGTAACCCTATCTTCGCCATAAACCTAAACAAACACCCAACCCTAACCCTAGTCTTTGTCCCTGGACATTGTCCCTCAGCGTCACCACTGACTTCACCGAAGGTTCGCTTTATCCATGGATTTAAATCTTGTCTTCGTAATCACTTCAGAGACAGACTCTAACTCTCACCATACATTTACCCTCAATGTTCACCATTTCGTACACCTAATACGATACCCTGCCCACGTCCTTCGCTCTGACCCCTCACCACAAACACCACCATCAAGCATGTCTATCAAAAAGAGTGAATATCATTCTCACAATCACCCTCACTTTAGAGCTGGATCCTGACTCTAACCATATCCCTATCCTCCATGCACAGTTAAACCAACACCGAAACCTAACCCTAGCTTGGCTCCTGGACCTGAAACCGCACAATCACCAACGATGTCACCCAGAATTCTCCGTAAACCCGATGTTCAATCTCGTCCTCAACCGCACTACAGAGCCAGATCATAAGCCTAAATGAAACCATATAGTCCCTGTACACCTTACCAAACACCTAACCCTACCCCTAGCCCTAGCCCATGGACCTAATACCTCACAATCACCATTGACATCACCCAGGCTTCAGCGTAAACCTGATGTTCAATCTCGTCCTGATCCTCACGTCAGAGCCCAATCCGAACCCTTCCCATAACAATATCTCCCCCGTACACCTTGCCAAACACTTAACCCTGAACCTAGCCTTGTTTCCTTGACTTACCCCTCACTGTCACCATCAGCGTCCCCCATGCCTCACTGTAAAACTCCTCGTCAGTGTACCCCTTCACCTCACATCAGAGCTGGATCCTAAGCATAAGGATAACCCTCTCCTCCCAGTACAACTTACAGAACACCAAACCCTAACCCTAACCTTGTTCACTGACCAAAACCCTCACCGTCAAAATCGACATCTAACACACCTCACAGTAAACGTCAAGAACAATCTCACCCTTGGGCTCACATCAGAGCTACATCCTAACTTTAAACATAGTCCTGTATGTCCCGTAAAACTTTGCGAACACCAACCCTAACTCGAGTGCTGATCACTAGACCTGACCCCTCAGCATCATATTTGACATCATCCACGCTTCACCTTAAACCTGAATTACAATCATACTCTCTACTTCACATCACACCAGACCCAAATTCTAACTGTAATCTAAACTCCCCATTCGCCTTAAAGAACTACCAACTATAATACTAGCCCTAGCCCATGGATCTAACCTACACCGCCACCTTCGAGGTCAACACATGCTTCACCGGTAACTTAAACTTCCATCTCGTCCTTACCCTCATATAAGAGACAGACCCTAAATCAAATCGTAACCCTAACTTCCCCATAAAACTTAAGTTACACCCAAGCCTAACACTAGCCCTTGTCCGTGGACATTGCCCCTCACCATCACCATTGACAACACACAAGGTTCCCTTTAAACATGGATTTAAATCTGGCCCCCTACTCACATCAGAGACAGTCCCAAACTCAAAATGTAACCCTCTCCTCACTGTTCACCGTTCGTACACCTGACCCAAAACCCTGCCCAGTTTCTTCGACCTGACCCCTCACCACCGACAGCACCATGACTCATGTCTAACAAAAATCATGAAGGTCTGTATCGAAAATGACATCAGGTCAGAGCTGGATCCTGATTCCTACCATACCCCAATCCTCCACGTACAGCGAACTGAACACCGACACCTAAACCTAGACCTGGCCCCTGGACCTGAAACCTCATCGTCACCAATGACATCACCCACGTTCAGCGCAAACCTGATGTTCAATCACTTCCTCATCCACACATCAGAGCCTGATCCTAATCCTTCCCATAACCATATCTTCCCTGTACACCTTACC
Source organism: Manis javanica (assembly GCF_040802235.1). Taxonomy (NCBI): domain Eukaryota; kingdom Metazoa; phylum Chordata; class Mammalia; order Pholidota; family Manidae; genus Manis; species Manis javanica. Next base: position 30,827 of record NW_027332168.1, on the reverse strand, counting down.
AAGCACCTATCCCTAACCCTAACCTTGTTTCCTGGTTGAATCCTCACTGACAAAATCGACATCCCCCATGCCTCACTGTAAACCTCCACCTCAATGTCGTCCATGCCATCACGTCAGAGCCAGATCCTAACTCTAAACATAGTCCTATACGTCTGGTACACCTTAGCAAACACAAACCCTAACTGTAGCCCAGGTCACTTGACCTGACACAACATCACAATTGACATCATTCACGCTTCACCTCAACTCTGAATTACAATCGTACTCTCTAACTCACATCACAGGTGAAACCAAGCTCTAACCATAATCTAAACTCCCCATTTGCCTTAAAGAAATCGCAACCCAAATCCTAGCACTAGCCCATGGACCAAACCCTCACTGTCACCTTCGACGTCACCCAGGCTTCACCGTAACCTTGAACTGCAATCTCGTACTCACCCTCACATCAGAGACAGATGCAAACACTGATAGTAACCCTACACTCCCCATTAACCTTAATGAACATGCAACCCTAAAGCAAGCACTTGTCCCTGGACCTTAACCCTTAGAGTCACCATTGACACCACTGAAGGTTATCTTTAAAAATGGATTTAAATCTTGTCCTCACAGTCACATCAGAGACAGTCTCTAACTCTACCTGCAAACCTACCCTCACTGTACACCATTCCATACACCTGATCTGAAACCCTGCCCAGGTCTTCCAACGTGACCCCTCACCACCACCATCACCATCACTCATGTCTAAGAAACATCATGAAAGTCTATCTCGCAATCACCCTCACAATCAGAGCTGGATCCTGACTCTAACCATATCCCTATCCTCCACTTACAGCTAAACCACCACTTAAACTTAACCCTGGACTGCAACCAGGACCTGAAACCTCACTGTCACCATCGATGTTACCCATGCTTCACCATAAACCTGATGTTCAATCTCGTCCTCACACTCACAACAGAGCCGGATTGTTAGCCTAAACAAATCCATGTGCTCCCTGTACACCTTTCCGAACACCTAACCCTAACCCTAGACCTAGCCCATGGAACTGAACCCTGACAGTCACCATCGACATCACCCAGGCTTCAGCGTAAACCTGATGTTCAATCTCTTCCTCATCCTCACATCAGAGCCCAATTCTAACCCTTCCCATAACCGTATCTTCCCTGTACACCTTACCAAACACCTAACCCTAACCCTAGCCCTAGCCCATGGAATTGAACCTTGACGGTCACCATCGACATCACCCAGGCTTCAGCGTAAACCCGATGTGCAATCCCATCCTCATCCTCACATCAGAGCCCGACTCAAACCCTTCCCATAACCGTATCTTCCCTGTACACCTTACCAAACACCTAACCCTAACCCTAGCCTTGTTCCCTGGACTTACCCCTCACCATCACCATCAATGTCCCCTACGCTTCAATGAAAACCTCGACCTCAATCTATCCCTCAACATCACATCAGAGGTGAATCCTAAGCAAAATGATAAACCAATCCTCCCTGTACACATTACAGGACACCTAACCCTAAACCTAACCTTGTTCACTGGCCTGTACCCTCTCTGTTAAAATCGACATCTCCCATGCGTCACTGTAAACCTCCGTGTCAATCTCACCCTCACCATCACATCAGAGTCACACCCTAACTCCAAACGTAGTCCCGTATGTTCCATACACCTCAGTGAAAACCAACCTTCTCTCTACTGCTGGTCATTTGACATGACCACACAACATCTCAATTGACATCTTCCATGCTTCACCTTAATCCTGAATTACAATCATACTCTCTAACTCACATCAGAGCTGGGCCCTAATGCTAACCATAATCCAAACTCCTCGTTCATGTTAAAGAACTAGTATCCATTAACCTAGCCCTAGCCCATGGATCTGAATCATCACCATCACCATCGATGTCACTGAGAATTAACCATAAACCGGATCTTCAATCTCGTACTCACCCTCACATCAGAGACAGACCCTAACTCTAATTGTAACCCTATCTTCGCCATAAACCTAAACAAACACCCAACCCTAACCCTAGTCTTTGTCCCTGGACATTGTCCCTCAGCGTCACCACTGACTTCACCGAAGGTTCGCTTTATCCATGGATTTAAATCTTGTCTTCGTAATCACTTCAGAGACAGACTCTAACTCTCACCATACATTTACCCTCAATGTTCACCATTTCGTACACCTAATACGATACCCTGCCCACGTCCTTCGCTCTGACCCCTCACCACAAACACCACCATCAAGCATGTCTATCAAAAAGAGTGAATATCATTCTCACAATCACCCTCACTTTAGAGCTGGATCCTGACTCTAACCATATCCCTATCCTCCATGCACAGTTAAACCAACACCGAAACCTAACCCTAGCTTGGCTCCTGGACCTGAAACCGCACAATCACCAACGATGTCACCCAGAATTCTCCGTAAACCCGATGTTCAATCTCGTCCTCAACCGCACTACAGAGCCAGATCATAAGCCTAAATGAAACCATATAGTCCCTGTACACCTTACCAAACACCTAACCCTACCCCTAGCCCTAGCCCATGGACCTAATACCTCACAATCACCATTGACATCACCCAGGCTTCAGCGTAAACCTGATGTTCAATCTCGTCCTGATCCTCACGTCAGAGCCCAATCCGAACCCTTCCCATAACAATATCTCCCCCGTACACCTTGCCAAACACTTAACCCTGAACCTAGCCTTGTTTCCTTGACTTACCCCTCACTGTCACCATCAGCGTCCCCCATGCCTCACTGTAAAACTCCTCGTCAGTGTACCCCTTCACCTCACATCAGAGCTGGATCCTAAGCATAAGGATAACCCTCTCCTCCCAGTACAACTTACAGAACACCAAACCCTAACCCTAACCTTGTTCACTGACCAAAACCCTCACCGTCAAAATCGACATCTAACACACCTCACAGTAAACGTCAAGAACAATCTCACCCTTGGGCTCACATCAGAGCTACATCCTAACTTTAAACATAGTCCTGTATGTCCCGTAAAACTTTGCGAACACCAACCCTAACTCGAGTGCTGATCACTAGACCTGACCCCTCAGCATCATATTTGACATCATCCACGCTTCACCTTAAACCTGAATTACAATCATACTCTCTACTTCACATCACACCAGACCCAAATTCTAACTGTAATCTAAACTCCCCATTCGCCTTAAAGAACTACCAACTATAATACTAGCCCTAGCCCATGGATCTAACCTACACCGCCACCTTCGAGGTCAACACATGCTTCACCGGTAACTTAAACTTCCATCTCGTCCTTACCCTCATATAAGAGACAGACCCTAAATCAAATCGTAACCCTAACTTCCCCATAAAACTTAAGTTACACCCAAGCCTAACACTAGCCCTTGTCCGTGGACATTGCCCCTCACCATCACCATTGACAACACACAAGGTTCCCTTTAAACATGGATTTAAATCTGGCCCCCTACTCACATCAGAGACAGTCCCAAACTCAAAATGTAACCCTCTCCTCACTGTTCACCGTTCGTACACCTGACCCAAAACCCTGCCCAGTTTCTTCGACCTGACCCCTCACCACCGACAGCACCATGACTCATGTCTAACAAAAATCATGAAGGTCTGTATCGAAAATGACATCAGGTCAGAGCTGGATCCTGATTCCTACCATACCCCAATCCTCCACGTACAGCGAACTGAACACCGACACCTAAACCTAGACCTGGCCCCTGGACCTGAAACCTCATCGTCACCAATGACATCACCCACGTTCAGCGCAAACCTGATGTTCAATCACTTCCTCATCCACACATCAGAGCCTGATCCTAATCCTTCCCATAACCATATCTTCCCTGTACACCTTACCAAGCACCTATCCCTAACCCTAACCTTGTTTCCTGGTTGAATCCTCACTGACAAAATCGACATCCCCCATGCCTCACTGTAAACCTCCACCTCAATGTCGTCCATGCCATCACGTCAGAGCCAGATCCTAACTCTAAACATAGTCCTATACGTCTGGTACACCTTAGCAAACACAAACCCTAACTGTAGCCCAGGTCACTTGACCTGACACAACATCACAATTGACATCATTCACGCTTCACCTCAACTCTGAATTACAATCGTACTCTCTAACTCACATCACAGGTGAAACCAAGCTCTAACCATAATCTAAACTCCCCGTTTGCCTTAAAGAAATCGCAACCCAAATCCTAGCACTAGCCCATGGACCAAACCCTCACTGTCACCTTCGACGTCACCCAGGCTTCACCGTAACCTTGAACTGCAATCTCGTACTCACCCTCACATCAGAGACAGATGCAAACACTGATAGTAACCCTACACTCCCCATTAACCTTAATGAACATGCAACCCTAAAGCAAGCACTTGTCCCTGGACCTTAACCCTTAGAGTCACCATTGACACCACTGAAGGTTATCTTTAAAAATGGATTTAAATCTTGTCCTCACAGTCACATCAGAGACAGTCTCTAACTCTACCTGCAAACCTACCCTCACTGTACACCATTCCATACACCTGATCTGAAACCCTGCCCAGGTCTTCCAACGTGACCCCTCACCACCACCATCACCATCACTCATGTCTAAGAAACATCATGAAAGTCTATCTCGCAATCACCCTCACAATCAGAGCTGGATCCTGACTCTAACCATATCCCTATCCTCCACTTACAGCTAAACCACCACTTAAACTTAACCCTGGACTGCAACCAGGACCTGAAACCTCACTGTCACCATCGATGTTACCCATGCTTCACCATAAACCTGATGTTCAATCTCGTCCTCACACTCACAACAGAGCCGGATTGTTAGCCTAAACAAAACCATGTGCTCCCTGTACACCTTTCCGAACACCTAACCCTAACCCTAGACCTAGCCCATGGAACTGAACCCTGACAGTCACCATCGACATCACCCAGGCTTCAGCGTAAACCTGATGTTCAATCTCTTCCTCATCCTCACATCAGAGCCCAATTCTAACCCTTCCCATAACCGTATCTTCCCTGTACACCTTACCAAACACCTAACCCTAACCCTAGCCCTAGCCCATGGAATTGAACCTTGACGGTCACCATCGACATCACCCAGGCTTCAGCGTAAACCCGATGTGCAATCCCATCCTCATCCTCACATCAGAGCCCGACTCAAACCCTTCCCATAACCGTATCTTCCCTGTACACCTTACCAAACACCTAACCCTAACCCTAGCCTTGTTCCCTGGACTTACCCCTCACCATCACCATCAATGTCCCCTACGCTTCAATGAAAACCTCGACCTCAATCTATCCCTCAACATCACATCAGAGGTGAATCCTAAGCAAAATGATAAACCAATCCTCCCTGTACACATTACAGGACACCTAACCCTAAACCTAACCTTGTTCACTGGCCTGTACCCTCTCTGTTAAAATCGACATCTCCCATGCGTCACTGTAAACCTCCGTGTCAATCTCACCCTCACCATCACATCAGAGTCACACCCTAACTCCAAACGTAGTCCCGTATGTTCCATACACCTCAGTGAAAACCAACCTTCTCTCTACTGCTGGTCATTTGACATGACCACACAACATCTCAATTGACATCTTCCATGCTTCACCTTAATCCTGAATTACAATCATACTCTCTAACTCACATCAGAGCTGGGCCCAAATGCTAACCATAATCCAAACTCCTCGTTCATGTTAAAGAACTAGTATCCATTAACCTAGCCCTAGCCCATGGATCTGAATCATCACCATCACCATCGATGTCACTGAGAATTAACCATAAACTGGATCTTCAATCTCGTACTCACCCTCACATCAGAGACAGACCCTAACTCTAATTGTAACCCTATCTTCGCCATAAACCTAAACAAACACCCAACCCTAACCCTAGTCTTTGTCCCTGGACATTGTCCCTCAGCGTCACCACTGACTTCACCGAAGGTTCGCTTTATCCATGGATTTAAATCTTGTCTTCGTAATCACTTCAGAGACAGACTCTAACTCTCACCATACATTTACCCTCAATGTTCACCATTTCGTACACCTAATACGATACCCTGCCCACGTCCTTCGCTCTGACCCCTCACCACAAACACCACCATCAAGCATGTCTATCAAAAAGAGTGAATATCATTCTCACAATCACCCTCACTTTAGAGCTGGATCCTGACTCTAACCATATCCCTATCCTCCATGCACAGTTAAACCAACACCGAAACCTAACCCTAGCTTGGCTCCTGGACCTGAAACCGCACAACCACCAACGATGTCACCCAGAATTCTCCGTCAACCCGATGTTCAATCTCGTCCTCAACCGCACTACAGAGCCAGATCATAAGCCTAAATGAAACCATATAGTCCCTGTACACCTTACCAAACACCTAACCCTACCCCTAGCCCTAGCCCATGGACCTAATACCTCACAATCACCATTGACATCACCCAGGCTTCAGCGTAAACCTGATGTTCAATCTCGTCCTGATCCTCACGTCAGAGCCCAATCCGAACCCTTCCCATAACAATATCTCCCCCGTACACCTTACCAAACACTTAACTCTGAACCTAGCCTTGTTCCCTTGACTTACCCCTCACTGTCACCATCAGCGTCCCCCATGCCTCACTGTAAAACTCCTCCTCAGTGTACCCCTTCACCTCACATCAGAGCTGGATCCTAAGCATAACGATAACCCTCTCCTCCCAGTACAACTTACAGAACACCAAACCCTAACCCTAACCTTGTTCACTGACCAAAACCCTCACCGTCAAAATCGACATCTAACACACCTCACAGTAAACGTCAAGAACAATCTCACCCTTGGGCTCACATCAGAGCTACATCCTAACTTTAAACATAGTCCTGTATGTCCCGTAAAACTTTGCGAACACCAACCCTAACTCGAGTGCTGATCACTAGACCTGACCCCTCAGCATCATATTTGACATCATCCACGCTTCACCTTAAACCTGAATTACAATCATACTCTCTACTTCACATCACACCAGACCCAAATTCTAACTGTAATCTAAACTCCCCATTCGCCTTAAAGAACTACCAACTATAATACTAGCCCTAGCCCATGGATCTAACCTACACCGCCACCTTCGATGTCAACAGATGCTTCACCGGTAACTTAAACTTCCATCTCGTCCTTACCCTCATATAAGAGACAGACCCTAAATCAAATCGTAACCCTAACTTCCCCATAAAACTTAAGTTACACCCAAGCCTAACACTAGCCCTTGTCCGTGGACATTGCCCCTCACCATCACCATTGACAACACACAAGGTTCCCTTTAAACATGGATTTAAATCTGGCCCCCTACTCACATCAGAGACAGTCCCAAACTCAAAATGTAACCCTCTCCTCACTGTTCACCGTTCGTACACCTGACCCAAAACCCTGCCCTGTTTCTTCAACCTGACCCCTCACCACCGACAGCACCATGACTCATGTCTAGCAAAAATCATGAAGGTCTGTATCGAAAATGACATCAGGTCAGAGCTGGATCCTGATTCCTACCATACCCCAATCCTCCACGTACAGCGAACTGAACACCGACACCTAAACCTAGACCTGGCCCCTGGACCTGAAACCTCATCGTCACCAATGACATCACCCACGTTCAGCGCAAACCTGATGTTCAATCACTTCCTCATCCACACATCAGAGCCTGATCCTAATCCTTCCCATAACCATATCTTCCCTGTACACCTTACCAAGCACCTATACCTAACCCTAACCTTGTTTCCTGGTTGAATCCTCACTGACAAAATCGACATCCCCCATGCCTCACTGTAAACCTCCACCTCAATGTCGTCCATGCCATCACGTCAGAGCCAGATCCTAACTCTAAACATAGTCCTATACGTCTGGTACACCTTAGCAAACACAAACCCTAACTGTAGCCCAGGTCTCTTGACCTGACACAACATCACAATTGACATCATTCACGCTTCACCTCAACTCTGAATTACAACCGTACTCTCTAACTCACATCACTGGTGAAACCAAGCTCTAACCATAATCTAAACTCCCCATTTGCCTTAAAGAAATCGCAACCCAAATCCTAGCACTAGCCCATGGACCAAACCCTCACTGTCACCTGCGACGTCACCCAGGCTTCACCGTAACCTTGAACTGCAATCTCGTACTCACCCTCACATCAGAGACAGATGCAAACACTGATAGTAACCCTACACTCCCCATTAACCTTAATGAACATGCAACCCTAAAGCAAGCACTTGTCCCTGGACCTTAACCCTTAGAGTCACCATTGACACCACTGAAGGTTATCTTTAAAAATAGATTTAAATCTTGTCCTCACAGTCACATCAGAGACAGTCTCTAACTCTACCTGCAAACCTACCCTCACTGTACACCATTCCATACACCTGATCTGAAACCCTGCCCAGGTCTTCCAACGTGACCCCTCACCACCACCATCACCATCACTCATGTCTAAGAAACATCATGAAAGTCTATCTCGCAATCACCCTCACAATCAGAGCTGGATCCTGACTCTAACCATATCCCTATCCTCCACTTACAGCTAAACCACCACTTAAACTTAACCCTGGACTGCAACTAGGACCTGAAACCTCACTGTCACCATCGATGTTACCCATGCTTCACCATAAACCTGATGTTCAATCTCGTCCTCACCCTCACAACAGAGCCGGATTGTTAGCCTAAACAAAACCATGTGCTCCCTGTACACCTTTCCGAACACCTAACCCTAACCCTAGATCTAGCCCATGGAACTGAACCCTGACAGTCACCATCGACATCACCCAGGCTTCAGCGTAAACCTGATGTTCAATCTCTTCCTCATCCTCACATCAGAGCCCAATTCTAACCCTTCCCATAACCGTATCTTCCCTGTACACCTTACCAAACACCTAACCCTAACCCTAGCCCTAGCCCATGGAATTGAACCTTGACGGTCACCATCGACATCACCCAGGCTTCAGCGTAAACCCGATGTGCAATCCCATCCTCATCCTCACATCAGAGCCCGACTCAAACCCTTCCCATAACCGTATCTTCCCTGTACACCTTACCAAACACCTAACCCTAACCCTAGCCTTGTTCCCTGGACTTACCCCTCACCATCACCATCAATGTCCCCTACGCTTCAATGAAAACCTCGACCTCAATCTATCCCTCAACATCACATCAGAGGTGAATCCTAAGCAAAATGATAAACCAATCCTCCCTGTACACATTACAGGACACCTAACCCTAAACCTAACCTTGTTCACTGGCCTGTACCCTCTCTGTTAAAATCGACATCTCCCATGCGTCACTGTAAACCTCCGTGTCAATCTCACCCTCACCATCACATCAGAGTCACACCCTAACTCCAAACGTAGTCCCGTATGTTCCATACACCTCAGTGAAAACCAACCTTCTCTCTACTGCTGGTCATTTGACATGACCACACAACATCTCAATTGACATCTTCCATGCTTCACCTTAATCCTGAATTACAATCATACTCTCTAACTCACATCAGAGCTGGGCCCAAATGCTAACCATAATCCAAACTCCTCGTTCATGTTAAAGAACTAGTATCCATTAACCTAGCCCTAGCCCATGGATCTGAATCATCACCATCACCATCGATGTCACTGAGAATTAACCATAAACTGGATCTTCAGTCTCGTACTCACCCTCACATCAGAGACAGACCCTAACTCTAATTGTAACCCTATCTTCGCCATAAACCTAAACAAACACCCAACCCTAACCCTAGTCTTTGTCCCTGGACATTGTCCCTCAGCGTCACCACTGACTTCACCGAAGTTTCGCTTTATCCATGGATTTAAATCTTGTCTTCGTAATCACTTCAGAGACAGACTCTAACTCTCACCATACATTTACCCTCAATGTTCACCATTTCGTACACCTAATACGATACCCTGCCCACGTCCTTCGCTCTGACCCCTCACCACAAACACCACCATCAAGCATGTCTATCAAAAAGAGTGAATATCATTCTCACAATCACCCTCACTTTAGAGCTGGATCCTGACTCTAACCATATCCCTATCCTCCATGCACAGTTAAACCAACACCGAAACCTAACCCTAGCTTGGCTCCTGGACCTGAAACCGCACAACCACCAACGATGTCACCCAGAATTCTCCGGCAACCCGATGTTCAATCTCGTCCTCAACCGCACTACAGAGCCAGATCATAAGCCTAAATGAAACCATATAGTCCCTGTACACCTTACCAAACACCTAACCCTACCCCTAGCCCTAGCCCATGGACCTAATACCTCACAATCACCATTGACATCACCCAGGCTTCAGCGTAAACCTGATGTTCAATCTCGTCCTGATCCTCACGTCAGAGCCCAATCCGAACCCTTCCCATAACAATATCTCCCCCGTACACCTTACCAAACACTTAACCCTGAACCTAGCCTTGTTTTTTTGACTTACCCCTCACTGTCACCATCAGCGTCCCCCATGCCTCACTGTAAAACTCCTCCTCAGTGTACCCCTTCACCTCACATCAGAGCTGGATCCTAAGCATAACGATAACCCTCTCCTCCCAGTACAACTTACAGAACACCAACCCCTAACCCTAACCTTGTTCACTGACCAAAACCCTCACCGTCAAAATCGACATCTAACACACCTCACAGTAAACGTCAAGAACAATCTCACCCTTGGGCTCACATCAGAGCTACATCCTAACTTTAAACATAGTACTGTATGTCCCATAAAACTTTGTGAACACCAACCCTAACTCGAGTGCTGATCACTAGACCTGACCCCTCAGCATCATATTTGACATCATCCACGCTTCACCTTAAACCTGAATTACAATCATACTCTCTACTTCACATCACACCAGACCCAAATTCTAACTGTAATCTAAACTCCCCATTCGCCTTAAAGAACTACCAACTATAATACTAGCCCTAGCCCATGGATCTAACCTACACCGCCACCTTCGATGTCAACACATGCTTCACCGGTAACTTAAACTTCCATCTCGTCCTTACCCTCATATAAGAGACAGACCCTAAATCAAATCGTAACCCTAACTTCCCCATAAAACTTAAGTTACACCCAAGCCTAACACTAGCCCTTGTCCGTGGACATTGCCCCTCACCATCACCATTGACAACACACAAGGTTCCCTTTAAACATGGATTTAAATCTGGCCCCCTACTCACATCAGAGACAGTCCCAAACTCAAAATGTAACCCTCTCCTCACTGTTCACCGTTCGTACACCTGACCCAAAACCCTGCCCAGTTTCTTCAACCTGACCCCTCACCACCGACAGCACCATGACTCATGTCTAGCAAAAATCATGAAGGTCTGTATCGAAAATGACATCAGGTCAGAGCTGGATCCTGATTCCTACCATACCCCAATCCTCCACGTACAGCGAACTGAACACCGACACCTAAACCTAGACCTGGCCCCTGGACCTGAAACCTCATCGTCACCAATGACATCACCCACGTTCAGCGCAAACCTGATGTTCAATCACTTCCTCATCCACACACCAGAGCCTGATCCTAATCCTTCCCATAACCGTATCTTCCCTGTACACCTTACCAAGCACCTATCCCTAACCCTAACCTTGTTTCCTGGTTGAATCCTCACTGACAAAATCGACATCCCCCATGCCTCACTGTAAACCTCCACCTCAATGTCGTCCATGCCATCACGTCAGAGCCAGATCCTAACTCTAAACATAGTCCTATACGTCTGGTACACCTTAGCAAACACAAACCCTAACTGTAGCCCAGGTCTCTTGACCTGACACAACATCACAATTGACATCATTCACGCTTCACCTCAACTCTGAATTACAACCGTACTCTCTAACTCACATCACTGGTGAAACCAAGCTCTAACCATAATCTAAACTCCCCATTTGCCTTAAAGAAATCGCAACCCAAATCCTAGCACTAGCCCATGGACCAAACCCTCACTGTCACCTGCGACGTCACCCAGGCTTCACCGTAACCTTGAACTGCAATCTCGTACTCACCCTCACATCAGAGACAGATGCAAACACTGATAGTAACCCTACACTCCCCATTAACCTTAATGAACATGCAACCCTAAAGCAAGCACTTGTCCCTGGACCTTAACCCTTAGAGTCACCATTGACACCACTGAAGGTTATCTTTAAAAATGGATTTAAATCTTGTCCTCACAGTCACATCAGAGACAGTCTCTAACTCTACCTGCAAACATACCCTCACTGTACACCATTCCATACACCTGATCTGAAACCCTGCCCAGGTCTTCCAACGTGACCCCTCACCACCACCATCACCATCACTCATGTCTAAGAAACATCATGAAAGTCTATCTCGCAATCACCCTCACAATCAGAGCTGGATCCTGACTCTAACCATATCCCTATCCTCCACTTACAGCTAAACCACCACTTAAACTTAACCCTGGACTGCAACCAGGACCTGAAACCTCACTGTCACCATCGATGTTACCCATGCTTCACCATAAACCTGATGTTCAATCTCGTCCTCACCCTCACAACAGAGCCGGATTGTTAGCCTAAACAAAACCATGTGCTCCCTGTACACCTTTCCGAACACCTAACCCTAACCCCAGACCTAGCCCATGGAACTGAACCCTGACAGTCACCATCGACATCACCCAGGCTTCAGCGTAAACCTGATGTTCAATCTCTTCCTCATCCTCACATCAGAGCCCAATTCTAACCCTTCCCATAACCGTATCTTCCCTGTACACCTTACCAAACACCTAACCCTAACCCTAGCCCTAGCCCATGGAATTGAACCTTGACGGTCACCATCGACATCACCCAGGCTTCAGCGTAAACCCGATGTGCAATCCCATCCTCATCCTCACATCAGAGCCCGACTCAAACCCTTCCCATAACCGTATCTTCCCTGTACACCTTACCAAACACCTAACCCTAACCCTAGCCTTGTTCCCTGGACTTACCCCTCACCATCACCATCAATGTCCCCTACGCTTCAATGAAAACCTCGACCTCAATCTATCCCTCAACATCACATCAGAGGTGAATCCTAAGCAAAATGATAAACCAATCCTCCCTGTACACATTACAGGACACCTAACCCTAATCCTAACCTTGTTCACTGGCCTGTACCCTCTCTGTTAAAATCGACATCTCCCATGCGTCACTGTAAACCTCCGTGTCAATCTCACCCTCACCATCACATCAGAGTCACACCCTAACTCCAAACGTAGTCCCGTATGTTCCATACACCTCAGTGAAAACCAACCTTCTCTCTACTGCTGGTCATTTGACATGACCACACAACATCTCAATTGACATTTCCATGCTTCACCTTAATCCTGAATTACAATCATACTCTCTAACTCACATCAGAGCTGGGCCCTAATGCTAACCATAATCCAAACTCCTCGTTCATGTTAAAGAACTAGTATCCATTAACCTAGCCCTAGCCCATGGATCTGAATCATCACCATCACCATCGATGTCACTGAGAATTAACCATAAACTGGATCTTCAATCTCGTACTCACCCTCACATCAGAGACAGACCCTAACTCTAATTGTAACCCTATCTTCGCCATAAACCTAAACAAACACCCAACCCTAACCCTAGTCTTTGTCCCTGGACATTGCCCCTCAGCGTCACCACTGACTTCACCGAAGGTTCGCTTTATCCATGGATTTAAATCTTGTCTTCGTAATCACTTCAGAGACAGACTCTAACTCTCACCATACATTTACCCTCAATGTTCACCATTTCGTACACCTAATACGATACCCTGCCCACGTCCTTCGCTCTGACCCCTCACCACAAACACCACCATCAAGCATATCTATCAAAAAGAGTGAATATCATTCTCACAATCACCCTCACTTTAGAGCTGGATCCTGACTCTAACCATATCCCTATCCTCCATGCACAGTTAAACCAACACCGAAACCTAACCCTAGCTTGGCTCCTGGACCTGAAACCGCACAATCACCAACGATGTCACCCAGAATTCTCCGTAAACCCGATGTTCAATCTCGTCCTCAACCGCACTACAGAGCCAGATCATAAGCCTAAATGAAACCATATAGTCCCTGTACACCTTACCAAACACCTAACCCTACCCCTAGCCCTAGCCCATGGACCTAATACCTCACAATCACCATTGACATCACCCAGGCTTCAGCGTAAACCTGATGTTCAATCTCGTCCTGATCCTCACGTCAGAGCCCAATCCGAACCCTTCCCATAACAATATCTCCCCCGTACACCTTACCAAACACTTAACCCTGAACCTAGCCTTGTTTCCTTGACTTACCCCTCACTGTCACCATCAGCGTCCCCCATGCCTCACTGTAAAACTCCTCCTCAGTGTACCCCTTCACCTCACATCAGAGCTGGATCCTAAGCATAACGATAACCCTCTCCTCCCAGTACAACTTACAGAACACCAACCCCTAACCCTAACCTTGTTCACTGACCAAAACCCTCACCGTCAAAATCGACATCTAACACACCTCACAGTAAACGTCAAGAACAATCTCACCCTTGGGCTCACATCAGAGCTACATCCTAACTTTAAACATAGTCCTGTATGTCCCGTAAAACTTTGCGAACACCAACCCTAACTCGAGTGCTGATCACTAGACCTGACCCCTCAGCATCATATTTGACATCATCCACGCTTCACCTTAAACCTGAATTACAATCATACTCTCTACTTCACATCACACCAGACCCAAATTCTAACTGTAATCTAAACTCCCCATTCGCCTTAAAGAACTACCAACTATAATACTAGCCCTAGCCCATGGATCTAACCTACACCGCCACCTTCGATGTCAACACATGCTTCACCGGTAACTTAAACTTCCATCTCGTCCTTACCCTCATATAAGAGACAGACCCTAAATCAAATCGTAACCCTAACTTCCCCATAAAACTTAAGTTACACCCAAGCCTAACACTAGCCCTTGTCCGTGGACATTGCCCCTCACCATCACCATTGACAACACACAAGGTTCCCTTTAAACATGGATTTAAATCTGGCCCCCTACTCACATCAGAGACAGTCCCAAACTCAAAATGTAACCCTCTCCTCACTGTTCACCGTTCATACACCTGACCCAAAACCCTGCCCAGTTTCTTCAACCTGACCCCTCACCACCGACAGCACCATGACTCATGTCTAACAAAAATCATGAAGGTCTGTATCGAAAATGACATCAGGTCAGAGCTGGATCCTGATTCCTACCATACCCCAATCCTCCACGTACAGCGAAATGAACACCAACACCTAAACCTAGACCTGGACCCTGGACCTGAAACCTCATCGTCACCAATGACATCACCCACGTTCAGCGCAAACCTGATGTTCAATCACTTCCTCATCCACACACCAGAGCCTGATCCTAATCCTTCCCATAACCATATCTTCCCTGTACACCTTACCAAGCACCTATCCCTAACCCTAACCTTGTTTCCTGGTTGAATCCTCACTGACAAAATCGACATCCCCCATGCCTCACTGTAAACCTCCACCTCAATGTCGTCCATGCCATCACGTCAGAGCCAGATCCTAACTCTAAACATAGTCCTATACGTCTGGTACACCTTAGCAAACACAAACCCTAACTGTAGCCCAGGTCTCTTGACCTGACACAACATCACAATTGACATCATTCACGCTTCACCTCAACTCTGAATTACAACCGTACTCTCTAACTCACATCACAGGTGAAACCAAGCTCTAACCATAATCTAAACTCCCCATTTGCCTTAAAGAAATCGCAACCCAAATCCTAGCACTAGCCCATGGACCAAACCCTCACTGTCACCTGCGACGTCACCCAGGCTTCACCGTAACCTTGAACTGCAATCTCGTACTCACCCTCACATCAGAGACAGATGCAAACACTGATAGTAACCCTACACTCCCCATTAACCTTAATGAACATGCAACCCTAAAGCAAGCACTTGTCCCTGGACCTTAACCCTTAGAGTCACCATTGACACCACTGAAGGTTATCTTTAAAAATGGATTTAAATCTTGTCCTCACAGTCACATCAGAGACAGTCTCTAACTCTACCTGCAAACATACCCTCACTGTACACCATTCCATACACCTGATCTGAAACCCTGCCCAGGTCTTCCAACGTGACCCCTCACCACCACCATCACCATCACTCATGTCTAAGAAACATCATGAAAGTCTATCTCGCAATCACCCTCACAATCAGAGCTGGATCCTGACTCTAACCATATCCCTATCCTACACTTACAGCTAAACCACCACTTAAACTTAACCCTGGACTGCAACCAGGACCTGAAACCTCACTGTCACCATCGATGTTACCCATGCTTCACCATAAACCTGATGTTCAATCTCGTCCTCACCCTCACAACAGAGCCGGATTGTTAGCCTAAACAAAACCATGTGCTCCCTGTACACCTTTCCGAACACCTAACCCTAACCCCAGACCTAGCGCGTGGAACTGAACCCTGACAGTCACCATCGACATCACCCAGGCTTCAGCGTAAACCTGATGTTCAATCTCTTCCTCATCCTCACATCAGAGCCCAATTCTAACCCTTCCCATAACCGTATCTTCCCTGTACACCTTACCAAACACCTAACCCTAACCCTAGCCCTATCCCATGGAATTGAACCTTGACGGTCACCATCGACATCACCCAGGCTTCAGCGTAAACCCGATGTGCAATCCCATCCTCATCCTCACATCAGAGCCCGACTCAAACCCTTCCCATAACCGTATCTTCCCTGTACACCTTACCAAACACCTAACCCTAACCCTAGCCTTGTTCCCTGGACTTACCCCTCACCATCACCATCAATGTCCCCTACGCTTCAATGAAAACCTCGACCTCAATCTATCCCTCAACATCACATCAGAGGTGAATCCTAAGCAAAATGATAAACCAATCCTCCCTGTACACATTACAGGACACCTAACCCTAAACCTAACCTTGTTCACTGGCCTGTACCCTCTCTGTTAAAATCGACATCTCCCATGCGTCACTGTAAACCTCCGTGTCAATCTCACCCTCACCATCACATCAGAGTCACACCCTAACTCCAAACGTTGTCCCGTATGTTCCATACACCTCAGTGAAAACCAACCTTCTCTCTACTGCTGGTCATTTGACATGACCACACAACATCTCAATTGACATCTTCCATGCTTCACCTTAATCCTGAATTACAATCATACTCTCTAACTCACATCAGAGCTGGGCCCTAATGCTAACCATAATCCAAACTCCTCGTTCATGTTAAAGAACTAGTATCCATTAACCTAGCCCTAGCCCATGGATCTGAATCATCACCATCACCATCGATGTCACTGAGAATTAACCATAAACTGGATCTTCAATCTCGTACTCACCCTCACATCAGAGACAGACCCTAACTCTAATTGTAACCCTATCTTCGCCATAAACCTAAACAAACACCCAACCCTAACCCTAGTCTTTGTCCCTGGACATTGTCCCTCAGCGTCACCACTGACTTCACCGAAGGTTCGCTTTATCCATGGATTTAAATCTTGTCTTCGTAATCACTTCAGAGACAGACTCTAACTCTCACCATACATTTACCCTCAATGTTCACCATTTCGTACACCTAATACGATACCCTGCCCACGTCCTTCGCTCTGACCCCTCACCACAAACACCACCATCAAGCATGTCTATCAAAAAGAGTGAATATCATTCTCACAATCACCCTCACTTTAGAGCTGGATCCTGACTCTAACCATATCCCTATCCTCCATGCACAGTTAAACCAACACCGAAACCTAACCCTAGCTTGGCTCCTGGACCTGAAACCGCACAATCACCAACGATGTCACCCAGAATTCTCCGTAAACCCGATGTTCAATCTCGTCCTCAACCGCACTACAGAGCCAGATCATAAGCCTAAATGAAACCATATAGTCCCTGTACACCTTACCAAACACCTAACCCTACCCCTAGCCCTAGCCCATGGACCTAATACCTCACAATCACCATTGACATCACCCAGGCTTCAGCGTAAACCTGATATTCAATCTCGTCCTGATCCTCACGTCAGAGCCCAATCCGAACCCTTCCCATAACAATATCTCCCCCGTACACCTTACCAAACACTTAACCCTGAACCTAGCCTTGTTTCCTTGACTTACCCCTCACTGTCACCATCAGCGTCCCCCATGCCTCACTGTAAAACTCCTCCTCAGTGTACCCCTTCACCTCACATCAGAGCTGGATCCTAAGCATAACGATAACCCTCTCCTCCCAGTACAACTTACAGAACACCAACCCCTAACCCTAACCTTGTTCACTGACCAAAACCCTCACCGTCAAAATCGACATCTAACACACCTCACAGTAAACGTCAAGAACAATCTCACCCTTGGGCTCACATCAGAGCTACATCCTAACTTTAAACATAGTCCTGTATGTCCCGTAAAACTTTGCGAACACCAACCCTAACTCGAGTGCTGATCACTAGACCTGACCCCTCAGCATCATATTTGACATCATCCACGCTTCACCTTAAACCTGAATTACAATCATACTCTCTACTTCACATCACACCAGACCCAAATTCTAACTGTAATCTAAACTCCCCATTCGCCTTAAAGAACTACCAACTATAATACTAGCCCTAGCCCATGGATCTAACCTACACCGCCACCTTCGAAGTCAACACATGCTTCACCGGTAACTTAAACTTCCATCTCGTCCTTACCCTCATATAAGAGACAGACCCTAAATCAAATCGTAACCCTAACTTCCCCATAAAACTTAAGTTACACCCAAGCCTAACACTAGCCCTTGTCCGTGGACATTGCCCCTCACCATCACCATTGACAACACACAAGGTTCCCTTTAAACATGGATTTAAATCTGGCCCCCTACTCACATCAGAGACAGTCCCAAACTCAAAATGTAACCCTCTCCTCACTGTTCACCGTTCGTACACCTGACCCAAAACCCTGCCCAGTTTCTTCAACCTGACCCCTCACCACCGACAGCAACATGACTCATGTCTAACAAAAATCATGAAGGTCTGTATCGAAAATGACATCAGGTCAGAGCTGGATCCTGATTCCTACCATACCCCAATCCTCCACGTACAGCGAACTGAACACCGACACCTAAACCTAGACCTGGCCCCTGGACCTGAAACCTCATCGTCACCAATGACATCACCCACGTTCAGCGCAAACCTGATGTTCATTCACTTCCTCATCCACACACCAGAGCCTGATCCTAATCCTTCCCATAACCATATCTTCCCTGTACACCTTACCAAGCACCTATCCCTAACCCTAACCTTGTTTCCTGGGTGAATCCTCACTGACAAAATCGACATCCCCCATGCCTCACTGTAAACCTCCACCTCAATGTCGTCCATGCCATCACGTCAGAGCCAGATCCTAACTCTAAACATAGTCCTATACGTCTGGTACACCTTAGCAAACACAAACCCTAACTGTAGCCCAGGTCTCTTGACCTGACAC
This sequence comes from Manis javanica, assembly GCF_040802235.1. Taxonomy (NCBI): domain Eukaryota; kingdom Metazoa; phylum Chordata; class Mammalia; order Pholidota; family Manidae; genus Manis; species Manis javanica. The sequence goes on along the minus strand of NW_027332168.1, from coordinate 11,288 downwards.
AACATCACAATTGACATCATTCACGCTTCACCTCAACTCTGAATTACAATCGTACTCTCTAACTCACATCACAGGTGAAACCAAGCTCTAACCATAATCTAAACTCCCCATTTGCCTTAAAGAAATCGCAACCCAAATCCTAGCACTAGCCCATGGACCAAACCCTCACTGTCACCTGCGACGTCACCCAGGCTTCACTGTAAACTTGAACTGCAATCTCGTACTCACCCTCTCATCAGAGACAGATGCAAACACTGATAGTAACCCTACACTCCCCATTAACCTTAATGAACATGCAACCCTAAAGCAAGCACTTGTCCCTGGACCTTAACCCTTAGAGTCACCATTGACACCACTGAAGGTTATCTTTAAAAATGGATTTAAATCTTGTCCTCACAGTCACATCAGAGACAGTCTCTAACTCTACCTGCAAACCGACCCTCACTGTACACCATTCCATACACCTGATCTGAAACCCTGCCCAGGTCTTCCAACGTGACCCCTCACCACCACCATCACCATCACTCATGTCTAAGAAACATCATGAAAGTCTATCTCGCAATCACCCTCACAATCAGAGCTGGATCCTGACTCTAACCATATCCCTATCCTCCACTTACACCTAAACCACCACTTCAACTTAACCCTGGAATGCAACCAGGACCTGAAACCTCACTGTCACCATCGATGTTACCCATGCTTCACCATAATCCTGATGTTCAATCTCGTCCTCACCCTCACAACAGAGCCGGATTGTTAGCCTAAACAAAACCATGTGCTCCCTGTACACCTTTCCGAACACCTAACCCTAACCGTAGACCTAGCCCATGGATCTGAACCCTGACAGTCACCATCGACATCACCCAGGCTTCAGCGTAAACCTGATGTTCAATCTCTTCCTCATCCTCACATCAGAGCCCAATTCTAACCCTTCCCATAACCGTATCTTCCCTGTACACCTTACCAAACACCTAACCCTAACCCTAGCCCTAGCCCATGGAATTGAACCTTGACGGTCACCATCGACATCACCCAGGCTTCAGCGTAAACCCGATGTGCAATCCCATCCTCATCCTCACATCAGAGCCCGACTCAAACCCTTCCCATAACCGTATCTTCCCTGTACACCTTACCAAACACCTAACCCTAACCCTAGCCTTGTTCCCTGGACTTACACCTCACCCTCAACATCAATGTCCCCTACGCTTCAATGAAAACCTCGACCTCAATCTATCCCTCAACATCACATCAGAGGTGAATCCTAAGCAAAATGATAAACCAATCCTCCCTGTACACATTACAGGACACCTAACCCTAAACCTAACCTTGTTCACTGGCCTGTACCCTCTCTGTTAAAATCGACATCTCCCATGCATCACTGTAAACCTCCGTGTCAATCTCACCCTCACCATCACATCAGAGTCACACCCTAACTCCAAACGTAGTCCCGTATGTTCCATACACCTCAGTGAAAACCAACCTTCTCTCTACTGCTGGTCATTTGACATGACCACACAACATCTCAATTGACATCTTCCATGCTTCACCTTAATCCTGAATTACAATCATACTCTCTAACTCACATCAGAGCTGGGCCCTAATGCTAACCATAATCCAAACTCCTCGTTCATGTTAAAGAACTAGTATCCATTAACCTAGCCCTAGCCCATGGATCTGAATCATCACCATCACCATCGATGTCACCGAGAATTAACCATAAACTGGATCTTCAATCTCGTACTCACCCTCACATCAGAGACAGACCCTAACTCTAATTGTAACCCTATCTTCGCCATAAACCTAAACAAACACCCAACCCTAACCCTAGTCTTTGTCCCTGGACATTGTCCCTCAGCGTCACCACTGACTTCACCGAAGGTTCGCTTTATCCATGGATTTAAATCTTGTCTTCGTAATCACTTCAGAGACAGACTCTAACTCTCACCATACATTTACCCTCAATGTTCACCATTTCGTACACCTAATACGATACCCTGCCCACGTCCTTCGCTCTGACCCCTCACCACAAACACCACCATCAAGCATGTCTATCAAAAAGAGTGAATATCATTCTCACAATCACCCTCACTTTAGAGCTGGATCCTGACTCTAACCATATCCCTATCCTCCATGCACAGTTAAACCAACACCGAAACCTAACCCTAGCTTGGCTCCTGGACCTGAAACCGCACAATCACCAACGATGTCACCCAGAATTCTCCGTAAACCCGATGTTCAATCTCGTCCTCAACCGCACTACAGAGCCAGATCATAAGCCTAAATGAAACCATATAGTCCCTGTACACCTTACCAAACACCTAACCCTACCCCTAGCCCTAGCCCATGGACCTAATACCTCACAATCACCATTGACATCACCCAGGCTTCAGCGTAAACCTGATGTTCAATCTCGTCCTGATCCTCACGTCAGAGCCCAATCCGAACCCTTCCCATAACAATATCTCCCCCGTACACCTTGCCAAACACTTAACCCTGAACCTAGCCTTGTTTCCTTGACTTACCCCTCACTGTCACCATCAGCGTCCCCCATGCCTCACTGTAAAACTCCTCCTCAGTGTACCCCTTCACCTCACATCAGAACTGGATCCTAAGCATAACGATAACCCTCTCCTCCCAGTACAACTTACAGAACACCAACCCCTAACCCTAACCTTGTTCACTGACCAAAACCCTCACCGTCAAAATCGACATCTAACACACCTCACAGTAAACGTCAAGAACAATCTCACCCTTGGGCTCACATCAGAGCTACATCCTAACTTTAAACATAGTCCTGTATGTCCCGTAAAACTTTGCGAACACCAACCCTAACTCGAGTGCTGATCACTAGACCTGACCCCTCAGCATCATATTTGACATCATCCACGCTTCACCTTAAACCTGAATTACAATCATACTCTCTACTTCACATCACACCAGACCCAAATTCTAACTGTAATCTAAACTCCCCATTCGCCTTAAAGAACTACCAACTATAATACTAGCCCTAGCCCATGGATCTAACCTACACCGCCACCTTCGAAGTCAACACATGCTTCACCGGTAACTTAAACTTCCATCTCGTCCTTACCCTCATATAAGAGACAGACCCTAAATCAAATCGTAACCCTAACTTCCCCATAAAACTTAAGTTACACCCAAGCCTAACACTAGCCCTTGTCCGTGGACATTGCCCCTCACCATCACCATTGACAACACACAAGGTTCCCTTTAAACATGGATTTAAATCTGGCCCCCTACTCACATCAGAGACAGTCCCAAACTCAAAATGTAACCCTCTCCTCACTGTTCACCGTTCGTACACCTGACCCAAAACCCTGCCCAGTTTCTTCGACCTGACCCCTCACCACCGACAGTACCATGACTCATGTCTAACAAAAATCATGAAGGTCTGTATCGAAAATGACATCAGGTCAGAGCTGGATCCTGATTCCTACCATACCCCAATCCTCCACGTACAGCGTACTGAACACCGACACCTATACCTAGACCTGGCCCCTGGACCTGAAACCTCATCGTCACCAATGACATCACCCACGTTCAGCGCAAACCTGATGTTCAATCACTTCCTCATCCACACATCAGAGCCTGATCCTAATCCTTCCCATAACCATATCTTCCCTGTACACCTTACCAAGCACCTATCCCTAACCCTAACCTTGTTTCCTGGTTGAATCCTCACTGACAAAATCGACATCTCCCATGCCTCACTGTAAACCTCCACCTCAATGTCGTCCATGCCATCACGTCAGAGCCAGATCCTAACTCTAAACATAGTCCTATACGTCTGGTACACCTTAGCAAACACAAACCCTCACTGTAGCCCAGGTCTCTTGACCTGAGACAACATCACAATTGACATCATTCACGCTTCACCTCAACTCTGAATTACAATCGTACTCTCTAACTCACATCACAGGTGAAACCAAGCTCTAACCATAATCTAAACTCCCCATTTGCCTTAAAGAAATCGCAACCCAAATCCTAGCACTAGCCCATGGACCAAACCCTCACTGTCACCTTCGACGTCACCCAGGCTTCACCGTAACCTTGAACTGCAATCTCGTACTCACCCTCACATCAGAGACAGATGCAAACACTGATAGTAACCCTACACTCCCCATTAACCTTAATGAACATGCAACCCTAAAGCAAGCACTTGTCCCTGGACCTTAACCCTTAGAGTCACCATTGACACCACTGAAGGTTATCTTTAAAAATGGATTTAAATCTTGTCCTCACAGTCACATCAGAGACAGTCTCTAACTCTCCCTGCAAATCTACCCTCACTGTACACCATTCCATACACCTGATCTGAAACCCTGCCCAGGTCTTCCAACGTGACCCCTCACCACCACCATCACCATCACTCATGTCTAAGAAACATCATGAAAGTCTATCTCGCAATCACCCTCACAATCAGAGCTGGATCCTGACTCTAACCATATCCCTATCCTCCACTTACAGCTAAACCACCACTTAAACTTAACCCTGGACTGCAACCAGGACCTGAAACCTCACTGTCACCATCGATGTTACCCATGCTTCACCATAAACCTGATGTTCAATCTCGTCCTCACCCTCACAACACAGCCGGATTGTTAGCCTAAACAAAACCATGTGCTCCCTGTACACCTTTCCGAACACCTAACCCTAACCCTAGACCTAGCCCATGGAACTGAACCCTGACAGTCACCACCGACATCACCCAGGCTTCAGCGTAAACCTGATGTTCAATCTCTTCCTCATCCTCACATCAGAGCCCAATTCTAACCCTTCCCATAACCGTATCTTCCCTGTACACCTTACCAAACACCTAACCCTAACCCTAGCCCTAGCCCATGGAATTGAACCTTGACGGTCACCATCGACATCACCCAGGCTTCAGCGTAAACCCGATGTGCAATCCCATCCTCATCCTCACATCAGAGCCCGACTCAAACCCTTCCCATAACCGTATCTTCCCTGTACACCTTACCAAACACCTAACCCTAACCCTAGCCTTGTTCCCTGGACTTACCCCTCACCATCACCATCAATGTCCCCTACGCTTCAATGAAAACCTCGACCTCAATCTATCCCTCAACATCACATCAGAGGTGAATCCTAAGCAAAATGATAAACCAATCCTCCCTGTACACATTACAGGACACCTAACCCTAAACCTAACCTTGTTCACTGGCCTGTACCCTCTCTGTTAAAATCGACATCTCCCATGCGTCACTGTAAACCTCCGTGTCAATCTCACCCTCACCATCACATCAGAGTCACACCCTAACTCCAAACGTAGTCCCGTATGTTCCATACACCTCAGTGAAAACCAACCTTCTCTCTACTGCTGGTCATTTGACATGACCACACAACATCTCAATTGACATCTTCCATGCTTCACCTTAATCCTGAATTACAATCATACTCTCTAACTCACATCAGAGCTGGGCCCTAATGCTAACCATAATCCAAACTCCTCGTTCATGTTAAAGAACTAGTATCCATTAACCTAGCCCTAGCCCATGGATCTGAATCATCACCATCACCATCGATGTCACTGAGAATTAACCATAAACTGGATCTTCAATCTCGTACTCACCCTCACATCAGAGACAGACCCTAACTCTAATTGTAACCCTATCTTCGCCATAAACCTAAACAAACACCCAACCCTAACCCTAGTCTTTGTCCCTGGACATTGTCCCTCAGCGTCACCACTGACTTCACCGAAGGTTCGCTTTATCCATGGATTTAAATCTTGTCTTCGTAATCACTTCAGAGACAGACTCTAACTCTCACCATACATTTACCCTCAATGTTCACCATTTCGTACACCTAATACGATACCCTGCCCACGTCCTTCGCTCTGACCCCTCACCACAAACACCACCATCAAGCATGTCTATCAAAAAGAGTGAATATCATTCTCACAATCACCCTCACTTTAGAGCTGGATCCTGACTCTAACCATATCCCTATCCTCCATGCACAGTTAAACCAACACCGAAACCTAACCCTAGCTTGGCTCCTGGACCTGAAACCGCACAATCACCAACGATGTCACCCAGAATTCTCCGTAAACCCGATGTTCAATCTCGTCCTCAACCGCACTACAGAGCCAGATCATAAGCCTAAATGAAACCATATAGTCCCTGTACACCTTACCAAACACCTAACCCTACCCCTAGCCCTAGCCCATGGACCTAATACCTCACAATCACCATTGACATCACCCAGGCTTCAGCGTAAACCTGATGTTCAATCTCGTCCTGATCCTCACGTCAGAGCCCAATCCGAACCCTTCCCATAACAATATCTCCCCCGTACACCTTGCCAAACACTTAACCCTGAACCTAGCCTTGTTTCCTTGACTTACCCCTCACTGTCACCATCAGCGTCCCCCATGCCTCACTGTAAAACTCCTCCTCAGTGTACCCCTTCACCTCACATCAGAGCTGGATCCTAAGCATAACGATAACCCTCTCCTCCCAGTACAACTTACAGAACACCAAACCCTAACCCTAACCTTGTTCACTGACCAAAACCCTCACCGTCAAAATCGACATCTAACACACCTCACAGTAAACGTCAAGAACAATCTCACCCTTGGGCTCACATCAGAGCTACATCCTAACTTTAAACATAGTCCTGTATGTCCCGTAAAACTTTGCGAACACCAACCCTAACTCGAGTGCTGATCACTAGACCTGACCCCTCAGCATCATATTTGACATCATCCACGCTTCACCTTAAACCTGAATTACAATCATACTCTCTACTTCACATCACACCAGACCCAAATTCTAACTGTAATCTAAACTCCCCATTCGCCTTAAAGAACTACCAACTATAATACTAGCCCTAGCCCATGGATCTAACCTACACCGCCACCTTCGATGTCAACACATGCTTCACCGGTAACTTAAACTTCCATCTCGTCCTTACCCTCATATAAGAGACAGACCCTAAATCAAATCGTAACCCTAACTTCCCCATAAAACTTAAGTTACACCCAAGCCTAACACTAGCCCTTGTCCGTGGACATTGCCCCTCACCATCACCATTGACAACACACAAGGTTCCCTTTAAACATGGATTTAAATCTGGCCCCCTACTCACATCAGAGACAGTCCCAAACTCAAAATGTAACCCTATCATCACTGTTCACCGTTCGTACACCTGACCCAAAACACTGCCCAGTTTCTTCAACCTGACCCCTCACCACCGACAGCACCATGACTCATGTCTAGCAAAAATCATGAAGGTCTGTATCGAAAATGACATCAGGTCAGAGCTGGATCCTGATTCCTACCATACCCCAATCCTCCACGTACAGCGTACTGAACACCGACACCTATACCTAGACCTGGCCCCTGGACCTGAAACCTCATCGTCACCAATGACATCACCCACGTTCAGCGCAAACCTGATGTTCAATCACTTCCTCATCCACACATCAGAGCCTGATCCTAATCCTTCCCATAACCATATCTTCCCTGTACACCTTACCAAGCACCTATCCCTAACCCTAACCTTGTTTCCTGGTTGAATCCTCACTGACAAAATCGACATCTCCCATGCCTCACTGTAAACCTCCACCTCAATGTCGTCCATGCCATCACGTCAGAGCCAGATCCTAACTCTAAACATAGTCCTATACGTCTGGTACACCTTAGCAAACACAAACCCTCACTGTAGCCCAGGTCTCTTGACCTGAGACAACATCACAATTGACATCATTCACGCTTCACCTCAACTCTGAATTACAATCGTACTCTCTAACTCACATCACAGGTGAAACCAAGCTCTAACCATAATCTAAACTCCCCATTTGCCTTAAAGAAATCGCAACCCAAATCCTAGCACTAGCCCATGGACCAAACCCTCACTGTCACCTTCGACGTCACCCAGGCTTCACCGTAACCTTGAACTGCAATCTCGTACTCACCCTCACATCAGAGACAGATGCAAACACTGATAGTAACCCTACACTCCCCATTAACCTTAATGAACATGCAACCCTAAAGCAAGCACTTGTCCCTGGACCTTAACCCTTAGAGTCACCATTGACACCACTGAAGGTTATCTTTAAAAATGGATTTAAATCTTGTCCTCACAGTCACATCAGAGACAGTCTCTAACTCTCCCTGCAAATCTACCCTCACTGTACACCATTCCATACACCTGATCTGAAACCCTGCCCAGGTCTTCCAACGTGACCCCTCACCACCACCATCACCATCACTCATGTCTAAGAAACATCATGAAAGTCTATCTCGCAATCACCCTCACAATCAGAGCTGGATCCTGACTCTAACCATATCCCTATCCTCCACTTACAGCTAAACCACCACTTAAACTTAACCCTGGACTGCAACCAGGACCTGAAACCTCACTGTCACCATCGATGTTACCCATGCTTCACCATAAACCTGATGTTCAATCTCGTCCTCACCCTCACAACACAGCCGGATTGTTAGCCTAAACAAAACCATGTGCTCCCTGTACACCTTTCCGAACACCTAACCCTAACCCTAGACCTAGCCCATGGAACTGAACCCTGACAGTCACCACCGACATCACCCAGGCTTCAGCGTAAACCTGATGTTCAATCTCTTCCTCATCCTCACATCAGAGCCCAATTCTAACCCTTCCCATAACCGTATCTTCCCTGTACACCTTACCAAACACCTAACCCTAACCCTAGCCCTAGCCCATGGAATTGAACCTTGACGGTCACCATCGACATCACCCAGGCTTCAGCGTAAACCCGATGTGCAATCCCATCCTCATCCTCACATCAGAGCCCGACTCAAACCCTTCCCATAACCGTATCTTCCCTGTACACCTTACCAAACACCTAACCCTAACCCTAGCCTTGTTCCCTGGACTTACCCCTCACCATCACCATCAATGTCCCCTACGCTTCAATGAAAACCTCGACCTCAATCTATCCCTCAACATCACATCAGAGGTGAATCCTAAGCAAAATGATAAACCAATCCTCCCTGTACACATTACAGGACACCTAACCCTAAACCTAACCTTGTTCACTGGCCTGTACCCTCTCTGTTAAAATCGACATCTCCCATGCGTCACTGTAAACCTCCGTGTCAATCTCACCCTCACCATCACATCAGAGTCACACCCTAACTCCAAACGTAGTCCCGTATGTTCCATACACCTCAGTGAAAACCAACCTTCTCCTTATTGCTGGTCATTTGACATGACCACACAACATCTCAATTGACATCTTCCATGCTTCACCTTAATCCTGAATTACAATCATACTCTCTAACTCACATCAGAGCTGGGCCCTAATGCTAACCATAATCCAAACTCCTCGTTCATGTTAAAGAACTAGTATCCATTAACCTAGCCCTAGCCCATGGATCTGAATCATCACCATCACCATCGATGTCACTGAGAATTAACCATAAACTGGATCTTCAATCTCGTACTCACCCTCACATCAGAGACAGACCCTAACTCTAATTGTAACCCTATCTTCGCCATAAACCTAAACAAACACCCAACCCTAACCCTAGTCTTTGTCCCTGGACATTGTCCCTCAGCGTCACCACTGACTTCACCGAAGGTTCGCTTTATCCATGGATTTAAATCTTGTCTTCGTAATCACTTCAGAGACAGACTCTAACTCTCACCATACATTTACCCTCAATGTTCACCATTTCGTACACCTAATACGATACCCTGCCCACGTCCTTCGCTCTGACCCCTCACCACAAACACCACCATCAAGCATGTCTATCAAAAAGAGTGAATATCATTCTCACAATCACCCTCACTTTAGAGCTGGATCCTGACTCTAACCATATCCCTATCCTCCATGCACAGTTAAACCAACACCGAAACCTAACCCTAGCTTGGCTCCTGGACCTGAAACCGCACAATCACCAACGATGTCACCCAGAATTCTCCGTAAACCCGATGTTCAATCTCGTCCTCAACCGCACTACAGAGCCAGATCATAAGCCTAAATGAAACCATATAGTCCCTGTACACCTTACCAAACACCTAACCCTACCCCTAGCCCTAGCCCATGGACCTAATACCTCACAATCACCATTGACATCACCCAGGCTTCAGCGTAAACCTGATGTTCAATCTCGTCCTGATCCTCACGTCAGAGCCCAATCCGAACCCTTCCCATAACAATATCTCCCCCGTACACCTTGCCAAACACTTAACCCTGAACCTAGCCTTGTTTCCTTGACTTACCCCTCACTGTCACCATCAGCGTCCCCCATGCCTCACTGTAAAACTCCTCCTCAGTGTACCCCTTCACCTCACATCAGAGCTGGATCCTAAGCATAACGATAACCCTCTCCTCCCAGTACAACTTACAGAACACCAAACCCTAACCCTAACCTTGTTCACTGACCAAAACCCTCACCGTCAAAATCGACATCTAACACACCTCACAGTAAACGTCAAGAACAATCTCACCCTTGGGCTCACATCAGAGCTACATCCTAACTTTAAACATAGTCCTGTATGTCCCGTAAAACTTTGCGAACACCAACCCTAACTCGAGTGCTGATCACTAGACCTGACCCCTCAGCATCATATTTGACATCATCCACGCTTCACCTTAAACCTGAATTACAATCATACTCTCTACTTCACATCACACCAGACCCAAATTCTAACTGTAATCTAAACTCCCCATTCGCCTTAAAGAACTACCAACTATAATACTAGCCCTAGCCCATGGATCTAACCTACACCGCCACCTTCGAAGTCAACACATGCTTCACCGGTAACTTAAACTTCCATCTCGTCCTTACCCTCATATAAGAGACAGACCCTAAATCAAATCGTAACCCTAACTTCCCCATAAAACTTAAGTTACACCCAAGCCTAACACTAGCCCTTGTCCGTGGACATTGCCCCTCACCATCACCACTGACAACACACAAGGTTCCCTTTAAACATGGATTTAAATCTGGCCCCCTACTCACATCAGAGACAGTCCCAAACTCAAAATGTAACCCTATCATCACTGTTCACCGTTCGTACACCTGACCCAAAACACTGCCCAGTTTCTTCAACCTGACCCCTCACCACCGACAGCACCATGACTCATGTCTAGCAAAAATCATGAAGGTCTGTATCGAAAATGACATCAGGTCAGAGCTGGATCCTGATTCCTACCATACCCCAATCCTCCACGTACAGCGAACTGAACACCGACACCTAAACCTAGACCTGGACCCTGGACCTGAAACCTCATCGTCACCATTGACATCACC